>NC_059398.1:17579459-18970709 GCF_905220565.1 Melitaea cinxia | reverse complement strand
TCTCTCCGTCCTCCTCGGGATCGTGCGATGCGGTCGATAGATCCCCCGACCTATCGCCCGCTGATCCAAACTACGGGGGCGGCGGCTGCAGGTTGGCCAGGTAGGCCCTGCGCCGCCGACCGCGTCTACCGCGACGAGACGGAAGCGAGTTCGGATCCCGTTCCCGCTCCCGCTCCGCCGCCTCCTTCCGCAGCATCACGGCGCTGCAGAAGGAGGAGACGGCGCTCCAGTTCTCCTCGCTGCCGACCATGGCCGAAACCACGGCCGGCAGCGAGAGATCCGCTCCGATGGCCGCCGACAGGGCGGCGCCGGCGTCGCAATGGTGACATTCCGACGTCGGCTCCCGCCCCAGCGCTCGGCACAGATAGCGACCGAAGCAGCCGTGCCCGGTCAGCATCTGCGCCAAGTGGAACGACATCGCACCGTGTCGCCTATCGACCCAGCCGCGCAGAACGGGCCGAATCGCCGCCACCAGCCCCCGACTCGTAATTACGATCGGGTCCTCGAGATTCTCCGACCACTTCCGGAAGAGGCCGTCGCGAGCTTCTCTCCTCCATCGCACGACCTCTTGCGGACGAGGCGGTTCCTCCCTCAGGCGCGCTTCCGTCACGCGCCAGAAGACCGACGCGAGAGCTTCGGCCTCCAGTTCCCACGGGGGGCTGCCGGCGAGGAGACACGATGCGGTGTAGGACACCGTGCGGTACGCCCTCGCAGCCCGCAGCGCGATAGCGCGGTGCGGCCTGCGAATCAGCGACACGTTCCGCGCGCAGAGAGCGCCCGCCCAAATCGGAGCGCCATACAACGCCATCGAACGCACGACGCCCACGAAGAGGCGTCTGCATTTGTCGGCGGGCCCTTCTAGGTTGGGCAGTAGACTCCCGAGCGCTCCGGCGGCGGCCAGAAGCTTCGGGGTCAGCCGCCGGAAGTGTTCGTCGAACTTCCAGCGACCGTCGAGAACGATGCCCAGGTACTTCATCGTCGACCCGACGGCGATCGAAGTACCCCCGACGACTATTGACGTCCCGGGCGGAGGAGCGGCCCTCGGCCCGTGAAAGGCCAGGACCTCCGTCTTCTGCAAGGCAACCTCCAGCCCGAGAGCCCGAATTCTGGCCACCACTTGCGCGACGCCGGCCGTGGCGAGGCGGCCCGCCTCGCGGTGCCCGCCGGCGCGAACGGTGACGAGAGTGTCGTCTGCGTAGCAGATGACCGACACTCCCGGCAACGTGGCACCGCGGAGCACCCAGTCGTAGCCGATGTTCCACAGGAGCGGTCCGAGGACCGAACCCTGCGGAACGCCGCACGACATGGACCGCCTCGACAGACCGCCGCCGCCTATCGGGAACTCTACTGCCCTTCCCGCAAAGTAAGCTCCGATGAGCCTACGCAAGTAGCGCGGGATACCGTGGTATCCCAGCGCCACCCTCACCGTCTCCCAGGGCAGAGAGTTAAACGCGTTGGTCACGTCCAGCGAGACCGCCCACAACACTCCACCCCGGGAGACCGCCGACTCGGCGAGGTCCCTGAGGTGGGCGATGGCCGCGACGGTCGACCGCCCCCGACGAAATCCATACTGTGCCTCGTGCAATCCCGGGTTCATCGACTCGAGAATTCGAGTCGCCAGGACGCGCTCGAACACCTTACTGATCTCGTCGAGGAGCACGATCGGTCGATAGGCCGAAGGCTGTTCGGCCGACCGTCCGTCCTTCTTCAGCAGGACGAGCCTGCCCGTCTTCCACACCTGGGGAAACCGGCCCTGCTCCAGGCACCTGTCGAACAGGGCCCGAATTCTGCCGCCCATGCTACCCGTCGCGAGGCTCAGCACCTTTCCCGGGACGCCGTCCGGGCCCGGGGCGGTGCGCTTCGATTTGAGCCTCGCGACGGCCGCACCGAGCTCCGCCTCGGTCACAGGGGGGATCCCGCTCTCCGCGAGACGCGGCTCCGCGACACCCATAGCCGGTGGGCTCCACTCGTTCCTATGAGGGAAGAGGGACTCGACTACGCGCTGCAAGATTTGCGGCTGCAAGCTCGTGGTCAGAGGGGGTGCCCACGGACGGAGCTTCTTCCGCACCGCCCGGTACGGCCTGCCCCACGGGTCTCTGTCCAGAGTTTGCAGCCACTCGTCCCAGCACGATTCCTTAGCGCGTGCAATGCCCGCCTGCAGCGCTTTGCAGGCGGACCGGTAGGAGTCGTACAGGCCGTCCTCTGCGGCCTGGTCCCTTCTTCGCCTCCGCCTGTAGTTGGTGAATCGGCGGCGCGATCTCACGCAGGCTTCGCGCAAGTCGCGGAGCTCCGGACGCCACCAGTACAAGTGCCGCCTCGGCGGGAACGGCTTCGCCCTCGGCATCGCCGCGTCGCAGATCCGCGCCAGCGATTCGCGGATGCCCTCTGCTTCCTCGTCGACGGAAAGGGCCGGTTCCGAAGGTCGGCGGATCCATTCCTCCACTATCGCAGCCTCCACGGCGATCTCCGCATCCATCCGACTCAGCACCCAGCGCGGGCCGGTGCCGATCGGAACGCTCGAGTCGGACGCGTTCGAACGCGACGAGGAGACGTCGAACCGAATGTACCGGTGGTCGGAGAGGGTCTCGACGTCGGTCAAGACTCTCCAACCCCGGACGCGGTTGTGGAGGTTTCGGGACGCGAAAGTCACGTCCACAATGGACCCACCGCTCCTTCGCACGCAGGTGTTCCTCGTGCCCCGATTCAGCAACGTGAGGCCCGTTGCCACCGCCCATTCCTCCATGATCGCGCCCCTCGCGTCAGTCGCCGGAGCCCCCCAGGTCACCGACTTGGCGTTGAAGTCGCCGGCGACCAGAACGGCACGGTGCGGCCGCCGAGCGATCGACGCCCCGATCTCCGCGAGCATTGCCTCGAAGTCGGCGAGACTCCGGCTCGGGGGAGCGTACACGCCGATGACGGCCACTCCGTCCATCGTACCGAGTGCGTATCCGCTCCCCCTCCGGACGTCCACGAAACCCGCAGAGGCCGGAGCGATCACCGCGACCGACCCGTCCAGGTCGCCCAGCCAATCGCCGCGATCGGGGACCGCGTAGGGCTCCGCCACTATCGCGATCTTAATGCCCCACTGTGCCATGCTCTCGATCAGCAGATCTTGAGCTCTGGCACAGTGGTTCAGATTGGCCTGCAAGAACTTAATGGACGCCATTAATTATCGGCGTCCATTAAATCCTCCACTGGCTTAGCAGCCGGCGCGTCGACGATGGTAGCCTTTACGGGCCTGTCTTTGCGCCTGCCACTCTTGTTGGTCTTTCCCTTTTTCTTATTGTAGTCGGGGCACCTCCTGTCGCCAATTTTGTGGCTGGCGGGCCGGTCCGCCGCCGCACATATGGCGCACTTCGGCTCGGCTTTGCACTCGCGAAGTCTGTGGCCCGACTCGCCACAGCGGTAGCAGGCGCCGCTGCGGTCCACTTCGCGAGTGCACTTCGCGCCGACGTGCCCCGTCTCCTGGCACCGGAAGCACCTCAGCGGCCTCGGTTCGAGCAGCCGGACCCTCGCCGTGGTCCAGCCGACGCGCAATCGTCCTTCACGGGCGACTTTTCGCGCCGCGACCACCGGGCAGCTCACCCAGAGCGAGCCGTTGGGGGCGAGGGAGCCAGCCTTCACATCGTCCGGCTGACACCCACCCTCCGCGGCCAGTGCTCGGGTGACCTCCTCGGCGGCGACGGAGTCGTCGAGCCCCATGACCCGCAGCTCGACCCTCTTCGAAGGCCGCTGCACTCTGACGGCTTCCGTGCCGAGGACTTCTCGCAATTTCGAGGCGAGAAGGTCGGCCTTCTCGCCTTTCTCCGCTCCAGGGACCTCGATGATCCGGGAACCCGTCGCGCCCGTTCGGATCTTGAGCGTTTGGATTCCCAGATCATTGAGGTCTATCTTGCTGCGGGCCTCCTTGATTACAGAGGCGTACGTGACGCCTCTGTCCTTCGCCTCCGGCTGCAGCGTTATCGAAACCGCCGCCGAAGACGGCGCCCGCAACTTCTTTTTCGGCTTCGCTTCTTTCGAAGCAGCCGCAGCCGCAGCCTTGCCTGGCTTCCCGGCCTTCCGTCCGAGGACGGTAGACCAGGTCTCCCGCGCGGCAGGAGTCGCGGGCGCCGGTTCCGCGGCAGGCTTCGGCGCTGCCGCCGGAGTCTCGACCGCGTTCGCGGTCTTACCCTTCTTTTTCTTTCTCTCCCGTCCGTTTGGCTTCCCCCTCTTCGGAGCCGGATTCGCTGGCGGGGTCAACGTCGTGACCGCCGCCTGGTCGGCCGGCTCGGAAGCTGGGGCCTCTCTATCCTTCCTCGCGTCCAGAGCGACACGCTGCGCTTTGGCCGGTAAGAGCCGGTCGCTCAACGCCTCGATCTTGGCGTCGATCGAGGCGTTGAGCATGCCGCTCAGTTTGGAAGCGAGAGAGCGCTCGCGTTCATCCCAGTCAACGGGATGCTGAGGTTTATGCGCCGCAGTCTGCGACAGCATAAACCTCTCCATCTTTTCTTCCAGGGCATTGAACTTCGACCTCCACTCCTCCTTCTCCTTTCGAAGTTCGGCAACCAACGCCCTGAGGTGGACGACCTCGTCAGTCGCGTTGCGATTGGCGAGTTCCTCCACCACCTCCTTCATGCCTTTGCGCACTTGTTTAAGGGCCTTGATATAAGTGCCCTTGAGGTTTCTCGAGCTTCCGGTCACCTTTTGCAGAAGCTCAAGATAACCTTCCGCTCGAGAAAGCGCGTCTCCTTGCCTTTGGGCGTCGTCGCTGAGCGACATGTCCGACTGACGCGAGCTTGTCCTGGATTGGACCGCCCGCGCCATATCGGCCAACTCGCTCTCCGCCTGGATTTGACGTTCCCGCTCCTTTTCGTCGTTAAGGCGACGTTTGGCTTCAGCCAGTGCGACGTATTGGCCGGTTGTGGCCGGTCGACCTCGGCCTCTGCCAGGCGTCGCCCTTTTCCTCTCATTTTCCTCCTCCGAGGAGCCTGGAGACAGGATTCTTTTCCTAAACTGAGGCTTTCTGCGGCGGGAAGATCCCAACGACATATTGTCGTCGGAATCTGATCCCGCCCCCCAAAACCTCCCGTCGACCGAGGAGAGAGAGCCGACGCTGTCCACACGCGTGAGGACAACTCGCGGCTGTCTCGCCCCGTCAGTAACTGCGCCCTTCTCGGGCCCAACGTCTTCACCGCCCTTCTCGGGCACTACGTCCACTCCACCCTTCTCGGGCCTCTCCTCCACTTCCTCCTCCACACCATCATAGTTTAATAAGTTTTTTGAAGTCATGTTTATTCCCACGAGAATGGGGGAAAGGGTGGTCGACCCGAGGTAACACCCCCTGTACCTGGGCAAGCCTCACGTAACCCCACTCTGGCCTCGGCGGGGCTGCAGAGCCGGGGATCGCAGTAGAGACTGAACTACCCATCAGCCATGCATCCCCTCGCGCTGCGTCGCCGCTTGGGATTCGGGGTAATTTTTTATAGAGGTTTTCTTCCTCGTGGTCCGGCCGGTTAAGGCAAGACCCTCGGTCCCGCACGAAGCCGCGAGACATGACCACGACACCTCGCACGGGGTTACGAGATTATGAGGCGTACAGCGGACGGGAAACCCGCCCACTCTACCCGACGGCGGGGTCACCGCCGCCGAGGTCGCCCGTCCACTCGGAGCAGGGGGGAAAATCCCCACCCCGCTTCTCCGCGCCTTCGCAGCGCCAGACTCACCAAATCACCAAGGGGGGCGAGCGATGATGATAAAATAAATAAATAAAATAATAAATAAATAAATAAATAACGCTCACCCCACCCTCTAGTGCCGGGGGGACCGCCAAGGTCCACATCCCACTCCGCGCCCTCTCTTCCGGCGCCGCGTGAAAGGCTAGGCCATTCCACGCAAACTCCGCGCTCCCTCGTGGCGCAATGTGCGATCACAGGACCACTCCAGTACAAGACCAGAGCGGGACCCGGACGCCTCGCCTGGTGTTGGTCCGCGGGGGTCCGTAGACCCCTACCGCCTGCAGTCATTCGACTACGGCGACACTCCCCTATCCGCCAAACGGGGGACGCGCCCAGGTAGAAGTCCAGGAACTCCTCCCCTTGGGGCCTAGGTCCCAGACCTAAGTCTGGGGCCTAGGCTCCAAAGGCCTGGGAACCTAACCTAACCTAACCTTTTTTTTTTTTTTTTTTTTTTTTTTTACGTGGGGAAAATCCGTCATGGACACCCTCCGGTAGGGGGGGCTCGGAGGGGATTCAGACTCTTACTGAATAAAAACCGCCACGTGTGTTCTGCCGTGCGCCTATGTGGCGGGATCACAAGGACGCTTGTCAGCTCATTCGCAACCCCGCCGGCGCTTGCCCTTTTGGGCCCACCGCGGTGCAAAGCACCTCGGAGGACGCACTCGAACACGAAGCGCGCCCTCCCCTCCTTGGGGGGACCGTGCAAGTCGGACGACGAATCCCCCGACCCATCGCCCGCGTGGCCCCCCCCGCGGGCAGGGGGACACCCCCCGCCCGCATTGCGCCTTTGGGTACAATCCCGCGCCGCCCCGGCGCCCCAGGCCTAGCCCGGCGTTGCGGGACACCAGGCACCTAGCCCGGGGCGGACAATGTCGGCCCGACGAAGCCGACAAAGGCCAGGGTGGCCGCAGTCAAGGCCCTCCAGCCGACCGCAGCCTCGGCGCGAGAAAGCGCCCTCGCACGCCTTAGGGCGGGCGAGCGAACCCGCCCACCCCGTCCTCCGCGTGGGGGAAGGAAAAACCGACCCCCACGTCACCGCGCCGTCTCAGCGCCACACACACAGCCGCGCCTCCGCGCCAACACACCCGCGCTCGCAGGACCACCCCAGTACTAGACCAGAGCGGGACCCGGAGCGCATCGTCTGGTTTTGGTCCGCGGGGATCCGAAGACCCCTACCGCCCGCAGTCGTGAAACCGCAGGCGACATTCCCCTATCCGCCACCCGGGGGACGCGCCCAGTAGAAGTCCAGCAACTCCTCCCCTTGGAGCCCAGGTCCCAGACCTAAGTCTGGGGCCTGGGCTCCAAAGGCCTGGGAACCTAACCTAACCTTTTTTTTTTTTTTTTTTTTTTTACGTGTGGAAAATCCTTCATGGACACCCTCCGGTTGGGGGGGCTCGGAGGGGAGTCAGACTCTTACTGAACAAAAACCACACGTGTGTTCCGCCTATGCGCTTGTGGCGAGATCGCGAGGACGCAAAGCTCTTTCGCGATCCCGCCGGCGCCTGCCCAGACTAGGGCCCGTCGTCGTCGCCGCAAAAGCGACAGCGACCCGAGAGAGGATCCCTTGAACACATAAGATCGCCTCTCTCCGTCCTCCTCGGGATCGTGCGATGCGGTCGATAGATCCCCCGACCTATCGCCCGCTGATCCAAACTACGGGGGCGGCGGCTGCAGGTTGGCCAGGTAGGCCCTGCGCCGCCGACCGCGTCTACCGCGACGAGACGGAAGCGAGTTCGGATCCCGTTCCCGCTCCCGCTCCGCCGCCTCCTTCCGCAGCATCACGGCGCTGCAGAAGGAGGAGACGGCGCTCCAGTTCTCCTCGCTGCCGACCATGGCCGAGACCACGGCCGGCAGCGAGAGATCCGCTCCGATGGCCGCCGACAGGGCGGCGCGCTCTTCGCACCACGCCGGGCAGACCGCGCGCGTGTGCTCCGCCGTGTCCTCGGCGCCGGCGTCGCAATGGTGACATTCCGACGTCGGCTCCCGCCCCAGCGCTCGGCACAGATAGTGACCGAAGCAGCCGTGCCCGGTCAGCATCTGCGCCAAGTGGAACGACATCGCACCGTGTCGCCTATCGACCCAGCCGCGCAGAACGGGCCGAATCGCCGCCACCAGCCCACGACTCGTAATTACGTTCGGGTCCTCGAGATTCTCCGACCACTTCCGGAAGAGGCCGTCGCGAGCTTCTCTCCTCCATCGCACGACCTCTTGCGGACGAGGCGGTTCCTCCCTCAGGCGCGCTTCCGTCACGCGCCAGAAGACCGACGCGAGAGCTTCGGCCTCCAGTTCCCACGGGGGGCTGCCGGCGAGGAGACACGATGCGGTGTAGGACACCGTGCGGTACGCCCTCGCAGCCCGCAGCGCGATAGCGCGGTGCGGCCCGCGAATCAGCGACACGTTCCGCGCGCAGAGAGCGCCCGCCCAAATCGGAGCGCCATACAACGCCATCGAACGCACGACGCCCACGAAGAGGCGTCTGCATTTGTCGGCGGGCCCTTCTAGGTTGGGCAGTAGACTCCCGAGCGCTCCGGCGGCGGCCAGAAGCTTCGGGGTCAGCCGCCGAAAGTGTTCGTCGAACTTCCAGCGACCGTCGAGAACGATGCCCAGGTACTTCATCGTCGACCCGACGGCGATCGAAGTACCCCCGACGACTATCGACGTCCCGGGCGGAGGAGCGGCCCTCGGCCCGTGAAAGGCCAGGACCTCCGTCTTCTGCAAGGCGACCTCCAGCCCGAGAGCCCGAATTCTGGCCACCACTTGCGCGACGCCGGCCGTGGCGAGGCGGCCCGCCTCGCGGTGCCCGCCGGCGCGAACGGTGACGAGAGTGTCGTCTGCGTAGCAGATGACCGACACTCCCGGCAACGTGGCACCGCGGAGCACCCAGTCGTAGCCGATGTTCCACAGGGGCGGTCCGAGGACCGAACCCTGCGGAACGCCGCACGACATGGACCGCCTCGACAGACCGCCGCCGCCTATCGGGAACTCTACTGCCCTTCCCGCAAAGTAAGCTCCGATGAGCCTACGCAAGTAGCGCTGGGATACCGTGGTATCCCAGCGCCACCCTCACCGTCTCCCAGGGCAGAGAGTTGAACGCGTTGGTCACGTCCAGCGAGACCGCCCACAACACTCCACCCCGGGAGACCGCCGACTCGGCGAGGTCCCTGAGGTGGGCGATGGCCGCGACGGTCGACCGCCCCCGACGAAATCCATACTGCGCCTCGTGCAATCCCGGGTTCATCGACTCGAGAATTCGAGTCGCCAGGACGCGCTCGAACACCTTACTAATTTCGTCGAGGAGCACGATCGGTCGATAGGCCGAAGGCTGTTCGGCCGACCGTCCGTCCTTCTTCAGCAGGACGAGCCTGCCCGTCTTCCACACCTGGGGAAACCGGCCCTGCTCCAGGCACCTGTCGAACAGGGCCCGAATTCTGCCGCCCATGCTACCCGTCGCGAGGCTCAGCACCTTTCCCGGGACGCCGTCCGGGCCCGGGGCGGTGCGCTTCGATTTGAGCCTCGCGACGGCCGCACCGAGCTCCGCCTCGGTCACAGGGGGGGGGATCCCGCTCTCCGCGAGACGCGGCTCCGCGACACCCATAGCCGGTGGGCTCCACTCGTTCCTATGAGGGAAGAGGGACTCGACTACGCGCTGCAAGATTTGCGGCTGCAAGCTCGTGGTCAGAGGGGGTGCCCACGGACGGAGCTTCTTCCGCACCGCCCGGTACGGCCTGCCCCACGGGTCTCTGTCCAGAGTTCGCAGCCACTCGTCCCAGCACGATTCCTTAGCGCGTGCAATGCCCGCCTGCAGCGCTTTGCAGGCGGACCGGTAGGAGTCGTACAGGCCGTCCTCTGCGGCCTGGTCCCTTCTTCGCCTCCTAACCTAACCTAACCTTTTTTTTTTTTTTTTTTTTTTTTTTTTTTACATTGGAAAATGCATTTACGCACTGACCCCGCCACCGAGTAAATCGGCAGCGGGAGTGTGGGGCTCCCGGCGGTAGGTGCAATGCCAGACTACCCACTAAAAACCAACGGTGTCCACCTTCGTCGCCCGTGCCGGGGTCGCAGGAATCCGAATTCTTCTGCAAACCCCGGCGGCGTGCCTCGTCAGGCCCTTTCCTGTCCTCGTGGTGGAGGTGGCGCGCGGGGGACACCGCGCGCGCCTACCCGGCAGATTTTGGTCTGCCTAGCGTCTAGGGAGGGAGGCGGTTGTCGTGCGCCAGCCTCCGACGCCCGGTCCTTTTGCGGCGGAGGGGGAGGTCGGTGGTGTCCTCCCTCACCCGCTCCGCCGCCTCCTTCTGCGCCATCACCCGCTCACAGTACGCGAGGACGGCGTCCCAGCACCTCTCGCTGCCGGTCATGGCAGAAATCACGGCCGGCAGCGAAAGGTCCGGCCCAACTACGCTTCGGAGCTCTTCCCGCTCCTCCGCCCACGTCGGACACTCCTCCATCACGTGTTGCGCCGACTCGTCGTCACAATCCTGGCAGTGGTGGCAGCGAGGAGAGGGCTCCCTCCCGGTGACCCGACACAGGTACCCCCCGAAGCAACCGTGCCCCGAGAGGACCTGCGTGGCGCGGAAGGTTAGGACGCCATGCCGTCTGTCCAACCACTGCCGAAGAACCGGCCGAACCGCATCGATCGTCCGGTGCCCCGCACTCGGACGCTCGAGCCTCACAACCCACTCCGCGATCGCGGCATCCCGCTCTCGCCTCAGGTGTTCTGCAAGCCGTGGTGCCGGACTGAGGGTCCCGGACGCCAGACTCCGACGCCGCCGGTATGACGACGCCAGAGAGACCGCGTCCAGGTCCCAGGGCAGGACTCCAGCCAGCACACACGCTGCCTCGCCCGAGATCGTACGGTACCCGCGTACGACCCTGATCGCCATCACCCTCTGCGCGCGCCGCAGCAGGGCGATGTTCTCGCGGTCCAGGGCGTCGGACCAGACGGGGGCACCGTACATCGCCATCGCTCTCACGACGCCGGTGTAGAGCCGGCGGCAGCTCACACCGGGACCGCCGATGTTCGGCAAAAGCCACGAGAGCGAGGCTCCCACCTTCAGCAAGCGCGGGACGAGCCGCGCGAAGTGCGCCCGGAACTTCCACCGGCCGTCGAGCACGAGACCCAGGTACGTCATCGTGCCCGACAGGCCGATGCGAGTGCCTCCCACGATAAGATGGGCGTCGTGGGGAGGCGCCCTCCTGGGGCCGTGGAAGACTATTCCTTGTGCCTTGTCCAGCGCGACGACGAGGCCGAAGCGCCGGATTCGCGCCACGACCTGCGCGACGCCAGCGGTCGCCAGCACTGCCGCCTCCCGATACGTCGGTCGGCGGGCCAGCACCAGCGTGTCGTCGGCGTAGCAGACGACGCTGACGCCGCGCAGCAGCGAGCCACGCAACACCCAGTCGTATCCGATGTTCCACAGGAGTGGCCCAAGCACCGACCCCTGCGGGACACCGCACACGACTTCCTTTCTCACAAGCCGACCATCCCTTCCGGGGAAGACCACCCACCTGTCGGAGAGGTAGGCACCGACCACGCGACGCAAGTAGGTCGGCACCCCGTGATAGCGAAGCGCCTCCCTGATGCAACCCCAGGGCAACGTGTTAAAGGCGTTGGCGATGTCAATAGACACCGCCACGACGACGTCGCCCTGGGCCACCGCTTCCTGCACCTGGGCACGGACGCACAGCACGGCATCCACGGTAGAACGGCCACTGCGGAAGCCGAACTGCACGTCCGAGAGGTCGGGTCCTCGACGCCCGAGGTGCGCCACCAGACGCGTCGCCACGACCCGACGCCCTCCCCGGAATCCCATCCGGGCCTGGAGCGACGTTCTTCCGTCGCAGCCGCGCGACTGCTTCCCCGAGTTCCGACTCTTCGACCTCCGGTGCCTCCTCTCCGACGTCTCGATCCTCTCCACGCGGTGCCATCGACGGCGGCTCGTGCTCGGCCGGCGCCGTCGGAAACAGGGCCGCGACCACCTCACGGACCACTTCGGCGTCCAGGGTCTCCGTGAGTGGAGGAGCCCAGGGACGGACCTTGTTGCGTACCCGCTTGTAGGGCATCCCCCACGGGTCGCTGTTCAGTCCGTCCAGCATTTCCTCCCTGGCCGCGGCCTGCGACTCGCCGATGGCACGACGGAGGCTGGCTTTGGCTGCCGTGTAAAGGGCGTACAGCCGCTCGCCCTCCTCCTCGTGCCGTGTCCTGTCCTGCGAAGCGGGGGGCGTCCTGAAGATGCGCCTCCTGCAGCGCGTGTACTGGCGTCGGACGGTCACGCACTCCCTGCGCAGCTGCGCTATCGCCTCCGACCACCAGTACACCTGAGCCCGCCCGGGGCGACCCCTCGACCGCGGCATGGCCGCGTCGCACGCGTCGGTCATTCTGGCCACCAGCCAGTCTGCCACCCTGTCCGGTGAACCGTCGGCGCGCGGCTGACACGACGCCACTATCGCCGCTTCGTCGAGTCGCTCCCGGTCGAGACGCTTCAGCTGCCACCGAGGACCCTCCTCCGCCGGGGCGCGGCTGGAGCTTGGCGGCACCGCCGGACGAGCGGAGATCTCGAAGCGGATGTAACGATGATCTGAGAGAGTCTCCACGTCGTCCATCACTCGCCAGTCCCGAACGCGGCGCGCGAGGCCGGGGCTCGCAAACGACACGTCCACGATCGAGCCGCCCGACCTGCGCACGCACGTGTTGGCCGTCCCGCGATTGAGGACGGTCAGGCCGGTGGCAACGAGCCACTCCTCCAGAATCGCCCCCCGCGCATCTGTGGCAGGACACCCCCACAGACGTGACTTTGCGTTGAAGTCACCGAGCACGAGCACCTCCGCCGGATAAAATCTACGCAGAATCGACTCGGTCCCGTCGAGAAACGCTTCGAACTCAGCGACCGACTTGTTCGGGGAAAAATACGCCCCGACGATGGCCACCTCCCCCAGCAGTGCCGCAACGCAACCCGAGCCCCTCACAATGTTCGTAAGGGGCGGGGCGCCTGCGGCGACCTGGGTCACGATGGCCACCACCCCGTCGCGATCGCCGATCCAACTATCCCTCGGCGGGACCGAGTACGGCTCGGCCACCACCGCCGCCCGCACGGACCACTGTACCAGGCTCTGGACGAAGAGATCCTGAGCCCTGGCACAGTGGTTCAGGTTGGCTTGGAGCACCTTAAGCGCCATTACTACAATTGGGTGTCCATTGTCACCTCCCCAGCTCTGTTGGCAGGCGGCGCGCGGGTTTTATTTTTGGTCGCTGCCTTCTTCCTCCTTCCCGCTTTATTGCGAGGGCACGCGACTAGACTGTGCCCAGCCGGTTTTTTCTCCGCCTGGCATATGGGACAGCAAGCTTCGGCAGTACATTGCCGGCGAATGTGCCCCTCCTTGCCGCAGCGGTAGCACTGGCCGCTGCGGTCCACTCCCTTGTCGCACTTCGCTGCCACGTGCCCAACCTCGTGGCAGCGATAGCATTGTTGCGGTCTCGTCTTGAGAAGAGTCACACTCGCCGACACGAACCCGACGAGTAGGCGGCGCCCGTCGACCACTTTCTTCGCCGCCTCTACTGGCAAGCGAACCCACGCTGTCCCGATGCCGGCGAAGTTTTGCCGTACTTCGCCCACTTTTATCGATTCCTCGGCGCATCCTCCCGCCTTGGCGATCACGCCGGCCAGCTCCTGGGGAGTGACCGAGTCGTCTAACCCGGCCACCCGCAGGTCGGCGCACTTCTCCGGGCGGGTGACCGCCACGTCCTCGCCGACGACCGCCTTGATGCGCCGGGCTAGCTCCTCGGCCTTCTCCTTATTGCCGGTGCCGGGCAGCTCGAGCCTTCGCGCGCCGGTCTGAGAGACCCTATAGCGAGTCTCGACGCCCATGCTCGCTATAAGGCCGTCAGCCTTTATGGCACCGAGGACCTCCGCGTAGGTCCTCGTGCTGCCCGGCAACAGCGTCAGCTGCACCGCCGCCGATCGCGGCAATCGCAGCTTCGGCGTTTTTGGCTTCTTAGCCGGCTCACCTTTGTTCTGGGGCTGGGGCTGGTTTTTGGGCGGCCCCGCCTTTCTTCCTTTCCTCGCCACCACATTCCACCCCTCCGTCAGAGCGGCCGGAGCAGGTGGTAGGGGGCGAGGCTCGTTGGGCGCAGCGACTTGGGTAGCCGCACCCGCCTTCTTCTTCTTTTTCTTCTTTTTTTGGCCTGCCTTGGCAGGTCTCGGAGCCGGGTTCGCCGGCGGGGCCAGCGTAGTAACACTGGTCTCCGTCGGCTGAGAAGCCGGTGCCTCGACTGCTCGCACCCGCGCTTCGGGCAGGAGCCTGCCGGACGCTTCCAAGTTTCGGAATCGGGCGTCGAGCATTTTCCCGACCCCGTCCATAATTTTAGACACGAATGAGTCGTCGTCGATCTCTTTCCTGGAGCAAGAGGGGACTGGTGCAGGCGTCGCGCACAAGTCGCGCCTCAGGTCGGCCACGCCCTGCCTCAGCTCCGCAATCTCCGAGCGCAGCTGGGCGTTTTCGGCTTGAAGCCGATCATTCCCCTCCTGCAGCAGACGGATCTCATCGGTCGTCGTCCGGGTATAAAGGGTTCCTAGTACTTCGCTAAGGGCCTCAGCCGTCTCGTTATAGGCCTTTTTAAAGGTACCCTTCAGATTTTTCGACCCCTTGGTGAGCTTGATTATGGCCTCGACACACTCCTGGGCCCTCCTGTGCAGGTCCAGTGTCGAGCAGCCTTCAGCCGGGCACGCTCCTCCTATGCTCGTCGCGGATCGCGTCGCCCTTACTTGGCGCGTGATTTCGACCGCCTCGCTCTCCGCTTCGAGCTCGAGCTCTCGCTCACACTGTTTAATGTATTCGGCCTTGGCTTTGGCGAGACCGACGTACTTCCCGGTCGTGGGCGGTCTACCACGACCTCTTCGCGCTGTGTGCACCTTGCCCGACACACAGTCACTTTCGTCCGATGCGCAGTCATTGTCACTACGACGCTTGCGCTTCCAAAGGCGGCCTTTGCGCGACGAGTCCGAGTCGTGAGACGACCTGGACCGCATGTCCGCGTCTGAGCCTTCGTCGACTACCGTAACGACGCCCGTCTCGGGCCTCTCCTCTACTCCGCCCTTCTCGGGCCTCTCGTCATCTCCTCCACTAACGTCAAAAGAAGTTTTTTTATCTTTATTAAGTTCCATAACTGTTCCCACGAGTAAGGGGGAAAAGGTGGTCAGCCCGAGGTAACACCCCCTGTACCTGGGCAAGCCTCGCGTAACCCCACTCTGGCCTCGGCGGGGCTGCAGAGCAGGGGATCGCAGTAGAGACTGAACTACCCATCAGCCATGCATCCCCTCGCGCTGCGTCGCCGCTTGGGATTCGGGGTAATTTTTTATAGAGGTTTTCTTCCTCGCGGTCCGGCCGGTTAAGGCAAGACCCTCGGTCCCGTTCGTAGCCGCGAGATATGACCACGACACCACAAACGGGATTACGATAATAGGACGGTGAGCGAACAGGACTCCTGTCCACTCTGTCCGACGGCGGGGTAAGCGCACGCCGAACCCATCCACCCCCCGTGGTGACACAGTGCGCGAGCGCTGTGCCACCTGATGCGCTCACGGGACAACTCTAATTTAGAGCGCCGGAATGCATCCCCACACGCGTCGGTCGTCAGCCGCGACGGGCAGCAGTAACGCGATTGTGATACTGCTGCCCGTCCCGTTGCCCAGGGTACACCACGAGGAGGTCACCGACAAGCACCCCAACCTAACCTAACCTAACCTTTTTTTTTTTTTTTTTTTTTTACGTGTGGAAAATCCTTCATGGACACCCTCCGGTTGGGGGGGCTCGGAGGGGAGTCAGACTCTTACTGAACAAAAACCACACGTGTGTTCCGCCTATGCGCTTGTGGCGAGATCGCGAGGACACAAAGCTCTTTCGCGATCCCGCCGGCGCCTGCCCAGACTAGGGCCCGTCGTCGTCGCCGCAAAAGCGACAGCGACCCGAGAGAGGATCCCTTGAACACATAAGAGATCGCCTCTCTCCGTCCTCCTCGGGATCGTGCGATGCGGTCGATAGATCCCCCGACCTATCGCCCGCTGATCCAAACTACGGGGGCGGCGGCTGCAGGTTGGCCAGGTAGGCCCTGCGCCGCCGACCGCGTCTACCGCGACGAGACGGAAGCGAGTTCGGATCCCGTTCCCGCTCCCGCTCCGCCGCCTCCTTCCGCAGCATCACGGCGCTGCAGAAGGAGGAGACGGCGCTCCAGTTCTCCTCGCTGCCGACCATGGCCGAGACCACGGCCGGCAGCGAGAGGTCCGCTCCGATGGCCGCCGACAGGGCGGCGCGCTCTTCGCACCACGCCGGGCAGACCGCGCGCGTGTGCTCCGCCGTGTCCTCGGCGCCGGCGTCGCAATGGTGACATTCCGACGTCGGCTCCCGCCCCAGCGCTCGGCACAGATAGCGACCGAAGCAGCCGTGCCCGGTCAGCATCTGCGCCAAGTGGAACGACATCGCACCGTGTCGCCTATCGACCCAGCCGCGCAGAACGGGCCGAATCGCCGCCACCAGCCCCCGACTCGTAATTACGTTCGGGTCCTCGAGATTCTCCGACCATTTCCGGAAGAGGCCGTCGCGAGCTTCTCTCCTCCATCGCACGACCTCTTGCGGACGAGGCGGTTCCTCCCTCAGGCGCGCTTCCGTCACGCGCCAGAAGACCGACGCGAGAGCTTCGGCCTCCAGTTCCCACGGGGGGCTGCCGGCGAGGAGACACGATGCGGTGTAGGACACCGTGCGGTACGCCCTAGCAGCCCGCAGCGCGATAGCGCGGTGCGGCCTGCGAATCAGCGACACGTTCCGCGCGCAGAGAGCGCCCGCCCAAATCGGAGCGCCATACAACGCCATCGAACGCACGACGCCCACGAAGAGGCGTCTGCATTTGTCGGCGGGCCCTTCTAGGTTGGGCAGTAGACTCCCGAGCGCTCCGGCGGCGGCCAGAAGCTTCGGGGTCAGCCGCCGGAAGTGTTCGTCGAACTTCCAGCGACCGTCGAGAACGATGCCCAGGTACTTCAGCGTCGACCCGACGGCGATCGAAGTACCCCCGACGACTATCGACGTCCCGGGCGGAGGAGCGGCCCTCGGCCCGTGAAAGGCCAGGACCTCCGTCTTCTGCAAGGCGACCTCCAGCCCGAGAGCCCGAATCCTGGCCACCACCTGCGCGACGCCGGCCGTGGCGAGGAGGCCCGCCTCGCGGTGCCCGCCGGCGCGAACGGTGACGAGAGTGTCGTCTGCGTAGCAGATGACCGACACTCCCGGCAACGTGGCACCGCGGAGCACCCAGTCGTAGCCGATGTTCCACAGGAGCGGTCCGAGGACCGAACCCTGCGGAACGCCGCACGACATGGACCGCCTCGACAGACCGCCGCCGCCTATCGGGAACTCTACCGCCCTTCCCGCAAAGTAAGCTCCGATGAGCCTACGCAAGTAGCGCGGGATACCGTGGTATCCCATCGCCACCCTCACCGTCTCCCAGGGCAGAGAGTTGAACGCGTTGGTCACGTCCAGCGAGACCGCCCACAACACTCCACCCCGGGAGACCGCCGACTCGGCGAGGTCCCTGAGGTGGGCGATGGCCGCGACGGTCGACCGGCCCCGACGAAATCCATACTGCGCCTCGTGCAATCCCGGGTTCATCGACTCGAGAATTCGAGTCGCCAGGACGCGCTCGAACACCTTACTGATCTCGTCGAGGAGCACGATCGGTCGATAGGCCGAAGGCTGTTCGGCCGACCGTCCGTCCTTCTTCAGCAGGACGAGCCTGCCCGTCTTCCACACCTGGGGAAACCGGCCCTGCTCCAGGCACCTGTCGAACAGGGCCCGAATTCTGCCGCCCATGCTACCCGTCGCGAGGCTCAGCACCTTTCCCGGGACGCCGTCCGGGCCCGGGGCGGTGCGCTTCGATTTGAGCCTCGCGACGGCCGCACCGAGCTCCGCCTCGGTCACAGGGGGGATCCCGCTCTCCGCGAGACGCGGCTCCGCGACGCCCATAGCCGGTGGGCTCCACTCGTTCCTATGAGGGAAGAGGGACTCGACTACGCGCTGCAAGATTTGCGGCTGCAAGCTCGTGGTCAGAGGGGGTGCCCACGGACGGAGCTTCTTCCGCACCGCCCGGTACGGCCTGCCCCACGGGTCTCTGTCCAGAGTTCGCAGCCACTCGTCCCAGCACGATTCCTTAGCGCGTGCAATGCCCGCCTGCAGCGCTTTGCAGGCGGACCGGTAGGAGTCGTACAGGCCGTCCTCTGCGGCCTGGTCCCTTCTTCGCCTCCGCCTGTAGTTGGTGAATCGGCGGCGTGATCTCACGCAGGCTTCGCGCAAGTCGCGGAGCTCCGGACGCCACCAGTACAGGTGCCGCCTCGGCGGGAACGGCTTCGCCCTCGGCATCGCCGCGTCGCAGATCCGCGCTAGCGATTCGCGGATGCCCTCTGCTTCCTCGTCGACGGAAAGGGCCGGTTCCGAAGGTCGGCGGATCCATTCCTCCACTATCGCAGCCTCCGCGGCGATCTCCGCATCCATCCGACTCAGCACCCAGCGCGGGCCGGTGCCGATCGGAACGCTCGAGTCGGACGCGTTCGAACGCGACGAGGAGACGTCGAACCGAATGTACCGGTGGTCGGAGAGGGTCTCGACGTCGGTCAAGACTCTCCAACCCCGGACGCGGTTGTGGAGGTTTCGGGACGCGAAAGTCACGTCCACAATGGACCCACCGCTCCTTCGCACGCAGGTGTTCTTCGTGCCCCGGTTCAGTAACGTGAGACCCGTTGCCACCGCCCATTCCTCCATGATCGCGCCCCTCGCGTCAGTCGCCGGAGCCCCCCAGGTCACCGACCTGGCGTTGAAGTCGCCGGCGACCAGAACGGCACTGTGCGGCCGCCGAGCGATCGACGCCCCGATCTCCGCGAGCATTGCCTCGAAGTCGGCGAGACTCCGGCTCGGGGGAGCGTACACGCCGATGACGGACACTCCGTCCATCGTACCAAGTGCGTATCCGCTCCCCCTCCGGACGTCCACGAAGCCCGCAGAGGCCGGAGCGATCACCGCGACCGACCCGTCCAGGTCGCCGAGCCAATCGCCGCGATCGGAGACCGCGTAGGGCTCCGCCACTATCGCAATCTTAATGCCCCACTGTGCCATGCTCTCGATCAGCAGATCTTGAGCTCTGGCACAGTGGTTCAGATTGGCCTGCAAGAACTTAATGGACGCCATTAATTATCGGCGTCCATTAAATCCTCCACTGGCTTAGCAGCCGGCGCGTCGACGACGGTAGCCTTTACGGGCCTGTCTTTGCGCCTGCCACTCTTGTTGGTCTTTCCCTTTTTCTTGTTGTAGTCGGGGCACCTCCTGTCGCCAATTTTGTGGTTGGCGGGCCGGTCGGCCGCCGCACATATGGTCCGCGGGGGTCCGAGGACCCCTACCGCCCGCGTCTCGCTAGTAACGCAGGCGGCACTCCCCTATCCGCCACCCGGGGGACGCGCCCAGGTAGAAGACCAGGAACTCCTCCCAGACCTAGGTCTGGGGCCTGGGCACTCACAAAACCTAACCTAACCTAACCTTTTTTTTTTTTTTTTTTTTTTTAACGTGTGGAAAATCCTTCATGGACACCCTCCGGTTGGGGGGGCTCGGAGGGGAGTCAGACTCTTACTGAACAAAAACCACACGTGTGTTCCGCCTATGCGCTTGTGGCGAGATCGCGAGGACACAAAGCTCTTTCGCGATCCCGCCGGCGCCTGCCCAGACTAGGGCCCGTCGTCGTCGCCGCAAAAGCGACAGCGACCCGAGAGAGGATCCCTTGAACACATAAGATCGCCTCTCTCCGTCCTCCTCGGGATCGTGCGATGCGGTCGATAGATCCCCCGACCTATCGCCCGCTGATCCAAACTACGGGGGCGGCGGCTGCAGGTTGGCCAGGTAGGCCCTGCGCCGCCGACCGCGTCTACCGCGACGAGACGGAAGCGAGTTCGGATCCCGTTCCCGCTCCCGCTCCGCCGCCTCCTTCCGCAGCATCACGGCGCTGCAGAAGGAGGAGACGGCGCTCCAGTTCTCCTCGCTGCCGACCATGGCCGAGACCACGGCCGGCAGCGAGAGATCCGCTCCGATGGCCGCCGACAGGGCGGCGCGCTCTTCGCACCACGCCGGGCAGACCGCGCGCGTGTGCTCCGCCGTGTCCTCGGCGCCGGCGTCGCAATGATGACATTCCGACGTCGGCTCCCGCCCCAGCGCTCGGCACAGATAGCGACCGAAGCAGCCGTGCCCGGTCAGCATCTGCGCCAAGTGGAACGACATCGCACCGTGTCGCCTATCGACCCAGCCGCGCAGAACGGGCCGAATCGCCGCCACCAGCCCCCGACTCGTAATTACGTTCGGGTCCTCGAGATTCTCCGACCACTTCCGGAAGAGGCCATCGCGAGCTTCTCTCCTCCATCGCACGACCTCTTGCGGACGAGGCGGTTCCTCCCTCAGGCGCGCTTCCGTCACGCGCCAGAAGACCGACGCGAGAGCTTCGGCCTCCAGTTCCCACGGGGGGCTGCCGGCGAGGAGACACGATGCGGTGTAGGACACCGTGCGGTACGCCCTCGCAGCCCGCAGCGCGATAGCGCGGTGCGGCCTGCGAATCAGCGACACGTTCCGCGCGCAGAGAGCGCCCGCCCAAATCGGAGCGCCATACAACGCCATCGAACGCACGACGCCCACGAAGAGGCGTCTGCATTTGTCGGCGGGCCCTTCTAGGTTGGGCAGTAGACTCCCGAGCGCTCCGGCGGCGGCAAGAAGCTTCGGGGTCAGCCGCCGGAAGTGTTCGTCGAACTTCCAGCGACCGTCGAGAACGATGCCCAGGTACTTCATCGTCGACCCGACGGCGATCGAAGTACCCCCGACGAACCTAACCTTTTTTTTTTTTTTTTTTTTTTTTTACGTGGGGAAAATCCGTCATGGACACCCTCCGGTAGGGGGGGCTCGGAGGGGATTCAGACTCTTACTGAATAAAAACCGCCACGTGTGTTCTGCCGTACGCCAATGTGGCGGGGTCACAAGGACGCTGTTAGCTCTTTCGCAACCCCGCCGGCGCTTGCCCTTTCGGGCCCACCGCGGTGCAAAGCACCTCGGAGGGCGCACTCGAACACGAAGCGCGCCCTCCCCTCCTTGGGGGGACCGTGCAAGTCGGATCACGAATCCCCCGACCCATCGCCCGCGTGGCCCCCCCCGCGGGCAGGGGGACACCCCCCACCCGCATTGCGCCTGTGGGTACAATCCCGCGCCGCCCCGGCGCCCCAGGCCTAGCCCGGCGTTGCGGGACACCAGGCACCTAGCCCGGGGCGGACAATGTCAGCCCGACGAAGCCGACAAAGGCCAGGGTGGCCGCAGTCAAGGCCCTCCAGCCGACCGCAGCCTCGGCGCGAGAGAGCGCCCTCGCACGCCTTAGGGCGGGCGAGCGAACCCGCCCACCCCGTCCTCCGCGTGGGGGAAGGAAAGACCGACCCCCACGTCACCGCGCCGTCTCAGCGCCACACACACCGCCGCGCCTCCGCGCCAACACACCCGCGCTCACAGGACCACCCCAGTACTAGACCAGAGCGGGACCCGGAGCGCATCGTCTGGTTTTGGTCCGCGGGGATCCGAAGACCCCTGCCACCCGCGGTCGTGAAACCGCAGGCGGCACTCCCCTATCCGCCACCGGGGGACGCGCCCAGTAGAAGTCCAGCAACTCCTCCCCTTGGAGCCCAGGTCCCAGACCTAAGTCTGGGGCCTGGGCTCCAAAGGCCTGGGCGACGAACCTAACCTTTTTTTTTTTTTTTTTTTTTTTTTTTTTTTTTTTTTTTTTTTTTTTTTTTTTTTTTTAACGTGTGGAAAATCCTTCATGGACACCCTCCGGTTGGGGGGGCTCGGAGGGGAGTCAGACTCTTACTGAACAAAAACCACACGTGTGTTCCGCCTATGCGCTTGTGGCGAGATCGCGAGGACACAAAGCTCTTTCGCGATCCCGCCGGCGCCTGCCCAGACTAGGGCCCATCGTCGTCGCCGCAAAAGCGACAGCGACCCGAGAGAGGATCCCTTGAACACATAAGATCGCCTCTCTCCGTCCTCCTCGGGATCGTGCGATGCGGTCGATAGATCCCCCGACCTATCGCCCGCTGATCCAAACTACGGGGGCGGCGGCTGCAGGTTGGCCAGGTAGGCCCTGCGCCGCCGACCGCGTCTACCGCGACGAGACGGAAGCGAGTTCGGATCTCGTTCCCGCTCCCGCTCCGCCGCCTCCTTCCGCAGCATCACGGCGCTGCAGAAGGAGGAGACGGCGCTCCAGTTCTCCTCGCTGCCGACCATGGCCGAGACCACGGCCGGCAGCGAGAGATCCGCTCCGATGGCCGCCGACAGGGCGGCGCGCTCCTCGCACCACGCCGGGCAGACCGCGCGCGTGTGCTCCGCCGTGTCCTCGGCGCCGGCGTCGCAATGGTGACATTCCGACGTCGGCTCCCGCCCCAGCGCTCGGCACAGATAGCGACCGAAGCAGCCGTGCCCGGTCAGCATCTGCGCCAAGTGGAACGACATCGCACCGTGTCGCCTATCGACCCAGCCGCGCAGAACGGGCCGAATCGCCGCCACGTGCCCCCGACTCGTAATTACGTTCGGGTCCTCGAGATTCTCCGACCACTTCCGGAAGAGGCCGTCGCGAGCTTCTCTCCTCCATCGCACGACCTCTTGCGGACGAGGCGGTTCCTCCCTCAGGCGCGCTTCCGTCACGCGCCAGAAGACCGACGCGAGAGCTTCGGCCTCCAGTTCCCACGGGGGGCTGCCGGCGA
The DNA here is from genome assembly GCF_905220565.1 of Melitaea cinxia. NCBI lineage: Eukaryota > Metazoa > Arthropoda > Insecta > Lepidoptera > Nymphalidae > Melitaea > Melitaea cinxia. Next base: position 18,948,190 of record NC_059398.1, on the reverse strand, counting down.
GGAGACACGATGCGGTGTAGGACACCGTGCGGTACGCCCTCGCAGCCCGCAGCGCGATAGCGCGGTGCGGCCTGCGAATCAGCGACACGTTCCGCGCGCAGAGAGCGCCCGCCCAAATCGGAGCGCCATACAACGCCATCGAACGCACGACGCCCACGAAGAGGCGTCTGCATTTGTCGGCGGGCCCTTCTAGGTTGGGCAGTAGACTCCCGAGCGCTCCGGCGGCGGCCAGAAGCTTCGGGGTCAGCCGCCGGAAGTGTTCGTCGAACTTCCAGCGACCGTCGAGAACGATGCCCAGGTACTTCATCGTCGACCCGACGGCGATCGAAGTACCCCCGACGACTATCGACGTCCCGGGCGGAGGAGCGGCCCTCGGCCCGTGAAATGCCAGGACCTCCGTCTTCTGCAAGGCGACCTCCAGCCCGAGAGCCCGAATTCTGGCCACCACCTGCGCGACGCCGGCCGTGGCGAGGCGGCCCGCCTCGCGGTGCCCGCCGGCGCGGACGGTGACGAGAGTGTCGTCTGCGTAGCAGATGACCGAGACTCCCGGCAACGTGGCACCGCGGAGCACCCAGTCGTAGCCGATGTTCCACAGGAGCGGTCCGAGGACCGAACCCTGCGGAACGCCGCACGACATGGACCGCCTCGACAGACCGCCGCCGCCTATCGGGAACTCTACCGCCCTTCCCGCAAAGTAAGCTCCGATGAGCCTACGCAAGTAGCGCGGGATACCGTGGTATCCCAGCGCCACCCTCACCGTCTCCCAGGGCAGAGAGTTGAACGCGTTGGTCACGTCCAGCGAGACCGCCCACAACACTCCACCCCGGGAGACCGCCGACTCGGCGAGGTCCCTGAGGTGGGCGATGGCCGCGACGGTCGACCGCCCCCGACGAAATCCATACTGCGCCTCGTGCAATCCCGGGTTCATCGACTCGAGAATTCGAGTCGCCAGGACGCGCTCGAACACCTTACTGATCTCGTCGAGGAGCACGATCGGTCGATAGGCCGAAGGCTGTTCGGCCGACCGTCCGTCCTTCTTCAGCAGGACGAGCCTGCCCGTCTTCCACACCTGGGGAAACCGGCCCTGCTCCAGGCACCTGTCGAACAGGGCCCGAATTCTGCCGCCCATGCTACCCGTCGCGAGGCTCAGCACCTTTCCCGGGACGCCGTCCGGGCCCGGGGCGGTGCGCTTCGATTTGAGCCTCGCGACGGCCGCACCGAGCTCCGCCTCGGTCACAGGGGGGATCCCGCTCTCCGCGAGACGCGGCTCCGCGACACCCATAGCCGGTGGGCTCCACTCGTTCCTATGAGGGAAGAGGGACTCGACTACGCGCTGCAAGATTTGCGGCTGCAAGCTCGTGGTCAGAGGGGGTGCCCACGGACGGAGCTTCTTCCGCACCGCCCGGTACGGCCTGCCCCACGGGTCTCTGTCCAGAGTTCGCAGCCACTCGTCCCAGCACGATTCCTTAGCGCGTGCAATGCCCGCCTGCAGCGCTTTGCAGGCGGACCGGTAGGAGTCGTACAGGCCGTCCTCTGCGGCCTGGTCCCTTCTTCGCCTCCGCCTGTAGTTGGTGAATCGGCGGCGCGATCTCACGCAGGCTTCGCGCAAGTCGCGGAGCTCCGGACGCCACCAGTACAAGTGCCGCCTCGGCGGGAACGGCTTCGCCCTCGGCATCGCCGCGTCGCAGATCCGCGCCAGCGATTCGCGGATGCCCTCTGCTTCCTCGTCGACGGAAAGGGCCGGTTCCGAAGGTCGGCGGATCCATTCCTCCACTATCGCAGCCTCCACGGCGATCTCCGCATCCATCCGACTCAGCACCCAGCGCGGGCCGGTGCCGATCGGGACGCTCGAGTCGGACGCGTTCGAACGCGACGAGGAGACGTCGAACCGAATGTACCGGTGGTCGGAGAGGGTCTCGACGTCGGTCAAGACTCTCCAACCCCGGACGCGGTTGTGGAGGTTTCGGGACGCGAAAGTCACGTCCACAATGGACCCACCGCTCCTTCGCACGCAGGTGTTCCTCGTGCCCCGGTTCAGCAACGTGAGGCCCGTTGCCACCGCCCATTCCTCCATGATCGCGCCCCTCGCGTCAGTCGCCGGAGCCCCCCAGGTCACCGACCTGGCGTTGAAGTCGCCGGCGATCAGAACGGCACGGTGCGGCCACCGAGCGATCGACGCCCCGATCTCCGCGAGCATTGCCTCGAAGTCGGCGAGACTCCGGCTCGGGGGAGCGTACACGCCGATGACGGCCACTCCGTCCATCGTACCGAGTGCGTATCCGCTCCCCCTCCGGACGTCCACGAAGCCCGCAGAGGCCGGAGCGATCACCGCGACCGACCCGTCCAGGTCGCCCAGCCAATCGCCGCGATCGGGGACCGCGTAGGGCTCCGCCACTATCGCAATTTTAATGCCCCACTGTGCCATGCTCTCGATCAGCAGATCTTGAGCTCTGGCACAGTGGTTCAGATTGGCCTGCAAGAACTTAATGGACGCCATTAATTATCGGCGTCCATTAAATCCTCCACTGGCTTAGCAGCCGGCGCGTCGACGACGGTAGCCTTTACGGGCCTGTCTTTGCGCCTGCCACTCTTGTTGGTCTTTTTCTTTCCCTTGTTGTAGTCGGGGCACCTCCTGTCGCCAATTCTGTGGTTGGCGGGCCGGTCCGCCGCCGCACATATGGCGCACTTCGGCTCGGCTTTGCACTCGCGAAGTCTGTGGCCCGACTCGCCACAGCGGTAGCAGGCGCCGCTGCGGTCCACTTCGCGAGTGCACTTCGCGCCGACGTGCCCCGTCTCCTGGCACCGGAAGCACCTCAGCGGCCTCGGTTCGAGCAGCCGGACCCTCGCCGTGGTCCAGCCGACGCGCAATCGTCCTTCACGGGCGACTTTTCGCGCCGCGACCACCGGGCAGCTCACCCAGAGCGAGCCGTTGGGGGCGAGGGAGCCAGCCTTCACGTCGTCCGGCTGACACCCACCCTCCGCGGCCAGTGCTCGGGTGACCTCCTCGGCGGTGACGGAGTCGTCGAGCCCCATGACCCGCAGCTCGACCCTCTTCGAAGGCCGCTGCACTCTGACGTCTTCCGTGCCGAGGACTTCCCGCAATTTCGAGGCGAGAAGGTCGGCCTTCTCGCCTTTCTCCGCTCCAGGGACCTCGATGATCCGGGAACCCGTCGCGCCCGTTCGGATCTTGAGCGTTTGGATTCCCAGACCATCGAGGTCTATCCTGCTGCGGGCCTCCTTGATTACAGAGGCGTACGTGACGCCTCTGTCCTTCGCCTCCGGCTGCAGCGTTATCGAAACCGCCGCCGAAGACGGCGCCCGCAACTTCTTTTTCGGCTTTGCTTCTTTCGAAGCAGCCGTAGCCGCAGCCTTGCCTGGCTTCCCGGCCTTCCGTCCGAGGACGGTAGACCAGGTCTCCCGCGCGGCAGGAGTCACGGGCGCCGGTTTCGCAGCAGGTTTCGGCGCTGCCGCCGGAGTCTCGACCGCGTTCGCGGTCTTACCCTTCTTTTTCTTTCTCTCCCGTCCGTTTGGCTTCCCCCTCTTCGGAGCCGGATTCGCTGGCGGGGTCAACGTCGTGACCGCCGCCTGGTCGGCCGGCTCGGAAGCTGGGGCCTCTCTGTCCTTCCTCGCGTCCAGAGCGACACGCTGCGCTTTGGCCGGTAAGAGCCGGTCGCTCAACGCCTCGATCTTGGCGTCGATCGAGGCGTTGAGCATGTCGCTCAGTTTGGACGCGAGAGAGCGTTCACGTTCGTCCCAGTCGTCGGGACGCAGAGATTTATGCGCCGCAGTCTGCGACAGCATGAATCTATCCATTTTTTCTTCCAGGGCGTTGAACTTCGACCTCCACTCCTCCTTCTCCTTTCGAAGTTCGGCAACCAACGCCCTGAGGTGGACGACCTCGTCAGTCGCGTTGCGATTGGCGAGTTCCTCCACCACCTCCTTCATGCCTTTGCGCACTTGTTTAAGGGCCTTGATATAAGTGCCCTTGAGGTTTCTCGAGCTTCCGGTCACCTTTTGCAGAAGCTCAAGGTAACCTTCCGCTCGAGAAAGCGCGTCTCCACATCTTCCGGCGTCGTCGCTGAGCGACATGTCCGACTGACGCGAGCTTGTCCTGGATTGGACCGCACGCGCCATGTCGGCCAGCTCGCTCTCCGCCTGGATTTTCCGTTCGCGCTCCTTTTCGTCGTTAAGGCGACGTCTGGCTTCGGCCAGTCCGACGTATTGGCCGGTTGTAGCCGGTCGACCTCGGCCTCTGCCAGGCGTCGCCCTTTTCCTTTCATTTTCCTCCTCCGAGGAGCCCGGAGACAGGATTCTTTTCCTAAACTGAGGCTTTCGGCGGCGGGAAGATCCCAACGACATGTTGTCGTCGGAATCTGATCCCGCCCCCCAAAACCTCCCGTCGACCGAGGAGAGAGAACCGACGCTGTCCACACGCGTGAGGACAACTCGCGGCTGTCTCGCCCCGCCAGTAACTCCGCCCTTCTCAGGCCCAACGTCTTCACCGCCCTTCTCGGGCACTACGTCCACTCCGCCCTTCTCGGGCACTACCTCAACTCCGCCCTTCTCGGGCCTCTCGTCGGAACCGGAAAGCTCCGAAACACAAACACGTGATTTGCCCATCCCAGATTCGACAGGGCTGCGCGCCGAAGCGCGAAGGGATTCTCCATTGCCTGAGGCGCCGGTACCCTCCTGGGTTAATAATGTTTTAATGCACGTATCCATGTTTAAGGGGGTGACACAGTTAGACCGAACCTCCCGTCGGCCACGCATCCCTTCGCGCTGTGTCGCCGCTTAGGATTCGGGGTAATTTTTATAGAGGTCTTCTTCCTCTAGATCCGGCCGGTTAAGGCAAGACCCCTCGGTCCCGCACGAAGCCGCGAGACATGACCACGACACCTCGCACGGGGTTACGAGCTTATGAGGCGTAGAGCGGAGGGGAAACCCGCCCACTCTACCCGACGGCGGGGTCACCGCCGCCGAGGTCGCCCGTCCACTGGGAGCAGGGGGGAAAATCCCCACCCCGCTTCTCCGCGCCTTCGCAGCGCCACACTCACCAAATCACCAAGGGGGGCGAGCGATGATGATAAAATAAATAAATAAAAATAATAAATAAATAAATAAATAAATAAATAACGCTCACCCCGCCCTCTAGTGCCGGGGGGACCGCCAAGGTCCACATCCCACTCCGCGCCCTCTCTTCCGGCGCCGCGTGAAAGGCTAGGCCATTCCACGCAAACTCCGCGCTCCCTCGTGGCGCAATGTGCGATCACAGGACCACTCCAGTACAAGACCAGAGCGGGACCCGGACGCCTCGCCTGGTGTTGGTCCGCGGGGGTCCGTAGACCCCTACCGCCTGCAGTCATTCGGCTGCGGCGACACTCCCCTATCCGCCAAACGGGGGACGCGCCCAGGTAGAAGTCCAGGAACTCCTCCCCTTGGAGCCTAGGTCCCAGACCTAAGTCTGGGGCCTAGGCTCCAAAGGCCTGGGCGACGAACCTAACCTAACCTAACCTAACCTAACCTTTTTTTTTTTTTTTTTTTTTTTTTTTTTTTTTTACGCTGGAAAATGCATTTACGCACCCCCGTCACCCGAAGGCGACGGAAGTCTGAGACTCCCGGCGGGGAGTGCAATGCCGGACTACTCAGTAAAAACCAGCGGTGCCCTCGTCGTCCTGGTGGGGCGCCACGGGACCACTAAAAGTATTCGCCATGACGCCCCGGACGGTGGGCCTGCCTGCGGGTGCAGGGCAGGCCGCCTCCGATTGTAGAGCGCTCCCGGGCACCGAGAGCGCTCCCACATCGTCGCAGGGGGAAGAGGGGCACGCGGAGCGCCCCCGCGCCGAGCCCGATGCAGAGGACGGAGGACCGCGCCGCCACGCCTCCCCCCCCCGCACCACACCCGCCGCGAAAGCACCCCGCGCGCCCCCCTCCCACCCGCGACTTGCGGGAAGGAGAGGGGCGCGCGGAGCGCCCCCGCGCCAAGCACGATGCGGAGGGAGGGGGAGCGACCCAGCGACACAGCCGGCAACCTTTTTTTTTTTTTTTTTTTTTACGTGGGGGAAAATCCTTCATGGACACCCTCGGCGCGGGGACACCGAGGGGAGTCAGACTCTTACTGAATAAAAACCGCCACGTGTGTTCTGCCGTACGCCAATGTGGCGGGATCACAAGGACACATTGTTCTTTCGCAATCCCGCCGGCGCTTGCCCTTGCGGGCCCGTCGCGGAGAGTTTCGCAGCTCTCCGAAAGACGCACTCGAACACAAGAAGTGCGTCTTCCTCCTCTGGGCCGACTAGTGCGGACGACAGATACCCCTTTATCTGTCGCCCGCCAGCCCGGCAAGTGGGGGGTTTAACCCCCACTCCCACACGCTAAGGAGACATTGGCGCAGCCTCCTCAGTTGCCTGACGGCTTTCTCTCCTTTGAGCGGGAGTGGCCACTTTCGCGGCCACTTTCCGATTGGCTTTAGGGGGACGGCAATTCCGTCCCCCCATCACATGCGACGCCGGTCTGCCGGAAGCGGCACAGACCGCGCAATTCGGCGCCTTAGTGCATATGCGGGCCAAGTGCCCCTCGAGGCCGCACCTGTAGCAGAGTCTGCTACGGTCTACCGCCGTCGGACAGGTCGGGCGAGTGTGCCCGATACCCATGCATCCAAAGCAGCGCAACGGGCGCGGCTCCAGAAGCCTGACTCTCGCCGAACTCCAGCCGACCAGAAGTCTGCCGGCCTCGGCGAGTGCCTTCGCTGTCGGGATCGGGCAGCGGAGAACCACTGATCCCATCCCGCTCCCACCGAATGCGATTTCCGCGGCCCTTATGGACCCGGCGTCGCATTTTCCCACTTTTGCCGCCGCGTCGACGACCATCTCTCTCGTGACCGAGTCGTCGAGTCCGGAAACACGCAGGCTGACGTGTCTCTCGGGCCGGACGACTCTAGCCACACTTCCCACGGCTTTTTCGAGCTCCTGTGCGAAACGCTGCGCCACCTCCGGGGCCTGGTCGTTAGACAGCTCTAACAGCCTGGCCCCGGTTGCGGCAGAACGAATGCTTAAGCCCTCCTTAATTCCCAGGCTGGCGAGATTCACCGAACCTGCAGCCTGGCGAATAACGTCGGCATAGGTGACCCCCCGTTCGATCGCGTCCGGCTTCAGTGCGATGATCACTGCGGGCCGACGGGGGGCCACCAACTTGGGTGTCTTCTTCTTCTTTTTGAGTCCCTTCCGCTGCTGCTGCGGAGCAGCCTTAGCAGCGGCGTCCGACTCGGGAGCTTTGCCCTTATCTTTCTTCTTCTTTTTCTTCTTTGACTTCTTTTTGGCGACGGTGACCCATTCGGCGTCGCCAGCAGCAGCCGGTGTGGCCGGCGTGGCTCCCTCACCCGAGCAGGCCGCCGACGAGGCGGCTTTCGCCGCCGCGGCCGCAGCCTTGCGCGGGCGAGCTTTCTTCTTTCCAGCGCTAGTGGTTAGCGCTGGCACCTGCTGCGTTGCATCACTCGAGTGGTCCGTCGTCTTGGTCGGCGTCAGCCTCTGCTCGATGCTGGTAAGGCGGGCGTCGAACAGTTCTCGAACCGACGACAACAGCGACGCCCGCATCCGCTCTTCCTTGTCAGCCTCGCTGGTAGTGACTGGAGCCGGGCCCGGAACGACAGCCGGCTGACGCTCCTTGACCAACTCCGCCACTTGGCATTTGAGGTCCTCGACGTCCCTCCTCAGACGAGTGTTCTCCGCTTGCAGTTTGCGGACCTCGACCGAGGAAGTGCGTTCCTTCAACACCTCCACCCCGAGCCGGATTGAAGTGGCGGCGTCCTTGAGGGCCCTGACGGAGGTACCCTTCAGGTTCATAGACCTGGTCGCAACTTGGTAAATCACGTCGACGTCCTTACCGACCTGCGCACTAATGGCGTCGGCGGTTCGAGCGTCGCTTACGTCCAGACCCATCGCCCGACGTCTCTCCTCCGCATCAGAGATGCTCGCCTCCAGCGCTTTCTCCTTTTCGCGCGAGGCTTCCTCTCTCCTCTGGCAGCGCTTACGCGCCAGCTTCGACGACGTCTGACGGCTCTCCTCGTCCGAAGACAACGCCGACGGAGATGAGAGCAGTCGTTGTCGTTTTCCCGGTTTTCGGGCCTTTCTGTAGGCCGGAAAACTATCGTCGGAGTCGATGGCAGTCAGACCCTCTGACATATTTTCCTGACTCGTAATCGAGCAGGACCTACTCCTTACCTGTCCAGGTTCTGTCCCACACTCATCACTGATGCGCGTTAGCATCACCAATGGTAGTCGTATAGGAAGCGAGCTTACAGCTTCACGGGTAGAAGACCCGTGAACAACACCGCCCTTCTCGGGCTTCCCGTCGTCGCCGCCCTTCGCGGGCGCATCCTCCACTCCGCCCTTCTCGGGCACTACCTCCACTCCGCCCTTCTCGGGCCTCTCTACGGCGGACGAACCGCGAACACAAACACGATGGGTGCCCTCCCCAGATTCGTACGGGCAGCGTGCATCTGCAGATGCACGGAGGGATTCTCCTTTGCCGGAGGCGCAGGTACCCTCCTGGGGTAGTAACGTTTTATTCGTCGTGTCCATGTTGTTGAATGACACAGTTAGACCGAACCTCCCATCGGCCACGCATCCCTTCGCGCTGTGTCGCCGCTTAGGATTCGGGGTAATTTTTATAGAGGTCTTCTTCCTCTAGATCCGGCCGGTTAAGGCAAGACCCCTCGGTCCCGAACGAAGCCGCGAGACATGACCACGACACCTCGCACGGGGTTACGAGATTATGAGGCGTAGAGCGGACGGGAAACCCGCCCACTCTACCCGACGGCGGGGTCACCGCCGCCGAGGTCGCCCGTCCACTTGGAGCAGGGGGGAAAATCCCCACCCCGCTTCTCCGCGCCTTCGCAGCGCCAGTCTCACCATCTAATCACCAAGGGGGGCGAGCGATGACGCTCACCCCGCCCTCTAGTGCCGGGGGGACCGCCAAGGTCCACGTCCCACTCCGCGCCCTCTCTTCCGGCGCCGCGTGAAGGGCTAGGCCACTCCACGCAAACTCCGCGCTCCCTCGTGGCGCAATGTCACGGGACCACTCCGGCAAAAGACCAGAGCGGGACCCGGACGCCTCCGCCTGGTGTTGGTCCGCGGGGATCCGAAGACCCCTACCACCCGCAGTCGTGAAACCGCAGGCGGCACTCCCCTATCCGCCACCCGGGGGACGCGCCCAGTAGAAGTCCAGGAACTCCTCCCCTTGGAGCCTAGGTCCCAGACCTAAGTCTGGGGCCTAGGCTCCAAAGGCCTGGGACACAGCCGGCAACCTTTTTTTTTTTTTTTTTTTTTTACGCTGGAAAATGCATTTACGCACCCCCGCCACCCGAAGGCGACGGAAGTCTGAGACTCCCGGCGGAAAGTGCAATGCCGGACTACTCAGTAAAAACCAGCGGTGCCCTCGTCGTCCTGGTGGGGCGCCACGGGACCACTTAAAAGTATTCGCCATGACGCCCCGGACGGTGGGCCAGCCTGCGGGTGCAGGACAGGCCGCCTCCGATTGTAGAGCGCTCCCAGGCACCGAGAGCGCTCCCACGTCTCGCGCGTGCGGTCTCAAGCCGGCCGAAGGTCTTACTGTCCCTCCGGCCGGCCACCCCCACGCAGGGGACGCTCAACCAGACCAGTCTACCGTCTGCAGAATGGGGACACATGTCCAGGAGCGTCCCCTCTCCAAGCCAGGCAGGCCTGACCTCCAACGCCGGAAAATAGCGTTGGGGGCCAGGACCGCCCGTCCTCCAACGCCGGATCGCACCGAGCAACCGAGCAAGCTCCAGGGAGCCCAGCGCGACCCCGCAACTACCCCACGGGTCCGCCGGACTGCACTGATAACCGAGCTAAAAGCTCCAGGGAGCCAGCACAGCCCGGCCCTCACGCATCCGGTCTGCCGGATTGCACCAGCAACCGAGCAAAGCTCCAGGGAGCCAGCACAACCCGGCCAGCACACCGCGCCCCTGCGCTACAGGACGGGCGAGCCAGGCCCCCCGGACCCACCCGTCCTGCCCCTCCCGGCTAGGCAAAAGCCTCACCTCCAACGCCGGATCGCACCGAACAACCGAGCAAGCTCCAGGGAGCCCAGCGCGACCCGGCAACTACCCCACGGGTCCGCCGAACTGCACCGACAACCGAGCCAAAGCTCCAGGGAGCCAGCACAGCCCGGCCCTCACGCAACTGGTCTGCCGGATTGCACCAGCAACCGAGCAAGCTCCAGGGAGCCAGTACAACCCAGCCAGCACACCGCACACCGCGCCTTAGCGCTACAGGGCGGGCGAGCCTACGGCTGACCCGCCCACCCCGTCCACCGTGTGGGGGAAGGAAAAACCCGCCCCCACGTCTCCGCGCCGTCTCAGCGCCACACACACAGCCGCACCTCCGTGCCAACACACCTGCGCTCACAGATCCACTCTGATAACCAGAGTGGTACCCGGAGCGCATCGTCTGGTTTTGGTCCACGGGGGTCCGAGGACCCCTACCGCCCGCAGTCGTGAAACCGCAGGCGGCATTCCCCTATCCGCCACCCGGGGGACGCGCCCAGTAGAAGTCCAGCAACTCCTCCCGGTCTAAAATGGCATGAACTCATGTGTTTTGCCCATAGTCACCACGCTGGGCAGGCGGGTTGGTGACCGTACCAAAAATTACGCATCCGAGTTATCCACATCATCACTACATAGTATAAAACAAAGTCGCTTTGTTGTCATTGTATTATACCGCATAACTTTCTACTGGATGTACCGATTTTAATAATTCTTTTTTTGTTGGAAAGGTGATATCTCAAGTTTAGTACCATGATAAGGAAACTAGGATCTGATGATGGAATCCCAGAGAAATTGATGGAAATTCTTGAAAATCCGCAATAACTTTTTACTGGGTGTACCGATTTTGATAATTCTTTTTTTGTTAAAAAGGGGGATATCCCTAGTTTGGTAGCATGATAAGGAAACCAGGATCTGATGATGGGATCCCAGAGAAATCGCGGGAAACTCTCGAAAATCCGCAATAACTTTTTACTGGGTGTACCGATTTTAATAATTTTGAATTTAATCGAAAGCTGATGTTTGTGATGTGGTCACATATAAATTTTATTGAGATCTGATAACTACTTTTTGAGTAATTTTTGATAATGCGCAGTTACTTGACTATTTTTTCGTCGATCTACGTTGTATTACTCGTCGATGTAATTGAAGTCGGTTTTTTTTTTCGTTTGCGAGCAAACACAATTATTTTTATAAATAATTCACATACAAAGATAAAATATAATAATAGAAGTAATAAAAAAATAATAAAATAAAATAAAAAAGCCTTTATTCGGACATTAAATTTACAATTATGTTAAAATTATTCACACATATGACGTTTTTTAATTTTCTGTAAGTCCGTTTGCCAATCGACAAAGGCCTCCTCCAACCTATTCCATTCTAATCTCTCTCTGGCCACCCTACTCCATGTTGTACCTACAACCTGTCTGATATCATCATCCCACCTTTTTTGTTGTCTACCTCTTTTTCTTTTACCTTCCCTTGGGTACCATTGTGTAACTATTTTGCTCCACTTGTCCTTTCCTCTAATCGTGTGTCCCGACCACTTCCATTTTAGTCTTTTTATTTTTATGGCGACGTCCTGTATCCTGGTTTTTTTCCTAATCTCGATATTTCGCTTTCTTTCCCCCTTTTTTACTCCTATCATATTTCTCTCCATTGCTCGTTGGCAAATAGCAATTCTGTCCATTGTGTTTTTTGTTATGGCCCATGTTTGGCTTCCATACATTAAAATTGGTAAGATACAGGCATTAAAAAGTTTACTTTTTATTGTTATATCTACATTTTTGTCTTTCATGACTTCTTTTAGATCCCAATACCTTTTCCAACTGTTTGCTATCCTTCTTTCGATTTCTTTGTTTATATTATCATTAGGTGATATTAGCTGACCGAGGTATATATATTCGTCTACATAACTGATTTGTGACTCACCTACATTTATACCGCTTTTATATCCATTACTCATAACTTTTGTTTTCTCGGGATTCAATTTTAGTCCTACTTTTTCACTCTCATATGCTAATTCGTTTAACATTATTTGTAGGTCACCTGGCGTTTTTGCGAATAACACAATATCATCAGCAAATCTTAAGTGTGTTAGCGTGCGGCCATCGATGTTTAAGCCCAGATTTTCCCAGTCGAACTTTCTGAAAATCATTTCTAAAACAGCGGAGAAAAGTTTTGGAGAGAGAGGATCTCCTTGTCTTACTCCTTTTTTAATCTTAAATGAATCTCCTTTCTTTTCTAGCTGAATGCACGCTGAGCTATTTTGGTATACGTTTCTGATCAGTCTTATATATTTCTGTTCTATCCCTTGTTCTTTTAATGCCTCCCAGATGTTTGCATGTATCAACGAGTCAAATGCTTTACTGTAGTCGACAAATGCCAAATAGTATATAAGTTGATGTTCCGTGTATTTCTCAATGATTTGTCTAGCAACATGGATATGATCAAGTACTGAGTAGTCTTTCCTAAAACCTGCCTGTTCTATTGGCTGTTGTTCGTCAAGTTTTCTTTCCATTCGTTTGAGTATGATCTTTGCAAATATTTTATATAGATTGGACATCAAACTTATGGGCCGATAATTTCCGATATCGTACTCATCGCCTTTTTTATACAGAAGGATTATATTAGATTTAGTCCATTGCTGTGGAATTATTTCCATGTTGATGATCTCATTGAAAATTTCTCTAAGAATAGGTATTATTGTATATTTTACTTGTTTTAATATTTCGTTGCTTATTCCGTCAGGTCCAGGAGCTTTATCATTTTTTTGGGTTTCCAAAGCAAATTCTATTTCTTCTTGCATGATACTGGGTACAGGTGAGATGTCCAACAGTTCTATTTCTTTTTCCTCTGCAGTACTTTGATATAGTTCCTTGTAGTATGATGTAGCGATTCCTAATATTCCTTGTCTTCGCTTCTCCTTTAATCCATTGTTATGTTTCATCTGTACGATCCAGTCCTTTTTGTTTGTTAACTCTTTATATGCCTTTTTTATTCCTCTTGTCTGTAAAATATGCCTTTCAATTGTTTCCATTCTACTCTGTATTCTGTCTTTTCTTATACTTGTTTTTATTTCTTTGCTCAATTTTGCTATTTGCTTTCGACTATCGTTAGTATTCTTTCCCTTGATTAAGTCAGCTCTTTGATTCAGAAGGTTCATAGTGTTTGTAGTCATCCACTTGTTAGATAGGTCTTTGCTACAAGTCCCTTGCTGAATAGATGTTTTGATTGTTCTTTCTAACCAGTTATATTTTTCTTGCAACTTCATATTTGTTGTGTCTTGTTCATAATTTGTAAGTTTTGATATTATATAATTGCCTATTTGGGCTGTTTGGTATTTATTAGGTTTTCTATTTATTGTATTATTTCTAGGTCTTGGGTTCTTTGGCGGGATTGTCATTAGCTCTGCTCGAATCATCCGATGGTTGGTATTGAAGTTAAAATTACTTATTACTGTAATATTTGAAAAGTATCTGCTTTTATTTGTCATTATGAAATCTATTTCATTTTTTGTTTTTCCGTCTGGCGATATCCAGGTCCACATTTTCTTTTTTTTCTTTTTGAACATTGTGTTTAAAACTTTCAAACAATTTTCCTGAGCAAAATATATAAGCTTTTCTCCGTTTTTACTTCTGGTCTTTTTTCGATATACAAAAGGTCCTAGAACTGTGTTTTCTTCTGGTTGTTGAACTCCAATTTGGCCGTTGAAGTCTCCCATTACAATAAGGTTCTTGTAAGTATGGTCTTGGATTGTTTTATTTAGTTCTAGGTAGAATGAATCTATTGATCCTGAATCGTATTGTTCTGTAGGCGAGTATACTTGTATAATGGACCATGGATCTTCGTATCCCGGTAGCTTAAGATTAATCAAACCTATGCGTTCTGATATTCCAATGAAGCTCTCCACGTAATTTAGTAGGTGTCTTTTGATGATAAATCCAACACCATGGTGACCTGGAGTCGTTCCTATATAATATAAGAGGAAGTCTGGGTAAGAAATAATTCTTTCTCCCGTTCGCCTTACTTCACTCAGGCCGATGATGTCCCATTTGATCTCTTTTAAAGCATGTATGAGTTCTACCAGATTTTCCTCGTTTTTCAATGTGAGTACATTAAGGGCTGCTATATAAAGTTTTGGAACTTTTGGTTTTCGACGTCTGTTTTTGCTATTCTTATCTTGTGTTGTTGGAGGGTTGTGGTCTTTTTCCCCCACGAGGACCAGTCGTCTTGGGGGAGAGATATTTGTTTCTTTATTGTCAATTACTTTGTTCTGTTTATTATTTGTTTGATGTTTCCGGTGACCAGTGTTTAGTTGTTATTGTTCTTCAGCGTCTAGGTTTCCAGTAAAGGATAGCGATCGACCTTTCATTTTATCAAATGCGTTAATTCTCTTGTTGGTCAAAGTGTTTAATGTCTTTTGTTTCCTCGGTTGTGCATCCGTTTCAGGAGGGGTAGGTGTCTGCCTTTTCCTCTTCTCCTTTATAGTGTTTCTTTTAACAATTAATTTATCATATTTAATGATGGCAAAATTTCCTTTTTTCCTTTCCTCTATAAGCTGAGGTTGTAGTGCCTTTCTTTTTTCTAGTGTTTCCTTGGAGTAGTCTTCTGCAATATATATATTCTTTAGTTTCTTTTTGTTTTCCATAATTTCCCTCTTTTTCCATCCGCTTACAAAAGAAAGGAGTACAGGCCTCTGTTTTCCACTTTTTTGTATGTTTCCAATACGGTGTATTTTGTTTATTTCCCATTCTTCTACATTTATTTCCAATTCTTGTAAAAAGCATTCCTTTACTTTTGTAAATAGTTCTAACGTAGACTCTTCTTCTTCTTTCATCCCATAAATTATGATATTGTTGAATTTTTTATCTCTTTCCATATATTCCACCTTTTTCTCTAATTTTACTAGTTCATTTCGCAGCTTTTTGTTTTCTTCAAGGACAGGTTTAATTTTTTCGTCTATTTTCTCCATAATAGTATTGGTTAATTCTAGTGTTTGTTTTTGCATTTCTATTTTCAATTTGCTGTATAAAAGTTCGAATTGATTTTCCATATTTAATGGGGAGTTTTAATTTTCGTTGCTGGCAACACTACGGTGACTTTGACGTTGACAGTCTTCTACAATATTGAGAATTGTCTATAAATGAATATTCGTAACCTACCCTCCACTTGCGTCTTCTTCAATTTTGGTCTTCGTAATTATCGCAAAATTATACAATATGCACTGTTTGATATGCGTAACACGCAAATAGCACTTTGTTTTCTTCCTATCGTTAAGTAACTTGGAAAACTACTGTGTGTTTCTATTTATTTGCAAATAATTTTTCGGAACGTTGACACTGTGTTGTTTACGATATGACAGCCGGAACCGGAAAAAAAATAGAAGTAATAAGCGCTCCATTAATATCATGTTATACGATCGGCATATAGCTGAAGCTTGCCAAAATTAACAATACTAAAATTAAATATCCTATGTAATATAAACTTAAGTTGAAATTAACTAACAATTAACATTCAATTCCAATACACGTTACTTGTCATTTTCAAATCATTTTATTCTCAGTTGTAAGTTGTATAGTAGCTCGTGTAGCGAGGGAAAGAACCGATTCGAGAAAGACATGTAACGGTTGTGGCGCGTCGCGTCATTGGCTAATAATAATTTGAATAAATTTAAAAGCTAAAGATGATACTCTCCTGGCTCGTAAGTATGACTATGTTCTGTTCCTGTCTCGTTGCTGTGCCTCAAAATTTCCGTTAGTCGTGAAATAATGTGTTATTCTTCAGTATAGTACCTATATCTAATTGGTTTTGATCGGATAAAGAACTATGGTTTTTTATTGTTGGAAAGGAGATGGTTTTTTTCTTTTTCGTTTGCCAGCAAACACAATTATCCTTAATACCTCAATAATATAACCTCTATGTATAAGAAAGTTTGTATTCACACCTAACTGCCAATTTTAAAAACAAAGTCCTACAGTTTTCAAATACAACAGACGTCATTTTGGTTAATGATGACACTTACACCAAAAATATTTGTTTCTCCTGTAAGTAACTCAAAAGTAAATAGAGGTGTCGAGGCCAGAGAAAATGACATCGCTAACATCCGTTTCGGTAACTTGTGTTTACTTTTAACCGACTTCAAAAAAGGAGGAGATTACTCAATTCGACCGTATATACATATATATTTGTAATGTATGTTCAGGGATAACTTCGTTGTTTATGAACCGATTCTCATAATTCTTTTTTTGTTGGAAAGGAGATATCCCAAGTGTGGTACCATGATAAGAAAACAAGGATCTGGTGATGGAATCTCTGTGAAAATGAGGGAAACCCTCAAAAATTGTAGTTATAGTGCGTTTGTTAATTTTTTTCGTCTACTTACGTGGTATTACTTGTCGATGTAATTAAAGTCGGTTTTTTCAATTTCGAGCAAACACAATTATTTATAGTTTGAATATAGTAGAAGCCGCATTGGCGCAGCGGTTACAGCCGTGGATTGTACCTGTTGCGCTGGTGGTTGCGGGTTCGATCCCCACACATGACAAACATTTGTATTGGCCATACAGGTGTTTGCCTTGGTCTGCGTGTTTGTGCAGTCTTTGTGGGTCTCCCCACCGTGCCTCGGAGAGCACGTTAAGCCGTCAGTCCCGGTTGTTATCATGTACACCTGATAGCGATCGTTACTCATAGAAGGGAATATATCCGCCAACCCGCATTGGAGTAGCGTGGTCGATTAAGTTCTGATCCTTCTCCTACATGGGGAAAGAGGCCTATGCCCAGTAGTGGGATATTACAGGCTGAAGCGTATAGTAGAAGAGGCTTATTTCTCTATAGTGTGTTGTATTCTCGAAAGACACAGAACAGCGAGGCTCCAGCCGGCCGCCCACGGAGAGCAGCGAAAGCCGCGCGGACGGCGCGCTGCCGGCCGGCGACGCGCCCGCACGGCCGCGCTCGCCACCGTCTATTAGCGATCAGTCCGGTTCATACGTAAAAGTAATTTTTAAGTTATTGTGTAGCTTTTATCGCGGGCTTTATGACCATAACTACTCTAGTATCTACTCATAAGTTGTATTCAGTTTTCTTTCATAATTTGTTTCATTGACTATTAGGTTGAATACTGTTATTATTCTGTTATTGTTTTGACATATCTAATAATTTTTTTTATACTTGTTTGTTGTGTGTGTGTGTTGTTTGTATTTGTTATTGTAGCCAGGTTGTTGTAGTATTTACTTGGCACCAACTTCAAAATTATAAAATATTTATTTAATCATTTCTGATTAACTAAATCAAAATACGAATTACTTTGTACTAAGTAAATTTATTTTTTAACTTTTTAGTTTCCTTTTTGAAGTCGGTTTTTTTTTTTTGTTAAAAATTATTTTATTTTACAATTTTTAGTGATGGGTAGACCTAACAAGAATGCTTTTTCTCTTATGTCGGGGGTTCGGAAACATACACAATAGACAGGCACAAACACCAAGATCATGACAAACATCTATATGACCAACACAAATGTCTGTCGTGCGCGGGGATTGAACCCACTAACGCCAGCGCAACAGCCGGTGCTGTGAGCGCTGCGCTAATACGTCGACATACTATGAGTAAAGTTCGCTATCAGGTGTACGTAATAACAACCGGGACTGACAGCCTAGCGTGTTCTCCGAGGCTAGGTTGGGAGAACCACAAGGATTAACAAGTAGACCAAAAATAAATATTTATATAAACATAAATATCCAATCCGAGCTGGAATAGACCCCGCGACCGTCGGTGTTTAGGCGCCGCCGCCACGGCACATGCACCATTATATCAAAGCGGTCGTCAAACAGCAAAAGGTAAATGCTGTAAATTGTTGAGAAATTCCCTCGAGTGTTTATGGGCTCCATCATCAAACCTGGTCCTGCGACACAGATGATCACACAGCAGGTAATTGCTATAAATCGTTAAAGAGTTCCCTCGACTATCTTTTGTCTCCATCATCAGACTGTAATGGCACTTATAACTCATACAGGTGCAAAGTTCTCATCAATAGAAACGAATTAAGTTCAAAAAGCAGGTAATTGCTATAAATTGTTAAAGAGTTCCCTCGACTATCTTTCGTCTCCATCATCAGACTTTAATGGCACTTGTAACTCATATAGGTGCAAAGTTCTCATCAATAGAAACGAATTAAGTTCAAACAGCAGGTAATTGCTATAAGTCGTTGAAGAGTACCCTCGACTATCTTTCGTCTCCATCATCAGACTGAAATGGCATTTATAACTCATATATATGCAAAGTTCTCATCAATAGAAACGAATTAAGTTCAAACAGCAGGTAATTGCTATAAATCGTTAAAGAGTTCCCTCGACTAACTTTTGTCTCCATCATCAGACTGTAATGGCACTTATTTTATTTTATTTTATTTTATTTTATTTGGGAAACTTACAGCTAACATTAACAATAATATAAATTATAACAACAGAAGGCCATTGACAAGTTTCCACGTGTAGCAATAAATTAACAATAGTGTTGTGTTGGACAAGTAGGAAATTAAAATATTAAACAGTATTCATAAAATTGTTCATAAAGAAAAGAGAAAAAAAAAATGTGAGCAAACAAAGTTCTGTGTTTGTAGGTTGTATTGTTCGGTTAATTTTAAACTTTTAGTTAACAAAGCTTTGACAGAAAAAGCGTTTATTTAGTAATTGCTTTAATTTAGCAGAAGTAGTGTGATATAAATCAATATCACACTCGCTGGAAATCAAGTTGAAAGACCTACAAGCACGAATAGTAAATGAATTCTTTCTATAATTTGTGGATGCAAATGGTACGTGTAAAAGCATATGTTTGTTCCCGCGTGTATAATATGGTACATTTAATCCAACCTTTGCCAAGAGCTCAGGACTATCCAATAACCCATTCGACAATTTAGAAAGGTAAATTATATCACTCATTTGCCTGCGCTGATACAGAGGAAGGATATGATGCCGCTGGCATCTTGATTCATAACTAGTGTCGAATATTTGACATTTAAATTGCAGATGGCGAAGAAAGCGTTTTTGGATACTTTCAATGCGATTAATGTATGTAGCGTACATGGGATTCCAAACTTCGGACGCGTATTCGAGGTGGCTGCGCACAAATACACAATACAATATTTTTAATGTTTTTATATTCTTAAATTCTGAAGAAAGTCTCATAACAAAGCCTAGAGCCTTTGATGCTTTAGAAACAATGGTGTCAATGTGATTATCGAACCGTAATTTAGAATCAAAGATGACTCCCAAATCTTTTATAGCAGCAACTCGGGTTAACGCTGACCCCTTCAGAAAGTAGAAGGTTGCTAGTGGTGTTAAACTACGAGTAAAAGTGCAGACAAAGCATTTATTTACGTTTAAATCAAGATTATTAAGCTGACAGTATGCCTCAAAAGTCTGAAGATCAAGTTGCAAATAATATGCATCTCTTTGAGTGCGAATAGGACAGAAAATTTTCATGTCGTCTGCATATAAAAGAATCTTAGAATGATTAAAACAATGTGAAATATCATTTATGAATATATTAAATAAGAGAGGACCCAGAATCGAGCCCTGAGGGATACCGGAGGGTATAAACAACGATGATGACGTATATCCGTTAAGAGCCACTGTTTGACATCTATTTTTAATATATGACGAAAACCACCTGTATAGATTACCTCGGATACCAACCATTTGAAGCTTACGCAATAGCATTTTATGATCAATTCTATCAAATGCCTTACTGTAATCTGTGTAGATTACATCTACTTGGTAACCTTTAGACATATGTTCTGTTAAGAAATCACTGCACAGAAGAAGATTAGAAATAGTTGATTTATTCTTAACGAAACCATGTTGTTGTTCATTTAGAATACACTTGATATGAGCATATACTTGTTTGTGCACCACTCTTTCGAAAACTTTAGCAAAAAGACACAATTTGGAAATTGGTCTGTAGTTTTCCACTATATTTTTTGGACCTTTCTTGTGTATTGGCGTTACGAATGCAGATTTCCAAATATTGGGCACTGTACCGGTCTCCAATGAAAGTCTGAACAATAATGCTAACGGTGTCTTTAAACTCTTTGCACACGAAACTATAAATAATGGAGGAATATGATCAGGTCCTGCTGATTTACTCAAGTCTAGACACTTAAGAAGTTCAAGTACATCATTATCAAGTACTTCAATGTTAGCTATATCTACGACGACCTCCGATGAAGGTGTAAGATCGGGAGACATTATATCACACGTAGACGGTTGCTGAAAATTCGATTGAAAGTATTCAGCAAACTTATTGCAATTTGACTCACCAGAACTCAACGAGTCGCCACCATATGACATCACGGATGGGTAAACTGACGATTGTTTTTTATTTTTAATGAATGACCAAAATGATTTCGGATTTTTAACGATATTGTTTTCAATTTTCGCAATGTAAGCTTGGTAACATTCTTTTTCTATGATCTTAGCACGTTCTCTTAGCAAAATAAATGTATTTAAATCGGTAATGTTTTTATATTTTTTATATTTTAAATGAAATTTATGTTTTTCTTTTAGTAATTTAATCAAAGATGGGTTATACCAAGAAGGATATTTGCGATTAACTTTAAGGACTTTCGTTGGTACATAAGAATCTCGTAAATTGTAAAGAGTCTGGTAAAAAAAGTCTATAGCTACATCTATGTGGTTGCTAGAAAAAGTTTTGGGCCAGTCGATTTTGCTTAGTTCATCATTAATAGCAGTATAGTTTGCTTTTTCGTACAAGTACTTAATTCGTGGAATAGTGGTTAAAGGCTTAAGATCGGTAAAACGGGTGGTTACAATTAGGGCAGGGTGATTTGGGTCCACGTTAACTAATGGGTCAGAGGATGCTTCAACACTAACTTCAGAATTTGAAAACACTAAATCTAGATGTCTGCCGTTGAAGTTTTTTAAGTGGTTGTACTGCTCCACATTACAGAATTTTAAATTATCAAAAAAGGTAATTTGGTGCCACCCGCTTATATTAGTGGGGTACAAGTATGATTCACCAGGTTGACGAAACCATGTTAAATTGGCCATATTAAAATCACCTAATATGAGGAAACTGTCGTTAGGTCGGCTAGACGAGTTAGCTGTCAATTTTTCTGAAAAATTTACTAATTGTTCCCCCAATGAATAGCCACGATTTTCTCCAATGATGTATACAGTGCATATATATAATTTATGTGTGGTCTGCGAGTTCCTTAAAGTTAGTACAACCCACACATCTTCCGCCAATGAGCACCAGTTATTACATCCATCCGTTATTAAGTCCTTTTTGACAGCAATGAGCACACCTCCACCCCTCAACTGACCCGTCCGAGAGTAATCTCTATCTCGTCGCCACACTAGGTAACGATCGTCAAAAATCTCCGAATCATTTATACCATCGATAAGCCACGTTTCTGTTAATGTAATAACATCAAAGGATTTCTGTAAAACATTTCTAAGAAACGTATGTGTCTTCGTGCGCAACCCCCTAACATTTTGGTGGTAAATCTTTAACGTAGTCATTTATAATCGATATCTGATAACAACGGTGTAATCCAAAACGTGTTGTGTAGTATAAGAATAATAATATAACAATAAGATCTATTAATAAGTATAATAACATATTCTTTCTTATAAAATAGTGTCCGCATGTGATAAATTAACCATCGTGACATACGCAAGATATCACGGTCAAGAAACATACACACATACATAATATAATACTCACACGTACAAATTCTAAACTCCCATTTATATCCTAAGTTATAAATATGGTAAGCCATAGCGACATCACCAATGTTTTTATAATTATTATTACATAGTAAACAGTAACAAATCAACCACAGGAATCTGCAAACACATACCACTACAGCATCACACAAACAAGAACACTGACCAATATGAAATTTCAATATTTTATTTAAAACTGTTATAGTAATTATAATATGATGATATAATGACGAGAATAACTTTTTATTAATAACGCGATAAAATCTGGCGGTACAAAGTAATAATGTTTCCATATTAAGAAGTACATAAATCAAGAAATTAATTTTTACAATCAACAAGAAACTAAGTAATAATATTTCCATATTAGCCAGTGCATAAATCAAAAAAATAATTTTTACAATTGCAACAAAATTGTGTGCATAACAATCAATATAAATTTGTATATTTTCTTCGTACACACGTATTACATAAAAAGATCCACAAACCGCAAAACGCATAGAATATAGAATTTTACTGTATGCGGAATAAGTACGACACTCCAATATAAGAAATCTTAAAAACAAAGCAAAAAATAAATCACTGAGGGTAGACAAATGCAATGGTGTGTTGGTCGAGTCTAATATGTCCTTGAGTGTCCGGCGAACAAAAGAATTCGTTCGGTGCGTAATAATGTTTATAGCGTTTCTCAAACATATTAACATTAATAGTTTTGATTTTAGTTTGTTAATTTGAGTAGGTCTAACTCTGATTTTATAAAAAAGGCTCGCGATTCGGAGTTTTTTCTGATCCATATTTTAGAATATTTGACCCAGACATACATAAAACCTTTTTCTTTGGCCAGTATCTTTGTTTTATTTAACAGCAATTTATTATCTAGGGTCAAGTGATCATTAATGAATATTCTTCCATCTCCTTGAAGTTACAGATCCTTTGGAGTTAGTGATTTGTGCGACCGGGCGGAAGCCACAAAGTTATCTCTTACATAGCGATTATTGAAACTTACAATAATAGTTTTACTGTCCTTTTCTTTTTCATTTCTTGTTGGTATTCTAGATATATAATTTATTTGGCTATTTGAAATGTTACAGTTCTTATCTCTTGTTATTATAACTCATACAGGTGCAAAGTTCTCATCAATAGAAACGAATTAAGTTCAAAAAGCAGGTAATTGCTATAAATTGTTGAAGAGTTCAGACAGAGTGACTCCAGACCTTTATTAAATAGTAGTGCTTTATAGTACCTAATGAAAACATGATTAAATTTACTAGTCACCCTTACGATTTTTGAAAGTTTCCCTCGATTTCTCTGGGATCCCATCATCAGATCCTGGTTTCCTTATCATGGTACCAAACTATGAATATCTCCTTTCCAACAAAAAAAGAAATATCAAAATCGGTTCATAAACGAAGAAGTTATCTCCGAACATACATAAAAAAAAATATATATATATATACGGTCGAATTGAGTAACATCCTCCTTTTTTTGAAGTCGGTTAAAAAAGCGCATTTATTAATGAAGAAAGTGATGAAAAAATAGTGAAATGCAATAGCTTTGCCGTGGCAGTCCCCGAGTGCCACTCGTTTTTTTTTTAACCGACTTCCAAAAAAGGAGGAGGTTCTCAATTCGACTGTATTTTTTTTTTTTTTTTTTTTATGTATGTTACATCAGAACTTTTGACCAGGTAGACCGATTTCGACAAATTTTGTTTTAATCGAAAGGTGGTGTGTGCCGATTGGTCCCATTTAAATTTATTTGAGATCTAACAACTACTTTGCGAATTATATCTAATAATGCGTTTTTACTTGACGCTTTTTTCGTCGACCTACGTTGTATTATACCACATAACTTTCTACTGGGTGTACCGATTTTGATAATTCTTTTTTTGTTGGAAAGGGGATATCCCTAGTTTGGTACCATGATAAGGAAACCAGGATCTGATGATGGGATCCCAGAGAAATCGAGAGAAACTCTTGAAAATCCGCAATAACTTTTTACTGGGTGTATCGATTTTGATAATTTTTACTTTAATCGAAAGCTGATGTTTATCATGTGGTCACATATAAATTTTATCGAGATCTGATAACTACTTTTTGATTAATCTTTGATAACGCGTATTTACTTGACATTATTTTCGTCACCTTACGTTGTATTATACCTCATAACTTTTTACTGGGTGCATCGATTTTGACGTTTCTTATATAAATTAAAAGCTACTATTCGTCACGTGGTCCCATTCAAATTTAATTGAAATTTGATTCGTAATTTGTGAGTTATATCTAATATTGCGTATTTACTTGACGGTTTTTTCGTCACCCTACGTTGTATTATACGTTATATCTTTTTACTGGGTGCACTGATTTTGATCTTTTTTGTATAAATCAAAAGCTAATACTTGTCATGTCGTCCGTTTTAAATATGATTGAGATATAATGAGCAATTTTTGAGTAATCTTTGATGACACGTATTTACATGACGATGTTAAGACGACTGTGGTCATGTTCAATACTTTGCCACAACGCCATCTATCAAAATTTAATGAAATTACTTCGTTCACTATCGATCAAATTACAATATTCCACTAGAGTAGAGAGTAGCAATTTATTCGTTATAAATATATTTGAGCTTTTAATTTTTGAGTTATCGCTAATACTGGGTATTTACTTGGCTATTTTACGTCGACCAACGTTATATTAACCTCATTACTATTTTACTGGGTGGACCGATATCGATGATTCTTTTTTTAATCGATAGGTGGTGCTTGTCATGTGGTCCCATTTAAATATAATTGAGATTTGCCTCGAACTTTTTGAGCTATATCTGATATGGCGTATTTACTTGACTGTTTTTGGAGTTTTCTCCTTAAGAATCGATTTTCATTTAAGGCCCCGGAATGAAAAAATTGAACAGTAAAATCTACTGAACGAATGACCTTGTTAGAGATGGCGTTCAGACGTTTTCTAATAACGCAATTAGGTTCCGATAGATGGCGTTATTGCATTCATTTATTTACAATTTGATATAGTAATAATATATTTCTTAGACTAGTAAGCCTTTTTGTGCCTATTTAGACAGTTAATCTGAAGGGGTAAACTCCAGTCGTGCATCGGAGCTGTGTGAAAACATGAACATTACATATTTTTAATAAAAAAGACATAAACCGTAATTCAATATAAATCCGCTTCAACTAAAAAACCCGCCGTAATAAGCGATGTCAGCGCTTCGCGCGAATCGACGACGGGCCTTTTATGAAATTTCTGCCTACAATCGCTAACAAAATGTTAGAAATAACAGTAGAACATTATATAATTCTACAATTTTATAATGTCGCGTTATATGGAATACGAACAAAGTATTACTATTTTTTCGTCGATCTACGTTGTACTACTCTGCGATGTAATTGAAGTCGGTTTTTTTTTCGTTTGCGAGCAAACACAATTATTCGTATTATCATATTCTTGTTAATTTACACTAGTAATTATTGACCTATTAACTTCCAAGTATAGATGACATTTGAAATACAAAATAGAAACTATCCCATAGGTGGTGGTACAGAAACAGCGACGAACGACAGCTCGCCTGCCGACAGCTTCCAGCCCCACCGTCGTGATGCCTTGCACGAATATGGTACAGTTATTTTTTTATACGAATTTTAGCCTATTTTTACAAAAGTGGTAATTATCCGTTGCGTGCATTCCATATAGGTAGAAAAGCACTGCCTACCTTGTCGTGTTACTAAAAATGATATATAAAACATGAACATTACATATTTTTGAAAAAGACATAAACCACAATTCAATTTAAATCTGCTTCAATTGAAAAACCCCGCCGTCATATATACGATATCAGCGCTTCGCGCGAATCGACGATGGGCCTTTTATAAAACTTCTGCCTACAATCGCTAACAAAATGTTAGCAATGACAGTAGGACATTATATATGTATAATCCTACAATTTTATAATGTCGCGCGTCATATGGAATACAAACAAAGTATTGTGTTTTTAACATTGGTCGGTTTAACAATGACAAGAGGCACAGCTTAAGAATAACCTGTCAAATCAAATTGACTTGAACGGCTTTTGACACGGTCGCATATTATCATCCACCATCCGAATCATTCCAGTTTCCACAGAGTAATATTATGACAATTCAATTTGAATTTTTCGTTAACTAATTAATAGTGTTATCAATGATTTCCTATGTTTGACACAAACGAAATTATCAGAGTGCCGGCTTTATGATGTCAACCAGTAACTGATTTGTTTGATAACTATCAGTGGGTTGCTGTACGTGTATTTGTATGCCTGCATTATAAGTATAAATACACTTTACGTGTCCAATAATTTTCTTGTCTGTTCTTGAAATTATCTAAAATCCTCTATTCTCAACAAAATTGAAATAAATTAGGAAAAAATTGCGAGAAAGTAGGTGCAGTGTGGCTGTTCATTTTTTTTTTGACTGCCTACCCTGTCTAAAAAGTTTATGCACGCCACTGGTGATTATAGAATAATTACTAATTAAAAAACATGTGGGTATAGCAGGTACGTATTTGAGAACCACTTTAGGGTAAGGATAGTTGTAGCCTACATACCGGTGGTTGGAAGTTCGATTCCCACTCGAAGATTATATTTGTATTCGTATAAATATTGAAATCTGTAGACAGCAGCGGAGCAACTTGGTGGTTTAAAACTGACCCTTCTCTTTTTTGTTTTTACTTTTCTTTATTTTATAACTTTCATATATACAAGTAATTTCCAGTCCCAAGGCAATCTAAAGCTGACTAAATAATCAAATAATCAAATAAGGCTTACGAGTCGGAATAATAGACTTTAGAGGTTTGACAAGCAAGTATCTAAAGTTAACGGTGGAACATTCCATCTAATCTATTCTAAATTTGAATATTAGGCAGGTGGCGAGAACAACGCTGTTCCGGCCGCCGTGCTTTTAGCTTGTCCTGCTTTTGCTGCTCTACATCAACAATCGTAAGTTTTTGGTACCTCAGTTAACTGTTACGGGATGGTGAACATCTTGTGCGATACGGGTTTTAAATAGATTAAAAGCCAAAACTTAAAAAAAAAGCAAGCTTTTATTTTAAATGCGCTAAAAAGAATCAATTTAACTCATCTTTCATCCTTTACGTAATGTTAAACATCTATCTTTACAGCAGATCTCGATCCCTCCACGAGCCAGACAGAGCCAGAGTCAGCTTGTTTGAATATTTCCACGATTCCCTTACCAACAGCTGAAGTTTCTTGCCATTCGTTTTTCGATCCCGCAGATAACTCTTCTAAGGAACATCCCTCCCAAAAGTTTGGAAAATCAGCTAAATTCGTATGTGTCATCCCGGGACACAGTGTAATGACACGAACGCCCGATTTTTCAAAATTCTTCTCATGCCCGATAGATTTCGAGAAGCCAATCACCGCGGCCTTGGAGGCGTGGTAATACGGTGACAACTGAGTTATTCTGTAGCCGAATATCGAGGACACGTTGATGATGGTACCACCTTTACCACCATTAGCTAAACTCATGTTTTTGTAAAATTTTACCGTCCATTCCATGACGGCGATTGAATTAATGTTCATAGTTCTTTTGATGTTTTTCTCATCGAGAACACCGGCATTGTTGACGAGGATGTCGACATATTTATGGTTCTTTGTGATCGTTTCGTAGATGTTTTCCAAATCGTCTAAAACATTACATTTGTAGAAGACTACTCTGCCGTCCCCATACTTCTGTTTCAATTTTGCACACTCTTCGTTTCCCTTGACTTCGTCCATATCAAGAATGATCGCCAATTTTACTCCTTGTTCCAGGAAACTGGTGACCATAGCCAGCCCAAGGCCATTGGCAGAACCAGTCACTGCTGCAATTTTTCCTTGAACCTCACGATCCATGTTTGTTTCGACAAAAATTGATATAAACTGACGTAAAACATTATGTATTGACATATACAATGAGATAAGATAAGTAGGTGTAAGAGGTGCATTTAGGGTACCTTCGTAAGCAGTGATAAGAACCACATTATGTTTATATGTTAGCTGTGCCCGCGACTTTGTCCGCGTGGAATGTAACAAAAAAACATTGTTCAGTTCGCAGATTTATAAAAAAAAAAATTCTCAAATAAAAGTAGCCTAAGTTACTCCTTATTACATCAGCTATTTGCCAGTCAAAGTCCCGCGAAAATCGGTCCAGGCGTTTCAGAGACAGACAGACAAAAATTGTAAAAAATGTATTTTGGTATATGTACCTGTATACATCCATTTGCATTTGTAAAAAGCGAGGTTGATCCTAAAGGGTTGAAAATTTAGGGTTGTATGTATTTTTTAATTTTGTATCATAAAAAATTAAAAAAAATATCTAAAAATTAAAAAAAAAAGTTAGGAGTGAAAATTTTTTTATTTGTATGTAATTATTTTTATTTTATTATGATTTGGCGTTGAAAAATACATACAACCCTAAATTTTCACCCTTCTACCACCAACCCCTATTTTTAAATAACGTTTAACGACAAGACAACGTTTGTCGAGTCAGCTATATATATATATATATTGACTAAATAAGTTCGTATGAGTCAATAATAAAAGTTTTTGAACCTAAGAAGTAAGGACGCCGACATATTGTTTTCTCGAATGTTCTTGTTTATTGTATGTTTGAAATTCATTCATGAACTTCACATTCGCGTAACAAAAGAAAACAATATGTTGTTGAAACAACTTTTTCGGAATTTATCGCGGGCTATTAAGTTTTTTGATGCCCGACGTTTCGGATACTTTAAAGCAACCTATTTTATTGAGCCTCCCGTGACCACGGTTGCTGTAAAGTATCCGAAACGTCAGGCATGTAAAAAAGCATGCTGACTTATATTTACAGGTATACTTTGAAAGGCAAACCAAAACCATTACATTAGTAAATATCAATACAATCGTACGGAACGTTTTCAACTGCGACTCGCAATTGTCAATGTTGCGCTTATTTTATTTTTCATTCGAAGTATTGTTACTTTTTAATTGATTTCTCAAGTACCACTTGATACATTTTGTGCCAGTACTATAATAATGTCAAACCTGCCGGTAATTTATTTATAGAAGATAATGTTATCAGGCGCTATGTTGCTAGGCGTGACCCGTGGCTTACCCCGTAATAGCATAACAGTAGATAGTACTGATAAATTTCGAATCGTCTTATCAGAGGTCGGTACAATGAGAAGTTCTTAACCAAATTCATACTTAAATTTAAGGAATTGATAATTTTCCTGTACTTGTAATTCCTATTTTGTTTTGATTATAACCCTCTCAAAAGGCTTAAGACAATTTTTTATTAATTAAAATCAAACAGATCAACTTATTCAATTTCTCTCTCGTACGCGACATGTTGTACGCGTTAGAAATTAAATAGTGGTGTTTTGACTACTCTATGTCCCTATCGTTTAACGCTTCTTTAATTTTTTTTTTCTTCTTTCTCATTTCATATAATTTATTATAGACGTAAAAGTGCTTGCCAGCTTTAAATAGCTCATCTACATAATATTATATTTGTCGAAATCGAGTCATAATCACAACTATTCGGAACGCCAGCTCTCTCTTTTGGGGCTCGACAGAGTCTACGTTGTGCCAGTTCACCGCGCGGGTCCATCAGACCTAAACAATGTGATCCAGGAGGCAAAGTGCCCCGGTTAAGGAAGCCCGGGTAAGTAGGCGAGCCTCAAGGCCCGTATCCAGACAGACCCTCGGGCCTGCCAGGGCGGTCCACACACTCCGAGCTGAGCTCAGTTCTGCTTGATCCAGCGGACAGTTAACTACTAATATCTGCGTTAGATATTGACTGTACATAGTGATTGTTAAGTGAAGTGCTACAATATTGTGTAAATAAAGTACCGAGTGATTATCTTTAATTTGAAGTATAATCTTGATAGCAAATTTTACTTTTTTTTATTTGAACCAACACTTCCCGTATAACTCTTAGTATATGAATCTCAATAACACAATGGAAATCAATAAAGAAAATAACGATGCGACGATATATTAAAAAAATGTACAATGAAATGTATATTTTTGTTGATTAAAGATGGGACAGAGCTCGTTCACTGCTCGACGCGGGTACTCACGCAACGCCACCTCATGGTGTAACATGCACTGCTAATGTTAACGCCAACTCTCAGGAATGCAATATTAAGGTAATATGTGTTTGGTTAAAATTATATAAAACTAGTTGTGCCCGCAACTTTATCCGCGTGGAATTTAACTAAACTAAAATAAAAGTAGCCTAAGTCCTCCTTATTATATCAGCTATCTGCCAGTGATTATCCCGTCAAAATCGGTCCAGCCATTTCAGAGATTAGCCGAAACAGACAGACAGACATACAAACAGACAAAAATTATAAAAAATGTTATTTTAGTACATGTACCGTGTATACCATATGCATTTAGTAAAAACTAAAAAGCGGTTATTATATTTTAGAGAAGCAAGCAACGGGGTGTTATGTTCCTCTTCCGCCATCGTAAAGGGAGGATCCTCCGACCGGACGGTGTTGTCGGGTTCTTGTGTATATACTCAATCGCTCTGATAACTTTGATATCGCGATGTAGGATACATCAATTCTTAGTTATGTAGTTCGTATGTCGCGCGATAGATGGCGTCAAAATATATTACAAACAGGCACTTCAATTTTATTCATTTGTATAGGTAGATGTATAGAATAGATGATCAAACACATAATAATGAAAAGTTTTGTCCAGAAATTAAAGCCTGTGTGCGTCTGCTAAGCTTAATCAAAATTACTTTAGATATAGGTATCTATCGCACTCATTTTCATAGAAATTGTGTTTATAGAAAAAGAGTCAAAAATTGTCCTTCTGGGAGAACATGTTTGATGGCAAGCAAATCTTCGACACATACGACGACGGTAAGAGCTTCCTATCTATCGAACTGTATTCGTTTTACTTGCTACCTACCTTAATATTCTTTCATTTATGGCTTACAACCTGTGACCTGTACACACCTGTGACTGATACATCAGACTGTAAGATATACATCAGGTATACTAATAACGTCCTCGTTACATTTAATACGACAATAGTGTGAATATTTTAAGGACCCGATCGCATCGAAGTGTACCACTTTGAACCAGCCGGCGAGTACTTGTGCGCGCGCGACGCGACGCGCCTGACGCACGTGGAGCGTGCCGCGCGGCGCGTGGCGCGGCCGGCGCGCGCGCTGCTGGCCGAGCTGCTGGCCGCGCCCGCCGCGCTGCTGGCCCTGCCCGTGCACGTGGCGGTGCAGCTCGAGAGGTTCGCCATACCATACTACTACTCGATACACTTCGGATTAAATCTTTCGAATTCAGACGAGTAAGCACTTAGTAGACAACTTTTTCTTTGATTGTTAATTTTATTTGTAAAGTAATTGGGAGGGAGGGCAGTCTTTTGTTGCCATCTACATATACATCGAAACCCACTGAAAAGAACAAATTAACAAAAATTTGTTCACTATGAACGACAGGTGCGTGTTAGTGGCAGTACGCAGCGCTGTGACGGGTGTCGTCCAGACGGTGTCGGATCAGCTGCTGAAGCCTGGCTTGGCGCTGGCCTTCAACGCGCTGCTGCAGCCGCCGCTGGTGCTGGCGGCGCAGATGGCAGCCGCGCTGCGCGCCGCGCTGCGGCCCGTCGCGCTGGCGGCGGGCGACGCGCTGGAGCCGCTGGCGCGCCTGCTGGCGGCGCTGCGCCTTGTCCACGTCGAGCGCCGCTGCACATGTGCGCAACACGTGTGACAAGCTCCAACCTCGATTCATTTATCTTTGCGTTGTTAGATTTTAAGAACTGTACAATAAAGCCTCGATAGACCATTAGTCGTCTTATTTTGTACTCTTGAGGGATCGTCCATTAAGCTCGTGAGGCTAAAAACGGGTCGGGGTCCGAAAAAACATCAGGAAACAGGCTAGGGGGGCTCAGGGGGCTATATGGAGGAGAATAACCATTTGTATTTACTTTAAATTTTTATTACGATGCACGAATAAACATGATTTTTTAACCGACTTCCAAAAAAGGAGGAGGTTCTCAATTCGACTGTATTTTTTTTTTTTTTTTATGTATGTTACATCAGAACTTTTGACTGGGTGGAGCGATTTCGACAAATTTTCTTTTAATCGAAAGGTGGTGTGTGCCAATTGGTCCCATTTAAATTTATTTGAGGTCTAACAACTACTTTTCGAGCTATATCTAATAATGCGTTTTTACTTGACGCTTTTTTCATCGACCTACGTTGTATTATACCGCATAACTTTCTACTGGATGTACCGATTTTGATAATTCTTTTTTTGTTGGAAAGGAAATATCCCAAGATTAGTACCATGATAAGGAAACCAGGATCTGATGATGGAATCCTAGAGAAATCGAGGGAAACTCTTGTAAATCCGCAATAACTTTTTACTAGGTGGACCGATTTTGATAATTCTTTCTTTGTTGGAAAGAAGATATCCCTAGTTTAGTACCATGATAAGAAAACCAGGATCTGATGATGGGATCCCAGAGAAATCGAGGGAACTTCTTGAAAATCCGCAATAACTTTTTATTAGGTGTACCGATTTTAATGATTTTTAATTTACTCGAAAGCTGATGTTTATCGTGTGGTCACATTTAAATTTCATCGAGATCTGATAACTACTTTTTGAGTAATCTTTGATAATGCGTTGTTACTTGACTATTTTTTCGTCGATCTACGTTGTATTACTCGTCGATTTAATTGAAGTCGGTTTTTTTTTCGTTTTTTGTCATGATTTTGATTGTAATGCCTGCCTCGGAGTGTGCTTTACAAATAAAGTTATTATTATTATTATTTTGGAATTGTTGGTAGTGTGTATGGTATATGGGGAATAGTTTAACTATAAAACCTCACCAAATATCACCGTGGGGGGCCGGGGGGCAGGGGGGTTAAGAAGTTTCTAAAAACATCACGTCAACAATGTCACACTTCGATTACACTTGTTTGTGTTGTTTAATTTTAAGAATTGTACCATAGCCTAAAGACAATATGTCGTCTGGTTTAATACTTTTTATTCAGAAAAATCTAATTACTTGTTAGTTTTGGATGTTACTTGTAAGATATTTAAGCGCAATGTCAGATTTGAACCCAGAACGATATCACTCTAAGTTGAGTTTCTTGTTACCCATTAAACCACTTCGCTACTGTTTTGTTGGTACCTTAATTTTTTTTTATATCTCTTGTTAAGTTCGTTTTTCTTCAATAGTGCTCACACTTCGACGGAAATATTTAAAAGAATATTATCCTTAAAGACGAGTACCACACATAAACCAAGTCTCATCCCAGTCTTCATACCCTACATTTAGTCCGTTTAGAAAACCGAGTAGGTACCATTGAACAGGTGAAAATTCATAAAGATTAGACTCGTCTTTTGTCACCAATTTTAATAATTGTGTTTGTGAACAGTTCTTTGTCGCGAATTCAAGATTGGTTTAAAACAAACAACTTGGTTTTGAACGCCAAAAAAACCAAGTGCGTTGTGTTTTCGTTGCCTAATGTTAAACATCCAAATTATAATTTTGAGAGGTTTATTGTCAATAATACTACACTTTTTTTAGGGATACATTTGGACTCAAAACTTCAGTAGAATTCTCATTTGTCATCCTTGAATGGTAGACTCAGCTCCGCAGCATTCGCAGTTAGAAAAGTACGACAACTGACCGATGTTGCTACTGCACGTTTAATATATTGTAGCTATTTGCATAGTGTTATGTTTTACGGCCCGTTCATCATCATCGTCGGCATCATTTCAGCCTATTACAGTCCACTGCTGGACATAGGCCTCCACAAGTTCGCACTAAAAATGGAGTGAACTCATGTGTTACGGTTCGTTACTGTGGGGCAATGCTACAGATATTAAGACTATATTTATCTTGCAAAAAAGGTCTATTCGCGGCATTTACGATCTTGGACCTCGTCTCTCTACGTGATGTTTTTCAAAAGGAAGACATATTAACAATTGCATCGCAATATATTTATTTTAATCTATAGCGTGGTGACTACGGGCAAAACGCACGAGTTCATGCCATTTTTGGCTCAAACTTGTGGAGGCCTATGTCCAGTAGTGGACTGCGATAGGCTGATGTGATGTGTGATATTTATAAAAATGTTATGTATATTCACCAGAATATTCATTGTTTTGAAATAAATAGTAATAATCGCATTGTAAACACGAGAAGGAATAACAAAATTGTAACTCCAAGTTTCCGTCTGCACAAAGTAAACGTCTCCTTTCTGGGTTATGGTATTCGCATGTATAATAAAACCCCATAAACAATTTTGGAATCGTCTCAAAATAAATTTAAAATTTTTATTTAAAAATAATAATAGATAAAGCGTATTATTAAGTGTATAGTTGATAAAGATGTGTGGACTTAGTGACGCTGTATTTCATGCAAGATATTACTAATTTTGTACTAAAAAAAACTAAACAACTAAAAACTTTTCGAATTTTCGAATGCTGTTGGTCTTATCTGTCTTTATAGCGTCACCGGTCAAAACTAGTTCCAATAATAATCCGAGCTATACATCACAATCAAAATAAAACGCTAGCACGATTTAATTACATACTAGCGAAATCTATATGATTGACAGTATAATGAATTTAAGCACGATGTAATGATGTTAGTGACATCTATCGGCATAGTTAAAACTTCGATTAAAATTTAAATCAATTTTGTTTCGATAATTAGGATTAGAAATCTCAATTACAAAATTCAACAAAGCTTATTTATTAATTTACCTAAGATTTAACTCAATTAAAATTATGTTATTATGATTAAAATTAGATACTTAAAGGTCTGTATTAATGTTTATGGGGCCCGGTAGCGTTGCACTCATTTCACTTTTAAATTAATCTACCGGATTTGAACGTTTGAACTATGGTTTACACGAGATTTGTTGCACTAATTTAAACTTAGAGTAAACGGCTCAGGTCTCTTTGTCCTATTGTGTAAAGTAAAATAAATAGGATCGTTTGTTAATATCATAATATGAAGTTATAAACCAAACGATAGCGCGATTTAATCTACAAGTGACGCCCTCTTGTAGTGAATAGAAAAATTATATAAAATTAACTACATAAAAATGATCTTAAACAATTAAACGATAAAAATTATTTTATTATACGTTATATATATACGTATACGTTTATTATACGTTATACGAAAGTTCGAACCTAAGTAGTTTCTAATCACGACACGACGACACAATGACGCGTACGCAACGTTACATACACCCATTGAGGCGAGAATATAATTATCATTGCATACACCACTACTTTTTCTTTTCATACTTCACTCTTCTCCACTGGGTAGATATACCGATTTTATTTATTTCAAAAGCACACATACATATAAAATAAATTAAAATTAAACAATATATAATAATAAAGTATCTGATATGCCTGACACTTACAAGTGTACATAACACTTTAGAATAAAATGATTAAAAGCACTAAAAATCACTATAAGTATACCTATAGAATAACTTTAAATATACCTACGTTTTTGATGATTCTTCTTTTAATCGAAAACTGATGCTTGGCTTATATATATATATTTAGGTTCTAGGTTCGAAATTTATAAAAAAAAACACATACAACAATTATTAAAGTGACAATCAGTTTTTTATTCTAATAAACAAACATAAAAGCTAGCACATGGAACAAAATAATCACCAGTAAACAACAATTAACAAAAATTAACTTACAGAGTATTCGCCTTACAACTACCCACTTAAACACTGACACTTAAAGTACTTGAGTGATGTTGCCTCGTCGAGCGACAACCGACAAATGAGCGCCCGGCAGGGCTGCGCGCCACTTTTATATTTTGATTTAAGGTGTTTTCTTACTCGGCCTCTCCTGACTCTGGTTCGTCCTCGACCACATTCCTTAAAGGTCCTTCTAAGGAAGTTGCTTGGTAACTTTCCTGATCCTCGTCTTCAAGCATAGGCATAGACGGTCCAGCTAGGGCGCTCTGGTCACTGTCATGCTCACTTTCTGGTGTCAAAGTATCATTGTTGTCATCTGAAAGATATTGTTTGTATCAGCTTGGAGTTCCAATATCAAAATCACATTAATAAAGCAATGAAAGCGAGACAGACACAACAATAACAGTGAATAACGAAAGTAAAGATGTAAATCGTCGGCGTCCCGACCATTTCACATCCTCACCGTATATTACCATTGGTGGGCGCTTAACGCAAGTGCGACTAACGCAATTGACGATTAACGTCAGTGGCGACTAACGCCAGTGCGACTAGCACGATTGACGACTAACGTCAGTGGCGACTAACGCCGGTGCGACTAACGCAATTGACGACTAACGTCAGTGGCGACAAACGCCGGTGCGACTAACGCGATTGACGACTAACGTCAGTGGCGACAAACGCCGGTGCGACTAACGCAATTGACGACTAACGTCAGTGGCGACAAACGCCGGTGCGACAAACGCAATTGACGACTAACGTCAGTGGCGACAAACGCCGGTGGTGATCGATGAGGGTGCAGTCAGGCCCCCCACAGAGCAGCAGCTCCACGAGATGCCTTGTGCATCTCGGTAAGTGACGTCGAGCGTCACTTCTCACAACTGCTTCTGAAAACAATCACCAAAACAACGTCACAGCAAAGCAATTAAAGAGTTTGAGAACCTTACCATCGAAAAATATGGCACAAGTCTCGGGGCACCATTCGCCTCTCCATGGGATCATGTATTGGGCGGCTGCTTGAGTTGATTTTCCCTTGCTACCGCTGAGTAACTTCAATTCATAACGCCCGTTTGGTAAAACCTTAGTGACTCGATACGGCCCTCGCATTCCAGGATCCAGCTTGCCTGTCGATTGCGAGTATTTTATGACGAAGGCTAGATCGTCAACAGCGTATGTCCGTGGCTTATGTCTCGACTGGTTTACTAAAGAATCTTGATTTTCTTGATTCTTTCGAAGAAGTTCAGCGGCACGGTTCCTGTTGACTTCTCTCAGAGCTTCTCGGTTGTTCATGGGGTTACTGACGGCAACATCTTGTACCAGAGAGCGTATGACTGGAGTCGTGGCTTCGGTACCTATCATTAAGCTTATTGGGGAAGCTCGGGTGGTCTTCTGCTTTGTAATGTTCAGGACCAACTGGAGCTTCCAGAGAGATTCAGACCAGGAGGCATTTCGATGACCTACTTCGACGCGTAACATATTTAGGACCGTCCGCACATACCTTTCCACTTGTCCGTTTGAGTTGTGCATTTCTGGGGTAATGTAATGCAAATCAGCCCCAAGTTCAGATACCCATTGGACGAAACTTCTGGCTTCGAACATTCGGCCTCGATCGGTGACTAGCAGCTTTGGGACGCCAAACAGTGAGATAGCCTGTGTTATTACCTTTTGGAGTTCACTGGCATCTTGACGATACATCGGGTATAATAAACAGAACTTGGTAAAGGAGTCTATTAATATTAGCACGAATTTGTAACCCTCAGAAACTGG
Organism: Melitaea cinxia; assembly: GCF_905220565.1. NCBI lineage: Eukaryota > Metazoa > Arthropoda > Insecta > Lepidoptera > Nymphalidae > Melitaea > Melitaea cinxia. The sequence continues at coordinate 18,910,866 of NC_059398.1, read as the reverse complement.
TAATGGCCCAAGCGAGTCTATATGTACGGTGTCGAATGGACTACTGGGCTTTGGCCAGGACGATATGTTTTGAAGTGGAGCTCTTGGTACCCGCTTCCTTGATATACAGACCAAGCAATGTAAAACGTATTTCCTTACAAATTGGCGAAGATTAGGAAACCAAAAATGTTTCAGGATAAGATGCAAGGTTTTATCAGCACTAATGTGTTGATGTTCGTCATGAAAGACACGCAATAAGCTTAAACGATGACCCTTCGGAATGTAGCACAGAAGGCGTGGTTCTTCGCCAACAGATGTATATTTGTAGTACAGTAATTCATTTCGTATGACGTAGCGATCCGAATCTAATTGACCTTCCGATACCTTTTGCATCAAGTCCCTGGTTTCGCAATCGGCCGCCTGCGCGATTTGTGCCCAATTACGCGGGTTAGATACCTGGTTAACTGTCGCTACCGGGTTCCTGCTAAGGTAGTCGGCATGTTGCAGCATGACTCCTTTACGGTACTCCATGGTGAAGTGGAAATCCTGCAGGTATATCCACCAGCGGGCCACACGAGGGAGAAGATCTTTCTTGCTTTGGGTCGATTTGAGGGCATTGCAGTCAGTTATAACCTTAAACTGGATGCCTACTAAGTAATGGCGGAAGTGCTGCAAGGCCTTAACCACCGCTAACGTTTCCAGCTCGTAGCTGTGGTATTTACTTTCGGCTCCTTGTGTGACCTTACTGAAGTACGCTACTACATGCCTACTGCCATCCGGATGTGTCTGCATGAGTACAGCCCCATAACCTGCACTGCTCGCGTCGGTATGGACTTCAGTAGGCAGTTCAGGTCTAAAGATAGTGAGAACAGGTTCACTTGTCAAGCATCTTATCAAGTCTTGACGAACTTGTTCCTGTTCGGGACCCCAGTTGAACTGAACCCCCTTTCTAGTTAGTAGAGCAATACATGCTGTTTTAGTGGCGTAACCAGATATGTACCTACGAAAATAGCCCGCGAGCCCAAGAAACTGTCTGACTTGTTTCACATTTTTAGGTGCAGAAGAATTCTTTAGGGCCTCAACCTTTCTGGCGCTTGGTCGTACCTGACCACCACTTACTAGTCTACCGAGGTACTCGACCTCGGTAGTTAAGAAGGAGCATTTCTTAATGTTAATCGAAAAACCGGATCCCGTTAATTTCTTAAGCACTCTTTCAAGCAACAAAATACCATCTTTTACTGTATTACTCAGAAGGAGCACGTCATCGATATAAACGAGCACATTGCCGGAATCAATGAACTCACGTAGAGTATCATTGATTATTCGCTGATAAACTATTGGTGAGTTTGTCAAACCATATGGCATCTTTAAGTATTCATAATGCCCTTCGGGCGTGACGAACCCCGTGTAGTGAACGCAGTCGTCTCTAATCCTTATCTGGTGAAAACCAGTGGCCATGTCCAGGCTGGTGAAGAAAGTGTACCGCCCAAGACGATCGATTTGATCATCAATGAGGGGGAGCGGGTACCTCTCCCTTTCAGTGATGCGATTAAGTGCTCTAAAATCGACACACATACGGTCAGTGCCGTCTTTCTTTTTCACCAGAATTATGGGATCGAACGCTCTACTCGCATACTGGGATCGAGATTCCCTGATGATGCCCTTCGTTAAAAGATCCCCAATTATCTCGCGAACTTTGAGTTTCTCTCCATAAGATAACTTATATGGGCGGTAGGTTATTGGAGTGGAACTGGTGAGTTTGATTTCCATCTCGCCAGTAGTGACTGTCGTGGTAGCAGTACCCGAGATGAGGAAATTCGAGAATGGAGTCAACACGAGTGTAAGTGCTTCCAAATCACTGCCTAGCAGCGGAGTTTTTACTGAGTAGCTTTCAATATTCTGCAATTGATTAACCTGACCAGTAGCACTTTCGACGCGAGTGATATACTGTTGGTCTTTTGTGCGTACATACATGACCCCATCACGATTCAGAACATCAGTCCCTATCACTATTGAGGTGTTCATGCAAGTCGACGGCACTATAACTAGATCAGCCTCTAATGAAATATTACTCAACTCAATGGTAACAGTGACATAAGAAGTTGCAACAATTTCCTGTTCACTAACGCCTTTTATCGTACATCGTGTATATTTGGGTTGACACGAAAGAAACTTAAGAACGTCAGAAGAAATCAGCGATATGTTGTGAGCACCACTATCAATAAGTACGTCCATCGGTATGCCCTGGACAACTGCAGGAACTACATCGAGGTTAGTGAGAACTTTGGGTGCGCACAAGTTCACATTTCGCTGGTTTCTCAGTTCCGCCCTGTTCTTTACGAAACATTTGTCTTCCGCGTGCCCCGTCTTTTTACAGAAAGTACACGACACCGTGGACCTAGCAGTGGGAGCAGTACTTGTATTCGGGACATTATTGGTGTTAGTGTCTTTGTTTTTATTACAATGATGTCTTGAATGTCCGCGTTGACCGCAGATATAACATTTGATTCCTGACCGCGAAGCTTTTTGGGGTCTAACGTGAGTGTTGTTACTTTTATTACGATTTGGTTTCGTGTAAATCGATAGAAACGAGACTAAATCTCCAGCTGACAAGTTCGCGTTTGCCGCTGCAGCCCTAATTTGAGGATTTTCGATACCTCGTATGACTATAAGGGTCCTTAGATCTTCCGATAAACCCTTAACTACTCGCAAGCGCAACAATGTGCGTCTCGCATACTCAGCGTATGTCGTGTATTTGTCGGATGTCGTGTTCATACATTCAAATAGAATGTTAGCGTAGTCCAACTTCCGAGGGCAGAGAGGCTTAAATTCATTTTTAAAATTTGACCAAGTGCGATCACTTGTCACCCATTCATTTAACCATATTTTGGCGTCACCTTTTAAACACGCTGCCACACGGGAAAGACACTCCTGATCCCCCCAGCCGTTCACAGTCATAGCACGGTCAACCTCTGAACACCATAAGTCGATGTCATGTATGGATGGATCAAAGGTGGACACGTAGTAATCACGCGACTTACTTGAACTAAGAGACTTAATGGCTTCCGCCAGAACGGTAATAGAAGAAGCTGAGATGGTATCGGAACTACGAACCGTGGGATCTGGATCGTGAGTAGAATGCAAGCCCTCGGAATTGTCCACGCTTGTCTGAGGAACATCACTCAAGTTTACTAAACTATTCGCGCGCGACGTAACGTTGTTATTATTGCCTACGTGATTGTTAGCTGTAGGTACACTTTTTACAATGCTACTACCCGGTTTGGCAATATTATCAGGGATCGGCGTCATGCCACTATTGCTAGACTGTTCGACAGCGTTTAGTCTTACTAAGATGTTATTCAGAGTGTCTTGCAGCGAGTCACTACCAACTAATCGTGACACGGATGAGTGTCGAGGAGGCGTTCTGCGTAAACTTCTCGACTCATGTCTCGATCTACGATAACGAGTACGAACAGAGTCGTAGCGCCCATTCGCACTATCCTCTGAATCGCTCCGCCTACGAGACTCGTGCTCATACCGGCTCAGTGAGCTATCACGCGACCGTCCACGGGCTCTACGAGACCTACGTGGACTAGGTGTTAATCTATCTCTAGCATGACGTGACCTACTTCTAATTCTAGATCGATTACGATTCGTTTCCTTAGGCATGATTATTAAAAACAACAAAATAAGCGGTAGTTCAAGAAAGTGATATAGAGAAAAATGAAAACGAGATGATTATTTTGTCCCTTAAATGACCGAATGAATAGAGATCTTTATCCCACTTCTGAATTTAGGTTCTAGGTTCGAAATTTATAAAAAAAAACACATACAACAATTATTAAAGTGACAATCAGTTTTTTATTCTAATAAACAAACATAAAAGCTAGCACATGGAACAAAATAATCACCAGTAAACAACAATTAACAAAAATTAACTTACAGAGTATTCGCCTTACAACTACTCACTTAAACACTGACACTTAAAGTACTTGAGTGATGTTGCCTCGTCGAGCGACAACCGACAAATGAGCGCCCGGCAGGGCTGCGCGCCACTTTTATATTTTGATTTAAGGTGTTTTCTTACTATATATATATATATATATATATATATATATATATATATATATATATATATATATTTTTTTTTTTTTTTTTTTTTTTGTTATCGCAGGGTAATTTATGGGTGATATCCAGGATGCCCGGGTAGGCAATCCTAGACCGTATGTCGGCTTCGGCACTTGGGGGTGCACTACCGACCAAAACCCCTGCGGGAGCCTTCAGCCGCTTTAATTGGAGGGTCCCGGATCTGCAGGCAACAGGATCCCTCCAGCGACAGGCTGGCCTCGGCGAAAAGGCCAGACTTCTCCTCCATGGGGACTGTCCGGCTCACCTCTGAACAATCCCGACGACGTCGTGTCTAGCAGGACCGGGTTCCCATCCCGGCCCGATATTGTCTATATTTTCATTTACATTTGATCGAAATCTGATGAGTACGTTTTGAGTAATATTTGATAAAGCGGATTTACTTGACTATTTTGCGGCTACCTACGTTGTATTACTTGTCGATGTGATTAGTTTTTTTTTTTTCGTTTACAAGCAAACATATTATCGACTCATGTTTCCAAATTCTTTTTGAGGTCGATTCAAAGAAGTTATCCTCATAAATACTAAAGTGTGACGACCGCTCTGGTGTAATGGTGCGTGTGCCACTGCTGTCGGCGGCGCCTAAGCACCGACGGTCGCGGGTTCGATTCCCGCTCGGGTCGGATTTGTGTATATACAAATGTTTTTTCTGGTTTTTATTTGTTTGACCTTGTGGGTCTCCCCACCGTGCCTCAGAGAACACGTTAAGTCGTCGGTCCCAGTTGTTATCATGTACACCTGATAGCGATCGTTACTCATAGTAGGGAATATATCCGCAAGCCCGCATTAGAGCAGCATGGTGGATTAAGTTCTGATTCTTCCCCTACATGGGGAAAGAAGGCTATGCCCAGCAGTGGGATATTACAGACAGAGGAATATTCTAAAGGATCAAATATAATAATAAAAACTAACAAGTAAAATGGTCAAGTTTTATTTTAATCTTATTGTTGCGTGTTGTCGGGCGCTTGCGGCGTGTGGGGCGCGGGGGACGTGTGGGGCGCAGGGGGCGTGTTCGGTGCGGCGGGGGCGGAAGGGGCGGAGGGCGCGGACGGCGTGGGCGGCGCCAGGTGCGCCAGCACGACGTGCGGGGGCGCCCGGCCGGCGCGCCGCAGGGCCAGCTGCTGCAACTGCAGCGTGCGCAGCGCCGCGCCCGCCTCCGACACCGCGCTCGAGCTCGGCGACCCGCTCTGCCACAGACGAAAACGGTGTAGGTTTGCGCTGACGCAACCGCGTCGTGAACGAGGTCACTTACGTTTTGCGTAGACGTCGTACCTGCGAGTGAGGCGGTGAAGCGTGATGCAAGATCTTGAGATGGTGTCGTGTGGCGAGCGACTGCTGCCGGTACAGCAGCTGCGCGGCGGGCGGCGCGGCCGCGCGCGGCGCCTCGCCGGCCACACGCGCGCGTCGCGCCGCCTCCGCCTTGCCGGCGCCCGGCGCGCCCGCCAGCGCCGCCTGCGCGCCGTGCGCCGCCACCACGATGCGCTGCGGCGCCGCGGCGGGCGCCGGGGCCGCCGTCGCCGCGGGCTGCGACACGCCGGCGGCGGTCGCCACTCCCGCGCCGGCCTTCATCTTCTCCTTCGCTATACGCTCGGCGCGCCTCACGGCAACCTCCATGGGCGTCGGCGGCGCGTCGTAGTCGACGCCGTGCTCGGCGAGCAGTGCCGCGTGCTTGGGGTTGTGGTGCGCGGCGTCGTCGAGGCGGCGCTTGGGCGCGGCGCGGCGGCGCTCGGCGGCTTCCCGCATGGCGTCGAGGCGCTGCAGCGGCGGGCGCGGCGCTTCGTCGTCGGGGCGGCGGCGCGCCGGCGGCGGCTTGCGGTGCTTGCGGCGCGCACGCTCCGGGTCGGCGAGCGCGTCGTGGCGATCCCGGCAGGCGCGCGGGGAGCGGTAGGCGCGCGCCGTCTCGTTGACGAGATCGGCCAGCCAGTCCCAGTTGGGCACGTGCGCGGCGGGCGGCTCGGGCGGCAGGCGCTGCAGGCGTAACGCACGGCGCAGAGCGGCGTCCTCGCAGGGCGCCCAGTCGGGCGGCGGCGCGACGTGCTCGCGTGCAGGGGTGGGCGGAGGACGCGCGCGCGGCCGCGGGCGGGCGCCGGCGCGCTCGAACAACGAGGGCGGCGCGTGGGCGGCGCGCGGGGCCGGGCGCGCGCGGCGCGGGGAGCGCGGGGCGCGCGCCTCGCGCCAGCGCACGGGCGGCAGCAGCGCGTCGGCGGCGGCGCCGCGCCGGTACAGCGGGCGCGCCCAGCTCTCGCAGTACACGTCGCCGTCGCTGGACGGCGGCGTGGGCGGGCACCAGATCTGCGGCGACGAGGTCGTTCATTATCTGCGATCTTCGAAACTCAAAACTCATCGTGTCAGGCTCTCGGACGGTTCGCTTACCGGCATTTGCTCCGTGGGGTGGTTCCCGCAAACCCATATCTGTAAACAACATTTAATAAAAAAAAAGTTAGGATAGTAGTTTATGGCTATTCAATTCATCGCCTTATAGTAAACAGAGCACTCACCCCGAAAGATATTATAATGGTCTTATTTTTACTGACAACATTAACATTTACAAAACAAAAACACTAATAAATATTCGATCAAAGATTCGTTCTTAAAAATATTGTTTTCACTTTTAATACTAGTTTTATGCTTAAATGTCTATCTGAATGAATTTTTAGGTTTCTACGGTTTTAAATCATTATGTGCCATTTAGTTTGAGAAGCACAACCTGTACAATCTTTCAATGAACTACTAAATAGAAGTTAATGCACCATCCCAAAACTACATTATTTCTGAAGGACGGTAACTCTAAGTGCCTCTTTGTTTATAGTAAGCTTTCAATTTGTACACTTTTTTTATTGAAATTTTTTTCTTCGACGTTACGTGAGCAAATGATGTACCTCTCAGAATTTTGTATATTAATAATTTTTTAAGTTGAACTTATCAATATACAAGCTACCAACATTTTTTTTTAATTTTTATGCGTACTTTATATAGTCGATTTTAATTACTTTTGGATCGAGCTTGTGAAACTTTTTTTATCAGTTTGAGGAGGACCTGACATCTTAATTAGGGTTTGCCAAACAAATTAGTTCCCATCTCTTTCCTTTAAATTTAGTATTAGAATAGATAATTTTTGATCTGTTAACAAAGATAAATAGCTCTAATTGTTGCACTTTATATATTTTGGTGGTAGTAAGATGCACTATTATGTCTCAATTGCTGAAAACTATTAATCTATAATTTAAAAAATACTTCTGTATAATATCCAGTTATTATTTTTGTTACAATCTACTTGTAACTTTTATTCTATTTTCTTGAAATCACTAATATCTGGCAGTTTATGTCGTCCTACACAACGTGCGAGGGGCGGGGAGCGGGGCGGGAGACCGGGCGGGCGGTCGCTCGGCCTCGCCCGTAAATGCTTGCACGCCTTACATCCCTGACGTTCGCGGGCGGTGTCGCCGTTTTGGTGGCATCTCGCGAGAACACCGAGCCGAGAGCGAGGTCAAGCATTTACGGACGAAAATCGAGCGGCACCAAAACGTCGAACGTCAGAAATATAAAACGCAAGTGTAGTGTCAAATCATTTATTGTTCTGTCGGTCGGGAGCGCCCGCGAGCCACGAGTCCAGCGTGCCGTTGCGCAGCGCGCGCCGCCGCGCGCCGCCCTCCGCCGCCTCGTCCAGCGTCCACAGGTTGATGTGCACCGTGCCGCGCGAGCGCGTGCGCGGCTGCGGCGCGGCGGGCGCGGGCGGCGAGGGCGGCGGCGAGGGCGGCGGCGGCGGCGCGGGGGCGGGGGCGGCCGGGGGCGGCGCGCGGCGGCGGCGGCGGGCACGCACCTCGGCGCGCGCGTCCTCGCGGCTGTAGGTGAGCTCGGGCCCGGGCTCGCCGGCGCCCGGCTCGTCCCGCAGCGCGCGGCGCGCCCGCTCCCACTCGCGCAGCTGGCGCCGCATCTCGCCCAGCGCGGCGCGCTCCGCCTCCGTGGCCGCCTCGCTGTTCTCCACGAGTCGCATCGCGTACTTCTCCACCGGCGTCAACTGAAAAATTTAGCGTGTGAAAACTTCAGTCTCGGAAGGAACCTACGCGCTATTTAATCGCTTTGTGTAACGAGATGGCGCTTTAAGCCAAATAAATAAATCTTTAACATACGCGTCGTCTGTTCCTAAGATAGAAATTTTACGTCTACGTTATACTCCACGTGTGCACAAGTATTGTCGATAGCCTCAGGATGTCACGCGTCGATGGTCAGAAGGATTGAAAAAAAAGAAGGTTCCATAAATAGTTGTAATATATTTAATGTTTTGTCTTATTTTTGTATATAAATTATAAATTGTATTTTAGTGTAATTATAAAGCTGAAGAGTATGTTTGTTTGTTTGAACGCGCTAATCTCAGAAACTACTGGCCCGATTTGAAAAATTCTTTTGGTGTTAGATAGCCCATTTATCGAGGAAGATTCTGAATTTTTATGGGACAATCATTATATATAGATATAGTGATGAAGGTATAGGCAACTACTTTCCTCAAATTAACGAGGGTGAAACCGCGGTGCACAGCTAGTAGTAAATAATATCGAAAATTAAAAGTTTAACCATTAAAGAGGCGATGCGCTTGGTGTATCTGGGTGTGGGTGTAAGTGTAGTGGTTCTTAGCTTCTTGTCTTCATTTTTAATGTTTCGAAGAGTTCGAATACGTGTGGCCTCACAAGCGGGATCTACCGCACGCTGAACGGGTATAGTAGGCGACCCTTTTAGTTTATCTTTCTCGAAAAACTTTAGAACTTTTAAAATAATATCACGTTCTCCCCGTAGCGTGCATTCCATAAAGGCAGAAAGGCACTGCCTACCTTGTCATGTTATTAAAAATGATATATGTATAAAACATGAATATTACATATTTTTGAAAAAGACATGAACCATAGTTCAATTTAAATCCGCTTCAATTGAAAAACCCGCTGTCATATATGCGATATCAGCGCTTCGCGCGAATCTACGACGGGCCTTTTATAAAACTTCTGCCTACAATCGATAACAAAATGTTAGCAATGACAGGACATTTTATTATTATCTTACAATTTTATAATGTCGCACGTCATATGGAATACGAATAATTATGATTTTTGAGACGGTCTCATATGCGCATCCGCTATCCGAATCATTCCACAGAGTAAGTAATATTATGACAATTCACTTTGTATTTTTGTTTGTGCGTTCCTGTTATTAGTGAAAAAGAAAATATTAATATATTAGTGATGAATAAGTTTACTTGTGAAATATGTATGTATGTGTGTTTGATGAAAGTAAATAGTGCATCCAAATTCAACACGTTCGATTTTACAGATACATTAAAAATTCTTCAGGCATATCGATTTAATATATAAATAACAATGACGTTATAATTTTTCATTTATTAATAAATAAACATGTACTTTCATTAAGCATACAATTTCGTAACTAATTAATAGTGTTATCAATGATTTCCTACGTTTGACACAAATGAAATTATCAGAGTGCCGGCCTTATGAGGTCACAGTCTATCCAGCAACTGATTTGTTTGATAAGTATCAGTTGGTTGCTGTACGTGTATTTGTATGCCTGCATTATAAGTATAGTGCGTTCAACGAGCGGAGATACCAAATGTAAACAAACCAAATGTGAGGTCATCAACTAAGCAGGGTTTTGTAACCTTTTTATTACTTAAACAAATTTTTAAAATGTAAAATATATTTATATTTTGATTATTACTGAATTACATATAATTATGTATTTAAGATTTGATACTTATTAAATAATAATTATCGAAATATAAAAATCACCCGAGCGCTTCAGGACACAAAATGAAATAAAAATAAATAATACAAAATCAAAGGGCCGTACGCGGTCCGATTGCTTTCAAGGCCAGTTAAAATATCGTTCGACCTGTTGTCACAGTTCCCCTGGTCTATTAAACGTAATAAAACCAGGGTACCATGAATTTAAAAAAATTTATTATATTAATTAACCCGGTGAGGTAGATAAAAAAAATATGTATGTGCGGGGTCGAGCACTCAATTCACACAAGCTCTAATGCAGTCCAGCTCAGGTACTCTCCTGTCTCGCCGTGCAGGTGATAATCCCGGGAGTCGCGTGGCAAGATTCAGCTATCGACCGGGGGCGGCAGGAACGGGTAGTTCAAAACCCGGCGGAGAGCACTCTCGTTGTTGGGTGAAAGAGTTGGATGTAAACGTCCAAATTGGTGACCCAAATGTCGAACCCCAGTTTGGGGGCATAAACACTAACACTATAATTATATTTGTTTAATCGAGACAACGCTAAGCAAGGATCACACTAATTTTAGAGATTACGGTTACGATGCCTAAATATATAATTATTCGACACCGTATTAGAGACCGTAATAAAAAATGTGATGTGCGTTAACTACTTTCTTGAAACAAAATTCAAAAAATGAATGACGCGGCGGCGACCAGTACTGCCGTTTTTATAACCCGAGACAAAAGATTCATTTGAATTTTTGAAAAGATAATTGCCCGCGCGAATATATAGATGCCGGTTGATGAATTTATATTATTTTAGAAAAAAAAAAATTATGATAAAATTGTGTTTTATAAATTACTGTAGATTTTCATGCAAGATTTAATTATAATAAATTAATGTTTTTTTTTTTTAAATTCATGTCACGTATTTTAAATATTAAATTTAAGCATATTTTAATTTAGCAGCACAAATAATGTACGTATAACGTTATACTGTGCATAGAGACGTGCAGCAGATAGCAAACAAACAAGATAGAAAGGGATAGACTATATTGTTTGTTCCGTCGTCGCTACCAAAAATGATAGGCTTTGTTTACATTTGGTATCTCTTCTCGTTGAACAGACTTTAGTATAAATGCGTTTTACGTGTCCAATAATTTACTTATCTGTTCTTGAAATTATCTAAAAGCCTCTATTCCCAACAAAATTGAAATAAATTAGGAAAAAACTGCGAGAAAGTAAGTGCAGAGTGGCTGTTTATTTTTTTTTAACTGTCTACTCTGTCTAAAATTTTTATGCACGCCACTGCGTTCTCTACTATGATAGCTTTTCTCTTTACTCATTTTGATAAGAGACACGTCTAACTTAACAAAAGAACAACGAATAAATTCGGAGCGAAATCAAACCACTACGCGTGCGTATCGGCTGCGTAGCTGGGGCGAACGATAAGTGAGAGCGGTGCGCGAACCTGCTTCATGAGCGCGGCGAGCTCGGGCGCGTCGGGGTCGGCGGCGGGGGCGCGCTCGCGCTCGTCGTCCAGCGGCAGCGTCTCGTCGAACTCGGCCAGCTCGCCCTGCGCCTCGGCGCGCGCGGCCTGCGCGGCGGCGGCGTCGGCCTCGTCCTCGGCGGCCGCCAGCGCGCTCTCCAGCTCGCCGCCCTCCGCGGGCTCGGCGTCGCCGCCGCTCGCGCCCTCCGCCTCCGCTCCGAACAGCTCTTTGATATTCGCCTGACAGATCGTAAAAATAAAATTTCGTGTTACTTTGTATTACTTACAATGATGTCTATTTATAAAGTAGTTTTTCCTCTGAATAGTCGGGCTCGTTAATACCTAAACTGTAACGATATATGACATTAAAGTGTATCGTACTTACGGCACGCAAGTAGGAGGTAGTGAAGTGACCGTCCTCGATAGCTAGGTGGCCGAGAGTTCGTTTCTGTTCGGCTTTTCGTAGTATATTTTCTTCGACTGTGGCGGCGGTGACGAGCCTGTACACGTGCACGTCCCGCGTCTGTCCGATGCGGTGACAGCGGTCTTGCGCCTGCGCGTCCATGGTGGGGTTCCAGTCCGAGTCGTAGAACACCACCGAGTCCGCTCCCGTGAGATTGAGACCGACGCCTCCGCTCCTCGTCGACAGTATGAAGGCGAAGATCCTCGGGTCCCCGTTGAATCGGTCCACGAGCGGCTGCCGCTGGTCGACGCGCGTGGCGCCGTCCAGCCGCAGGTACGTGTGGCCGTGCATAGACAGGAAAGCCTCCAGAACGTCTAGCACTCGCGTCATTTGCGTGAATATTAACACGCGATGTCCGCCCGTCTTCAATCGTCGCAGGAGCCCGTCCAACGTTTGCAGTTTACCTACGGATCGACAGGCGGTCGTTAAACTGTGATCTCTAACGCTTACAGTTCAAAGATACAGGCGCCGGAACCCACCGCAGTCGTACTGCAGCAGGCGCGGGTGCGGGAAGGCCACGGCGCGGCGCGCGGCGGGCGCGTGCAGCAGCGCCAGCGCGGCGCGCGCCAGCGGCAGCGCCGCCGCGCCCGCCGCCGCCGCGCGCCGCCGCCACGCGCGCGCGCCCTCCGCGCCCGCGCACCCGCCCCCGCCCGCGCCGCTCTCCAGCTGCGGCGCCGCCGCGCGGCACGACGCCCAGCATATTACGAATCTAAAATACAAAATTTAATTTAATCTTCACTTTTATTTACCCTCTCTGACGACATCGAATTTTACAGATTTTAAAATTAAACTTATGAGTTATAATTTAAAACTTCTTTTCTTGCACTTTTCACACATCTTAATAATCATCATCATCATCATTACAGCCTATACAGTCCACTGCTGGACATAGGCCTCCACAAGTTTACGCCAAAAATAACGTGAACTTATGTGCTTTGTCCATAGTCACCACGCTGGGCAGGCGGGTTGGTGGCCGCAGTACTGGCTTTGGTCGCACCTAAGACGCTGCTGCCAGCAGCCAGCAGTTGGATGGTTATCCCGCCACTGGTCGGCTTTTTAAGTTCCAAGGTGATAGCGGAACTGTGTTATCCCTTAGTTGCCTCTTACGACACCCACGGGAAGAGAGGGGGTGGCTATATTTTTTAGTACCATAGCCACACAGTACTACATATTTTAATATACAAAAGTGAATAGATTTAAATCTCCGAAAAGATAAATTGCTATGAGAGCATGTCGCGGCTTAGCAAGCAACCCCATCTAGTGTGCAGATGGTGGGGCTACACGTGAAGTTTTGAATGGTTGCCACCGTTGTCCACTGTGTGGCGCTGAAGCGATCGATTCGAATTATTTTTGTATAAATTCATTTAGACGGTGACTAGAAAATATAATTTCGAAATTAAACGTAAACGCTCCAAACATCTCTCTTGTATAAAATTAAAAAATATTGTAAGCCGCGACATTAAACGTAGTTCAAATTAGTCTACGTTGTTTTATTTGAAGATCTCCGTAGTTTGACTGATCGTTGCTGCCCCAGAGCATAATCAGAAAGAGAAAAAATAAAGTAAAATTAATCAACAGACACAAAATAATATTATACCATACAAGTGCCCGATTAAAACATCATACTCATAGTGCAATTGCTACTTATTGAAATTCTTTCAACGAACCTGTCTATTATATCGTGCATTTCGTCTAGGAGAGCGGCCATGTCGCGCGGAGGTACGACGGGAGGCCCGGCACTGACGGCCGCTCGCAGGTCCGCCCCGAAGAGGGGAAGCCGCCAGCAGCGACGCTCGTTGACCGCGGCGAGGCGTCGGAGACAGTTGCGGCGATGCGTCTCGAGGCGCGCGGCGGCGCCCCGGGCGGGCGCGGCGGGCGGCGCCGGCGCGGGGGGCGCGGGGCGCGGCGGGGCGGACACGGCGCCCGGCGCCGCCGGCGGCGCGGCGGGCGGCACGCGCAGCGACGGCGGCGTGCGCGGCACGAGGCGCAGGTGCAGGCGCAGCGCGGCGGGCGGCGGGCGCGGCGGCGCGGCGCGCGGCGCGTCGGGCAGCTCCTCCACGAGGCGGCGCGGCGGCGCCAGGTGGCGCGCGCGGTGCGCGGCGAAGGCGCCGGCGCCCGCCGCCTCGAGCGTGGCGAGGTCTCCCCCGAGGCGCGCGGCCAGCTCCGCGCGCTCGGCGACGGCGGCGACGTGCGCGAGCGCGGGCACGCGGTACCGCAGCGCGGGCAGCTGCAGCGGCGACGCCACCGGCCGCGGCTCGAACAGGTCCGGGTGGTTACAAACTTTGCGGAGCTGCATGAGCACGTTGATAACGCTCAGTAGATTGCCGGACGCGAGACTCTCTTTCGTCCTAGACAAGATACATTATCATTTTATAAATACAATATTTCATAAGTAAATAATATAAGGACTGGCAAGCACTGGTTTGTGGCTGTTGCGCTGGTAGTTGCAGATTCGATCCCCGCACATGACAAACGTTTGTATTGGCCTTATAGACGTTTTCTGTGATCTGGGTGTTTGTGCAGTCTTTGTGTGTCTCTCCAGGAGACTGGTTGCCTCGGAGAGCACGTTAAGACATCGGTCCCATGCCCATCGTGTACACCTAATAGCGATTGTTACTCATAGTAAGGAATATATCCGCTAACCCGCATAGGAGCAGCATTGGCGGTATAAGTTCTGTTTCTTCTCCTACATGGGGAAAGAGGCCTATGCCCAGCTGTGGGATATTGCTGGCTGAAGCACGAAATCAATGACACAAGATATAAAATATTAATGTTTTCGTAGTTAATAGAAGGCTTCAACATAATAGTTCAAAAATTAAAATTAAGCTTGCAAGACAATAGCGGGCGATTCTCACTTAGCTCGCGACATGAAGTCGTCGTAGAGGAAGCGCTGCCGCTTGGACAAGCGACACAGCAGCACGTGCTCGTACTTGCGCGGCATCTGGCGCTCCACGTCCGCCTTCAGCCGCCGCAGCAGGAACGGCCGCAGCACCTGGGACCACGACGAGCGTCAACATCAACGTTCGCATCGTTAACTACGTAACGTTATTCACGATATTTATAATCTCGAAGTTTAGTTTACTTTTATATATATATAGCGTTAAAATAGCATTCGACGAAATACATCAGAGAAGTGCATTTGCAGCCATGCACATGCCCTTGACCGAGAAGGGTACAGATAGCAGCGGGCGCGTACCTCGTGCAGGCGGCGCACGAGCGCGTCGCTGTAGCGGTGCGAGCCCTCGGCGATGCCGGCCACGGGCGCGAACCACTCGCGGAACTCCGTGTGCGACGCGAACACGTCCGGCATGAGGAAGTGCATCAGCGACCACAGCTCCAGCAGGCTGTTCTGCAGCGGCGTGCCCGTCAGCAGCAGGCGCCTGCGCACACATCGCACTCGCTATCTATACGACTACCGGACGACGCTTCGGTCGTGTTGCGACCGAAACTTAAATTTAATATAAATATAATCGAGAGAGTTACCTAAATTTTTTACCTTTCTGTCTGAAAATTCAGTAACATCTGCCACCTCTGCGATTTGAAGTTTTTTATATTTTGAGCCTCGTCGAGAATTAAATATTTCCACTTTTTTCTACGAAAACTTTGATGGTCCTGAACCACAAGCTTGTAAGATGTTATGCACACATGAAAAGAGTTAGCCTTTGTCCACCCGACACGTTTCAACTTTCGCTCCTTTATCGTCCCATAGTAGGTGAGGATCTTGAACGACGGACACCACTTTTTGAACTCCATCTCCCAGTTGAGCACGACGGAAGTGGGTGCGACGACGAGGTGCGGGCCCCAGTCGTGGCGCTCGAGCGCCAGGTGCGCCAACAGCGCGATGGTCTGGATGGTCTTCCCGAGCCCCATCTCGTCGGCTAGAATGCCGTTGAGGCGGCGCGCGTGCATGGTGGCGAGCCAGTGCAGCCCCACGTGCTGGTACTCGCGCAGCGCGTGGCGCAGCAGGCGCGGCACCGGCGTGCCCACCACCGTGTCCGACAGCGTGGTGCCCGTCGGCTGCAACGTAGCCGCCAGCGACGCGGCAGCTTCCACCCGCTGCTCCCCGTCCGCATCGCCCCCCTTCTCCTGTGCCTCTGTCGTACTCTTTTCCTCGGTGTCCATTAGCGCTTCGAGCTGCTCCGACGCCGACGAATCGGCGCTACTGGACTGCGAATCGTCGTCGCCTTCGTCGTCGTCATCAGTGTCGACGTCCGTCGCGGAGGACGGCTCGCTCGCCTCCGTCGTCGGTGGAGCGGCCCCCGCGTAGCGACTGACGAGTTCGTCTATGTCGAGATCGGCCTCGTCCTTGAGAGCCGCCAGTTCAGCGGCTGCGTCCTCCGGGCGCTCGCTGCGCTCCTGCTCCGCGATGGTGTCCTCGTCGTCCGCGGAGTCGTCGTCGGGCCCGTAGTCGGAGGGCGGCGGAGAGTGCGCGGGCAGGTAGCCGGGCGGCAGCAGGTCGCCGAGGTCGAGGTGCGACTCGCGCCGCAGCGCCTCGATCTCGTCCCCGTGGTCGGCGCCGTCGTCGGCCGCCTCGCGCTCGGCGGCGGCGATGGTCTCCTCGTCGTCGTCGGAGTCCCCGCGCGGCTGGAACTCGTCGTCGGAGGGCGGCGTGTCGGGCGCGGCCGGCGGCGCGCCCAGGTTGGCGGCGAGCTGGCGCGAGTAGCGCTCCGTGCGGTCCACGATGTAGCTCAGTTGCTCGTCCAGCGCCTCCTTGCGCGCTCTTTCGACTCGCCGCACTCGCTTCCATTCCACCAGCTACGAAATGTATTTTAATGTTATAATAATCAAACAAACAGATACAAGACGATAGTGAGAAACATTTTTCTTTACGATAATAAATAAAAACCGGCTAAGTGCGAGTCGAACTCGCGCGCGAAGGGTTCCGTACACTTTAGTGTAACTAGTAACTAACTAGTTAGTGAATATTTTAAGCGTTTACCTGGTGTTAATTTTAATATCGGGCAAAAAGCGGCAAAAAACCAATTTTGTTGTATGAGAGCTCCCTAAATCGGACGGACGGACGGACGGACGGATGGATGGACGGGCGGACAGACGGACAGACAGCGAAGTCTTAGTAATAGGGTCCCGTTTTTACCCTTTGGGTTCAGAACCCAAAAAATAGATAAAACTTTTACCTTTTCGACGTTTGACCAAAACATCCTAATTTCCTTTGCCGCAAAGGCGGCAATTTTTTTTAATTGCAATTCTTGAGCTTTTTCAGCTTTCTGAGCCGCTGCAGCTTTGTCTTGAAAATATTTTTGAACCGCACGGGCACACTGAAAATATAAATACAATTATAAAGCTTCTTTATAAATACTATCCTACAAATGCTAAAATAACTAAAACTAAAACATTAACAAAATATTAACATGCAATATGATGCTGACACTTGTGTAAGTAACGAAAGTAATACCTTACACATGATATCAGCAAAGGGTGTACTGATAAGGCGGTAAGGGTGCATTATAATAAGTAACAACTTGACTGTACTTTTTAGTTATCAGCAAGCATTTATTGCTGACTGCTAAGGGGTTACATGGGTTTACTTACTAAATACATACATCTATATATATAAAAATTTCGTTTCGTGTCCAAGTCCAAAATTACTGAACCAATTTTTATCCAACTTTGTAAGCACTTTTAATTTGGTCCAAATAAATAAATTTCTAAAATAAAAGTAGTTTAAGTTACTCCTTATTACATCAGCTATCTACCAGTAAAAGTCAAAATCGGTCCAGCCGTTTCAGAGATTAGCCGGAACAAACAAACCGACAGACAAAAATTGTAAAAAATGTTATTTTGGAATATGTACCACCATATATATCATATACAAACAGACACTCCAATTTCATTTATTTTTATAGATTTGTTTCGAATTTCTCATAACTAATAACCTATTCTGTAAACATAAAAATATATTACTTTTTTGGCAGCTTGTTTTTTCCATTTTCGTTCGTGTGCAAAATCCTGAGCCAACCAAGCCATTTCTTCGAGAAGGTAGTCCCAGTGTGTCTTTGGACGAGGAGGTTCGAGGACGCGCGGGAGCCGCCGCTCGGTCCAGAGCCCCGCGCGCGCCAGCTCCGCCACACGAGCCGCGACGTACGCCTCTTGTTTGGCTTTCTCGACCATTTCGTCGGCGGCGGGCGTAGAGGCGGTGGTCGTCGTCGCGCCCACTACTACAGCGGCGACGGACGCCGCCTGCATAGACGAAACCGTGACGACAGCGGTGCAGGGCGGTGGCGGGGCGGGGGCGGGCGCGGTCGCGGGCGCAGGGGGCGGCTCGGGCGGCGGCGGCGCGGCGGGGGGCGGCCGCCTCGCCTCTAGGAAGGCCACCAGCTGAGGGGCGGGAGGTCTCTTTCGCCACGCTGCGTAGTCCATCATGTTGCCCCCCGCCTGCAGGAAGTACAGCTCGCTCAATTGCTCCGTAAACCTGTAACCGACAGAGGCGCTAAAATGGCGATGCGATTTTCGAAAAGAAGTATGAAAGCATATAGACTCCTGGGGGGAGGGGGGGATTGGGGATTGGTTCGGCAGCGCGCTTGCGATGCTTCTGGTGTTGTAGGCGTCTATAAGCTACGGTAATCGCTTACCATCAGGTGAGCCGTACGCTTGATTGCCGACCTAGTGACATAAAAAAAAAGACTAATAGAAGGAATGACACATTAGTCACATAAATCGAAGATAATCTTTTACACACATCTATAAACGCTCCGTTCCGCAGCGGAGGCTCCAGCTCAGCCGCTCCTCTACGCATTCGTTCACGCGCTTTCGTACGCAAGGGCGGAAGAGCTGCACTTCCCGCAGCGCCGGAGCCAAGCGTTATTCTAACTTCAAAACTTTAACCATGGATATTTTTAATAATTGTTACTGTGTTATTAATTTACATACAGGTATTTAGGCAAAAATAATATATTTGTGCTTAAATTGTTTTTGAACGAAACGCTAAGTGACGCGCCATTTTGTTTGAAATTGTCTATTTGTTAGTCGTTAAACTTCAGTTCGTATCGTTTGTTGATCTTGCAGTCGAGATAGTTTTTACGTACTCCTATTCGAAAATAACGTGTGAAAGTTGCAGAACGGAGCATGAGTGCACTTCGCGCAGCGCCGGAGCTAAGGTGCGGTCAAACGCGGAGCTCTAAGGTATTGTAATAGGTCTAAATAACACAATTCTAACCTCTAAACCAACTCTCCCCCCTCCCCCCAAAACCCCATAAATCGACGCCCGATTGTCTATAGAATTACCACAGACAATTCAATTAAATACAAACAACAAGTAAAAAAACTAACTAATAATAACACAGATAACAAAAAAAAAAAACAATAACATTAAAAACACAAAATAAAAGTTATGGAATTTAATATTCACCTCTCCCGCAGGTTCTTCAACCGAAGCAGCTTGTACTCGAGCACTCGCTTCCGCAGCGCGGCCACGTCGTCGGCAGCGAGCAACTTCATCCTCTTGCAGGGCGGCTCGTCGCCGCGCTCGGTCGCCGCCACTCCGTTGTACGTCTCATCCCCCGCACCGCTCCCGCCTCCGCCACTTCCGCGTTCCACACCCTGCAAGTTCAATGTTTTATTTCAAACCCACTTATATGTACGTATACAAATATCAGTAAATACAACACATCAAGACATACACTCTAAGGACTCCAAGGCGGAGTATGTCAAGGTGTTTCGCAGATAGTCTTTAAGTATACTTAAAGTTGCCGTTGCCCGTGGAGACTAGCCGTGCCCCGGTACCACCCGCGTTAATTTGAGGGAAAAACGTACAAAATATTTTTAAAACAAACATAACTCGGACGAGCCTCGTTTCATTTGATTTTACACTATCTCCTAATTTTTGCGCCCAAATTAAATGCTTTTAAAAGACAAAGTTTATTCTTACAATTTTTTTTTAATAAACTATTATTCATTCGTAACGATTGATACGCCTAGCTAATACTAATGCAATAAAATCATTTTTAATATTTTTGTGATCTTTAATCGTAGCAATGTTATTTTAAAACTATGATAACTTCTAAAATATTTATTGAAATCAAATGATGTCAAGGACAATTTTGCTTAAAAAAAAAAATTGCAATGAGTAAAGTATTTGAATGCAGATCTATATAATGCCTATAAAACCACATTCACAAATAATGATTTAATTTGAAGAAACTTGATTACCACAAAAAATGAGTTAGCCTTAAAGATATGATCCTATGATGACGCGATGGCGTAGCGGTCACAGCACTGGTTGTTGCGCTTACGGTCGCGGGTTGTCGTGGTCTGGTCTGGCCATTTGTTTGTGTTTAGCGTGTTTCCAGACCCCCGACACAGGATAAAAACCTACTGGGGGCCGTTGAGTGAAAAGTCTATTTATTTTTTGTAGTCATATGCTTGGCGAGCAATTTCGTCACACATAATATTTGGGTAGCCAACCTGTAGTGGAACAGTGTGATGTATTAAACTCCCAATCATTTTCCTAAATAGAAAATAAGACCTATGCCCAGCGGTGGAATATGCTACAGGCTGAGGCTGTTTCAATAAATTTTACCAGTGTTTGTTATATCAGCCTAAATTTTAAGTAGAATAGAATATAATACTTTGTTACATAATTGTGTTTGCTCGCAAACGAAAAAAAAAAGCGACTTCAATTACATCGACGAGTAATACAACGTAGATCTACGAAAAAATACTCAAGTAACGACGCGTTATCAAAGATTACTCAAAAAGTAGTTATCAGATCTCAATAAAATTTATATGTGACCACATGACAAACATCAGCTTTCGATTAAATTAAAAATTATTAAAATCGGTACACCCAGTAAAAAGTTATTGCGGATTTTCAAGAAGTTCCCTCGATTTCTCTGGGATCCCATCATCAGATCCTGATTTCCTTATCATGGTACTAAACTTGGGATATGTCCTTTCTAACAAAAAAAGAATTATCAAAATCGGTACATCCAGTAGAAAGTTATGTGGTATAATACAACGTAGGTCGACGAAAAAATAGTCAAGTAAAAACGCATTATTAGTACATAGCTCGAAAAGTAGTTGTTAGATCTCAAATAAATTTAAATGGGACCAATTGGCACACACCACCTTTCGATTAAAAGAAAATTTGTCGAAATCGCTCCACCCAGTCAAAAGTTCTGATGTAACATACATAAAAAAAATAAAATAAAAATAGTCGAATTGAGAACCTCCTCCTTTTTTGGAAGTCGGTTAAAAAGATATACATTGAACAGTCATTTAAGCATATAGGTTGTAAGGGGACGTCCATAAATTACGTGTTTTTTTTTTTAATTTTCTGCCCCCCCCCCCCCCCCTCAGATGTGAGATTTTATTCAACCCCCTCCCCCAACCCCCAATCTCACGTGAGATTTTTCAAAATGTAGGTTTCTTACGTAAACACATTGGATTGTTATTGAAATTATTTTCTTTCGAACGAATTAGTGAATGATCTTAATCGTATTACAATTACGCTTAAGATTAAATTTTAAGCATGTACAATCTGGATTAAGTGGAGCAAAATAGTATAATTTTTTTTTTTTCGTTTCAATCAGAAAAAAAATTGCATGATATTTGACCCCCCTCTCTCTAACCTAAGATTAGATGAGATTTGACTCGACTCCCTCCCCCCTTAAACATCTCACGTATTTTATGAATGCACAAAGTAACACAAAATGTACAAAGGCAGTCTTTTTGTTAAGTAAGGATCTCTTGCAGACAACCTTTAGACGGAGTAAAATATGCATAGAAGAGATAGGTGCAGCAGCGTAATTATCAATGTTGTTTACACATAAAACATTAATAGAACCTTAAAATATACATTAAATTAAAATAAATACTCATAAATTACATATAAAATGTAATATGTATGTAGTGTGTATGTGTGTAAATATGTAAATATTTAATATGTATTTTAGAGAAAAAATAACAATTAGATTTTAGTAGCCATATAGTTAACTAAAAAGACTAGTACCAAATACATGCATCTAAATAAACTTTTTTTGTTTCTTACTTAAAAACCTTGATTGTCATCAAATTATAAACACTTATAATACAGTGGCTACGGCAGTAAGAATACAGCAACCCCGTCTCTTTCCATGGATGTTGGAAGAGGTGACTAAGGGATACACAGTTTCATTACCACCTTGGCACTTAAAAAGCCGACTAAAGGCAGGATAACCATCCAACTACTGCTGGCTCTGAAATACACAGGCCGAAGACGGGCAGCATCTTCGGTGCGACAAAGCCAGCCTGCAGTCACCAACCCGCCTGCCCAGCGTGGTGACTATGGGCAAGACACACAAGTTCACGCCATTTTTGGCACAAACTTATGGAGGCCTATGTCCAGCAGTGGATTGTGATAGGCTGAAATGATGATGATGAATGATGATATTACATACTAGCTGCCCGGCTAGACTTCGTTCTGTCATAAGTTAATAGTAAAAATTTATTTATTTATTTTTTTTACTATAAAAACATTCCCTGGGTCTTAAGGAACATACAAAAAAATAAATTAGCCGAATTGGTCGGGCCATTCGCGAGTTATGCGCTTAGCAACATTCATTTTTATTTATATAGATTAATAAAAAAATTGTTTATATTGTAAGTTTATGACTATTTAAAACACACTGCCACTCATTTTGAAGTCAATATAGTATATAATTGTATTTATTTAGAATCAAGACTACACTATTAGTCAAAGCTCCCTGTCAGCTGATTGGATTTGCACAAATTCTGTATTAACATAAACACAATGAACTTGTTCACTAATTATGTCTACATGACTGACTGAGTTTGTGATAATCCTTACAAGAAGTCACAAATATGAAATAATCACTAAAACATAAACTTCTAACACATCAAACTTATCAACACACAAAAAAATAAAACACTAAATGAGTAAATTTTCTTAGTGTCAATATTGTGAGTAATTAGTTAACTGTGAATTGTGTATTAAAACGCAATCAACATAACCACATTTACATTACTCCGGTTAGATTCTAATCCATTTATTTTACAGAAACCCCGTACCTTCTTTATTTTAATTTTTTTTTGTTTTCACTAAAGTTGTTCATACTTACCTTCTTTTTAGGGCTATCTAATCTGTCTAGCACAATTTTAGATTAAATAAACAAAAAATTTAGGTATATTTACCATTAGTGGTACTGTTGGTGTTCCGAGGGATACGGCGGACTCATTTCGTCCGCTCATGTTGCGACATCGCTAGCCACTCACGATTACAAATTTAATTACTTAATGTAGATACAAAATCAACACAATTTTTTTATAGCACTTCACTAAATTTCAGACGCTAATTCCTTGTTTTGATATATATATTTATATATATATACATATATAAATTTTCAGTCTTTTCAAAGGGGTTATGGTAATTATTGTAAGCAACGGCTTTGATAAATTAAACATTACAAATAGTCGAATAAGCTGCATTAACGAAATTTCTGTAAACTCTGTATAAGCCGCTATAAACAGATCTCTGTGACAAACGCAGTCCGGCGGCAGCCATATTGAAGAAACGATTGATGTTTGCAAAGATGAGATTTTTAATCCACACGAGTTTCCTTAAGCATTAGATATCACCACGAAATTATTATATGGCATGAAATTTTATAAACACTGTTATTGGATTAGGGTAATATTTACACAAAATACTCTTAAATGCAACTTTATTTTAATTTTTCTATTGAAATGTTTTATCTCGTTCAATTAGAGGGTTGCCACTCTAAAAAATAAAATGTCAGTAGCTCAAACCCTACCTACCTAAGGCCAAAAAAAAGTTTTTATAAAATAAGGCTGTATAACAAAATTGACTAAAATCATAAATATATTACGTACTATATCATTTAACTAAAAAAAAAAAGTTGTGTTTATTAAATTATTTTAAATGTTCATTCCACTCACAGTTTAGTGGTGCTACCAGTTGTCAAAAATATTTGTCTCCATTTTGTCTCTAAAGATCAAACCATAACTAAGAGCATAGTCTTATACACAGGTCGTGCAACTACAATAGCTTCCAATAATTTTGGATAAAAGTGGAGTCTAAATAATGTGTTTGACCAGTATTCTAAGCAAAAGACTCAGACTCAAGTACGTAATATTCCTACGCACGCAGTGAAGTACCTGATCAACTAAATATTTGTTTACTAAAATTGGTTTAAAAGTACAATTGAACTATCACTGCAAGTTATATATTAGTACTTAATCAAATTATGTTAAATATGATGTTATTAAGTACTAGCCATTCAAAAAATAAATTCTACTGAAAATAATCGGCACTTAACTAAATTGTTACTTTCTTAAAATATTACAATACAATGTTAATTATTACAATTTAGTATCAATTTCATGTAGGGTATCGTCGTTGCTATTAAACACAGATATCACATCTTCATAATTTAATTAATCTCGTATCGAAAATATGATTCCCTGTTATATATATAATGTTTTATTTTATATCTTGTATATTTTGAACAGTAAAACAATAATTGTGTTGCTCTGAAAAGAGAAGTTTTTTTATTGTAACATATAAACTAATTTTACAAAATATTATTTACTATTAAATTATTTACAAACTAACCTGAAAAGAGAAACAACATTTAAAGCTATTGCTTCACCAGTTCTTAATAATAACTATTATTTAAATATTTACAATTACAATATAATTCTTACAATCGTTTAATATGAAAAAAACAGCTCCATAGCAACCAATTCGCAGATCAAATGTCCATCAAAGAACAACTACAAATTATATTAATAACTACTTAAATGAAGTGTCACGCACTTTGTTTACATCTCCCCCCCCCACTTTTTTTTTCTAAATTACAAAGTTTTAGTGTCATACTTTACTACTGGAATTAGTTTTGTAATATGGAAGAGGTTTGATTCTGCCTTTTTGTGACCTGTGTCTACTTTATAAATTGAATTGGATATTTTGTCTACAATTTCATAAGGTCCTATTCTCAATTCATCAAGTTTTTTCCGGTTTAATTGGTTTCCGTTTTCAACGTATACATAATCTCCTACTTTTAGTTCGTGATGTTTTCTGTTTTTATCAAATCTTTTTTTATTATAATTGTGTGATTTTATACTATTTTCTAAGGCAATTTTTCGGTCTTGCAAAAGACAATTATGTGTTGTATTTTTTTTCAGTTCATCTGGTAGAACGTCAAATTTTTTTCCCTCCAATAAATATTTTGGAGAGAACCTTGTTACACCATGTTCAGTTTCGTTATATTTTTCTGTGCATTCGTGAGCAATAGTTGTCCAAGCAATTTCGCCCTTCTTTTCATTAGTCTTGCAACGAATTTTATTAACCAACGTTTGGTTTAACCTTTCATTTAATCCGTTTGACAACACAATTATTGTTTTACTGTTCAAAATATACAAGATATAAAATAAAACATTATAAAACAACATTTAAAGCTATTGCTTCACCAGTTCTTAATAATAACTATTATTTAAATATTTACAATTACAATATAATTCTTACAATCGTTTAATATGAAAAAAACAGCTCCATAGCAACCAATTCGCAGATCAAATGTCCATCAAAGAACAACTACAAATTATATTAATAACTACTTAAATGAAGTGTCACGCACTTTGTTTACATATATTATATGTTATATGTTGCGTTGCCAACCCTATCCGCAATCCTCTCCTGGAGCTCTGGTTACCTTACTCCCCAACAGGACCACACAATTTTTTAAGGTATATACTTCCCCAGTTGGGCTGCTTCATATTTTGAGCAGCAAATTTCCAGCCTTGCCCTACTTCAGTTAAAAATTATAATACTCATTTGTATTTCTTAGTTATAGTAACAAATGAAGTTCTGTTTCAGTTCAGTTCAGTTCAGTCTATTACAGTCCACTGTTGGACATAAGCCTCCCCAAGTTCACGCCAGACATTACTGAGAGTTCTGTTTAAGAGACATTATTTTATTTTTTTAAACAAATTGAAAGATAAAAGGAAATCTTAAAAATCTTTCTTCTATTTAAATGCGATAAAAAGAAAAATAATAAAGTTAGTTTAATTTTTTAAATTTATTTTTAATTTTTAGTTATCGCTTTACAGATTTCTGAGTATGGTATTCTGAGCAAGTCCTTTCATTTGATACCCATTTTGTAGGAAAGCATAAATAGGTGATGGGATTCCAGAGAAATCGAGGGAAACCCTCGAAAATCCTCATAACTTTTTACTGGGTGTACCAATTTTGATGATTTTTAATTTAATCGAAAGCCGATGTTTATCATGTGGTCACATTTAAAAGTCATCGAGATCTGATTACAACTTTTGGAGTAATTTTTGAGAAAACGTATTTACTTGACTATTTTTTCGTCTACCTACGTTGTACATAAGTAATACAAGTAATGTCAATGCAACTGAATTCGTTTTTTTTTTTCGTTTGCTGGTAAACACAATTATAAAACATAAATGCGTGACGTGTGAAGCATTTATGTTTTAAAAGAGACATAATGCTATTTCGTCTTCGTTGCCTAGCACACCCAGTGATTGTCATGCCCACGAAGTATATGTACAAGGAGTCCGAGGAGTATAGGCTTTTCTATAGTATTCATGTACTCAATAATAAACTTAGATCTTAGTTCTTTTTTATGTCACTGGCTGCGCTAGAATTTAGGACGTACCGATGCTATTACTGTTGGCTGTGATGAGCATAAGAATGAATTAACAAAAAAATTTTTTTATTAATTTTTTAATAATGCGGAGGCATTTTCTCCTCAAATATTTTTTTCCAGAGCTGTGAATAGCAGCAAAACTTCCCACGTAAAGATTTAAACAAGTCACTCACATAAGCCAGGCCACTGTTGGACGTAGGCCTCCACAAGTTCGCACCAAAAATGGCGTGAACGTGTATGTTTTGCCCATAGTCATCATTCTGGGCAGGCGGGTTGGTGACCGCAGGAACCAAAGACGCGGCTGTCCGTTTTCGGCCCGTGTTTTCAAAGCCAACAAGTGCTTCTTGAAAAATACCCGCTCTACCGGCAAAAATTCTGTCCCCGAAATTGAAATCATTCGTTCAATCTTACGTTCGGACTTCTTTTATCTATACTTCGTGGTCATGCCCCTGGCGGCTGTGAAGGTAAACTAAACAGTCTAAGCTGTAAAGTTGTAAACCATTAAACAGTAAGCCAACGTACCCCCACCACTGTAGTTGCCCGACCTGTGTATAAGACCGTGGGTAAAATTCATATTTTGACATTAAAAGAAATGACAACAGATTATTGACGTTTGATTGAGATTGGAATAATTAAAGCTAAAATTAGGTTTTATAGACGTTAATGTTGAATTAACTTTATAAAGATTGCAATTATACGCTTATAATAGAACTTTCACAGCTACCACGAAAATTAGTAACAGGATTTATTTAATATTATACAATATTCAGTAGATTTGGTAGTTTTATTAAAAAGTTCACATATATGTTCTAATTTTTTCGGTAAAGAGATGTGTTGGCAAGAAAAACAAATTGTACTTAAAAATTACAGCACATTTTAATGTAGGTAAGGAAATTCTATCTATTTATTGATTATGTCTAGTTCTTAATAATACAGAATCATCGTATTTTATATAGTGTTAAGAATTTTCCAAATTAATCTTACATTAGTTTGAATATACTCTATGACCGGCTTTTATTACTACAACCACATAAGCATATTACAGTCAATCGTAGTTTATGTTTGCTAAACTGTACTTTCATAACTTTTTATTGTTGAACGTAGTATGCGATAAGAAATAAAGATTGATGTTTGAAATAAATTGTGCCAGAGTTAATGTTTTTTTTTCAAGAGTAGTTACTGATTCTAATACAACACTGACTGAATATTAATGTAAACCGTCTGTGTGTTCCAGTAAGTGTAACAGTGTTATTGTTATTTATGTTTGCTAATTTATTCTGAATTATTAAATAAATAACATGTGATTAGCATTTGAGTTGGCACCGAGCCTTGCTTGATAAGTCAAATGTAAATATGACATACTTGAAATGTACATGTCCCATACTTGTACGCTATCAATAGTTGTAAAACTGAAAGTTATTTCAAATTAAATAAGCTAACCTAATTAAAGTCATCATTTAAAGATATTCTTTCTCAATAGATATGTATTCAGTAAAAGAGTAATAAGTTTTGAAAACAGTACTCTTGGGAAAGCTCTCGTTCAAGCCTCAGGTAATTTAAACTTTTAATTATAATTTTACATCGATATATAATTAAAAATGTACCTTTTATTATTCCTATCACAACATTTTTGTTGATAAGGACAATGTAGTTGTTTTTAAACCAATATATTTTTTATTGACATTAAACTTTATACAATATCAGTTTGAAGTAGACCTTAGTTGACTTATTATTTTGTGGTTCTTCCCTGCTTTTTTCGTCCGAGGGTGATCTTTTATTACTGAGGTGTTTCGTTCCTTAGAAGAATTTTTCAAATTAAATTAGATTCTTAGCTTAGCGTACTAAAACACATTTGTTTAGGTACAATACTTTTTTATATTTTTATTAATATAATGTTTTCTTGTGAAAAACATTTCGTGTGTCTGAGCCTTCTCTCGATGAAGCAATAACGATGACAGTACTTTTTCTATTTGTGTATATTATTATATTATTAAAATAAAGTGGTAAGTGTATGTTTAGTTTCAATATAACACAATTATATGTTTCAGTACAAAAGTGCTGGGGTCGGTGTGCATGGGGCGCGGGGGGCGCGCGCGGCTGGTGGCGGCGCTGGCCGCGGCGGCGCTGGTGCTGTGGGCGTGGCGCGGCGCGGGGCGGGGCGCCGGCCCGGCGCGGCCCGGCGGCGCGCCCGTGGAGGGCCGCGAGCTGCCGCTCATCTTCATCGGCGGCGTGCCGCGCTCGGGCACCACGCTCATGCGGGCCATGCTCGACGCGCACCGCGACGTGCGCTGCGGCCAGGAGACGCGCGTGGTGCCGCGCATCCTGCAGATGCGCCAGCACTGGATGCGCTCGCAGAAGGAGAGCGTGCGGCTCGAGCAGGCGGGCGTGTCCAAGGCGGTGCTGGACAACGCCATCGCCGCCTTCTGCCTCGAGGTGATCGTGCGCCACGGCGAGCCGGCGCCGCGCCTGTGCAACAAAGATCCGCTAGTCCTCAAGATGGGCACCTACGTGCTCGAACTTTTCCCTAATGCTAAGTTTCTGTTCATGGTCCGGGATGGCCGAGCCACGGTCCATTCTATTATTACGCGAAAGGTAGAAGTGAACTTTTTTGAACGTGACTCTGAGATATCGGTTTACTCCTGACTCGGTACTCACGTAGATGATTCTTTATCTGCAGGTGACAATCACGGGGTTCGACTTGACGAGCTACCGACAATGTCTCACGAAGTGGAATCACGCCGTGGAGCTGATGTACCAGCAGTGCAAGTCGCTGGGCCCCTCGCGTTGTCTGCTGGTGCGCTACGAGTCGCTGGTGCTGGCGCCGGAGACCACCATGCGCCGCGTACTCGATTTCCTGGACCTGCCGTGGGACGAAGCCGTCCTGCACCACGAGCGATACATCAACCAACCCAATGGAGTCGCATTGTCAAAGTATAGTATAATGTTTTCTTGTCGTCACTAACAGTATGTATTCATGTGACAGGCCACATCCGTAGCTAACGCGAGCCCGTGCCCCGCAGCGTGGAGCGCTCGTCGGACCAGGTGGTGCGGCCGGTGAACCTGGACGCGCTGGACAAGTGGGTGGGGCAGGTGCCGGCCGACGTGCGCGCCGACATGGCGGAGCTGGCGCCCATGCTGTCGGTGCTGGGCTACGACCCGTGGGCCAACCCGCCGCGCTACGCCGCCGCGCCCGACCTCGCGCCCCGCCAGCCGCCCGACAAGTCGCTCGACAAGTCGCTCGACAAGTCGCCCGACAAGTCGCCCGACCCGCATCCCGACCGGTCGCCCGAGTCGATTGTCGCGGAATTGAACGACGCACCGCCTCTCTGAGTGCCTCGTCCGCCCTAATAGAAAAATATTTTTCTCTGGATACACTCTTTTATTGTTTGTTAAGTGTGAGTGAAATGAGATACCGTTTTTAGGTATTGATGGTGGATCGGTTGTACTGCATCTATCTATTAATTTGATGACATGATTTCAACAAAAATAAACATAAAACAAATATGTTTTAAAATGACGTATTGAGTTTATTTTAAACTGGCTGACTCAGCAAACATTGTATTGCCCTACTTTTTTTTTGTAAGTTAATTGTATTTAAATTTTCTTTTATACATAATTTTTCGTGACAAGTCAATGTAATCCGCCAACCCGCATTGGAGCAGCGTGGTAGATTAAGCTCTGATCCTTCTCATGGGAAAAGAGGCCGATATCGGCCCAGCAGTGCCTTTTTAATTTTTTTAATTTTATTCGCAATATCCTTAATTTTTTGTTCCTTATGAACTGTCTACAAAGTATTAGAAAACTAAAACTTTTGTTTGACAAATTGCTCCACTCACTCTTTGAGTAATGAGACATGCAGCATAATGAAATAGAATAGAATTTCGCCTAAAGGTGTTACTTTTTATTCTGAAATGTTAATTTATACAATTTCGCTCCTACTAGCTGTAAGCTATTTGGATATTAATAGTTAATTTAATCACTGATGAGGTCAGTGTGTTCATACTAATGTCATTCGTTAGAGCAGTTTATTGAAACTACGAAGATTATTAGCATATACAAAAACAAAATGATACTGTAATATCATTTGCACAGATATTGAATGCAAGAACTTGCTAAGTAAGTCATTGTTGACCGTGACCTTTGGGCCGTGGCCAGCTCTGATACTACTGTGTTGGTGACATTAATCTGTCCATCATCGTCATCGCTTTTATCTCGATTTTAAAAACTTAACTTGATTCAAGTATGAATCTGTGAGAAGTAGCAACATCCCATCATTAATGATCATTACAATACATAATCTGAACTTTCACTTGAGACGTTTATTCGAAATGCTTTCCCACCAACTGTGTGATGAATTTTAAAGACTAAATTTGCACTTGATAATATATGTATGTAATTTTTGGTTAGATTGTGTGAGACAACCACCGCTCTGGTGTAGCGGTGTGAGTAGTAGCCTGAAACACTTATTTTACATTATTATTATTTGTACAATTATTTCTTTCATATGTCGGTCCTTGTACATCTCCCGATAGCGATCGTTACTCATAGTAGGGAACATATCCGACAATCCGCAGTGGAGTAGCGTGGTGGATTAAGTTCTAATCCTTCTCCTACATGGAGAAAGAGGCCGATAGCATAGCAGCATAGCAGCAGTGGTATGTTACAGGCTGAATCATTGAATCAGAATCTGTGAGTTTTTTTCCGTCCACTGATCAATTCATCACTCATCATCATACCATTTCAGCCAATCGCAGTCCACTACTGGACATAGGCCTCCACAAGTTCGCGCCGAAAATGGCGTGAACTCATGTGTGGTGCCCATAGTCACCTCGCTGGGCAGGCGGGTTGGTGACCGCAGGGCTGGCTTTGTCGCACCGAAGACGCTGCTGCTCATCTTCGGCCTGTGTATTTGAAAGCCAGCAGGTGGATGGTTATCCCGCCACCGGTCGGCTTTTTAAGTTCCAAGGTGATAGCGGAAATGTGTTATCCCTTAGTCGCCTCTTACGACACCCACGGGAAGAGAGGGGGTGGCCATATTCTTTACTGCCCTAGCCACACAGCTTACTTATCACTACTTATTTAGCACTGATCCATTACGGTGATTAAGGGGCCCGGAAGCGTTGCACTGAATTCACTTTTTAAATAAAACTACCGGGTTTGAACAGTGGTTAAGACGAGATTTATTGCAACTAATTTAAACTAAGAGTTAACGGTTAAGGCCTACTTGTCACCCTTGACCTCTCGCTTGGCCTGATCCATAGATTATACACTTATATACTGGTATAGATACGCCACTCAGAAATTAAAATTGATGTATCACGACCTCCCCCACTAACAGATGGCGTGCACATACAATTTTATTTCTATAATAATACTACAGGTGGCGCTGTTTATTTATTTTTTACCAGATTGATTATTATTTAAATAATATACTGTATCTACTTTTCACACTTTTTCCACTTATTTATTAATACAAACAGTTCGTATTAATAAATTGGTGGAAATAGTGTGAAAAGTATTTCATATTTATCATTAACTTTTATCAAAAAGTAACAAGTATGTACATTAAGAATATTTTCTATTTTTTTTGTGTTAAGTATTAAAAATTTGATTTCAAATTAATTCTATTTTACCTAATATTAACAGATAATCGAGGGTTTAAAAATAAAACACCAGTACCATATAGAATTTATAAAACTGTTGTTTATTTTCATCTTTTATTATAATAATCGGATGCTTGTTTTTTAACATGATCATTCCTATCAAAATTTCAAAATTTTCATTGGTTTAACTTCTCTGTATGAGGGTATTCCCATTTGGGAAAGCGATGTAAGGGTCCTGAAAATTTTTAATATTCTTAAAATATTGCTTTATACATAAAAGTGATACTAAAGAGACATAATAATGAATTCTAAATGCAATGAAAGGAATAAAAAGAGTTAATTATTACTTCTATTTTATTAAGGGTGTGATTTAAACAGTTTGCAAAGTATTTGTATCATTGTTAGCAAAAAAATATTACTGATTAGCTAGTACAATTGGGCAACAACATATAGTCAGCAAATATTTCTAAATCCGTCTGCAATTTGTATTGTCTCTGAACAGTTATAGTATTTTTTTTTTGTGGCTGAATATATGTAAAAGCAGCAATGAGTGACCCATGTGCTGGTAATATAAGCCTTTAAGATAATTATGCCTACTGAAATAGTATGCCAAAAAATACCTAACTGCAAAATTAAATTAGAAAAACAAAAATTCGAAAGAAAGGGATCCCTATTTAGTAATATTGGGATAGTGTCATATATATAGCTTTATTTTCCACCCACTTTTAACGAACACTGCTGATTTTGAAAAAAAAAACGTAATCTATTTTTATTGCTAACCAAAATTTAAATATGAATGCCAATCAATCTTGCTCCGACAAATAATTATTTTGCAGTATGACTGTTTTTTTTTTTTTGTAGATACATAATAAGACAAGCTGCTTGCTTATGTTTGAATTACTAACTATTATTATGATATTATAAAGAAAAAAATTTTGCAGCCTCATTTTATTATTACTGAAAAAATCCTTGTATGCTTGCCAAATGATTTATAGGCTGTTTTTCTTGCTAACCAAATTTTAAAATGGCATACAAATTAATTACTTCTTTTATAATTTTTTTTACTAAGTCGAATAGAGAAGAAAAGAGTAATCTTGGTATAATACTTAATGTCTAAATACTGCTTTGAAACGTTTCTTTAAATAATTTGAATACTCACCATCAATATCACATTTGAAATAACATTTTAATTCAGCTGATTTCGGCATTTTAAAATACTTAATCAAAATTGCAAAAATTGTAATCCGTGTAATAAAGAGCCAAGTTAACAGTCATGCAATCAGTCCGGGGTCCAAATAACAATCCAGGTGATGTCGTAACACGTAGAAGATCAAAAAGTCCGTAAACAAGCCAAAACGTAGGGAATAACACAATAAAATTAAAATCACAACGAACACTGAACAAACACAAATAAACGAGTGATTCAAAATTCAAATATGGCCGACTAATGCACGATGGGCCTCAATAATATTGCCACGGCAAAAAATATTGGAGATAAATTAAAATATACTTATATTTTATAATATATTTTTTTATACCTATGAATCGTACAAAACATGTTTGATTGATTATTTAAATTAATTATATTTGCAAAAATTCTAGACTCTACTGCCATCTATTTTTGGCACATTAATCTATCACCCCGAACTCACCCTCCTCCTCTAAAAGATGGCGTTAGTTTGTATGAATATTTTTGAATTACGATATTGTATGAGAGTTTCACACCCCTGGGCCTGATCTCTTCCAAAACAAATTTTCGTTTCTTCATATGGTATAATATAAAACAAATGATAGCGCGATTTATTCTACTACTAACGCCATCTTGTAGTAAATAATAAAATTATGTAAATTAACAATATTTCAAACTTATAACTCAATTTACTTCACAAGTAACGCCCTCTTTTAATGAATAGAAAAAAATTATACAAAATTAGCTTTATAAAATGATCTTATACAACGGACATATAATTAGTGAACCCACAATGGAGCAGTTCATTTATTTCCTGAATTTAGTAGTTTTTAGAAATAAATTATAATGATATTTAATTATATTTTATTAAATATTACTCATCATCATTACTCAGCCTAATACAGTCTACTGAGTGCTCTTCAACCGATGTGATTGAATGGATGGGATGACTGTCGTTTGTTTGTTTCACACATGATGTATATATTAATATACCACGACAAGAGCTCTCACGTAGCGGTGGTCAAGTATTCAACCGTTTGCGATGAAACTTGTGTCGATATTATCCTTTAAAAAAAATTACCACATATTCATCATACCATCTGGCACGTCTTTTCTACTAGCAGGGCTGACGCATCAAATTAGGGGGAGGATTTTCAGATATTAATGCATATTGCCTGTTTCAAATAAAATGTCATCACATTTAAATTTAAATAAATTAAGTACAGTAAAAACATTTTAATTTAACTTATTTTATCCGCCAACCCGCATTGAACCAGCGTGGTAGATCTCTGATCCTTTTCCTACATGAGGAAAGAGGCCTATGGCCAGCTGTGGGATATTACAGACTGAAGCTTGTAGCGTACCTAAGCGTAAAAATATTTTAAAAATCATTTTTTATTTTATTTTAAATGCGCTAAAAAAAAAAAAAATTATTTCTCTTGAAATTTTTACGATTAACATACCTATAACGTAATTACACAATTTAATTGATATAAAACCTTGTCACAAGATTTGCCTTTTGTAGATAAACAAGGAAATTAAATAACTTTGTAGAATCTAATGTAATTTAATAAAGTAATGATAAATAATGGTAGTACCTGTTTAATGCAATATTATGGTCATTCAAATGTATGCAATACTTCCATCTAACAAAATTTCACGAAATTAAGAATGTAGTACACAGCAGTACGGTACAATATTTGAATAGCGATATCTTGTGGTAGAAGTCAGTACTATAACAGTTAAAGTTTTTGGATAGTTCTATTTACCTTTAGATGTCACTACTATACAATTATAGTAACCGAATACAAAATAATATCGTCGATGCATACAATTTTCTTATATATTTTTTATATATAAATCACACGTCTATATATAAATTAAAAAAATCAAATATTTTTTTTGTTCCAAAACAATTTATAAGTATATAGATTATTTAATGTTTACATGATTTTCCTACTTTATATAGGTCCGTACAAATTGACTTGGCGCGACATTGAAAATAAGTTATTTGTTTTAAGTTACTTTCTTTTTACAAAATAACTTCTTTGGTACCTATTCAAGGAAAGTCTCCACTTAAATAATATTATTAACTTGCTATTTTCGATTTCAACGCTGGCAGAGCTGCCGAATAACCTTTGTTTCACAACGAAAATGACAAATTGTTAGTGAGTGATTCACATTGTAAAAAATGTTTACTTTGATAAACCTAGAATTCGGTAAACGTCGAAAAGAAATATACTCATAAGTAAGGAATACAATGTTATCAGTTGTCAGTCCCGTCGATTTGGAATGCAACTAATTGAATTTCACAGAATTTATGGCGATTGCCCTTTATTTTAATATTTTTGGATACCTCTAATTTTTTAACCGACTTCAAAAAAAGGAGGAGGTTACTCAATTCAACCCTATATATTTTATGTATGTTCGAGGATAACTCCGTCGTTTATGAACCGATTTTGATAATTCTTTTTTTGTTGGAAAGGAGATATCCCTAGTTTTGTACCATGATAAGGAAACCAGGATCTGATGATGGGATCACAGAGAAATCGAAGGAAACCCATGAAAATTGTAGTGACGACTCGTGCGTTTGTTTATTTTTTTCGTCTACTGAAGTTGTATGACTTGTCGATGTAATTGAAGTGGCTTTTTTTCGTTTGCGAGCAAACAAAATGATTAAAATAAGGTTATTAAAAAAAATACAGTATATTTAATTTATAATAAAAAACGAAGAACAACATATGCACATATACTTACTTTATTCAGACAATTAGGCCGGCAAAGAAGCGTACGGCTCACCTGATGGTAAGCGATTACCGTAACTTATAGACGCCTGCAGCACCGAAAGCATCGCAAGCGCGTTGCAGACCTTACTCCCAATCTCCCCTAGAAGCTCTGGTCACCTTCCTCACCACAGAAATACAACACTGATTGACTGATATCTATAGAGATGATCTGCTGTTATTAATTCTTCGCTTTTATCTATCTTCAAAACTAGCGACACGCTTCCTTGAGTCCCGTCGTAGTAAAATCGTCGCGCGCTGGAGTTTTTCTTCTGAAACAGGTCTGGAGCCTAGGTTTATTTTTATTTTATTTAATCTATATAGTGTCAAGGACTATTATAATGTGCATAAAATGCTGAAGGAATACTTATGTTGATAACGATAAGGGGTAACAATATCCGATTAAGTAGCCTCCAAATTACCGCATTTAAAGTGACTGTTTTAGAAGTTAGAATGGGTATAGTGAACTATGCTTTAAAGAAAGGTACGCCATCATCGACCTTTTTGAAGACTTATAAAAGAGGAATAATTCCAAAACATAACATTTTGTTTAACCTATATTTCCAAGGGTTTGCTACGTTTTCGATGAAAGCTTCCTGCTTGATATATTGCGAGTCTGGGACTTTTAGCTGCACATTCTAAAACACAAAGTTAAGCAACAAAGCTTTTTTCTATTATTTTCGCAGCGTACGGAATCGTATCTTGTTTTTGTTGTAATCTAGGATAAACTGGTTGTAGCTGTGTGTTGAATATAATTATTATTGATTAAACTATGTATAAAGTCAAAACAGCGCGGTGCATTGAGAACCTGCGGCGCACAGTGGGACAGAACCGTGCGTACCGTCTCAAAAATAGCTTTTCGTAATGTTCTATATTGAATATTTTGTTAATGCATAGGTCTAACTGAATGTTCAATGCATATTATATAGCAGTTGAAATACACTATTTCTCATTTTTTGTATTAGAATAAGGCTTGCAAGTTGACGCTCAAAATTATGTCAATTATGTAGAACACAATTCTACCAGTTTACATGGTCATATTTGCATTACTTTACCAGCAAATTTGTAAGTGTGATATATGGTTAGAATGGTGATGAAGTACTCTATTTAAAAATAATTTAAGTGAACCATTATGTGAAACCTGGGGAGGTAAGGAATTTTTATTTCAGGACCTAATATTCTATCCTTATTAGAAACTTTGCATAGACTTTTGACAGTTAGCGGTGTCTGCCCATGTCGTAATTTTGATAGCATCGTATAGAGCAGCTTAAGTGCAGCTTAGGTGAAGGAAAAGGGAGCAATTGGTATCTAGTTATAGTTGTTAGTGTACATTATCAGTACCTACCTACTACTAACCACCTTCATAGGTAGTGGTTAGGAACTTGATAATGACACTAGATAGTAATATTTTTTCACACGAAATTTCAGTATAAAAGTTATTGATTTACGTTGTCATTTACCGACCGATTTACATTCGACGACGTACTGCACTGCGTTACGATTCCGGTCTCGAAGTCGTAAGGCGTAAGTAACTCGTGTGCGTTGCTCGCACCTCGCCGGCCGCGCTCTGCCGACTTGCCGATCGCCGCTTAGTGCCGCACTAGCTCCCGGAGCGAGAGGTTGCGCTCTTCGCGTCACGATCCTTTTGACACGTGCTTTTCCGCTCTCGACGGGCGAATATGTTTCAATTTTACGGCCTACCGGTGAAGTTGTTTAACGTGCGGAAAATACTCTTCGATAGAAAGTAATTTTTAAATTAACTCCCGAGTTCGTCATGCATTCGGAGTGCGCGTGCAATCGTTGAGGGACTCGCAATGTTAGGGACGGCGGTGGTCGTGTTCCTGTGTTCGTGGCTGGCAGCGGCCGGTGGCGCGCGGCCCGCGGCGCCGCGCAACGTGCCGCGCTGCTGCCCGGCGGGCCAGGCGCTGCCGCCCGCCGCGCTGCGGGCCGACCTGCTGCCCGCCGCGGCCCTGCCCGCCGCCTGCCGCCCGGCCGCCTCCGAGCCCTGGGCGCCGCTCGTGTACGCGCCTCTTCACAACTCCTACCTCGAACGGGGACGGCTGCCGCTGCACTGGCGACTGGCGTTTTCTCACGTGCCCGCATGTCTAGAATTGCGTATATTGCCGGAACACGCCGCACCTTATGCGCTTCTTGCAAACAATGGATACCTGTTGATGCGCGGAGCGGCGGTGGCGCTTCCGCCCGAACGGTATTGCGCGGATGCGGTCGCGGCCCTCGTGTGCGCCGAGGACGCCGGCGGCCGAGGACCTTCTAAGTGTTGCTCCGAGGGGCGCGCTTTTGACGGCTTCAGTTGCGTGGAGGACAAAAGCCGTGCGTTAGAAGCCCTGAACGAACTACGTGAAATCGCGAACGGTAGTGCAGTGGGTACCGGATGGCCGGCGTGCGCGGATGGTTCGCAGTATGCGGTGGCGGGCGCGCTGAGCGGCTCGAAGCTCCTCGAAGGCGGTGCGCTGGAGCTGCACGGGGAGAAGCGCCTGGAGGCGGGCGCGTGGTGCGCGGAGGCGGTCGCGGGCGAGGCCGGCACGCGGGTGCTGGCCTGCGAGGCGGCTGCGCGGGCGTCGCAGCCGGCGCAGACGGCTCGGCACGCGCTGTACGGCGCGGGGCTGGCCGTGGGCGCCGCCTTCCTGGCGGCTACGCTGGCGGCCGGTTTCGCGCTGCCGGCGGCGCACCACGCGCTACACTGGCGCTGCCAAACGCACTACGTGGCCGCGCTCATGCTGGGAGATGTGCTGCTGGCCGCCACGCAGCTGGCCGGAGACCGCGTGCCGCCCACGCTATGTCGCGCACTCGGTGAGGATCTACAACCGTGACCCATGAGTTCGAACGTCCTCCCAAATGTTCAATATTAATGTGGTCTGATCGTTCTGTGCATGTGCGGTTGGTGCGGCGCGGTGCAGCTGTGTGTATGCATTTCCTCTTTCTGTCGGCGTTCTTCTGGCTGAACACTATGTGTTTTAACATCTGGTGGACGTTTAGGTGAGTATTTTACAGATTATTTACTTGATTTATGTGTATCATATGAAATGTACACTTTGATAAGATCCGGTGAAGTTTTCACCAAAATGAACCCGTGTTTTTGATTTATTGTATTGTTGTTAAATTCACAACTGTTCTGATACTTACTAAGGCGAGACTTTAAAAAAAATATATAAAGAATTCGAGCCCGCATCCTTCGGAACAGGACCAGCCGGCCCCGTCCCGCACAGCTAACACTTAAATACGTTAGATATATAGATATATATGATATCAATAAAGTATAACGTACATTACCTACCCGCTACCTTCACTTAGTACAGGTATCATTTCTACGTCACAAAGCTATATCGTAGGTATAGTTCGCGTCATGTAAAAAGAACGCTGAAAGAAACTGGAGGGGGTGCGTTTGCGCATGGGTATACTCGCGCACAAGTACTACTGTTTTATTTTTTAATTAGGCTTTCACTCGCGGCTTCGTATAATGGTTATTGGTAGGTACATTAAAAAATACTAGAAATACAAGTGCGAATAATTCGGACTAAATAAGTATAATAATTATCACTTTACAAAATCACAATTTTTTTTAAACAAAAGCAATAACAAATTTTTTAGTTATTGAAATGTCGTATTCAAAAATAATAATTATCTGTACTCTCGATATTCGTATCTTAATAGTTTTTATGTGTTTAAAATGATAAATTGATAATTGTTTTTTAGTGAAATACATAGTAAATGGAGAATTTTGTAATTTAAAACTTTTGTGCGCGATAATAATTTGAGTCGACGTCGAACTGTCAACCGCTGTCAACCAATAGCACACCGGCAAGCATGCGACAGTGATAAACACTCCCGTCCCCCTACCCCGTACCACCAAATAGACCGATAAATCGCTTCTGCGCAGCTTCAAGGCCAGCGTTCTTTTTACATGACGCGAACTATAACAATGATCCTTTCGACAAAAACAATCATAGTGCACTGTTATGACGAGTAGTAGCGATAAACATACAGACACACGACACCATGTTTTCACTTTTGAAAAAGCATTGTCTTATTCTATGTAAATATTTTGTGTCTTGGATAAAGGTATAAATTTTTATCGACGTATAAAATCCCCTTAGGATTCAATTCTAAAAGGATTTTTACGCTTTCAGAAATTATGCAAAAAGAGTGGGTTAACTATATGAATAACATATAAGTAGGTATATCCAGCATTAATTTCACATTATCAATTCAGTTACAATACTTACATGTTTTATTAATTTAATAAAAAATCGATATTGTGTTCCATATTCGTCAAATTAACCTTTTGAAAGAAATCTTAACCACACATCACTGAAAATAAAAATAGAAAAACAAACCCTTTTCTGACTTTCATCTCCCAACTTCCTACAGATAGGGTAGGGATTGAATTTTACAAAATATGTTCATTTGTTTATTCATATTTTGTTTTTGAAAACACACTTAAGACTTACGTATCTATACATATAATAAAATGGTAGGAAAGTCAAAACTCTGTACATTGAATATTTTTTTAAAAGAATACTTGGGGTGTGATCTACAATCGATAGCGAAGCCAAAAATATGGTTTTTAGAATTTTTGTCTGTTTGCCTGTTTGTCTGTATGTATGTCCGGGATAAACTCAAAAAGTACCGCATGTATGTATGTGTATGTAGTTATGTATGCACTAAAGTAAATGTTTTAGGCATCTATTAATAACCTTTTTTCAAGTTCCTCCAAAGTGTCTTTTCCTTTCATTCTACATGACATTGACGAAATAACCTGTGTCATCATGCGCAACTAAAGATATTAAATAAATAATTCAAATCAATTGACAATAATATGTACTCTGGTCGTCCAACAGTTGCGCGTCTCAGCTCATCATGTTTTTAAATCCTTAGATACTTGATCTTACGCGTAAAACAAGTTACTGCAAATACGTTTTTAAAATTAGCAATAAATAAAGCGATAATTAAATTAAATAATAAATTAAATAAATTAGCGCATTGAAACAATAAAACAAACTAATAGACGCCGTATATGAAAATGCTTATTCAAGATTATTTTTTTGACAATTGAAAATGCTTTGCGATGCTGATAGGAGTAAGTGGTTGCACACTGCTGCTGATCCTTTGTACGAAGAGTGAGATCACATGCTTGGTACTAACAAAGTAAGATAAAACAAAAACTCAACAATATAATATTGAATAATATTCATGTTACCCATCAATTATATTATTAATGAAGATGATGAAATATTACAAATTAAAAAGTATTAATCATTATTTAATTTATACTATTGCAGGCAGCTAGTAATTAATACAAATTGTTAAATTACTCTAATGTTCTGGTGTCATTAGGTTTCCCACACCTATTTGTAAATTGTATCTTAAATTAATTTATTATATATTATTAAGGACTTTAATTTAAACTGAACTCAATGAAACAGACTGTAATTCTATATTCACTCCACTGTTAGGGAATAATAA
Organism: Melitaea cinxia; assembly: GCF_905220565.1. Lineage (NCBI taxonomy): Eukaryota > Metazoa > Arthropoda > Insecta > Lepidoptera > Nymphalidae > Melitaea > Melitaea cinxia. The sequence continues at coordinate 18,869,353 of NC_059398.1, read as the reverse complement.
TCTCCTGACGCCGCGTTGGCGCAACGGTCACAGCTATGGATTGTGCCTGTTGCGCTGGAGGTTGCGGGTTCGATCCTCGCACATGACAAACATTTGTATTGGCCATACAGGTATTTGCCGTGGTCTGGGTGTTTGTGCAGTCCTTGTGGGTCTCCCCACCGTGCCTCGGAGAGCGCGTTAAGCCGTCGGTCCCGGTTGTTATCATGTACACCTGTTAGCGATCGTCACTCATAGTAGGGAATATATCCGCCAATCCGCATTGCAGCAGCGTGGTGGATTAAGCTCTGATCCTTCTTCTGGCATGGGGAAAGAGGCCTATGTCCAGTAGTGGGATATTACAGGCTGAAGCGTAATCTCCTATCCGTATGAGGAATTGTTGGGAACTGTATCAACACTGTCCTACTGTAGGTTGGTGGATCATTTCAAATAACCAGAGTAACGATCGTTATCACCCACCGCGACCGACTGCTTAACACGGTAGGGAAACCCACCGTGAGGCCATAGCGAGTCAGCTCAGTCGGTGTGTGACATACTCGTAAAGTAACGCGAGGTGGTCCGCAGGGACTTCCGGCCGACGTCGCTGGAGCGCGGGCAGGAGGCGTGCCGCCTGCGTGTGTACATGGTGTACGCGTGGGGCGGGCCGCTGGTGGTGGCGGGCGTGGCCGCGCTGCTGGACCACCTGCCGCCCGGCGCCGCGCCCGGCCTGCTGCGCCCGCGCTTCGCCGTGCAGCGCTGCTGGTTCTACGGCGACATGGAGATCCTCGTCTACTTTTTCGGGCCCGTCGGCGTGCTACTGCTCGTCAACCTCGCGCTCTTCATCTCCACTACCCGCCAGCTCACGTGCGGCCTCTGGCGACGCGACGAAGTCAAGTCCACTTCGGAAAGGTACGCGACACGTCCGCTGTATGTCTCTTTGGTATTATTTTTACGTTTACTGACTTCTAAATTGTTCTATAATTTCTTAACGTAGGGCGGCCCTCGGACGCGTCTGCGCGAAGCTGGTGGTGGTGATGGGCGTGACCTGGGGCGCGGACGTGGTGTCGTGGGCGGCCGGCGGGCCGGAGTACGTGTGGTACGCCACGGACCTGCTGAACGCGCTGCAGGGCGTGTTCATCTTCCTGGTGGTGGGCTGCCAGCCGCACGCGTGGGCGGCGCTGAAGCGCGCGGCGGCGGCGTGGTGCGCGCGCGCGCCCGGCGGCGCCGCGCACTCGTCCTCGCAGCTGCCGTCGTGCGGCGAGTCGCTCACGCACACCACGGCGGCGCCCGCCCCCGCGCCCGCCCCGCCGCGCCTGCCCATGGAGACCGTGTGCTGACCGCGCGGCGCGCCCGCACGTTTATTCTACAGTATTATTTTTGTACTCTAGTTAACGATTACGATTGTATGATGTACCTGCGGTACGACTCGAGGCTCTGTATATACTGTGTTAGTCGGCCCCGCGGTCGAATGTTAGCGTACAGTCTTTGTATATGTGTTATTTATATCGTGATGAACTCTATTGACGATTCGTCATCGGTGAACGTCTTGCCCGTTCGATTGGCTGTTGAAATAAAAATGATTGTGAAATTCTAAACTATCTTTCATTTCATTCTGTCTATTCCTCGATAATTACTTCATAGCTGCCTACTTATGTTTGTTCACACGTGTGTATACTCGCATGAATACGCGAGTGCAGTCGCTGGAGCGCGTTTATATCTTTTGTTAGTTCGAGGCGCGCGGCGATCGAAAGCGCTGACGCTTTCTCCTCGCCTTGCCGCCGACAACATATTATGTATAATATACAAATTACACTTGTTTAACGTCAAGGAAAACAAATTTATAGTTCGTTTATGACGTTACATAAAATACGTATAACGCGTAACAAAGCTAGGAATCCGTGTCAATGCAATGTGACATAACGACACTGATCCGGGTGACAGACCCCGAGTAGTAAGAGTTGTGATAACCTAGTCGCGAACGTAGACCGCATCCCCGCAAGGATCACGTCTGCACTTGCTCTGCTGAAACTTATGCTGTATGAGATCTAGTTAGTTCTAGATAAAGAGGACAAAAGTATTAGGGCCTATTTTACCAGTTGTGAAAATACTTTGATGCATGAAGATATCTAACAGATAAGGTTCTAATGTGTTATTCTTACTCACTTTCGAATTCCACTGTCCTTGTGAGATTTTTATTCGCATATAATATGTCTGTAAAACTTGTGCTTTATTAATTGAGGTGAAATGCTCTAGTCTACTTCCTGCTGTTAAAGTTTGATTGTAACTTATTTGCCAGATAGCCATTATTTAGAACTGGTTAACAGGCCGATAATAAAATAAAGCTCTCTCAGCAAGGCTTACGATTGAGGAAGTAAAGGGCTAAAGGCACTTAATGCGATCAAGGAAAATCATTATGCGCTCAAACATTTGCAACTGATAGTATTTGTTTGTTTGTAGACGAGATATCACTTGAGCGATTGATGCACCATTATTAGGCGGTAAACGGGTTCGTTTTCTAATCATAACGACAGAATTATTAACTGACATCTCTCGGTGCTACTACGCGCGTACTGCTGTACGAATGAGAAAAAAAAAGTCTACAAATGAGAAGCAAGTGAACACCAGACCTTGATATGTTACGTAAAATATTTCAGTTTAATTTCAAAATTAAGAGAAAATTAAAACAGTTTTTAAAATAGAAATTAAACAGAACAGAAAGTTGTTTTTACACACCTACTTTAACATGACATTGTTATAGCGAGTAATTTACACAACCTCTAGCGCCATTTTAACTCCACAGTAAGAGATTGACGAGATGTGAAATAAGGATATAGTTACACACGAGTTTACGCCCTTTTGGCACGAACTTGTGGAGGCCTATGTCCAACAGTGGGCTGCGATAGCCTGAAGTTAGTGGTGGTGAGTGATATAGTTATAGACAGACTCTGTTATCAACGAAATCACTGACAACGAGTACCGCCATGTTAGCTCAAGCTCTTCAAAACAGCGTCGTTATGAGATTGACATTTGTTAAGTTTAGTGAAACAAATCATCCGTCAAGCTGTTTTGTTCGAACCAGGATAAGATTGTCATTGTTGTAGAAAATTGTAGCATCATCATTTCTCAATTTCGCTTGTATTCGATGCGATTATAACATACAAACTAAAAGAACTTTGAAACAGGTCGCAGTGTGATGCCCGCTGGTTCCTGGACCCGGGAGTCCATTGTATACCTTACTTTCACTACAGCTGTATGAGTTACTTTCCATATTACGCGTGATTTACTGCAAGGTGAAATGTAGATCAATACACAATTAAATAAAGTAAATTTAGCCTGATTTCTGTTAGTTTTCGCTGTGCTTAATCTCCACTATAAGCTTTCTCAAGCTCGAAACAAAGATAAGCAATACCTACAAAGGGTCTAGTGCGGTTCGTCACTACACGCGCACGAGTCACGGCTGTGGTCGTAAACGAGTGTACGCGAGGGACGCACACGCGCGCGCGCGCCGGTCAATTGGCAATAATTGCAACTGCGCGCACCGGCTCCGGTTCCGATTTCAATCTTATTGAAACTAATCGTGTTTAAGTAACTGTCGTATGTTTATAATGTACCCTCTTTGTTCGTGTTTGTGAACGGGACCGCTAGCCTTGTGAGCGCATCGGATATTTGCACACACGCACGAGACGCAAGCGACGACTGTGTGCGTTGAATACTAACGACTGTGAAATTCGAAATCATTGGCGCGGTGACGTTGTTAGCTATTATATACTTACGAATACTGAATATGATGTCTTCGTTATGAACGTTTAATTACACCGAGACGGTAATGATTAAAATTGTAGTTAAGTGTACATTCCATCATTGTCATTGTTTCCGAGTGTCGGTCCCGAGGTCGTGGAAAGTGGTGCGTGTGGCGGCGGCGGGCGCTTTCACCGCGAGACGCGCCGGAATGCCGCACTCGACACCTGCATGCGTTACACGCCCGGAGCTTAGATACAATCGTAATTACGCAACAAATATACCCTGGAATGAGAATCGAGTTTGTCACCGACTAGACACGACCATGTGACGTATATGTTAAAATACAGGAATAAAACTAATTAACGGCTATCTTGCATACAGATTCACAAAAAAATAAAATTAAATTAAAAGACGCAAACATCTGACGAGCAGGTGTTCACTAGCGCTTCGGTGCAGCGCGGGCGTGACCGCTACACACACACACACAGTGTGTATTACACACACTAGCGCTGCCAGAATGTCAGTGCACCGAAGGTACACGACATGCAAATGTCACATTTAACTGCATCGAGTCGCATACGTCCACGCAAGGATATTCGTGAAAGAACCTTGTACTCTGCAGGCTAGGAAAAAATACGAAAACTTTGTAACAAGCGCGTAATATTTGGGATTTCAAGAAAGGTTTATTAGGCAACGAATTACCGAATAATATTATGTCGTAAAGCTCGTAAATGACACAACTGCGGTCACGCAGCACTGGCAGTGGTCGCCGGGCTTAGTTAAGTATGCACGGCGCGAGGCTCGCGGCGGGCCTCGACCCACTGCGGCCGATAATAAAGTACTGTCACCACCAAATTTGTGTCGCCCTTGCCACCATGTTGCATCGTTTTACGTTACAAAAGGTTTTGGCACTATCTTGTACGAGACAAATGATAAACGCCGAGGTTCTGTTTTACGAACGGAACATCGTCGCGGTAAGATTATTTTAAAGTCGTATCAACAACACGACGTCGCCGGCGCGGGCGCGTCGTTCTCACACGAAGCATATTGTCTACAATCAATATGAAGACGGTCGCTCCATTGTGTGCCGCGTCGGGTTACATCGGCCAGAGCAGGGCTGCAGCTCGCCGCAACCGCTCTACTCGAATTATATCTACATACAACAGCCACAACATGTACTTGATCACCATTAAATTCCTTTATATTTTATTATTAAAAATAACAGTGACTCATTTCGTTCGTATATATAAATAAAAATATTCAATATTGTACAGAAAATATAATTACGACAATGAATTATTTATGTATTTCACTGTGTTAGTAAAAAGGCTTTGAACAGCGTAACATACATGCATCGTGTACATAACTACGCACAATCACAACTTTCCGATATCGTTGCTATAATGCTGGTGGAAGTAGCAAGAATCTAGCGCACTAGGAACGTACAGGGACGCATTGTGGTCTCAAACCAGTTTACTCTTTTCTATTGTCGATGTCGTTATATGTAACTGCATCATAGTTTCCCTCTTTTAACATCAATAACATAATAATTGCTGCACAGTACTGAACCGGCCATTACTAATTCTATTTTATTTCGATATTGAGTTTCATTCAATTACAACTTAGTCATCGAATCAAAATAAACAATCGCTACTTTCGAGTAGTCATAGGTTATAATTAAGTCAATATTAGTACAGTGTGATGTTCGAAGTTGTTTGTGGTTAGTGTTTCGCGGAAGTAGGGCACACGCTCTGTCGAGGCGACGTCCAGGCGTCCACACTCCACACTCCACGGCTTGTCCGGTGCTGGCGGCGCCTGGGCCGCTTCGCGCGCGATAACGCTAATGTGCCCCTAATGCGCGCAGGATAATATCCGACCCACTTCTTTCTCGATATTTAACAGAGATAGCGATGCGTCAACAATGTGTTTCTGTGCGATAACCCGTACAATTAGCATTGTGTGGAAAGGTTTTCATACAAATGGTTATAGGTAAACATATATTATGTATACAGTTAATTGTAAATATAAATAATATAATATATCGTAACAGTATTCCTTGCGACGCTCCAAGAGCGGTCATTCATTGCCGTTTATCGAGTTAAAATTGAGCCGATATCACAATAAGACGGATGTTGGAGGAAAGATTCCTAGTAAACGCATTAAGCGCATTGAGCGTCAGCGAGGAGAATAGCGGCTTTGAATGGCTCTTTGATCGGCACAGAGCGGGCGTCCGACTGCGGCGTGCGAGTGCCCTTAGGCGGCGAAACATGGAAGACGGGAATCGCTGAATGTTATACAAAGCGCCGCGTCGAGAGAGTTTGAGTAAATAAGAAAGGTCGATGAAAACTTGTTGAAAGGGACTGGTGGGATTTCAGAGTTTATCTTTCTTGTTTTGAATATTTCTAACTAGACGTCTAGTTAGGTACATTGATACGTTTTAGATATTCGAGAACAAAAATATCGACACATACATTAATTTCATTCTGACAGGAGAAGCTATTACGATATTTAGGTACGTATCTCAATACAATCTCAATCATCAATATTTAAAAAAACCCTTATTGTGCCTAGTTGTTCATCCAATATCTTAAAAGGCAATAATAATTTTTTTATTTATAACTCTCACCTAGTTGCTTACTTTAACAAAGTAACAATGGGACTAGCAAATTTGACAATATAACAAAATAAATACAGCTATAGGAAGGATAATGATAACTTTGAATTGTTACAAAAAGTGTATATAAGTATTACACTTATTAAACAGTCACGCGGAACTTTTTTACGATGAGCCCTGATCCCGAAACGACCAAGTACATTCAAATTTATTGTTCCAAATTTTTGAAAATCTTTTACAGAAACTACAAGTCTATTTTTATTAGATGCAATTTCTACCTTCGTCTTCAGTTTTTGACGTCACAAGTAACAGCTCGCCATCGGTAAATATCTCACATTCCACAACATAATCATTTAGTATTGATGTAATATGTTTACGTTTCTTACAATTTGACTCTTGAGAGTCTTCTCAGTAATTCTCAGACTGTTCACCACTTTTATTGATGGATATTTAAAACGTTTGACGTTAAAAAGTCATTAGTAGTTATAGTTAGCTCGTTAACCTTATTGACGAGCCACATCGGTCGCATGTTTGTTGATCTCTCTGTCGCTCTGTCTTCATCACGTTTATGATGCTTTAGTTACTCTGATCTCGAAGAGATAGTACCTATTCATAAATTTCGTAACGGAGTCCCGGGGGGCGCGGCGCGGCGGGGCGGGCGGTGACCCCGCCGCGGTCCGTGCTGAGCGCGGCTCATGTTTCCATCGCACGACTAATTCTAAACGGACTTCTTAGAACCGCTGGCGCTAATTGTGTCCGCCGTAACAACCGCGGTCTTATCTGGCAGCCTCGTAACTAGCCGTTTAATAGTTTGCAGGCGCAGATGTTGCAACTAACTAGTCTTTTATGATTGTTTGTTGTGAACCAAGAAGTCTTCTTATCTAGTGATAAAAGAAAAAATATGGTCTTTAGCACTGTGTCGTTAGTTTAATGCTACAACAAAAAATAGGGAATAGACCGTTATACATCCGATAAACCATACTTTTATCTTATATATAAGATTCTCGTGTCACAATGTTAGTTATAACCTCCGAAACGGCTGGACCGATTTTAATGAAATTTTGTGTGCATATCAGGTAGGTGTGAGAATCGATTAAGAGCATCATAAATGTAAACTCCTTTTTGTTACGCGACTAAGAAAGGCTTATGTTTTACACGCGTATATAATATTTCTTGTTATCAACTATCTTCACCCCAAATAAAAGGATGACGTGGAGTGAGTGTTAATTCCTTATAACGTTCGTAATGACACGAAGACGATAGCCACGTTGACAGTTGGGTTGACAGCAGTTTTGACGCTATCTGTGCGATATTTACTGCGAGCTGGTTACCGTCTCACAAAAGAAGCATTAGTTTAACATAGCTAGTCGTTGTTACGCAAATTTCGCTTTCGATTGTTTTGGGTACCTATGTAGTTGTGTATCGAAACCGGTCTTATTATTTTAATCAAGTATTTCAACGAACACATTATCGTTATATTAGTGATGCCTTTCTTAAATATTAATATGTGTTTAGTGAATGACTTATAAGTCAGGTCTCCTTGTTCGAAATTCGCTTTATCATATGTAGTTTTGTTTTTAATCGTGACCTATATAGTACTGGTATATGAACGTATGTAGGAACTAAGCTTGGATGTCAGTTTTGAGATGGTATTGTTGCGACATGTTCACCTAATTGCTATTGGAATAAGCAACGGCACGGCCGCGGGCGAGGCGTGGGCCGCGCTAGTCTTACAAACAACCCTTTGACTGTTCGAGATTGAGACAAAACTATGAAACTGCCGGCTGAGGAAGTTGATTCACTAACGAAAACGCGGACAACAAGAACAATTAAACATGTTAATTATATCGTAGCTCACGATTAATTTACGATTTCGATTTTAATGGCCTTTATCACTGGTTCTGGATAACGCTATTTGATGGATAAACGATATCCAACGGATTAAAGTTTGTGATATAGTATTCTTTTTACGAACGAATTTCACCACATTTATCGCATATTTCTATTCGATAATGTGAATCTAAAAGTTGTGGTTAATTGTAGCGAAACACGTTATAATGGCTACGTCCTGTCGTTAAAGTCTATTTGCAACTTATTTGCCGTTATTGAAGCAGGCTCTAATTATACTTTGTTATTTATCCGTTAAAGTAGTACGTTTATTTATTATTTTAAAGTGTAGTGTAAGTTTCTCGTGATATAAATATAGATATACATATATGAATCACAATAGGAATACCCATCACTTGAATAGACACAATAATTCGATCATTTATTATTAAAAACTGCTAGAAAACTAAAATTGAACAGCCTGTGATAAAATACGTGTATGAAACTTAATATACTTATTTAATTTATGTATTTTTAAATATTAGAGTCTTATTCACAAGTAAATTATTATTAATGTCTTGGAGAGGTTCGTCATCGGCGCACTCGATATCTAATTGAGAACCGCGCATCGACGGCAGTGTCGCCTCGCTATGCGATGTTGAGTCATGTGGGTCTGTTGTTTGTATCGGAGGTTTCATATTGTATGTCATTTAACTTGTGTAACCGGTTTTACTGCAGCGAGTAATAAACTTTCATTTATTTCTGTACGAACATTTCGTCAACATAACACTTAACGAAGTCATATAATGTTCAAGTCTCGTCAGTGATGTTGTCAATGGTCTGCTGTGCGTGTTACTCGCATCACTCGGCGTCACGGCCGCCGCGCCGCTGTAACCAGACACCGCATTCCTCCCGGCCGCAGTCCAGACTCTGACGGCGACTGCGACCTTTCTTATAATAATTACCCACGATTAAAAGCCTAAACCCGACCGCCCCGCGATCGTTATCGACGTTCTCAAATATCCATTAAAACTAGTAATTACGCTTTTATCGCTTTAAAATTGAATTTCATTAGTAAAAAGTAATTATCGAAGTTAAACCGTAATTTCGCGACACGCCGTCGCTGCGCGCCCGCGGCTCAAGGTCGCAGCAAAATATCGACACTATCCTACGCAGGTATGCGACTGGTTCGGTTTCAAATTGTTTCCTCGAAAATGAAAAAAAAAACCGCCTTCAATTACATCGACAAGTAATGCAACTTAGATAGACGAAATAATTGTCAAGTAAATACGCGTTATTAAAGATTACTCAAAAAGTACTAAGTAATCAAATATTGATCAAATTTGAATAGGACTAAAAGATTTAAAAATATCATCCAAATCGGTTACCCACTAAAAAGTTACGAGGGAACTTAAAAAAATACAGTCTATTGGATAACCTCCTCCTTTTTTGAAGCCTGTTAAAATAAAAGTAAATAGACTCTGCCTGAACTCTGACTGTTGTATGTTGACTTGTTTATCTAATTGAATGTTTATTTCTAATATGGAGCAGCCCGACTGGGGTAGTACCTCGACCTTACAGAAGACCACAGCAAAATAATACTGTTTTCAAGTAGTATTGTGTTCCTGTTGGTGAGTAAGGTGACCAGAGCTCCTGGGGATTGGGGATTGGGTCGGCAACGCGCTTGCGATGCTTCTGGTGTTGCAGGCGTCTATAAGCTACGATAATCGCTTACCATCAGGTGAGCCGTACGCTTGTTTGTCGACCTAGTGACATAAAAAAAAAAAAAAAAAATTTCATATGAATGATATATTTGAGACACGCTTCGACATTTCGACATGACAATAGTCATAAAGACTAGAGATAACGCGTGACTAATCAAATTTGATACTTGAAGTACAATGCCTAATTAGCTGTTATCGGCGTCAAAGCATTTTGTAAAAACGTGACTCACAAAAGTATCTTACAATTGCAGATGTTACATTGGAAATTTTATAATTCTCCGAAGTGATAATGATGAACGTAAGAAGCGTAGATAAAAAGCGAGTATCCTTCGCTATCGAGGAGAGCTCAGGAATGTTCTCATGGCGGCATGAAATCGTGAATGATCGTCCGCGTCAAACGTGCTGCGAACAACCGCTTTATCTTCTAATAGCTGCGATAATCTAATTGAAAAATTACAGAATTCATAAATATAAAACACCGCTTATGCTCATTGAGATAAACGTAAAGGTGTTTGAGTAATTTGAGTGTCTTTGTTTAAGCTATTTATTAAGGTTGTAACATCCGGTACAAAAGATACCGTTACGGGCAAATAATGGAATTCGTACATCGCATGTTTATCTTTTTTATCATTTTCATTAACGAGAAATATATTGTCAATAGCTCCTTGTGAGCGCAAGTACTCGTATAATGCACACTTCTCATTCGATAGGAATACAAAGGTAATGTGTAATAGAATGACCATTGTTAGGATAATAAAGATCGAACAGACGGGGAACATATTTATAAACTGTTACGTCATCGTGATATCAATGGACTTGTTCAATACACTTAAATGATGTAATTACAGAAATAATGGTCACTGTAGCTGTCCACATTCCTGTTTCCGACAATGGTCGTGAATTGATCTCTATGTTCGCGTACAGCTAAACATCAGCAGATTACAAACCAAACAGCGCCGAGTCTTGTAACTAATAATCTGGTCAACGTTACACTAACTTTGAGAAAATATCTTGAGTCATCTCATATAATGTGTATTGTATTTAAAATTTATTTTTCAAGAAGATTTAATATGCTAGTACAGATATAGGCAAAGGGTGGTAGTTTATCTGCTATACGCATATTAACTCCATGCACTTACACATGCCTTAAAACGTTTACACACCTATAATTACCAATATTTTTGCTTTGAACTATATAATATCTGTAAAATACATTGTCAATTCAAGTAGCTGATATCCCCGGGGGCCATTTGAACCAGAAAATGGCATTGTTTCGAAACGTAGTTCAATCATTGCAATATTCGCTATGAGGTAACTAAGAATATAATTATATGCATAAAACTCAGGTATTACGTCAATGTTAGCAAAGTTTCCAAGCTTCATCTCGCTTAAACTATGGCCACCTATACTTATAACGCGGGTGGTGTAAAACGAAGATCTATTCAGTTATTTAAAGCTCGGTGTAATTTAATTGCCAAATATTAATTTTAGAACGTAGAGAGGCAGCGAAAAGAGCCTCTTCAGATTACCTTTTTCGATAGATGACAAATCTTCAAGAACTTTTCAAACTATTTTTCTCAAGATTGTGAATTCGTTTTATAAATAAAATCATTATTGACAACATATTATTTGCTTTCAAAATGTAACCGCTTTATAACGATGCTAAAGTACAACGCTTGTTCCTCACGAGCCCCTCTTACTAGCTCTTAAAATTAATATTTAGGGAAGAGGCAGGGGTGACTTTTTAAATAATGATTCACTGTTCCTGTTTAAACAAAGGTAACGCTAGTAGCTGGGAATTTCACCGATCAAATTATATTAATTGAGTCATAAATACAATTAATAATAACGAGGGGAGCTCTACTGCAGTAATAAGTGAAAGTGACCTCTTTTATATTTTGATGGTAGCGATTCTACGAAATCTTGTTAAATTCTTGTCTTTAGGTATACATTAGGTGTAGAGTCATAGCGGGCTTTCTATAATTTAGGTAACAACAATTTAGTCATTATATCAACTTTCCCCATTTTTGTCCCATCGTCAGAACATTTGTGTGACATCGGCATTCGTTACACATCTTGCAAATATAAATGCTATCACAAATATTAAATTGTACCATAAATTACAAATTGATTTAAATTTTATATGAAACTAACAACTCCTTGTAACATACATCTGCCTACGCCTTCTAAAGTTTGACGTAATAAACAACGGCCTCTAGGCTTTAGCGAAGTCAAGTTTACAAGTAATATATTAATATTACTTAAGGCTGAATTAAAACAATTAGTGCTTCTTGTTTAATATATGTGACACCCCATATATAATATATTGTTGGTTGTTTACTCACAGACAAAAATACTTTTGGAAATGTAAATAGTTGTTCACTATTAGTGGCAGTGCTGTCGTCGGCACGTTTGGTGCGGTTGTTGCGGAAGCGATGCTCCGCTGTCGTCGCGTCGCACTTCCGTCGCGCTAATGAAATGTATTCCTAGCCCGCTGCACTAATTACTGACGAAACAGATAATGCGTACCGCGTTGTTATTAACATTAGGACTGCTGCAAGATTTATACGATTTGGTTTCAAATACTAATAGATTCTTCGGTGCGACAAAGCCAGCCCTGCGGTCACCAACCCACCTCCCCAACGTGATGACTATGGGCAACACTCATGGGTTCACGCCACTTTCGGCGCGAACTTGTGAACTTGGAGGCCTAAATCCAGCAGTGGACTGCGATAAGCTGAAGTGATGACACAGAGATGTAGACGGCAGATTGATGTCGAAATTCCTAATTTTCAAGGAGAGAAACTCTGAGGTGTTTACTGTGAGGAAATTGTCGTAGTGTTACGTTTTAATAGAAACGAGAAAATGAATAGTCGGATTCGGGTCACGATGTAAGCCTGTGTACCTACGTCGACAAATAGTGCACACATCTAGAGTGAAGCCGGGTCATATAATCACTTAAGAGTAGGTTCGAATGTGTGTTTGTAGGCTGCGTCTGTGCGAGAACACGAAGTCAAGTGTACTCGCGAGGCGACCCTAATAGCGCTCACGGGACGATGCGGCGCAACGGTACCGCGGCCTCGGCGACCGGCGCAGTGAGCACTCGCCACGCGTCGAGAACTTCACGCTCCAGATCGACCGCCTGGAGGTCGACACCACGGCACTCGATCGCTCCCTACACTCGACTGGAAAGTCTTCAAAGACATTTCAAGAAAATGTTTTGTAGGTATTAGTTGCTCCTCGTTGGAGCTTCATCATGTTTTGTGGCAAATAATGACGAAACACGGCATTGCGAGATAAACGTCCTCTTCATCTTGTTGCAACAAACCAAACTTAACTTTACCTACCTCAGTAGGGTTCAGTGGGAAATTTCCCGCTCAAAATATGGAGCAACCCAACTGGGGTAGTACCTCGATCTGACAGAAGAACACAGCTTAATAATACTGTTTTCAAGCAGTGATGTGTTCCTGATGGTGAGTAAGGTGACCAGAGCTCATAGGAGGAATTGGGGATAGAGGGTCGGCAACGTGCTTGCAATACTTCTGGTGTTGCAAACGCCTATATGCTACGGTAATCGCTTACCATCAAATGAGCCGTACGCTTATTTGCTGGCTAGTTATATATATATATAAAAAAAACAGTTAGGTTAGGTTAGGTGCTTGATAGCCTGACTGCAAGATGCAATGACGGACGGGGCCACCGGCTACTGAACTAGGAGATAGCGTGTCTGAGAGAAGGGTTTAACATAAAACTACGTATAACGTGGCTGCATTGATGGTAAGACGAGAAGGTGGATTTGTACAACATTAAATACCATGTGAAACATTTAATAAACGTATAGTTAGCGACACAAAATATACGAAATCATTTTTTTTTGACATAAATGTTTTAAATAATGAAAATTGTTGATAAATACAAAAATACCTCGTATATTATTATCGTTACCAAAACAAATACCTCATTATCTTTAATTCTAATATGTCATAACGATAGTAGTAAGCATTTTTTTAGAAACAAATCAAAGATATTGCAGGCAAGACTGCTGGCGACTAGTCGACAAGCCCAGAGAAGTTTTTGTTATCTCTCCTAGTCGTCGCAAAAAAGCAGGCATCGGAGCCGGACGCGGAGAGAGAAAAAATGTAATCTGTATTTTTTGTTACAGCATTATTCACATTTCTAAGTAGTTTTTATAACATTATCTTATGCCTGTACGAGTCTCACAACAGGACGTATATTATATACGATGGTTGGCCGCAAACGGTTAAGTATTTTTGAAATAACAAAAAATTAATTCAATATTTCTAAGTAGCTTTTGCGTTTACAATCTTTGAGCGTATTTCGACACCAACAATTTATACTACGCCAACTCGAATTTTCGATAAGTTGGTTTTCTTAATGCAACTTGAATAAATGTGTTTTTTTTTTTTGTAATAATAAAAATTGTGAAATTGCAATGAATAAATTAACTATTCAAGATACCAAATTTCAAATAAGTTTCTTAATTAATATAAAAGTTATTACGTTTTTCCCTTTTATAAGCCTCAATTTAGTTTAGTATAAATTGCTGGTGTCGATTTGTTTGAGTTTAGATATTCAATGTACAGTTGTTGTGTAGAAGTAATGAGGTCGATGTGATATGCGTGTAATTAATTCGTAATCATTAACTAAACCACTGCCGCTAAAGAGACGTAGCAGCATCTATTGGAAGCTTGACTACTCATATAGCACACGATAAAAATTTCTTACATCTTCTTAGCTTCCACTAAAACTCCTTATAAGTAAGAAAGGCTTATTACGCAAGTAAATTATTTAGTGAACGAAACCCTCCATAAATTTATCCCATGCCCAGATAACCATCGAACCCTTCACTAATTGATTTTGTGTTTTGTGTCAATATGTCATACTGTAATGAGGGGTCGGGTGTTGGTCGGTGGTCGGTGGTCGGATGTACATATTAGTGGGTATCATCGTTTTTAGGTTAAATAATTCTCGGTATGTGAAACAGCGCGCGGACGTCGATCGCCTGACACGGAGACGTTGTTGCAAAACAGACGGCAGCCGGCTGACTCACAGACACGCACCTCGGCCACTCGCCGTCACTTTCACTCCGACGAGCTTCGTCACCGTCGAGAAAGGGACGACCTAAACACTGTATTTGGGTAAAAATTGTTAAATAAGACGGACCTTACACAATATTGTATAATCAAATTGAGTGTTTGGTCAGCGTCAAATCTCAATTCATTTCGACGGTCAAATCATATCACAATTACGACACTCCTTGCGAGAAATCGCTCTGTTATTGTTATCGGTCGTCTGTTTGTCCGCGCCGTGTACTTAGGACAGATAATACGTGTTTAATTACATACCTACTTATTGCGTTCGCCCTACTCGCTAGTAGGACTACTGTGAGTGAATTGTCAACATTTAAAGTTTTGAATTGAGTAAATGAAATAACACAATTGAACGGGCAGTTGTCGTAGGTTCGACGAGGGCTTACAGATTAATGTCGTTAACAAATGTTACGAAATCACCTTAATGGCAGACGCCAAAGTTAAATTGACTCGTAATTAATTAATCAATCGTCAGACTGACTGATGATTATGAAATACGTTTGAAATTAGTCAATATAAAATACGTTTGTTTGCGTTGGTTAGTTTTATTACGTTATGCATTCAGAATATACAGAAATATTACCAATAGAGGACATGTGTAGGTAGAGTTTAATTAAGGCAGATGAGTCATTATCTTTCATACAGCTACTGCATTATTGCTATCTGTGGAATGTCCCCTCATCGGGACGAGCAGCGCTCACTCAATAGACCCTGGTGGCCAGCAGGCGCACTGTGCTTGAGTGCATATTTGGAATGCCTGCGCAAACAAGATAGTGCGAGAATTTGGTAGCCGCACGTCCGCGCTATCTAAGCAATATTAGCGCGTCTAGCGTCACTGTACAACGTAACAGCAAAAATCGAGTTGAATGTTCTGTAAGTAGAACAGAAAAACCAGTATTAATAGAGTCAATATTATATTTTTTGGGCAACGAACAAACTCGTTTGTAGACGCTTAATAGACACGTTAATTTACGTTTAAGAGACGTACAACGTAGAACTCTTGATAGCATTGTTGCCACAACATAATACGTAATTTGATGGGTTTCACCTACTCCAAGAAAGAAAACAGTTCTCAGAATGCAACCGCAATGTTTTGATCAGCTCAGCCTATTTTGACAATTATTATCGGTGTGAGAATTTAAATATATAATACCCACTCTGAAAAAGAAAATATAGATAGGTACTAAACAGCAATAGAATAAGCAATAGAATATGGGAAGGTCGAGTAGAGTATTCGTGTCACCGATCTAAGAGAACATGATTTGGGTACTTATACAATAATTTTATCTATACAAATAAATAAAATTGGAGTGTCTGTTTTAATGTTAAAATAACCGCTTTTTACTAAATGCATATGGATACACGGTACATATACCAAAATAGCGTTTTTTACAATTTTCGCCTGTCTGTCTGTTTGTTTGTTCCGGCTAATCTGAAACGGGCATAGCTAGTTAGTAAATAATAATTAAATTTTGTATCGTAAACACGAACGTTAAGTTCTTTCTATTGTTGTTTGAATCGATCAAACAATCAAATTTTATTTGAATAATTGTGTTTGCTCGCAAACGAAAAAAAAACCGACTTCAATTACATCGACGAGTAATACAACGTAGATCGACGACAAAATAGTCAAGTAACTACGCGTTATCAAAGATTACTCAAAAAGTAGTTATCAGATCTCAATAAAATTTATATGTGACCACATGACAAACATCAGCTTTCGATTAAATTAAAAATTATTAAAATCGGTACACCCAGTAAAAAGTTATAGCGGATTTTCAAGAGTTTCCCTCGATTTCTCTGGGATCCCATCATCAGATCCTGGTTTCCTTATCATGGTATCAAACTACAGATATCCCCTTTCCAACAAAAAAAGAATTATCAAAATCGGTACATCCAGTAGAAAGTTATTGCGGATTTTCGAGAGTTTCCCTCGATTTCTCTGGGATCCCATCATCAGATCCTAGTTTCGTTATCACGGTACCAAACTAGGGATATCTTCTTTCCAACAAAAAAAGAATTATCAAAATCGGTACATCCAGTAGAAAGTTATGCGGTATAATACAACGTAGGTCGACGAAAAAAGCGTCAAGTAAAAACGCATTATTAGATATAACTCGAAAAGTAGTTGTTAGATCTCAAATAAATTTAAATGGGACCAATTGGCACACAAAACCTTTCGATTAAAACAAAATTTGTCGAAATCGGTCCACACGGGCAAAAGTTCTGATGTAACATACATAAAAAAAAAAAAAAAAAAAAAAAAAAATACAGTCGAATTGAGAACCTCCTCCTTTTTTGGAAGTCGGTTAAAAAAAGTACATGTAACTTGCATATTTCTGCTCGCCAAGCTCCAGCCGATCGCGGTAGCTCGAGACGCACGACCGCGACCGCCGTCACTGCGAGTATTATGATTATGTTCCGTTACATTATCGACATTAGTTTTTGGGCCAAAAATAAATATTTGTAGCAACATTATAAAGATCGAGTGAAGCAAACATTTTTCAATTTAAAGTTAAAATACATAACAAATAATCGCACGTTTCTGTAAGTATTAAATCGGTCGGTAACGTCTCCGACGACGTGTTCAGTATTCGAGGCGGCCGCTAGACGCATTCCGATAGACGACGGCAGCGAACACAATTAGATATTGTAATGAAAGTGCCCTTTGTATTATTTTTAAATACTATAAACATAATTACGAGTAGGCCGTCGCTGAGTGCCTCATGAATACCTAACACTGGGGACCTCCGCCTCGGAATGTCACCGCATGACTTTTAATAACAAATTAGATACCAAGCCGTCCGCGACGACAGTGGGTGGGTTATGTTCAGTCAGTAAGAGGTTCGAGACTAAATTTCAAAAATCAATAATTGTTTATCAAAAATATATGAAAAAAATATTTAAACTGTTTCCATAATTTTTACAAAATAATATCGTATCTATATTATTTTGGCTATGTTCATTCAAACCACGTAACTGGTTTTGTTTAAATGATGATTGTCACAGTCAAAAGAAGTGTGTGAATATTTTTATAGTTAAAGTTATGACATATACCAAGGGAAACTGCCAGCGTTAATCCTGTACAAAACAGAATACGTAATGCAGAATCTCTGACAGCGGCGCGCGGCTGCGGTCTCCGTGGTCAGACGCTGAATTATGCAGACGTCCAGCTGTGCATTTCGACGTGTACTGTAGCGTAGCACTCCCAGCTTCCGAAACTCTCAATCTCACATAAACTAGTCCGTCTACATTTGAATGTAGTCAGGAACTTCAAAGTCAAAATAATATTAGTGTTAATACCGGTTAATCCTATTGTACTCCAGAAACATCGAATGAATGAACGGCAGCTGCTTAAGAATAATAATACTATAAACAAATAAGTGGCTAATTTTATAGTTATAATTAATTATGTAAAAGTCTAATGTAACGCTATTTTGCCCACATATTATTACTAGTACATATTAATATAATATAATATTGAAGTATAATATTAAAGTTATGAGAAACCGCTGTTATGAGGTATTACATTAGGTATTAAAAGTAATGGATTATCAATTGTAATAATTAAACCATGTTTAAGATTTCTGGTAAACCTCGTAGTAATTGTTACGCCGTCACGTCGTACTCAAAACAAATCGGAATCGAAAGTATTTAAGAATGTATGCTACCTCAAATTGCTTATTTTCCACTCGGCAGGATGTCCATATCTTCCAAACTACTGAATATTTAAGTTTGAAATTTATGTATGGTACAGTTCAGGACATAAAATATCTTTCATATGTTTCGAAAACACGATTCCATTAAATTTTCTCGATACAAAAAAATCGCAAAGTTACCTCTATTTTTGTATTAAAACCTTAATATCTCAGTAAATATAGAAGTTATGGACTTGAGATTAAGCATGGTAATTGAAATAAGTATGAAGAACATTTTATATGTTGCGTTTTTTAAAAAATAACTATGGGTAATGTTTGTGGGGAGAAAATACATATAATTCGCGCGATGAACAACCAAGCGCTCTCAATTCTCATGTGTATTTAGTACGGGTGAAATCTGAATTCGAGCTGAGGTAGTGAGGTAGCTGAGGTTAAGAACCATTACGAGCTACGACATCCTAGGAATTAGGTATTACGTACCTATATCTGTTCGCGGTCTTCTGTTGGTCAACACGTGTCTCGGTGACCGTGTGAGTCGGCGCGCACTGCGGCGAACGTGGCCAGCCGACTGAACTGTGTGTAACTGGAAGATTAAGCTTGCATAATTTTGCTTTACCGCCCTCTGTCGCTCTGCTTCAATATGCAAAGGATTTTCTAGTACATTAGTCGCAATGTTCGTCGCCAAAGGCGGGTCGAGTGACCTCTGACGAGCAGCGGCGCCTCAAACGGGCGCCGACAAATAGTGAGGACTAACGAGATCCATCACGCGAGCGAGACGAATCGGGAGCAGGTCTGCAGGTCGACGCGCAGTAGCGGACCGCGGACCGCAAAGTGGCTCCGTGCCGTTTATTTCCTTCAAATAGCCAAGTCAACTAGGTACCTATTTGTAACCGTTATTGCTTCGCAATCTAACGCAAAGTATTTTTAATTAATTCTTAGCATTCTTAGTTCCAGTTCATTAAATTTTTATCTTTATGATTTACAATTTTAATAAACAGATTTCTTTTCAAATAAAAATATGACAATAGTAAATGATTGGTGCAGCGTGCAGACGGCGTGCGAATGCGTGCGCTGCACGTGTGCGGCGCGCGGCGCACGTGTGCGGGCCGCGAACAAAAAATGTAAACAGCTCGAATTACAAAGTTATCGTCCCTAACACGTCGGGAGGCGTCACGAGAACTTCTTGTGTTTAAACTTTTGTTACTTTATGATTTATGTCTCACAAAAGTCGTTCCGATGAGCAACATGAGACAACGTTGTACCGTTTAACGGTAAAACTTTAATAAGGACAAAAGTAATTAAAACAATGAACTGTTGAGTTGTTATTGTCG
The DNA here is from genome assembly GCF_905220565.1 of Melitaea cinxia. Taxonomy (NCBI): domain Eukaryota; kingdom Metazoa; phylum Arthropoda; class Insecta; order Lepidoptera; family Nymphalidae; genus Melitaea; species Melitaea cinxia. The sequence continues at coordinate 18,849,370 of NC_059398.1, read as the reverse complement.
AGTCCCAACTGTGTCAGGCGCTGAGATATACCACCGCGTTTTATAATTATGTCTCGATCTGACCTACGAGTGCAATAGATTAACATTATCTGTGGTAAAATTTTGTTAATTTGAAACTGCTATCACGCATATACTTGTATGTATAAGGTGACCCGTTTGAGCATCTTAGAACCTTATACCCGGCTGCCACGCTCCCTTTGCACCCCTCGGTAGTCAGATAGGTTATGTGTAATTGGGTAGGTATAAGAGTGAACTATACGCTATTATAGTATGCAATGTTCTCATATAAGTCAATTTTTTTTAAATTATTTATTAATAATCAATATTTCGCAATTATCAGAATTTAGCCACCCCCTCTCTTCCCGTGGGTGTCGTAAGAGGCGACTAAGGGATAACAAGGTTCCACAACCACCTTGGAACTTAAGAAGCCGACCGATGGCGGGATAACCATCCAACTGCTGGCTTTGAAATACACAGGCCGAAGACGGGCAGCAGCGTCTTCGGTGCGACAAAGCCAGTACTGCGGTCACCAACCCGCCTGCCCAGCGTGGTGACTATGGGCAAAACACATGAGTTCACGTTATTTTTTGACGTAAACTTGTGGAGGCCTATGTCCAGCAGTGGACTGTATAGGCTGTAATGATGAATATTTCACAGTCTGTAACTGTCTTAAAATTTATCTTAAATTGTCTTAAATTGTACTTTAAAGTATAAATAAATAGGTATTTATATCAAACGTTCGTTTCTATTATTTGGCTTATAAGTCTACCGTACATGCCCAACAAAGATAAGGCATTGTAAAAGGTGAGCGATGTCAGATAAGGTAGGTGTTACACGTCGCGTCGCGGCGCCGAGTCAATCTGAACGTGTGTCCCACGGCCCGCGGTCCAGCGCCCGGCTCAGTTCTCCATTGCGACGTCCGCCTGATAATTCACCAGTTATCAATGAAGTTGTGTTAAAGTTTCCTACTACAGCAGAACAAATGTAAAAATGCTTTCTCACTTTTTTATACACTTTGACTTTACAGCGTAAGATTAAATTCAAATATTGCTTTATTAACTGAACAAAGACTGCATAATTAACTCTCAAAATATAAAGGGGATTAGAAAGTAAAGTCACTTGTATACTAATTTTTATTTACTTATCATTATAACTCATAAACCTGTACAAATTAGTACAGGTGTACAATGATGCGATGCTGGGCATTAGATATTTTAATTATTTATTTAAATAGATAGATAGATATCTATAGATAGATGTCTATGTTATAGACATACGGTCATCTGTTCCTAAAGTAAGCAACTTAATATTTGTGTTATAATAACAGCCGACTGGTATAGCTACATAATTATTTTTTTTCGATAAACATACATTTAAATAATACGCATATAAATAAATATTATATTTTACACCCAGACTCGGGGTGGGAATCGAACCCACAACCCCTGGAGTAGAAAGCAGGGTTACTACAAACTGCGCCATCGTCGGGCTAATCGAAGATGGTATAGTTTGCAAGTTAAAAGTTGTGTGATGTGTGACACTTGTGAGATGTTGACTGTTGCTAGAGCTCAGTCAGCATTATTGCTATAAATCGCGTTTAAATAGCACATACAAAATATTAGCCAGAATGTGTCTCAAGCTGTTGAAGTTTTCTTGAGAGTCACATCTTGAACATCTAAATAAGTATTTCTTTGTATCGATGAAAAATTCATAATATTTCTATAAGAAAATTAATATAAAAATTTATAATATTTCTATACGAAAATTAATATAAAAATTAAAATTAATTAAATTAATAATCAAGTACACCAAGTCACCAATTACATACACAAGGAATGCTGTAGATACTACAAACCACGGAGGCAGGTCGCAGGCTGCGGCGCGGCGCGGTCTCATTAGAACAGGGGCGAGGCTGTGCGCTTGACCGCGTTGCGAGCTCCATGCCTCTCGAATAGCTCGCCTTCTCAGGATATAACTGCAACATTCCATTAATATTTTTACGTTCAGCGAGAGATAATTATCGATCATAAAATAATAATAATAGCTCGTGTAGATGGCTCCGCGGTGGGAATCGCTTTAAAAAGACATTTTAATTAGCAGTTGGCGTGTCTCGGCCGCGTTCGAGCGAGCCTTCGAGCGGGAATGTCACTCTATGAGCGCGACGAGTGAAATTGAAACCCTTTCAACGTTCGTCATAAGATCGTCTTTTAAAAGATTTAAGTATATATTTTAAAACGAACAGTATAAGCTTTCCAGGATTCCTCGAGTATCCCATAACAATGAGACAATACCGTCGGTCCAGTCGGCCGCCAGACGTCAGACGAACTATTCAAGTATACAGCGCCCGCAGCTCGGAGCCCGAGGTCGGGAGCCAGCATAAGGAGCAGATATAAGGAACTAAATACAGAATAAATAAGTAAACTATTCTGTACTAATATTATAAAGATGTAAAGTTTCTAACTTTGTTTGTTTGTAGGGGGTAATCTTCTAAGGGTAATCAGTATTTACTGATCCGATGATCAAAATTCTTTCACTAATAGAAACCTATACTATTCGGGAGCGATATAGGCTATATTTTATTGTTATTGAAAAAAAAATCAGTGAAAAATAATAGTATATGTAAATCAAGTCGGAGAAATGTGAGTGAGATGAAAACTTTACTATTTATTATTTGCATCACAAAAATAATAAGTAACGCCCAACGAAGTGGGCACGGTTCAGGAATCAAATAATACTGTTTTCAAGCAGTATTGTGTTCCTGTTGGTGAGTAAGGTGACTAGAGCTCCTGGGGGGGATTGGGGATTGGGTCGGCAACGCACTTGCGATGCTTCTGGTATTTTAGGCGTCTATAAGCTACGGTAATCTTTTACCACCAGGTGAGCCGTACGCTTGTTTGCCGACCGAGTGATAAAAAAAAACTAGTTAACTGTAAATAACGTAAAATGAGTTGTAAATAATGTTCAGTTTAAGGGAACGATCGTTTTCATCGTATCACACCAGTAATGGTAATACAGTATATAAGTGTATAATCTATGGGTAATACGAACAAAGTTAATATCTAGAATTGGTAACAACGCAACAGTTCCGCGAACGAAAACACACGAATGGACATAACGTTTACGACATGTCTGTGGTAAACATTTAAACTTTTCACACTTCTATAAACGTATGAGTAAAGATAAAGGGACATCGATGTTTTATAATTAGTAATGGGCTTCCGGATTTAATTGTTATAAAGGCTTTATTTACTTACTTATTCATTTTTGCTATCCCTTCAGCAATAGCGACAATTATTAGCTACGAAAGTCGGCTATTACCTATAACACAAGCATTACGTTGCTTACTTTAGGAACTGACGACCGCGTGAATGTTATAAGATTTTTTTTTTATGGAATATAAAATATAAAATTAACTCTGCTAAATCGATGGGTCACCTCGTCCAGCTCGACGCTAAACTAGCCCTTACACAGACGCCAAGGTCTGTATTGTGCCGGAAATAACTTCGTTTACACTTTTTAACACACACACATCACAGCTCTAAAATGCGGAAGACTTCTGCAGCCGAACTGGCTCCACACGTATCGACTCGTCGTTCCTGTGGGCCTAGCCAGTGAGGTCGAAAGGGTGGCGCAGAGCTTAGGCAACTCTGTGCTTCCTGAAGAGTCCTAGGCGATACAGTGTCTGTCTGACACTGTCTGAATCGTCTGCAATAGATGGACTAAGGCCAATGATGATTTTTAAATAATAGAAATATTTTGAATTTCGTTACGAAAATTAGACGGTATTAAAGTACGGTAATTATCAAAAGATTTGCATATTAATTGAAGATTGATTGATTCCGTCTGTATCATCCCATTGCGGGGCATAGTTTTTTTTTTCTTTTTTTTAAATCGGTATTTTGAAACAGCAAAACGCTTCTTTTACACATCCTAATATAGATCGACATTAATATAATTACACAACTACAATTTAGATAAATTAAATGCGGTTTGATATTAATTGATATTTTAACAATCGCTCCTGATAACACTACTGTAGAATATTTAGCTCTGATATCTTAAAGCTTAGTTCTCTTAATTTGTTAACTGTTTAAAATGTGTCAAAGATAATCGGTTCGGATTGAAGAGCAGCTCGAACAAGACTCGGTACTCTCCACCGCATCTCCGCTGATTAGCTCACAGCTAATGCATTGGAGCCGGGCGGCAACCCAATACCCGCAGCGGCGGACGGCGACCGCAATTGGCTCTGATTCGCTTCATTGTTGCAATTAATCGCTCCCACGCCTTAACGTCCTTATTCATTTTTGTTGGACAATTTTATAATATTTGTATGGATAATATTATAATAAAGTATTATCATTACAATTATTTGTTCAAGGTTAAATAATATTATTTAATTTATTGAGTTATTAAATTTTAGCATTATTTATATTTATGATGGAACTGTTCCGGAGCTAATTCTGTACATTGAAGACATTTAAAAAAAAAATGTTTTGGTGGACACTTACTTAAGTCTAATTACTTTTATTTTAGTGAAGTGTCGTGCACAGGTGGAACTACAGTACCGCAGTGTGTTATAGTTTAAAAAAAATGGATAATGTAGAACTTGAGATGGCCGCTATCGGCGGGTATGGGGTAGGAGCAGACGTTACGACACACGGAGCGACCTCGTTAAATATACGTGTCCTATATCTTTGACTTTTAAATTTTATTCGCTCTGGAGATCGCACCGGCACGTACGCATCACACTTGTATTTCTCGATTGTAACGGTATTTGGATTATGATTTGGATACGTTTTTACTGTTATTTTCTGTTTGTCTGTTTGTCCAATGTGAGGCAGCTGGAAAGCTTAAACTTTATAGTGAAAACAAGAACATTACATAAATATTTAAACTGTTTAATTGTATACAAGATTTAATGTTAGCTTTATAGAATTTTACATGGATGAAGTCGGGACAAACAGTTATAAATAAAAACAAATAAACGCCTCACACTCAACATTCAACTTTAGGAACAGAGTCCTGCGTCGGGTTCCAAAATCATACGATACAAGTACAAACACCCAGACATCCACCCGTGTGATCTATACAAATATTTGTCACGTGTAGAAATTGAACACGCGATTGCTAGCATATCAGTCATGTAATGTGACCTAAAAATCATGGTTGGTTAGAAATAATTAATGATTTCATAGCTTCAGAAGAAAATAAAATACGACTAGACTTTACTAGGCGATCTCAGGAAGGTAAACTAAGCGATACGATATTACCGGGTACTGTATAATGTAGGAGGTGATCGCGTCGTTTACCGGCGCAGTGCAGATGACACTGCTCAACGCTGGTCGTCGTTAAGTGTACATTGTAAGTAGCAAATAAGTGTACATATATTGTAGCTAGAAAATAAGTGTAAATATAATAAAAATAATTACTATATAAAAATATAAAAAAGCAATATGTACAATAGTCTTGACCAGTGGACTCGCGTCGAGCTTTAGAAATTTTAAGACTAGTTATTAAGGCTTCTAGGATTCTAAAGTTGCGGTGATTATACCGATGCTTGTTAAAAAAATATACCTATATATATATAGAATAACAAAAGCACGGGCATAATAAGCCTGTGGATATATCACTTAAAAAAAAACGCTGGTCGTCGGCGGATCGCCTCCAAGTCACGTCGTAATTTTTTCTCGACACCCGCGCTCACTTAACAGCACGTCTCATGATAATGACGACAGCAATTGCTGATCAAGCAATCTGACGTGTGATGGTATTCAACCGATAATAGTTTTTGATACATTTCTGCTCTTCGGTGTTTAGTGCCATATGACACGATGAATAGAACCGTGCCAGATTTCGTTGTATAAATTTTAATTGATCGCTTATGTTCAATGCACGGTATTAAAAACAAATTAAGGACATACACTTAAAAGTTCTCGAATTTAAATATTCATATGTTATGTGTAAAACTATGTTCCGCTTTCACGGAAATATTTACAATTTTCAGCTCTAGGCTTAAGTACTTCTAAAAGGGTTGGCAGTCTTGTGTCGAGTCACGAGACGGGGCTTTTTAATGTGCGTACGTTAAAGGTGAAAGTCGTCGCCGGCGGCGGTGTTTACTTTTCTCTTCGACGTTTTAATTACCACAGATTTTAATTTTTTGAAATAATACAATTATTTTCGAGAGTCATAAAGGCGCAGTTAATGTCTTTAAGATGCTTTGTATTCATGCCTTCGAAACTATGAACCTCGACATGAACTATGAAGTCCTTCCCTTGTTTCCTTCAAACGTAAATTAAAGGAGCACTTTATTTTTTAAGTTAATTTACAATCATCTACTTAGTGAGTATGTAAGTATATAATTACCTATAATATTATATTATGTATTTATGTGTGTATGTTTATGTGTCTATGTAAGTGCATGTACTCGTATACGTACTTGTAAGTATGTAGTATATTACAGTTATTTAGCTATTACGTGTTCCCCGCTATATGACACCCTATCTCATGACCATTGATTGACTGGAAGAGATCTCTTCTAGAGATAAGTCCACCTTTGCCATCAACTTTACGTGTAATTTTCTGTATATTATTTTTTAGTGCAATAAAGTATATAATAACCTCTTCAATACTACAATATGCATTAGACTACTTTTACATTTTCATATTTTGTGTTTCATATTTCAAGTTTTCATATTTCATGACCTTCTTTTTCAAAGTGATTCTACTATTAATAGGTCACAATAAAACATAATTTATGTGTATTTATATCATCAATTATGTGTGTATATATATTACATTGTCATATTTAGTATTTTATGTTGTTACGAGTAATAGTAAATATTTTGTAAACTTCGATAGGTGATTGTTAGCCTCACAGAGTGCGATTTAAATGTTACACTTAAATTGTCATACATTTACTGGACTATTGCTTCATTAATCTATACATATAAAATGGTAGGAAAGTCAGAACTGTACATTGAGTATTTTTTAAAAGAATACTTGGGGTGTGATCTACAATCGATAGCGAAGCCAAAAATATAGTTTTTAGAATTTTTGTCCGTTTGTCTGTTTGTCTGTATGTATGTCCGGGATAAACTCAAAAAGTACTGCATGGATTTACTTCAAATTTGGCACGAATATTATTAAGAAGTCGAGTCAACATATAGGCTACATAATATCACGCTATCATCTACGGGGAACGAGCAGTGAACCTTTATTTCTTCAACGCATTCTGTAACAACGTGTAATCGAACGACGCATATTTGAATGTTGTTGTTATTATGTTAATAACCATGCTATAAGCTAGCTTCACACTATAAATAAAAACATTCTGTAGTATATTTAGTATCAGCATTGCACCCGTGCGAAGCCGGGGCGGGTCGCTAGTTAATTAAATAAATAAAATATAATAAACTATAGACTAGAAGGACAGATTAAGAAGGTGATGGTGAGAGTTTTATTGCAGCTTGTTGTCGGCCACACTCGGGTTCCACTCCTGCACGAAATAAACATCTGCATTTCTTCAAATATCTATCTTTAAATAGAAGTTAAGGTGGGAGAGAAATTATATGCTAATCGCGCAATCTGTTAAACTCTTCCATCTCGAGCGGGAATTGAACTCGCAAAACTGCCGGTATGTAGGCAGACACGCAACATTTCACCAGAGCGGTTCTATACAGAAACTACTAAGAGACAGAAGATTATACAGAAACATTTACAGACTATACAAGTTCCGTTAATTACTTTTAAGCCTCTGTAATTTAATTCCATTCGAAAAGTAGCGTAGTAGAATGCAGCGAGCTTTCAGACAGCTCGTGACGTCTCGTCGAAAGTGACCGCGATTTGTCGACGACAGCTCCGCGAGTGGGCGCCGCACTCGTACCGCGATTACGAGCTTATCCTGACACAATACACTTAAAGGCAACGTCGAAGAATGCCGCTCTCTGGCTCTTTGTGTAAATGCATATGCAAATGTCTCCTATTGTTTGCGCAGTGAATAAGTGAGAGTCGACACTTCGTTCTTTATGCTTTAATAACTATTGCAGCTCTTCAACCGAATAAATAGAAAAGTTTATTGTGATTTTAAATCCTTACTCAATAACCTTATCATGAGAAGCTAAGTTAATTAAAACTCTACGGGATAATTTAATTTTAATAGTGGTTTTTAACTGTAATATGTAAAATAATCTGTACTGTGTGACTACGGTACTAAAGAATATAGCCACCCCCTCTCTTCTCGTGGGTGTCGTAAGAGGCGACTAAGGGATAGCACAGTTCCGCTACCACCTTGGAACTTAAAAAGCCGACCGATGGCGGGATAACCATCCAACTGCTGGCTTTGAAATACACAGGCCGAAGACGGGCAGCAGCGTCTTCGGTGCGACAAAGCCAGCCCTGCGGTCACCAACCCGCTTGCCAAGCGTGGTGACTATGGGCAAAACACATGAGTTCACGCTATTTTTGGCGTAAACTTGTGGAGGCCTATGTCCAGCAGTGGACTGTAAAGGCTGTAATGATGATGTAAAATAATCTGTTTTCAATACTAATAGTCATGTTATATTTAGCCCTGTCTCGAACTAATAATAAACTTATTCTTCCTTTACTTGGGTTGTCTGGAAGAAATGGCTAAGTAGCCATAGCCCATTTTACTTGACAGTCTGTAACTGTCTTTAAATATATTCACTGTTTAAAATGTTGTTGTGATGTACAATAAATTATAAATAAATAAAAAAAAATTACTGTTACAAAAAATCACAGCTAAACAATACTGTTTTCAAGCGGTATCGTATTATTTTATTCGTAGTGAGTAAGGTAACCGAGCTACTGGGGAGGGTCGGTGTTAGTATCGGCAATGATGGATGTTGCATGCTTCTATAACCTACGGTAATCGCTCACCATCAGATGAGCCGTACGCTTGTTTGTCGACCTAGATATATATATAAAAAATGTTTTCATAGTTTTACAAGTATTAATTGATTGATTCCGCATTCGTTATTGACTCGATGCGTAAGACATAAAATAAATCAGTAATTCAAAAATCAGTGAATTGATGTTATAGTGTAATAAATTTCTCAGATATTTTGTTAAATCTACCCCGCTCCTCGCACGACGGATGGCGCCCATGATTGATAGCCGCCGTCCCCCATAAATTAAGGAGCTTTCTATCACATTAAATCATTCCATGGAAGACGTTGAATGTTTATTCATCTCATCTAACATGCGGTTCACTTTTATGTGTAGTAGAGATTAAACTAATATGTTTATAGTTTTTTCTACCCGTTACAGAAAATAATTTCGAGGTTTTTTAAGTTAGTCACAATATTAATCAAATGTTAAAGAAAAATATAATTAGCTAATTGTAAATAATGTTTAGAGTTTGTGTTTAATAGTCCAGTTGTCAGATAAATTAACAAGGCGCCCAATTGATGTATGCTATGGTATTGTGTTTTTATTGTATACTCGTAGTTGTAACGAGAACACCAAGAGGATGCGACATGTAACGTTTACTTTCGTTCTCTTGCGCCATCGTTTGAATGTTGAATCATTTAGCGATGTCATGTGGGACTCACAATGCAATAAGTTTTTGCGATAGGACGACCCGTTGTCGCGTTGCCGATTGTTGGTTCAATCCCCACATATTATATTATAATAGATTTGCACAGAGCATGTACTGGGGGTTTGTGTTTTGTGTGTGCTTTGAATGTATGATGCGGTTTCTCATCGCGACGACCTAATTTATTATATCTCTGGCTGTCTCATTTATATCTAAATATTGCAATTAAGTATTTGCATATTACATTCCTGAATATCGCAATTTAGCGTGACACTAAATACTCTTTCAATTTGGTCATAAAAGAATTAACTACAGCCGACGCTCAATTAGCCGGAACACAATTTCTCGCCGCTATTGTGTCGACGCGTCTCGGAAGTGATAACAACGGCTCGAGAGAATCATTTTATACCATGAATACCTCATTAGCAGGCGACAGTGACACAAAATTAGTACACATTGCTGTGTTTACGTTGAAGTGAATTTTGATTCTACTTTTGAGAGAAATAAAATTTTTAGCAGATTTATAAGACTTGCTGCGCTATTTTCGACGTCATACCATCTTAAAATAATATTACTTTTGAAGTGAAACTTCTGTAGGCGCATGAGGGTAAATTTTTTACGGATGAAACGGCAACGTTTTGATGAAACGGCAACGTTGTTGTCGATGGCGCTGGAACGGAAATTTAAAGCAATAGATTTGTATAAATATAAAATATATGTTTGCTGTGTGGTTACGGCAATGAAGAATATAGCCACCCCTCTCTTCCCGTGGGTGTCGTAAGAGGCGACTAAGGGATAACACAGTTCCACTACCACCTTGGAACTTAAAAAGCCGACCGATGGCGGGATAACCATCCAACTGCTAGCAATGAAATGTACAGGCCGTAGACGGGCAGCAGCGTCTTCGGTGCGACAAAGCCAGCCCTGCGGTTACCAACCCGCCTGCCCAGCATGGCGACTATGGGTAACACACATGAGTTCACACCATTTTTGGCGTGAACTTGTGGAGGCCTGTGTCCAGCTATGGACTGTGATAGGCTGAAATGATGATGATGATGATGATGATGAAATATAAACGAGACTTAAAAATTAGTTTATCAAGGAAGTTTCACTTCAGACATGTGTACTTTGTAGGCACGCACTTTATTTTTATAATATTAGGGGTGGCACGTTAGCGTCCGGTTGCCTAATAGTAAGCAGTTGCCGCAATCGCGCTCCGCAGGAGTTTTGACTGTCCTAACTCGCCACAGGCACACGACACTGTTTGAGAACAGTATTTATCTTGCAGTTGTCTTCTGTAAGGTTGAGGTTTAACTGCTCTTAAATTTGCGAGATGTTTCCCACGGTGACCGATCTCAATAACTGTTATTTTAATATGACTTAACTAGTTAGAAGCTATAAGGAGAAGGAAACAATTATAAAATAAATATTCAAGTAAAGACAGTCTTCAATGCTGTATATCTAATAAATACGATCCCGTCCAACTTAACTAGTCTCTCGTATCAAAGAGGCTTCGAAACGATGTCAAATCTAAACAAAAGGGGTGACTACTTACCCCTGTCGCAGTTAATTAAATTCACCCTGTTTCATACTTTGGTACCGCCGGTGTTGGTACCCTCCGGGACTGCGAGTGTCATATTGAATGGTAAATGCAAATCGAAGCCAACCCTTAATTACCCAATCCTTTCATTATTCAAACGAAATGCCACTAAAAATTTGGTAGGGCGTTTGTGTGAGCTTGGGAACGCTTGGCAATGACGTTTAAATGTGTATGAGATAATTATAATAATAAAAGTGGTATTATAATATTTTGTAGTATCTCGTTTCAGTCGCGATGTCGGAGCGAGGACCGGCCAAATATTTCACGCTTTGAAGTCGATGACGCGCGCGGAAGTTAGGCCACAAATGTCCAGTGTGTCCTAGAGCAGGCGGTCGGGGGTCGACGATCGCGCTAGATAGTGAAACCGTTGACGTAATACAAGACTGAATTATTAGCTTGCCATTCTATTTACGCGGAGCCGTCGAGCTGACAGTAACCGGCCCGGAGCCCGCGTTACGTGAGGCGATCGTAAACTATATTGAACGTACAAATTTATGACATGCATAAAGAGTTGAAGCAACGTTTCCTTATCTTTATTATTAAACCTCGTTGCCTGTTGCGTGAGATGCGAGTAAATAAGTGCTGCTCTTAATGGAGGCGGCGATGAGAGCGCTTGCGCGGCGCTGTCGCACGCACACACGCGCATGTGCACGTGCAGGCACAGCGGGCGCCGTGTGTCCGATGTGTCGCCGTGCACTCGCGATCGGGCTCCATGATCATTTGTACTCCCTTGCTATCGACTCAGCGTCGTCACTTACAATTTAATATTCATTCTGTGAGCTGATATTTTCATCTTACTTTATTTGTTCTGTTTACACTTCCTTGACACTTAGCGTTGTATTAATTGCCCTTGTTTTCAAGTGGGGTCGATGAAGTATTTATGGTATTCGTTTTAAACGTATAAAATTAAATTACAATCTATAAATTAGTAGTTATCCAATAGGCGTTTGGTGGGTATGTGTGTGTTTCATCACCGTTTATGATGTTAGAGCGACCTTAGTTTATCGTCTCCAGTACTCCAGGCTACTCTTCGTGATGATCGCGGTCTTTGCGCATCTCATCGACGGTTACTTTAAACATTTAATATGTAATTTTTAAACGAATAGATCAATTATATAAGTACCAGGTACTGCTTCATTATACAGACTTTTTTTGCATTTGCTTCCATATTCTGCAGTAATGGTCTGTGATTACCATATTTGCACGGCCGTTTATTGTTTTTGCTAATTGCGCAATAGCCACAAAGAAATAACGCATAGAATTTGCAAAGATACAAAAACAATGCGATCCTTTTACGCGAGCCAATCAACCGTGATTATGCAGTCGTTACGATGCCAAGATGGGAGTCCATATATTATTTTCCTCCGGCAAGTATGTAGGTGCCTGCGTTTGGCAGGTGCGCGCAGGTGAGCGCAGGTCGCGCGGAGTTAGTCCTTATTTAGGCGCACTATGCGGAAACGTCGGCCGCGTTCCAGAAATAAACAAGTCCTTAACTTCTCGCTGAGATTTAAATGGAAACGAGGAAGGCGCGCCGTTTACAATCAATGCACAATCGACTTGAATCACTTATCAAGAATCGCAATAAAATGGCGAGTCAAAGTTCAAAAGTTAATAATGAAATTTAACGAGCAATCTCTGTGCATATTGCAGCTGTAACGAGTGAAAGTATTTTGAAAGTGAGAACTTTTAGCTCGTCGGCTTTTTATTACATGAGCGCCGGCGTTATTGACTCGTGCACTAAGATCATTAAGTTTGTTTGGCGTGGTGTGTGGTTTAAAGTTCAGCAGTATGAAATGAAGCGAAGTTTAGCATTAAAATTTCTTTACTGCGTAAAACATTTCTCTAGTTGAGCAAAAATCTAAGAGCGCTCACAGCTCGTTTATGGTAAAACTTTTGTAAATTCATAAATTATTCGCGGTTTAGCTATAAACTATATATGGTAAATAATGTATAATCCAACGAAAAAAAGAAAAATAACATAATATTCACTACACCTTGTCCATAATCTTCTTTAGAAGAGGAAATATTGCATGTTGATCTATGGTGAAGTTGTACCTAAAAGTAAACATAATAGGTATGTATACATACAGTTTAATTTTAGGAGAGTAACTAAGTATAAAAATTTAGTAACTATATATATATAAAGATTTTGTCCATATTTTCTCGAAATACCTTGCACCGAGCCTGTGGTAGCTGTACTTTAACTAAAATTTAAAAATTGTGAATTGATGTCACTTCAATGTTCAGCAAAGCCACTTCAACTATGGTTAAGGTTTTCATTTCAGAAAATACCATGAGATGAAAAATTTATTTTCAATTCTCAATCTAATCTAATCACGTCAGCCTATCGCAGTCCACTGCTGGACATTCATGGTTTCCTAAGTTCGCGCTAAGCATTCCGGTTTTCCGCAATCCTCATCCCACCTCTATCGACAATCTTAGATCGTCGGTCCGGCGGATCGGAGGACGTCCCACAATGGGTTTACGAATACGCGGTCTCCAGGATTACTTCATTAATTACCACATAACTTTTTACTGGGTGTACCGTTATCGATTATTCTTTTTTTAAATCGAAAATTGGTGTTTATAATGTTGTTTCATTCAAAATTGATCGAGATCCGACGAGAAGTTTTTGAATTGTATCCACTAATGCTTATTTTTCGTTGACTTCTCGATCTAAATGTAAGTGGAATTTTTTACTTGAGTACAAACGCAATGGAACCATTCAACAGTTTAGTACGTAGAAATGCGAGGACTGGCTTCAAGTTACCGCAGTGTTATCTGTTGCAGTGCGATAAGCGTGTAATATATTGAGACATAAGGGCAGGAGCCATCGACAGCTGTCAATGAGTTGTTGAGGGGATGGCGCGGAGTCGCGGGCAGGCGGACAGGCGCAGTGTCTTGTATTCGTGACTAACTCGTACTGGACGAACAATGACTCGAGCGGTTGTAAATAATAATGTTGGAAAATAATAAGTATTTGTTATTGTCGACTGATAAATGGCTGACTTTTGTACTATTTTTTTTTTTGGTTTTGAAGTGTGATACAAATTACAGTATACGATACCACATTACGATACCACATACATGCTTTTGTTCAATGATATTTAATAACATTAATAATATTAAAATCTGTAACAATCGTATTACTCTTGAAAGTTTATGAGTGTGGGTAAAAATGCCTTATTTGGCTGCCTTCTGTGGTGGTCGCAGGAGTCAGCAGCGTACTGGCGGTCAGGTTTGGAAGCGGCTTAATGGTGATAACAATTGTTTCGCTGATACAAACAGACGCGCAAACAATGGCATAATTATCATACTCGTTATCGCTGCATTACGTTCGGAGCCATTAGCTGCGACACAGTCGCTGGCCGGAGGACAGGCGAGTCGAATTTTCGAGGAATTCTAATGAACTCGGTCCAAACAATTAAAGAAATCTGTTCGCTGATTCATCCGACCATTAAGAGAGTGATGGCCGGCTTAATTATTATTGCTTTTATGTTAGAGCAATGAAAACGTATTCGGTTGGCAATTGTATTTCATAGCTATACATGAATATCATACAACTACGAGTGTAGCAATTTCCAACAAGAATGTAATGTATTGAAAGGTAGGTGCAAAACTTACTGGGAATTTCCATTCCGTGATATTTCGTCCGTATATAACAATATTGACTCTTATACAAATTACTTACCATACCACCGACACAGAAAGAGTTTGAGTGTAAGCATTTACTAAAATAACAGTAACAAATAACTCGAATAATGTAATTGGTGACGCTTCAGCCTGTAATATCCCACTACTGGACATAGGCCTCTTTCCCCATGCCAGAAGAAGGATCAGAGCTTAATCCACCACGCTGCTCCAATGCGGGTTGGCGGATATATTCCCTACTATGAGTAATGATCGCTATCAGGTGTACATGATAACAACCGGGACCGACGGCTTAACGTGCTCTCCGAGGCACGGTGGGGAGACCCACAAGGACTGCACAAACACCCAGACCACGGCAAACACCTGTATGGCCAATACAAATGTTTGTCATGTGCGGGGATCGAACCCGCAACCGCCAGCGCAACCGACACAATCCATGGCTGGGTCAGTTGCGCCAACGTGGCCTCTAATATAATAATTGGTGACTAAAATATCAAAATAAAAGTAATAAGTAAGCTACGTGCTTTTCAGTCTTACATGGAAATAACCAATAAAACATTGGAATTTACCCAGTTTCACAAGATCTCGTAAAGCACCCCCCTCTGTCACTTGAAGGAACGCAGTTAGGAGTCGAATACCTAATATAATAATTCTGTTTGATTTAATTTACGTTACCTGGAGCGTGGCGTGTGAAGCCTCATTTGTGTGCTCCGTTCGACACGCAAGTCCGCGGGGTAAGATCAACCTATCACATAGTGATGGCCGACATGTGCTGTGAGAGCCACGGGTAAAGTTATCATACGGGTTCCGTTCAAACCTAGTCGATCACTGCTCGAAAAAACAGACAAAAGAATGATTGCTTTATATTCATATTTATATAAATTTTGTACAATATAGTAAAAGATAGTAAAATTCAAAATTATTTTCTTAATAATTTCTAACCATTTTATCCAGTAGCGCGACAGCGGAAAGCATCTTAGGTACTCTATAGGTACGCTAGATACACAATTTTGGTACAAATAAATACATGTGTTGTGACGCAGGAACATTGAATAAATAAACTAATTAATATCTTATGACATAAACGCACGGTCGTCTGTTCCTACGGTAAGCTACTTAAGAGGAAAAGGTCTGAGAGACTTATAAAAAAATAAGTATTTGAATAGAATGTTCCTGTCTCACTGTATGCTACCGCCGCGTCCCGAGACAAGAAAGGGACAACTGCAAATCAGACCGCTTTAGAACGATAATTATGACCAAAACAGCATTTTGTAGTCGACTATTTTCTTTCCAAAACATGCAAATTTTTAATGTAACTATAAACCCTTCAGCTATGTTCTCGGATTTTTTGTCTGAAAATGTATAAAAAATAAGGCAATATTTCTAGTCTTTGAAGACTCCTACTCCCTATGATAATAAGAATATGAAAAAACTAAGATATAGGGGCATGGTCATGGCAGTTAAAAGTCTTATGTTAAAAAAAAAATATTTGATCTAGTGTCATTATCCAAGGAGAAAACAGTCGACTACGTTTGTATGGAGAAAGAGCCGTTATCCTTTCCTCTTAATGCTTGTATTATAGGAAACAGCCGACTGTTATAGCTAAATATTTTTTTTAATAAATTACACATATAAATAATTCATATATAAAAATCGAACCCACAACCCGCGGAGCAGAAAGCATGGCCACTACAAACTGCACCAACAGACTAGTCAAATAACATTGTAGTCACATTTGCGGTATATTTGTCTCATGTCATATTATGTTACTCTTAACGACACCGTTATATAGCTGGGCTCACGTTCAGCTTTACCCGTATCACCTGTCGCTTTGTGTTCTTGATTCAGTAAACCACGCTCTAGCGGTAATTGGTATGTAAGTGTAAAACAGAACATACTTCAAGGGCCTGTTTCACCAGTTGCGGGTCACGCTATTTGACAGATATCGCTAGTTGACGGATGACAATATTAATAGACTTTGACAGCGGGAGGTAGAATAAATACTGACCTAAGGTCCTATGAGCCTGCTTCTCCTCAATTCATAAACTGCAACTTTAAGATATATATGCGAATAGAAATAGCAATTATAACCCAAGATTTTTTTCATACGTACAAAGCGCTTCGAATCATCTTTTTTAATGCGCACGGCCGAGGAGTGGAATTCCCTGCCGGCGTGTGTATTTACGAGTTCATACAACCCAAACATGTTTAAAGCACGAGTGAACAGGCTTCTTCTGGGTGATCTCACTCCATCTTCGACCTCGTCTCTGCTCTAGAGCTAGACTGGGGTCAAGAGTAAGTCCATTACATAATAAAAAAAGAACTTTTCCTGTAGGATACTGTCATCAAACAGGCCCTAAGAGGCATATTATCCTGTAGCAGATTTACTAAGAGTCGTCTCGATAGTTTATATAAAGAATGAATAGTCACATAAAATTTAATCGTGATTGTCGCGGCGGTCGCCGTGAGTCGATACCAGATTATCAGATCAGATCGCTCTGTAACTGCAAAATTTGTCTTAAAGATTTATCTTGTGCCGCGATGGAGAAAATTATTGCTGTAGCAAATAAAATTAAATAAATACATAAGTAGCTTCAATTGTTTCAAAGGTTGTGTGTAAGATTATTTTGTATTTCTTTTTTTTTTTATGTCACTAGGTCGGCAAACAAGCGTACAGCTCACCTGCAACACCAGAAGCATCGCAAGCGCGTTGCCGACCCAATCCCCAATCCCCTCAGGAGCTCTGGTCACCTTACTCACCAACAGGAACACAATACTGCTTGAAAACAGTATTATTTAGCTGTGATCTTCTTTCTGTAAGGTCGAGGTACTACCCCAGTCGGGCTGCTCCATATTTTGAGCAGGAAATTCCTGCTGTGTCCTACCTTAGTTTCTATTCTATTTCTATATTATGACTAAATGTTAAGTGGACGAACGAGACGATGTTTAACAGATAAATACGTGGACACTTTGTTCTTAATTAAATATTAACTAAATAAATCAACTTGCTCACAAATAATAATTAGTTCTCTGTGAATGTGATTTGTTGTTCAAATTTATCATTTACCTGATCATTTAATTTTTTTTTTCTAAAAATGCTTGTTTCCTTTACAAGTGATTTTGTTTAAAATACAAAATAAAAAAACGAGTGTGCTTTAGACCACAACTGAAGTACTGCCTGCATTGTGTCTTAGATATACGAAACGTAACGATCACACTTTTCGTAACACTCTGTCACGCATTCACCAGCTTACTCCCTAAGTGAAAAGCGCGTAAATAAGTTTTACTGAAAAAAAAAACTGACAATTTCTGTGTCAGCATACAATTGTAAATCTAATCTATATTTATTTATTATACCTTAGAGGATTGTGTTTACATCTAGTGGAATAATATTTTAAAAGCTCTAACGTAAATCTTCAATCGGTAATATATTATTGAAGAAGTTGATTTAACTCAGCGGTTGGTCGTTCACTAGTATGGCTGCAGTAGCTATGAATTAGTTTAAATTTGGTAAAATATACAATTTTTTAAGAATAAGATTATAGCCACCCTCTCTCTTCCCGTAGGTGTCGTAAGAGCCCCGGGGGCGTGGTGGTCCGGGGGCGTGGTGGTAGTATGCGCAAGCGGTCACACTGCGTCCCCACTAAGGTGCCGGCGGATAAAAGATGTGGGTTTTAGTGGATAGTCTGGCATTGCACCACACGCCGGGAGCTCCACACTCCCGTCACTCTCGGGTGGCGGGGTCAGTGCGTAAATAGCATTTCCCCATCTATAAAAAAAAAAAAAAAAAAAGGTGTCGTAAGAGCCGACTAAGGGATAACACAGTTTCACTACCACCTTCCAAGGTCCTTAAAAAGCCAATCGATGGCTGGATAACCACCCAACTGCTGGCTTTGAAATACACAGGTCGTAGACGGGCAGCAGCGTCTTAGGTACGACAAAGCCAGCTGTGCGGCCAGCAACCCGCCTGCCTAGCATAGTGACTATGGGCAAAACACATGAGTTCACTGCATTTTTGGCGCGAACTTGTGGAGGCCTATCTCCAGCAGTGACTGTAATAGGCTGAAATGATGATGATGATGACACAATTTTTGTTCTGAAATTATCGAGAAGTGGATTAATATATGAAAAATGATTTGTTAACATTTTGACTTGCAATGATTTTAATGCAGCTACGCTTAAATAACAAATGATTTGGTCTGTAACTGCTAACTGCAGTAATTGCTGGACGCTGATTACATTTCCACGTAAGTGCACAGGTCGGCGAGTTAATGCGAATTCCTGCAGTCACAGGTGCTACACACGCGGGCAGTTCTGATAATCCTTCAGCTCAATTTCCCCGCAGCCCATTCACTCGCGGCGCGGCTGACGTCACTCGCCGATAGATCAATTTACAGTGATCTATATCTGTCCGTATGTACAGATTGACGGCAGCTAGCTAATTATCTAGTCTCGTGCTATTTCGAAAACAGGACGGTTAATATTCTATAATATGTCGAAATATTTCAATGTAATTCTTCGTTCCTAAGTATTCACAAACATTATTTAAAAAGATTTTTTTAGAAAGCAGATACCAGTGTGCTGTTATTTGAATAAGAACGTGATTATATGTGTAGCAAGATTTTTCTTTATATAACTTGGTCGACACAAGCGTACGGTTCACCTGATGGTAAGCGATTACCGTAGATTATAGACACCTGCAACACCAAAAGAATCGCAAGCGCGTTACCGACCATAGGGTCCTCAATTCCCCTCAGGAGTTCTGGTGACCTCACTGACCAACAGGAACACAACACTGCTTAAAAGCAGTATTATTTAGCTGTGATCATCTGTAAAGTCGAAGTAGGCTCCAGTCGGGCTGCTCCATATATTGAGCAGGAAATTTCCTGCTGTGCCCTACCCCAGTTATACAGATATGAAATGAACACGTATGCCTAATACTTACCAAACAACATACACTTACAAGTTGGTGTTTCGAACGAAATCATTAAATGTTTTTTTTTTTTTACAAAGTTTAACTGACTAAAAAAAACATTGCTAAAATATAAAATAATGTAAGAGTAAAAGGAGATATTTTGAATTTGAATACCGGATATGAAACCTCGGAATGCTAATTGAGGAAACGGTTCGTATAATGTATACTCGCTGTGAATTTAATTTGTTTAATGAAAGTCGATAAGTTTGATTAATATAATTTTTTAAATTATAAATTAAATATTATAACGTAGTTATTAAAATTAAAATCGAGAAATGAAAGCGTCAGTGATCTTGTTTATAAAATGTTTTGCATTTTTAATAATGACCATTTTTTTAGTTGAAGAAAGGCCTCGAGAGCCCGTGTTTTAGTTTCGTCACAGAGATATACTCGTAATATTCCTAATTAATATTTTCTCTTAGTGTAAAACATAACGTTCGATGTATAAGTAATAGTTCTGAACTTCGGATAACTAATATTTTAATTATCCTTATGAAGAGACAGAATTTTACGGTTTTGTACACTAGGAATAAAAAATGCAAAGCTATAATAAAATACTTACATACCATCTCGTAACCATCATAGCCATTATGATGTTTACAATGACTTCATAACAAACTGCGTGCGATCTTATGGAAATACTATTTATATAGATTTAAATGCTGTAGTGAGTTCGGAAAATTTTGACTTTGAATTTTTTTTAAAATTAGAAACAACTATAGTTTATTAAAAATAGCCTAGTCATGTTTGACGGCTGCATTTCGATTAAGCTCAATGTAAATATACCAATTAATATTGATTAAATAACATTATAAAAAGTTTCGAATCATTAACCTCACTCCAACTTATTGGCGTAATAAATAAACCCTCAAACCCTTGAGTGATTTTTTTTTACGAAATATACTCGTAGAATTAAAGTTACAATATTACGATAACATCGCGTAACAGAAAGTCCAATTGTCTTTTTTCTGAGTTGGTAACAAGCGAGCACGGATGTAGTTTAAAGTGATAAGGTTAAGTAAAACGTGAGTGAAAGTACCAGGGCGACATGAGCGCGCAGGGCGTAGCTACTAATTGCCGGGGACGGGGCGCTCTTGAGTGCAGCCCGCTATTAGCGCGAAAACCCGCACAACTGTGGACAGACATGAACATGATATTACGTGGTGGTATCATTCTGATTGAGGAATTTCTAGTCAATAACACAAAACAAAATATTACATTAGTCTGCAATTTAAACCAACGCAACATAATATATGTATGTGAGAGATTGTCTTGGAAACGTACTGACAGCAAAGAGCTTGCTGTGTCTGATTAGTATGTAACTAGTTCTGCTATCGCGTTTGTTCTGTGAACTCACGCAGTTTTAGAAGCGCACGGGAAAATACGGGTCACAGTTGCGTTATTTACGGCCCTTTGGCCAACTGTGAGGAATGATGCTTGACATGGCATTTAAAACAATGTTACAATACGTTGTTAACAATTTTTTTTATATCTGTATGAATACCATATAAACTAAAAGTTTTATTCATTAACCGACTTTAAAAAAGGAGGAGGTTACTCAATTCGTCCGTATATATAATTTTATGTATGTTCAGGGATAACTTTGTCGTTTATGAACAGATTTTGATAATTCTTTTTTTGTTGGAAAGGGGATATATCCCTGGTGTCGTACCATGATAAGGAAACCAGGATTTGATTATGGGATCCCAGAGAAATCGAGGGAAACATTCGAAAATCCACATAACTTTTTACTGGGTGTACTGATTTTGATGATTTTGCATTTAATCGAAAGCCGATGTTTATCATGTGGTCACATTTAAATTTCATCGAGATCTGATTACAAGTTTTGGAGTAATTTTTGGTAATGCGTATTTACTTGATATTTCTTCGTCTACCTACGTTGTATTACTTGTCGATGTAATTGAAGTCGATCTTTTTTTGTTTGCCAGCAAACACAATTATTGAGTGTACTTTCAGAGTCGGATTGCTCCAAATTTTAAACGAGGTAGGTCCTGCACTCTACCTTCATATGTATTCAATAATATTTATTTAAAACAGCTGAAACCTTTCTATAACATTTAATATTTATAACTTCATAAAAAAAAAACATCTGAAAATTCGTTTAAATAATAATTGTCTCTTGGAACAAAAATTTACTTGAGACCATATTACATACAGTCCGGTAGGTCATAAAAGAATTAGATTTACGACGAACAATAGGTTTTAAATTCCACTGTTTTAATATAAATTTTGCTTTGAATGGCTATTGAGCTCGCTGGCTATTGGATCGCTACCTTTGTTTTAGGATATCACTGTGATGCACACCTACGTTGTATTACTTTTCGATGTAATTGAAGTCGGTTTTTTTTCGTTTGCGAGCAAATACAATTATTTTGTAAATAATCTTAAATGTGAATAGGGTTTCAATTATTAAAAAATATGCGCAGAAATTTAAATTTTATTTACATGTGTATCGCTACATATATATACGCTATATATAAACTTTATTATAATACATTTCAGAATCGAAGCCATAAAACAAGAGCGGTAGAAACGTTCGAAGACACTCGTACAGATAGACGTCGGTAAAGCGTGTTACCGCGGGCAGGACCTTGAGATTCCATCTCTGAGATGGGGTCGTTGCTGCGCGAGCCATATTTCTTCTTTTAGCATTCTACGCCGCTCGCACTTTACGTTATTAACACGCTTTGTTCTCGGCCTGTGGATTATACGGGATAAGTAATAATTATTAAGTACTGTAAAAATTAAATTTTCAGTCTCGTTCTAAAATTTCACACATTTCTCAGGATGGCAGTCCATTAATCAAGTCACAGTTTTTATTTAAAAAAAATATGTGTCATAAGATACGAGTGCTTCACTCACTTAAATAAAAAAAAAAAAGTTTTTAAATATGCACGAGATCGCTAATGTCATGCCTTCCAGCGGAGCGGACACCTAGAAATGTTCCCGTGTATTTTAGTACGATAGTGTGTAACATTCGGCACGACTTGAAAGTACTCCGTGTACGAGCACAAACAATAATGTTATTCTATACATCGGTGTGACCTATTTTTTGTTGTCGGTTTTATTAAAGTCTTACATTTTTTACAATTTGTAAACATTAGTCTAATTTAAGCATTCTACGCGGAACCAATTTATTAATTGCACTTTTTGGCCTTCATATTATTTAATGAATACGAGTAGCGGCGAAAATTGTAATTGTCATTACGACTAATTATAATGATTTACGGCGTAATTATAACGAGGGTAGACAGAAATAACGGCAACGTCATTAATCATCACCGCCTAATGATGCTGCGGCTGCGCACAGCATACATCTCGGACTCTAAAAGCCGAGCGATGAGTGAGCTGTGACGTCATCGTCACGTCGTCGACGAGTTTACTACACTACTGGCCTTTAAGGGTCGTCAATTAATCACGTCATGATTTTAGAAAATTTTTCAACCCTGACTCCATACCTAACCAAAAAAACAAATGTGATTTTTATCGCCAAGTAAATTGAATTTTTCAGTAAAGGCATCACTTCTTCACTTTAACCTATCACAGTCCACTGCCGGACATAGGCCATAGTCACCACGCTGGGCAGGCGGGTCGGTGACACAGGTACAATATGATTAAATTTTTATTTCAGGGTGTTAGTTGTTTTTTCAGTTTAGAAATCGTGCGTTTAAAGAAAATTAAATACACTTGATATTACAATATAGCCATCTTTTTCATATTTCGTGATTTTCCCAAACCCCTTACCTTTTGAATCTCACGTGATTAATAGATGACCTCTTATACAATGTCTTTCTGGAACTACGAGCAAACTAGAGTTCTTGTTATAAGCCCTGCCGTGTCTAAGACTAGGATTTCTTTTAACGACCGCTCTGTGACCTCTCGCTGTGGCGACCTACACGCGCCGCTCAATAAGTCAATACTATGTAATGTCGAAGGCAATTATACTTTGTTAATTACTTAGTTTATCATTTTTTTATTAATTTTTCTTGCCAATACTTCTCTGCAGAATCTAAATTCCAAATCGGCGTTAGCTTTGCTTTTAACGATAATTAAATTTTTTATTTTGTATGATGACGAGTCGAAGGTGCTTTTGAGGCCTATTTGAATAAAGTTATTTAGTAATTGATTTTATAAAAGTATCTATGACTGCAATGGTTACACAGAAAGTGCAAAGCGGTTTTATAACAACCTTGTAAGGGAATAAAAACGAATTGCCGAGACTAGCATCGTGAACAACTACTGAAGACGTTAAAAAGGAAAATTAATCCTATTGATAAGATTATCTGTATATGTACATATATTTCAACTGGTTGATGTTTGTACACTCACACACACGTGTGATGTTTGTTCATTACATGTTGATTTAGGAATACTAATTTTAGTGTTCTTTATAAGTCTTGTCGTGTCTAAGATTGAGTTGGTGAATGCGTGACGAGACCGATACGAATAGTGTGATCGGGCGAGGTGAACGGAAGTTGAGAGGGAGATATAAGTTAGTGAAGATAGAAAGAGAGAGAGTTACGATTCGTAAGTTTTACTTAAGTCGTGTGGTCTAAAGTACATTCGCTTTTTTGAGTTTGTTTTCTGTCTGTCCGTCTGTAAATTTATCCCGGCATCACGTAAATTACGTTGTAATTAAATTGGATATGGTTTGTGGAAACATTACTCTGTTAATGAATGTAACGAAGTCGATACCATCGTAATTTGTACACACAACTACTGCGGGTAAAGCAGCGGAATACAGCTAGTATATACTAATCCAAAAGTTAGGTCATTGTAATAAATTATTGATACTAGCATATTACATATGTATTTCACTCCTCGCTTAAGCGTATGGATCGACAGTGACGTATTTCCTGTGGGAGCGCATTCCACTCTCAATAGTAAAAGAATGCAATAGCACTGGCTATGACTAATGGGAATTCTAGATTACTATGGATTTGATATAAGGAAATATTTAGGCGAAGAATATTGGTACAGTGAGAACGTTAGAGGAAGAGTAGGAGAGAAGAGAACGTAGGAGCCATTGATTTAATTTAATTAAATGTAAGAAAGTATTTTCCGATCGAATATAAGTAGCAAGATCATACCGTGGAAGACTACGTCTTAGAAGGATCTGGGTAACTGATGTGTTATTTCAAAAAAATGGATAGAACAGGAAAAATAAGTGCCAGTTGCCAATGGCTTTCTTTGAATATTTGTTTGTTAGTTCAGTAAATCATAAAAGTTAAAGCTTTAAACTTCGGTTCGGTGTTCGGGTTTAGTCTTCGGTGCGACAAAGCCAGCCCTGCGGTCACCAACCCGCCTGTCCAGCGTGGTGACTATGGGCAAAACACATGAGTTTACGCCATTTTTTGGCACGAACTTGTGGAGGCCTATGTCCAGCAGGGGACTGTAATAAGTTGAAATTATGATGATGAAAGTTTTAAACTTTAATTTTAGTTTATAACAAAAAAAAATGTTTGTTTCAGGGAACGGAGTATAGTAAATTTTGAAAGGTAATGCGTGAGCTACTTCAAAATATTACAAAATAATTAATTAATCAAATAAATTAATGTTCATCAAACCTTATTTAAATTAGTAATAGATGAATGCAATTGCTTAGGAGATCAAATTGAGATAAATTAAGCTCGAATGGGATTAATCTCTCTAATTCGTATTAAAGCAATAAGATGGGCGACCACCGGTGGCGCCAGCAGCGTGACAGCGCCGCGGTGACCGATGTCGCCGCGCACTTCCTGCCGCTAATGCGGTTAGTTGTGCTCATTACACCGGCTATTACAGCACTTACGACATGCCCTGATCCCGAGCGTTGAGTAATAGGATGATGGACTTCATTGTGTGTCTATCAAGAAGGAAGATATACATACCGCCTTTGTTATATTTGTCTTCGGAGGATTACCATTCTATTATTGAGATATATTGTTTTTTAATGTTTACGCGAATTTCACATTTAAGAATCTACCACGCTTTATTAGGTTTTTTAGATGTTGACGTTTAGGATACTTTACAACAACCATGGTCACATGAGGACTGTCCTCTCCTTAAGCATATAATAAAATAATTGTATTTACTCGCAAACGAAAAAAAAACCGACTCCAATTACATCGACAAGTAAAACAACGTAGGAAAACGAAAAAATAATCAAGTAAATACGCGTTATCAAAGATTCAAAAAGTCGTTATCAGATCTCGAGTTTTCGATTAAATTAAGAATCATCAAAATCGGTACACCCAGTAAAAAGTTATGCGGTATAATACAACGGAGGTCGACAAAAAAATAGTCAGGGAAAAAACGCATTATTAGACATAGCTCGAAAAGTAGTAAGTTAGATCTCAAATAAATTTTGATGATGATTTGATGACATGCACCACCTTTCGATTAAAAAAATTTTTTCGTAATCGGTCCACCCAGTCAAAGTTCTAAAGTAACATACATAAAAAATACAGTCGAATTGAGAACCTCCTCCTTTTTTGGAAGTCGGTTAAAAAACGCAATAAACCGCCATAAAATCCGAAAAAGTTGTTTAATTATAGTACTGAGATAGTTTGATAGTTTTCTTTTGAAATTAGGCTTCAAAAGCACTTTTGAATCTTTAATCTTTAATATAAAGTTATCAGACATGTATATGTCACTCTCAGAAGAATAGGCGAGAAACTCTACACCTATTTATTACTCTTCTAAAAAGACGACACTATCTGTCCCTCCTTCTATTTGTCTGTAAGTAACTTTAAAACCGCAAGGAAAACTTTATTTAATGTAATCTGTAAAACGCGACAGAAAGTATGACAGTATGAAACAAATGGTCATCTGTCGCGCAACAACTTGGTCTACCTGAACTATTTGTTCTCAGACAGAGCTGCAGGTTTGATGAACGGAATCGTTTTAATTCGATCAACTACCATCTACTGATGACTGATACACTTATATACACCTACTTACCTAAAAAAACAACATAATTAAGGTAAAAGACTGTAAGAGAAATTAAGTTAATATTAAAACTTAATCAACCATATGGTGTGACGACCGTTCTGGTGTAGTGGTGCGGAAAGTTTCATTAACGCTACGGTCGTGGGTACGATTCTGAATATTTTTATGTATAGAATTATATATCTATATATATAAAAATAAATCCCTATTTTCCTTGGACACGCCATCACGCGTGAACGGCTGGACCGATTTGACTAATACTTTTTGGTTGTGTTCGTTACTATCAGAAGAAGGTTCTTACTAAAAAATATAAAAAAATTGCGTGGAAAATTAGAATATATAAGAATATTTAACTACCATACCACAATATAAAATTATTTCTAATCTAACCATAGCGTTTTGGACAATATAATCTTTTTAAATGAAACCTTATGACGTTTTAAGATAGAATTGACAGATGATTGACAGATCTTCTGTGGTTTCTTGTGGTTTGTTATAAAACTTTTTTTAAATATTTTTTTATTAATTATACCAATCCGAAATTAATCAAATATGAATATAGTTAAGACAGGCTAGGTAAGCGTGCTCCATCTTAGACCGCATTTTCACTTATCATCAGGTGAAATAGTGGTCAAACGCAAGCCTATCATTGTATAAAAAAAAAACAGGACAACGTCTGTCGGGTCAGCTAGTTTATATATGTGTATATATATATGTTTTTGGCCTGGGTATCAGTCCTTGTGGGTGTCGAAGAATGTCTTAAGCTGTTTGTATCAGTTGCTACATTATATAACGTTAGTATACCTTAGCAGAGAAACTGTCCTCAGACTAGCATTGAAACAGCGTAGCGGATTAGGCTCTGACGTTTCTTTAGCCTCTATCTAGACATTGCATATTAACCGACTTTTTTAGTTAATTTAAGTTTAGCTTAAATTTAAGGCTTTTTACTACCTCTAGACAAAGGTATTGCTTATTCTGCAGGCTTGATAGAGTATATTTACACAAAGACGCAATAAACATTAAAATGTATTAAACGGCGACGGTGAAATCGTGATGATCATTTCTCGTTGTTATAATGACATCATAATTCCTCTCTCGTTTTGATAAATCTCGTCATTAACGAATTGAGCCTATGATTAGATTTCACTGCTTTGCAAATACCACCAAAAGGTTTCAAGATTTCGAAGTAATCTTTGATAAATAAGCCTTTTTAACCTACTTCAAAAAAGGAGGAGGTTACTCAATTCGACCGTATATATATATATATTTTTTAAATGTATGTTCGGGATAACTTCGTCGTTTATGAACCGAGTTGAAAATCCTTTTTTTTTGTTGGAAAGGAGATATCCTAAGTGTGGTACCATGATAAGGAAACCAGGATCTGATGATGGGATCTCAGAGAAATCGAGGGAAACCCTCGAAAATCCGCATAAATTTTCACTGGGTGTACCGATTTTGATGATTTTTAATTTAATCGAAAGCTGATGTTTATCATGTGGTAAAATTTAAATATCATCGGGATCTGATTACAACTTTTGGAGTAATCTTTGATAATGTGTATTTACTTGAAAATTTTTTCGTCTACCTACGAGTACGTTGTATTACTTATCGATGTAATTGAAGTCGGTTTTTTTTTTCGTTTGCCAGCAAACACAATTATTTCACTATATTTCTTCGAACTAGAATTGCAACACGTGTTACAACAAGTAGATAGGTATACAACGAACCTAAATATTTCGATAGGTTAAAGCGTTAGATGTAAAATTTTGTTTCAAGAAAAAAATAATGTATTTAAAAATTGTTGTCTGCGAACTGAGCATTCTTATGTCAGTACGAATATTTATTAACTTATTTATAAAGTGTTATTCTGTTTAATGGCGAGCGCGAAACTATTTTCTACAATGTTTTATAAGTATCACATACACATAATTATACTAATACGTTAGACAAACAAAAATAGTTCTATATTAGCCGTTGATTTTGTGTTAGTTGACTTTAGTGTTAGTTTGATATATAAGTAAAAATTTACGTTCTGGCTCGAAAATATGGCAATAATTCTTACCATCAATTAGCGTGTGTCGAATATATTTCAATGTCGGAGGAGCGCGCGGGTCGCCGACACGCGCACATGACACGTCGCCGGTAATTTACCGAAGCAATCAAGAGATGCTATTCTTTACAAACGATGTATTCTCGGCGCGGATTAATTTTATCTTTCGAGTTATTTTTAAATCACGCTCGGACGAGATTATTGAAATGTCTCAGGAATTAGCGCTACGAGTTAATGTTCGTTTGCGGTGTTATGCAAATTTGTTTTCTCCGTTGATTTTTGTGCTGTTGCTGAAATAGTTAAAATCATTTTAAATCCGTAGTTTGTGTATAAACTACATTGAGAGTGACATAGATGTCACTTTTACATTATACATTCCCACTAAAAATATTTCGCTCAGTCACGTTTTTTATAATTTCTTCGAATATCAATATTTTCGTTTCAATCGTAATGTAACACATCGCGAATACGCGAAACCTTAGCTAGCGTTGTGTACGTTTTCGCGGTATTCAACAATACCGCTGAATCGAGCGCTAGAGTCGCTCGAGTTACCTTCCGTGAACTGTCGCAACTCGCGGGACAATACGGAGGCAGGTGAGGTGTCGTAGCGGCAAGTAGGTATATGGTCGACAAAGATATTGAGCGTTTCTGCGGTCGGCGACAGGGGTCGCAAACAGAATACTTCTATTCAGCACGAAAATAAAAATAAATTAAACCTAAAATAAACTGGTGCTCATTAAATATAAAAACTGTAGGTCACTTTTGAATTCTGTGGTTTTGTTTTTATATAAGATGTTTTCAATCGAAATGATCTTTAAACTTTTAAAAAGGATCTCCTTTTTTATAATATTTAAACACTATTTTGAGAGAAATATCAAAATAATGTGGTGGATTAAGCTCTGCACCTTCTCGTACATCCCGACGTAGGCCTATGCTCAGCTGTGGGATATTACAGGCTGAAGCGATTTTGAGAGTAAAATTTCGTTAAGAATAAAAAATATTCCACAGGGTAATAGGGGCAAGAGAGTGAGCATTAAACATTCATGTAAACATGTTTTATAGTTTTGTTGAACAGTGGAAATTTATGTTACTTTTATAAAGCTGAACACTTTGTTTGTTTAAACGCGCTAATCTAGGAAATACTGGTTCGAACGGGAATTCGGAACGAGGATTCTTTTGTGTAGGATAACCCATTTATCGACCAAGGAAGGCGATTTTTTCCTCAAAATAACGCGTGTAAGTTCGGGTATAAGATAGTTTGTTGATAAACTAGAAACAATAATGGAAAAAAAGTAATCCGTAAGTATCTTTGCATTAATGTTTAATTTTATTGTAAGCTGTGTGCCTACGACAATAAAGAATATAGCCACCCCCTCTCTTCCCCTGGATGCGTAAGAGGCGACTAAGGGATAATACAGTTTCACTACCACCTTGGAACTTATAAAGCCGACCGATGGCGGGATAGCCATTCAAATGCTGGCTTTGAAATACACAGGCCGAAGACGGGCAGCAGCGTCTTCTGTGCGACAAAGCCAGCCCTGCGGTCACCAACCCGCCTGCCCAGCGTGGTGACTATTGGCAACACACGCCATTTTTGTCATTTATGGAGGACTATGTCCAGCAGTGGACTGCGACAGGCTGAAGGGATTATTGAGTGTTGTATAATATGTATGTGTATATTAGTAATTATAATTAATGATGATTCTTATATAAATAGTGGAGTGTATAATAGTATATGTGTAGTATGTATATGTGTTTTGTATGATGTTATGAATATTATTTAATTAGGTTTTTATTTTCAAGAATCTGTATGTTGTCTACATTACTGCACTCTCTCAGCCTGCACAACATTAGTTCTCACTATCACAGGTTGGCTGGAAGAGGTCTCTTATAGAGATAAGTCCACCGTTGCTAACTAGATTTGTATATGAATAACAGTAAAAAAATTAAGCGTAATAAATAAATTAAAGTAATAAAAAAATTACCGTTATTCTTCATACGAATGTCTATTACGTTAATTTATTCTGTACACTAGTTTATGGCGACAGCAGTCTTTAGCCTAACACTAACAGTTCTGCTTAGTTCTTCATAATTGTCTAAACAGGAACCGAACTTCCGATACACTCGCTCGCAGCTCGTCCTCGCAGTGATCCTGTTAACGAACTACTCAAAGCACGCGGAGTCCTTAGTGGACTAACTTAGTCTATCTCGAATCATATTATGAATATGTATCGATACAATAATTTTATTTTAAAGTTACTTTTGCCGCGAACTTGGGGAGGCCTATGTCGATCAGTGGACTGAGATAGGCTGAAGTGATCATGATGTTGACTTTAAAGTTATCAATTCTTCTACTAGAAACTGTATGTATTAAACAGATACATCATTAATTAGTTTGTGTAACTTTAGTATGTATTTACTTATACAATATTAATATATAAGTATTTTCCGTAGCATTAACAACAAGCGGTTTGTGGGATCGATTCCCGCTTCCGATGCGTTTGTACAACGTTAGTAGTTAACGTAGTTTGTAGAGAAAGGGGCCTATGCCCAGCAGTGGGATCTTATAGGCTGAATTGTAATATGTATTTTAATCTGCAAAACCTAATTATTCACTTTTGAGCGATGTCCTCTGTTTTAAAAACTATTCAAAACATTTATTGTTGCTCATTATGTTCTGTTGTGGAAGACTTCACGAACATCACGTCGAGATATACTGCACAGTTTAATTACAGTCGAGTAGTTTTATAGCTGCTAAACGTTCGACGAAGACAGGCCGAGAGCCAGTAAAAAAATATAATTAGCTTGCATTCTTTATAGCTTCGCTCGCAGACGGCGTCTAGACCGAGCGAGTTTATTTTGAGACGCTCCAAGTATTTATTTGACTAATGTCCTGTTATAATCTTGTAGGCTTCATCTTAAATGAAATGTCTTAATAAGGTTTTCTATAAAAAGTATTTGTAAGTCGTTTTCCGGGTTCCGAAATGAAAGGGCGGAAAAGGAAGTCTATCACTAACAATGAGATACTTCCTCTATTCTCGATTCTATACGTTTATAGCTGTAAATGAAAACATTTGTAAATTATTACGTAATATTTTTAAATTGAAACTTACGCATGTCGTATGTCGCAAATGTTCCGCGGAATTTCTGTTGTAAATGTTTTATTTACTAATGTTTCATTTGCGTCGTGGTTTCATTAAACCACACGGTTCTTTTTTTTATTACCTAAGCATGACATTAAATGCTATTTGTAATTTATTAATTAATTATATTTATATTTATTATATAAAAAAAAAAAAAAAAACTGTGTCAAATTTTATCCTAAAATATGAAACGACTAACGCAATACTTAGAGATTAACAAATATCTGATGTCGAATGTGTGTTGTGAGTGTCGTTAGTTATGCGAGATCAAATTAAAAGCATCGTACTTGTTTCATATAATTCACGTTATTAGCGTCGGTCGCTTATTTTGCGCAACTTTGAACACGTGCTAAATGATTTAAAATTTGACGTATGAGTAAAATATTAACGTAATTAGCATTACTCGGAGTGCTGAACGTGTATTTTGTAAAAAAATCACAAGTATATCTTAATTACGATGGCTTTATTATTGTGTAAAGTTTTGAATTACTGCTGTCATATCTCCATTACAATTCCAATGAACGACGTAATTGGTGTAGTGATTGATGACGCCGTTGTGGAGCGTAGTTAAATTGCTTAACACAAGTTAAGACTTCAGTAATCCCATTAAAGTTCGCCCTCCGTCCTCTCAATAACAAGGGACCGGGTCAAGGAAATGAAACTCGAGAAAATTGTACGACTGGAGGACGCAAGCTGGGACCGTTTATTTTTACGTATATATTAGTAATTTATTGTTATACACAATAAATATATATAAATATATGCTGTGTGGTTAAGGTATTAAAGAATATTGCCACCCCTTCTCTTCCCGTGGGTGTCGTAAGAGGCGACTAAGGGATACCACACAGTTCCATTACTATCTTGGAACTTAAAAAGCCGACCGATGGTGGGATAGCCATCCAACTGCTGGCTTTGAAATACACAGGCTGAAGACGGGTAGCAGCGTCTTCGGAGCGACAAAACCAACCCGTCTTCCCAGCGGCGTGGTGACTATGGGCAAAACAAACGAGTTCAAGCCATTTTTGGCGTAAACTTCTGGAGGCCTATGTCTAGTAGTAGACTGCGAAAGGCTGATGTGATATATAAATACATATTATATTTATATCTTTTATATAAACGTATTAAAACTAATATGTTTGATTACTTGACGTTTACTATTACTGCAGCGTTTCTCTTTATAGGCAGCCTTCGTGTTTTATAGGCTACACCTATCTCATTGATTGGTTTTCTAACTTATTTATTTTTAAATTGAAGTGAGAAGGCTTATTAGGATTAGCGCGCTCAATCTTGAAACACTAAAGTATAGTCAAATAATGATTCCTACAAGTACAATTCCATACTTGTGTCTGTGCAGCAGATGGAAAGTTTTTTTTTATGTCACTAGGTCGGCAAACAAGCGTACGGCTCACCTGATGGTAAGCGACTACCGTAGCTTATAGACGCCAGCAACACCAGCAGAAGCATCGCAAGCGCGTTGCCGACACAATCCCCCCCGGAGCTCTGGTCACCTTACTCACCAACAGGAACACAATACTGCTTGAAAACAGTATTATTTTGCTGTGATCTTCTGTAAGGTCGAGGTACTACCCCAGTCGGGCTGCTCCATATTTTGAGCAGGAAATTCCAGCTGTGCCCTACCCCAGTTGGAGTCAGTACACGTGAGCGTTCTGTTTATCACATAATCAGCTCTGGGTACTGTCGCATTATCACGCAGTTAAGTTCGTACGTAAAGACTTGACATGTATTAATAAAATCAATTCTATGTTACTTTTTTATTTTTCTACCGAAATACAAATTTCCAAGTTGAAGTTAATTTGTAAAAAAATAATTATACTATTTAAAAAATAATAGTTTAAAAAAAAAAAAAAACAAAAAACCCGTCTGCGTGAAGAACAACTAATAGAAAATCAACTGAAAAAGCTGGAACAAGATAAAAATTCAATATGCACACAAAGTCAGCGAAATAAATAGAAACAATATCAAACATTTTGTGCTGTACATTTAAAATATATTAATACGGTAGTCCTTCGAAACTTTATGCAACGTCGTAGATAACATGCAGTCGGAGACATGCACAAAGAGAGAATGATTTGACTTATCCTTCAATTTCATGCCTCCGACTGCATATTATCTACGACGTTGCATAAAGTTTCGAAGGACTACCGTATTAATATATTTTAAATGTACAGCACAAAATGTTTGATATTGTTTCTATTTATTTCGCTGACTTTGTGTGCATATTGAATTTTTATCTTGTTCCAGCTTTTTCAGTTGATTTTCTATTAGTTGTTCTTCACGCAGGCGGTTTTTTTTTTTTTTTTTTTTTTAATTATTATTTTATTTATGTCTTTTTGGTCAGACAAATTACGTAATCGGTTCATTTCATTAAAACAGTTTACATCATGTGGTTGATTTAGTATTTTTTTAGGGTCAAGAGAACTGATAGCAAGCCCGGAGAAAGAACTCACTCTGTTCAAAGCAACGTAAGCCTGACCTTTAGCAAATAGGTGACTGCTTAAGTCAACAACTATTAGTTTTAATATAATGAAATTATTATTAAAATTGTTTGCTTGTATTTGGTATTATGTATTTGTTATTGATTTTATTAATGTAATTGTAAATTGGTGTGACATTTATTAATTTTTATTTGTAATTTTAATTGTATGTTTTTTTTAACCATTGTATTTTATTAGAAAGGCTACACCCCGAAGTTGATCGTCGCCTAGGAGGCGAGTTTGGCATGGCATAGGCGTGGGAAAGAGCAAAGTCCACATTTTTTAAACTTTAATATTGTATTTCTTTATTAGTATTAAGGTAATAATAATCATGATATACCTTTTTAAAATCCTTGTATTGTGCCCTTCAATTTGATACCCATATTGTAGTATTCGAGAAAAAAAATTTTTTTTCATTAACTACAATGGCTTCGCGCAGCCGCCATGTTTGATTTTTTTTTAATGTCACCTATCTAAGAACACTTGGGCAGCTAAGACGAACCTAACGATACCTCAATTATGTAAATCCGTTCAGTGGTTCTGGAAATATGAGGTAGTAAAGAATATTACATACAAACATACATACATACATACAAGATACGCGCGAAAAACATAACCCTTCCTTGGCAGTCGGGTAAAAAGATTAATAACTTGATAACATGTCGAATGCTTTTAATATTAATTGCTAACTTTTCTAATTATTTATATTGAGCTGAATTTACATAAAAGATCGTCTTAATTAAAATCTCACGGATAAAAGCAGTTTTCATGTGAAGTTGCGTTTGAATCACGCCGGAGTGCGGCGCCCGGAGCCCGCAGACAGCGGCCGGGCGCGCGCCAGTAATATCAACGCTTTTCATAAACGACTCCCTACACTCGCATACTTCAGCGTTCGCAGGAATTTTTATAAACTCGTATATTTTCTTAAGCGTCGGAATGAACGGCACACACGCTTACACACACAACCACACATGTCACGACGCAATGCGGAGTGACATACAATGACT
Source organism: Melitaea cinxia (assembly GCF_905220565.1). NCBI lineage: Eukaryota > Metazoa > Arthropoda > Insecta > Lepidoptera > Nymphalidae > Melitaea > Melitaea cinxia. Next base: position 18,813,945 of record NC_059398.1, on the reverse strand, counting down.
CTCGTGAATGTAAACACGCATCCTTAATATTAATTCTTTCAAACTCATGTTATCTGCGATCGAGTGAGTTATAAGCTCTAGAAAGAGTAATAAAAGGGTTGAACGATATTAAGTTGTCATCTGTAGGGAGCCGGGAACAGATAGGAAGCAGTGATTGATAGGTCTCGCGTGTCCTCGTCGGCGCGTGCGCGTGATCGCCGCTCTTATTGTATTCAGAGTAGCACCGCTCTGATATCTATCACAATCTTTTCCGGCAGTTAAAAGGATTAGGCCGTCGGTTCAGCAATATTTACAGGCGGCGATAAAAATAATTAATGGCGTAAACACTGAAAGCTGTATTATTGCCGCTACAAACAGTACCCGGACTTTTGAATGCGGCCGCTCAACGGATTGTACGCGATGAATTATTTACGTACCAAGTACACTGTTTATTTGTTTTACGTTAGGTTCCATGTAGGATGTTAGGTATTTTAACTGAGGTAGGTCATCTATACTCGGTCAGGTATATCCTGCTCAAAATATCTAGCAGCCCGACTGGGGAAGTAAATAAATAATAATAATAAATAGACGCCCTTTAACCTAACCTTTCGATTATGTATGTTGTGTGGTTACGGCAGTAAAGAATACAGCCACCCCCTCTCTTCCCGTGGGTTTCGTAAGAGGCGACTAAAGGATAACAACGTTCCACTACCACCTTGGAACTTAAAAAGCCGACCGATGGCGGCCTAATCATTCAACTACTGGCTTTTAAATACACAGGCCGAAGACGGGCAGCAGCGTCTTCGGTGTGAAAAAGCCAGCCCTGCGGTCACCAACCCGCCTGCCTACCGTGGTGACTAAGGGCAAAACACATGAATTCACGTCATTTTCGGCGCAAACTTGGGGAAGCCTATGTCCAGCAGTGGACTGCAATAGGCTGAAGTGATGAAAGAATCATCGAAATCGGCCCACCCAGTGAAAATTTCTAAGGTAACATGCATAATAAAAAAATAAAAATAAAACCGTCGAATTGATAACCTTCTCCTTTTTTGAAATTTGTTAATTATGTACAATGTGTGTTTGTGAAATGATGAATCAATTGCTTTTGAATCCTACTTGATTAAATGAGCGAATTGATTTTTTTTTAGACCGTAATTCAAATGCTAATGATCAAACTATCAAAGTTTCATGAAAATGAATATATTATACCTATATACTCTCATATATATTCTAGATCTAGAATTATACATTTATTTTTATTATTAGAACTAATCGTGTCTATTTTTAGCTGCGTGTTTGCAAGAAGTCTCGCCGCTCGCTCAGACTCGAGAGATTACTGCGATGCGGTCTAGCTTCACTATTTGTAAGATTGTACACTTGTTTGTATTGAGTTCGTTACATTTAACGTTAGGTGGCATTTTGTTATTTGTTTCATTGCTTTTTAGTGTAAATTTAATTAAATTGATTTTAGGATAAGGAATTGACTACGGTTGGACAAAGTGTTTGTGACAAATAATTTTATTGAAAAAAAAATGATGTCGAATATTTGTGTGTGTTTCTGGATCCGTGACACATAATTTTTATCATATTGAGAGCCGTTGAGTATAAATATTTGTTCACTTTATTTATTTAAAGTAAATATACAGAAAAAAAAATAATGTCTTTTTATTTGAAATTTCCACCTCGACAAGTACATTTTGTTATCTGGCCACCCTCACTATATCCTTAATGCACTCTCTAACTGCGTTACTGAAGTGGCGTCTTGCGACGCGGGTAAACGCAGCTGTAACTGACCTGACTACGTAACCTAACAACCTATTTCTTGGAACTGAGGTAGGGCACAGCAAGAAATATCCTGCTCAAAATCTGGAGCAGCCTGACTGGGAAAGTAACATGAAATAGTAGAAAAAAACGTAAAAAAGTCTGGGGAAGTACCTCGACTTTACTGAAGACCACAGCTAAATAATCCTGCCTTCAAGCAGTCTTCCAGTGTTCCAGTGGTGAGTAAGGTGACCAGAGCTCCTTGGGGGGATTGGGGGTAGGTTCGGCAACGTGCTTGCGACGCTTGTAGTGTTGCAGTCGTCTACAGGCTACGCTAATCGCTTACCAACCGGTGAGCTGTACGCTTGTTTGCCGACCTAGTTGTATACAAAAATCCATTTGGGATATTTGTAGTTATCTCGTCCACACTATTAAATGTCTGGATTAATGAGAAACGTACGTGTCTCTAATTCTTTAAGAACTATTAATAGAAATTAAATAAAAATATATGTCAATGGGCAAAAGAAAAGAAGCGCGGACGTCCCATTAAAGCAAAACCTGCTATTACAATTCAAAAATATGTTATATTGTTTTTATGTTAATTGTGTTTGCTCGCAAACGAAAAAAAACGGACTTCAATTACATCGACAAGTAATACAACGTAAGTAGACGAAAAAACGATATCCCGAAATACGCGTTATCAAAGATTACTCAACAGATCTCGATCAAATTTAAATGTGTCCACAAGATAAATATCAGCTTTCGGTTAAATTAAGACTCATCAAAACCTGTGGTGTTCCGAACACCCATTGAAACGTAATGAGGTACTAGGAAAGTCAATAGGAGAAGTCAATAGTCAAAAGTAAGGCATTGTCACAAAATGTGTTGACACATTCTGTGTTGTGATGAAACATTCACGTTAGAGAATTACCGCCGGGTCGTGTCTAGCTGCACTCACCCGAGCCTGCTCGCGCGGGCGAACTCTTACGAGCGATCGCCCGTGTTTCACTCCGTGTCGCGAACTAGCTCCGAAGTATCCCTTTGATAATGGCTAAAAGCTTCCTTTGACGTCAAAGTTCACAGTACTCCCTACTACAGTTCAATTATACTTAATAGTCAATTTAAAAAATATATCAAATAAAAAAGTTTGTTAATTAGTCTCAACTCCGCTGATTGGACGAATCCGTAAAAGTAATCTTGAAATTCTTTTTAATTAAGATGGTTCACGTTTCTATTTGAAACAGAAATAGTAATAAATTGTTACGTTCAGGTAGTCGAGACGTGAGACTTTTTCGTTAACTCTAGTTGGTTGACAGTAGTTTTTGTGAGAGGCGTATGCGACTTTCGCCCGCCTATAGTTATATACTTAAAAAGTGTGTATTTCACAAGCGGCAGAAGTGGAACTTCTGATAAGTCGTAGGAATAATAACAATAATAATGTACTCTTTATTGTACTCCAGAAAAAATAATTAAAATAAATTACTAAACAAGAAAAAAAATCTTTGTGTACAAATAAATTTAATTTTGTACATACACTTAACATAATACAGGAGTGAGTTACTCTCATTTGTAAAATCCTTGTTGCGTTTAGCTTGATTTTTACGTTTTTTTACCGATTTCCAAAAAAGGAGGAGGTTCTCAATTCGACTGTATTTTTTTTTATGTATGTTTCTTCAGAACTTTTGACTGGGTGGACCGATTTCGACTTTTTTTAATCGGTTTGTCATTTGGTCCTACTTAAATTTATTTGAGATCTAACAACTACTTTTCGAGCTATATCTAATAATGCGTTTTTACTTGACTATTATTTCGTCGACCTACGTTGTATTATACCGCATAACTTTTCATTGGGTGAACCGATTTTAATGATTTTTAATTTAATCAAAAGCTGATGTTTATCATGTGGTTACATTTAAATTTCATTAAGATCTGATAACAACTTTTTAAGTAATATTTGATAACGCGTATTTACTTGATTATTTTTTCGTTTATCTACGTTGTATTACTAGTCGATGTAACTGAAGTCGGTTTTTTTTCTTTTGCGAGCAAATACAATTATTATCTGTATCGATATAAGTCCTATGCAATTTTGAGTTGATTAACAAGTTTAAACAGCAGAAAAAACGTAAAACGATAGCCACTGACAGCGTTGTGGTGCACGTGACAACGTTCGTCCGAGCCAAGGTGCCTGTCGGAATTGTTTTAGTGTAGGTACTACAGATCTAAAGAAGAGGCACATTTCAAGTAACATATCTACCTAAGACGTATTTCATAATATTATAGATCTCATTGCCTTCTTCTTTAGCCTTAGTAAAGTGTTTAACGTCACAGACGACAGAGCACGGTCGGTATGTGCGGTGCGCGACTTCCTGAACAGGCGAGAAATTCGCAAACACTGAGAATTTCCAATAAAATTCCAGCGTTATAATTATCGACTATCTCATAACAACTTGAATCTTGAACATTGTTTGTAAGTTGACTCAGAGTATTATTTAAATACATTACAAGCATGTCGATGGCTGTGTGATTACAAGCTTAAATTATTATTTCTCATAACTTTGTTAATAATAAGTATTAAACATTGCATAAAATAAATTTTATTTACAAAAGTAAGCGGCGCTACAACTAGACAAGCAACATAATAACTCTGAAGCAACACACTCAGGTGCACCAGGCTCGCAGAAGCGGCAGGAGTTGGCGCCGTGCCCATCGTCCTACCGCCGCGCGCCGCACCATTGTAAAACACATGCTATAACTACTGCGCCTCTGTACCACACCGGTACAATCTATAAAACGGTACCGCCCTACACACTATTTCGGTATTTACGAGGACGCAATAAAGGAGTTAATGGCCTGTAAAGTTTGTCGCTTGCGATGCTATTCTATGGTCAACCGGAGTACGCATTGCGGACGTCGCTCCCGTAGTGCGGAAGAATGCAAATAATTGCATCTACGAGGACGATACAAGGCTGAAAATTTCGAAACAATTGAAAAACAGTCTAGAACATATTCAGAATGTAGGTGTAAACTGGCCCACATACACGCACATACGCACAGAACGTTACTAGCGTAAATATATCGAAGGTACAGAATCTGATAAAATGTAACATGATACCGAGCATTCATTTGAAGAAACATTTTTCAGAGACGTTAATGTTTGTGATGAAATTGTATGTATCATAATATTTTACAGGTCGCTTGCGCAACGGCAGATGGTCGCGGCTGGACTGCACTCTGTACAGTACCGCGTGCGAGCAAATGCTTCAATACATTCATGCGAAAATAAGCTTTATATTTCAATCAGACGTGCTATTATCGAGAGCTCTGCGGGTCTGTGCGGTGAGGTGGACGCGCGTACCGGGTGTAATGTTGCAGATTGGTCGTCATAAATCATAACCTGGTTTCGCGCATCGCGTGCGGTGACGCAATTCGCACGATCAGCGTTTTCAACTTTAACGAATCGCGAAGTCTAATTGAAAATATTTATGTCAATGAAGATACACAACAAAACCTATTATTATTAGTGTTTTCGTTTATTTATAACACTAAGCATTTATTTTCACATCAAGTTACAAATACCAGAAAAAAGCACTTGAGACCGATATTTGCACCAAGCAATATGCCTTGATTATCAAATACAAAATGAACCTTTTAAATGGAAATTGTGTTGTAAAATCGAATGTGGGATTTTATTACACACGTATTGTCATACAAAATATCGATTTAACGAAAATATTCTATACAAAGAAAAACATCAGAAAAATGAAGTCTCAGATAGTTAATTGAGTCGCTGCCGCTCGCGCCGTGCGCCGCGCTCTCGTAAAAGTTTAACAGCTCCATAAAGGCAAGTGATCGTGACCCGCTGCTCGACTGCCGGCCACGTGCTCCGCCTCAGTAACTAGCGCACGTCCCAAATATAACCATTATTAAAGCTTTACAAATCTTTTCATGGGGAAACAGTAATGATTCTCTTGGATTACAATGTACAACATCCGTATAGGCACATCGAATGATAGCGGCCGGTCGTCGCGCGAAGTTCATTTGTCTTTTATTGGGTACATTTCAAATAAGTTTTCTTCGTTTTATTTCTTAAATATTTAAATTATTTTTAAAAAATGTTACCGCTATACCTTTGATTCATAAATATAGTGTACCGTTCTGGTTTAGAGGTTTGCGTGCCGCATAGGCGCCTAAATACCGGCGGTCGCGGTTACGATTCCTGCTCGGAGTCGATATTTGTGTTTGTATAAATATTCACTCCACCGTGTCTCGGAAAGCATGTTAAGCTGTCAGCCCCAGTCAGGTTAGGTTGTTATCATAAACACTTGATAGCGATCATTACTCGTGGTAGGAATATATCTCTCAACCCGCAATGGAGCAGCGTGGTAAATTAAGCTCTAATCTTTCTCCTACATGAGGAAAGAGGCCTATGCCTAGTAGTGGGATTTTACAGGCTGTTACTGTAGTGTAAAATTACAAAATTTTAAAGAAATAACTACATAGTTACTTTACTAACACTACACAGCTTTTTAACATTCTCAATATCGATATCAACACTCAATAATTTCAAAACATTGATTTATAATTACCTTAAAAAAAATAATTATGAAGTCGTTTACAACAAAGAATCTTTGTTTACGCACACATTGTTCTCAAAATAACGGTTCAAACCCAAAGCCCAATCATAATAAAGTGACATAAAGAAACATAAAATAGACAAGGGTTAAGAGAGTTTTGTTCGAAGCGCTATAAACGTGCGTGGGCGTGCACTAATCGTATAAATGCAATCACACCGAGTTGAACATTAATAACGCATATCTCGGGGCCCGAATGATTGACGACGTCGTTGGACGAGTGTTACTGCGGCGTCGAGGCGGGACGTAGGCCGCGACCTACGCGGGACTACACGCGCCGCTGAGCTGGCGTTTCACTAACTGGTTCCTCGGATTAAAGGCAGTCTGGGAATGTCGCTACTAAGAGCTTATAAGTGGAAAGGATTCGTTCTACACTAACTTTCAAAAAAAATAAGTGTGGATGGAAATAATTTGCTTAATATTATAATTAAACATTTTTTTTTTATTAAATGAATTTTATTATTTATTACTTTTTTTAAATTGGAATTTTATCAAATTCAATCTATTTTAATTAAAAATCTGGAGCAGCCCGACTGGAAGTACCTTCAAGAAGATCACAGCTAAATAATACTGCTTTTAAGCAGTGTTGTATTCCTGTGATGAGTGAGGTGACCAGAGCTCTTGAGGGGGATTAGGGGTAAGGGCAGCAACACCCTTGCGATGCTTCTGGTATTGCAGGCGATTTATTAGCTACGGTAATCGCTTACCATCAGGTGAGCCGTACGCTCGTTTGCCGACCTAGTTACTTATAAAAATTAAAAAAAAATGCTATTTGTTGTTTTACGTTGTAACAATTTTAACTTATAAATAGCATATACATTTTATCTCATTTTTACCATCATTTCAATGTTACACAGTTAGCAGTAGTATATATAATACAAATCTCAATGAGCTAAACTGAATTAGTCTGTAAACGAACAAAGCTCCCTCTTCACATAGACAGGGTTAAATACACGCCACACAGCATCGTTTTAGCATCGTCCGGCGGATCTCCGCACTAATGACTCGATTTACGTGTCCGTCCAAGTGTTTTTATTAGCGCACGCTCCAGTGCGGCCGAGAGCGGGAGAAAGTATCGTTACTAGATGAGGCCTACGTTTATCACGACCTCCGGAATGTTCGCCGCGCCGCCCGTAGGAGTCAATGACACGTGCTAGCTCTAGGTACAATCTGGTGGTCGATTCTACTATCACTTTCGTGTAATAAAGGCTTCAGATCAACTCGATGTGTGGATTTTAGGTGCTACAAATTAGCACAGATGTTAACGACTATGTCATGTAGAATTAAAGTAGATTTTGGGCTTCGTAATTGTTGTTTTAGTCATAATTTTACAAATTACGTTTCTTACCATCGATTTGCAAAATTAAATAAAAACTTCAATAAAACAAACTCATAACATTATCAATATTAAATGTCTTCGACAAACATTTAAATGGTACTAATTATTCAAATACCGAGATCTAAGTAGAATATTTTATCTATGTTTGTATAATTTGCATACACTCAGTCGGTTGCGCAAATGTGTTTGATGTGTAAATTTTGTAAGTAATACATTTTGTAATTTTGTTCGCGTCGGCGAATAAATTCGTGCGTTCATTTGTTTCTTTGAATAAACAGTCTTGTATTTATTCAAACTAGCGGTCGCCCAGTGGTCGAAATTCGACCATAATTAATTTAAATTATAAGTTTGAACATTGTTAAGGTTCTGTTGTACCGTACTGTACTTACATAATAATAAACAAAATGAATATATGCGTATGTGTGTTAAATACATGGTAGTGTGTGTAATGTTTTTTTATAGATTTTATGTATTTTCTTTCTGAATATGAACTATAAATGTACAAAATTTCATACTGCTCCCTTCTCAATTTTCGTAAAAAGGGGTAAAAAGTTTTTGTTTCACGTATTAAAATAAAGATTTGTAAAATGTTAAGGTTTTTCTAATAATTTTGAGAAATTCGTTCAAGACGGAGATACAGATAGGAAAAAAGTAGCTCGTGAAATGATTGCCATTTTATGTTATCATTAAGTAACGGATGTTAAGCATAATGATTCCGTTTTAAACGTTTTATCATTATCAGAAACCGAATAATATGTTAATGAATTTTAAGCATTCTGCAGTGTTCCATAGTGTTTGTTCTTGTTCATTTGTTTCGTTTCTACGAAGGGGAGCCTTTTGATAACTTTTCCGTTGTCAGGGAACTCACAGGAACTTATTTTTAATTTCCACCATCCTGTCACATCGCATTCCTTAGATTTCATTATATTCCGTATCCGTTGGTTAAGATTGTTGACAGTAAAAAGGGTACGTAGAATAATTTTTTAATTTAATTTTGAATATAATTGAAATATCTACCTACGTATTTTATCTTGTATGTGTGTGTTTGGGTGATTGTAAAAGTAAAAGTTGCAAATGGTGACGCAGCATATATCTGCATTGTCAAGTTACGAATTAATGAAAGCTAATGAAGGCAGGCTTGAATAGTCAGTGTCAACAAATAGTATTGGTATGTATTTTCACAAGAATATCGATTTTATGATATAAATAGTAATAATCGTAGTGAACACATGAGAAGGAATAACAAAATTGTAACTCCAAGTTTCCGACTGCGCAAAGTAAACGTCTCCTTTCTGGGTCATGGTATTCGCATGTATAATAAAATCCCATAAACGGTGTTGTAATTATATACGGTTTATTAAGTTTTTTAGATGTCCTACGTTTCGGATAGTTTACAGCAACCGTGGTCACGGGAGGGCTCCGAGGATAAAATCCCAAAAACGTTGTTTCATTATAACAAGTGAAATTCGCATAAACATTAGAAAATGTATTTAAAGCTTGTATTAAAAAGACATTATTAGCTAAAGCGTATTTTTCTGGCAGGATTACATAGATGATAAGGATGTGTGGACTTAGTGACGCACCTCATGCGAGATATTACCAAATTTGTATAAAAACACAGTTTACATTTTTTTTAAACAGTAACTGCGGAATTTCTCGCCAGTTCTCTGCGGATTCTCCATTCCGAACGCGTTGTAGCTTATCTCTTAAAAATAATTAACATTTTAATTTGTAAGTGACGATTCGAAGGTGCTTTGAAGCCTATTTAAACAAAGCTATTTTTGATTTCGATTTGATAAAAGTATTAAGAAAACAGTTTAAAAAAAATGAATAAAGTTTCATCTGTTACAACAATAATATTAAGAATAATGTTGTAATTACTAAAACAGTTTTATTCGTAAGAATATTTCGATGAAGAAAGATTACAAACTGAAAAAAAAACACATTTTTTTTTTTGTACCTTCTACTATTAAGAGCGATGGAGCACAAAATATGTGTGAAATAATGTGTCTGCCTTCTCAAACCATACAAACAAATTAATAATTTCTAATTTAACTAATATTCTCAAACATTATTCTAATCCAAAGTAATAAAATCCTCGATATTAATGTTACAACTGTGTCTGTTCATAAAAGTAATAAACTGCTTGAACGGTGTCGCGTTACGCCGGCTGCCGACATGTCACAATATGTCGGTTACGAGCTCTTTGATACCGACGTGTCTGAGAAATGATTATATTTTGATTTAACTTCCAAAACATTGACGTCGTTAACGACAGTGATTTACGACTACATTCAAGAAAAACTTTCCGAGTCCGCCCTGAGAGTACTTGCGGCTATCCGGCTGGGTAATCAAGAGATTAGAATAACAAACGGGAATATTAAGTGGTCTACGAGATAAGTGTGGAGACATATTCGGAACACTCAGACTGAAAACAAATATTTGAACAAAAGACAAATAACTGCTCTGAAGCTGCGAATTCGTTCGATACGTCACCGTCGGTATTAAACTAATGCACATTTACGCCAAGATGAAAATTATAAAATTATTAAATTAAATCGAGTAAAGCGTACAATAAATAATTGTGTTTGCTCGCAAACGAAAAAAAAAACCGACTTCAATTACATCGACAAGTAATACAACGTAGCTCGACGAAAAAATAGTCAAGTAACTACGCGTTATCAAAGATTACTCAAAAAGTAGTTATCAAATCTCGAAAAATTTATATGTAACCACATGATAAACATCAGCTTTCGATTAAATTAAAAATTATCAAAATCGGTACACCCAGTAAAAAGTTATTGCGGATTTTCGAGAGCTTCCCTCGATTTCTCTGGGATTCCATCACCAGATCCTGGTTTCCTTATCATGGTACTAAACTAGGGATATCCCCTTTCCAACAAAAAAAGAATTATCAAAATCGGTACATCCAGTAGAAAGTTATGCGGTATAATATAACGTAGGTCGACGAAAAAAGCGTCAAGTAAAAACGCATTATTAGATATAACTCGAAAAGTAGTTGTTAGATCTCAAATAAATTTAAATGGGACCAATTGGCACACACCACCTTTCGATTAAAACAAAATTTGTCGAAATCGGTCCACACGGTCAAAAGTTCTGATGTAACATACATAAAAAAAAAAAAAAAATACAGTCGAATTGAGAACCTCCTCCTTTTTTGGAAGTCGGTTAAAAATAGTCCATGCAGCATACAATAAACATTATATGTTTAGAATCCAAACAATATTACACATTGCTTTTGTGTCAGACCGAAGGTAAAAGTTCGTTAATGTGTATAGGTGAGAGTCTCGCAGACGACTAAACAATAAATGTTTGGTCGTAAATAAAGTACTCTTCCGCGATGAGTGCAAGGGGCGTGAGTTACTCTGCGCTGAACAATACTCGCTGCACTCCGCGGCTCTCGACCTCTCGCTGTCGGACTCCGCTCTTATCGACACATCGCAGCTGCCGGCGAGGAAATTCTGCAGATCTTAGTGTGGTGTCACAATTACTAAACCATTTTCCTGTATTTATGAACATTGACTAGCCCGCAGCGTAATCACTCATAAATCGCGAAATGTTCGATTTTTGTAGGGAAAAAGGAATCCTTTTATTTGGTTTACATCCCAACGCAATCCATATTATTCAGCCTTGCGACGTAGGGATTTTTGGACCTGTAAAGAAAAGCTGGAGAAAAATGGTCAGAAAACAAAACGAATCAACTACTACACCAGTAACTAAAATGAATTTTGCTCCCATATTCAAAAAAGCTTATGATAATGCGGTAAAGGCAACAACGATTGTAAATGCTTTTAGAGTATCCTGCTTTGTGATACAGGGGTTGTGGATTCGATTCTCTCCCTGAGTCTAGGTTTAATATATTTATATTCCAAAAATATTGTGTGCAAAACTTCATTAAAATCAATCCAGGAGATTCGAAATATATGTATATATAGATTTCATTATGTATTTCAACATTTGCTATTTTTGCTCTAACGATGTTGGTGGTAGGTAAATGGGACATGGCCTAATGGATTATTGTGGATTATCCGTTCATAATAAATAGTTGTCAACATACACAATCCGAAGCACAATTGCATTATACGCCAGAGCAGTTCTATCGAATTCGGTATTTTTTAATTTACTTTCTTATTTCATTAAATAACACATTATTGAATTGTACACATTATTTAAAGTTTAAAAAACCTACTAAATGACTTATTCAACGTGAATAGCTATTATATTAATATTAACACAGACACAGTGATTTCACACAAAAATTTACTCGAATTATTTACGTTTATCGGTATAATGTGTATCGACCTGCGCGTGGAAGTGCGGACCTTTACCCGATCTTTTCAACACATTAGCTAGGTGTCGCCGCGCGGCTCCACTCGTCGCTTTCTAACCACTCTTATCTGCACCTCGCTCCGACGCCTCGCATGTTGTTTGAAAGGAACAAAACCTTTTAAGCTTTTGACGTTCATTGTACGTTGACACAGAGGTAGACATTGGACTATAAAACTCTGTTCATTGGTTCGGCACAGACAGAAGTCACCATTCTCTTGCCCTTATAGTATGCCTTATATTGACGAGCGCGAGATTGATTCTCACCAAGATACTTGTGTTTGTTGTTACGGCCCTAGCCAGTCCAGCAGAGCCTCAGAGGTCGGGGCCCATCAGCGACCTCCCGGCGGACTGCCTAGGGTCGGGTACGGAATACCTATGGCTATCAGGATATGCGGCGTGAGCAATGAATACAAAAAAGGGGTTGAAAAATAAGAAGGAAATTGCTCTTACCTTCGAAGGGCAGCTAGGGTCTATTGGGATCGAAGATCGCCAGGGAACGTGTATAGGTCGTGTGGTGTGGTGTGACGTTAAGTGTAAGATAGGTGTCCTGACAGTCCCCGAGAAGGAGGCCCCAGGCCCCCAGACTTCGACAGTGAGTAGACACTCCCAGTCACTCGCCAGCAGACACGTCACAGAATTGATTATAACGAAATAAATAACTCAGTCAATACACAAGCAGTAACAGTCACAAGCACAGCAACAAATATTTATAGTTACCAAATAAACCGTTAGATATATTCACAGGACCGCGTGCGGTCACGCCAGCAAAGAGTCCAAACCCAACATTGGGGTTCTCACAAAGCTACACAGAAAATTGCGTTCGTGCAGAGCGAACTCGAGACCTTACAGTTAAGTTATAAGTACAGCAATTAAAACGGTAGCAGTAAAGTAAGTAAGTAAGCAGTTAATAAACCACGAGGCACGCGCAAAACAATAAGTCCAACAATAGGAACTGGCCGGCCGTCGAGCAGCGATACGGCCACACCTTGCAGAGCGGACGCGAGACTTTATTCGCCGTATCGAGCAGCGATACGTCCGCTACCGTGAGAGCGGAATCGAGACTTCACAGTTAAGTTATAAGTACAGCAATTAAAACGGTAGCAGTAAAGTAAGTAAGTAAGCAGTTAATAAACCACGAGGCACGCGCAAAACAATAAGTCCAACAATAGGAACTGGCCGGCCGTCGAGAAGCGATACGGCCACACCTTGCAGAGCGGACGCGAGACTATATTCGCCGTATCGAGCAGCGATACGTCCGCTACCGTGAGAGCGGAATCGAGACTGTTCGCCGCTAAGCGGCGCGGGCGACGGCGACGGCGGGGGGCCGTGCCACCTGGCGATATCACCGATGAAGCCCATACAGAAAAAAGCGTCGCTAACGCAGCGAAATGGTATTACAAAATCAGAAGTAATAAATGACAGAGCCACGGTTAAACTAAACCCTAAGGCAATCGCTCTAAGGCGCGATTTGGCCTAAACAATCCCCCGTCCCGGACAGAAGGGCATTATGTCCGCGAGCAAATCGGTAAACGAAACAGGGTCGGATCGGATCAGGTCAGGGACCCCACGGCAAAACAAAACAGCTAAGTGCGGCCACAAAGGCTTCAGTGCTGAGGGCACTTACAAGTTTCAGATGAACGGCCTTAGTGGAGAGACACACGAACACGCACAGGTAGGCTCCATGTGAGCACGCGTTACGAAAGCAGGACGACTTGACTAAGACAGGGCCAGCGAAATTAGTTCCGACTCCAGCGAATGGTCGGATGGCAGTGACGCGATCGGCTGGCAAGTCGCCCATCATAGGGTGAGAAATGGCGGCCTTCAGTTTGTAGCACGGGATACATTTAAAGATGACGCTCCGGATGGTGCGTCGGCCCTAAGACAGGGCCAGCAAATTAATTCAGCTCTTCCCCTAGGAGCGGGAGGCTCCAGGCCTCCGATGCCAAACATTCGACGTGATTCAGAGCTCCAGGGGAGCCCTAGTCTTCCCACCAACCAAATAGAGGCCACACAATGTTGTGAACCCGAGTCCAACAAGGCGCGAGATGTTAGACAGTCGCCCTTCGGGTTGCACACCTGCACTGAGGCTGTCTGCAAAAGGACAGTTTGACAGCTTAAAGGCTCAGTGGAGGTGGCCGTGGTGGGAGATAGGGCGGCAGCTACCTAGTTGGAGCTGCCTCCATCGGACCAGTCCTCGCGCCGGGGGTCCTCGTAGCGGCAGTCAGGTGACAACTCGACCACCGGCGGCAAGGTAGCGCTAAGCGGAGAGGCCCGGAACTCAGAGGGCCCCGGCCTAGCGGGCCGGGACAGATAAGAGGTCCTAGGGACCTGGTAAGGTCGCCGACTCCGACCAAGGGGGGGAGGGTGGCGCTCCAGTCGCGGCCACTGAGCTAAAGGAGGAGACAGTGGTCTTGACGACAGCTGAGTGGCGGCGAACTCTCTCTCGACCCGCTGAGGAGGGGGGGTGCAGACCCCCCCGCCCCTGACAGGGTGACCCCCCAACTGCTCAGGGGAATGTCCCCTGTTCAAACCTGGGGCGTTGGTGGGCGAGCGAGAAGCGTCACGCGCCGGAGGGCGCTGACTAGCGCCCCCGCCCGTGGCAGAGGCGCGGTAGGAAGGGGCGTGAGGAGGAGCGCTGCACGGGCCCAGGCACAAGGCCTCATGATGAGGACCCGAGCAGTGCGGACAGGGCCGCTGGTGCGGACAGTCCCTTTGCAAGTGCCGCTCCAAACAAGAGAAGCACCAGCGGCGATCGCGAGCTATGTTCCGCCTCGCCTTGGCGTGCTTAGCTCGCAGCTTAGGGCAAGCCGCGGCCCGGTGCTCCGACCCGCGGCAGTAGTTGCAGTTAGAAGGAGGAGGAGGAGCTTCCCTGGCCACTAGGCCGGTATATGTAGGGAGAGGGCGGAGCCCTCCGGAAGGAGCTCCAGCTGACTTCCACGGTGTCGGAGATGACCTCCCGGGCGGGTTCCGCCTTTCAGGTGCCCTGGAGGTGTCGGCGGCGCCCGCTGCGTTTGTGACCTGCCTGCACTGTTGCTCTAAAAAGAGCAGCAGGTCTCTAAAAGACGGGATATGATCCGCTCCGTCCCCACCATATCTCTCCTCAAAATGGATCCGCAGATCGAGGGGTAGGCGGGACAGTACGAGGTGGAGCAACAAAAAAGATCCTCCGGCCCCTTCGTCGACCGGAAGCTCCAGGCGCCTCAGCGAATTGCACGCGACTACGACAGGATTAATAATTTCCTGACGTAGCCTCGTCCTGTCAGTCAGTAGCGAGAGATTCAGAAGCTGTCGGGCATATTCGTCAGCCAGCAGCCGGGTGTTTGCGTACCTCCTCTCGAGTAGGTCTCTTGCGATCAAATAGGAGTTGTCGGCCAACTTCAAGTGACCAACGACCGCAAGGGCCTCCCCTTCAAGAGAAGAGAGCAGGTACGCCATTTTTTGACTGAGGGACAAGTCCCCCCGGGCGTAGACCAAGCTATCAAAGAGGCCTATGAAGGCCAGCCACTCACCAATAGCACCCGAGAACTTGGGCAAGTCCAATGTGGGCAACTTACCTAATAGCTCAGCTTGAGCTGGATTCCGCCGCGGAGACTCCAGTTTCGCCAGACCCTCCATCTGGCTCTCACGCGCCTCATGCGCCAGCTTGCCCCTTGCCTCAACCAAGTCGTCCGTGAAGTCGACGAATTGCTCATAATCCCGACGAGCGGAGTCCTTGACTCCGCTCTCCACATCCGCAGACAAAAGCTCAGTGTATGCGCTCTCGACCACAGCCAGTCGATCCCGAACCTGATCCGCTCGCTGCGCTAAATTATACACTCGGTCGGCGCGCCCGATCAGTGTGTGGGCATGCGCCGCCCAGCGCAGCTGCTCCTGAATTATCAGCGCAGGTGCCTTGGGTTGCTTGTGAGACGGCATCATATATAACGATAAACAAATGCAGTGATATAAATTCCAGCAACCAGTACAGCAATAAAAAATACAGATACAAATCACAGCAATAATTACAGTAATAACAGTAAGAAAATATAAACAGTAAAAAAATATAAACAGGGATGTGCCACACAGGCTAAACCTACCCGAAGCTACTCAAATACAAATACCCTAAACAAATATAACCCCTATCAGTTAAACTCACGCAGCTCAAGGCGTGGGGGGCTCTGCTACCAAAATGTTACGGCAACCACGCTCTGCTACCAAAATGTTACGGCAACCACGCTCTGCTACCAAAATGTTACGGCCCTAGCCAGTCCAGCAGAGCCTCAGAGGTCGGGGCCCATCAGCGACCTCCCGGCGGACTGCCTAGGGTCGGGTACGGAATACCTATGGCTATCAGGATATGCGGCGTGAGCAATGAATACAAAAAAGGGGTTGAAAAATAAGAAGGAAATTGCTCTTACCTTCGAAGGGCAGCTAGGGTCTATTGGGATCGAAGATCGCCAGGGAACGTGTATAGGTCGTGTGGTGTGGTGTGACGTTAAGTGTAAGATAGGTGTCCTGACAGTCCCCGAGAAGGAGGCCCCAGGCCCCCAGACTTCGACAGTGAGTAGACACTCCCAGTCACTCGCCAGCAGACACGTCACAGAATTGATTATAACGAAATAAATAACTCAGTCAATACACAAGCAGTTACAGTCACAAGCACAGCAACAAATATTTATAGTTACCAAATAAACCGTTAGATATATTCACAGGACCGCGTGCGGTCACGCCAGCAAAGAGTCCAAACCCAACATTGGGGTTCTCACAAAGCTACACAGAAAATTGCGTTCGTGCAGAGCGAACTCGAGACCTTACAGTTAAGTTATAAGTACAGCAATTAAAACGGTAGCAGTAAAGTAAGTAAGTAAGCAGTTAATAAACCACGAGGCACGCGCAAAACAATAAGTCCAACAATAGGAACTGGCCGGCCGTCGAGCAGCGATACGGCCACACCTTGCAGAGCGGACGCGAGACTTTATTCGCCGTATCGAGCAGCGATACGTCCGCTACCGTGAGAGCGGAATCGAGACTTCACAGTTAAGTTATAAGTACAGCAATTAAAACGGTAGCAGTAAAGTAAGTAAGTAAGCAGTTAATAAACCACGAGGCACGCGCAAAACAATAAGTCCAACAATAGGAACTGGCCGGCCGTCGAGAAGCGATACGGCCACACCTTGCAGAGCGGACGCGAGACTATATTCGCCGTATCGAGCAGCGATACGTCCGCTACCGTCAGAGCGGAATCGAGACTGTTCGCCGCTAAGCGGCGCGGGCGACGGCGACGGCGGGGGGCCGTGCCACCTGGCGATATCACCGATGAAGCCCATACAGAAAAAAGCGTCGCTAACGCAGCGAAATGGTATTACAAAATCAGAAGTAATAAATGACAGAGCCACGGTTAAACTAAACCCTAAGGCAATCGCTCTAAGGCGCGATTTGGCCTAAACATTTGTATAAATATTATTTTCTCGTCTTGTAAGAGATGAGCTATACTTCCTAATCTTCGTGGGTTTCTCGTGCTCTGGGGAGTATGTAGAGCCGTTGATTCTGGTTATTATTATATTAATAGCCATCATTTTTTATGGTGCGTGAGTTATATATCAATAATTGTGTTGCATTAAGCTTCTCCTATATTGAGAGAAGGCTTTTGCCCAGCAGTGGGACGCTTATAAGCTGACTTAGTTCTATTCAGAGAGCTTAAAAGTAAGGTACTAATATTATAAACTACGAAAGTGAATCAAGTGTACCATACTGCAATTACTTGACGTCACGCGACGCAAGTGATCAGCTGGCCGAATCGAATGCAACGCTGAGTGTTGATTGTGCAGTACTGCGCTGTTGGAACTAGACAAAGGTGTGGACTTTAGACCGTGACGCGTGCGTAGTTCTCAGCGAGCCTGTGCGCGATGATCCTTGTAGTAGTTACTAGTTACTATAGAAGTAGTCACGAGTAAATACCTACATTAGTTCTTTGTTCTCGCTTAGGTTTCAAGTCGTATGTATTGTGAGTATGTATTGTCTAGGTCGTCTATTCTAGCTATGTTTTAGCTTCTCAGACTAACTTATGTAAATTATCTAAGGAAAGTATGATGTCTGGACAGAGTGAGTCTGGCTGATAGCTGGCGAGAGAGGCGTGGGTACATTAGTATGCGGCGCGCGACCAGCTCGACTTCCACTCGTAGATTATCTGTCAAATGTAACTTCGCTGTTATCTCTTGACAAATTATATCAATTTATAAAGGAAGTATTTGGAATCATAAAAGCTTGACTTAAACTTTTTTACAGAGTAATAAAACAAATAAGTATAAATAAATATCTTTGACATATGTGTACGGTCGTTCGTCCTTAAGGTAGGCAACTTAATACCCGTGTTTTATTGTGATACTTTTTTTGATAAGTACATAATACATGTAGTTTAGATACATATAATTTACCCAGAATTAAGGCGGGGATTAAACACAACTCCCGGAGTAAAAGGATCTCTGCAAAGACTGCTACTAGCAACTAGTAAACAAAAATAATTATTGTTATTCAATATTATCAAACTAAGCATTTCGTCATTGTCGAAGATAAGTACCCTTGTTTCTATTTATAGCACAGAAGTGTTATCTAGGCGCGGGCGCCAGCGCGACCCGCGACCCGCCGCGCGGCGTCAGCGAACATCTGCGAGCGCAGCTGTGATTTACGAGCGCAGGACAATCGCCAACAAAACAACCCCACGTCCCATACTCATCAATCACTGAGCGATTTGCGTCGGTTGTAATGAACTACAATGCCGGCATATGCACGCGGGCACTCTACATCGCCCCTTGTTGAGGGATGAGGGTCGTTTTATGTGCTAAATGGTTCGACGTGTTTTCATATGCAGATGCGCATCGCTTCCCGGAGCGATGACCTGCTGATTGTCATTTTGAAACTCGCGATAATTCGGCGTAGTTGTAAGCTTTATGGTACAATTAAAAGTGTAGCTTATTTTTAAATGACTAATGACACAAAACAGGTTTTAAAAAGTTATTAAAACATAGTCTAATAATGATCTAGGATTCACAAACATGCATACATTTTTTTTGTCGTAGATGTATTAAGGGGTATAGAAACGACATCGTGTGATTACTATAAAACATTTTCAATTGTTATCAATGTATTAATTGCTTATAGTTTTAAAATTTAAAGTTAGAACATTTAATAACATTCTTTTGTATCTCAATTCAATCAGAATAAAAAATTCAATGGTAATGACTATAAAAAGTAGACCATGAACGTGACTCCAACGAGTAGCCGACGACAGCGGACCACAACAGCGACTAAGGATTAGTTTAATCAACCAGAAACACGTGTCCTCGACCGTGAATGCCTAAAAAGTCCTATGCGCCCTTCGTGCACCCCGTGAGGGAGATTTGGGGGTGTGCCCTCAGTGCACCCTATGATTGTACCGCGGTGTGCTGTCAAGTTGTGACGTTAAAACGCCTCACTAATTAACAACTTGTCAGCGACGCCGTGATAACCTCATTGTTAACACACATGTTTTTGAAATATATAACACCACTTCTCGTCAACCACGTTGAAGCTTATAGCTCCTGCTCCGCTATTGTAGTTTTCAAAGTGACTTTTAAAATTTACTAAATGATCTGGTGAACTTTGTACTCCCATAATTTTCTTGTCATAAATGTTTTAATTCTTCTTTATTATTTTTTTTTCATAAACAAACCATATGATGATAATACCAAACAAAAATAAAATTATTACATAAAACTAGCGGTAGATGTTGTCTTGTCCGAAAAACAGCTACCAAATTCAATTATATACCGATAACTGCGCCACCTACCGAGTCCAATTGAGATAAAAACTACCCTATCTCCCAAGTTGGACCAAATTACAGATGTTTACAAAATTTGACGAAAATTGGTTTAGTAGTTTCGGAGTTTATCGCTAACATACATCCTGACATGAAATTTATGTATATATGTTGCAGTCACAACTCTTAACCAGTCAAAAGTACTATTGACTAGCAAAATCAGTCAAAAGTACTTTAGACTGGACAAGTTCGTCAAAAGTGGTTTTGACTGAAAATTATTGGTTATTAGTACTTTTGACTGCAAATTTGCGGTTAAAAATACTTTTGACTGACGCTCTCCGTCAAAAGTAGTTTTAACTGCAAAAAAGCGTCAGTCAAAAGCACTATTAACTCGTTAGATGTGAATAAAAAAGATATTTATTAAATTTGAAATCAATCAACTCCAATTAAATTACGAAGGTCTGCCTTTCCTTTGTCTACATCTGGGATTGGTATGGTCACATTGTCTCCGACTTTCAGCGGTGGATGAGATTGATCGCTTACTGTTTTCATTCTCTTTGCTTGTTTTACAAAATTCAAATGAGCTTTTTCTCTTGCTTCCAATATCATTGATTCGTTTCTGTTGTGTTCAAACATTTCTTCTTGTTCTTTGTTTTCTCCTTGTTCTTTGATTTCTTCTTGTTCTTTACCTGTTTTTTTTTTGTTTCAAGTTTTTCTTTTTTGTCTTGGTTCTCTTCATTATCATCGAAGTTTTGATTCATTTCTGGGATTGCAACTTTCAAGTCTTCTTCATTATGTAATCCGCTTATAATTTCCAAAGGTAGATTAGCTGTTGTTAGCCCCACTTTAGGTTCTGTTCCAAACATTGCTTGATACGGAGACTGCTTTATCCCTGATTGAAATGCTCTGTTCTTCATGAATTGAACAAAATTAAGCCCATTCGACCAGTTAGTGGTTTTATTGTCTTCCATCCAAGAAGCTAGCATATTTTTAAAATCTTGATTAGCCCTTTCCACGAAACCTTGACTTTGGCTATGACATGGTTTCCCAGTTACTAGTTTTAGTTCCGGCCAATATGATGTTAATTCTTTTATAACTGAGTTAACAAACTCTCTACCATTATCTGAGTGCAAAATACATGGTGCTCCAAAGGTCAAAAAAATATCCATTAATTGATTTGCAACTTCAGTAGCCCTTTTTGATGTCAGTGGTCGCAAAATTACAAATTTAGTCAAACGATCCTGATAAACATAATAAATTTATGCCCGCGATCTTCTTGCGACTGCGTGTCAATCAGATCGACTTGGCAGCGGCTGTTCATTTCAGAGTGCAGGATCGGTTTCGAAACCAGACCCCTTCTTTTTTGCTTTACTTCCTTTAGCATACTTCGAACATTGATAAATATATATTAATCATTTCTTTTATAATATTAGCGTATTTTTTTGCCGTTTCATACTTAAGTCTGTCGCGACCACCATGAAATATAAGTAGATAGATATAGTATCATAGAAATATGAGCAGCATCAATAATGTCGTAGATTTCCTCAGTTAACAAAAAATATTTGACAGGTTCTGTGTGTGTAACTAATTTTCTTATACCACAAACTTCAATGGTGTTAAAGCGTTGTAGTCAACTGTACTGTAATGGTGTTTTCTTTTCATTAAATTTCGCGTCTTCCACATCCATTGCAAAGTTTTCAAATGTTTCTTTTGTCATCACATTGAAATGACTATCTTTCATATCTTCCATTGCTAAAATTCTTTGCAAAAAGCCTTCTTTCTTTTCGTAGTCACTCATTTTTGTTCTAATATCAGCACGTTCTCCACTAATAATGAGTAATATAAAAGTTTATATGTGCGTTTGTCGTTATTTTTATCGACCACCTTAACTTTTAAGAGTTTTGACTGATACAACCAGTCAAAACCACTTTTGACGGAATCATTTAGTCAAAAGTACTTTTAACCAGCTCCATTGGGCAAAAGTACTGTTAACTGTTATTTTAGTCAAAAGTATTATTGACTAAAGCAAACGGTCAAAAGTACTTTTGACTGATTTTGCTAGTCAATAGTGCTTTTGACTGGTTAAGAGTTTTGACTGCAACATATATATATATATATATGCAGTCGTTTGGAAGTTTTTTGCGCACATATCTTTCGGATTCATTTTTATTTACGAGTCCAGATAGACAGATAAAGATATATCACTTCCGATTTATTCTTCACAATTTGATGCTGGTTTTAAACATATTGTCGTGGATTTTAGAGTTTATTGGTAACGATGTAACAGATTCTTCCTACTTATATTATTAAAAATATACTCAACAACCCACATTTATTGTCACTGTTCCAACCCTCTCCATCGCGTTATTCTTATTATCTTTTAAATAAATTCTTTTAAATCAGACAAGGAGATCTTAAGTTTTACTAAGTTATGTATAGAATATACAAAAATTACTTTTGTTCATACTAATTTAGGTTGTTATTTGAATTGAATATACAATTTTTAAACAATAGTATCAGATCAGATCTTCCACTCAAAGTTTTAGACTCATTGCCAAATTTCTGTTTTTCATACTCTACAAGGGTACGACTTAACAAGTTTATCTCTAAGCTTTTGTTAACACAAGCGTCGTATATAAGATTTAGGCGGACACATACTGTTACGTTTAATCAGTTTCTTAATGGTATTCGAGGATATCATTTAGTTTGTGATTGCGACGACTAAAGCGTGCTCAGTAGCTAGAGTCCTCCCACACGCTGTGTAACATGATGCGTGTGAGATGAAGATAAGACGGGCGTTTACAAATATCGACTGTTCCCAATTAAGCCTGCCTAATCCGTTTATCCCTTGAGTCGATAGACTCTGTTCCAGTGGTTCTCAACCATTTAAAAATGAGGTACAATAAACTTTGGAATATTTGTTGTGGAGAACATGTGCTTGCAAAAAAAGTGTTAAGAATAGCGTTAAAATAATTGTGTTTGCTCGCAAACGAAAAAAAAACCGACTTCAATTACATCGCAGAGTAGTACAACGTAGATCGACGAAAAAATAGTAATACTTTGTTCGTATTCCATATAACGCGACATTATAAAATTGTAGAATTATATAATGTTCTACTGTTATTTCTAACATTTTGTTAGCGATTGTAGGCAGAAATTTCATAAAAGGCCCGTCGTCGATTCGCGCGAAGCGCTGACATCGCTTATTACGGCGGGTTTTTTAGTTGAAGCGGATTTATATTGAATTACGGTTTATGTCTTTTTTATTAAAAATATGTAATGTTCATGTTTTCACACAGCTCCGATGCACGACTGGAGTTTACCCCTTCAGATTAATTGTCTAAATAGGCACAAAAAGGCTTACTAGTCTAAGAAATATATTATTACTATATCAAATTGTAAATAAATGAATGCAATAACGCCATCTATCGGAACCTAATTGCGTTATTAGAAAACGTCTGAACGCCATCTCTAACAAGGTCATTCGTTCAGTAGATTTTACTGTTCAATTTTTTCATTCCGGGGCCTTAAATGAAAATCGATTCTTAAGGAGAAAACTCCAAAAACAGTCAAGTAAATACGCCATATCAGATATAGCTCAAAAAGTTCGAGTCAAATCTCAATTATATTTAAATGGGACCACATGACAAGCACCACCTATCGATTAAAAAAAGAATCATCGATATCGGTCCACCCAGTAAAATAGTAATGAGGTTAATATAACGTTGGTCGACGTAAAATAGCCAAGTAAATACCCAGTATTAGCGATAACTCAAAAATTAAAAGCTCAAATATATTTATAACGAATAAACTGCTACTCTCTACTCTAGTGGAATATTGTAATTTGATCGATAGTGAACGAAGTAATTTCATTAAATTTTGATAGATGGCGTTGTGGCAAAGTATTGAACATGACCACAGTCGTCTTAACATCGTCATGTAAATACGTGTCATCAAAGATTACTCAAAAATTGCTCATTATATCTCAATCATATTTAAAACGGACGACATGACAAGTATTAGCTTTTGATTTATACAAAAAAGATCAAAATCAGTGCACCCAGTAAAAAGATATAACGTATAATACAACGTAGGGTGACGAAAAAACCGTCAAGTAAATACGCAATATTAGATATAACTCACAAATTACGAATCAAATTTCAATTAAATTTGAATGGGACCACGTGACGAATAGTAGCTTTTAATTTATATAAGAAACGTCAAAATCGATGCACCCAGTAAAAAGTTATGAGGTATAATACAACGTAAGGTGACGAAAATAATGTCAAGTAAATACGCGTTATCAAAGATTAATCAAAAAGTAGTTATCAGATCTCGATAAAATTTATATGTGACCACATGATAAACATCAGCTTTCGATTAAAGTAAAAATTATCAAAATCGATACACCCAGTAAAAAGTTATTGCGGATTTTCAAGAGTTTCTCTCGATTTCTCTGGGATTCCATCATCAGATCCTGGTTTCCTTATCATGGTACCAAACTAGGGATATCCCCTTTCCAACAAAAAAAGAATTATCAAAATCGGTACACCCAGTAGAAAGTTATGTGGTATAATACAACGTAGGTCGACGAAAAAAGCGTCAAGTAAAAACGCATTATTAGATATAATTCGCAAAGTAGTTGTTAGATCTCAAATAAATTTAAATGGGACCAATCGGCACACACCACCTTTCGATTAAAACAAAATTTGTCGAAATCGGTCTACCTGGTCAAAAGTTCTGATGTAACATACATAAAAAAAAAAAAAAAAATACAGTCGAATTGAGAACCTCCTCCTTTTTTGGAAGTCGGTTAAAAAAGCGGATGTCCTTAATTCGAGTGCATTTTTACTTACTTTTTGTTCGAGAACAGACCCATTTATTTTTTGACTGTATTACAAATTTATTTCATTTTCATTTAAAAAAAAAAAATTATTGTAATATAGAGCTCTTACGATGAGAGTCTTTACGACGGGCCCGAGTCCGACGAGCAGGGGTTGAGCGCCGCTGCTCTACCGCGCTTTTATTTATAATCCCGCTATATTTCGTATTAGGGACAGCAGTTCTTAATGGCAAGGGTCTAATACGGTCTGATTGGTTCCGACGTCACCGGGGGATTTAAAAAGATAGCTTTATAAAAGTTTCACTGAGACCCGCTCCGCGGCCGTTCACTTGTGTCAGCGAACCGTTTGAGTATGTTTGTGTACTTTCTGAAAGTAAGCAATACACTCGACTTAGTCTAGAATTTTATTGGAACAGATGGGTATAGAAGTTAATGAAGAATAAACAAAGTTAACACATAAGCACAAAATCGAAAATAGTAGGGATTGTGAATAGCAAGTTGGGTCTAAAATGGTAATCAAGTAGTGCGGTCATGGTTTATTGGCATTTATCGTTAATAGAGATAATAAGTGTCGCTCGTGGCGTCGGCGGCAGACGTCAGCGTTACCGACTAATGCCCTACAATCTGTAATTCGCTGTGACTACGTACAACTATATATGTAGTTCTGCTAGAGAAGGAATGAAAAGGAACCATCATAGTTCTTTATTTTTTTTTAAAAGGTTTTAGTAGGCAAAGAGGTCATAAGTCAAAGTTTTAACTTGAACAAGCTAAATATTTAATTATTTTTTTTCGTCTGCTGTTTGAACTTTATTTTTATTTATTTATTTTATTTATTTATTTCATACATACAAGTTTACAGAGCTTTGCTCCAAACACAAGTAGGTCAATCAAAATTAAAAAAAAAAAAAAAAAAACCAAAAACACAGGTATGACAAATGAAGTAAATAATGGTAAATGTAGAATTAAAAATATACAATCTTATCAAAATACAATAATTAAAATTTACAATGTCAATAAAAATATACCTACTTAGTTGATAATATTAAAATAACTAAATATCAATAATTTTGTTAAGAAATTCATATGTAGAAATTACAATATCAATGTCAAAATAAAATATCTAGTCAAAATTCAGAATTCTGTTTATAAAAATACATTCGTGTCAGTATATTAGATGTCAAAACGAAAAAAAAAACGTCAAAATTAAAAAAAATTAAATATTACTAATGTCAGGATTAAATTATACAACAAAATAAATTTATAACGTACAAAGATATTTATAGCTATTTTTACAGAAAACAGAGATCTTATCGGCAAATAAGTCTATGTCCTCACAATGAGTGAGCAAATCGCTGATCAAATGTAGTGCGCGTATTGTCGGGGCGTGTGCCGCGTACCGCGTGCGAGTAGGGGGCTTTTGCAGTAAGCGCGGACGACGCCGCGGTGCGACAATTCCGAAATTATTTTGGGGAATACGGGAAGGAACTAGAATATTTAAGCTCTCCAATAACACTGGACTATCTACTTTGTTATGTAAAATTCGAAGATAGTGTATTAAAAGAAATAGTTTACGTCTAAGACATAGCGTTTCTAGCCCAACCATGCCATACACGAATAAAGAGGGGTAAAGATAAGGATAGTACCCATACTGACGCTTGTACAAATATCGAGCAAATTTCCGCTGAACCCGTTCAACAGTAATATTATGTTTATCTACATGAGGGTCCCAGATGATAGCCGCATATTCAAGTTTACTACGAACGTAGCAATTAAACAGTATTCTAGCTACATTTAAGCTACTAAACTGCGAAGAAGTCCTTATGATAAAACCAAGAGACTTGTTGGCAACCTCACAAATATTAGTCACATGTTCACGAAAGTCAAAATTACGATCCAATGTCAATCCAAGATCACGAATAGAATTAACTCTTTCCAAAGGAGCGTCACATAATTTATATACTACTTGGATGCAGTTGCGTTTACGAGTAAAAGTAATGGATTTGCACTTGTCAATATTAAGAGGAAGAGAATTTCTACTACTCCACTCTGCAACTGCGTCAATATCAACCTGTAAGGCTTGCGCGTCAGCTGCATCGGTAATTCCCATGTATAATTTCAGGTCATCGGCAAAAAGAAGACACTGTGCAGTTTGAACAATATCAGGGAGATCATTGATCATAATCAAGAAAAGCGTAGGTCCTAAGGTACTACCTTGACTCACACCAGACCTTGTGTAAAATTTAAATGATTCAAAGCCATCAACTTTGACAAACTGACACCTATCCTTGAGATAGTCACTGAAAAAGTCAAGTAATTTAGGAGTAAAACCCATCAGGGCCATCTTATTCAAAAGAATATCATTGTCAACCAAGTCGAAGGCCTTCCTGAAGTCAAAATACGCTGCGTCGACTTGGCGCCTTAAATCAAGTTGAGAACATACATAGTCAGTAAGTGCTATTAAGTTTGTAGTGGTAGATCTCGCTTTACGAAAACCATGCTGACTATGGTGCAATAGGTCATTAATTTGATGGCTAATGAGATAGTTAAGAATGGTTTCAAATATCTTGGCAAACACAGACTGTACCGCAATTGGTCTAAACGTGGTAACATCGTTACCTGAACCTTTGGGAATCGGAGTGACTCTCGACAGTTTCCAGGAGTTGGGATACCTCGAATGCTTGATACACAAATTGTATAAGAACAAAAGTGGCTTCTGTAGGACAGATATACAATCCTTACCTAAGAACACGGGAATGCCATCAGGTCCACTACATGATTTTGGTTTCAGGCAACTTACCGCAGTTTTTAAGTCCCTTGCATCCACTACGCGTATTGAGACAGATCTAGCGTCAGATAATGCATCCGCAGCCCGGGCGGCTTTAGCAGGGTTTAAATATGGTTCACGATCATGAAATACAGACCTAAAGTACCTAGCAAAAGCATCAGCAGCAAATTGTCCAGTGACTTCTGTATTTTCGTATACATACGATTTAGTACGATTCCTGCTCCTTTTCTTGTCTTTTATATATCCCCAAAATTTTGTAGGGTCTTCAATAATTTTATTTTGAATGTAATTTAAATGTTCCTGATACGCTTTCGTTATTAGAAGTTTAACACGCCATCTATAGTATCGGAATAACTCTTTGTTAAATAATTGACCTTCTGATTTAAATTTTTTCAAGTGGAAAAATTTATTTTTTATGTTTTGAATGATTTCTTTGGTAAACCAGTTAGGATAATGTGCCCTCATTAGCGATGATTTTTGCTTAAAGGGGACATATAAATCTATTATACTATATATTTTAGAATAAAAAATAGTAACAGCTTCATTGACATCATCTACTTTGTAAATATCAGACCAATCAAGATTGATAAAAGCAGCGTATAGCGATTGATAGTCAGCCTTCCTCCAATTCCACTCCAAAGGTGCAAAAATATTGGAAAGCTGAGGAGCCTGCACCGAGCAACAAGAAAAACTTACAGATATTTCTAACGCGGGATGATAACTATCTATGGGTATTAGAGGATTATCACTAATTTGAACACTAATTCGATCAGAATCCACATCACTCAATATAAGGTCCAGCTTACTGCCATGGCTATTAATGACAGTATTGTATTGAGTAAGATTACAAAATTTTGAAAACATGTTAAATTGTCTTTTTATATGTGCACTAAAAGAATTTAAATTAAAATCACCCATTATAAGGACATTCATATCAGGACATAAATTAACTGCGTTTTCAATGCAAGTTAATACATTAAGGTATTGGTCGTCATTATAACGAGGTGGAAGATACACCACACAACACAAACATGTCAGAAGTTTACTCGAAATAACTGCGAATAAAACTTCTTTATCAGATGTTAGACCATCGATATTTCCGAGTACATGCACGGAATAGCAATCACGTACCGCAAGCAGAACGCCCCCCCAACCAGTATCACCATCACGATCATTACGAATCACAACGTAACCAGCAGGGAAGAGCTCACCATCGGTCACCGAGCTCGTTAAAAAGGTCTCAGTCAGAGCTATGAGGTCATATTTCGATTGTAAAATGTTATTATAGAATATAGAAGTCTTAGAACGCAAGCCTCGTACATTTTGATAAAAGCACTCTATTGTTTTTGACTTACGTGCTCTTATTTTCAACCCTTTTAGAGCGAAAGTTCTGACGCCAGGGCTTAATACAAATGCCTTCAGCCCAGTTATTGGGAAGCATCACTAGATCTGCCAGCCTGCACGGAACACCTATTTTGAAAGATGCGTAACTACCACGAGACTTCAGGGCCTCGACAGTACAAACATCTTCGCCGCATACAGTTTGCAGATGGGCACGCACTTCGTCCTCTGTTGTACCTTCTTTCTTTATATACGTTTACTTTGACTTATAGATTTTTTTATAGAGCTAGCAGTAGCTTACGGAAAGGAAACAAATTATAAATTAATTAATACCATTTAATCTGTAAAGAAAAGAAACGGACTTAAAACGTATTATGTAGATACTCAAGTGGTCTTGCTAACTAGCTCAGTAGATACAAGCTTTATGTTACCTCACAGACGCAGTGTTTATCTAAAATGTTAACCGATAAGCTATTAGATGTCTTAATGCTTGTAAACTAACATCATTTCGCAATTGGAACAAGAACGCTGCACTTTACAGGCGTCTGCAGTTCGCTAATGGTGATATTAGCTGACGGTTCACCGCGCGCTGCGTAGCGTCACTTACGCAATGTTCCGTACAATACTACGCTTGTTAGACAGGCCCCGGGTTCTCGAAATAAACACATCTTTTATTGCCATTCAGTAGATGCTTGTTACTTTAGTTAATGTTCAT
The DNA here is from genome assembly GCF_905220565.1 of Melitaea cinxia. Classification (NCBI taxonomy): domain Eukaryota; kingdom Metazoa; phylum Arthropoda; class Insecta; order Lepidoptera; family Nymphalidae; genus Melitaea; species Melitaea cinxia. The sequence goes on along the minus strand of NC_059398.1, from coordinate 18,784,424 downwards.
TTATTTCTAACAATCAACTGAAACATTCTTTACTAAAATAAGCTTTGAAAGCGTATTTGATCCGTCATTTCACAAGACACAAAATTTTGTACCTCAATTATCATGATTGTGAAGCTACCGGCAAATGTTTACAATAAACACGTGTCTACTCTCACGAGTTGTAATTATGAGCCTCTGCAGATCGTCCCTGAACCCAGACGCGTGTATTGTCTCGGATTACAATTCATGGTAAGTTCAACTAAGAAATTGACTGTAAGCTTATAAAGTGAAACAAGCCTTTTTGTGATCCATTTATAACAGTTTATTTTACCCAAGTCCTTACAATAATGAGAATCGCCAATATTTCTCGAATACTATTATATACTTATGTTTCATCTTACGTGGGCTGTGTCAGTCTCCTGTGCGCGGTGTAGGAGCACACGCATGCAGTCCCGCGGGACCGCTCGACTTTTGACCTTTTTACTGTTCTCTGCGTGATATGCCATCTGATGTATCTTGAGTCATATTAAACGAAATAAATAAAATCTAGTACAAATGTAGACCCAGCCGCGGAGAGAAAGGACGTGATTTATTTTCCTTTAAGTATTCAATGTATATATAGAAGTAATTTATACTATATAATACTAATTTATTACGAGTTGCTAAATGTCAGCAATAAACCTCAGACGGTGGGATATTTTGTAACAATATCCCTGACAATGTTTGAAAGAAAAACCATTAATATTTTCATTAACATTAGTTATACTCGTACAGTTGCGAAGCTGTAACAAATGATTTACTATGATTGTTGCTAAACTATAAAAATTTCTACGTAAATATCTCAAAATAAAACGAAGCGTAAAAATAAAACACAAAAACGCGGTAAATAAATTATGTTCTCGTCTAAATCAACGCAGACGTGTTTAATTGTAACAGTTTATAAATATAGAGCGAGTTCTTTAAACACTCTCACTGTAGCTTTATTTTGAGAATTGTCGAGTGTGTTGAGTTTTCCAGTAACGTGTTCTTCTGGCGATCATCTTGTTTACCTCGTCCGCCTCCAGCTCGGCTCGGTGACCGGCAGGTGAGCTATTCGCGGTAACTGTTAAAATAGACGTGGTGTAAACAAACGCTCGCCGGCCATGTGGCGCGGTACGAGGCTCGTAGCCTGTTTCAGCACTCGTGGATAACGCTAATTGACGAATGACGATATCCAATAGATAAAAGATTTTGATTTATTATTCTTACCATCGATCTCCACTATCTTTACGACATATTACTATTTACAAATATGAAAGAAATAGTTTATGAATTGATTATAAACAGGTCTTAATTTCTTTCCCACCTGCTGCTGTTAAAATATATTCGTAATTTATTTGCTGGATATATTATATGACGTGAGTCACCGGCGAGCCATTAGGAAGCTATTACGAGATACGGGCACCGAATGATCTATTTGATGTTTCATATTAATTTGTCTGCTTTAATCAGAGCACAGTGCTGTCTTTCAAGTTCCCTGAACTGCGATGCGCGATGGAGTGTCTGACTGTGTCATGTATTCTGGGTTTTTTGCTTGTAATTGATATATTGGGTACACGTTCAGATGGTTTCCTTTTAAGACGTGCGTTAGTCGATATGATTTACACATTCAAATGAACACGATTGATTTTAAACGAGGTTATTGATACAAAACGCCATATTGATACAATAATATTATTTATTTGGATACTAGACTAATGAGTAATGACAGTACTTACAATACAAATGACAAGATAATAAAATCTAAATTTGACGATCAAATGTATTTTAGACGACGCGTTGGCGCAGCGGTCATAGCACTGGCTGTTGGGCTGGCGGTCGCGGGTTCAATTCTCGCTCACGAGAGACATTTGTATCGGTCATATAGATGTTTGTCGTGGCCTGGGTGTTGTGCTTGTGTGTTGTGTGTTTCCGGACCCCCGACACAGGAGAAAATCCTACTGGGGCCCGTTGAGTGTGAAGCGTTTATTTGTTATTATTATTATAATTTAACAAACTAAGTAATATTTTAAGCAAGCTGACAGTAAAATCACACGTCACGGTCAGATAGTTTCTTGTACAGAATAATTTTCTTTATCTTTTAAAGTTTTCTTAACAACTCAAATCAAGATCAAGAAGTTGTGGGTTCAAGAAGGCTTCAAAACACTTTTGAATTGTCATTACACAAATTATAATTTCATTATCATTTACCATCATTACAGCCTATACAGTCCACTGCTGGACATAGGCCTCCACAAGTTTACGCCAAAAATAACGTGAACTCATGTGCTTTGCCCATAGTTACCACGCTGGGCAGGCGGGTTGGTGACCGCAGTACTGGCTTTGTCGCACCGAAGACGCTGCTGCTCGTCTTCGGTCTGTATATTTCAAAGCCAGCAGTTGGATGGTTATCTCGCCATCGGTCGGCTTTTTAAGTTCCAAGGTGGTAGCGGAACTGTGTTATCCCTTAGTCGCCTCTTACGATACCCACAGGAAGAGAGGGGGTGGCTATATTCTTTAGTACCGTAGCCACACAGTACAATTCATTAAATTTATTTAAATTGTAATATTCAGTAAATTACTTATATCATATACCTATATAATATATTCGGAACGTAGATTCCGCAGAGAAGAATAGGTAAGAAACTCTCTCAAAACACGAACTTCCGTCATATCTACACAAATCTAAAATAGTTCTTTGTTAATATGCTAGCAAATTGCTAATTAGTAATCGATCCACTGCAGTGGTGTGTGCTTGTGGTGTTGTGTGAGTCAGTGGGGCCGAGCTGCAGGCGCAAGGACGCTCAGCGCTAATGCTGATAAGCGTTTATTAGCCACTGCGATTATTATTAGCTACTTACTCATAGGGTTTATTTCGATATGACTACTATAGGAAACGTTGTACATTTGAGCACTTCGTCATACTCAATGTCTAGGAAAATAGTTACTGATTTTCAAAATCATATCTGCTTTCGCGTCCTTAAGAATGGCGTTGTAACATTTTTGAATTATACATTCATATCAAAATAATATATTAATTAGCATAATATTTCGAAATATTCCTATAACCGCTAACACTAAAAAATATCAAAAACGATTTATCAAAGTCAATTACAACAACTATTTTAAGGGTTAACGAGTTTCGTTACCGAAACGAAACAAACGAAAACATTTAAATTTTTACTTGTATTTTTTTTTTTGTTTCGCCGACGTAGCAACATTCTTTTCAAATAAAATAACTAACAAGGCATTTGTCACGCTGTCACGGTGTCACCGGCGCGCGGCGGGCGGCGGGCACTGCGCGTCACGTCGAGATTAACGTCCCTCTTACACGTCAATACGGAAGTCCTCGTTTTAATCCAAACCAGCCACTTGAAGCTGAGCTAAGAAGTCGCTTAGTCTTCACATAGCTCCCAGCTGATCCTTTATAGCCGTTTAAGACAATCAAAGGTGTTGTTAACCGATTTTCAAAAAAAGAAGTAGGTTCTCAATTCAATTGTATGCATAGTATGGCGTCCACATTCAAGATGGCGGAGTAGTTGTTTTTATTGCACTCCTACAATAAATGGGTTTGATACCTTACAATAAATTGGCTTGCTGAGAATAGCTTGAAATATTTATTTATTTATTTATTTACAGACACCAACAGCATTACAAACATACATTACAATAAGCTATACTCTACAATATTAAGATAGTATGCATGCTAATTACAGATATGTACATCACTCTTAATTAATTAAATTTGATCTTTATACAATCAAAAATGGAAAAAAAATATACAAAAAAAAATTAATGTGAGTTCACGTTACATACTCTCGCACAGTAGGTAATATAGGGAAAAATTAGGAAATATAATCTAAAATAAAAACTATAATAAGCTATATGAAGAGAAATATGAAGTGACGTCACTCTAAATCCAATATGGCCGACTTCTAAATATAGCAGACTAACGCCGAGTTGCACGAAAAGAAATTAAAATTTAAGTAGTGATTAAATTAATTTAATCGCAAGAATTGTATGAAATTCTTGTGATTAAATTAGTTTAATCTCTACTTAAATTTTAATTTTGTTTCGTGCAACTCAGCGTAAGTTTTTATGCTTTCCTACATTATGGGTATCAAATGAGAATACCAGACTTAGAAATATGTCCAGCGATAGCTAAAAAGTAAAAAATAAATTAAATTTTGGAAAAGTTTATTTTTTTAGCGCTATTAACAAAAGCTTGTTTGATCATTCAAGTATAATACAATATTATTTAGTTTAATTTAAAGTCGTATTCAGTTCTAGCTGCAGTGAGATTTTCAGTGCAGCTGATACTCATACTTGATATAGCTTATCATATAGCAGGCTTTGAATAATTCCCAGTGGACGACTTACTTAATTAATAAACTTAGAGGAATCTCGCTCAAGGCCGGCGCTATTTCACTAAAAGTGCGTCGAATTACTGCTGTCACGTGATTAAATAAAATAAAAACTTTGACCTTTACTTGTCCTTCTATTTTGCTTGAGCGCTAGAAATCTCATACGGATTCACTTGTGGGGTATTTTGAAATTTGGAATCCCTTTATGAAATATAATTATTCCTTTGTTTAGGCTACGTCACAATGCGTCACAATTTCTATGACCGCTCATTAATGTCACACCTGGCAAGCCAAACTAACTGTGATGTTTAATTAGAGTTCTCTGTCTTCTTGTTGTCACATGGCACGTCCCTATTTTATGAACGGTCCCGCCAGCTTGATGGATATCTCACGTGATTGCTTCTGCTAGCTCCTCGCTGTTGAGTTTTATTTCGATGTTTCATGAACATTAAACGGAAATATCTTTTATGCACTAAGGAGCTAGCTAAAATAATTTTTGACGAAAATTATACGGGTACAGCAGGAAATATCCTGCGCAACATCTGGAGCAGCCCGACTGGGGAAGTACCTCGACCTTGCAGAAGATCACAGCTAAATAATACTGCTTTCAAGCAGTGTTGTGAGTCCAGAGCTCCGGGGGGAATGGAGGTACGGTCAGCAACGCGCTTACGATGCTTGTAGTGTTGCAGGTCTATAGGATACGGTAATTGTTTACCTTCAGGTGAGCTGTACGCTTGTTTGCCTGGTTGTATAAAATCGTTTTTCAAGTTTGATGTAAATCTATTACAGTGATGCACTTGCAATTGCCGTTGACGCTAGTAGACGAGGAGAATACATAGTCCAGTCTTGCGTTTGGGTAGTAGTGTTAAGCTGAACAAAAGTAAAACGGTTCGTTTTTTCAATATAGTAACCAGACTCAAGTAACCACGACGGCTTAAAATGAATTTATTAGATAATAACAGATTCGTGAAACGAATGTAATTCATCTCGAGACACTATTGTTCATATCGAATCGATTTCATCACACCTTAAATAAAGTGTCAGACATTCTTTTTCTAATTATTGATAACATGAGATATTAGAGTATCAATAATTACAGACATACATTCATATATCTTTTAGATATTAATGTGGTTTTATAGAAAAGTAGCGCACTTAAAAATTACTTAATTAAGAACACATCACGCAAAGCCTTTCTTACAAAAATACTTTTATAGTACCTGTATGGTGATGTGAAATCGCGTGAGGTGACGAAGGTCGACCTTAGCCTTGGGTTTGATTAATAAGTTTTCAGTCGAGCCTCTTGAAATACGGAAGCGTATTAATTCCAGGGGGTCATTGTCGAGTCCTGACCTCCGTCAGTTCTCTCGTTCTTAAATTGTTTGAGCCTCAGTTGTCTTCTCAGACCGATTGAGTCATGTGGACTATCAATTACGGGCCACAGACTACAGAAGTAATAGACAGGAACGAAAAAAAAACAATGAATGAGATAAAATGTATTTTAAAAAAAGTGCTACATTTTCGAATCTAAAATATTTATTGGCTATGGATATCTACGTGTCGTATTTCAAGTATGTATGTTTAAGCTTAGTGTTGTTTAATTTAGTGTTAAGTAAATTGACGTAAGTAATTGACGTAACGCGTTGTATTCAAATCAATTAGTAAATTAAGTCATTTCCAATATTATTGTAGTCACAGTGCGATCGATTGCTAAATATTAATTATAACGCAATTTGTTTGATAATTGCCAATTTCTCTTTGGAAAAATACTATTTTTTGAATTGCAAATATTTTATTATTTATTATATTTTAGTGATAAATAATTGACACTAGTGATTAAGCCCTGTAGCAGTCGTACTATCACTCGCTTGCTATCGCTTTTAAATTGCTACCGGGCAGTAAAAATTGCGCAATTCTTGTTATTGTTAAATTGTTACAGAGTACATGTACCAGTACTAGTTGTCAAGTCATACGTTGAATCTAATTAAGTATCCGTATTAATAAAATGTAAGCGATAATATTGACAAATACGAGTCGATGGAGAGCATCGTTATCGTTCGTTAACGTATTAGTTCGAAGATCTTTGACATCGAAATAAAATAAAAAAAAATCTTTCACCATAAGGTGATTACACACACATAACGAACTTCAAAAAATATAATTTATAAAAAATGAACAAAAATAAAAGAAACTTAAGGTAGCAACAATATCGATTAACAAAAAAAAAATACATCTTAACATTAGGTACATTACAAACTACCCTACACGGCTATTTTACCCTAATGCCTCCCTGTTATATTCATCGTGATGTGGACCCCTGCTTGACCTTGTCTGAGACATTTATTTGTATATTCATATATTTAATCGAACACAACATTGTTAATATTACTGTTTGTTTATGTAAACATTGAGGCTTATCGCATTACACAATTGTGCAGATAGCAGTGCGTGGCCGTGAACACAGTTAATAATAAAGAGCGCAAGGCCGCTACTACCGGAAACCTAATCCTTCTTAGCATCTAGGAAATATTAGACTTACAACGTCCGGTGATCATAGGAGGCTACGAGATATTAAGAGCTGAGCTGACTCATTCGATAAGCTTCTTATACTGCTGGGGTGTCAAACAAGCGTACGGGTCTGATGTCACGCAGTCACCGTACCCTAGGGACGCCAGCAACAATAGAAGCTTCATCATTAATCATTCACCCTATTGCAGTCCACTGCTGGACATAGGCCTTCACAAGTTCGCGCCAAAAATGTGATCTCATGAATGTTGCCCGTAATTACCACGCTGAGTAGGCGGGTTGATGGCCGTAGGACTGGCTTTGTCGCACTGAAGACGCTGCTGCCAGTCTTTGGCCCGTGTATTTCAAAGCTAAAAGCTGGATGATTATTCCGCCATCGGTCGGCTTTTTAAGTTCCAAGGTAGTGAACTGCGTTATCCCTTAGTCGCCTCTTACGACACCCAGAGGAAGAGAGGGGGTGGCTATATTTTTACTGCCGTAACCACAAAGCAGAACAGAAGCTTCACAAGAGCGCTACTGATTCTTCCACTCGGTGAACGCGCGCATCCTAAAAAGTTCTGGCTAGGTAGACAACACAGTTACACATCATAGGATGTATGGGATTAAGAGAAGTACTTTTGGTTCTGATATTTTGTAGATCTTTGGGCTTATGAGCAGAATTTTTTCTGGTATTCTTCACCTAGGCCTTCTCTAGACTATGAGCGAAGTACATTTCCTATTATACTGTATTTCAATCATCGATAATTTCTTGCTAATAATATTTTTTATTGATAGAAAAAAATATTTCTTTTAAGTAGAATATAAGGAATCGTCCCAACGTCATGTTCGTATCAGGAAATCTATTGCAGCTCTCGATTGTACTAATTTGTCCTAACGCATATTGACACACTAACCACACTATACCTATACACATAAATAAAATTGGAGCGTCTGTTTGTAATATTAAAATAACCGCTTTTTACTAACATGCGGATGTATATACGGTACATAATAACAATAATAATAATATATAATAACAATAATAATAAAATAACATTTTTTTACAATTTTTGTCTGTCTGTCTGTCCGTTTGTTCCGGCGAATATCTGAAACGGCTAGAGCGATTTTTGACGAGACTTTTACTGGCTTTTTTTATAATAAGGAGTAACTTAGGCTGCTTCTATTTTAGAAATTTATTTATTTTGTAACTCTGCGAACAGAACAATAATTTTTTTTAAATTCCATGCGGATGAAGTCGCGCGCACAGCTAGTATGAAATATTCGTATGATAAAGTACATTAAGACAATTGTACGTATATCATCAACGAATATCGTATTCGTGTCTTATGCAAATGTGGTCTCCATTTTAATAAAAAACTCACACTTGTGTAAATATGTTGTGGTGAAAGTACCACAGCGCGTAGTGAACGGTAAATTGAACACCTTGTCCACAGCTGAGGTGTCCGAGTGGTTAAGGAGTTGGACTTGAAATCCAATGGGTTCTACCCGCGCAGGTTCGAATCCTGTCCTCAGCGGTAACTTTTTTACGTGGGGTGGAGTTCTACGTATTTAGTTTTTTATTTATTTATAAAGAATCATATTTCATTTCATTTGATTTTAACGGAATCTTAATTTTTTTTTGGAATAAGTAAACAAATACTTTAATTTGAGTAGTTTTCTGATTTTTTCGCTACCAAAGTCCACATAATGATCCCATTGTTACTAAAACATTTTGTGCTCGTAGGTATCACAGGGCTCATTGAAACAGTAATTGATAAATACATAAACACAGAATCTTTAATATATTTATATATATAAAAATGACTTAAATGTTGTAATTAATTAAAATTTTAAAAAGGTTCACATTAAGAAAAACATGAATTTTTGTATTTGCAATGACATACTTCCTACTTCGAGTTTAATTTTGCAAACGAGATGAAAGATTATGTATTTAGTCTCAAAACTACACCTATTTGTAAATAAATATATTTAAATTTACTATGACTATTTGAACCATATATATTTTTAGTTATTTTTAGTTGTTGTTTTAATTAAGAAAAATTGCTTGATATATTTTAGTAAATCTTATAAACAGGTGGACAGAGATCCTAATTCACTGTATAAGATTGGAGCGATATCAGCAAGTACGAGCAACATTGCAACTCGCCTGATAACAAGAAGCTGTTATCAGCAGCGTGGCTGATAACAGCGCTCTGTTTACAGTCTCGCGCAATGCCAATATGACCAGTGCTTCCGTAATGTTTGTTTATTTGTATTTAGTTCGCTAACAAAGTAATTGTTTTGATAAAAAAATTCGATAACGATTTTAAGCAGTTTTATAATTAAATCAATGGGACACGCAATTAATACGTCGTATACTGAGCTCTATATTTTTTTTTATATGTCACTAGGTCGGCAAACAAGCGTACGGCTCACCTGATGGTAAGCGATTACCGTAGCTTATAGACACCTGCAACACCAGAAGCATTGAAAGCGCATTGCCGACCCAATCCCCAATCCCCCCCAGGAGCTCTGGTCACCTTACTCACCAACAGGAACACAATACTGCTTGAAAACAGTATTATTTAGCTGTGGTCTTCTGTAAGGTCGAGGTACTATCCCAGTCGGGCTGCTCCATATTTTGAGCAGGAAATTCCTGCTGTGCCCTACCTCAGTTAAGACTATATGACCTATCGCGCCCCTAATATTTAGATATGACCTGATTTGAAATGACGTAAGGCCTTAACACGGAAATTAACATGCACTAATTTAGTCACGTTGACATGAATTCAATTTATTTTTTATAATCAAATGTCAAATCCATAAAAAAAAACTTGTAAAATAAAATCACTCTACGTATTTCACTAAAGCTTATTTCATGGCGATTCTTGATCCCAACTCACTGTAGATTTGAACAATAGAACAGACCGTTTCCAATTATCTAAAAATAATTACGATAGCAAATTATATAATTCAGTATGTATTGTTTAATGAATAAAACGGAAGATAAAAATGAACGTCTACACTCTATTGTATCACAACTTAATTTCAAGTATTCACAATGAAAACGTCTGATTATGGGGGCCGGAAGAAGGGTGCTGTAACGTAATGTAATGGTTCATAAAATTTTTACCGATTCCCCGTCGGAGCGGCTCGAAGCGCCGCCTGGTTAGAACTTTGGGTATTTCTACAAAGCTGTCTTTAATATTCACGGCATAACTTGTAAGGTAAAGTAATATATAATTTACAGGTGGAATTCTGATGTTAGTTTAATAAATCTTTATAAAAACCCAGTCATTTTTGAAGATAGTGAAAATATTTGACTTTAATTCTGTCATCCTATGTACTAACGACTATTAATAGTCGGTTCACTATTGTCTATAAGGCTCAATGCATACCCGAATGAGCCAGCTGTATACAAAATATACCTCTCTATCAATAATAAATAAATAAATAAACAAACGCCTCACACTCGATTGCCCACAGTAGGATTTTCTCATGTGTCAGGGGTCCGGTCACATACACAATACACAATAACAAACGCCCAGATCACAAAAAATATCTGTATGGCTAATACAAATGTTTGTCATGTGCGGGGATCGATCCCGCCACCGCTAGCGCAACAACCAGTGATGCCTGAATTTGAACCAGTGACCGCTGTGCCAACGCGTCGTCAAACGTGTAAAAGTAACACATAACTCTGTCATAAGAATGTTACATATTCATAAAGTATTACCATAACATACTTGCTTCAATCCATTTTCGAAGTCACACGTGAAGTTCACGGCAGCAAAGTCTAAAGCGATTATTGTCAACTACAAAGTATTAGCAGCATGCGAGTACTAGGGCGTAATGAACGCTGAAGAGATTGCTTCAGCTCATAATCTGCATAATTAGTGCAGGCGGAGACGTGTCGCCTAATACCGAACGACGTGGCTGCATACAGCGGCGAGGCTGTCTCGCGACCTTGAGGTCTGCCGGTGACGTCACAGGGTCAATGCTAACATCGGGAAGATACGGCATTCCCGCCCACGCGTGTATGCGAGATAAATGTACTATAACATTTATATTGGGTAGGAACTATGTGACTACGTCTATGTTACTCATTAAGATCATATTTTATATAGAAATTAAATACCGTCACAAAACTGGTAGCTAGAATTTACTTTGTAAAAATGTAAATTAATTTTACAAAAATATTGTTAATATTCCTTTCAATTTATGTCATTTATCTGTAGATAAGTTTCTCAAAACCATACTAATTTCATAATATTTAAAATATCACATTTTTTCTGGTTAGTTTAACAGTAAGGTGTCTATAAATATATCTTATTGGAGTTGAAATCTATCCGACAGTTTTTTTGTAACTGGTGATATTTCAAATGAAAAACATACTACAAGAAGAAGAATTCATTTCCAAATGCGGTTATTTAGTTGTATGTGGCGGTTAGTATTAATATTTTTCACTTTATCGATATTTTAAGGCTAAGATAAATAATATTGGACGGTTGTGCAGAAGTACCTTGCGAAGGTAACTCGTACATTAAGACAAAGTAAAATTTAAAAGCAGGCTAGGATTTTTTTAATTGGAATCTAATCTACAAAACCCATTCGTAGAACGCAGCTACGAGTTGAACACTCTGTATATTTATTATCACAGTACCCTTTCACTCCTTTCATTTCCCCGTCTGACCGGTGATAGCATTCGTTTTGTTACATCACGTTCTCAGCTTCCGGTTCACTATATGTAGCTACAAATTACCCTGATTATATGAAAGTGATAATAGGATAATTGTGTTTGCTCGCAAACGAAAAAAAACCGACTTCAATTACATCGACGAGTAATACAACGTAGATCGACGAAAAAATAGTCAAGTAACTACGCGTTATCAAAGATTACTCAAAAAGTAGTGATCAGATCTCAATAAAATTTATATGTGACCACATGACAAACATCAGCTTTCGATTAAATTAAAAATTATCAAAATCGGTACACTCAGTAAAAAGTTATTGCAGATTTTCAAGAGTTTCCCTCGATATCTCTGGGATCCCATCATCAAATCCTGGTTTCCTTATCATGGTACTAAACTAGGGATATCTTCTTTCCAACAAAAAAATAATTATTAAAATCGGTAGACCCAATAAAAAGTTATCGCGGATTTTCAAGAGTTTCCCTCGATTTCTCTGGCATCCCATCATCAGATCCTGGTTTTCTTATCATGGTACTAAACTAGGGATATCTCCTTTCCAACGAAAAAAGAATTATCAAAATCGGTACATCCAGTAGAAAGTTATGCGGTATAATACAACGTAGGTCGACGAAAAAAGCGTCAAGTAAAAACGCATTATTAGATATAACTCGAAAAGTAGTTGTTAGGTCTCAAATAAATTTAAATGGGACCAATTAGCACACCCACCTTTTGATTAAAAAAACATTTGTCGAAATCGGTCCACACGGTCAAAAGTTGATGTAACATACATAAAAAAAAAAATTAAAAAAAAAAAAAAAAAAAAAACAGTCGAATTGAGAACCTCCTCCTTTTTTGGAAGTCGGTTAAAAAAATCCGGGTGAGTCTGCTGTTAATTTGACTTTAGCTAGGATATTGGTACGAAATATCGGCTACTTATTATAACCTTGGTCATAGTGGGTAGAGCTCGTCCAGCGGCCCTGAGTGGGAATAGAACCTGTAGCCGCCGGCATTAACTATTCGGGCTGTTGTACTATATCAACTTAACTGAGGTAGGGCACAGCAGGAATTTCCTGCTCAATATATGGAGCAGCCCGACTGGGGCCTACCTCGACCTTACAGAAGATCACAGCTAAAGAATACTGCTTTTAAGCAGTGTTGTGTTCCTGTTGGTGAGTAAGGTGACCAGAGCTCCTTGGGTCGAATTTGGAAATTGGGTCGACAACGCGCTTGCGATGCTTCTGGTGTTGCAGGTGTCTATAAGCTACGGTAATCGCTTACCATCAGGTCAGGCGTACGCTTGTTTGCCGTCCTACTTAGTGATATATAAAAATAATAAAATATATATATATATATATATATATATATATATATATATATATATAGAAATAGAATAGAAGAAGTATATATATATATATATATATATATATATATATATATATATATATATATATATATATACATCCAGATACATTTTTGGCGTCAAGCACAAACTGCGTTATTACGACGTCCCTCAGTTATGCTTACATTTTATATGTTTTTTCTGCGAATGTTGCTTATTTTTTTCATTTTGAATTCCGTGGGTTATATCAATTTCTTTAAATTTCTTTTTTGAGAATATTCTGCTTACAGTTGTGCCCAACCATTTATGAACCCCTTTCATGATACTTATGTTATTGCTTCCTCCATATATCCATATAGCCTCACTTAATGCACCGATTATTTAGCGTCCTATATAAGTAATGATGAAATGACTGAGAAGTAAGCTGAAATGCGACGTTGCCAGTTTTCTAGTAGGTGTGATCATCTATCGTTAACTTAAGAAATAATTCTATTACGCTCGTTGAAATTTTAACATGTAACGGTCATAGGAACACCTCCAATTTTTCATCTTATAATAGCTCTCTTAATGAGTTGCAACATATATTTTATTTAGGCTTTTAACATTTTAATTATTGACGACGTAGCACATCATCAGAATAATAATATAATAAATAATTATTTACCGTTGTGTCCATTTGTTATAAGTATTCTTTGACGGTTCGCAGGTTATGTCCACTTTCCTGCGAACCGTCAAAGAATAATAATAAATAATGTTCCCTTATCCTGCCACGGATACTTTCTGTACATTGAAGATATTTAAAAAAAGTGATACGGTCTATGAATACAGGTTACTGAATCGAACATTTTTTTTTATATGTTTGTATGTGTCGTTGTGTCTTCATCACGCCAAAACAGCTAAACGGATTTCAAGTAATTTTAGAACATAGGTAACTGGGCATCCAAGAATACGAGGATATTATTTTTTCTTCTTCGCTGACGAATCTTATAGGTTAATTAAGTTTTATAGCCACAAATAGTTGTGCTGCCTGCTTTTATAAACAACATATTGTTATCATTTTCAATATAAAAATGTCTCACGGCTAAAATATTTTTTATACAGACTAAATAGTCTAACTACTTAACTCTATTTCACTATAATGATTTACCTAAGTCGTCGTCTGGCAAATTTAAACGTCGTCAAACAATATTTACTTATAAAATATAAAGTATATCTTTTAAGTAGGTTTCTAATTTTTTTTAAGTGGATAACAATAGTTTATTAAACATTATACATATTTACAATTCACAACTTAAGAACTAAATATTTACAGATAGTTTTGGTATAAATCATGTCCGCGTGGAATCGTGTCCAGAATGCTGACAGCATTTTCTCGTTGAATCGCTATGCCGATTCTCTGGGCAAAAAAATGCACCAGCCCTCTTGTCACCAGTGGAGGCAATAAGGCGAGGAGTTATCTCATTTAAAAAAAAATTTAGCACTGCTACTCCAAGGTCCAAGTGTTTCGATTGCAAATGGCACAAAGATGTAATTTGAAATTAATGACGAATACTTGTGCCGTTTAGTCGTTTCAGCTTTTTCCGCTGTGGCTCCCGCTTTTAAGGCTGTTTCCCTGACATGAGAAGGAGCAAGTGTGTCAACGCAGGTTGCGTCCCACAAAAGCGCCCGTCCCCTTTCCCAGGGAACCAACGTCAATCCATCAGGTCTCTTGCCATCATTGCGACTAATTCCAGTAGGCTCGATAAGAGCAGGAACGTCGATGGTGGCAAGAGCTTTTTTATGGTATCGTTTAGGGAACCGTGGCGGGAAAACCTACCCGAGCTCTTGTTACAGGAAAGGCCGTGTAGTCCGAAAGAATCGACCTCTTTTCCGCACGGAGATCTGTGTTCAAAGCACAGTGGAGCTCCCAACCGGAGACCGAGAGCAATTCTAAAACTTTCATTGTCTAAAAGTGTCCAAAGTTTTTTGACGGCATTGCGTGTAGCCTGGATTGGGTCAAAAGCCAGAACAGCTGCAAAAAAACTTCGTATCCTTAATAACAGTATGCGTCAAACTAACGTCCGTATATGTGTTACGTATTGCGTAGCCCTTACCTTTTATACGGACGTCGTAAATCTGTATACCTACTATTCGAACCACTACATATTCGACGTCCATGACCAAACCGTCACTAAACAAAAAACACAAATTTTCAGTAGGGGCGCTCAGTAACCAAATAAAAAATCATTGCAAAAATGTATTAAATGTAACAGAACCTTTGTTTTTTTAGATTCAAAGACTGCTACCCAGCCTGGCTTCCATATTCATCCAAAAAAGTATAGATAATGTATATCTAATATATAAAATTCTCGTGTCGCGGTGTTTATAGTTAAACTCCTCCGAAACGGCTTGACCGATTCTCATGAAATTTTTTGTGCATATTGGGTAGGTATGAGAATCGAACAACATCTATTTTTCATCCCCCTAAATGTTAAGGGTAGTCCACCCCTAAATTTAATTTTTAATTTTTAGATAAATTATTTTATTTTTTATTTTATTATGATTTGGCGTTGAAAAATACATACAACCCTATGTTTTCACCCTTCTACCACCAACCCCTATTTTAAAATAGCGTTTAGCGGCAAGGCAACGTTTGCCGGGTCAGCTAGTTAACTTATAGAAATATTTTTATTTTTATGACAAAATAGTGTCACTTTTCCGTTTAATATGTAAATTCAATTCGTAAATTCGTTAAAGCCTCAGTTTTTCCTTTTAAGTGTACTTTTATTTTATTTTACTACTTAAGCAGTATTTTGCAACCGAGCGTCAAATAAGCAGCGACACGTGCGTAGCAACTTCGGCAAACTGTTTTTAAATGATTTGTTTTGACTTAATTGAATATTTCAAAACCTTCAAATACAGTCAGTTTGGCAACGTCGCAATAGGTCGTCAAATAATCGGTTGTATCAGAAGAGTTTTAGCAGAGTATACGCTCTGTCGATATACGCGCTAGACTAGCGCTGCACCGTTGGTGCGGAATTTCGCGGAAGTTTTAGTTATACAAATGCAAATGTCTCAACGATTTTTTGACTTCCGGCGATTTTTGTTGTACAGGTAGCTAGAGCCAAAAGGACTAATGGGACATCGATTAAAAAAGTGGCGTCCGATATGCGGACGTCTAAAGGAGGTGGACGCCAGTTTAGATGCATTTCGGCCCATGTGGGACGCCTAATTATTAGCAGGATGTATATATAGATATAGATATATCATATATATATATATATATATATATATAGATATATCAAAATATTGTTGCGTTGTAGGCCTGCACCAGCGCCAGTAGCTACACAGACAATGAACTCATACATCCAACTGACATTGATCGATCAAACTGACGTTGTTAGTTATACAGACATTACACGCCCGTGAGGAAATGTATTAATTATCTGCTGCTGGCTCTGACTAGTAGTAAGCGAAGGATTTTTATTGGTATCTTTTTATTTTTATATTCTGTAACTGGTTACGATCTGCGGTTTCACCCGTGTCAGTTTGAAGGAAAAATATATTAAAATATTGTATATATGTATGTAGCCTTCCTGTGGACAATCCAACACAATAATAATAATAATTATTATTATTATGATTTATTTTCCATCGCAGTAACGTTGATGCAATAAAACCTTATCGTATTAATGATATAACTACAACACAAAGTTTGACAACACGATTAGGGAAGGACTGGTGTTCAAAAACGGTATAAAATACCTGTACTATAAGTCACCAGCCCCTCCCAAACTTAGGAATACAGGGTCGTGTACACATGCACAGCTTAATTGGCTAGAGCGCCGACACGGTCAGTCGGAGACGCGGGTTCGATCCCCGCTGGAGCGGTCAATTTTTGATATGATATTCGAAAATGTTTAAAAATTCCTAATGTGTGGGTAACAGAAAAATAAAATCGTACATGTACACGGTCATTCTCCAATTCGGCGTTCTTTGCCTAATTACCGTGACGTTTTTTATTTTTCACTGATTTGACTTAAACACATTAAAATATGAAACAAATCAAAAATACGAATTCAATAATTAATTTGGCATGTAACAGTTAATTGTAGTTTTCTAGATAATGAGACTTAAAAAATTTATGGGTATGGTAATTAGAAATTTTTTATATTTAATGTAACGGTAATTAGAAAATATGCTGTGTGGTTACGGCAGTAAGAATATAGCCACTCCCTCTCTTCCCGTGAGTGTTGTAAGAGGCGACTAAGGGATTACACAGTTCCACTACCACCCTGGAACTTGAAAGTGCCGACCGATGGTGGGATAATCATCCAACTACTGGTTTTGAAATACACAGGCCGAAGACGGGCAGCAGCGTCTTAGGTGCAACAAAGCCAGCCCTGCGGTCTCCAACCCGCCTGCCCAGCGTGGTGACTATGGGCAAGACAAGACAAGACACATGAGTTCACGCCACGTTTTTCTTGAAATATATTCTCTCTTGCCAGGACAAATGCGACTGATCTCATCTTGCTCTACAAAAATTTGGACGTCTTGTTTGGTTTTCTCTACAGTAGTCCCTATATTATTATTATGTAAATACTTTGGTTCTATTTCTTTATCATGACATTGTTTTGGTTTTGGATGTAGCGTGTTTTATATTTCAGTCTTAATGCTTGCTTCCTGTACTTTTCTTTTGCTCTTCTTAGCTCTATTGTTTTGTCTCAAATATGATATTTCTTTATTTGTTTTCTATACATGCCTTCTAATAACAATAAGAGTGAGATTTTTTTACGTATCGGTTTCTCGACAGTTATCTTTGAAGATGGTGAAGTTGGTGAAGTTGGTGTTGAACACAAGGAAGACGCTCGTTCCGTAATATTCACACTTGTATCTTTATTTTCGGTCAAATGCTCATTATTGATTAATAATAAAATAACATACTTTCAGTAGAAGATGATGACAGAGCACTAGATGGACGCGGCGTTGATGTGGTTAAAGAAGGTTTAAAATTTGGTGTCTTTTTCAAGGGAACTAATTCTTTTTCAAAAGAAGTCGACTGCAGAAAAATTTCGTCTTGCTGATTATCTTATTTTTTTGATTTGGGATTTTCGGGACAATTTTGTACTCTTTTAGTGTACTTTTTAGCGCAGCGAATATGATAAATCATTGAGGTGTGGTGTGACAGAGTTTCAAGAGGATCTGTTATATTGTTATCAAGCACCTCTATATCTAAGGTCCCTTCTTCCTCGATTGTTTTCAATTTTCCCTTTTCCTTTTATCTTTTATAGTAAGTTCTGAAATTTTCTCTACTTCTTTTTTGAGTTTTCTTCCGGCTTTTGGTGACATTTCGCAGATAGGCAGTATTTTTTTATTTTTTTTTTATTGTACCCTTCTTTCTCCTTTTTTTTTTTTTTTGATTGCTAATACAAAAAGGGGCATTTTTAATTCGTTCTCGGCGTTGTCGCGCGGCAAGCCTTCTATTTTCTTTAACTTCCTCTTTGGTCTTTTTGGGTTTTCCTATCCTATAAATTAAATAATTTGATGAATGGTCAGCATATAATATAGACATATTTACGGACAATGATAATAATAATCTACGAAAACCGCGGTAAACAAGTATTACTTTTTCATACAACGGTAATTATAAACATATGGTAATTGGTATACGGTAATTAGAAAACGATAAATTTTCACAAAAATGTTTAAAACCGACGCAGTATACAAATTCTAGCTTATTACAACGTACGGAGGCCAAAGTACTGTCTCCATTTACATGATCAACTTGGGTCTATCTTAAAAATCTAGTATTAAAATAAGAACAACGGTAATTAGAAAAGTTTTTAACCAAGGCTACGGTAATTATATACTCACGTGCTTCATTGGTGGTACACTAACATGAGAGTCATACAACTGCTGATGGACCTCGGTACACATTGAGGAGACGTGATGCGTACGGTAGTGATGTGCCAAATACTTTTATTTAGGGATGTATACTCGAGAACAGCAGATGTTACGGTAATTAGAAGTTTCCATTGGACATACGATTACTTCATAATAATTATTTGTAGACTGATTCTATTGAGTTCATATTTTGTTATGCGATACACGCTGCTTAATATCGTTTAAAACGTTGAATGGATCAAAGTAAATCTATACGCTATAAAAATTACAAGCAAATTTTAAGATTAAGTTGGTGTGCGGACACGTCACGGTAATTAGAGAACAGAGGTTTTTTGAACATAAGTTAAATTAATTTATTTTATTTTATTATTTTATACTTTATTGTACACCACAAATATATTACAAACAAAGCATAAAGATAGTTACAGACAGTGAAGTACAATGGGCGGACTTATGGCTAATTAGCCATTTCTTCCAGACAACCCATTTTAGTCTTACCAATTTAGTCTTAATTACTTAAAACAGAAGCCATTATTTTTTTTTACAGCTATGTACGGATGCTATCTAAAATATATAAAAAAGTGCATGATTGAATATGATGATATTACGGCTTAAACAAGCCCGGACACGAAAAATTTGCTAATCGGAGAATGGCCGTACACATGTTTCAATTTTAACCAGTAGTTTCTATGATTAGCGCGATTAAACAAACAAACTCTTTAGCTTTACAAAATTAGCGCATATGTTGTATAACACAATTTAAGAATCCGGCTTTTATATAAATAAAGTGAAATTCCCGTCCGTGTATCAATGCCGATCAAAGACTGAACCTATAATACCTTGGGATGGAGGATTATCAACAGTGATAGTTTTATTGACGCCGTCACGAGTAAAGCCGCAGGAGCAGCTAGTGCACCCACAGTACATGTAAGTTGATCAACGAGCGTTGTAACACAAGTACGGCGTGGTCTTGACCCGCTGGAACAGAGCCGCTCTGTGCTCTAATTTCACGTAATGTGTTGCTAAACAGCGCTAATTGCTGACAGCCCCTCGCTGTACCCTCCCGACATCATACGAGCTAACTAAATCCAGATTGTTCAAACAACATACCTTATAGATGGTAGAATTTAATATAATTTTAATTGTCTTGAAGCTATGCTGTGTATTGTAGGTACGTTAACCGCAAATACATAATTAAAATGGCGTTGGAAGGCGTTAGTTGTGGTTAATACTTTAGTTGTTAGCCTCGTAAGGCTGGTTCGAAGGATCGAATTAAAAACATAAAAGAAAATTCAATTAAGAAAGAAAAAACGAGTTTTATTATAAAGGTTTGCAATCAATTTCTTTTATCTACAGTAAATCGTTTATAGAGAGTTATTTTGAAATTGTTTCAGCCTGCGACATCCCACAGCTGGGCATAGATCTTTTTCTCCATGTAGGACAAGGATTGGAGCTTAATCCATCACGCTGCTCCACTGCGGGTTAGCGGATATGTTCCCTACTATGAGTAACCGACGGCAGACAACCAAACTGGAAAGAAATATTTTTACAAATACAAACAATATTCCGGGCGGGAATTGAACCCGTAAACCAGTAGTGTTTTAGGCGACTATATAAGCCTTCTGAATAAGTTGTCAGATCAGGTGGACATATTCTGTTGTACTCTGAATGAATTCACAAGAGCTGCTTTATTTATTTTATGTTATGGTTTGTGGTTGTTTTGGTTATAATATTTAAGTAATAGTAATAAGCCTGTAATGGTAGTGTATTTATGGAAATAAATAAAAATTATGCGGTGTCATGGGACACCAGGTAGGAACGACGTTCCTTCGGATAGTATAGAAGCAATACAATTTGAAAAAAAATGTTGAATTTTATATATATTTTCTAGTTCTTGATATTTTTTTAAAATTTTTTTGGTGGTTTTAATTAAATACATATAAGTATTTAAAAAATTTAGTATTTTAGAAAATAACAAATACCGTAAAATAAAATAAATCAAACAAAATAATAATAATAATTCAAACTATTAAGTGAAATAAAAAAAACATGTCTATTTATTTTTGTCGACAGTATAAAATTAAAAAAATAATTAAAAAAATTTACTAGTAATATTTTAGTTTTACAAACGTCATATTATAGTCGTGTGACTGATATTACGTCACTTCCGTTATATATTTTTTTTTACGGTTTTAGTATCACCTTTTTTTCAGTTCGGTCGCCCAGCCAAATGTTAAGCCTGCATACATATAACATATAAGCAAGGCGCAGAGGATAAGCGTGGCGAATCGGCTCGTAAACTTGTCGAGATTGATGTCCGCGCCCTTCGCTACTACCGCTGTGTCGGTGCAAGCTCGGGCATGTTGCGAAGGTCAGGCTCGTTGAACTCCGCTCCGACTTTGACATCAATTGGAGTAATATTTTAATAAATGAATGTGTATTTTATTGGTTTAGTGTTGTAAATTTTATTTATTCTTTTTATTCAGTACAAACTGTATATATGATAGTGGATGTTTTTTAATTAAAAATTGTTTTTCAAAGTTTTAAGTAAGGCATTACTACGCCAGATAGTTACCAGTTTGTACTGGGTGCAGTATCCGGGTTCCTTCACTAGTATTCAGTAAACATTCGACTGCTAGTAATTGTTTATGTAAGTGATGAACTTGATCGGAACTAATCTTTTGTTTATCTTTAGCGTTGAATCATAACAGAAGGATCTGAACTTACTTAAGAGAGACATGGCTGTTTATTATTATTTGTAATCTGTATTATTACTGTATTATTACTGTATGTATTATTACAAAGTTGATGATAATTTTTTTATTCAAATATGTCTTTGAATCTACTGAGGAAAAAAAGCAAACTGTAATTGTTTACTTAAAAGGTTTTTTTTTATTACATTCACATATATTTTTACGCCACAAAATATAACAACTTTATCTGGAAGAAATCACTCTTTAGCGATAAGATCGCCTTTGTCATGTCATCTTGTTCTTTATCATTCTTTTCTATATTTGTCTGTATTTCGATGTACAATAAGAATAAATAAATAAATATATCTTAAACCTGTATAAAATGTTATACTTATCTCGTAAGCAATTAGTAAGCAATAGAATAGCAATGAAGAACATAGCGCATGTCGTCTTTTTATCGAGATTGCATTCTGCATCAATTGTGGTCGTTAATCGCGGTCACTCGCGGCCACGGGCCGAGCTTTTATTATCTTTAAACGACGGCTAATGCATTCCAATGACAAGGTCCCTTGCCAAGTATTAATACACGCAATTGTCTCGGTTACATACTGGATTCACCTTTGTGTGTAGCTGGTGTCCTGAGTCTCAATTATTCTGTCGAGAGGCTATAGAAGCCAAAGAAAATATGTGGAATTAATACCTTAGAGCGCAGTTCGTTTTAAAGAAATATTTTACTGATATAGAATCACTATTCCAGAAGAGTAAAAATAATAAAATATTTATAATTCAATGAGCGACTTCGGTGTAACACGTCTGAATGGAATTAAACAACAACCGACAGGAATTTCTGAATTATTTGTTATTTCAACTAAATCGTTGTACAGAGGTTTATTAAAAGTTGTAGAATATGACCCCGCTTTGTCAAATGATTACTGGCGATTGGAATAAATTTGGGATACTCGTTTTTAACTACAAATTGAAACGTATTATTTAGCAAATATTTTGGCCTTATATTTTACTTGCCATATTAACTAACTATACTATTCTGTAACAGTTTGAAAACAGTCACTCACTCACTTCAGCCTATAGCAGTCCACTGCTGGACATTGGCCTCCCCCAAGCTCGCGCCAGACATAGCGGTTTTCCGCAATCCTCATCCAGCCTACACCGGCAATCTTACGTAAATCGTCGGTCCAACGGGCCGGAGGATGTCCCACACTGCGTTTGCCAAGACGCGGTCTCCACTCCAGGACCCGTCTGCTCCAACGGCCATCGGTCCTGCGACATTTATTTATTTGTTAGTTTGAAAACATTTACTGCTAAATTCTGAGAAAAAATCGAAATGACGACTGAAGTAAAACTTCTTTAGCTCTTACAGTACGAAACGTAACAACTTCCGTTCGCCTCACCCGATCACACTTTTCGTAACGATCTCGTCACGCATTCACCAGCTTCCTGCCCAAGTCGGGCGTGCTTAAAAAAGTTTTACTTCAAAAACAATAAAAATATATTTTAGGACGCGTACTACTTGTGCAGTACACTAATAGAGTATAGGGCAAAGGCGAACGTCCTCGCGAGCCAGCCACACATCGCGTACAGAAACACGACCAAAAGAAACAAAAATACAAAAGTTTTCCTGCAAGTAATGTTTCTGTCGCTCAATCGAAGTGACGGCTGGAAACGTCGAGTGGCTTTATTAACACTGTGTCAGTGGGTTGGCGTCTGTGTGTCACTGTGTAATATCTTATCGAATTTATGTACTGCTAGCTTTTTTATATATTTTAAGCTGTTTATTATCACTATGAATATTTTTAAGTGAAAGTTTCTTAGAATCGTTGTGATTTGAAACTCAATGAAACGTAAATGCGTCACGATAAAAAAAACAAACATAAACGTATAGAAGAGAATGTCAAAACGAGTAAGCAACGCGTTTATATGGCGCTTACGATCTTTATTATTCGTGATAATCGTCAATATAACAAATCGCAACGGCATATTTTCCTATGACTTGTCAGAAGTTTCACATCTGTCGTGTGTCAATTGCACACACACACTTTTCATCAAGTTAGGACTTACCGCGATTATCTTTTTATATAATCACTAGCTGACATGGCAAACGTTGTCTTGCCACTAAACGCTGTTTAAAAATAGAGGTTGGTGGTAGAAGGGTCAAATTTAGGGTTGTATGTATTTTTCAACGCCAAATCATAATAAAATAAAAAATAAATAATTTATCTAAAAATTAAAAAAAATTTAGGGTGGACTACGCTTAACATTTAGGGGGATGAAAAATACACGTTGTTCGATTCTCAGACCTACCCGAAATGCACACAAAATTTCATGAGAATCGGTCAAGCCGTTTCGGAGGAGTTTAACTACAAACACCGCGACACGAGGATTTTATATATTAGATGACGGGTCATCTCATGTCCATGGCGTCTACAACGTCGCTAAGTATACTAGAACTAGAAGTGACAATGGCGTGAAGTCCTCTATAACCAAAAGATATATTTGTATGGTTAAATAAACTAAATTTAAAATACAGTTAGTTATAATGTACTAACATTTGAGTCTACCTTTCAATTTTCTTTTCTTGACAAATGCATAAGATAATTTACAAATATATATTTAGAAATTATAGAAAATATATATCAAGCACTAGATGGATAAACATAAACAACAACAACAACAACAAAAACAACAACAACAACAACAACAATACAATTTATTGTACACCAAAATAGAAATAAGAAATATAAGATTGATTTTAACAAGCCTTCATAATGACTAAACAATTTTAGCAACATTCTTTTGATCTCGCGTGTCTCACGCGAAAGCCGATTACGATATACTCTGGTCAAATCTATACAAACAAATAAAATTGGAGTGTCTGTTTGTAATATTAAAATAACCGCTTTTTACTAAATACATATGGATGTGTACACGGTACATATACACCAAAATAACATTTTTTTACAATTTTTGTCTGTCTGTCTGCATGTTTGTTCGATTTTGACGGGAGTTTCACTGTCACATAGCTGATGTGATAAGGAGTTAACTTAGGCTACTTTTATTTTTTTTATTTCCCGGGGCGAGGTGGCGAATGCTAGCGCGACCCCATCTCGCCCCACCCAGGCGGACGACTGCTCACACGTGGTGGTTTTTTAGTCAGTAGGAGTCTGACATAACCCTCTGGCGCCCCCGCGCTGGAGGGTATCCATGATGGATTTTCCCCACGTAAAAAAAGGTTACGTTTATTTTAGAAATTTATTTATTTTATAACTGCGAATGGAACAATAACTGTTTTTGTTAAATTTCACGCGGATGAAGTCGCGCGCACAGGTAGTTAAACATAAAAAGAGCGACCTAATAACAAAACCTCCGACAGAAGTGAATTTTGGTTGAGACGTTGCGTACACCAGTAGAAATAAAGTCCCAAAAGTCCTGTCGTGTGTCGATCGAGTAAGGATCCTATGTACGTTAAAAAAGTTATTCAAGGTAAAAGTACAACATTTTCGGTTTTTTGGTATTGTCCTAATGTTTGATAATTGTCAAGGAAATTAGTAAAAGTAAATTTTTCCAGCTTTTCTTACACTTAAATTAATTAATATTTGTTTTAAATATTATTTAACTCAATTGTGTGATACACAATAATGTTATTAATTGCATTAATAATGTTGTAGGAACAACTGTAAAGATACTAATGGCACTAAGGGGCCGTTCTTTAATCACGTGAGCCTCTTAAAGTGGTTTTCATTAAACCAAAATCATAATCAGCAAATTTCCTGCAACCTGGACTGTCATCAAGGTCTAGAAATTTGTATCACGATACATAATTTTCCATAATCAGATTATACCTGTATTTTAATATAATATTCTGAAAATTTCAATTTACTCGTCTTAAAAATGAGCATAAAATGTCAACAATGGAGGAGCCTTGAATGGTACAAAGAATAAGGGAGATAAATCGAGACTTTATTGAACGCGACGAGCAACGAGCTCCGGACCAGCGCGACCGTCTGCGGAACTTATAATATTAATGTATACCTTTTCTTGTTCGGGCATTTGATAATTTAATTTTTTAGCAAAATGAAAAATATGAATAGAATATGAATAGTAGTGATCGTTTCTATTGAAGTATTCATTCTTGAATTGAAAGTTATCCATAATTAGTTTCATCATCATCATCATAATTTCAGCCTGTACAGTCCACTGCTGGACATAGGCCTCCACAAGTTCGCGCCAAAAATGGAGTGAACTCATGTGTGTTGCCCATAGTCACCACGCTGGGCAGGTGGGTTGGTGACCGCAGGGTTGGCTTTTTCGCACCGAAGACGCTGCTGCCCGTCTTCGGCCTGTGTGTTTCAAAGCCAGTAGATGGATGGTTATCCCGCCATCGGTCGGCTCATAATTAGTTTATCGAACAGGAAACATCCTGCTCAGAATCTGGAGCAGCCCGACTAGCGAAGTACCTCGACCTTACAGAAGATCATACCTAAATAAGACTACTTTCAAGCAGTGTTGTGTTCCAGTGGTGAGTAAGATGACCAGACTCCTGGGGGTATTATGGCAGGGTGTAGTGTTGCAGGCGTCTTTAGGCTACTAGGGTAATCGCTTACCATCAGGTGAGCCGTACGCTTGTTTGCCGACTTAGTTGTATAAAGAAAAATTGATAGTTAATGACGGCAATTTTACTTGCGTTACGATTCGCCATAATGGTAATATTATCTTTAATCTTAATGTATCAAAATTATGGTGCGTGTAGCATTGGGACAAATTAAATTCGGAAACAGAGTTCTAGCAGAACTTCACCTGGTGGATAGACCTTGACCGTTGGCTTTTGGCAGCACAAACTAGCAAATTTGTGAAGAAAAAGTGTAAAAATAATGGGAATCCTTGAAAGAGGACCTTGTCCAGTAGAGGATAACCATTGGCAGACGATTGCAACAGTGCTTGTATGAATAAAGTTATAATCGATTTCAATTTAGAAAACAGTTATATACTCTACACTTAACAGTAGGACACGGATTATTAATAAATTAATAATTAATAAACGCTTCACACTCAACGGATCTCCCAGCAGGATTTTCTCCTGTGTTGGGGGCCCGGAAACACACACAATACACAAACACAACGCCCAGACCACGACTAACATCTATATGGTTAAAACAAATGTTTGTCGTGAGCGGGAATCGAACCCGCGACCGCTAGCGTAACACCGCTGCGCCAACGCGTCGTCGCGTCTTTATATATCAAGGATATATATATAATACATAAACTTTCAGACCGCCTCAACTATCAAAATAAGCGTGTCGAACCCCCAATATTACTTAATTTGCCCGGTTTATGTACGTTGAGAAGTCTTATTAATTCTAAGTAAAAGTAACTTTCTGTTTAATTTTGTCATTTGAGTATAAAGACGCTTTCATTACGAAATAGATTGTATCAATATATCATTTATCCCGGCGCGGACACCGCGGAGAGGATCCCTGTAAGCTGGCAAGGCGCTGGAGCGTGCGAGAGATAACACCCGTTCTCACTCCTCTCACGTGGAATAAAACAGATACTCTTAATTGTAATACATGGTAAGGATAATTGAATGAAATTAATAAAAATAAAGACGTGCATAAGAAGTTTTTACGCTTAAATAGAAATCTCTTCCAGACAAACGTAGGTGTAGGAAAGAAATTGCAAGGTGGATGTGTAGACAAAACACGGTAATACCCTAATTATTTATTTGTATATTGCTTGTAAGAAATACTTAAGTGTGACTGTTTTAATACATTTTAAAATTGTGAATAATAAACCCCTAACGACGCCGCATTGGCGCAACGGTCACAGCCATGGATTTTGCCGGTTGCGCTGGCGGTTGCGGGTTCGATCCCCGCACATGACAAACATTTGTATTGGACATACAGGTGTTTGCCGTGGTCTGGGAGTTTGTGCAGTCCTAGTGGGTCTCCCCACCGTGCCTCGGAGAGCACGTTAAGCCGTCGGTCCCGGTTGTTATTATGACCTGATAGCGATCGTTACTCATATTAGGGAATATATCCGCCAATCCGAATTGGAGCAGCGTGGTGGATTAAGCTCTGATCCTTCCCCTACATGGGGAAAGAGGCCTATGCCCAGTAGTGGGATATTACAGGCTGAAGTGTATTTTATAATCTTTTAAATGGAGATTTAACTAAAGCTATTTATACAGATCAAAATATCTTACAAATATATCTTACAAAACCCAGTTATCAAGGTTATTTATAGGCTATAATTCATCGCACTACGACCGATAGAGGCGTACCAGTGCCGATAAACATCGACACGGATAAAACCAGGTCGTGAGCTTCTAATATTTAGCTAGGACGACGATCACGCCCCTTGGCTGTAACATCACTTGACAATAATATGGGAATGTACGCGACGTGGCACCGTATTTATTGTATCGTCTTTTGTTTTTCCTTTTCACTTAAAATTCCTGATTCAATATTAAATATTATAAGCATGTTATTGTGTTTAAAAGTGAAGGGAATGTTTTGAAGGTCTTTTAATAGTAATAATGCAGTTTGCGAAGGGATAATTCGCAATGAAGTGTAATGTACACGTTAGTAATAATAGCTCAATGATAATTTGAGATGCTTTTATGATGACACGACGGTTTGATGCAACGATAACTCGCGTGTTGTTCTTGTGGTCGCGAGTTTGACTCACTTCACAACAAATGTTTTGACGTCGCTGCGGTCACAGCTCAGACTGTTGCACGGGCGGTCACGGGCTCGATCCCCGCTCACGACGTCCGTCATGGTTTGAGCATTTGTGCTAGTATATTCCTAGCTGTTGAGTGTGAAGCGTTTCATCATCATTACAGCCTATACAGTCCACTGTTGGACATAGGCCTCCACAAGTCCACGCCAAAAACAACGTGAACTCATGTGTGTTGCCCATAGTCTCCACGCTGGGCAGGCGGGTTGGTGACCGCAGGGCTGGCTTTGTCGCACCGAAGACGCTGCTGCTCGTCTTCGGCCTGTGTATTTCAAAGCCAGCAGTTGGATGGTTATCCCGCCATCGGTCGGCTTTTTAAGTTCCAAGGTGGTAGCGGAAGTGTTAGCGGCTGTGTTATCCCTTAGTCGCCTCTTACGACACCCACGGGAAGAGAGGGGGTGGCTATATTCTTTACTGCCGTAGCCACACAGTACACAGAACAGTGAAGTACAGTGAAGCGTTTAATTATTAAATAAAAAAAAGTGTTATACATATAATACCAATGTTTGTTCTGTCGTTTGTAGTTTTCTACTTATCCTATGTATATTTCTGGACCCTCAACACATAATTTCGTCTTAGAGGCTGTTGATTGTATCCGAATCCAAATGAATCAGACTGTAACATTAATCCCTATCCCTAATTAATATTATAAATTTAAATGTAAGTTTGTTACGCTGTCACGCGAAAACTACTTAACCGATCATCTATAATATAAAAATGAGTCGCTGAATGTGTTGCTAAGCGCAAAACTCGAGAACGGTTGGACCGATTTCGCTAATTCTTTTTTTTAAAATATTCCTTGAAGTACGAGGATGGTTCTTACGGAGAGAAAAATTCTAAAAGAAAAAAAAATAAAAAATTTCCTGAAAAAGTCTAAAAACAACACTTTTCTATACTCCCATACAAAAGATTTGTGATAATACTTAAAAGTCAATTTGAACTTTAATACCATACGATAAAGTTTGTGTTAGGCGATACGAAGTTCGCCGGGTCAGCTAGTCATGAATATATTTGTACACATATTCTTGGAGGTATCAGAAGTAAATTAGAAAACTTTTTATATAAAAAAAATCAATGTGAGCGAAGTCACGGGTAAAAGCTAGTAAGTACATAAATGCCGTAATGATTTGTTAATTCTTTTAAATCTAGTTTATTAATTTACACCGATGTCAAAAAGTAACATTTCCCGGCGAAACGCGTCCTTCGTCTCAACGGACCGGATCTCATATAAGTGGTAGCCCATGCGCTTGTATCGTTGTTTTGCACCTTTATGTATACAGACACTTCCTGCTCTACACAAGGACGTATTATTGAATTCTATTTACTTGCGTTAATTATTATAATTATTGCTCTGTCCATGAATGTGAGCTGTTGGTTAAAATAAGTATCATACTTAGGTCAACGAAATAATATAGCCAAGTAAATACGCATTATTAGATATAACTCAAAAAGTATTTGTTAGGTCCTAACTAAATTTAAATGTGACCACATGAATGAACCAGTTTTAATTTTCGACGTAATAACGTCTAATAAATCAATGATGCACGAAAAACGATGACTCATTGTAGCGTAACCCGCATTGTCCCGTTACGCTCATCGTACACTTGCGCCGTATGTGTCTCTCTTCCACTCGATTGGCCTAGACGCCTAAGGTCCATAAACCAACTTTACAGACAACAATTTTTTTTATGTAGATATATGGTTATGTAGATACTTCGTATAATTATGTCTCTAGGGTACTTAAACTCGATTCTCGTTGTTGATGTTGTTAAAAATACAGAAACGGCTGTATTTTAAATCAAACTGATATTGTCCTGTGTTCGAACGAACAAATAGACAAAGTTTTGTTTTTATTGATTAGTTTGCCGGTGAGCAGTGACAAAATAAGCTCGCGCCAGAACAACATGCGTACGGTATGAATGTATCATTGCAACATTGTTTTGTCATTATTTACTTTGTTTTGTACGACTATTTTCCTATAAAATTTTGTATCCCTCAGTCAGTCAGTTCAGCCTATTGCAGTCCACTGCTGGATATGTCCAACAGTGGAGGCCTATGGGCCTCCCCAAGTTCGCGCCAGACATCCCGGTTTTCCGCAATCCTCATCCAGCCTACACCGGCAATCTTTCGTAGATCGTCGGTCCAACGGGCCGGAGGACGTCCCACACTGCGTTTGCCAAGACGCGGTCTCCACTCCAGAACCCGTCTGCTCCAACTTGTATCCCTAAAATGTCTTAAATTGAGTAATAATAGTTTTATGTTTTTGTACGAATAGTTATAGACCATTTTTGAGATACAGTACATTCGTTACCATTACTATGAGTTTTTATTTGTTTTAATGTATATTTATTAATTTGCATCGCATTCTGCCTGTAACATCCACTGCTGGACATAGACCTCATTCTCCATATAGGAAAACGATTGGAGCTTAATCCACAACGCTGCTGCACTGCGGGTTGGCGGATATGTTCCCTACTATGAGTAACCATGCTATCGATACGGCTTAACATGCTCTCCGCATCAAAACCGGAAAGAAATATTTATACAAATACAAATATCCATTACGAGCGGGAATCGAATCCATAAACCGTCGGTGTTTTAGGCGATTTCACGCACCACTACACCAGAACGGTTGTTGCTTGGTTGTTCTCAATTGAATGTAGTAATGTAATTTTTAAGGGCTCCTAATATCAACAAAAAGGGACGGAATAAAGCTCTCAATCTGTTGAATATGTAATCTGTGTCCTCTGAAGTGTCAGAGGCTTCGGCGAGATTCGTGGGTGGTGCAGCGCTGTGTGGCGGACCAGTGCAGCGATAACCGAGGATTAGCGTCAGTTACTTAACACGCGACGAGATTTGTCGTACTACGATATGTCGTTAGGTTGAAAGAAAATATGAGAGTTTGTAATAGTGTTATTTATTTATATCTTTAATAAATATATTTAAATGTCTTGGATTATAAATACATGTGCTTATAATATGTGCAGCGTAATGTTTAACGATTTCTGATATTATATCTGTATTTGCACCGTGTATATTGACAGGTAAATAACGCCTTTAGCATTTTGTTGTATCTTTTAAACTGTGTATATTTATTCTTATTTCTGGGTTATGGTATTCGCATGTATAATAAAATACCACAAACAATTTGCAATTGAACTTCGCAGAGTTATAAAATAAATACATTTCTAAAACAAAAGTAGCCTAAGCTACTCCTTACTACATCAGCTATCTGACAGTGAAAGGCCCGTTAAAATCGGTCCAGCCGTTTCAGAGATTAGCCAGAACAAATAGACAGGCAGACAGATAAAAATTGTAAAAAATAGTAAAAAGTCGTTATTTTAATATCACAAACAGACACTACAATTTTATTTATTTGTATAGAAGTAACTGCAAAGTTTCTTGTCGATACTTCTCTGCAGAATCTACATTCCGAATCGGTGGTAGCTCCACTTTAGAAATAATAATCAATTTTGAAATTTCAATTTGTAAAATGATGATTCGAAAGTGCTTTTGAAGCCTGTTTGAATAAAGCTATTTTCATTTTGATTACAATAGTTGTAACACTACAACTCGACGTAACTAAATATCTACCCCATAAAAAACATTATATTTAATAAAATATTTACAATCTCATAACGAAGAAACGGGAATGTAAGCTGTAAACTTATGCATATGTTGGCGCGGGTCCGTCGCGCAGTGCTCCAGACGCCCTCGGGGCCGCAGTCGAGACGGTCTTGCTTACATTCGTAATATTTCACATAAAGGCGTGACTTTATTACGCCGAAAGAAATAAATGCGATTATCGACGTATGAATACCATAGCACGTAGAAAACTCTTTTCATTTATTTAATATTTTATTAACCGGCTTTAAAATAATTGTGTTTGCTCGCAAACGAAAAAAAAAACCGACTTCAATTACATCGACAAGTAATACAACGTAGATCGACGAAAAAATAGTCAAGCAACTACGCGTTATCAAAGATTACTCAAAAAGTAGTTATCAGATTTCGATAAAATTTATATGTGACCACATGATAAACATCAGCTTTCGATTAAATTAAAAATTATCAAAATCGGTACATCCAGTAAAAAGTTATTACGGATTTTCGACAGTTTCCCTCGATTTCTCTGGGATCCCATCATCAGATCCTGGTTTCCTTATCACGGTACCAAACTAGGGATATACCCTTTCCAACAAAAAAAGAATTATCAAAATCGATACATCCAGTAGAAAGTTATGCGGTATAATACAAAGTAGGTCGACGAAAAAAGCGTCAAGTAAAAACGCATTATTAGATATAACTCGAAAAGTAGTTGTTAGATCTCAAATAAATTTAAATGGGACCAATTGGCACACACAACCTTTCGATTAAAACAAAATTTGTCGAAATCGGTCTACCCAGTCAAAAGTTCTGATGTAACATACATAAAAAAAAAAAAAAAAGTACAGTCGAATTGAGAACCTCCTCCTTTTTTGGAAGTCGGTTAAAAAGGAGGAGGTTCTCAATTCGACTGTATTTTTTTTGTATGTTACATCAGAACTTTTGACAGGGTGGACCGATTTCGACAATTTTTTTTTAATCGAAAGGTGGTGTGTGTCAATTGGTCCCATTTAAATTTATTTGAGATCTAACAACTACTTTTCGAGTTATATCTAATAATGCGTTGCGTACCGATTTGGCTAATTCTTTTTTTTTTTAGAAAGGGGATATCTCTAGTTTAGTACTATGATAAGGAAACCAGGATCTGATGATGGGATCCCAGAGAAATCGAGGGAAACTCTCGAAAATCCGCAATAACTTTTTACTGGGTGTACCGATTTTGATAATTTT
Source organism: Melitaea cinxia (assembly GCF_905220565.1). Lineage (NCBI taxonomy): Eukaryota > Metazoa > Arthropoda > Insecta > Lepidoptera > Nymphalidae > Melitaea > Melitaea cinxia. Next base: position 18,751,363 of record NC_059398.1, on the reverse strand, counting down.
TAATTTTATCGAAAGCGGATGTTTATCATGTGGTCACATATAAATTTTATCGAGATCTGATAACTACTTTTGAGTGATCTTTGATAACGCGTAGTTACTTGACTATTTTTTCGTCTACCTACGTTGTATTACTTGTCGATTTAATTGAAGGCGGTTTTTCTTCGTTTGCCTGCAAACACAATTATTATATGTGTAGATAAACAAAAAATTGTTTGGATTTCAAGTTTGAATATTATTCTTTGTCCTAGAATACGATATCCTTCAGCAAACCCAAAAGACTAACAGTGACAAACAGACTTTAATGCCGTATTTTATGCAGTGTACATACGAAAATGACTTTAATCGAAATATATAATCCTATATACATATTACTATATGTATTATTAATTAAATTTTTACATTTGATACGTTCTATTACGTAGATTCAACTCCGCCAAACAGCAGTGGAACCGCGTGGTGGATTAAGCTACAGTTCTTCTCCTGCGTTGAGAAAGAGGTCAATGCCCAGCTGTGGGAAATTGCAGGCTGATTGTAAGCACATTCAAACTACCAGATTTTCTCTTTTAGAAATTTAAAATTTGATGCTAATGATTTCCAGGATCTCAAATCATGGTAACTGGTAAGTCACCTAATACTGAGTGCTTTTCGCGGTACAGACTGACTAACTGAAAGTCGTATCGTATAAAGGGCATTGTTTTCGTCGAGTGTGATAACTAACCGCGCGTAATCCTCGCCCCGTGTTTACGACGCGTACCGCTTGCTTGAAACTCTTTAAGCGCGGTTTTTAATTAGATTTAAGATTGAGATGAAGATGGAGGTCAAGTTATGAACCGAAATAAAAAAATACATTTAATAATAAATTATAAAACGGCTTCATAATAAAATAAATGTGGTTAATTTATTCTTAATATTAAAAAAATGTACAGTTTTAGTCGGTACACTTTATATGTATATCAGAATGATTAAATTTCATTTAAAAATTATGATAATATAATTATAAAACTACGAGTACTTGTTATTCTCTAAAATCTTATTACTAGCCTACATTTTAAAAATAAAAAATATATTTGAACCTGGCTGGTATAATAGCTTTATAATGATACCTTCTAGACAATCGTGGTGTGGTGTAATAATATAATTTATTGCTATGGTGGTGTTGGCGTAAATAAGTAGTAAAAAAGTAAAGGTTAACTGAGGTAGCGCACAAGAGGAACTATCCTGCTCAAAATCTGGAGGGGAAGTTAGGTTAGGGTCGGCACGTTTCCGACGCACCTGGTGTTGTAGACGTCTATAAGCTAAGGTAATCGCTTACCATCAGGTGAGCCGTACGCTTGTTCGTTGCACATGTATCATACGTATATATAAATAATTCATCATTCCAGCCTATTGCAGTCCACTGCTGGACATAGGCCTCCACAAGTTCGCGCCAAAAAGGGTGAACTCATGTGTGTTGCCCATAGTCACCACGATGGGCAGGCGGGTTGGTGACCGCAGGGCTGGCTTTTTTCGCACCTAAGATGCTCTATATATATAAATAATTAGTGTAGTATAATAAGTAGGTCTAGTTTCGTCAAGTCCCGATTATTGTTATCTGAAGTGCGGGAGGATAAGCGTTTATGGCGGGCTTACACTTTACAGCTCTGGGAGCTATCGCCGCGGCGAGGTATTAAAATATACGGCTAAGGGCCTGTTGCACCACTTGTGGATAACGTTCTTTGACGGATGACAGTATCCGACAGTAAAAGTTTTTGATTCATTATTCTTTTTACCACCGAATCCTACTATATTTATGAGATATTTCTATCCACATATATCATAATCTAAATTGACGCCACGTTGGCGCAACGATTACAGTCATGGATTGTACCTGTTGCGCTGGCGGTTGCGGGTTCGATACCCGCACATGACAAACATTTGTATTGGCCATACAGGTGTTTGCCGTGGTCTCGGTGTTTGTGCTGTCCTTGTGGGTCCCTACTGTGCCTCGGAGAGCACGTTAAGCCGTTGGTCCCGGTTGTTATCATGTACACCTGATAGCGATCGTTACTCATAGTAGGGAATGTATCCGCCAACCCGCATTGGAGCAGCGTGGTGTATTAAGCTCTGATCCTTTTCCTACATGGGGAAAGAGGCCTATGCCCAGTAGTGGGATATTACAGGCTGAAGTGTATATCATAACCTTAAAGTTGTAGTTACTTAATTGAGACGAAAGAGGTGGCCTATTCGGGAGGTATCCCGCCAAAGTCTATTTGTATTGTCATCCGTCAAATAGCGCGTTATCAACTGGTGTAACAGGCCCTAAATATTTTATTGCACTAAGTTATGAAATACTTGCGCACGTGTATGTTACCGTTAATCCGTTTCGAAGCGCAGCGGAGGTAATTTAACGCGAGAGAATTATTAGGTCAGTGCGGTGCAATTGCCATGGGAAATGTAATTTATAATTTTTTAATATTCGAAAAAAATAATTTTTGAAGTAAGACTTAAACATTTTTGAATATCATATCAAAAATTGACCGCTCCAGTGGGGTTCGAACCCGCGTCTCCGACTTACCGTGTCGGCGCTCTAGCCAATTAAGCTGTGGAACGATGTACCCGCTAGAGCGAAATTTTTGATTGATGATTTTTATATTTGGATTAAGCGAACCGTGGCGCCGTCTATAGTGAGTTCTTTACAGAGACCCGTAACTATTCAAAGTTTCATATTACAATGAAATTATCATATTACAATGAAGAAGAGACGACACCATGCTATTTTTAATATGTACGATTTTATTTTTGTGTTACCCACACATTAGGAATTCTAAACATTTTTGAATATAAGACTTCTTTATGCACGCTAGACTTGGCGAGTAAGCTGGTGAATGCGTGACGAGGGTAGGTACGAAAAGTGAGATCGGGGCGAATGGAGTAAGAGAGAAAGAGGTGCGAGCACACATTTTCTCTCTCTCTTTCCCGCATAACCGTATATTTAAGACACAGTGCCGGCCTATTGTGTAAATTCTAGGTCTATTGGTAAAAAAGTTTTACTTCAGGTTTGTGGTCTAAAGCACACTCTATTTTTTTCTTTGTCTGTACGTCTATACGTAGCTTTATTCGAATACAGAAAAAATTAGCGTTCATAGAGAAAAAATTAGCGTAGACATAAATAAAAACAAAATAAGTTTCGATTTAGTTCAAAGCTTTACAAAATATGATGCACTCGATTACAACATAAACCGTATGTTGTCGAGTGCTGTCCTCGTAAGCCCTTGTTTGCGCTGCGAATATTTTTCAACATCCGTGAACGAGCGGCCGAGAGCCACGTGTAATGGTCTTTTATTTACTCGTGTTATTTGTTGTTGATGAATGGGTTTGTTTCAAAAAGATAATCGGATTTATGATATTTAATCTATTCGTTTTGAAAAAAAAATTAGTACGTTGAAAATGTTTTTAAACGACTTCAAAAAAGGAGGAGGTTACTCAATTCGACCTTATATATCATATAAATATATATATGTGTGTGTATGATCGTGGATAACTTCGTCGTTTATGAACCGATTTGGAGAATTTTTGTTGGAAAGGAGATATCCAAGTGTGGTACCATGATAAGGAAACTAGGATCTGATGGCGGGATATCAGAGAACTCGAGGGAAACCCTCGAAATTCGTAGTTACAACTAGTGCGTTTCTTAATTTTTTCTACTTACGTTGTATTACTCGTCGATGTAATTTAAGTCGATTTTTTTCGTTTGCCAGCAAACACAACTATCTTAAAACGGTTTAATATATTTGACGAATTAAAACTTCATTATTTGGACTGACACGATGTTTTTTATTACAATAAAAAAAATACTGAATAGATTAGCGTTGGTTTCTTGCCTCTTCCACCATCTCCAAATCTTTTATAGAAAAATACCAACAACACGCCCCGCCGCACTTGATTTCGATTGTTTGTCGCCAGTCCAGGAAAGTGAGATGTTTTATCATATTGACAAAAATCACAACATAGATGTAGATAATTAGAGTTTTGTAATTAATTGCAAGACAACACAGACAGACAATTGTTGTAACAGTCAGAGTGTAAGTTAGTGTGTTAGTACAAATATACTATGAAAATTACTTAAAACTAAGGTTTTGCTTTGTTAGTAGTAAAGTTGATTTGGTGTATGATTTTGAAATAAAAAAAATCGGAACTTTAAATGTTTCTATTTCCACATAGGTCAGTTTTCGTGGTTTGGCTGTTTGTTATTTTCACCTGATATTCCGGACAATACAGGATTATCATCTTGTTATGGTTCGGTAATCGGAAAGCGTGAAGCGTATTACCAACACTATTTTAATTTTGCTGACTGTTTAGCGGTGGGTTATTGATTGTATTATCTCTGATAATATTATAAAGTGAATGTAAGTTTGTTTGTTACGCTTTCACGAAACGTTGTACACATATTCTTGGAGGTTACAGACGTAACATAGGATACTTTTTGTAAAAAAAATCAATGCGAGTGAAGCCGCGAGTAACATCTAGTTGATAAATAATTATGTGTAGGTTTAGTAGCGCTATTTTTCAAGCAATACATGATTAGATTTATGGTTAAAGGTTTTTTATTAGAGTAACTGCCTAAAGCCTGTAAGCATTGTAAATTCTTTTCCGCAGAATCTAAATTTCGAATCTATGGTAACTCATTTAAGCAATAATTAATTTAAGTTTGATAATTGCAATTTTTGAAATGAATTTAAAAGTGCTTTTACATTTTATTCGAATAAATAAATTTTTGCTTTGATGTGATTAAAGGACGGACAGTCTTTTTACGGACACACTCCTACATGTTGCACGTGTAATGTGGGACTTTGTATCTCTTTATAAAGTCTGGTTTGTAAGTGGCAGGTGTGTGGGTGGGTTAAATTCGCGAGTTCCGGTCGTAGAGCCGGCCATTACACGTGTCTCACGCGTTAATTGTGATTTTTATTGATTTTTTTACTTTTAAATTCCTGTTTTCTTTTTTAAACTATTATATCAACGTTAAACCTTATCAAAGAAAAGATTTGATCAAACTATACATACAGATAGTATTTAGCTTTCGTTTTGTAATTGAAACAATTTTTCATTTATTTACTTCTGTGTTAGTTACGATTTAACTTAAAACAAAACTTAACGTCATGCGGTTTATCTTAAATGATTGGGTTCTTGCCAATGTCAAACAAACTTTTGGGATGTGCGGAGGAACATGGTGTGAAGAATCACCTCCACCATCGAAAAGGGAGGATCCTCCGGCCAGACGGAAGTTGTGTCTGGTGGGCTACCGCCCCGACGGTTGTTGTCGGGATCTTGTATATATACTTAATCACTTTGAAAACTCTGATAGCGCGATCTAGCATACGTCAGTTTTTCTCTAATTGTAGTCGTTCGTATTTCGCGCGATAGATGTCGCCACAAACTCTTTAAGTCAATGTAACATATATACATATAGCATCCATAGCATCCATAGCATCCATAAATTATTGTTATACTGTGTTGAACACGATACTGCAAGAGTGCCCTTGCCAGTTTTCTTTGTTATAATAATAATATATATATATATATTATACTACTATGTCGCCAAATAAGCGTATGTCTCACCTGATCGTTAACGATTACTCCCGAGGAACTCTGGTCACCTTAGTCACCAGGAACACAACACTGCTTGAAAGCAAATACTATTTAGCTGTGATCTTCTGTAAGGTCAAGATACTTCCCCAGTCCGGCGGCTCCAGATATTGAGCAGAATATTTCTTGACGCGCTCTACTTCAGTGAAGACATCGATAAGGAATTCAAAAAAAACCCTTAATGGAAACTGAGGTAGGGCACAGCAGGAATTTCCTGCTCAAAATATGGAGCAGCCCGACTGGGGTAGTACCTCGACCTTACAGAAGATCACAGCTAAATAATACTGTTTTCAAGCAGTATTGTGTTCCTGTTGGTGAGTAAGGTGACCAGAGCTCCTGGGGGGATTGGGGATTGGGTCGGCAACGCGCTTGCGATGCTTCTGGTGTTGCAGGTGTCTATAAGCTACGGTAATCGCTTACCATCAGGTGAGCCGTACGCTTGTTTGCCGACCTAGTGACATAAAAAAAGACTCCACTAATTAATAATGATAAAATTCACTTGTAGATAAGTCCATAATATCTCGAGATCAGATTCACGATTCAACAGAACCAGTTAGTTAATAAGTGTAATGGCTATCTTCCGGGAAGGTGTAATTACGAGCGCGCGCCGGACGCCAGCGAACTCTTTTTAAGACCTTACAAGCTAACTGATACGTACAAACTGCTAATTCCTGTAGACGTTGTAAAAGGAACGCTAGCGAATAAGGCAGTATTATAGGGTTTATGGCTTAAGATATTTGTTATTAATGTCCTAAAGGTGAAAGTAACTCTGTTAACTGTCTGTCGGTTCACGCCGTAACCACCTAAAATATTTTATTGAAATTTGGTAAAGAGGAAGACTAGTTTTTGGGATAGCACCTAAGCTACCTTTTTTGGAAAAAAGGCTTAATGCAGTTGTACTAAATGTTTTTTATGAAAGTTCGTTATCGTCGCTGGACAAGAAACAAGTTTTTTTTTTATTTATTTTTTATTTTTATTTTTTTATTTTGGACACAAACGATATTACACCAATATACAGAAATACAGAACACAATAGTATCACTTAACCAAAAATAGCTATATTAAAAAAGAACATATTACAAAGTTCAGAAGAGATGCCTCACATTAATAGTTCCATATCAAAAAATAATAATACTAAAAGCATTACCATAAATTGATTAGCAGCCATTGAGAGACAAAAAAATATTAATAAAGAAATTCAAAAATCAATACGGCCGTTATGAAACCAATAATTAAAAAAAAAAAACAGTTTAAAAAATCACAAATTAAAAAAAATAAGGATTTAAAGGATAAAAATTAAGGAAAGAAAACTAGAATCTTTAAAAATGAAAAACGCTTCTCAGCAGCCACTTGAACAAAGCTAGTCATTTCCTAAGGATTGATATGAAATTGGAGTAGTAACTTATAAACTACGTAAATACATTACGTTCTCACATTTTAGCGTAACGAAGTATGTTCTTAAACTTTCAAATGTTGAGTGATAGCTCCAGTAGTTTAAGCTCTCGTTTATAGGTTTTCGCACATTTCATCGAGATCAATCTAATAAACTAAATTGAATGTTTTGTATGTACATAAATGTAGGCCGTTCGGGTAGGAAGCACAATATTGTGTTAACACCAAACCCGTTTCTCGACATCGAAGGAATCAAATCACGTCAATTCAATATTTACTCGCTCGAGTAGGTTTGAGATACACTTTTCAATCGTCATCATACGAACGTGAGCACTGATATCAGGATATGGATAGTTTCCGCTATGAAAAGTCGAAAGAAAAAAAGAACCGTGTGGTGTCGTGGAACACCAGATAGGAACGAAGATCCTGATTATAAAATATTAATTTCAATTCGAGGTATAAAAAAAATAATTATTCGAGAAAATTATTATTGGGGTATATATTTTTTATTATGATTTTCTTATCGATAAAAATAAAAAAAAAACTACTTTACACAATTATTTTATTTACAATTATTTATAAAAATATATAATAATTATCGAATGATACAATAATAATAGCAAACCGCAATAATAATAACAGTCATCACGTAGACCATACATTTGACACTGTGTATCCATCACACATAGATTATACATAGAAATCTAACGCTTTTTTTAACGTTACGGACGTTTTTTGCCGGCTACGCCACGCCCGCCACGCCCCAGAAGGAACTTCATTCCAAAAATAGTTCATCTTTTAAAAATGTGTTTTCATTACTAAATCATATATTATAGATATAGATCTCCTATACGCGAACCTGCCCTTACGACGTCCACACAATCAAATTAAAACTCAAGAAATGTGCTTTGGATATTAGATTTTTAACAGATATTTTGAAATTATTTAATGGTATTTTTGAAACAGTTTTGGGCCGTTTTTTCGAAACAAGAATTGTCAACGAGTCGTCGAATCATCCCTATCCCGACCCTTCAATTGAAGATGTATCCGATCTTTATGTTCCTTAAAAGAACTAACAAGAACAGCATAAGTTAATTCTTTTTTCTCAATACACGTGGAATTTACCGGAACACGAGTTATCAAATGCCTAATTTATTCGTCAGTAAAATTACCGTTCTTGAAACAATTTTTGCCGCCAGTACGAGTACGGCTAACGTAATATAAAATACATTATGTATCTGTAAGGCGGAGATTATAATGAACTTTTTTGTAAAAACTAAGTTAAATTTTTTGTCTTTTTTTTTTGTAAGGAATGTTAAGTAAAGTGTGTCTGTGTGTGTGTGTGTGTGTGTGTGTGTGTAGGAAACTCGTTATAGAATAATTTACCGTTAATGTTTTTTATCTCTGGCTAAGGTTATAGAAGATGTTTTATGAGTCAATCGCTAGTCGTACCTACTGTAAGTGTCCCAAAACTGATTTAGTGCATGTATTCCTTCTCAGCAGAAGAAATCCCAAAGGCATAACAAACAAAATCACTGACATTTGAAAGTTAACAGTAATAACTCGGAATTAACCCGCAACCTTTATTAACCGACTTCAATAAAAGAAGGAGGTTCTCAATTCGTCTCTATTTTTTATATTATTTATCTGCGTGGACCGATTTCGATGATGATTTTTTTTTATCGAAAGATGGTGCGTGTCAATTAAATTTAATCGAGGTCTGACGGATACTTTTCGAGCTATCTGTAAAAAGGCGTATTTACTTGACTATTTTGTGGTGGACCTACGTTGGTCGATGTAATTGAAGTCGGGTTTTTCTTTTTATTTAAAGTGAAATTTTCGGTCGCATTAGTATTTAATACGAACATAACTTTACAAGCTATACTCAGAATAATTTCCCGGTCAGGATGCTGCAAACTTTCAGCAAGAGAGCCTGATTTGCTGTGCTCTGTCTTAATATATGTCGTTAGGCTAGAATAATTTATAGTGAATGAAAATATTATTTTAATTAATCTTTGATTACAACACTATTATTACTAGATTTTCATCTCAAACCACCGATCTTACAGCAAGTGTACGTGTGGACGGGTCTCAGGCGTGTTCCCGCGTCGCGGCACTGAGCTGTACTCGGTAGCCTCGTACAGCTTTCTATAAATAACGTAAACATTATATAAATTACACTACGGTGTAAAGCTTACGTCATAAGTATTATAGATATGATTACTGTCATAAAAACACGCTTCATCGTAAAGCCTGCTATATACAGTTTGGCCGATGTAAATTAAATACATATTTGTGGATATTATATTTAGGAAAAATCGGAAAGAAACTATGGTTAAGAACATTGATAACACTGTTATTCAAAAATGTTAAAAAGTCAAGTGAGAAATATTTCGTTATTACAGATAATTCAAAAAACACTTGTCAGGTCTCGATCCACACCATTTTTTTTACCTGGGCAAATCCGTCATGGATACCCTCGAGCGCGGGGGCGCCAGAGGGTTATGTCAGACTCCTACTGACTAAAAACCACCACGTGTTAGCAGTCATCCGCCTGGGTGGGGCGAGATGGGGTCGCGTTAGCATTCGCCAGTCTCGATCCACACCAACGCCAGCACAAGTATCAGCTTTTGATTTCAAAAAAAAGTTCTGAGGTACTGTCTTAGCATACATAGCAAAATTGTGTGTGTACTTATGTACGCACGTAAGAAGTTATACTTCATTGGCTAGCTAACTTCACGTAGCTAACTTCTTCTTTGTTGAGTAGCTAACAGAGTGTCGGTTTTTTGTGACGGTGTGCGCGCGCATTGTAAAAATTTAACTTTTTTAACTTTTAAAATATAGTTGAATTGAGAACCTCTTCCTTTTTTTAAAGTTGGCTAAAAAGTAAGAGTAGGTACATATTAATATTTTCATTTCATTTTGTGCGAATTTTTATTAAAATTGAATTTTATTATAAAATAAATAAGATAAATAAATATTTACACAATACACACACGGTCGTCTGTTCCTAAAGTAAGCAACTTAATGCTTGTGTTATAGGTTACTGCCGACTGGTATATAGCTACATATTTTTTTTTCGATAGACATACTTATAAATAATACATATATAAATATATAAATAAATATTTATATTACACCCAGACTCGGGGTGGGAATCGAACCCACAACCTGCGGAGCAGAAAGCAGGGTCACTACAAACTGCGCCAACGGGCTAGTCAATTTCAGCCTTTATATTATTACCTACTTTGCTGAGGGCTATTTTAGAACCGTTCTTAACGGCAGCATTAAAATGTAACGTGTGTATAGTTTTCTAAAATCCATTCAATTTCATACATAATGCAAGAAGAGTAAATGATAAAACTCTCAAGAGTAGGATTGAGTCAGTCGCGAACACGGCGCTGGAGACGAGACTCATCTTTAATTTATTAATCCCACCAAGTAGTGAGAGTGTATCCTTTTCTATTGAGTTTGTATCGTGAAGTGAAGGGTATGTTTGAGGGTAAGAATCACTGTTACAATCAGCTTGGTTACTAAATAATTACTGAACGATGTTCAAAATGAAATCATGGTTTATCGAAATAATGAGAATATTAATGAATTAGCAAACGAGGTCGAGGTACTACCTCAGTCGGGCTGCTCCATATTTTAAGCAGAAAATTTCCCCGGTGTGTCCTACCTCAGTTAAAAATATATAGGTAGTTAATTATATATAAATATAACAAAACGCGTGTGATTTAGACCACACGACTGAAGTAAAACTTCTGCACGTAACTGGCTATGAGAGAAAGAGAGAAAGAAAATGTTTCCTCGCACCTCTCTCTCTTGTTGTGTTCACCTCGACTGATCATATTTTTCGTAACGCCCTCGTCCCACATTCACCAGCTTACTCCCCAAGTCAAGCGTGCGTCAAAAAATTTTACTTCAAAAAGCTTTTATTTCGTATTAAGTTGATTACCTTAGGAATAGTCTACCATGTATTATTTTATTTATTTACTATTGTTTTGCCATATATGTTATAACCCCCCCCCCCCCCCTTATAACTAACTTGGCCGATTCTCAGACATCCGATATACTCACAAAATTTCATAAAAATCGGTGCAGCCGTTTCGGAGGAGTATTTTAACTAACATTGTGACACGAGAATTTTATATATAAGAAGATTGACTTGGTATACTGACAGATTGAGATTAACAATGACACTTCGCTTACTTGTCACGAATATTATACGGGTTAGAGAATCATGCGAGTAAACCCGTGAGATATATAGCTAGGGATTTATAAAAGATCAATTTCGTCACACTTATTAATGTACCCATACAGGTTTAGTCTGCCACAATAAATAGATTTTATCGACACCACATCCAGAGAGGAACATAAAAACGTTACGTATCAAATATAGTTTTTTTTTGACAAATTGTTTGTACTGATGCTATTGCCTTGATTAGTAAAATAATAGTAAATAATGTGTTCCTGTGATGAGGAAGGTAATCAGAGCTCCTGGTTAGGGTCGAGAGTAGGGTCGGTAACGCGCTTTCAATGGTCAGGACCTTACACGTCCATAGGCTACGGTACTCGCTTTTGCTTACTTCGTTTATTCGCCGCCTTCGAAGCACAAGAAAGCTTAATATAATTGCTAGCCTCCATAGAAATCTTCCACGAACTACGCAAGTCTGTATATGAGTGCGTATTTAAAGTTTAACCGTAGGTTTGAAGGTCATAGGACACGTAGGTAGATGAAGATTGTTCACTGTACAGTCTTGGTAGATTACTTATCACCTCAGTAAATACACGGAGGTGTCAGCTATGCTAAATATTTAACATGAATTCACGTGTACTTGACAGTTATAAAAGTTAACGAAATATGGGTTGTTGGTATTTCATACATGTTTACCTACGTTATTATCAAAGTAATAGTGTAAATTCGTTAGCTTTTGTCAAGACACAGCATGTCCTTGTGACTGAGTGCATAACGTTTGAGTATTTAAGGCTTTTAAAATACTACCCTCAAGTTTCTTGACGATTTTTGACTTATCATTACTTAATTAATTTTTTTATATGCTTTGTAAAATGACAATTGGAACGTGCCTTTGAAGCCGTCATAAATAATATATTTTTTCTTTATCCATACAAATAAATTAAATTGGATTGTCTGTTTGTAATATTAAAATAACCACTTTTTACTAAATACATAGGGATATATACAAGGTACATATACCAATATAGCATTTTTTACTATTTTTGTCTGTTTGTCTGTTTGTTTTAGCTAATCTCTAAAACGGCTGGACCGTTTTTGACAGGACTTTTATTGGTAGATAGCTTATGTAATAAGGAGTAACTTAGGCTATTTTTATTTAATAAATTTATTTATTTTGTAACTCTGCGAACAGTACAATATTTTTTTTTAAATTTCACGCGGATGGAGTCGCGGGCACAGCTAGTAATTAATAAAAAAAAATATATGCTTTCTAAAAGGAAAATTGAAACGTGCTTTTGAAGCCGTCTTAAATAACATATTTTTTCTTTATCCATACAAATAAATTACATTGGAGTGTGTGTTTGTAATATTAAAATAACTAAAATATGTCTGTGTACAAGGTACATATACCAAAATATTTTTTTTATAATTTTTGTCTGTCTGTCTGTCTGTTTGTTCCGGCTAATATCTGAAACGGCTGGACTGATTTTGACAGGACTTTTACTGGCAGATAGCTGATATACTAAGGAGGAGCTTAACCCTTTCGGACCTGTTGGTATGTATATGTCCCATACTTCAGATGACTGTTGGGACATAACATCCCATGGATATGCAACTGAGGACTGAGACTCTAAATTTACTTTATAAATGGGATTATACATCCCATATCGTGAATGGATCTTCACTTTATATATTGACAATGGTAGTTTTTATCTGGCAACATTATTTTTTAGACAGTCGTAATTTATAAAGGTCACGGAAAAGACGTTACATTTTTGATAATAAATATAAGTGGTTTTAAAGCTGTTTTCAGGTAAGTTTTTTTATTTATTACGTTCTGTAAACTAACTAATTTATGTTAAAGATATTTTCTTTGCAAAATATTGGGATTTTGATAAACAATTTTGGTTTTGGGACACTGGATCCCATCAGTCTTTTTTAAACTTACTTAACCTTAGATTAAAGGAGATTTCATTGCATTATGCTGATTTATAGTTTATATGGAAATAATGCTTTTCATTGCTTTCTTTTACTACTTAATACTGCTTTTCGCTGCTTTTGCATGATTGTGTACTTGTTTCAGAATGTCTTCAAAACGCAAAATTATAAAAAAAACGCTGAGAGAAGATGAAATTAGTAAATTCTTAGACGATGATGATGACGATGAGACCTCTTTCGATGAATCTGTTGGTAGTGATGACTTATATGTTCCACCGCAAGACTCACATGCTAGACGTACCTTTGAAAATGAATCAGATAGTAGTATTGATGGTGATGTTTTGATTGAACCAGAAGACCCACTAATGCAGGAAGATGAAGAGATGATTAGTGCAAGTACGGATCATATTGAACTAGAAAGTGAAAATAGGGAAGTGCAAGAAGATCAACAGATAGAAATGGAAGTAATTAATAAAGTTGTGGGAATAGAAGATTCGTACGAAGTATTGCAAAGACCTTCGACTTCAAATACTAATATTATTTGGGGCCCAGTAGAACAATCCTTTACACCGCGAAAATCCGTGAGTTTACCAAGAGTTTGCCGAAGTTCAAATTTATTCTCGAGTGATTCCAAGCCTCTTGACATATTTTTGAAATTTTTCCCTAAAAGTTTAATAAACTACATTGCCCTAAATACTAACTTAAGAATAGATAAAGCAAGATCACAAGTAGGAGATAGAGATGCTAGAGCTCGCAAACGAAGCTATATGACAGCTACAGATGGAGGCGAAATAATGATAGTTCTGGGTTGCACCCTAATTATGGGATATAACCAACTACCTTCATTCTCAGATTATTGGTCTACTAAACCTTCACTCGGTAATGCGGTTATAAAAGCTGCTATTAGTCGCGATAGGTGCAAATTTTTGCTAGGAAAACTTTATTTTACCAATCCTGAAAAGCCTCCTAATGTAATAAATAAAATTTATTATATAGAAGACATAATGAATTGTTTAAAAATAACGTTCAAAAAGTACAGAGAAGATAGTTACATACAAAGCATTGATGAGTCAATGACAAAGTTCAAAGGCCGATCGTGTCTCAAGCAATATATGCCAATGAAACCCACTAATAGAGGAATAAAAATATGGGTACGAGCTGATGCTACTACGGGGTATGCTTATGATATGAACGTTTATGTTGGAAGAGACTCAAATGCGACTATGTTACGACAAACACAAGAAATGACACTCGGAGAAAATGTTATTCGCACTCTAAGTGCTACCATAGAAAATCCAGATACAACACTTTGTTTTGACAGATTTTTTACTTCAGTGACACTAATGAACACCTTTGAATTTGCTTGTGTGGGTACATGTAATGTATCTCGCAAAAATATGCCTAAGATCTGTCCCGGACAGAAATTCAAGCAAGGTGAAATGGCATTTGTTGAGAACGGTCATGGCACTATTGCGGCTAGATGGCAAGATACGAAAGATGTTGTGATTATGAGTAACTGTCATGATGCCACGAGAACTGAAGTTCAACGAAAGTTGAAGAATGGTATCACAATACCAGTACCAGCACCAGAAATGGTCGCCTTTTATAGACGTGCAATGGGTGGTGTTGACCGAAATGACAGAATGTGTGGAGAGCATGAATTTGAACGGAAATCGACGAAATGGTGGAAGAAAGTATTCTACAGGCTTTTGAAAATGGCAGTAGTAAACTCTTGGGTAATATACAGAGAAAAGGTAAATCTAAAATGCTCTATGAAAGATTTCATGATTGATTTGGCTGAGAATATGGTAGAATACGGAAAAAATATAACGGGAAACAAAAGAAGACCTGTGAATCCAATGCGACCTACTGGAGGTGTGGTAGGTAACCATTTACCCATCCAAACCGATAATAGGAAACGTTGCATTTCATGCACAAAAAACAAAAAAGACACGCGCACTTACACCAAATGTAGTGCGTGTAATAGCTTTTTATGTAAAAACTGTTTTGCATCATTTCACCTTTCTTGATGCCCATTTCTTCTCTAAGTATTTTGCCCTCTGCTCTCGTTTTTTTTTAATTTATATAATTTTTTATTGCCTTAAAATACTAAGCAGACATGATGTTTTTTGATAACATTCAATAAATAGTAAATATAGCATTATTGTTTTATTTATAAAATTCAATTTATAATTTTTCCAAAAAATGTATGAAAAACCTACTCAAATACAATAGGTTTCAAGACTGATGGGACATATTGTCCCATGGTTAAAAGTCTAGATTTCAGCCATTAGAAAAAGTCTAGATAGTTTTTATAGTAATCTTATTTCAGTATAAGTATTTTACAACGTTCTAACGCGTGAAGATTCATATTTTAAGTTTCAGTCTAAGAACTGTACCCCTAGGCCGAACCGAAAGGGTTAAGCTACTTTTATTTTAGATATTTTTTAAATTCCACGCGGACGAAGTCGCGGGCACAGCTAGATTCAAATAAAGAAATTTCAACACGAAAATGTCTTTTTGTCATTGTTTGTTGCTCGATCATAATAAATATATTCATTGTTAATCACGACGGTGCCTCGGAAGCCTTTGTGTCTCTCCTCACACTTGATCGACTTTTAATTTAAATTATTATTATTTATATGAAAGCTTTCGTCAGTTTTATTCAGGGAGCACGTATTGATTTATGTTCCTTTATACTCTTCTGAAGCTTTAGTAATCTTAAAATATTTTGTGCTGTAATAATATTTATAAAATTAATCTTTATAAATGAAAATATTTACAAAACATCACAATTTTACCGCAGGCAATACGAATTACACCATCTCTATTAAACAGGGCTTATCGCCACGATTTGTAGAGTTTTTAACCGACTTCCAAAAAAGGAGGAGGTTCTCAATTCGACTGTATTTTTTTTCAGGATCTGATGATGGGATCCTAGAGAAATCGAGGGAAACTCTTGAAAATCCGCAATAACTTTTTACTACGTGTACCGATTTTGATAATTCTTTTTTTGTTGGAAAGAAGATATCCCTAGTTTAGTACTATGATAAGGAAACTAGAATCTGATTATGGGATCCCAGAGAAATCGAGGGAACTTCTTGAAAATCTGCAATAACTTTTTATTAGGTGTACCGATTTTAATGATTTTTAATTAAATCGAAAGCCGATGTTTATCATGTGGTCACATTTAAATTTCATCGAGATCTGATAACTACTTTTTGAGTAATAATGCGTATGCTTTGATAATGCGTTGTTACTTGACTATTTTTTCGTCGATCTACGTTGTATTACTCGTCGATGTAATTGAAGTCGGTTTTTTTTTCGTTTGCGAGCAAACACAATTATGTCAAAATATGGCGCTATTAGTCGAGGATCCAATTTATTTATTTATTTATTTATATATACATACATATTTTTATTTCAACAGTAACAATGCCATTAAACCCTTATTGGGTTTGTCTTGGCATATAATGTTGATATATAAAATATAAGTCGATAATAGATCAACTTAAATACATACTTAAAAACCTACTCCAAATCTTTATTTTAACTGACGCAAATAATCCATATTACCATTTACGTGTGTACAAGAACAAAGGACAATATAATTGTAACTAATAAAAAAAATGATTCCTTTTACATAAGCAACACGTTTCTTGCTGCCATGGATACTGTAACGGTATTTTTTGTTGCTTTTTAAGCAAATAATAATACATTAACATACATAATATAACGTAGACGCTTTACATACGAGTCCAGCGCACTGACCATGTCTCCACGCTTCCTTGACTCGACTGCATAACGATCTGCAAACAGTAATTACGATTAGCACGTAATTAAGTAAGCGTGGAATTAATTACACGTTTTAACTTAGTTTCTTAAATACTTAATTTATGTGTTTATATGGTGTCCTCTGAAACTAGTCAGTAGTCATTACATACAGTGAAAATTGTTATAAAGCAATGTTTGACATGTTGTGAGCCCGTTGTTTGTAGTGGCCGTGCTTTCTGCTCCGAGGGTTGTGGGCCACGTCTGGTGCAGTATTTATACTGATTATTTCATCATCATCATTACAGCCTATACAGTCCACTGGTGGACATAAACCTCCACAAGTTTACGCCAAAAATAACGTGAGCTCATGTGCTTTGCCCATAGTCACCACTCTGGGCAGGTGGGTTGGTCACCGCAAGGCTGGCTTTTTTGCACCGAAGACGTTGCCCGTCTTCCGCCTGTGTGTTTCAAAGCCAGCAGTTGGATGGCTATCCCGCCACCGGTCGGCTTTTTAAGTTCCAAGGTGGTAGCGGAAGTGTTAGCGGCTGTGTTATCCCTTAGTCGCCTCTTACGACACCTATGGGAAGAGAGGGGGTGGCTATATTCTTTAGTACCGTAGCCACACAGTACTGATATTTTTAGATTAGATTAGTAATTATACTGATTATTTACATATGTTTTATTTCTATGTATATTTCTCGAAAAAATAAAGTCTATAATTAGCCATATCAGTCGGTTGTATCTTATAATACGAGTACAAGCATTAATTGGGTCCGTGTATACTCAGGAATTCAGTGGGCATATGATTATTACCCACTTATTATGTAATTATGTTGATAGTTGTATCTTGACAGATTCATAATGAGTACTGCTGTAGCGAATGTGTCTTGAACTGTTATACTCGTACATTTGTTTGTGAGAGGCCCGACTGTTGTTGGTTAATGTGATATCACAAAGCTCTGTCCTTTTAATATTAATTTGGACTGGAGTTTGAACTTTTCACGGGTCGATTTGGAACATGAGGTTGTGATCTCTGATTTCACTTAAATGTTTTACTAAAGCTAGGATGATCCGAGAAATCCCCATCTGATTTTGTATAAATAAGTTATATATAGGACTATACATCATGAATAAATAAATATAATCTAATATATAAAATTCTCGTGTAGCGGTGTTTGTGTTAACTTTGTAGAAACGGATTGACCGATTCTCATGAAATCACGTGTGCATATTGGGTAGGTCTGAGAATCGAACAACATCTATTTTTCATCCCCTTAAATGTTAAGGGTAGTCCACCCGTAAATTTTTATTTTTTATTTTTAGATAAATTATTTATTTTTTATTTTATTATGATTTGGCGTTGAAAAATACATACAACCTTAAATTTTCACCATTCTACCACCAACCCCTATTTTTAAATAGCGTTTAGCGGCAAGACAACGTTTGCTGTGACAGCTAGTATAACTATAATATATGCGGAATACCTAAATCGGGCGTGTGTGATGTGACGGCCAAGAAACAGACGTATGCAACCATAATATTTTGCATAATTCAATGCTTCTAAGGCGAGATAGCTCTCCGCTCATTAGGGATGTAATAATTAATGAACTATGGACTGTGTCCGTTAGGAATACCGTAATACGAGCCTTAAGGAAGTAATTAAATGTACGTGTACAGGCAGACAGGTGGGTGAAAAAGTTGTTCGATGGTAGAATTACTATTCTGAGACGGTAACGTCGCGTGTTAACTGCGTTGCACTTCTTCTGAGCATAATTTTTTTTCCAAAAGCCGTACTAACGTGAAAGAGGTTTAATACTTTGAAAACAACTGTACTGGATATCATTTAACTTATTAACAAAGCTTAAGTCAGTCCATAATATGTTCCAGTTCATTGTCAAATGTGCTATAGTTTGAGAAATGGCGAACAGTTTAAGCTATGCTGATTTGGTATTCGTAAGGTTGAAATGTTAGAAAAATAAAGCGCGGGCGTACCAAGTACACAGTCATGTCAGAAATGAAAGTACTTTGACAAACCAATTTTTAATTCTCGTTTATATTTATACAAATCTTAAAGCTTTAGATTTCCGTTCCAGCGCCATCGACAACAACGTTGCCGTTTCATCAAAACGTTGCCGGTTCATCCGTAAGAATTTTATCCTTGTGCACCTAAAAAAAATTCACTTCAAATATAGCGAAAGAGTTGGTAAAAATACAATATAAAGAATTAGACGAGAAATACTTTATTCCGTCTGCACCTTACAATATTTAACGATACATATTGTCTAGGATCGACAATTTGTGTTGCTAATATTTTACTTATGTTTATTTCGCATAGTAATACATTCTTTGTACATTACACGTGTATCCCTACTGCAGCTCTAAAGTAACAGACATATTGTGATTGGGTTCATCTTAGTAATAAGATTCGCTGTTTTCTGTGGGTACGGAACACTGTAAAGTTAATACTAGATGTACTGTTTTTAGTATCGCTAGTTTTCATTCACGATGTACGAGATTCTTTATAATGTTAGAGCAATGAAGGTAGTTGTAAGAATGTAGTATAGTCGGTAGCAGCTATCCGCAAACCGGCAGTGGAATAGCGTGGTGGTTAAGCTCTAATCCTTCTCATACATGGAAGAATAGCCCTATGCCCAGCAGTGGGGATATTACAGGCTGAATATAATTGACTAAACTTACGCATCTATTATTGAATAATAGTTTTGAACTACATTTGATCGCATTGGATTGGTCAGATTTAAATAAACAATAAGTACGTTTCAAAGCCTATTTATTTATCACGATGAGAGACTTCAAAATATGACGAGATGCCTCTCGATATTTGTGTTTAGTTTAACTTAAATATACATCTAATAGACATCTAAAGCATATCATGAATAGCTTTGAAATGGTGTGCAATAGGTATATATATGTGATATAATTCACAGCCTTTCGCTTGTATCCACCTGTGCTATGACCGGAAACGCAAAAAAACGATTAGAACGAAATAATAAAAGCACATCCTGATATCTCTCTACCGTATCATCATATCTGTAAATGATTTCCGCAACGCGTAGCGCTCGCCGCGCGTGTAATGTCACCGAGTAATTACAGTGACTCGGAGGAAGCAGCGTGCAGTAACGGTGCTCGCTGATGGGTTCGCTGTACAGTTACATTAAATTTCCTGTTTCTGTTCTGTATGTCTGTAAATAATATCGATTTGTGTTAAAGTTGATGAGCACAAGAGAACGGTGTCAAATGTTACGTCACGAATTTGTTTTGGCAAAATAACTTGGCAAATATTTTATTATTATCAAATTAGAATAAATACTAATGATCAGTTATTGTGGATATGAGCATTTTTTTTACCGACTACCAAAAAGGAGGAGGTTATTAATTCGTCTGAATTTGCTTCTATGTGTTACCTAAGAACTTTTTTTGGGTGGACCGATTTCGATGATTCTTTTTTAATCGAATGGTGATGATTGTCATGTGGTCTTATTTATATTTAAACGAGACCTGAGGAAGGGGCACTTTTTGAGTTATGTCTAATAATGTGTACTTATATAATTATTTTTTCGTCTACCTACGTTGTATTACTTTGATGTCGATGAAATTGAAGTCGTTTTTTTTCATTTGAGAGCAAACATAATTATCACCCATATTTTTAAAATTAACTTAGGTAGGGCACGGCAGGAAATTTCCTGCTCAAAATCTGGAGCAGCCCGACTGGGGTAGTACCTCGACCTTACAGAAGATCACAGCTAAATAAGACTGTTTTCAAGCAGTGTTGTGTTCGTTTCTGATATTGCAAGCGTCTATAAGCTACGGCAATAACTTTACTTAACTGTTAGGTGATCCGTACGCTTGCTTGCCGATCTAGTTATACAAAATCAAATACAAAAAGTGTTTGTCATGGAGACTCACGTATAATGGGTATATAGAAACTAGTTATATAGAAAAAAAATGTTAAGAATAGGACTAATATTTGCGACGTATTATTGTTTCTAAGGATGAAAAATAACTTTAATAATAAAATAGCTCATCGATGCAAATGTTTCTTCAAACAAATTGAATAATTATCCCTCAGTGCTCGAAACGACGTCACGCTAAAAATACAAAATCAATTGCATTAAATCAGTTTAAAATAACCATCCGACTTGACCTGATCTATTTCACGACTCTGTCTAAAATAAATTGCTCTGTTATGTGCTAGGATTTTGAAATATTTCGCTGGTTATTTATAAATTTAAAATAATAAAAAAAGCATAAGTACATGATGAACTCCATCCTGCAAATAATCGTCATTGAATCGACTGATTTCATTTTATTTAACTTTGTTCACCTACTTATTGGTAAGATATCTTATATATTAAATTCTCGTGTCGCGGTGTTTGTTGCCAAACTCCTTCGAAAACGGCTGGATCGGTTATTATGAAATTTTGAGTGCATATCGGATAAGTCTGAGAATCGGACAACATCTATTTTTCATACTCCTAAGTTACAAGGGAGGGCGGATTAACGGTGTTTATGTTATAGCTAAACAACGTTTGCTGGGACAGCTAGTACTATATATAGTTTTCCATTTAAATGAAATTAAGCAATGGGACTCCAATGAAATCTGCAATAAACGTCATCCGACATCTAACAAGTGAAGTATTTTAGGAAAGTAAACTAATTACAAATTGATCAAACGACGAGACCTAATTCCAATTTCACCAAACGAACAGCAGCGAGCGATCGACACTCGTGTGTAATGGATTCGTGAATATATCTCGCAGTTCTTCAAATTGAATCAAAATCAAATATTACCGCCTAGCACGTGTTGGTCGCCAGGCGGGTTAGGGCTGGTGCACAATGAAAGCATTTCGATGTACTGCTATGATAGATCTATCTTATGTGTCATGTCTATTGTATCATGGGGTAGGTTGGCTGATCATCCTTAACACAGACTATACTTATAATCTCTATAGGATGTTCTTAATGTAATTAAACCCTTTGCTAATTAAATTTTGTAATTGATACCATTTGTTAGAAATGTTTATTGAAATAAAGTTTTAAAGAAAATAAGGTAGATTCTTGTTTTATTAAATGTTAAAAAGAATTTACACATACACTCCTCGAGAATCTTGTGTTATGTGTTCGAAAATAATAATAATAATAATAAAAATGTTGGATTTTTTAAGTTCAATTCGAAAATCTACGATCAAATCAAGATACGACTTCCTAGGGAGGTTCGGAGTGAGGGTCGGCAACATGCTTGTGATGCATTTGATGTTACAAGGATGCTCCCTTCGACTAAACTTCGATATCTGCTTATTTTTGGCATAACAATATATAGCATTGTAAAAAGTCGCTCCACATTTTGTAAGATGAGTCCTTTAGTTGGAACTTCGACAGATTCCGTCTGGGCCATCGCTCGAGATTTCGTCTGCTCCGACTACTGGGTCAGTGTGCTTCTGGCGCGAGACTAGGCTATTTTAAAATTAATTAATATTACTTCTCGACGGTCTGTATTTCATTGCATTTATATTTATAAATAATTTGTATTAAATTTTCTTTAATCGCATACATAAAATATAATTATACAATTAATTGACATATCAATAATACTTAACAATTATTAATGTAATAAATGTAACTTTACGTTATTTGTTACCGCGTAATTGCTACAATACAATATTTTAGACAACAATGAAATATTAACACCTACTTGCTAAGTTACTTGCAGTCACGGATTCAAACTCCGCTTCTGAAAAATGTCAAGTATACAACTTAAGGTTTCTCTTAGTCTAGGTGTTATGTTGGTGTTCCTTGCTTTCAGATCTCCGACACGGAATGAAGAAGAAGTGGGAGTCAAGTTTTAGGCGTTTTTTATACGTCAAACAAGTGCAAAGCCTACTTGATAGTAAGTGGTTACTAAGCCATTAGACGCTTGCAACACCAGAAGCATCGAAAGCTTGTTGCCTACCCTAGCCCTTTTTTTTACGTGGGGAAAATCCATCATGGATACCCTCCAGCGCGGGAGCGCCAGAGGGTTATGTCAGACTCCTACTGACTAAAAAAAACACCACGTGTGAGCAGTCGTCCGCCTGGGAGGGACGAGATGGGGTCGCGCTAGCATTCGCCACCTCGCGCCCACCCTAGCCCTGATCTAGCCCTAGGAGCTTTGGCCACTTTACTCATCACAGGAACTTCCGCAGAAGAATTCTTCTTGCAGTGCTCCAGGTTTGAGCAGGATGTTTCTTATACAATATCTTTTACTTATACTAGGCGTACTTAAAAAAATATCTTATATTGGTGTTACTTCATGTAGTTAAATTACTCACTGCCCTGGCGCTATCAAAACAAAGTATTTTTTTTTTAATCTACACAATACACACACGGTCGTCTGTTCCTAAAGTAACCAACTTAATGCTTGTGTTGTAGGTAACAGCCGATTAGTATAACTACTTTTTTTTTCAATAAACATACTTATAAATAATATAATACATATATAAATAAATATTTATATAACACCCAGACTCGGAGTGGGAATCGAACCCACAATCCTCGGAGCAGAAAGCACGGTCACTACAAACTGTGCCAACGGGCTAGACAACATTAAAAAAAATATTGTTCTCAAAAATTCAAAGAAAAATCCATTAGCGTGACAGCGTTGTTTTGTAAATATTTAAATTTTGAATCTTACAAAAATTAATATTTAATAAACATTTATAATTTCGCATAATATGGAAGATATATTAAAACTAATAACAAAAATTAACGCACAATACTTTTTTTTCTTTTTTTTTATGTCACTAGGTCGGCAAACAAGCGTACGGCTCACCTGATGGTAAGCGATTGCCGTAGCTTATAGACGCCTGCAACACCAGAAGGTCTAACAGGTCTTTATTGCAGGAATTGTTATTCCTGCAATAAAGACCAGAAGTATCGCAAGCGCGTTGCCGACCCAATCCCCAATGGCCCAATCCCCAGGACACCTTTACAATTTCTTACCGGCTTAGATGTCTGTTATTGTGGGTCTCCTCACCGTGCCTTTGAGATCACGTTGTTGGTCCTGGTTGTTATCATAAATACCTGGTAGGAATTGTTACACATAGTAGGGAATATATCCGCCAACCCGCATTGGAATAGCGTGTTGGATTAATCACCAGTCCTTCTCTTACATGGGAAAAAGGCCTATGCCCAGCAGCGGGACATAACCTGACCTGATAATCTACATGAAGTACCTATTTATTTGAAGAATATTTTTATCGTTCAAGTATTAAATTTAATGACTACACAATATTCATACACCATTATAACAATTTATGCCTATGCAAAGAAGTCATGTGCAACCACACTGCAATCAGCTATAAAAAGCACAAGGCGAGCAGCGCAACGAGCAAAGAATATCATTATTCTAATTAGTCTATAAATATTTACAAAATATATTGCAATAATAAGCTCTCTCTATGAGTCGCGATCACGCCACGCATAGCTATTGGAGGTAAGTAGCGGGTCGTACAATAGGAAGCGAATGTTATATAAAGCAGTAGGCTTGGTCTTACACCGTTATTTGATAAAGTTTACATCACTTCAGTTCATCGCAGCCCACTGCTGGGCATAGGCCTCCACAAGTTCGCACCAAAAATGGCGTGAACTCATGTGTTTTGCCCATAGTTACCACGCTGGGCAGGCGGGTTGGTGACCACAGGGCTGGCTTTGTCGCACCGAAGACGCTGCTGGCCATCTTCGGCCTGTGTATTAATGTTTACATATATACGTCAAATATATACTTTATCAGCAGGAGGTATGTAGGACCTGTTTTGCCTCAATTACGAAATTTTGGCTTTAGTTTAGTTGGAAGGCCATAAATATAGTGGATAAAATAATAGGAAATATAGACAGGAATAAATAATATAGAAATTCGGAGGTGAAAAAGTATTATGTATCATAATTTCTTATACGATGGATATTACTTTTTTGATCGCTAAGCACAAGGACGCCTATTTCCTGTTAAATATTACTTACCAAATGTTACGAGACGTCCGCTAGATCCAGTCTAAGTGACTTCTATTTATATGATAATGCCAGAATGCTTGGACGTTCCCACGACCTTTAAAATATTTATTTTTACTGGTGCAATAAAGTAAATAGGAAGCTGAGGCTTACAAGATAATATATAGCCTAATTTATTGTATATATATGGGCTATGCTTGGGGTTTCTGTCAAAGATAGAATTAGAAATGAGACTATCCGCGAGAGAACGAAAGTAACCGACATAGCCCACAGAATTAGCAAGTTGAAGTCGCAGTGGGCTGATCATCTGTGTCGCAGGACCGATGGCTGTTGGAGTAGATGGGTCCTGGAGTGGAGACCGCGTCTTGGCAAACGCAGTGTGGAACTTTCTCCGGCCCGTTGGACCGACGATCTACGTAAGATTGCCGGTGTAGGCTGGATGAGGATTGCGGAAGACCGGGATGTCTGGCGCGAACTTGGGGAGGCCTATGTCCAGCAGTGGACTGCGATAGGCTGAAGTGAGTGAGTGCGTGAGAAGTGAGTTAGTGATTGTATATAATAATTAGTTATTTGTATAGCAGTTGCTGTTTTAGTAAAATTGTGGAGAAGTTGTGTGTAAACAAGCCGAATGTTAAATTGGTCAGTGTTGCATAAATTTATATGTGGTGATCATTTACTTAACATATATTTTTTGTATGTTATTTATTTTGATATATAAATGTTGATACATTAATTTTGTTATTATTTGTATAGATTTTAATCGATCTATACAATGCAACTCTGTTAGATGTTGCGTGGAGGAAAACAGCGTAAAATAAACCATGTTTGGGAAGAAAAAATTAGACATTTACAATCGCGCTAAGTCTCAACCACTGTTATTTTAAATTAAAATAGAGCATTGTTAAAGAAAAAAGGAGACGTCAAATGAAAAAGCTGCGAAAAGGCGTAGGATTTTAGTTCATAGTTTTCTGGTAACATCAACGAACATTAACACAAAAAGCACCGCGGCCCTCGACTCTTACGTCTAAGGATTTCTAAAATATGTATCTCGTATTCTGAAGAGTCCAAAAATGAAAAAAATCTTCCAACGACAACTGTCTAGACTGCTTTTTAACCGTCCGTTCACTGTTGTTTAAAAGCCCTCGACGTAATTACGTGAATCAAAACTACGAGTAAATGATCATTACGAACTATTTCAAAGGTTTGTTTTGTATTTGTTCGAATTCACCAACAACATATTGTGTTTGTTCTTACCATGTTACGTAGACTAATATTTTATACAAGTCTGTGTTATCTTAACTAATATTTGCCTTAAATATTATATGTAATCGTAATTTAAAGTAATATCTCAATTTGATTACACACGTTAGTAATGTTGATATTATAAAATATACTTGATTTATACATAAAAATGACACGTTGGCGCAACTGTCACGGCACTGGTTTGTGGCTGTTGCGCTGAGAGTTGCGGGTTCGATGGCACATGACAAACATTTGTAAATAGTAATTCTCTCTTTCTATTTTCAAGTTGAGAGGGAGATATAATAACTTATTTCAATTCCCGTTCGCCTCACCCGATCACACTTTTCGTAACGCTCTCGTTACGTATTCACCAGCTTACACCCCAAGTAAAAGTGCGGAAAGAGCTTTTGCTTCAAAATTCTCTTTTTCAGTGCGAGTTACGTTTCGTAAGTTTTGCTAAAGCTCGTTTGTTTATAAGCAAGCTTTTAAATGCGCTAAAAAGAATAAAATAAACTTATATCTTAAAACTTTTACTATCAAAATATAAAGTTCGCTTCAACCTGTAATATCCCACAACTGGGCATAGGCCTCTTTCCCCATGTAGGAGAAGGATAACATATAAAGTAGCTACTTAAATTATATGACACTCGCGTAATAAACGAAGATCGTCTCAGTCAGTCAGTTCAGCCTATTGCAGTCCACTGCTGGACATAGGCCTCCCCAAGTTCGCGCCAGACATTCCGGTTTTCCGCAATCCTCATCCAGCCTACACCGGCAATCTTACGAAGATCGTCTGATGTAGTATATTTCTTAAGCTTTTACGGCCAGTTCCAATATTCTATTTATCTCTGAATTTGCTCACTAGAGATTGATTTTTGACGTAAGCTCCGTACAGACTGTGTGTGGTCTAAAGCGCACTCGCTTTTTTTACTTTTTGTTATTTATTTGAAATACTTTTTATTAATTAATAAAAATAATAATATTTAAATCATTAGCAAATAGAAACAAACATTTTAACAGTCAAGAGTTGTCGCAAGAAATGGTTTGTGATTATGCGTGCAGGCGCCTGTTGTCCGCGCCGGCGCATACTGATGCGGGCTCGGCGCGAATGTTAAGCGCAAGTGATCGCGACGCTCTTCCGGTATGCCTTTCTCACGGAGCTGTGCACAGATATTTATTTGTTAGAGATATGAATGAGATTGTGGGATTTATTGTACATTGGGAAATTGTTGATGGCGTGGACTGTGTTTGTGTTTATTTTAGCCAATGTATTATATATTCAATATTATTATTAATTCAAGTCGTTAATGAACCAAATTTATATATTCGTTTTATGGTACGTAATGATGATAGGAGAGTTGGTTCCTTCTTGCCCTGAATTCAACGTGGGAAATCTTCTAGTACTCATACTTAATATATTAACATGATTTATACCATAATATTTTTTAATTCGCGGGTAGACTTATATAAACAATTTAATATTTATTTGAAATAATATAAAGCGATCTTTCACATATTTGTGTTCAATCTGGATGCCTCTTATTTTGATTAATATATTCTTAATTCTCTTATTTGCTCTTCCGATGAAACTGACAGATGTAAACACATATTACACATATCTATATGGGTCGTAATGTAACAAAAGGTACATAATATTGTGTTTGGTGAATCGAGTTCTTTAAACTAGCCCTAGTTTACAAGTATATCATGTACTAAAAATCCACGTTTGCTAAACTGGGTTTCCGAAATAAAACATTCATAAACAATATATCAAAAAGTTTAACCTACAAACTCGTAATAACAAACAGCGGCTGATCGTATTAGACACGAAACAAACGCCATCATTCGCCGCTCGGCGTTCGCTTATTTTTATGGAACATCAAACGCTCGTGATAGGCGGGTCAGCGGATGCGTGGTTAAAGGGCAGGCGATAACGTGCCTGCTGGCTGCTTGGCTGGTCACCGCGGGCCAACGACCGCTGAGTCTCTGGTATTTGACCCATCTCTTCAAAACTGTGCCCATTAGACGTAACTTAAAAAAAAAGTAAAGAAGTACCTCGAAGGCAGTGACGTAGCGAACTTAACTTGCGCCCGGGGCACAATACCTTTTAGCCTTTCCACCCCCTCCATTCGATAACCATATGTCCAGCAATTTTTTTGTTCTACGCCCCCTCCCCCCGCTAAGACGCTGTTCAAATGTAGTACAAAAATTGTAATAAAAGGCAATCGTGTATATATACTTACGTCTATTAGCATGAGTGCGATGTATTTTTAGCACATAAGTTATTTAAACATGAAGTTTGTAGCGACACATACTCCGCGACTATTCGATGTACGGATATTTCTAAAAATGATTAAATCAAAATCAAAAATAACTTTATTTAAATAGCTTTCATGAGCATCTTCGAATCGTCATGTTACAAATTATAATTTTAATTATAGTTGAAAGCTACCACCGCTTCGGAATGTAGATTCTGTAGAGAATTATTATTTATATGTTTGTGCCGTATAATTTTCAAAAAAAAAAATCTGAAATCTCAGTCGCAACAAAAAAAATATAGGTAAAAAAACGCCTCCTAACAATGTGAACGCGCACTCATCATCTCACAGCCAGTTCTCACCTCATCTAAATATACAGAACTTCCTCTAGCGCGCGCCACCGAACGTCGATACAAACACATACGATGTGTTAATACGTAGCAAAGAACACGAAACAAGCTCTGTATTTTGTATCCCTTTATTTGCTTGTAATAGTTTTCGGTTTTTATGGATGTTAGCAAATAATGTTAGAGAGAAATACCGTTTTAAACTATAACTATAACTGTATGTATGTATATGTTTAATTATTTGAATATTTATAATAAATACACCAACTTGTACACCAATGCTGACGCTAGACTAAGCTCCTTTGTCCTAAGGTTGCCTGGAAGAGATCGCTTTTTAGCGATAAGGCCGCCCTTTGTACCTGTATATAAAGTGTATTATTATTATTATTATTTCTTTTATTCAATATATTTTCTTATGATTACATTTTTAAATATATTTATAAAAAAGACAAATAAAAATATTTAAAAATATAAAAATAGTAGTCCTCCGATGGCAGGTTGAGGCCCAGGCCACCGGTAGTTAAGGTTCCAGGCTGAGGAACCTCCTCACAATGCGGGCCGTTTCAAGCAACACTGCCTTTTGAATCCGACCCTTGATCCAACAGTCAAGTGAGAGTTTCTTAAGGTGTTGGTCGAAACTCTTCGCTAATAGACCATTAACCGATACAACAATAGGAACAATTATTGTTGAGTCTACATTCCACATGCCGGTAATCTCGTGGGCAAGGTCTAAATATTTACTTAATTTTTCTTTTTCGGCCTTTACGAGATTATCGTCATGTGGAACTGTAATGTCAACAATAGTTGCTCGGCGCGCTGATCGGTCTACTAGCACTATATCAGGTTTATTGGCTGCAATAAACCTGTCAGTGACAATAGATCGATCCCAGTAGAGCAATGCACGACCATTCTCAAGAAATGGCATTGGGCTATACCTATAATAAGGCAACTCATTTTCAACGAGGCCGTAACGAATAGCAAGTTGTTGGTGTATAATCCTGGCTACTTGGTTATGTCTGTGCAAGTACTCACCGTTAGCAAGATGACTACAACCGGAAACAACATGTCTAATGGATTCTCCAGGCTTATGGCAAGCTCGGCATATGTCTGGAGTTCCGTCTTTCATGATATGTTTCCGGTAGTTATTCGTCTTAATAACTTCGTCCATAATTGCACAGACAAAACCTTCGGTTTCTCCGAAGAGGTTCCCGTGTTGTAACCAGGATATAGAGCTGGGCTGGTCTACATCTGGGTCTGTCAGAACTTTGTAGAACCGGCCATGTAATTCCTTGCTCTTCCATACGGCCACGCGGTCAACGGTACGCATTACTATAGGCTTACGCCATTTCTCTTTGCCTAAGGACAGCGGAGTAAAGCCCCTATCAACTGCAACAACGTCCATGTGCATATCGCTTTTCATATTTAAAAAGTACTCTCTGAGATTATACACCTCACGATTGTGGAGATTTTTAGCGTTTAAAAAGCCACGACCCCCACATTTTCGTGGGATGTATAATCTCATCACAGACGATCGAGGATGGTGTATTCGGTACGTTGTTAACAGTTTACGGACTTGGCGATCAAGGGTATCTAATTCCGTTTGAGTCCATCTCAAAATGCCAAAGGTATAGACGATTAAGGGCATAACCCAACTGTTAAAGGCACGTACCTTGTTACCGCCCGAAAGAAAGCTATTGAGAACTTTCTTCAGCCGGCCAAAGAATCGTTCCTTTACCAGTTGTTTCATGGCTCCGTCATCAATGCCCAATGCCTCTGACATTCCGAGATATTTATAGGTTTCACCTTCGTTGAGAGATCTAAAAGACAAAGAGTTGTTAAGTTTTAAATTTTGTGATGATACAGTTCTACCTCTTTCTACATGGATGACAGCGCATTTATCCACACCAAACTCCATTCTTATACAAGTGCTAAAGGTTTCTGTTATTTTTAACAACTTGTATAAGTCTGGTAGTTTGGATGCGAAAAGCTTCAAATCATCCATATAAAGTAGGTGAGAGATTGCTTTGCTTCCTCTACGAAGGTGAAAGCCCAACCTTGAATCCTCTAATAAAGTGCTTAAAGGGTTCAAGGCTAGACAAAACCACAATGGACTCAAACTATCACCTTGAAAAATACCCCGCATAATCCTTATCGGTTCAGTCGATCCTGAAACATCAACCGCACCCGGATGACGTAAAAAAGTGTTCCACTGTCTCATACACGTACTCAGAAAAGAGCACAAAGCAGTATCAATTTTGTATAGCTCCATTACTTTCATAAGCCATGTATGAGGCACTGAATCATACGCTTTCTTGTAGTCAATCCAAGCGGCAGCCAGATTTTTCCGGTTTCGACGTACCTGTTGGCATATGGTCATGTCTATGAGGAGAAGTTCCTTGGTACCGCGACTACCAGACTTACATCCGTTCTGAGTCGTAGCCAAAATATTATTTGTAGTAATATGTTTTGTAATTTTTGTGACGAGAACAGATGTAAGTAGCTTATAGATGGTGGGTAAGCAAGTTATAGGGCGGTAGTTTTTAGGATCAGCGGTACATCCCGATTTGTATAACAGGAATGTGGTACCAGTCGTCATAAATTTTGGTAAAGTATTAGTTGAAATTGCATTTTGAAATTGTGATGCCAGGATGGGGTGCGAACTATGAAACCATTTAAGCCAAAAGTTATGCAATCCGTCCAGTCCAGGACATTTCCAATTCGACGTTGAACGGATTGCATAACTTATATCTTCTGAATTTATTTTAATTTGTTCCATTTGTGGAAGTGAGCTGCACCTCCTCCTGACAACATCCATCCAATCACTCTCAATGTGGTCAATGGGGTTCGACCAAATATTTCGCCAAAAATTATTTATCGATTCTCGGGTTGGTAAATTACCATTGACCACATTAGTAGTGCACTGTTCCCAATTCCTGTATACCTTTCGTTGGTCACTTTGAAATATGCTATTTTGATGATATCGATCCCTGCGTTTTTTATACCTCTTAATGCGTTTTGCCCATGCACAGAGTTTTTGCTTCAGAAAATCTATGCGGTCTGAGACTGATGTTATGTACTCGTTGGGTCTTATATTTGTACCCGCAAAAGCCTGGTGTACAAACCGCATGATTTTTAGACGCCTGTTACCTGCCCTGAAACATGTTAATTTGGCTATTAGTGTTCTGGTTAAATTTATTCGTTTTTCAATTCTGGCCTGCCAAGCTGGAGCTGTATGGGATGGTAAAGTAATTTTATTTGATTTAAACTTCACATTAGCTACATTACAAACAGCTGCAGCTCCACAGTACAGAAGTGAGTGAGTATCGGATAAATTTTGAGTGCTGTCTAAATATTGTTGTAAAATTTTATCCATAACACCTACTAAAGCCAAATTACGTCTGTGAATAGGCAAACGAGGTAGCTGTGGCCTAATATTTGGTGGCAAGGATCTATATTTCAAAATAGCATCCTCCAAAGCTCTCCTCATAGGCTCATTATCCTGTTCGTTTACCGACAAATCAACACTGTTAGGAGATATATGATTTATATTAAAATTTATTACCTCTCTTTGCTCTTTTTGTGATGTTTGTATATCACGAATGTGACTAACAGTATTAAGTTGTGGTAAATTTGTACGCAGCCGCTCAAGTACTGATTCATCCAGGAGGTGACAACGCTGAATGGCTCGTACTTGATCCGATAGTCGTTGTGCAGTTACGGTGACGGTTGGTTCAAGCGCCTGAAACAGAGACAACATCGTTGAACGATACGCAGTGAG
Organism: Melitaea cinxia; assembly: GCF_905220565.1. Taxonomy (NCBI): domain Eukaryota; kingdom Metazoa; phylum Arthropoda; class Insecta; order Lepidoptera; family Nymphalidae; genus Melitaea; species Melitaea cinxia. The sequence continues at coordinate 18,718,810 of NC_059398.1, read as the reverse complement.
GTTAATTCCCCCACCTGTCGCCTCATAGTACGCTCGCATGACACTCTCATTCATTTTTTGAGTCCATCTCATGCGGCGCACAGCACCACCGGCAGCGGGATTTCTTGTGGGAGCGCATTGTCCCTGAATCTCCAAGCAAGCTGGTGGCGGGCGTATGACTCGTCGACGGTTAGATGGTCTCGTAGATGAGTCAGCATCCTCAGCATCCGAATCCGCGGTGGACGGCGGTGTTTGATATTCATCATCTGTCGTTGACTGTGTTTCGGAGCTCGATGGAACCTTTGGTGTTTTTTGTGCGCGTCGTCCTCTGGCTTTATTCATTTTATCTTCTTGGTATTAGTCATTTTTGTGATATTTTAATTGTATTTTCATATTTAAATATATTTTAAAATAATAAATTTAATGACAAGATAAAAAAGCGTCATTTTAGTTGACAGCTGCCAGGTTTTTTATTATTATTATTATTATCTGTTAATATTACGACACCGTAGAGAAGAATGGTCAGATCGGATATGCAAAGATTGCATGAACGATTAACTATTATTGTGTACGGTAATAGAGTTTTAACGTTTTGTAGTAAACTTGCAATTAAATCAAGATGCAGTGAGTACAACTGTTGTTAATATCGACTGATTGAAATGAAATAAAATAAATAAAAATAGCAAGCTCACTTCAGCTCATTAAGCTCACTTTTATTTTATAATGTAATGTATATTATAGTAATGTTTAAGAATTTGCAAATAATTAACTTAGGTGAATGCATTTATGAGCAAAATGCTAAAACTGCTAAAAGCTTTCACCAGACAGTGAGTCTATTTATTTATTTATTTAATATGAGCCACCAACAGAATTACATGTTTAAAAAGATTACAATTAGTTATATGCTAAGGTATTAAATATATACATATAATCCTGGGGGGATTGGGGATTGGGTCGGTAACGCGCTTGCGATGCTTCTGGTGTTGCAGGCGTCTATAAGCTACGGTAATCGCTTACCATCAGGTGAGCCGTACGCTTGTTTGCCGACCTAGTGACATAAAAAAAAAAAAAAAAAATTCCTCTTAAAGGTAGTTACAGCATGCGCTTTAGACAATTGAGTCATCTGCATCAAAAGATTTTGAACATATAGGATTTAAATAAAAAAATACATACAAAATAAAGAACTAAATACATAACTATTACTAATCAATATGTCATCGCCCGAATCTCAGTAAGCCTTAAGATTTATTCCACATAAATTGAAAACTACACAAAATTATTACGAGTAATATTCAGACGTTAAGTTGTGGTTTCGTAATACATTCGCACATACAAGTTATTTATAATGTAAACACTAAATCTAATAATTTCTTCAGACTTGAAACACGATATTTGACTTATTGGTTCAATATTTACTTCCGTCATAATATACTTTACTTGTACAAACACTAAACTTGATCCCAGCTTTCCAATAAAATGTATTGTAAAACATACAATGTTGTTATTAACACCGGCATACTATTTAAGGACGGAACGTGAACAAACCTTGATACTGGCTCTAAATATACGCCGGGAACGTAATACGGGTTCCTTGACATTCTTACCAAAGTCACACACCTGTCACGTCAGAACTATACGACTACATGGCTATTTACTATTTCCATGGTTTTTAAATTCTATTGAGATTGTAATCTCGAACGCATTAATCAATATCCTTTGTGTTTTCTCTGTTCTATGGTCGTTGGCGAAATTTTCTGATTGTTTAGGTAATATTTTAACTTTTTTTTGTTTTGATTGTCTAGGACATTAACAATTTATTAAAAACTAGCCTGCCTCTAACCTCTTTCCGTTCATATTTTTTTTACGCGATAAGTAATCACTAACATATCGTATACTTAAACCTCCAAAGCACGCTGCATCACATGGTATAAGTATTATTTGTACCAAAAAAGGTAATAAATGATAAGAAAAAAAAAATTACAGTGACACAAATATGTATATCACTTAATAACAATTGCATAACGTTGTTTGTTTTCTTCGAGTGTGACTTGTTTTTTAATTACTCGCTCTTATCACTTGACATAATTGTATGAATGAGCGCAGTGTCATCACGCGGCGCGCAGGACGGTTAATGAGTTAAATTATTAAATGTTATTATACGTTTATCACCTTCATTTGATAATAATAATTAATAAGTAAAGTCTTATGGATGCAAGTTATTACCAATTTTGCAATTAAATTGTTTTTTTTTAATATTAACTGCGGAGTTTTTTTCCGATGCTTCTCTGCAAATTCTACGTTCCAATCGGTGGTAACTTCACTTTTAACAATAATTAAAGTTTGAATTTGGAATATGACGATTCGAACGTGCTTTCGAAGCCGTTTTGAATAAAATTATTTTTTATTTAAATTTAGAATAATACGTAAAGCGAATAAATTAATATATAAAAATATTTAACCTTATTATTTAGTAATAATTGTGTTTTGTCGTAAACGAAAAAAAAAAAAACTACTTTAATTACATGGACAAGTAAAACAACGTAGGTAGGAAAAAATAGTCAAGTAAATACGCGCTATCAAAGATTACTCAAAAAGTCCTTAACATATCTCGATCAAATGTAAATGGGACCACATTACAAGCACCTCCTTTCGATTAAAAAATATTGAAATCGGTCCACCCAGTCAAAAGTTCTAAGGTAACATAAATAATTTAATAAAATATTGCAGTCGAATTGAGAGTGTCTCCTTCTTTTGAAGTCGGTTAATAATAAATATAGCGAAACGATAAGAAAATACACTTTTATTAATTTCAAAGTGTTTTCATAATAAAAATATTTTTTTATTACTTTCAACAGAAGTGTTTGCGGAAATAGCGACGTGTAAAATGACATAATGAGAGAATTTAAGACGAATATTTTATGCCATAATGTTTATTTCACTCATAACTGTGAATTTTTATGTAACGTTCTAAAATTGTAGCATATTCAGAATTTCATCTAATTTGTCTGGTCAACACGTTGATACTGAGACACTTTCAGATTCCGCGACACTCATCATTAGGTAGGAATCTGGCGAGTTGGATGTTTGTCTCAATTGCAGGTCACCGTGACCCGCGGGGACTGAGGCGCCGCGTTTGATACCTCGTTTTATCGTGAAATTAATTATATGAAAAACTTTAATTATACATCCGTTTGTATTATTTTAATTTATGTAAAATTAAATTAGTATTTAATTCTGTTTTTACGGTTCTTAGTATTTTTTTTTTACTTTTTTCTTTTAAAATGTATTTAAGATTCTAATTTCTTACTTTCAAACGGTGAAATTAATATTTTATTGCGTTGTTTTTTTAAAGATTCTAGAACAATATTTAAATTTCATAGAATTATTATGTACAATATTTATACTTCTTGCGCTTATTATTATAGTTTTGTTTGTAACGTTTATACTGTGATAATTTAAATAATAGTTTCATTAAATATATCATCGCGTAATCGTCTGACTGGTGCAATAACACCTAATTTCACATATCATAATATCCTGGCAACTCGGATGCCTAGGATAGTTCCACATTAAACGAATAAGGCCGCCAATTGTACACAATTAAGATTAAATTGGCCATGTAATATTTATTGAACTTGGCTTTGTTATGTAATGAACTATAATAACCTCAATATATGAAAACAGGAAATCAAGATTTTTGTTACCTTTTTAAACTTTTTCGTAGTAAATCGTAGTGAACTCGATCAAACAATTCAGAAATAAGGCATGAAATTTCAAGATGAAATTTTTTCTTTTCTTTAAATTTTGTAGTGCCAAACAGTAACATATTATATTGTAACATTCATCAGTGGAACTTAATTCATAAAATGAACTCAAATTACACTAAGCTCAGACAAGATACCCACATAATAGATTTGAATTAATCAGTGAAATCATCAAATCAAGAGATATTAAACTGTAAGTGAAACTGAATCAAGTAAGACCGAGTCGAGTTGTCGTGAATTAAAACATTAAATTAATCAAAACCAAATCCATAAATAAATAAAATTCAATTTTCATAGATTAAAACATAACATATCAAACAAATTAATTTAAAAAAAGAATTTTTTGATATAATTGTATGAGAATATGCACTATTAAATCTTCTCCACATTCTGCACTAATTTTCATTGCTTCCGTTCCCCTAAGTACTGTAAGTCAACAACGATTCAATAACGATTTTGTTAATACTTTGCTAGTGACAATTGTAGCATTGTATTGATTGAAGAATGACATAGCTTAAGTATTTTTAATTGACTGATTACAAGAAAAATCTTTATATTTTTAGTCTAGGCCAACGCGTCACACACCTGATGTAATAATTGGAGGGGCATCTAGTTAGAAGAACAGAACGTAGTAAGGGTACCAAGATGCCGATGTGGTCATCCACGCCGGGAAGCGCGCACTCCCTTTACTGCGTGTCAGTTCTAGCGGCACGGGACCGAAAATATCGGAAGAAAGTCAGGTGGAATGGACACATGGATATCTATAGCCATACAGCGTCCATAGAGATGCGGCTGGCGATGATCTAAGACTTAGAACTAGACTTATCTCTTTTTGATCTTGACATGCTTAAATTTAACTTATGGTAACGGATTTTTTAAGCCTACACAATACTCGCAATAAACATTACAATAAAAATATACGCGACAAAGACTTGATTTTCTATTATTGACTTATTTTATCTTCTCAGAGAACTCACTCATCACTCTATTTCTATTCAAATTTTTAAGTCAATTACAATATATTTAAATTACAAATGTAGTTTTATACATCTGATTATAAATTCGATGCTTAATTAGTTGATTACAAGTTTCAAATTTAAACTGAATATCAATTCAACTATAACTAGTTTTACACGTAACGTCGCTTGTAGTAGTTTTGGATTTAATACATTTAAGAAAAAAGTTTTTTTTTTTAATAACACTATTTGGATTTTTAAAATATTGTCAAACGACAGATGACGTTTTTATAGGCAATAAAATAGCCCTGATAATTTTGGTCTAGGTGTTCCAGTATCAAGCGAGGGTAGAGTCAGCAACGCGCTTGTGATGGTCTTGGTGTTGCAGACGTCCAAAGGCTATGGCAACTACATTAATACATCACCATTACCATCGTGCTAGTATGATAGAAAAGGATCTATGAAGTAATCTAACGAGTCACGTGACAAGACACCGGCTTCTCTATCTTGTTTTTGTTGGTTCATTTTCTTATTCAGTATTTTTTTTATTGGAATTATTTCTAAGGTCCCGGATAGACGTATTCTACATACAGATTCCCGGGATCGAAATTGTAATCTTGACATTCATTAGTAAAGTATAAATATTACGTATCACCTTAATATGGCATTTTCACATTACAAACGGACACATTAATTTGATTTTTATGTAGAGATTTAGACGTATTTAAGGTCGTTGACACGGAGTCACGTGCACTCTTCAACATGAAAATGATACCTTCATAAAGTCAAGGAACGAAAAATGTACAATTTGTAATCAAGAATAATTACGAGTGATACGCATGTGATCACAGAGGGGTTCAGTCTGATCTGACGTACAGTTGACAGATCAGACGGGGAGCAATGACTTGACTGACGTGCGTCTGTTTGGGCAGAACCCTTATCTCATGGTAACTACTCGTCTTTGTATTCCATGCATAAATGTCCGAAACTTGACAATTTCGTTTTCAAAAAAATATAATACATATATTGTAATGTGGCTACATTTTAATTATTCTGATTAATTGAGTATGACAACAATCATCGATATTTATTATCCTAGAGGTTCTTTTCATATCCAGAATTACTATAGTAGTAGTCGCCTAAAACACCGATGGTTTTCGGGATCGATTCCCGCTCGGGATGGATATTTGCATTGCTACAAATATTTCTTTTCGGTTTGGATGTCTGTCCTTGTGATCTCTTAAGTCGTCGGTCCCGGTTGTTATCATAAATACCTGATAGCAATCGTTAGTCATAGCAGGGAACATATCCATCAACCCGCAGTGGAGCAGCGTGGTGGATTAAGCTCCTATTCTTCTTTTACATTGAGAAAGAGGCCTATGCCCAGCAGTGGGATGTTACAGGTTACATGCGAATTGAAAGTAATAAAAGGAGTACGGGATACCAAATTTGTGAAACTTTCATTAAGTTATAATTCTTAGGACACTAACTCGGTAGTAGTCGTTACAGGGCTACTTTATGCTTATTTTAATTAAGTGTACAGAAACTACTTTCGAATACATTAATTAATACTAATTGAAATTGGCACTTTCACAGTTTATTAGTAAGATTGACACACGACCCAGTTTTGTTTCATTTATTAATTGATTATTGAGTCGAGGTGAAGTTTATTATCAATTTTAAAATCCAAAATGGATTAAACAAAAAGTCAATTATAAAATTAATAAAAATAAAACCATTAACGCGAGCGTTCGAGTTCTTTCACGTTTCCAAGATTGATCGAATAATCGTCCCGCATCGACAGTTTTAAATTATTGGATTTCTAAATAATGTTCAATGATTGTATCAGCGATATTCCGCTCTCTATTCGAACAATCGAATTCTCTGTGGAGCAATTAACTTTAGATTAGCTTAGATAAAAGGCTGTAGAACAAAATGTCGTAATCTGAGAGGAATTTAGTGCAAAGGTTTGAATTTGTCCTAACTTGTTATATGGTATTCATCATTCATCATTACTGCCTATACAGTCCACTGCTGGACATAGGCCTCCACAAGTTCACGCCAAAAAACAACGTGAACTCATGTGTTTTGCCCATAGTCACCACGCTGGGCAGGCGGGTTGGTGAACGCAGGGCTGGCTTGGTCGCACCGAAGACGCTGCTGCCCGTCTTCGGCCTGTGTATTTCAAAGCCAGCAGTTGGATGGTTATCCCGCCACCGGTCAGCTATATGGTATATGGTATTATCATATTAATATAGATTTAATGATATATTTTAATAATGTAATTATAAAATAAATGTAATAGCGCAAAAGCTTAAAAACGATTATTGCTATTTACCCAGCATTAGTTGCATCAGGGCAGGGCATGTGGATGTTGTACTACAGGTGCTTGTTTATTTCACCTGCATTACAAATCTGTAGAAATACAGATCATATATAGGTTTGACTAGCTTCTGCGCGGAACTTCGTCCGCGTGTAACTTTTAAAGGGGAACAATTCTGTCTTATATGATTTTTGCGAAAGTTTAACAGTTTACCAGCGCACGCAGCGCAAGCTTAAAATCCCCGATTTTGAAACATTCTTCATTGTTGTTCCGCTCCTAATGGTCTCAGCGAAATGATATATAGCCTATAGCCTTCCTCAATAAATGGGCTATCTAACACCTGAGATTAGCGCGTTCAAACAAACAAACTCTTTAGCTTTATAATATTAGTATAGATTGGTCATTACATCATTAACATAACAGAGTAACATAGTAGATTGTGATTATACGATTTTGTTCCAATAGGGATAAGACCCGTCACAGGGTCGATACAGGGTTTCCTCTCTCTGGATATCCCTGTGGGAATAATTATCAGTTTGTATTTTATTATAATTATAGCATCTATATTAATATATCTTGATTATCCTTAAATCACATTTTTAATTACGAATGATAAGTCAAATTAGGGACACCATTTTACGATTTATTTTGGCAAATAAATAAGTTTTATGGGCTATATAACTGCCTCAGAACTGTTTGCCAATTACTGGCCAGCGGATAACCACGGCTGTAGTGTGTAGTATATTTATTGTAAGAAGCAATATCTTAGAAAGCTGTCTCAAATAATGCCTTTGGGCTAGTAGAAAGTCCATTATCTAAGAGATTATGTTCTTCGACATACAATGACTTGTTGAAAGTTTTATTACATTAGTAATGAATATTATTATTAACAAACTTTAAAATTGAATTTCAATTTTTAGTTTTATTATGATAAAAAATTGACCGTTAGACACCCAATACAAGATAACTGAACAGGTATCTGGTTTACCACTGTCCAATGATTGCAATATATTTCATTTATTTTTCTTTGAAATCGATTTCAAGGTTTTAGTTTTTATTGAAGCTATCAAGTGATATATATCAAGGACTAGGAAGGAATCTCTAATCAAGGAAGGAAGGTACTAGGTTACTTTTTAATATTCATAAAAAATAAGGAAATCATACAAAAGAAGTCTTATTACCAAGCTTATTGCAGTTAAAAAGTAATTCTATGTTGAATAAGTATTTCGTAATCTTAAATCATGATCGCAAGATCATAATTGATAATAAGATTGAAAATAACTTGCGTGTGTTCATGTGAACTTGATGGCGGTGTATTTCGACAAAATCGATAAAAACGCCGTCACTATCGTGCACCGACGGCCGCGCTGTTCATTCCACCATAATCCTGCACCTCGATTGCTATTCATGAAATAAGACATTTCGGCATACCACATTAACTCCTCAAAAGTAACCCAAAACCAACTTTATCGCCACATTTTAAGGGCTAAAATTGAATGGTTATAGGTTTGAGTTAAATGCAGGCAGCGTATCGTGAAGGCCGAGGTCGAATCTGCCCAAAGTTAAGCGTATTCCATTTTTCACTGTTTTATATTCAGATGATGATAAGGGCCTTTAATTAGTCGCTCACGGATAAAAAGTGTCCTCATTACATTACCTAGTCCTTACGCGTTATTGTGTCTGCATTATTGTCACTTCTTTTCCCTTTCTGCGCTCCTGGTATAAAATTTCGTTATAATTTATTAATATTGTTTGTATTTTACAGTTACAAACACACAGACAACATGAAATTCGCCTGTATATATCTATATAAATATATATGTATGTATAATGAAAAAACTTTCATTTTTTTAACCGCTCTGGTGTAGTGGCGGGTGAAAGCGCCTAAACACCGACGGTTTACGGGTTCTTTCTCACTCAGGATGGATTACGATTATTATTTATACGAATATTTATTTCCAGTTTTGATGTCTATTCCTGTGTGCCCCAGCACGCCTCGGAGTTATCATAAATACTTGATAGCGATCGTTACTCATAGTAGGGAATACCTATATCCACGAACCCGCAGTGCAGCAGCATGGTGAATCAATCTCCAATCCTTCTCCTACATGGAAAAAAGAAGCCTATGCCCAGCAGTGGGATGTTACAGACTGGACAGTGCAAAACTTAAAAACTGGTCAATCATTCACATAACTGATGTATCTTTAGCGAGGCTTATTTGGGCGATGTTTGTAACACCAGCTGGCGTATTGTGGAATATTGTATCACGATAATACCTATGGCGTTTAAGAATGGCTGCAAAGGAAGCGGTTGTAACCGTTTATTTGTGTAACCCATAAACCTATTTCAATTTTATGATAACTAAATATTTCCGTTACTTGTATTTATTTTTTTAAACTGATGCCCGTATCAAAGGATTTGTTTCAACATTTTTTATGTAGCAAGTGCGATGGCCGTTGTAAAATAACATAACATAAGAAAAATGAATATACATTATTTCTAAATTTGACTGTACAAATAAGCATTTTACGCCCAGTAGGAAAAACACGTTACCATATGTACCTAAGCATAAACACCCTTGTACCAAACATCACATACGAAACTTGCCATGAATATCGATCAAATCCGCGATCGCTAATGCAACGCGAGAGGCACAGCAAGAATATGCTTTTGCAGCAAAAATGAAAAGACGTAGGGCACATCAGGAAATTTCCTGCTCAAAATATGGAGCAGCCCGACTGGGGAAGTACCTGGGCCTTACAGATCACAGCTAATTAATATTGCTTTCAAGCAGTGTTGTGTTCCTGTGGTGAGTAAAGTAAGCAACGCGCTTGCGATGCTTCTGGTGTTGCAGACGTCTAAGTCTGCTAAGCTAGACTAATCGCTTACCATCAGGTGAGCCGTACGCTTGTTTGCCGACCTAGTTACATACACTAAAAAACATCAGTTTTTATATGGTAAAAGCAAATGAAATTCCTCGTAAAAATCTTAATAAATCGTTTGCGAATATTCAAAACCGAGCTATTGGAGGTCGTTAGCAAATACGCTCATTGCGGGTAAAATACTTCAAAACTTGTTCCATAGTTCGTGGAAACACGCACAACTCTGGGTCTCGCATTCCTTGAAGTTACGTAAGTCGGGCGATCAATTTCATTTAATATATAAATACTAGTGTTATGTTTACATTCGTGCGACTTGTTCCGCGGTCGCTGATAAAGTTTATTTCCCATATAAGTTACCGATAGGCTATCAGAGACTGGTAAGTGGGCCTAGGAGAGGTGAAGCGAGTTTAGCTTATTCTCTATTATATATTATATATTATTATTATTATATATTCTCTAAGAGACGACTAATGACAGGTTGTATGTTATTGGAGCCGGTTGCAGGTCGCGAGTTCGATTCTCGCTTATTACATATATTTACTTTGACTAAGCGTTTGTTTTTGAATTTGGTGAATGCGTGACGAGAGCGTTACGAAAAACGTGATCGGCCGAGGCAAACGGAGCAAGAGAGAGAGAGGCACACATTTTCTTTTTCTCTTTCTTTCCTAGATAGTTACGTTTCGTATAATTAGTGCAGGCATATTTTGTAGGCCTATTGCTAAAAAAGTTCAGTCGTGTGGTCTAAAACACATTCGTTTTTTTTATAAATGTGTTCTTAGTGTCTTTGTGGAGACTCGTAAAACTTATAATACATAAGAGTCTCTCCTCTAATCTACTAAAGTTACGTTGATAATTTATAAGAGGATTGTACCTCTATCAAATAACTGTAAAGACTCTAAATAAATTAACTAATTAATTTATTGTTAATAGGAACGATTACAATAATTAACATGTCTCAAAAATCAGAAAAGCAAACTGGTAATCAGTTGACAAAAACAGTTAAAAATGACTATCTCAATCAATAGACAAATCCTCAAATATGAAATTTATATATTAATACGTGAAGCAAAAACTTTGTATCCCTTTTTACGAAAATCGCGCGGACGGAGGAGTATGAAATTTCGCACACTTATAGTTTATATAGACAAGGAGTGCAGAATGCTAATATTTTTTTAAATTATGCATGAAAAAAAACATTAAATCAATAAATAACATTACACACACAACTACATTGTATTTGACACACACTCGCTTATATACTCTTTTTAACCGACTTCCAAAAAAGGAGGAGGTTCTCAATTCGCCTGTATTTTTTTTTTTTTTTTTTTTTTTTTTGTATGTTACATCAGAACTTTTGACTGGGTAGACCGATTTCGACAAGTTTTGTTTTAATCGAAAGGTGGTGTGTGCCAATTCGTCCCATTTAAATTTATTTGAGATCTAACAACTACTTTTCGAGTTATATCTAATAATGCGTTTTTACTTGACGCTTTTTTCGTCGACCTAAGTTGTATTATACCGCATAACTTTCTACTGGATGTACCGATTTTGATAATTCTTTTTTTTGTTGGAAAGGGGATATCCCTAGTTTGGTATCGTGATAAGGAAACCAGGATCTGATGATGGGATCCCAGAGAAATCGAGGGAAACTCTCGAAAATCCGTAATAACTTTTTACTCGTTGTACCGATTTTGATAATTTTTAATTTAATCGAAAGCTGATGCTTATCATGTGGTCACATATAAATTTTATCGAGATCTGATAACTACTTTTTAAGTAATCTTTGATAACGCGTAGTTGCTTGACTATTTTTTCGTCGATCTACGTTGTATTACTTGTCGATGTAATTGAAGTCGGTTTTTTTTTTCGTTTGCGGGCAAACACAATTATGTTTATTATTATAGAAGTATAGTCTTTGACAGCAGAACCTTGATAATGTTCAAACTTATAATTTAAATTAATTATGGTCGAATTTCGACCACAGGGCGACCGTTAGTATAAATTAATAAGTCTAGAATGCAATACATACTACATCCGTTGATAAAGTGACTTATTCAATAGACGTGATGGACGTCAACTAAAGATCTACTCCTTGTTACCTTCCGTGTATAACGCTTTTTGATCTTCAATATGTAAATGCGATTTCATATGACAATGCTAAATTATATTTAAATGGAAAGACAGAAAGACAAAACACATGCCAATAATTGTGTTTGCTGGCAAACGAAAAAAAAAACCGACTTCAATTACATCGACAAGTAATACAACGCAGGTAGACGAAAAAACAGTGAAGTAAATACGCATTATCAAAAATTACTCCAAAAGTTGTAATCAGATCTCGATTACATTTAAATGTGACCACATAATGAACATCGGCTTTCGATTAAATTAAAAATCATCAAAATCGGTACACCCAGTAAAAGTTATGCGGATTTTCGAGGGTTTCCCTCGATTTCTCTGGGATCCCATCATCAGATCCTGGTTTCCTTATCATGGTACCACACTAAGAATATTTCCTTCCCAATAAAAAAAAAAGAATTATCAAAATCGGTTCATAAACGACGAAGTTATCCTCGAACATACATAATATATATGGTCGAATTGAGTAACCTCCTCTTTTTTGAAGTCGGTTAAAAAACAAAATCTGATTTAGCGTGCTTATTACTTAAACACATATAAATTAACTAAAAACGAAACCAAACTCCTTAACACGTCAGTAATAACTATAGAAACAACAAACGGTTATTTTAATAGTCACAAATCAGCGTCGCCGTCACGAACGCGACCCTGAATCTTTTATGAAATACGTGAATCTATTTCCATTGGTATAATTTAATGAAACTTTTTTAGAATATAAATATAATTTGAACGTCTAAACTATAGTCGTAATAAATAGCCGTGCCTGAGCGTTTTGAGTCGCTGTAAAAAAGTTTACGTGACATATGGAGGGGCGACGATAAATTGCAATGACGCGAGCTCGGTTAGGACTCGCTCATATTGTGAGGAAATTTACTTGTAATTGAGCACATTCAATCGAAGGTTTTTTTTTGAAACTATATGAAACGAAAATACGTCACGATAAAGAAAGAAACATATAGATGTATAGGATAGAATGAGATAGAATACATTACTGCTCAAAACGCGTAAAGACGTGTTTTGCATGTAATATCTACGATTTTATTTTTGTGTTACCCACACATTCGAAATTCTAAACATTTTTGAATATCATATCAAAAATTGACCGCTCCAGCGGGGTTCGGTTCGGCGGCTAGACGGCGCCACGGTTCGCTTAATCCGAATATAAAAATCATCATATAAAAAATTTTGCTCTAGGGGGTAGGTACATCGTTCCATAGCTTAATTGGCTAGAGCGCCGACACGGTCAGTCGGAGACGCGGGTTCGAACACCGCTGGAGCGGTCAATTTTTGATATGATATTCAAAAATGTTCAAAAAAATGTTTTGCATGGTTCTTACGAACTTTTCACGAAACCGTCATCATTGTCGATAGAACAGATCGTAACAGCCTACCCGCCTACGACTTTTCAGAAGTTTCAAATCTGTCGTGTGTGAATTTCACACACACACTTTTTCTTGATGATTAGCTGTGTGATTACGGCATTAAAGAATATAGCCACCCCCTCTGTTCCCGCGGGTGTCGTAAGAGGCGACTAAAGATAACACAGTTCCACTATCACCTTAGAACATATAAAGCCGACCGATGGCGGGATAACCATCCAACTGCTGGCTTTGAAATACACAGGTCGAAGACGGGCAGCAGCGTCTTCGATGCGACAAAGCCAGCCCTGCGGTCACCAACCCGCCTGCCCAGCGTGGTGACTATGGGCAACACACATGAGTTCACGCCATTTTTGGCGCGAACTTGTGGAGGCCTATGACTTTTTCTTAAATTAGTCGAACCTTTATTTACGACTGTTTTATTAAATTAATGAAAATGTATTTGTAAGCAATCACACACATCTATGATAAATTATGTAAGTATCTAGCGTCTAGCGTGTGATGCACCAGCTAAGCTTTAGCATCCAAGTAAAGTATAGGCACGGTTATTCATATATTTAATTCGTACGTCGTAATCTGCGCAATGCTTAAGACAAGTGAGTGGAAAAATATTTGGAATGAAAAAGCAAACGGGCGTAAATCATACCGTCGCGTGGGCGAATGTCTCTCGTTGAGCTCACCGCTTCGCTGCTTCCGCTCGCTGCCTCAAGCTTCGCTGCTTCGCCGTGCTTCGCTGTCACGTTGCTGAGCATGACAATCTGTAATGACTGCTTCTAAAAATATTTCTATAAATGTGCAAGCACTTTAAAGGCACGCTCGACGCGTCGCTTCCTAGTTTATTTTTATTTTTGCACTCGTTGACGCGCCTTGCATTTCAATATTTAATGATGTTAAACATATGCATAAGTTTACTTATATTGCTAATGATCCTTAGAATGTTTATGATTGACGTAATAAGTTATTCTCGAACCATTCTATTACTAGGCAATAAGTCTTACGCGTTTAAGAGAACGATTGAAACCTTATCAATGACAAATTCCCAAAATAGTAACTAATAGTTTCAGGTACCTACTGACAATAATAAATTAGAGCAAGTATTACATACTCCCCACAATTAGAGAGGGACTTCGCATTCTGACAATACTTATATACGAATTTCAAAGATGAAAATCCGTGGGTGTTCAAGATTCATGTTGGTATGTAGGGATTCATATTTGCGGTTAAAAAAACAACTACGAGTTCGTGTTCACAGCAACTGGCTATGGCGTCTTCTTTTTTGGCTAATGTTCGTTTACGCAATGTGTGTTGTTTTTTTCTCTCAATATTATTTTAGCAATATAGTACCGCTTACTATGGGTTAAAAAGGGGTTCCAAAACTTATTTTAACTACTGCCCACTAAGAGAATAAATTACTTTATAGTGCCCCCTTTGAGCAATCTTTTAATGAATATAAGTTGATGTTAACAAGTTGTAGTCTAGAGTCCTTATAGATTAAATGACAAATCGCCCCTCAAGTCTACACAACGCCACCATATTTTTTTTCTAGGTATCTTACCTTTAGTACTGCAGCGCCCACACGAGGGCGTTATCGCCCACTTTAGGAAACACTGGGTTAAACTGTAGTATGAGTAATTACGTAATAAGATTTTAAGTTAAAATATATTAAATATAGAATAATAAAATTAAATCATCGATTATTACTTCATCATTACAGCCTATACAGTCCACGGCTGGACATAGGCCTCCACAAGTTTACGCCAGAAATAGCGTGAACTCATGTGTGTTGCCCATAGTCACCACGCTGGGCAGGCGGGTTGGTGACCGCAGTACTGGCTTTGTCGCACCGAAGACGCTGCTGTCCGTCTTCTGCCTGTGTATTTCAAAGCCAGCATTTGGATAGCTATCCCGCCACCGGCCGGCTTTTTAAGTTCCAAGGTGGTAGTGGAACTATGTTATCCCTTAGTCACCTCTTACGACACCCACGGGAAGAGAGGGGGTGGCTATATTCTTTAGTACCGTAGCCACACAGTACACACATCCATACACACAGTGACACATACTCCGCGAGTATTCGATCTACGGATATTTCTAAAAATGATAAAATCAAAATCAAAAATAACTTTATTTAAATAGCTTTCATGAACATCTTCGAATTGTAATGTTACAAATTATAATTTTAATTATAGTTAAAAGCTACCGCCGCTTCGGAATGTAGATTCTGTAGAGAATTATTATTTATATGTTTGTGCCGTATTAAAATTTTCAAAGAAAAATCTGAAATCTCATTCAGTTTACAAACCCGAGTCGCGATTTGAGTTTTAACAAAAAGGTTTAGGAGAAGTATTGAGTAGAAGCCATTTATTATTTACGGCGTGGGCGAGTGTCAACAGCAAACTCTGCCGCCGGCGGACCCTCAAACCTCAGCGTGAGCACTGCGGCTACACACACCTCATAAATCAATTGAAATGTGACCGATATTGAGCAATTATTCAGTTACAAGGACATGTGTGGGCGCTTGGTTTTACTGTTCTTTTCCCAATTAATTTAATTTAATAATGATAGAATATGAGAGCGTAAGTCGGATGGCAGAACTGGGCAATAAAAGCCGGGATTAATAATGCGAAGCAGGAGAAGAATAATGGACAATATTGTAGAGTTCGAACGATAATGTTGCCTTCTGTACATCTCTTCTTTTTATATCAATTTATTTTAGTTTCAAAAGTCTTTCGTTTCTAGCAGTAAAGGAAACATCATTCGAAAACCTGCATTTTCTGAAGATATTCTGAGACATGTTCACACGTCAACCTGCAGCACACAGCCACAAAAGTAAATACTACGACAAACATCTGTATTCACTAAAACATTTTCTCATCAAAATTGTGGTCATACCTGGGACTGCTAGTTCATCATCAAGTTTAGTTTTACTGCAGGTTTCACAAATCAATCAAATAACTTCAATACGACTACATTAGTACAACGCATTAATCCGTTATTCTCTACTGACATGACCCAATCATGAGGAATTTCTGCCGACGTCTCCTGGGAACCGGCGCGCCGCTGAACGCATCTAACGGACGAAACCAGTGCATTACTCGTGAGACTGCGGCGAGGAAGCACTGACCTCTTTGTGTGAACTCATTTTTATTTCAGTTAATGTTATAAAAACTCTTTTGTCTTCGAATCTGGTTACAAACACAAAAAAAAACAAACGATGTGCTTTAGACCACACGACTGCAGTATAACTTCTTTAGTTGCGCCTACAGTAATATACGAAACATACCTCTCTCTTTTTCTATCTCTACTAATTCATATCTCCCTCTCATCTTTCGTTCGCCTCACCCGATCACACTTTTCGTAACGCTCTCTTCACGTATTCACCAGCTTACTCATTCAAGCGTACATAAAGAAATTTTACTTTAAAAAATACCGTCGAATTGAGTACCTCCTCCTTTTTAAAGTTAGCTAGAAACGGATATCGGAAATTGCATTTGGTTATGAGATATGATTTGTTTGTTATTTTCTAAACTATCGTCACACATTTTGATCGAAAATAAAAGTAGACAATTATGACGATAAATGTTGAAATCTATACAAATAAATAATACAAAAATAGAATTTTTGTCTGTCTGTCTGTCTGTTTGTTCCACCTAATCTCTGAAACGGCTGAGCCGATTTTAACAGGACTTTCAGTGGCAGATAGCTGATATAGTAAAGAGTAACATAGGCTACTTTTATTTTAGAGATTTATTTATTTAATAACTCTGCGAACAGAAAAATAACTTTTTTGTTAAATTCCACGCTAACGAAGCCGCGGGCACAGCTAGTCTTAGATATAATAAGTATCAACAATGAAACTACCTTCTAAACAATCGGTGTCAAGCCTTGTTTAAATATAATAAAAAACAAACAGACGAAAATATAGCCCCCGTTTTATGTTGTCGGTTAAAAATACTAACAATTATTGACAATATTATGTGAGCGTAACTGCGCACGTATTTATTCGAAGCTGAAACAGCTGCAGCATAATAATAAGCTCATATTTATTTTATATACGGGTCTTACTTTGATTTATTTATGCGTTTATGTAAATCGAGCACGTACTTTAAATAATTATCATCCCTCGTAAATTACCTTTGCATATCGTACTTGAAATCAAAGTAAGAGTATTGTCCAAAAAAGGCTCACATCGGGTACATTAATTGGTCGATCCGATCAGCTTCGAAGCTAGCGGTACCTGTCACGTGCTAATAATAGTCTCGCCACCGTTTCCGCGTGGCCCCAACGCAGAACTATCTCACAGCCTCCTCCTTTTCGATGAAATAATTTATATTATTAGACATAAATTCCGTTGTTTTTTTGGTGAACAATACTAGTGAATTGTTTTTGTTGTGTTTTGTTTCAAAATACAGATTTGTTATAAACTTTTGTTTTTCCAGGAATATTTCTAGAGCTATAATTATTTTTGTGACAAAAAAGAGATCGAATTTTGTGCACTTCAGATGTTACGCGCATAGTATTTGGCAATTCATTTTTTATACAACTATGTCAGCAAACAAACATACGGCTCACCTGATCGTAAGCGATTACCGTAGCTTAGTTAGCAGTGGGGTTGCTCCAAATTTTGATCTGGATATTTTCTGCTGTAGGTACCCTACCTCAGTTCAAAGATGGATAACTTAATTAAAAAAGTATGCAAATGTGAAATTGTGAAATTCATAAAAAAGTCATATCTGAGTTAAAATTTATAAAAATTTACTTGATATTACTTTGCGATACCCCGTCTCCGTGATAGCGCCAAAAGCGCCGCCGGTTCCGACAGGCTAACGGGACAAATTATTACGAGCCTCGCTCAAATTGGAAATAAACCTGTCATTTTGCACGGCTCGGGTCTGCGGTGATTACTACTGCACGTAACGGGACTTCGATCGCAGTTCTAGATATGCACGTTACCTCTATCAACATGGAATTATCGAATGCGTCGATATTTCTTGGACACCGTTATAGCTGGATGTAGCTGTCAGGTTTTACTTGTTACATTTCGATGTTCAGTGAATTGGTGCAGTGATCATGGCAATTAGCTGTTGCGCTAAAGGTCACTGAGTCTATCTACGTACATTGTAATTGAAATTTGTTTACCGACCTGATAAATATAGTTTAAGGACATCGGAGTTTTCGTAATTCTAGGTGTTTAGTTACATATCATAATACGTGTCTGGTTGTTTTCGTTGTATGAAATTTTCAGTAACACGAGTAGACGAGAGTTGAAGATGAAAAGGAAAGCCGTATCTTATTGTCTTGTCTCTCTTTTTTCTACTAATCGTGAAAAAATCAGCTACAATAGCCAATTCATATCGATGTTCTGTCGAGAATAGTACTTTTCAATTAAATCTAACAAGTTCATAAGCATAGTCTGTTTCATACAGTTAAGCTTATAATTAAATTTTAATTTACTAAGCATTAGAATTCTGTCACTTTTTTTTTGTTTTTAATCATTTTTTATTGGCATTTTAATTTTGTATACGAAAATATATATCTAAATTTGGACCCTTAGAGTTGAAATTTGTATGCCTTTATTATTATTATTATCATTATTATTATTATTAATGTACTAATTGCTATTATTTGTGCTATTATTATGTGAAGACTTCACTGGTAAATGTATGTCACTTAAATTTTATTTTTAATGTATATCAAACTGTATGTCTTCCTAATAAACATAAATAAATTAAAAAAATAAAAAATAAAATTATCATATCAAAGGTGACATACGTATATATTTAAGTCATGATAAATGTTAGCATCTTTAACACCGTGACTGCAGGTACATATCGTCAAAATGAAAATATTTAACATTGAACAGAAAATGTTGAGGCAAATGCATTCGCAAACACACTTTTAACTTAACACATGAAACAGCAAATGTACGCAACAACATACACAACAGTTTGTTGAACAGACTGTCTGTTAATGATAAGTAGGCTTTAAATTTTATGTTTATTCAAAGAGCACAAATCATAATTGTTTAGTAAATACACTGTGTTGACTTTACATACCTACTTGTGTACAAGGATTCGTAGATTACTGGTGGTCGCCCTGTCGTCGAAATTCAACCGTAATTAATTTAAATTATAAGTTTGAACATTAGGCTCTGTTGTCAAAGACTACTTCTATAATAATAAATAAAAGAGTGTATATTCGTTGGTGCGTTAAATACATGGTTTATTTTGGAAACAAAACAATTATTATATCATCATCATCATTACAGCCTATACAGTCCACTGCTGGACATAGGCCTCCACAAGTTTACGCCAAAAATAACGTGAACTCATGTGTTTTGCCCATAGTCACCACGCTGGGCAGGCGGGTTGGTGACCGCAGTACTAGCTTTGTCGCATCGAAGACGCTGCTGCCCGTCTTCGGCCTGTGTATTTCAAAGCCAGCAGTTGGATGGTTATCCCGCCATCGGTCGGCTTCTTAAGTTCCAAGGTGGTTGTGGAACCTTGTTATCCCTTAGTCGCCTCTTACGACACCCACGGGAAGAGAGGGGGTGGCTAAATTCTTTAGTGCCGTAGCCACACAGCACAATTATTATATGTTTAATGTTTAGCGTGATGGGTATCGTATCTTTTATGTTACTATCCTATTAACTTTAATTTTGTTTTGCTTTTCAAGTCATTTTAATATCGGCTCTCAATACTGCCCTTTTGCAACAGTACTAAGATGTTATAGATAGGAAAACCTATTATTGTTAATATTATGTTATATATATACGAATTGTTACGCTGTTGGTTTTCAAATAAATAAATAAAATAAAAAATCAACACCCATTTAATAAATACATAGCTCTTCAAGCCTCGTTTTTAAAGCTTCTTAGGTTAGTTTAGTCTCAGGTGTTAATATACAATTTCAAGATGTATCGTTTACAAATAAACAAACAAATCTTTTCTCTAAATAATATTAGTTTACTCGTATTGTTTCCTAAGCTTGTAAAATATATTTTGAGAATGGCTTTAAAGGTAATTTGATAGGTTATGTTATGTCTCGGGGCGGGACCTGCAGGGCTTCCCGAACCTTTCAATTATAAGAAGGGTTATTAGCACTTGACCGCCGGCTCCGGTTACGTTTATTGAGTTTATGGTGAATAGAACGGGATTAATTCAATGAAAATACTTTACATTCGTTTTCACTTAACGTTAAAACGTTTGTTCATATACCGTCTTAATTTTTCCCAATTAGGATTTATTAAATCTTTAGATCGTGATTAAATACATTTTGATCATACAGAAGATATCAGCTAAATGATACTGCTTTCAAGTAGGGTTGTGTTCCTGTGGTGAGTCCTGTGGAGTGTATGGGGTTAGGGTCGACAATGCGCAATTCTCCTGGTGTTGCAAGCGTCTGTAGGTATTCGTTTACCATCAGGCGAATCACACATTTGTTTGCCACCTTTATAAGAATTAAAAATACTGTTAGTGGCAAATCGTTACTGATACCCAGCAGTAAACAAAGCGGTAAGTTGTGGAAAAGTACCGGTGGTGTAATGACAAGTATAAACTAAAAGGAAGCTGACAGAAGTTTGACCTTGATCTCCAACATCATCATCGTTAACCGTTAACAGAATGTAATACCGTATCTGAGTCTACTCAGCAAAAAACAGACCAGATCACATTAAACACATTACATTACATTTGTATAAAAACAAGTGTTCCTCGAGGTGCTCGCCGATATAAGTTTTAGGATAAAATTCCTTAGGTAAAAATCATCTACAGTAAGATAATTTGTATTTAAAGTATATTTTTTGTTAATCTTATACCGTTTTTGCGAACTCATTTCATTTAATTCTTTACGCTTGTTGCAAATTTTGTAAGATTTTTGATTAGTCTTTCATTTGGACACTTTAGAGATTAATTTTGAATCATTTGTCCGGTTCTGTTGGTCTGTCCGGTTCTGTATATCTTTTTAAGTTTCTATCTCCTCAACAAATTATTATATTTTTAGGTATTTATATATTACATGGGGGAAGACGCATATGCCCAGCAATGGGATATTACAGACTGAAACGATAATCTGTCTGTCCCACTGCTGGGTAAAGCTTTCCCCATGTAGGATAAGGATCAGAGCTTAATCCACCACGCTGCTCCAATGCAGGTTGGTGGATACTCACAGACTAATTTGTTCATTCATTTTGGTCACATCTTAGAAGAATTCATAATTAAGTTTAATTAATGTTTATGCAATAAACTTCTTCTGTAATATTTTGATCAACTCATTAACAGTCTTGATCAACTCCTGTAAAATCTTGATCAACTTCTTTACCCTAAGTGCTCATTTTGTACTACATCAGAACCTCCTCAGTAATTACTCGTCACAAGTTTGAATAGATGTTATATGTATACAAACAAAAGTATATCTGCTTGAGCTCATATCACAAATACCACACAATAAATACACTTAAAATAGGGGTCTAATTAATGTGTGTGTGGATGATGTCATATGGCAAACCAAATAACCTTCCAAACCATTGTTTACGAGTCTCTCACAAGGTCGAACTGAGGACACTGAATATTCTCTACCGAGTGCAAGCTTGTTGCCCTTTAGTATGGCCGTGAACGTGCGGGGCTGGCATTTGCGTCTTGAACGTCGATCGTTCCATTCATTGTGTTGACGATATTTGATATTTTAACCTCTTCTGATTCTGTATTAGGATAAGTAAATGTGAATTATTGAACTTAACAAGAACGTAATAGGTATGTTGAAATGAGGGATTTTGAGAGAAATTAGCTTGTATCTTTAATTAATATCCATTCTTATATCTATGTACTTGGTAAGTAATAGGTGCTAAAATACAGTATCTATATACAGGACCTCTTTAATTACTACGTTTATGCTCTTGTGCGCTAGAACCATTGGTAAAATTTGGGAACAAATTTGTAGCCTAAAATCTAAAATAGTATACCACAAAACCCTCATTTATCAAGTGCTGCATCTCTTGGGATACGGTGTTGTGCGGTGTTAAAACCATCTGTTTAAAACTAAATTGGTACTAATTGTCTTAAAATCTGTGTAAGATGTACGAAATCGAATGCACTTTCAAAAGTTTATAGAAATTTTATCATCTCTCCTGACTCTTGATACTATGGAGGCTTTATCAGTTACAAATAAAACGAACATTTTTTTTTTGCTATGTAATACGAGTATGAAACTGCAGATATAACAGTCTTCTGAAAGGTTAAAATTTAAAAACCTGAATGTAGATCATCGTTTCAAAGCGCTCTTTGTGAGATGTAATTTAAACTCTCCGACAACTTCGAGCACTTTTCACGTTTCAGGAAAATCGTAAGAAAAATATCCCTCACCGCGCCTTTAAAGCCATCGCTTTAGCAGCTTGTAAAGTAAATTTAGACGCGCATTGTGAATTTCGTTTCCAAAGTTATTTTTTAATTGTGAATATTTTTATTTTTTGTTGCTATTGATATTAATTGTTATTGATATAGTCGCTCTGGTTTAGTAGTGCGTGTACCTGAAGGCGCCATTTGTATTTGTACAAATATTTCTTTCTGGTCACGTTGTCTGTTCTCGTAGGTTACCCCACCGTGCCTCGGAGAGCACGTTAAGCGTGGCGGATTAAGCTCGGACTCTTCTCCTACATGTAGAAAGAGGCCTATGCCCAGCAGTGGGGTGTTACAGGTTGAATCTTAATCTTCAATTAATAATGAATAGTTGTAAAATTTGTTCAATAAAGACTTCTACAATATAAGGATGGTAAGGACTTATATACGTATATTAATTTTATATTTTTAATTTCTTATTAAAATTCTTATTATAATTCGTATATAAATAATGAAATATAAAAATATAGCTCGTGATCACGTTGCAGATTAATTCTTCTCAACAGGTTTTGCATTCTACTATACATTACAACTATAGTGACTGATCGAGTTGTAAGTAACGATTCAAAAACATATCGATAAATCTACTTCAATGAAATAAATTTTAAATTGAAATAACAAGTTCTAAAAGGTAATTTATCACAGTTTCCGAGCAACCTACTTCGTCCGGTCGCTTTCCAACTGTTGAATGTGAAAAGTCAATATAACTTTCGTCGTTTGTTAAGCTTCTGGAATTTTTCCTCAAATTTAATTATTTTCTCCGAGGTCAAGTCGTTATGGCTTCATCAATGTCAGGCGACTCCAATAACTTTTTAAGTCTATCACTATTAAGTTAATTGATATGGTGACAAACAATATTTAAGTTTATGGTAATTGTGCTTGCTCGCAAACTTAAAAAAAAACTACTTCAATTACATCGACAAGTAATACAACGTAGGTAGACGAAAGAATAGTCAAGTTAATACGCGTTTTTAAACTTTACTCAAAAAGTAGAAATCTAAACTCGATAAAATTTAAATTGGACTAAAGAACACGCACCACCTTTCGATTAAAAAAATCATCGAAATCGGTTCATCGAGTCAAAAGTTCTGAGGTAACATACATTTTAATAATTGTGTTTGCTCGCAAACGAAAAAAAAAACCGACTTCAATTACATCGACAAGTAATAAACGTAGATCGACGAAAAAATAGTCAAGTAACTACGCGTTATCAAAGATTACTCAAAAAGTAGTTATCGGATCTCGATAAAATTTATATGTGACCACATGATAAACATCAGCTTTCGATTAAATCAAAACTTATCAAAATCAGTATACCCAGTAAAAAGTTATTGCGGATTTTCGAGAGTTTCAAATCCTGGTTTCCTTATCATGGTACCAAACTAGGGATATCCTTTTTCCAACAAAAAAAAAGAATTATCAAAATCGGTACATCTAGTAGAAAGTTATGCAGTATAATACAACGTAGGTCGACGAAGAAAGCGTCAAGTAAAAACGCATTATTAGATATAACTCGAAAAGTAGTTGTTAGATCTCAAATAAATTTAAATGGGACCAATTGGCACACACGACCTTTCGATTAAAACAAAATTTGTTGAAATCGGTTCACCCGGTAAAAAGTTCTGATGTAACATACATAAAAAAAAAATACAGTCGAATTGAGAACCTTCTCCTTTTTTGGAAGTCGGTTAAAAAAATACAATCGAATTTTGACCTTTTTTGGAAGTCGGTTAAAAAAACTGGACTTGTTTATTATATTTTGCTTACATATGGAAAAAAAAATATAAAAAGACAATACAAACATCCTTGATTTCATGTTAGCAGAATTACATAATTTAGTAGTGTTTAAGGATAACTTAGATATACATGGCGTTGATTATATGTTAAGTGTATTCAGTTATGAAAATAGATGGTCCTTTGTATTGAAAACATTTCCCAAATCTCAAAGCCGGATCGTTCGAATGCTTTACAACCGCGGTTAATATAATCGTTTCGATTTCTGCGAAATGGCGGTCCAGATGATATTTATATTGGATAAATATCATAATTTTGGCCTAAACGGTTGAAATCCTGCCAAAACGAGGCGAGAAGATCTGCGGTCACGTGCGGAGGAGTCTATTTGGGATGTGAATTATGACTGCTATTTGAGATAAAGGGGTATCTGAAGCATTAACGTTGGCTACGATAATTTTTTTGATTCGTTGTTAACAATGTCAAGTGGATGTTGGTGTGTAAGTGTATAGTCTGTGTCTGTGTTTCCAGAAAGTTATAACCTGGGGATCTTTAAGTCGCGAGTAAATAGGTTACTTCTAGGTAAGCGTGCTCCATCTTAGATCGCATTTTCACTTATCATTAGGTGAAATAGTGGTCAAACGCAAGCCTATCATTGTATAAAAAAAAAATAGTCAAAATCTCATAGTGTCTTGCCTTTTTTTACGTGGGGAAAATCCATCATGGATACCCTCCAGCGCGGGGGCGCCAGAGGGTTATGTCAGACTCCTACTGACTAAAAAACCACCACGTGTGAGCAGTCGTCCGCCTGGGTGGGGCGAGATGGGGTCGCGCTAGCATTTGCCACCTCGCCCTGGCAGTGTCTTGTCTAGATTAACACCTGTTGTCAAGTCGTACAAAATATCTGTCTTAAATTTTAGTTTAATGTCTGAAACATTGCCTACTAATAGTGGCGATTCTGCGTGTTTGTTTCTTCATGCGGTGTTATAGTATTTGAAAAATGCAAAAAACTGTTGTTGATGGTCGTGGTCTAGACGTTCGAGTGCTTAGTGCGTTTGTTTGTAGACCCGACAGACACAGATTCGGATGGAATCGTTGAGTCCATG
This sequence comes from Melitaea cinxia, assembly GCF_905220565.1. Taxonomy (NCBI): domain Eukaryota; kingdom Metazoa; phylum Arthropoda; class Insecta; order Lepidoptera; family Nymphalidae; genus Melitaea; species Melitaea cinxia. Next base: position 18,693,162 of record NC_059398.1, on the reverse strand, counting down.
TTAAGTTGATATATCTACCTACTTGGTTTTAAATGCGAGACTGAAAAGTGACCAGAGCTTGAAATATACAGCTAATTTATTGTTTTCTAATGCTTACGCGAATTTCATTCATTACAATGAAACAACTTGTTACGATTTTATTTTATGAACCATAGTTACAGTCCTCCCGTGAACTCGTAATTTTTTTAAATCGGAGAAAGTTGAATCTATTCATGCATTCAGTCTGTAACTGGGCACTACACTACTGGGCATAAGACTCTTTTCCATTTAGGATAAGGATTGGAGCTTAATCCACCTCGCTGCTCCACTGCGGGTTGGCGGATATGTTCCCTGCTATGAGTGAATTATAAACCATTATTGTTACTTTAAAGCAAATGTTTTGCGCGATATTATTTACATCTGAAATAAATTATCTTCAGTAAACACAGCTTTACAATACGACGTTATTATTATAATGAAGGCTTTACATCTAATATCCGTTTATTCCTTATACAACGTATTCAGAGCAGGATAATAGGTTTGAACATTAAGGTTGACTCTTAAACAGTTAGAAATATGTTCACTAACATACAACTCATAAGGGTCATAATTGCTTACAATATCGTATCAGTCTACGACGAAATAGCATCAAAGTTTTCGTCCAGGTGTTTCGGGAAATTGACCGGAAATACAATACAAAAGGCACGATTGATCCTATAATTACTTGCCAACCAATTTTATATTGTTTCTGTAGATTTAGTACGTTTCTATTGTTCTATGTTATATAACTAGCTGCTTTCCCGCGACTTCGTTCATGTGTCAATATATTCTATACTGTATTGGAACAACAACATATTTAATGCATACAAATGCGATTACATAAGAAAAAAGACATAAACAATATTAAATCTTTTAATATCTTATACATAGAATGCTCCGCGGGGTGTTCGATTCCCGCCTAAGTCTGGATGTAACATCTGTACTTTTATGTGTTATTTCTATGTATGATCATCTAAAAAAAAAAATAATAACTATTTAGCTATAACATTCTGTTGTTACCTCACAAACATAAAAAAAAATTAAGTTTTTTACCATTAGGAACAGACGACCGTCTGTTTAAGTTATAAGATATTTACTTATTAGTTAATTTATCAATCGCTTTAAATACCGTATAAGTACTAATAAAGTACAAATATTTGTATGATTATACTTAGAACGGGAAAGTATTTGCAAGTAGCTTCTCAAAATTAATTTGATGACATTCAAAGAACGTAGGTAACTGTTTATATTTGCAGACCTCAATTGCGATCTCACTTCTGTGTAAATAAAAACGAATCGCCTGTATCTATGCACGGGCACGTCGAGTGCACACGAGCAAGACAGACAGTACAGAGCAGGACGCAAGGTATTGTTGAGTGGCTCTCAATAATTGCGTTTTAATTTATTCCAAGTGTCGGAGCCGCGACTTTAATTAAGGGAATATTTTGTTATTGACATCCGAAATTACTTTGATGACAATCACAGCAGAATTCACAATATATTTTAGTGTTAGTCAAATGATTTGTATGTTCTTGTGATGTTACGATGGTTTTTTTATATACATATACTCGCTGACTCGGCAAACGTTGTCTTGCCGCTAAAGGCTATTTAAAAATAGGGGTTGGTGGTAGAAGGGTGAAAATTTAGCGTTGTATGGATTTTTTAACGGCAAGTCATAATAAAATAAAAAATAAATAATTTATCTAAAAAAGAAAAAAAAATTGGGGTGGACTACCCTCAATATTTAGGGGGATGAAAAATATATGTTGTTCGATTCTCAGACCTACCCAATATGCACACAAATTTCATGAGAATCGGTCAAGCCGTTTCGGAGGAGTTTAACTACAAACACCGCGACACTAGAATTTTATATATTAGATAACTAGATCGCCAAGCAAGAGTACGCCTCACCTGATGGTACACGATTGCCGTAGCTTATAGACGCCTGCAACACCAGAAGCATCGCACGCGCGTTGCCAATCATAGCCCCTATTTCCCCCAGGAACTCTGGTCAACTTACTCACCAACAGGAATACAACACTGCCTAAAAATAGTACTATTTAGCTGTGATCTTCTGTAAGGTCGAGGTACTTCCCCAGTCGTGCTGCTCCATATTTTGAGCAGAAAATTTTCTGCTCCGCTCAACCTCAGTTTCTAAATTTATAAGAGTGTCACAAAAGGGATAGTATTAGTTATTCATGGCTAATCATTATTTTTGTTCTCAAAAAAAAGTGCTTGCGTACAAAGTACACATGTCAGAAGCGAAACTTCGTTGGCAAATTAATTTTTAAGTCTGATAAAAACGTTGCCGTTTCATCCGTAAATTTTTATCCTCATGCGCCAAAAGAAAGTTCACTTAAAAAAAAAAAACTAAACCACTGTAATTTACATCGACAATAAGGGCATTATCAATGCAGTACAACTTTATTCAATACGCGTTATTAGGGATAGCTCAAAAACTACCCGCAAGGCGACGCTCCAATTTATACTCAAACGTCGTTCGTGACGTTTCTTCCATGACTCAACTGTGGCTTTAATCTAATGTAAGCTATGATCTAGAATGACATCATAATGACATTGGCTCCTTATTTTAAAGGCGATTGAAAATTGTTTAGGATTAAATATAATTAATTGCAAGGGATAAATCGGATGAATCTAAAATGTACAGATGTTAAAAAGGCCGAAGGCCCTCAATCACAATTTGTGCCCTTTTTAATCGGAATCACTCAGATCTAAAATAGAATTAAAAAAAAAAACGATCCGAGCTTTCTTTTTATTTTGACACCTCCCGAAGATAATCCGTACTCTCTCTACTACTAATTACTACTAATAATTATAAACTTCGTACATTTTTTTTTTCTTTAAGAAATGAAATACGAATCTTGCAATAGTATTATTTTTTTAATCTTTCTAGGTTTAGGTACTTATTGATTGATCAAAATCAAGATGAAAAATAACCTTACTCAAATAGGCTTCAAAAGCATCGTCATTTTACAAATTAAAGTATTAAAAGTGATTATTATTTTTTAAAAGTAAAACCACCGATCGGAATGTAGATTCTACAGAGAATAATCGACGATAAACTCTGCAGTTAATTTGAAAAATATATCCTCTAGGCAAAAGTAAAACTGGATATTTAAAATGTTTGCTGTTGGTCATTTTCTGTAATGCAATAGTGCAAACGCCATATTGTTTTACATATAAACCATATCATTAAAATTGTATTAATATTTAAATGGAACCATACAATGTTACTAATTCGATTTAATACATAAAGAGAATCACGTCAAACATAGTAATTTCGTATACAAATGCACTCACTGCTTTGAATTTAAAGATAGTGCAGATGTCTTATGCTGCCACCGCATCGATTAGCCATGCAAAGCGCATTAGACAACATCCGTGTTTATTTAGATCATGGTGTTTTGAATAAAAGAGTGGGGGTGTCACTTCGCGGGACTCCTTATAAGGTGCGTGGAGCAGTGTATTTGTATGCGAATTGAGCTTTGATCGCAATTGATATGGGTGCTACAACGACTTACTTGTTAGGTCAGCTGTTCATTGCGACGCGATGCATATTTTGCTTTGTTTGTATTTATTTATTTTGTTAATACAAAGAAGTTGTTGAGGATATTATTTAAGCTGATTTCTAATTTAAAAGAAATCCTTCAAATATTTAATTCTTGCACTAACAATAGTAAGAAGTAGTGATTATTTTTATTTTTGGAATCCACGTATTTTCCGCCAATTGCGCTTAAGTCGATATATTCAAATTTGAAACACCACACCTCTGTGCCGCTTTATTCTTATTCATGTCCTTTTTCTAAAGGTTGTCTGGAAGAGATCGCTCTTTAGCGATAAGATCGCCTTTTGTACATCCCTTTTTTTGTTATTATTTTTTTTTCTTGCTTGTTTCTTTTTCTTTCATGTTACATGTATTGTTTCTGGTTGTGCAATAAAGTATATTTGTATTAAAAAAGTGTAATTTTTTTTTATGAAAACAATTAGCAAACGCTAATTTTTTTTTAACGTTATGTCAAATGTTACAGTTTGACTTTTTTGAATCTCGCACTAAAAACGTTCTAAGGGAATTTGATTCCCATCCTATGAGTGTTCTTCTCCGGCACAGCGACCCTATAAAATACACACTTATAGCTAACCTCATTCGGAAAACTTTATAGACAAACAACGAAAATATTTTAGAATTTCATATTTCCGTGTTGCCACTAATTAAATCTGTCACATAAATTCAACTTCAATTCATTTTGAAATATAATTGCTGAAGACAGTTCTATATTTAATGTTTCTCCTCATTTCATAAAGTCTATTCATCTTAAGTTGAAATAAAGATATCAGCTTGTCATTAACAGACTTGTTTAATTGATCGCATCTGCAAGAGACTAATATTTCGTTAGTTATGGGTATTTATTATTTTAATACATTAAATATTTCGTATCAAATCAATGGTTATAATAAATAAACATGAGGTAGAACAAAGCGTCTAATATCTCGTTCAAAGCCTGAAGATCGATTATTGAAGTACCTCAGTTGAAGTAGTGTCGTGTTCCTGGGGTGGGTAAGGTATCCAGAGTTTCTGAAGAAGTTTGGAGATAGGGTAATGCGCGTGCAGTGCTCCTGGTGTTGCTTACGTCCATATGCTATGAAATCCTTTACTGTAAAAAAGAATATGTATTTATTAATATTAAACGCCACGTTGGCGCAGCGGTCACAGCTATGGATTGTAGCTGTTGCGCTGGCGGTTGCAGGTTCGATCCCCGCACACGACAAACATTATTTTTTTTAATTAAGTATAATTAAGTATTGGCCATACAGGTGTTTGCCGTGGGTGTTTGTGCAGTCTTAGTGGGTCTCCCCACCGTGCCTCGGAGAGCACGTTAAGCTGTCGGTCCCGGTTGTTATCATGTACATCTGATAGCGATCGTTACTCATAGTAGGGAATATATCCGCCAACCCACATTGGAGCAGCGTGGTGGATTAATCTTCGTTCCTTCTCCTACATGGGGAAAGAGGCCTATGCCCAGTAGTGGGATATTATAGGCTGAAGCGAAAACTTATTATTATTGCTAAGAGATGAATAATAGAAATTGGTAATAACACAGAATTTGTAACACTTCAAAATTAACAGTGACGTTTCCTACATTTCTCTGAAACAGTTCAGTTCCCGAACTAGTTATGTTCCTCGAACACAATACTGAATCACGTATAAAATCACTACCATTCAGTACTAAATATAAACTGTACCTTAAAGTGTATAGTTTATAGTTTCCTTGAATATTTTATTGTTTACGGTTTATTTTTTATATTACTCAACCAATCTTGTAAGTTAATTTACGTTGAGAATGAAATGGGAACACTGATGGTTATCCATTGTAAGTAAGCATTTTTAACTCAAGGTTATGTCGTGCTCAAAATCTTGAGCAGCCCGACTGGGTAAGTACCTCGACCTTGCAGAAGATCACAGCTAAGTAATACTGTTTTCAGTGTTGTGTTTCCGAGGTGAGTAAGGTGACCAGAGCTCTTGGGAGGCTTGGAGGTAGGGTCGGCGGTTAATGGTGTTTCAGGCGTCTATAGCTACGGTAATCTCTTATCGTCAGGTGAACCGCACGCTTGTTTGGCGATCTAGCTTATAATAAAAACAGCATTAAGTTCTATATCACGGCGCAGGCTGTGTGTATTAACTTTTTCCCACGGTGCTGTTGTGATAAGTACGACTCTAATGTATTTACTTTTATCCTATCCTATCTGGCGCGAACTTGGGCAGGCCTATGTCCAGCAGTAGACTGCAATAGGCTGAACTGACTGATTGACTGACTATCACTATTTATGTAATTTGTTATAGAATAAAAAAATATCTTTGTATATAAATATTATTTGTTTTAATACAAGGGAAAAGAGGAAATATTTTTCTTCCATGAAATATATAAAATTATTACTATAAATATTAAATTACTAGCAGTGCCCTGCGGTTTCATACGCTTTAATTAAAGTAAAAATAGTCTTAATGGGTGAATCGGCCATCCAACACAAAAATAATTTTTCAGTTTGAACTAGAAATTAGCGCGTTTAAACAAAAAAAAACATACATCTGAACAGTCACTTAAATAGGACTTATCACGAGTTTTTTTTTGTGATTTATATATAGATATTATATATTTTGTTTCATTAAACCACAATTATTTACTTAAGTTTTACTGAATTTTAAGCGATCAATCAAAACAAGGAATTTATTAAAATATCAAGAACTAGTAGTGCTCATCCCTACTGTAAGACCTTAATGGACATTGATCCGAGTGTCTTTAAGGAGATTCAATTAGCACGCGCCTTACTTAAACACATACTGTGATTGATTGAAAACGAACCTAATAGAGGCAAAGCTATACGTTTATCCACGACGTATTGAATAACTGAACTATTTGTGACAAATTTCAAAAAATAATGAGTTGTTAAATGATTGTTTTTTCTGGTTATAAAAAAAAAAAAAAAAATTGGATTAAGTATAGTGGTTCTTGTGTGGTGGGTACATGGGTTTTGGCGATGATTTTTAGCGCGAACTTGTGGAGGCCTATGTCCAGCAGTATACTGTGATAGGCTGAAGTGATGATGATGAGTGATAATGATGATAGTGGTCCTTCACTCGGATTCACTTCGAAGATTAATTCTTGAAGAGAAAAGTCTTTGAGCATTGCTTCCTGCTTGTTTTGACATTCGGTGCCGAGACTTGGAAAATGACGAAGGGACTTGTACAAAGGGTTATGCTTGGGGATCAGAAATGAGGCTATCAGCGGAAGAAAAAACTAACCCATATAGCTTATAGAATAAGCAAGTAGAAGTGGCAGTGAATCACCTCTGACGCAGGACCGATGGCCGTTGGAGCAGACGAGTCCTGGAGTGAAGACCGCGTGTTGGCAAACGCAGTGTGGTACACTCTCCGAGTCGTTGGACCAACGATGTACGTAAGTTTGCTGGTGGGGGCTGGTTGAAAACTAATTACAACTTTTTACATCTTTTTCTGTCATTATTATTTTATATATTAAAGTTCGTTTCAATTAAATATTCCACCTTTTAATTAGAAAAAAATACGTTTTCACAAGAAAAACGTAATGAGTTTGAAGAAACCATTTATTCGTCCTTGATGAATTGGGTGCTTAAAAGTAAGAACTCGCAAAAAATTAGTGTACATACAATTTTATCTGTTCTTAAATTAATGTACATACATTTGATTAAACTTCGACTTAACCTTCGACCTCGACAAGAATAGTTAAGACGGATTTAGCAACTAAAAAAGTAGCGTAATATCATGAAAACGGCTACCCGACAATAATATTGTGTAATAATCATGAAAATATTATACAGTCAAAAAATTGTAAGAATAAATTACATGTCCAACAAAGCTTGATATGGGGCCAACATAAATAATTCAGAATAACTAAAGTTAGTTAATGGTTAATATTAATCCTAAAATATCGAGTTAATGGCACAACAGCGAGTAGTCCCTTGAGGCACCATAATTAATAATTAATAATGCATAAATATGACTCAGCCTAATTGTAATCTCAGTTACTGCATATATTAACATCTTCCGTACGTAACGTAATATGTGGAATTATAGTTAACCAATAAAGGATATTGTTTCAAGCAATTTACGTAGTTCCGTCCTTGTGTGGTGATCGGCGCGCCGAGAGCGCTCGTCTTCAAGGTCCAGTTAATTAGTGTCGCTCGCTGCTGCCGATAAATCAAGAGATTTATATCGAACAACAAACTTGTTAAATGAACGTTACACGATATTTAAAACCTTTTTTGTTGTGGCCTTTTTCGTGAAATGGTATAATTAAATACGTAAATGGAAACAGGTGGGGACGGTCGAGAGAAGAATTGTAATCAATAAAGATATTTACCTATATTGATTCTGGCGAATTTAGACTATTAAATTGTAGACCTTAAATTACACACAAATAAATTCTTTAGATTTATAATAAAAGTTAAGATATGTTCATGTTTTCAAGTGTGAGCTGTTTAAATCCGAGTTCTGGAAGATCTCAGAAGTCAAACCTTCAGTATTAAGATGTTAACAAATCGTATTTTTTTACTGAAAACAAAAATCAACATACACTGTTTATAAATTTTAATGGATCCAAATATTATGCTAATGCAAACTTTCAGAGTTTTATAAACATCGTGTTGTCAGTAACCTGCCCTTACGTCTGAATTAAAACGTAGATACTCATTACGTGAGTCATGAGATTATGGAATTGAACAACTGAATCCTAATTGAATTCTTGATAATTTCAGTCCTTTTTATTGATGTGTGTTTTGAGGGGACTTTAATTTTGATTTTTGAAGTTTGGAATACTTTTCGGATAGACTTCTTATTTCATAAAAAATAATTACTTATTTCGCAGTAGACGTGTTTATGTGTTGAAAGATTTATGATGATCACATATTTGACGCACTGCCTGGAGATCAGTGGGCCAAAAATATATATATCATTGATAATGGTCTCTGCTTTGAGAAGTTATGTGCCAGTTATTAAGCCTGTATTTTTATATATGTGTTTGTACTGAGTGCGTAAATTTCTATGTATTGGAAAAGTAAAAAAAAAAGGCTGTAAATCATCAGATAAAGACGATATGTGTGTCTAAATATCGCCACAATTCCGCTAGAAGATGGTGGTGGTGGAAGTTTGGTGAAACTTGCTATGAACGCCGCCAGTTCTAAGCACAGCCCAAACAAATGCTCACAAAGAAACATTTCAATTCAATTCAAACAATTTCAAACATGCTAATGTAAAAGAATATAGTATACAAGTTACGGTATTTGAAAATCCAAGGTTTTTCTTATAGATACTAGATTTAGACAGAAACATAAAATAGACAGTAAAGCGAGGTAATCTCGTTTATCCCCTTTAGTACGAGTTCGCAATTCGTAGTTGCGAATGTGAAGATGCTAAGATAGGTTTACGTATTATTTCTGTAAGATTACTTCAAAGTGATAAATATCTACATATTAATAAGCGAAACAAAATTTTTGTATTCCTTTTTACGAAAATTGCGCTGACGGATGAGTAGGGAATTTCGCACATTTATAGTTTATATAGAGAAGGACTGCAGAATGCCAATATATTTTTTAATTATGTATAAAAACATATTAAACCAATAAAAAAAACATTACACCCACTAACATGTATTTGACACACACACGCATATAAATAAGATAAGTAAATTAAGATATATTTGTGTAATATTAGAAGATAATTAATTAAAATACTTCTTACCAGACACAATCAAAATTACGCCTACTTTCTACGCCTTCTTTCTTTCAATTTTATTTGAGTTTTCAGATATATTTTTTTCTGAAATATCTTTATTGTTGGTATCAGAATCATACATTGCGACGCAAAAAAACAAAACCTGAATTCAGAAATTCTGATCGACAGTAATTCTAACAGAAAGCTGACAGCGACAATGTAAGGTCTGAATAAATTTAAACGGATACATTTCAGAATGTTAACTAAACGTTTGTATAGTTAACAATGTCATTGCATGTGCCGCTGGCACAGTTCCAGACTCATGGAATTGTTTAGCCACACAGCTACAATTAGGTAGGTTGGGAGTATGCGAGTAACTCGCGCGTTTTGATGGACGCGGTACAAAGTAACAATATTTCTTTGTATTTTAAATAACTTCAGTGAAAACTGTGGGATGTTAAATTAACGTTGTTTATTTTTTTTAAAAGCTTCCTTATTAATTTTTATTACAGTAGAAATAATAAACATGGAAATTTTTGAGATCATAATGAAAAAACAAGGAAGTTTTTTTTTAAATAATGATGGATGATTTTATCGGTTTCTTAGCAAAGAATAATTTTTTACATAAAAACGTATTAGAAAGGATTCCCTGAGGGTTTCATAATGAGATTCGTTATTTTAATATCGCTCGCTTCACTTGTTTCAGCTTGTAATATTCCACTGCTGATCATAGGCCTCTGTCTCCATGTAGGAGGAGGATCAGAACTTTATCCACCACGCTGTTTTCTAAATAAATAAATTAGCCTCTTTCTTAAGTTTAACTACTGAAAGTTATGTAATCATACTGAAATTATGTAAAGTCCGAAAAAGACAAGTTTAATTCGACCTGTTTAACTTATTATAAAAAATAAATCGTAAATTCATGTATACTAATATTATAATACTTTATACAATTAGTTTATTTGTGTGTTTAAGCGCGCTAATCTCTGAAACTATTGGTATGGATTGAAAAATTCTTTTTGTTTTGGATAGCCCTTTTACTGAAGTAGGTTATATTTTGTTTCTTAAATTACTGCGCGTGAAACCGAGTAGCACAGCTAGTATACACATATACGAGTATATTTAATAATACTGTTAAATATTAATGAAGATAATATATTTTTAACATTTAAAAATGTATTTTTGATTTACATATCGGTTAAGTGTTCTTTTGCACAATAGTAATACCAAGATATTGTTCTATTTTATGAAATTACATAGAAAATAGTTTATACTTTGTAGTCTTACTACTAGGAAAAAATTAGCGTAGTTGTAGTTAACTACTACTCACAAGTATAATATTAGTAAATACAAATAAATAAATATCATATAATATAGACACACGGTCGTCTGTTCCTAGGGTAAGGAACTTAATGCTTGTGTTAAAGGTAGCCCCCGACTGTTATAGTTATTTTTTTTTTCTATTAATATACATAGAAATAATACACGTATAAATAAAACAAATATACCTGCTTCGGTATATGTATTACTAGCTGTGCCCGCGGCTTCGCCCGCGTTGAAATCAGTGTGTCACAAAGTTTTCCCGGCAAACTTCCAGTGAAACTCTCATCAAAATCGGCTTAGCCGTTACGTAAACCTTCCTCTTAAACCGCATGAAAATCCGTTCAGTAGATTTTGAGGGAATCGATCACATACCCTTTTGGAGACTTTGTTTTATAATACACTAACTGTTGCCCGCGACTACATCCGCGTGGTTATAAAGATATGCATTACTATTAGGATGTTTAACGCAAATTATTGTTTTATTTCAGTTACTTGAAATGCTTATCACACCGAGTAACTTTTTAAAAGGCACAATTTAGTATAATTTAATAGTTGTTTTTATAACACCTCTCTATACACCACATTCTTAGTTTTATTTTCAGGCAGCAGTATAAATAACCTATCAGGCGAACTTATATATTTCATACAAACTATCAACCCCAATTAAGCCCCTTAGCGGTGGAATATCGCAAAATCCGTTCTTAGCGGACGTCTACTAACTATAATCTACCTCCCTGCCAAATTTCATGTTTGTCCATCCTGGATGGATGAACCCTCCAGCGGTTTTTGAGTTCTCGTGATGAGTGAGTCAGTGACCTTTCTCTTTTATATATATAGATTACGATGCATTATTTGGACACCATCTCATCATCTATAGAGCATATATTTTACATTTCAAGTCTCTTACTAAATAAATATAGAACTTTCATACAAACTTCCAACCCCCGTTTTACCCCTTTAAGGGTTGAATTTCATAAAACCAGTTCTTAGCAGATGTCTACACCTCATAAGGAAACTACCTGCCAAATTTCAAGTTTGTATCTGTTATAGTTTCGGAGATTTCGTTATGAGAGAGCCAACCCACCATCCCCCGGTTTAACCACAAAAAGGAGTTGATCTCTAAAAATACATTATTTGGACACTTTTTCATCATCTATAGAGTTTACATTTTAAATTTCAAGTCTCTTACTTCAAAAACATAGGACTTTCATTCAAACTACCAACCCCCGTTTCACCCCCTTAGGGGTCGAGTTTCGTAAAATCGGTTCTTAGCAAATGTCTACGTCCTATAAGAAACCTACCTGTCAAATTTCAAGTTTGTATATGTTATAGTTTCGGAGATTTCGTAATGAGTGAGTCAACCTACCATCCTCCATTTTAACCCCAAAAGGGTGTTGATTTCTTAAGATGCATTATTTGGGCACATTTTCACTATCTATAGAGCATACATTTTAAATTTCAAGTCTCTTACTTCAAAAACGTAGGACTTTCATACAAACTACCAACCCCCGTTTCACCCCCTTAGGGGTCGAGTTTCGTAAAATCCGTTCTTAGTAAATGTCTACGACCTATAAGGAGCTTACTTGCCAAATTTCAAGTTTTTAAGTGTTATAGTTTCTGAGATTTCGTGATGAGTGAGTCAACCTACCATCCCCCGTTTTAACCCCAAAAGGGAGTTGGTTTCTAAAGATAGATTATTTGGACACCTTTTTATTATCTATAGAGCATACATTTTAAATTTCAAGTCTCTTACTTCTAAAACATAGGACTTTCATACAAACTTCCAACCCCCGTTTTACCCCCTGAGGGATCGAGTTTCGTAAAATTCATTCTTAGTGGCAGTTTACGCTGTATAAGGAACCTCCTTGCTAAATTTCAAGTTTGTAGGTGTTATAGTTTCGGTGATTTCGTGATCAGTGAGTCAACCTTAGATTCCCCGTTTTAACCCCAAAAAGGGGTTGATTTCTAAATATTCATTATTTGGTCACCTTTTCATTATATATAGAGCTTACATTTTAAATTTTAAGTCTCTTACTCCAAAAACATAGGACTTTCATACAAACTTCCAACCCCCGTTTCAGCCCTTTAGGGGTCGAGTTTCGTAAAATCCGTTCTTAGCGGATGCCTACGTCTTATAAGGAGCCTACCTGCCAAATTTCAAGTTTGTAGGTGTTATTGTTTCAGAGATTTCGTGATCAGTGAGTCAACCTAAGATTCCCCGTTTTAACCCCAAAAAGGGGTTGATTTCTAAATATTCATTATTTGGTCACCTTTTCACCATCTATAGAGCTTACATTTTAAATTTTAAGTCTCTTACTCCAAAAACATAGGACTTTCATACAAACTTCCAACCCCCGTTTCAGCCCTTTAGGGGTCGAGTTTCGTAAAATCCGTTCTTAGCGGATGCCTACGTCTTATAAGGAGCCTACCTGCCAAATTTCAAGTTTGTAGGTGTTATAGTTTCGGAGATTTCGTGATGAATGAGTGACCTTTCGCTTTTATATATATTATAGATTATAGATTATAGATTTATAAGTATGTTTATCGAAAAAATAAAAATTAAATGTATACCAGTCGGCTGTTATCTGTACCACAAGCATTAAGTTCCTTACTTTAGGAACAGACGACCGTGTGTGTATTGTGTAGATATTTATTTATTCATTTATTATAACCAGACTTAGGCAAGAACCAAAGCCACAAACCTCAAAGCAGAAAGCTGAGCAACCACAAACTGCGCTAACGCGCTAATCTATATATTAATACGTGAAGCCAAAACTTTGTACCCCTTTTTCCGAAACTTGCGCGGACGGAGGAGTATGAAATTTCGCACACTTATAGTTTATATAGAGAAGGAGTGCAGAATGCTAATATTTTCTTTAAACTATGCATAAAATACCTTAAATAAAAAAAAAAAAAACATTAAACACTACCGTGTATTTGACTTACACACGCATATATACTCTTTTGTTCTTTTGTTAACCGACTTCAAAAAAAGGAGGAGGTTACTCAATTCGACCGTATATATATATATATTTTTTTAATGTATGTTCGGAGATAACTTCTTCGTTTATGAACCGATTTTGATAATTCTTTTTTTGTTGGAAAGGAGATATTCATAGTTTGGTACCATGATAAGGAAACCAGGATCTGATGATGGGATCCCAGAGAAATCGAGGGAAACTTTCAAAAATCGTAAGGGTGGCTAGTAAATTTAATCATGTTTTCATTAAGTACTATAAAGCACTACTATTTAATAAAGGTCTGGAGTCGATCTGATGATGGAGAAGAAAGATAGTCGAGGGAACTCTTCAACAATTTATAGCAATTACCTGCTTTTTGAACTTAATTCGTTTCTATTGATGAGAACTTTGCACCTGTATGAGTTATAAGTGCCATTACAGTCTGATGATGGAGACAAAAGTTAGTCGAGGGAACTCTTTAACGATTTATAGCAATTACCTGCTGTTTGAACTTAATTCGTTTCTATTGATGAGAACTTTGCATATATATGAGTTATATATGCCATTTCAGTCTGATGATGGAGACGAAAGATAGTCGAGGGTACTCTTCAACGACTTATAGCAATTACCTGCTGTTTGAACTTAATTCGTTTCTATTGATGAGAACTTTGCATATATATGAGTTATAAGTGCTATTTCAGTCTGATGATGGATACGAAAGATAGTCGAGGGAACTTTTCAACGATTTATAGCAATTACCTGCGGTGTGATCATCTGTCTCGCAGGACCAGGTTTGATGACAGCCCATAAACACTCGAGGGAATTTCTCAACAATTTACAGCAGTTACCTTTTGCTGTTTGACGACCGCTTTGATATAATGGTGCATGTGCCGTGTCGGCGGCGCCTAAACACCGACGGTCGCGGGTTCTATTCCAGCTCGGAGTGGATATTTATGTTATTATGTTATTATGTTATTATTATGTTATATATGTATAAATATTTATTTTTGGTCTAGTTGTTAATCCTTGTGGTTCTCCCAACCTAGCCTCGGAGAACCCGCTAGGCTGTCAGTCCCGGTTGTTATTACGTACACCTGATAGCGAACTTTACTCATAGTATGTCGACGCGTTAGCGCAGCGGTCACAGCGCCGGCTGTTGCACTGGCGTTAGTGGGTTCAATCCCCGCGCACGACAGACATTTGTATTGGTCATATAGATGTTTGTCATGATCTGGGTGTTTGTGCTTGTGTATTGTGTATGTTTCCGAACTCCCGACATAAGAGAAAAAGCATACTTGTTAGGTCTACCCATCACTAAAAATTGTAAAATAAAATAATTTTTAACAAAAAAAAACCGACTTCAAAAAGGAAACTAAAAAGTGAAAAATAAATTTACTTAGTACAAAGTAATTCGTATTTTGATGTAGTTAATCAGAAATGATTAAATAAATATTTTATAATTTTGAAGTTGGTGCCAAGTAAATACTACAACAACCTGGCTACAATAACAAATACAAACAGCACACACACAACAAACAAGTACAAAAAATATTATTAGATATGTCAAAACGATAACAGAATAATAACAGTATTCAACCTAATAGTCAATGAAACAAATTATGAAAGAAAACTGAATACAACTTATGAATAGATACTAGAGTAGTTATGGTTTTCCTTGGCACCGACTTCAAAATTATAAAATATTTATTTAATCATTTCTGATTAACTACATCAAAATACGAATTACTTTGTACTAAGTAAATTTATTTTTCACTTTTTAGTTTTCTTTTTGAAGTCAGTTTTTTATTGTTAAAGTAAGTGGTCAACTGAATAGTAGGTATGTTCTTTTTTTAAAAATATTTTTTTTATTCAAATTTTTAATAATGATCGAATTTCGACAACTAGTTAACATTTTACTTAACGATTAATGATAAGTAATCTACAGTTAACAAAGATAAAAAGATGAGACCATTTTGATTAAGTAAATGTGAAATCATAACCTTTGACCACTTCAAAGATGTTTTCTTTAAATGTCTTTTTGAAAAGTAAAATTAATAATTTGAGTTATCTTAATCACACTTCACTCGCTTCAGTCTAACGGTCGAGTGCTCTGATAAGAGTTTTGTTACAAAAGTTAATTATATTCGGAGATAGCGAGTTATCTTAGATTTACTCTTAAGAATTCATTTTGTATAAGTTTGAAATTAAATTTTCAAGATTTTGACTTTGATTCGTTTATTATTGTAACTAAGATCCTTTAAAACGTCTAACAGGTCTTTATTCCCGGAATTGTTATCTAATTTCAGACGTAGACAAATTTTTCCATATTCCTCTGTTGCTCTTTCTGTTTTAAATATTTACAAACATTTAATGCCACATCAAATTTTAGTCTACAACCTTTTCGACAAGACCTTAGCGCCCTATCAATATAATCTTCAGTTATATATATACACAACAAAATAAACTTACCTTACAGCATAATTGGCTAGAGCACCGACACGGTCAGTCGGAGATGCAGGTCCGATCTCCGCTGGAACGTCGATTTTTGATATGATATTAAAAAATGTTTAGAACATAAACTGCATTATTTTTAGGGTTCTACACATCAAGAGGAAAAAATGAAACTCTCATAGGATCACTTTGTTGTCCGTCTGTCTGTTAAGACCCCTTTTCTCGGGAACGGTTGGAGGTATCAAGCTGAAATATCAAATACTCAAATCTACAGTTACAGGATGAATCATTAAAAGTATTTTTTTTATTTTTTTATATCACTAGGTCGGCAAACAAGCGTACGGCTCACCTGATGGTAAGCGATTACCGTAGCTTATAGACGCCTGCAACACCAGAAGCATCGCAAGCGCGTTGCCGACCCAATCCCCAATACCCCCCCCAGGAGCTCTGGTCACCTAACTCACCAACAGGAACACAATACTGTTTGAAAACAGTATTATTTAGCTGTGGTCTTCTGTAAGGTCGAGGTACTACCCCAGTCGGGCTGCTCCATATTTTGAGAAGGGAATTCCTGCTGTGCCCTACCTCAGTTAAGCCTCAACTCCTCAATTATTAAATTGAGCGATTAATATATCTAATATATAAAATTCTCGTATCGCAGTATTTGTAGTTAAACTCCCCGAAACGGCTTGACCGATTCTTATGAAATTTCGTGTGCATATCGGGTAGGTCTGAGAATCGAACAACATCTATTTTTCATACTCCTAAGTTGTAGGGGGGGATTAAGGGGATTAATAAGATATATGGCAAAACAACGTTTACGGGATCAGCTGGTTTTTTATATATGTAGATCAACCCAATACAACATATATCGTGTGATTTCACATTTAATTAAAAACGTAATGTCATACCAAATTTTTGATAAACAAAATGACTCAGTAGTCTCGTACTAATATAGATCGCACGGAGACATGTTTATCAACACGTGAGTTGATCGGGATTTCACAACACGAAAGAAATTAATTTAAAACTCTCAGAAAAACTGCTAACGAGAAATCTACTGCGTATGCTTGATAACGATATTTGTGTACTTGAAACGGTTCCCTGAAATAATTGTTTATTCTCTACTCATCAAGAAACTAATCTTGCGATTCCTAGTTCTAGGAATGAAGAAAAATTAACAAAACTGGGTTTTAAATTAGAAAATACTCGCGCCAGTCGACATTGATCTATCTTGATTTGAAAATCTTATATATAAAATTCTCGTGTCACAATGTTAGTTACCATACTCCTCCGAAACGGCTGAACCGATTTATATGAAAGTTTGTTGCATATCGGATAGGTCTGAGAATCGGCCAACATCTATTTTTCATTCCTCTAAGTTATAAGGTGGGGGGGGGGGGTATTAAGGAGGGTTAATAACGTGTATGGCAAAACAATGTGTGCGGGGTCAGCTTGTAAATTGATAAAAATAAAATCATTGATTGTTGTTGCATTGGGATAAAACTTTTCTAGTGTATATTTTTAGAATTCAGACTTGAAATTGACAGACATATAGTATTTTTAATTTAAAAAAAATAGTAATGACTTCTATGCATTATTTTTATCTTCTCTAGTCTTACTATCAATTAAATGTCGAGCGAGGTGAAATTATAGCCAGCACAAAATTCGTTTTTACAGGATTATATTTACCTAGGCCATTATCATTCAACTAGGCCGCAACAACTTTAAGTCCGATAGGAGAATTCGGATGGGCTGGGCGGCCTTTGGCAGGTTTCGTCGTCTTCACTTCGAAGATTCCGCAATACTTGATGACAAAAGTCTTTGAGCAATGCGCCCTGCTTGTGTTAACATACAGAGCCGAGACGTGGACATTGATGGAGTGACCGGTACACAAATTTAAAGTCGCTCCACGTGCAATCGAACGGGCTATGCTTTGGGTCTCTCTCAAAGATAGGATTAGAAATGGGACTATCCGCGAGATAACGAAAGTAACCGACATAGCCCACAGAATTAGCAAGTTAAAGTGGCAGTGGGCTAGTCACATGTATCTGGCGCAGGCTGAACTTACTGACTGACTGATAAAATTTGCATCATTTTGTGAGTGAAAAAATAAAAATAAAGTACTAACGCGCTAGTACTGCTATTACATGCTATGATGTTATGTTGTAAATATATCAATTGATTACTATTGACACGCGAGCTCGCTTGCTCCAGTGTTTCTGGCGTTGTTATTAAAAGAAACTCAAATGTAACAGACACGTAGCAATAACATATATACTTGAAAAACAGATTCTGGGAGCTTAGCATTGTCATGAGATAGACAATTATCGTAACAATAATATGTCAATACATCTTTAGCAAGTAAAGGGTTTTTTTCTGAAGATGCCCATTCTTTTTATTCGTGTCGAGTTAAAATCAATTTTTGAGAAACATCACAAGCGCGTTGCCAACCTTACCCCTGAAACTCTGGTCACCTTGCTCACCAGAGGAACACAACACTGCTTATAAGCATTATAATTTTGCTGGTCACATTACTTCCCCAGTCATGCTGCTCCAGATTTTGAGAAGTATATTTCCTGCTGTGCCCCACCTCAATATCAGTAAATTTTATGGAAATGTGAACGTCTTGCTTGGATACTCAGTTATTAGAGAAGTTGTTTGATTGCTTTACATGCTTTGTTCCACACACTTGGATGCTAGAGGAAGACCTAAATACTGTCGGATTTTAGTTATAAGTCAGTGATTATTTGAATAAAGTACCTACTTGTTGCTAAAGAGTGTTACGCTATTTTTAAGACTACGTTTTATAACGCTTCAGCATTATGAAATATCCCACTGCTTTCCTCATGTAGGAGAAGGATCAGAGCTTAATCCACCACGCTGCTTCAATGCGAGTTGGCGGATATTCTCTACTATGAGTATAATAGCAACCGGGACCGACGGCTTAACGTACTCTCCGAGGAACGGTGGGGAGATTTAGAATGTTTGGCATGTGCGGGGATCGAAAAAACCGCAAACGCCAGCGCAACAGCCACAAACCAAGTGCTGTGACCGTTGCGCAAAAATGTCGTCATTTTATAAAAATGTCAAGATCCTTCCAAGTCTGTTTATTTTGTGAATTAAGGAATACGAAGTAAATGATAATCATAACTATGGTTGAAAAGTGGGTCCAGTTTTATTACTTGTAGATATTGTTACGTGTTAGGGTTCGAATGATTTGGAGAGAAAGACCTGGTGACTCTTTTGAAGACTTTATTCACTAGCACTAGGTCCAACACAAAGCACTAGGTTCAAACACTAAGCACTAAGTTCAAACACTAAGCACTCACAATGTCCTCAGTCGTAGCCAATGTCGTAGGTTTCGCTGGTACCACTCTTGATCACTAGTTTTCACTCTTGAAGTCGCCTCGAAGATCGCTCAAACTGAACTGTACTGGCTCGCCTCCCTGCGGCTATTTATATCGGCCGACACGAGGCCCAGACCATTCTGGAAAGTTCGCGCATGTGCCCGGTTTTCGAGACTATACTTCTATAAAGTTCCACAGTAGTTCCTCTAACGCCATCTAGTATTGAGTAGAGAGTTTCATGCGGTCTCTGTATTTGCGTGGTTTCAATGGTTGCCGCTAGATGGCGCTAGTTTCTTTGTGTGTCCTTAACACTACTCCCCTCTTAGAGATGCTCGTCCCGAGCATCGTTGTTACTTCATTAGAATCCTGCTTAACACAATGTTTGCAGACTTCCGAACACTGCCTTCGTGAGAGTGCGTCGGCATTCCCATACAACTTCCCGCTGCGGTGTTTCGTCTTGAAGTCATACTCCTGATCCCGGGCAGGAGGCGAAGCCCTTTGCTTCTTCAGCTCCTCTATTTGTTCCTCTATCCTTTTCATCCGTGCTATCTGGGTCTTCTTTTGCGGACAGTTGAGCTGAAGATGGCCCCTCTCGCCGCACTTGTAGCACATGACTCCAGAACTTTTCTTCGTATGAGCCTTAACTACTTTGACTTCCTCAGAGACCTCGCGGATCTTATGGGTCTGCCGTATGTCATGGCGAACAGCCTCGACCTCCAAAGCATGCGCCAATGCTTCCTTTAACGAGGTGTGGTGACGAAGCCTCACTGCAGCTCTGACCTCCAGGTCTTTGATTCCGTCGACAAATGCTTGAACAATATTCGTGTTTACCATCTTGGTGTCGGCTCCTGGGTATGACTTCCTGACGAGTTTTTCGATTTCCAACGCCCATTGTTGTAGTCCTTCTCCTGGGCGTTGAACTCTGTCACGCAGTTGGGCACGGAACACGTGCTCCAGATGTCGATCCCCGTATCGGGATTCAAGTGCCTCCATCAAGTCTTGGAACCCATTTTCCGTATGTGGCAGTGCTTCCAGAACCGACAAAGCTTGCCCCCTGAGCGCAACAGTGAGAGCGGTCAGGCATTGTTCTTCCGTCCATCCGTTGGCAGTAGCAACAGTCTGGAATTGTCGACGATAAGCGTTCCACGAAGTAGTGCCGTCGTATGGAAGCACTTTCACTTTTGCTCCTTGCCCCACGGCAACGCACGGCACGGTATTTCCACTAGACATCGCAATTCTCATGGTTTCAAGGCGTACTACTCTCTTCTGTAGTTCAGTGAGGCCGGTTTTCACATTTTCTAGATCCAATCCTAACCCGGTAACTCGTTCTTCCACTACGTCGACATCTTTTCGAAGCTTAGTCACCGCGTCACTAACATCTTTTATAGCCCAAAGCGTTTTTTTCTTGGAGCTCTTTTTGTTGCTCTTGTAATTCTTGCAAAGCACCACGAATTTCAGCCTTTTGTTGCTCTTGTGATTCTTGCAAAGCACCACGAATTTCAGCCTTTTGTTGCTCTTGTGATTCTTGCAAAGCACGAATTTCAGCTTTTTGTTGCTCTTGTGATTCTTGCAAAGCACCACGAATTTCAGCCTTTTGTTGCTCTTGTGATTCTTGCAAAGCACGAATTTCAGCTTTTTGTTGCTCTTGTGATTCTTGCAAAGCACCACGAATTTCAGCCTTTTGCTGCTCTTGTGATTCTTGCAAAGCACGAATTTCAGCCCTTTGCAGCTCCATTAATTTGATTAAACTTCCTAATTGAAGAGCCACTTGAGAGTCCGTAGAAGTTACGGTGTCACTGGTGGTCGTGGTAAGGTGGGCGGGTCCGGTGGGCGGAGCTTGGTCCCCAGTAGGTGTGGCCTCCGCAGCTCGTTGCGCCCTTGTCCTGACGCCCTTTACGTCCTTAAAGTCTTCTCTCGGAGTCAATGGCATCTCCAAATCCCACTTCTGACACCAGTTGTTACGTGTTAGGGTTCGAATGATTTGGAGAGAAAGACCTGGTGACTCTTTTGAAGACTTTATTCACTAGCACTAGGTCCAACACAAAGCACTAGGTTCAAACACTAAGCACTAAGTTCAAACACTAAGCACTCACAATGTCCTCAGTCGTAGCCAATGTCGTAGGTTTCGCTGGTACCACTCTTGATCACTAGTTTTCACTCTTGAAGTCGCCTCGAAGATCGCTCAAACTGAACTGTACTGGCTCGCCTCCCTGCGGCTATTTATATCGGCCGACACGAGGCCCAGACCATTCTGGAAAGTTCGCGCATGTGCCCGGTTTTCGAGACTATACTTCTATAAAGTTCCACAGTAGTTCCTCTAACGCCATCTAGTATTGAGTAGAGAGTTTCATGCGGTCTCTGTATTTGCGTGGTTTCAATGGTTGCCGCTAGATGGCGCTAGTTTCTTTGTGTGTCCTTAACAATATTAAAGATGCTGATACCCGGAAAGCGTCTTATTTTCATCTCAACGAGCGCGATGTTATCACCGCGCCTCGTAAAGCGGTCAGTGTAGCGCCGTGAGTTAAATAAAACCTCGTAAACTTCTCAAACATAATAAAAATTATCGTTGACATAAGAGATTTGGTAACACCTACTTTAAAATACGGGATTTCCGATTTTCAAAATTCGCGTTCTCTGTTGTGGAAAATTACGTCATAAAGAAAACGTAAAAAGTCAAATAGAAAGTCATTTTCAAGATCCAAAGTTTCACAAGATTTTACCTACAATAAATGTTTGCCATGTGTGGGGATCGAAACCTCGACCGACAACAGCTAGTGCTGTGACCGCTGCGCCAAGCCATCGTCTAAGATTTAATGTAGTTATCATTTTAACATATTCGTCACTGATCTATCAAATATTTATTATATATTGGAACTCTAGCGTGAGACCACAAAATAAAGGAATTTAAAAGAATTTTTCTTATGATTTATTTCCACCATAAGTTATAAAAGGATTGGTTTAGTACCCAGATAAAATAATCAACGTTGCTATTTAATTAAGACTCGACTAGGACTGCCAACAGTTCTTTTTCTAATTTGAGTTTAAAATTAAAATAATGTCAATAAGTAGATATTTATACATTCTTAATTAAAAAGGTAAATTTACGCTACGTAAACATCCTAGCTAATGCAGCCGCGCTGCGGTCATCGAAGGGAGGAAAGCGATTGAGCGGCTGTTTGCTGCGGCAACTCGTTTTCTTATAGAATTAAAAGTCCATTTCAAAGTAAACGTACTAACCAAACAACCAATAAAACAAATACGTATTTTCACAATCTAGATCAGCCATATTGGGGAAGTACCTTACAGAAGATCACAGCTAAATAATACTGATTAAGATGACCAGAGCTCCCGGGGCGGTTTGGTGTTGCAAGCGTCTATAAGCGACGGTGATCGCTTACTATCATTATGATTTAATTATTATCTAATTTATATTAAAGGAACCATTCACATATCTCACTATTCCTTTTGGTGATTATGGACTGATTGTCGGAGTTTACTGGAGTTTGCTTCTTTACCCCCCCTTTAGAGCCCCTAGAGAAACAATCCCCGGTATGAAAAAAAATATGAGAAGTAAAATTTACTGAGCGAATTGAACTCGTTACGTTTCTCGTAGCGCCATCTATCGGAACCTAATAGGGTCCGATAGATGGCGTTATTTGATTCGTTTATTTACCATTTGATATGATATTAATCTTTTTCTTAGACTTGTAAGCCTTTTTTGTGCCTATTCAGACAGTCGAACTGAAGGAGTAAACTTCGGTCGTGCGTCGGAGCTGATACGCACACTTCTTTTTCCAGACTGTATATTCTGTTTTCGAATTACTGATATGTAGAGAGCATAGCTTTTACTCATGATAATAATAGTGTCATATATTTCAATATCTAAGATTTAATAACATGCGTGACTGACTCCTTCAATTAAGTGCAGAATGCACCTGATCCAAGTAGACTTTGTCTTTGATTCGATACATAAATTTAGTCGCTATTACATAATAAAAATATAATCTTAATTTGTAATACTACTTGATAGAGAAACAATCGCTTAAAACAAACTTCAATTCCTAAGTACGTTGTTTGATACTAACTTCTGACCTTCTTAAGGAGAAAACATTCGTGTGTTTAGAATGCCGCTCTTATTGATCGTAGCGTGATGTTATATAGCCTACAACCTTGCTCGTAAAATAGCCTATTCAACAATTAAAAAAAAAAAACAATTATAACAAGTAGTTACTCATATTTGTTTTATAATATTTATTATTGATTTCGAAATAAAATTTTAGTTATTGAAGTAATTTCCAAAGAACTAAATGCTATGTATGTAAAATAGTTTGTTCATACGTCCCGTTCGGTTCGATGAAGGGAATTCTTTACTAAGACGCTGGTCTATTGGTAACCTGAGAGAAATTGATTTGGATCTGCATCTGATTCTAATTTAAATTGTTAATTCTTCTACGATATCCTTTCCGACTATTTCCAATATGTTCTGCTGTACATTGTGTTATATGAAAAGGAGGAGAATCTCAATTCGAATATACTTTTGATGTGTGTTACCTCAAAACTCTTTACTGGGTGAACCGATTTCTATGATTCTTATTTTTTATTGGAACGCGTATATTTTTGACTACTTTTTTGTCAAACTTAGGATACAAATAAATAAGATTGGAGTGTCTGTTTTGTGCTGTGTGGTTACGGCACTAAAGAATTTAGCCACCCCATCTCTTCCCGTGGGTGTCGTAAGAGGCGACTAAGGGATAGCACAGTTCCACTACCACCTTGGAACTTAAGAAGCCGACCGATGGCGGGATAACCATCCAACTGCTGGCTTTTTAAATTCACAGACCGAGGACGGGCAGCAGCGTCTTCGGTGCGACAAAGTCAGCCCTGCGGTCACCAACCCGCCTGCCCAGCGTGGTGACTATGGGCAAAAACCCCCATGAGTTCGAACCTAAAAATAAGGCCCTCAGTTCCCGGCAGCCCCACTATTCCCGGCTACGGCAGCGGCCGTGGTAACGGTGGGGTAGAGGGTGCTAAGAATCACCGGGGTACGGGAGGCTGCCATAGAGAAAAATATTCCTGGCTACGTATAATGGACGCACGCTACGGTTGGACCATCACCTCACCGAACTTGAGGTAGAACTTAGTCACATTAAGTGGAGCATACTGGGGTTGTCTGAAGTCCGAAGAGAGGGAGAGGACACGATGATCCTGGACTCCGGGCACTTGTTCTACTTCCGTGAAGGTGATGGGCTTTCCCAAGGTGGCGTCGGTTTTCTGGTTCACAAGACTCTCACTAACAACGTTGTGGAAGTCAGTAGTGTGTCGACCCGGGTAGCGTACCTTGTACTTAAGCTCACCGACAGGTACTCCCTGAAAGTGATACAGGTATATGCGCCGACCTCGGCACACTCTGACGATGAAGTCGAAGCCTTGTATGAAGATATTACAAGGGCCATACATGGCACTACTTCGACCTTCTACAGCGTTGTTATGGGAGACTTCAACGCTAAAGTGGGAGTACAAGGCCGCGACGGATCGAGCATCGGACCACACGGATTGGGGCACAGGAATCACAGGGGGCAGACGCTTGTCAACTTCCTCGAATCGGAGGGGCTCTTCTTGATGAACTCATTTTTTGAGAAGAAGCCCCAAAGGAGGTGGACATGGCAAAGCCCCGATACTGTGACGAGGAACGAGATAGATTTCATCATAGCGGATAAAAGGCATATATTCAGAGATGTCTCAGTGGTTAACAGGTTTAACACCGGCAGCGACCACCGGCTAGTACGGGGCACTCTGAATATATGTCTCCGAAAGGAGCGGACCCGCTTGATGAAATCTACTCTCCGACCTACGCTGCCCCAAATACTATGTGGCTCCGAGCAGTTTCAGTTGGAACTCCAAAACCGATTCGATTCGCTGGAAACTACTAGCGACGTGGACGAGATAACCGACAACGTGGTGAAGACGGTGTGTACACTGGGTCGCAGGCACTTTCCACCAACAAAGCCAACGAAGCAGTCCAAACTTTCTCCCGAAGCCTTGGATCTGATGCGGCAGAGGCGCGAGTTGCCGGCTGCTTCGCCAGAACAGAGGGCTCTTTCCAAGAGGGTACGGAAAATTATTCGCCGAGACCTCCGCTGCTCAAATACGAGAGAGGTTGCTACTCTGATTGAGCAGAATAGGGGGTCCAAAGTTTTCCAAAGACCATTGGGGAGAAGCCTTCTTGCGAAGCTTAAAACAGCAGATGGCAGAACCGTCTGCTCTCGCCCTCAGGTCCGAGAAGAGGTTGAGAATTTTTATGGACAGCTGTACTCGTCGAGCGCACGCAAGCCTGCGACTTGGGACACCGAAGATCCACGGGCACCATTGTTGCGCCATTATTCGGAGTGTATCCCGGACTTCGAAGAGGATGAGATTGGTGCAGCGCTCGGGCAGCTTAAAAACGGAAGGGCCCCGGGGGATGACGGAGTTACCACTGAACTCCTTAAAGCCGCAGGGCGACCTGTCCTGAAAGCCTTGGCAAGACTAT
Organism: Melitaea cinxia; assembly: GCF_905220565.1. Lineage (NCBI taxonomy): Eukaryota > Metazoa > Arthropoda > Insecta > Lepidoptera > Nymphalidae > Melitaea > Melitaea cinxia. Next base: position 18,667,266 of record NC_059398.1, on the reverse strand, counting down.
TTAACGCCGTCATCCACCGAGGTACCACGCCGGAGGCGTGGTCCAGGAGTGTGGTGGTGCTGTTCTTTAAGAGAGGCGATAAGTCTCTGTTAAAGAATTACAGACCGATCTCACTTCTGAGCCACGTCTATAAGCTGTTTTCGAGGGTTGTTACGAATCGTCTCGCCAGAAGACTCGACGAATTCCAACCACCAGAGCAGGCTGGGTTTCGAAATGGCTACAGCACCGTGGACCACATCCATACTGTTCGGCAGATTATCCAAAAGACGGAAGAATATAATCAACCGCTGTGTATGGCATTTGTGGACTACGAGAAAGCCTTCGACTCCGTCGAGACCTGGGCTGTCCTGGACTCTCTGCAGAGATGTCATATCGACTGGCGATATATCGAAGTACTAAAATCTATGTACGACGCGGCGACGATGACCGTTCATGTCAATGACCAAAGAACAAGACCTATTTCCCTCCGGCGCGGGGTAAGACAGGGTGATGTAATATCACCGAAACTGTTTACCACTGCGCTAGAGGATGTTTTTAAGACCTTGGATTGGGGGGAACGGGGCATCAACGTCAACGGTGAATTCATCTCTCACCTTCGTTTCGCCGACGATATTGTCATCTTTGCGGAGACGCTGGATGAGTTAGGCCAAATGCTGGCCGGCCTAAACGAGTCCTCCCGACGTGTCGGTCTCTGTATGAACTTGGATAAGACGAAAGTTATGTTTAACAACCAAGTCATACCGATACCGGTATCGGTCGATGGTACCCTTCTCGAAGTTGTTCAGGATTATATTTACCTAGGCCATACTATCCAACTAGGCCGCAACAACTTCGAGAAAGAGGCCGATAGGAGGATTCGGTTGGGCTGGGCGGCGTTTGGCAGACTTCGTCGAGTCTTCACTTCGAAGATTCCGCAATGCTTGAAGACAAAAGTTTTCGAGCAATGCGTCCTGCCTGTGTTAACATACGGAGCCGAGACGTGGACACTGACCAAGGGACTGGTCCACAAGTTTAAAGTCGCTCAACGTGCAATGGAACGGGCTATGCTTGGGGTCTCTCTCAAAGACAGGATTAGAAATGAGACTATCCGCGAGAGAACGAAGGTAACCGACATAGCCCACAGAATTAGCAAGTTGAAGTGGCAGTGGGCTGGTCATCTGTGTCGCAGGACCGATGGCCGTTGGAGTAGACGGGTCCTAGAGTGGAGACCGCGTCTTGGCAAACGCAGTGTGGGACGTCCTCCGGCCCGTTGGACCGACGATCTACGTAAAATTGCCGGTGTAGGCTGGATGAGGATTGCGGAAGACCGGGATGTGTGGCGCGAACTGGGGGAGGCCTATGTCCAGCAGTGGACTGCGATAGGCTGAAGTGTTGTGTCTGTTTGTGATGTTTAAATAACCGCTTTTTGCTAAATGCATATGGATGTATACACAGTACATATACCAAGATAACATTCAACGCTCTGGTACCATGTTAAAATAATTAATTTACACTATCTTGTTTATACTCTTTATTTTATTAATTATTTAAAAAAAGAACAGTTATAACGTGGTTACAACAAAACAATAACACTTCACATCCGCCATAAATAACATAGATTATATATAAAAGTGTTGCCAGTATAATTGTACACATATGTCAATATAAATGTACACATATACCAACAGCTTACAATTTTCGTCTGTCTGTCTGTTTCTTACGGCTGATCTCTGAAACCACTGGACCGATTTTGACGCGACTTCTACTGGTACTATAGTAATATAGAGCTGAAGTAATAAGGAGTAATTTTTGAACCGAACAATAATTTTTGTGTTAAATTCCACGCGGATGAAGTCGCGGGCACAACTAGTTCATAAGTAAGATCTGTTTCTCTATAAACAATAAAACCCGAGGACTGAAAAACTATACCCCAGATGATATCGGCGAATGTTTTACTAAATAAGACTTACTAACTTTGTTAATTAGTTAAGTAAGTGCCTAATCAAAATAAAAGTTAATTTCCATCTATATGTGTTATATATGCAAGTGACTAGGTGTCCTTACAACATATACAATATAAACAGCTTTGTACTGTTATTCAGTTTGTTCAAAACAACAATACTTCGAACTAAAATTTAATAATACAATTGTTTACACAAACACGGCTAAGGTACAGTTTTATGACACGCGTGTTTTACTGCATTTCTTAAGATGTCTTGTTTTACGAGCGTCGTGTGAACGATGTTTTCATACGCGTACAAAGGGCACCAGGGTCAACACATAACGCTGGCTTAACTTGTAAGCCTTGTAAATCCATTATCAATAAAATTTTGCCGTCTCGAAAAACAATTTTCTTACAGAAATAGTGAATCTGTGTATGTGTTATATGTGTGCGGGGGCATTTTTATGAATAATAATACATTTTGAACTAGCTGTGCCTTGCGGTTTGATTTACATTGTCTCCGATCCAATTGGAATATCAGGAGTAGCCTCTTATATCATTTTAGACTTCCAGACATCTACGCGTTAAGTTTCATTACACTCAGTTTATTAATTTTATACTATAGTAACTAATATTCATCTGAATGAGTATTGCGGATAATCTGATTGTCTGGCGTGAACTTGGGAAGGCCTATGTCCAGCAGTGGACTGCAATAGGCTGCAGTGAAGTGAAGTGAATATCAATCCATCCTCGTAAAATTTCGTTTTTATAATATAAGTAGGATAGTAGGATAAATGTATGATTTTGCAAATTACAAACTACTGTTTTGTTAATATGCAAATCAAAGTTTTACATTGTATGTTTACAATTACATGCATCATCATTGGCCTTAGTCCGTCTATTGCAAACGATTTAGACAGTGTTAGACAGACACTGTGTCACCTAGGACACTCTTCAGGAAAACGCAGAGTTGCCTAAGCTCTGCACCACCCTCTCGACCTCACTGGCTAGGCCCACATAAACGATACGTGTGGAGCCAGTTGGCAGTCAGCCGGGCGCAGGAGTCTTTCGCATTTTAGAGCCATGCCACGAATGCTTGACGGAGACCCCATTCCGAGTTTCAAATAAAGTTTTTCTTCTCCAGGACCCTGATGATTTTGAGCCAGGTTTATCCCTCGGTCGCCTTTTACGACCCCCCACGGAAAGAAAGGGGGTGGTGGTATTCTACTCAGCCGACACCACACGGCAAAATTATAACACGCATAATATTATTCGACAAAATTGGTTAAAAGTCATATACAAGGTGAGTTGGTTTAGCCGAGGGTACGAGTACAATGTTATATCGGAGTTGTAAAACAGTCAAGGACTAAACATTCAGTGGCGTCCTTTCAGACCCCGAACAATAACACGTAAAGTATTTTAGGAAAAAATTCTCGAAGGACATCGAGCGACATCGTAATGACAATATCTTGGGATAATAGCTGTAATGTTATGGCTTTTATTTAATAGGGTATTGGTTCGATCTTCGCTTACGATCCATGTTTGTATAAAACATTAACGCTTTTGATGTTGTTTGGATATTTTTGTTTGTATTGTGTATATTGCTTAACCACGGCAGACGATACTTTAGAAAGCTTTTATTAAAGGTGCAATGTATGTAATTATGTATGTTTGTTAGAGTGGAATCTCACAAGCAAATTTTGTAGCATATACTTTAAACCATTTGAGCTGAAATTTTGTATACACGTTTAGTTTGGATGACAACGCATGTTTCTACTGAAAACTGTTGAGTTTGAGGTGTTCATTTGTTTACTTATTTAAAAAATATATGGGGGACATTTAAAAAAAATACACCTTCTATAGATACATAGTTTAGATCATCTTTTCGTACTTTTGTGTGCATATAACTGCTACGCATCTACACTATTAACAGGTAACTGTGCGTGAGGGGTATAGTCAAGTACGTGCTCGTAAATAAATTAAACATCTTATAAAATATCTTATATCATACATACACGGTTGTCTGTTAAGTCATCATCAGTTTGTCATGTTAAGCAACTTAATGCTTGTGTTACAGGTAACAGCCGACTGTTATAGCTAAATACTTTTTTTTATAAATATACGTAGAAATATTACATATATATAATCGAACCCGCAACCCGCGGAGAAGAAAGCCGGCCACTACAAATTGCACAAACGAACCAGTCCAGTTGTTTTCTTGTTTTGACCCGGTAAACTAGCGTATTAGCGTGTTAATTCATTTTCTAGAAGAGAGAATGATTTGACTTATCCTTCAATTTCATGTCATTTTAATCAGACAAATTACGTAATCGGTTCAATTCATTAAAACAGTTTACATCATGTGGTTGATTAAGTAATTTTTTAGGGTCAAGAGAACTGATAGCAAGCCCGGAGAAAGATCTCACTCTGCTCAAAGCAACGTAAGCCTGACCTTTAGCAAATAGGTAACTGCTTAAGTCAACAAATATTAGTTTTAATATAATGAAATTATTATTAAAATTATTTGTTTGTATTTGATAAATAAAAAACAAATAATCATAAATACATAAGTATTTGTTATTGATTTTATTAATGTAATTGTAAATTGGTGTGACATTTATTAATTTTTATTTGTAATTTTAATTGTATGTTTTTTTTAACCATTGTATTTTATTAGAAAGGCTACACCCCGAAGTTGATCGTCGCCTAGGAGGCGAGTTTGGCACGTCTATGCGTGGGAAAGAGCAAAGTTCACATTTTTTAAACTTTAATATTGTATTTCTTTATTAGTATTACGGTTATAATAATCATGATATACCTTTTTAAAATCCTCGTATTATGCCCTTCAATTTGATACCCATATTGTAGTATTCGAGAAAAAAAAAATTTTTTTCATTAACTACAATGGCTTCGCGCAGCCGCCATGTTTGATTTTTTTTAATGTCACCTATCTAAGAACACTAGGGCAGCTAAGACGAACCTAACGATACCTCAATTATGTAAATACGTTCAGTGGTTCTGGAAATATGAGGTAGTAAAGAATATTACATACATACAAGATACGCGCGAAAAACATAACCCTTCCTTGGCAGTCGGGTAAAAAAATTAAATGACATACAGCGTACCTCAAAGTTTAACTTTAAATATCTTAGTAGACTTGTGTGTAGCTATGTGTTATTGTTCCCTTTTTTAATTTATGAATGTTTTTAACCGACTTCAAAAAAGGAGGAGGTTACTCAATTCGACCGTATATATATATATAATATATATTTTTTTATGTATGTTCGGGGATAGCTCCGTTGTTTATGGACCGATTTCGATAATTCTTTATTTGTTGGAAAGGAGATATCCCTAGTTTGGTACCATGATAAGGAAACCAGGATCTGATAATGGGATCCCAGAGATATCAAGGGAAGCTCTCGAAAATCCACATAACTTTTTACTGGGTGTACCGATTTTGATGATTTTTAATTTGATCCAAAGCCAATGTTTATCATATTTAAATTTCATCGAGATCTGATTACAACTTTTGGAGTAATCTTTGATAATGCGTATTTACTTGACTTTTTTTTTTGTCTCCCTACGTTGTATTACTTGTCGATGTAATTGAAGTCGGTTTGTTTTTTCGTTTGCTTGCAAACACAATTATTAAAATGGTATATCCACTATATTCGATATTTAACATTATTAACTGAATAAGTTGTACATGGAAATGAAATATTATATTTGAAAATGACGAAAAAATTATCACACAAAACCACGCTGAAGATTTTAAGTCTTAAAAGACTTAAGAGAAGTTTATGAGCACGATGCATTTTAACGACTCATAACACCGCAGAGATGACGAGCCGCGGAGGATTCTGTAAATCCCTTCATCTCTGTTAAGTCGGGAAATGCGGTTTTTCAGGTCATCGCTTTGTTCAGCGGACTGCAATGTAGGGTGAACGACCTTTTATATTTACGATTAATTTGCGCGTACGCGTATAGATTTAACTATATTTTTATTTTATGATTAGATCATCCTTTTGATGATGTTTCTGATTTTTAAGTTTATAATGAAAACAGCTAAATTATTTAGACTCATTGTTTTAGGAAAATGAAAATTTTGGAAGCTTAAAAAAGTTATATGCCATAATCACACAGAGCAGGGTTTTTGCTTTACGGTGGCTACAATTTACCTAATCATTATACCATGTCTTTGTACTTGTGGAGGCCTATGTCCAGTAGTGGACTGCGAAAGGCTGCTGTAATGATAATGATAATACTATACTATGGGTAGATATTTTTTTAAATTGTTGGATTATTGTTGTGTAGCGTGTTGACCTGATTAAGACTAACTACATTTAGAGTAGAATACGAAACACTGCTTCGCTATGGATTTACAAATAAATATAACTCTAAATTATTACCAGAACACGTAGATTTCATCACTTAGAGGGACATGAATTAGGCGCAATAAAGTATTTGAAGACTTAACTGTACTAACTCGTATTTGAATTTAGAACAGTCCGTTTCATTCAACGAACTATATCTACTGAACCATCTCAGTACATCATACTACAAATAAACATTTAAAATTCAGTGTAGTTGGAAAACCAACAAAAGTGAGATATGAACATATAACCCACTATACGCATGTGAAAGTCGGTTAAAGCAACAAATAAACAATAAAAATTTGTTTAGCGAAGGAATCCGTTATGAGTTACGAGTGATGTGCCGACCCGAAATAAATATCATAATAAAAACGCAGCTAGGAATAGAACCCGGGGCGCTTGGCCGACATTCGGCGGGAATAAATACTGTGTTGTGACGACACACTGTTCGTGTCACGTCTTTACCGTTCCGTTTTACCGTTTTCGTGATTTCACGATCTGATATGGACTTCATTCAAATATAACATACGAACATGACATATTTTATACAGAGTACAAGAGAAATAAAAAAAACCGACCGAGTGTGAGTCGGACTCGCGCACGAAGGTTTCCTTACCATTGACTAGGTAAAATATTTAGACAATTTTTAATATTTTTTAATTTTAATTTTATTATTTATTCCGTGTGGCTACGGCATCAAAGAATATAGACACCCGCTCTCTTCCCGTGGGTGTCGTAAGAGGTGACTAAGGGATAACACAGTTCCACTACTACCTTGGAACTTAAAAAGCCGACCAATGGCGATATAACCATCTAACTGCTGGCTTTAAAATACACAGGCCGAAGATGGGCAGCAGCGTCTTCGGTGCAACAAAGTCGGCCCTGCGGTCACCAACCCGCCTGCCCAGCGTGGTGACTATGGGCAAAACACATGAATTCACGCCATTTTTGGGGTGAACTTGTGGAGGCCTATGTCCAGTAGTGGACTGCGAAAGGCTGATGTGATGATATGGTGATGAATTTTATTACTTATTATTAAAGTAAATATATAATTAAGTATTTTGTGAATATTTCTATTTGTTACCATTTATTGATATCGAGCAAAAATAGGCAAAAAATGGCGTTTTTTATATGGGAGCCCTCTTAAATATTTATTTTAGTTTGTTTTTAGTATTTGTTGTTATAGCAGCAACAGAAATACATAACGTGTGAAAATTTCAACTGTGTAGCTATCGCGGTTCTTGAGATACATCCTGGTGACAGACAGGCGGACGGACGAACAGCGAAGTCTTAGTAATAGGGTCCCGTTTTTACACTTCGGGTACGGAACCCTAAAAACGAAGCTGTCATTTCGGTTCAAAATAGATTTACAAATGAATAACTTCTGTTTCTATTTGACAGATTTTTTAATATATGTATATTGTAGTGTATGTAGATATATTGATTAACTGTCCGTCGCTTGTATATTAAATATACACACACAGTATAGAGACACAAAACGAAATGATACATTTATTTTTTAAAGTCCTAACACGAAGAAACAACTTTGAATCTATATGGTTTTACTAAAAATGTTTAGAAGCCCTGTCCTTAATTACCAGCCTTCATCATCAGATTATGGTATCAACATTAAACGACTGTACTATTAAGCATAATAATCTACAATTATACAAATAACAATATCATCAGGCAAAACAACATAACCTCCCTTATCAAACTTGGTTAGAGATAGATTATATTAAAATTTATTGGAATTATAATAATCAAGAGATGCTTACATATCATTCAAACAGAAATAAATAATAACATCAAAGCGACAGGAATCGATTCCTCGAAGGCAATAAATAAATAAGGCAAAAACAAAGCCGCCGTGATAAATATATAATTAATTTATACACGACATACATACATTCAACTTTAGATAATATATTGACAGCTAGTATATAGAAGCAAAGTACATTATTTTATTGAAATAGAACACAGCACGAAATATCCTGCTTAAAATCTGGAGCAGGCCGACTGGGGTAGTACCTCGACCTTACAGAAGATCACAGCTAAATAATACTGCTTTTTAATACTATAACTTGTACGGTATAAGAAAATTAAGCTATACAATACCATATCTTATAAAAGAACTTCCTTTAGCTTTATGAGAATTTTTAACAATAAAAAACATAAAAAGATACCTAAAAAAATATTTTATTAATAATATACAAATAACACCATTTCAAAATTTAACTGAATTAAATTAAACTAATTGGTCGGTCTATCGGCAGACAACGTTAACCGATTGGTGTGTGACGATTATTATATAATTAATATATGCTCTGAAATAAAATAATGTATTTCATTAATTATTAACCGACTTCAAAAAAAGGAGAAGGTTACTCAAATCGAACACATATATATATTATGTATGTTCTGGGATAACTCCGTCGTTTATGAACCAATTTTGATAATTATTTTTTCGTTGCAAAGAAGATATCCCTAGTTTGGTACCATGATAAGAAAACCAGGATCTGATGATAGTATCCAAGAGAAATCGAGGGAAACTCTCGAAAATCCGCATAACTTTTTACTGGGTGTACCGATTTTGATGATTTTTAATTGTTCGGGTTGTATGAACTCGGAAATACAGACGCGAATTCCACTCCTTGGCCGTGCGCATTAAAAAAGATGATTCGAAGAGCCTTGTTTGTTTGTTCAAACGCGCTAATCTTAATTACAGGTTTGTATTAAAAAATCTTTTTGTGTTGGATAGCCCATTTATCGATGAAGGCTAAAGGCTATTATTTCCTTAACGCGTTAAAACCGCGGGCCACAGCTAGTGAGTACATAAAACCAAAAAACTAATTCTTTGACACGAATGACGCTGGACGTATTGTTTAATATCTGAATTAAGGTGTCGATAGTCACAGCTGTTGGATCGCCTTCGTGTCTGTCCAATTCGAAACATTCGAATGTTCGTATTCCCCATACGTTCTGGTCCTAAAGTTTCTTTGTGTCTGTTCCTAGACCACAGACATCATAATAGCCTTATAACTTTTTACTGAATGTACCGATTATGATGGTTCTTGTTTTGAAAGTTGATGCTTGTTTTTTGGACCCATTTAAATTTGATGGAGATAAGATAATTACTTTTTGAATAATCTTCGATAAGGCGCATTTACTTGACTTATATTTTCGTCTACTTACGTCGTATTCCTGATCAATGTAATTGAAGTCGGTTTTTTTTTTTCGTTTGCAAGCAAATGCAATCGTCTTGTTTCAACTGGTGCTAATTATCGAGTAAGTTTTTTATATTTCTATGTTCCACATGACGAAAACAAACGCACAAAACGAGAGGTACTGTCAGTACTATCATTAATCAATCAATCTTTGATTCAAGCTTTCAACTCACTTGTAGACTAGGCGATAATTAGCATAAATTAGCATAGCATTGCAAGAAGTGTTGCGTAATGGTGATGAAAGTTCCGTTAACACCGAAGGCCTTGGTATCAATTTATGCTACAAATGTATATTTTATTCGTATTAAAATATTTATTGTTTCGTAACTATGAAAATTTTTCCTCGTTAGTTACGAAGTCGTATCACGGAGAGCGCGTTGAGACGTCCTTCTCAAACTTAACATTAACACCTGGTAATGATCGTTTTCGGTAGGAAATGTGTTCTTGTCTAGGTTATTGACTCACCCTCATCGGTAGCGGAGGTCAGGTGGAAATCGCACATTATAAATCAGTAACTGCTGAATCGTGGTTCGAATGATAAACAAAAACTTAACGAAAATTCAAAATAATACCAGACTAATAATTGTGTTTGCTGGCAAACAAAAAAAACCGACTTCAATTACATCGACAAGTAATACAACGTGGGTAGATGAAGAAATAGTCAAGTGAATACGTATTATTAAAGATTACTCCAAAAATTGTAATCAGATCTCGACGTAATTTAAATGTGACCACATGATAAACATCGGCTTTCGATTAAATTAAAAATCATCAAAATCGGTATTCCCATTAAAAACTTGTGCGGATTTTCAAAGGTTTCCCTCGATTTATCTGATACCCCATCATCAGATCCTAGTTTCCTTATCATGGTACCACACTTAAGATTCTAACAAAGACTTTCTAACAAAAAAAGAATTATCCAAATCGGTTCATAAACGACGAAGTTATCCCCGGACATACATAAATATATATACGATCGAACTGAGTAACCTCCTCCTTTTTTGAACTTGGTTAGAAAAAAAGAAACCAAAGTAACAGCAGTATTTATTTATAATCGTTGAACCCAAATACTTGCCTCTGCTTGTTCCACTATCTCCGGAGGCGTGCTGTAAATAAGTTTGACGCGAATGTGGACGTAAATTAACGCGATAGAAGCTATTATCTGTAATAAACAGCTTGTCTTCACTCGATATCTCGAAGTGAAACTTTGTTGTTCCGTTTAACAGAGCGATAGGAGAAAGTTTATCACTAGTGCCTGTTATATATTAAGCTACAGATCGTAATTAATTTAGCGAATTCCGTAAAGCTAGGATAGGTCTTTCATTTGTTTATAAGTAATTATAAGAAATATATTGTTCATGAAGAACGCTTTAGCCTGTAATATCCCACTGCTGGGCACTGGCTTTTTTCCCCGTGTAGGAAAAGGATCAAAGGTTAATCCACGACGCGCAGTTATTATCATAAATAGTAATAGCGATCGTTACTCATAGTAGGGAACATATCCATCAACCCGTAGTGGAGCAATGTAGTGGATTAAGCTCCAATTCTTTTCCTACATGGAGGAAGAGGCCCATGCCCAACCGTGGGATGTTACAAGCTGAATCCGATACACAACAGTACATATTTATTTATTTATTTCTGTAGTAGCAAGCAAACAGGGTACTACATCATAAATAAAATTACTAAGCGACATAAAAGATCTAATGGCAAAAACATTACATACAATAAATAAAATATTTGTTTTGTGAGTGTATATAATAACTTGTATCTCTTGCGATTGTAGTAAACGAAAACAAAGACATAAAACCACTGGAGTGGAAAACGATGCTTAGCGACGAGACGCGATCACACTCACTGCGATCAGTGGATTGTGAAACTGTTACTGTTTTATTTTGTTGTCTATACATACATATATAAATTCCGATTATGAATTTTTTTTAAACAACAATAGTTTATTAAACATTATATATATTTACAATTCACAACTTAAGCACTAAATAATTACAGATAGTAAATCATGTCCGCGTGGAATTGTGCCAAGCGCTTATTGATTATAGATTCCTAAAATAAGCTAATCTTTCACTCAAATATTTTTTCTCTATTCACTGATAACATAAGATGTAAGATAAACGATTCTGTCACGTGTTATCTCGCTAACTGATAACAGAGAGCGAAACATCTCACTACTCCCACTGTGTCCTAGTATACTGAGCTTCTTTTCACAGTTATAATGTTAAAATTAATAATCATATTATATTTATTATATTCATTGCGTTTGTGTGAGTGTAGTCATATTTTAGTTGTGTTTCCGGTTCCGGAGAATCGACATGGCGTTCTAAGTGATTCTCTTGTTAAACTGCTTTTGGATGACGGACATAAGGTGGTAATCCAATTTTTTCTATGTATTAATATATAATATGACAATAGGTTTGTAAAATAATCGTAGTTACTGGTTGTAGCGCTAATGATAACGGATTCGCTTCCCAGTGCCAACATATTCACTGTCACTGCAGCCTAATACAATTCACTGCTGGACATAGGCCTCCACAAGTTCGTGCCAAAAATGGCATGACCTCATGTGGTTTGCCCATAGTCACCACGGTGGGCAGGCGGGTGTGACCGCAGGGCTGGCTTTGTCACACCGAAGGTTTGTGTGGACTGAATGATCTGGGAGTGTGTATTTTGTTGATTCGGGCCATAGACATAGGGACCTTACTCTACTAGAAACTGTTCAAAGTTAGCCATTTAAAAAAAATAACAATAATAGTAGTTTAGTGGAGATTATCTGTATTAACTGCAGTTTTATTTATTCCATTAGTAGTAAAACAGACTGCTGTATTAAGTTTAAGGGCTTTTAATAGTGGAGCATTTAATAAAATGATCATTCATCATCACTCTATCATAGACCTTTTCTAAATCCACGAACGCGCAAGACTTTTTTGTTTTTAGCCAAACACTTTTCGGCTATGCGCCGCAAAGAAAAGACCTGATCCGTGCATCCCATTCCCTTTCTAAATCCCGCTTGTGCATCCCATACTTTTTCGTCTGTTTCATTCACAACCCTCTCAATCAACACTTTTGCATACAATTTACCGACGACGCTGAGGAGGATTACACTGCGGATTTTCTATTCTATTAATAAATAATAATATTCTTCACTTATAAACGCGAGAAAAATATTTTGTACAAACGACAGAACAATGTGATAATTAATTTATTTTTGGATTTAAATTGTAATTATTACCAGTTAATTACAAATATATTAAAATTAAATAAAAAAAAAAATAAACGATGATATAATCGAAAAAGTAAACTAATCTTAAATATGAACTGATGCGGTGCAAGAGGATTATAAATCTCAACAAGACATCGGATGTGGGTTTATATTTATAAACATCGTTAAACAAAAATAGCTTTATCTTTCAGGTTACCTACGTGACGCAGTTCCCCAGGGAGACGAGGGTTCATAACTTGAAGTATGTCGACATAAGTTCGAAGGATCATAGCGATGGTAACAATTTAGTTATGATTTCACTTTTAGTACTAAAAGAGTATTGAGTAGATACTTCAACACATCCATATCATTTAACTAATCTATATAAATTAAAATTTATAGCAAAATGTATGTACGCAGGTACATAATGTCCAAAGGAATACACCAAATAGGTATAAATTTCATTGGTCGATCACTAATCTAACGTTATAACAAAAATGTAACTAAGATTCGAGTCTATTAATTTAATTATTCTGTTAAACATATTACTCGTAATAGCTTCTTTAGCAGAATCGGTAATTTATTAGGGCTAATTATAACATTAAGGAATTAATAGAAGTGTTACAAAATCCATCAAATCATCCATTATCACGGCACTGATTGTCCACTAATGAGTACTATTACACAACTATAAGATAAAACTTCTATTCCAATACAAAATAACTGGTACCATAATAATTGTTACTTATTCAACTATAGAATTACAAGTTTATCAAATCAATCTGTGTCCCTCATACATTAATTGTCTCTTGACAAAATAAATAACAATTTCAGAAGAGGATTGGATCAACACTGCTAACGACACATTGCCAATGGAAATCTTTGGATTGCAATATGCTCAAAGAGCACTCAAACATCCAAATATGCAGGAGCTGATCATGAACACGACTATTTCCTTCGACTTGGTCATCGCTGAATGGTACTACTCAGGATTACTAGCACCGTAAGTTGTACAAAAACACTACAGCAAAAACTGCAGGTTTGTTGCATACTTATATGGTAAGCAGCTAAAGAGTTGTCAGTTGATTTGATAATTCTACATAAATATAATTATTTCTGGAGGTTTATTTCCATTGAATCTCAATCAAATTAAAATGGAAAGCAAAACATCAAAGTAATTCTAGACAAATTAACATTAAAAGTAATAAGTTAAGGCTATAGAGTGTTACATTTCGAAATCCCCGAATTTCCAAATAATATATAAACTTAACGGTATTTTGGAGGAATATAAAGTTTCTTTAGGATTGTGAGAACTTTCGTTACAAGAGCCTAATTTAATTTCAGAATATCCGCGCTATATGATTGCCCATTCATCTGGTACAGTGCTACAGACGTTTCGTGGAAATCACTCAGTTTGGTAAATTCCGAAGTTAGCACTTTTCCACCGTCCTCTCGGGGGCTATCTATTATCGAGAGGGTTCTAAGGATGTGGTCTCAGCTGCGAGTAATTTTTTGGAATTAGTGGGTATATATTTTTCGTTTCTTTTTAATATACAATTCTCATAGTGTACAAAAAATATATTTCATTACTGAAAAGCATTAAAATAACAAAGGCTATAATTCTTTTTTAAAAAATTTTTACGTCCAAAAAAATTTGGGTACTAGAGCTGCACCCATTTACTCTTAACAATAACAAAGTAGTGTCAATGATGAAAGGTTATGTGTGATGTGAAATAATGGTATCTTAACTACAACTTTATGACACCTAAAATAAAAAGGTTGGCCAAACCCCAATCCAACTGTTATGATCGGTCAATATAATGACAGATGGAGGACAACTCATATAGCAAGTCAGACTGTAAAGAAAAGTCGGATAACGGACATCATCTAAAATTTACCAAAACAATAAATCTATATAACTGTCAAATTATAGCTACCACGTCGCCTCCAAAGAGCTACCAGCGTATGAACAGATATTCCGTGAGGCTTTCGAAGTCCGAAGAGAAGCTCTTCCTAATTATGAGACCCTGGTATACAATAGCTCATTACTATTTATCAATTCCCATCCACTACTTAGTAACATACCAGCCTTGCCGATGAACGCTAAATATATTGGAAGCCATCATATAGAAGCCACCACGCCCCATTTTCCAAAGGTAATTACAATTATATTAAGTGAAATATTTATTAAATCATCATCATCATCATCATCATTACAGCCTATACAGTCCACTGCTGGACATAGGCCTCCACAAGTTTACGCCAAAAATAACATGAACTTATGTGTTTTGCCCATAGTCACCACGCTGGGCAGGCGAGTTGGTGACCACAGGGCTGGCTTTGTCGCACCGAAGACGCTGCTGCCCGTCTTCGGCCTGTGTATTTCAAAGCCAGCAGTTGGATGGTTATCCCGCCATCAGTCGGCTTCTTAAGTTCCAAGGTGGTTGTGGAACCTTGTTATCCCTTAGTCGCCTCTTACGACACCCACGGGAAGAGAGGGGGTGACTAAATTCTTTAGTGCCGTAGCCACACAGCACTAAAGAATTACTTAACTTATTATATATTAATTAGTAATTATATAACATTATATTTTAATGAAATAAACTACTAACGTGCTTTATATTTCAGGTATGTCACGCAAAACCTTGTAAAATTATTAATTATTTTAATTATAAGGTTAATTACTCAATACAACTTTTTTACTCTGAGCGATTGTTGTCTGAACTCCCCAATCGACAAGGTCAAACCATAACTACACCATAATAATTTTTCCACTAATAATACCGATCATTGTTAGTAGAACCATTACCCAGTCGTATGATTGAGTTTAAGTCTTAGAAATAAACTGTATCAATGTCCGCTTCTATTATGAATCAAAATCAATGGTCAATCTTCGGCAAAAGTTATAATTTTTTCAGCACGGAAATAGACTATATACAAAATTCCACATTACTGTTACAAAAATCTAGAAGTTGAAAATGTAGTACAAATAAATTGTCAGGGTACAATTACATTTACCTCATGTTATGACAAATTCGTTTTCAGAATTTGAAGAAATTGATGGATGAATCTATAGATGGGGTAATTTATGTTGATTTAGCTACAAATTTAATTAATGAGAACATACAAGAAGACATATTGCAACAAATAATAGAAGCATTCGGTCAAATTAAACAAACGGTAATATGGAAATATGACGAAATCTTAGTGAATATACCCAAGAATCTTTATACGATAAAAAAGCCACCACAGCAAAGCATTCTGAGTAAGACTTATGATAAAATTATATTTAAAGAATATGTTTGTCTTTTTTTTAATTTTACAATACACATTAATGTTTTTAACTTTAACTGCAGAATTTCTTGTCGATTTTTCTCGACTAATATTCCGATTCGCGTCACTACAATTAATTTATTAAAAAACCAACATAACTTTAATTTTGAAAAATGTCGATATAAAATTGCCTTCGAAACTTATTTAAATTAAAAAAAATATCTGACTTTTTAACTGTCTCAAATTATTTGTTTCTTTCAGATCACGTGAATACAATAGCATTTATAAATCACGGTGATATGTTATCAATAATAGAAGCGGCTTACCACGGAGTTCCAGTTATAGGAATCCCTATAACGGAAGACCAGATCTCTAATATAGATATTCTGGCACAAAGAGAATATGGAATCAAGGTCGATTACAATACAGAACTATCTTCAAAGGTTGTTGATGCTATCGACACAATTGCAGAGGATAAAAGGTTTGTAAAAATATAAGTAACCTTAAGTTCTACTTCAACGCTTCATACTTGTCCTTATTTACTTAGAAGACGTTATAGTTTAGAACCTGACTATACTCGTAAGCGTGTTAATTAAATACACCTTTTATATACACTTTGTCGATAATCATTACTGGTTCATCTTAACCTTCAACAATAGAACCTTAAGCTTAGTCTACAATAGGATCTCATTCTTTTGATCTTCAAATTTTTCCTAATCAAACGATTTTAATTTTAACTAAATAGTTATCGAGTCAAGTCAAGAGAAGCAAAAGAAATTCTTCGAAACCGTCTCACATCTCCTCAAGAAGAACTCCAATATTGGGTCAAAATGATCATCCAAACTCATGGTGCCACCCACCTTCGCTCTCCGACCCTGAAGATCTCAACTTTAGAGAGATATAACCTAGATATAGCTTTATTAATTATGTTGTTGTTTTGGTTCCTTACGAAAGTCGTAAAAGTTATTGAAGTTCACTTTTGTAGTTCTAATGATGATCTAATTAAGAAAGATTTATGATTGATTCTTAAATCAAGAGTATCTAGATTATTAAAGTAATTATTTATTTACTAATAAGCGAAAGTGCGATCATAAATATGTAAATATACCAGATCATTAATTTTGATAATATTTTTATTAAAACGCATGTCTCGTTGGTGAGAAAAAGGTCAGTATTTAACTTACTAAAAATGATGAAGTGTGTAATTATATTGTAAAATAAATCGAAATCGCCGAAATGTTGTCATTATTAGTGCTAATAATAAAGATAATATTTTACAAACATCTATCGCCAGTCTATTAATTTTATCCAATAAGCCATTCACTTTCCACGAGGTAATTAACACGAAATAGTAACAGTCACTTTCCAAATAAACAACAATGTTCTGTGGATTCTTAATCGAGTTCGTTGTCGACTTGATTTATTCGATCAAACTGATTCCGATCTAAAGCTGCTCCAGAGTCGTGATGCAGCAAATCGATTGATTTATAGCGTTCTATTTGTGGTTCTTTAGAGATCAAAGAGGGAGTATGTGAACTTGAACTTCCCGCTCAAGGCCTCAGAGATCGTTAAATGACGGAAACAATTGAATTTTATTTGCGTCCTAATTCTTTAATAGTACTGCTGTTGTTGATGTTGAAATTAACTGATTTACTTCGCTAATTAATTTGATTCAGCGATAGTTTTTATCAATCTATCATGACATATTATGAAATAATGTGTTGTGTAAATGGCAATGAATTTAAATCTATACTAACCTTTGTTATTGAAGTAAAAGTTCTTTACGTACGCTAGAATTAGAGAGTAAGCTGGTGAATGAGTGATGAGGGTGTTACGAAAAGTATGCTCGGGCGAGGCGTACGGAAGTTGAGAGGGAGATATAAGCTAGTGAAGATAGAAAGAGAGAGTGTTACGTTTCGTAAGTTTTACTTCAGTCGTGTGGTCTAAAGCTCACTCGTTTTTATAATAATTATATTTTTATTGATTTAATTCTAGTTGTATTGTATTAATTTTAATATTATTACATATTTTTTGTATCTATTTTAAGTGTTTTTGAAATGAAATACTCTCAAGTACGTCTCTACAATTGAGCTACAACATTCAATTTGTTTGTACCCTGGTGTTGTTGGCGCTTTATTATAAATAAATTAATCAATAATTTGGACCCAATTGACAGCTTCTGATGTTTTAAATAGTAACTATACGAGTACGGTTAGTAGTTACGAAGTATATTATATAGCTAAATGATATAGTTTTTTTTTTTTTTATTGATACTGTAACAAGTTTAGCTTAGCTCCCCGCCCACTTCCCGCTTGTCGTCGAATTTCTGGACACCTGTCTTACTCTATACGTACAATAACATTTTTTAACTTCGGAAATACTTTATTTCTGGAATTATAACCACTGCTGACTTATTGTCTTGTTAAAATTCTTCAACAAATTAGTGAGACACGTCTCCTATCGTGGCTGCAATTGAAGCGCGTGATCGCAATAAATACGGATTAGAGCCGCTTCTCTAAATACCTTTGCCTACCGGGATAAGAACGTGGGATAGCTATTATCGTCAATCAGGCGCAGTATTCCGATTGCGTCCAATCGTCTGTCATTAAGATCGTTAATAGGATTTACGTCCGCGGAGCAATCGTAGAGGTCATTCACTTTGATACGCTCGCATAGACTTTTGAGTCTTTTTGTTCAAACCGCAAATAGCACAAAGTAGTTTTTTTTTACATTTGATACAAATTGCATCTATAGTAAGGATATTGAAATTACAGTTGTGTGTAAATGTACTACTGTTCCGGTGTATCTGAGGTTGCAGGCTCGATTCCTGCTCTGTACTTTTGTATTTGTGCAAATACTGGTTTCTGGTCGGGACCCTTGTCAGTCAGTGTGGCAGGTTTTCCAACTCAGAGCATGTGACCAGTCAGTCCAGGCTAATACATCGTTACATAAACACTTTATAGAAATTATTTTTTATATTAGGGAAAATTATCTGCTAATCTACATAACAGGGGAGTAGAGAGGGTCGGATTAGGATCTATAGATAGATCTCAACTATGGTAAGTTTCTTGTTTTAGTTCATGTGCGTACGTTTTTGCTGTTTGCTTGTGCATGTAATGCGTCTTTATATGTATTTATTGTGACACTAGCATTCCCTAGCAATCGTTAATGACTAGTTTTGTTTTGTGTAAGTTTGAGCCGTTCCATTTTAATATTAAAAAGTAAACTATCACTTAGGAACAAAGTTGCATTCTTCTGATGAGAGAAATTTTAAAATCGGTCCAGAAGTTTTTGAGTTAGTTTATATAAAAATACAAATCTTTCCCCTATACTATAATAATAATAATAATAATAATACATAAAATCATACGAGCAATACAATAAAGACATCGTAACCAATAGTTTTGTTCAATGCACGAAGAGACGAGTTCGATCATTCCTATGATTAGCGACCTCGATCGATTTCCGAAACAGATTAGTCACTATCTAATTGAAGACATTATCGAGAGCTCGCGAACACATCGAGGTCACATCGTGCACTAATTACGCCAATACCATTTCGAATATAAATCTCATAGTTTTGTGTTTTGAAAGTCATTCTTGTATGTCTCAAACTAATATCTCGATTGTCTACTTACTACGTATCGGATATATGTATAAATATATCCAGATTATAAAATAATTTGACATACTTTTTTTTCATTATAGAATTCCATTTTGTTATACTATTCTGAGCGTGTTTGATCGAAAATTGTAGTTACTTAGATGAAGTGGAATATTAAGTCCTGTTGTACCTCCCGCTGTGGACAAAAATAGCCTATAGTAAACTAAGTACATGATGAAGGTTATCAGCAAAATGTGAAATTAGCCTTAAAAGTACGAGTATTCAAAATAAAATTCGTTATTTTAAACAATGCTAATTAAACCAGCAGTGTAGCAGCGTCTTAGATTAAGTTCCGACACTTCTCCTACATAGAGAAGGATGACTATGTCCAGCTATGATATATCACAAACTGATGTATCAGAAACATTGTTTTACTATTTAATCTAATACAAAATATAAGCCTGTAATACCCTGATAAAGAAAATCTGTTGGGTTTGTAAAGTGCCTGTTTACTTCAACAACTACATCTGTAGTATTTTTACACATTTTCCTATAGATTTGTCCTAAGCAAGTGTAATAGGAGAAAAGACGGTGTTGAGACGATGTTGGAAATATAAAGTAAACCCATAAACCATAACATTTAGGGCAGCCAGGAATGGTCATTACAGTTGCTAGATTTGGCACAAAAATACCATTTAGAATCTATAGATGGGCGTGAACCTATGAATTGCAAAGTAAGTAAATCGGCGTTCCTCTCGCTTCCTCTATCCGGTCAATGAGAATAAGATAATACAATAACATTTTTGTAATATTTTAGGGTTTTACAAATGTATTTAATAAATAAAAAGGTAGTAATATAGAAAATTGTCGTAACCAAACAGCTTGACATAAACATTTTATTAATTACATCCTCCAGGCGATCTTACGTAAGTCTCGTAATAAATTGGACACCGACTCATAAAAGGTATCTTTTAATGTACATTAACGGCCGCGCAAGGTTTTGTTTCGTAATTTTATTGATAGTTGAACAGTCGTGAAGATAAATTTTAGCTGTAGACCACCTACCACATAACTTCGGACTGACCGCACTATTTTTTTTTTTATATTTTGCATACGCTTTAGACTGTAATATCCCACTACTGGGCATAGGCCTCTTACCCGTGTAGGAGAAGGATTAGAGCTTAATCCACCGCGCTGCTCCAATACGGGTTGGCGGATATATTCCCTACTATGAGTAACGATCGCTTTCAGGTGTATATTTTGCATTTTGGTAATTAATAGTGCGGATGACTTTTTTACAAAAAAAAAATCTTGTGTTCATAAAAAAACCATGGTATGAAATTCGCTAGATCAGCTAGTGTTATACTACTAACGGAAACTTTTGTCAACAATTTTTGTCTAAAGAAGCAATTTTTCTATACCTTACCTATATTTTAAAATAAAGTGACACCAGCGTTGGCGCAGCGATCACAGCAACTGGGTACGCGTACCATTGTGACGACATGCTCATGACAAACTTTGAAGAGGAATTACTAATGTTTAACGTAGTTTCGGAATTTGTATTGTTTTGTGATTTCATCATTACAGCCTATACAGTCCACTGCTGGACATAGGCTTCCACAAGTTTACGTCAAAAATAACGTGAACGCATGTGTTTTGCCCATAGTCACCACGCTGGGCAGGCGGGCTGGTGATCGCAGTACTGGCTTTGTCGCACCAAAGACGCTGCTGCCCGTCTTCGGCCTGTGTATTTCAAAGCCAGCAGTTGGATGGTTATCCCGCCATCGGTCGGCTTCTTAAGTTCCAAGATGGTTGTGAAACCTTGTTATCCCTTAGTCGCCTCTTACGACACCCACGGGAAGAGAAGGGGTGGCTAAATTCTTTAGTGCCGTAGCCACACAGCACACAGTTTTGTGATTTGTTTACGGGGAATCTCATTGATAAAAATTAACAGATTATAAAATATCATTACTTCATCTATCGCAGTCGACTGCCTGACTAATTAGCCATAAGCCCGCCCGTTGTACTTCACTGTCTGTAACTATCTTTATGCTTTGTTTGTAATATATTTGTAGTGTACAATAAAGTATAAAATAAATAAACTGTACTTAAGCAATATTTAATATCTAAATGTCACGCTAAGTAATTCTGGCTAAAGACGTACTTGTAAACTACTTCGCCTTATAGATTTTTAATTTTCATGAAAAAATTAGCATTGCATGAAAAATTTCGTTAAAACTAAACGTCTGCGGTTCATATGTAATTAAACCGTCTGCTTTAGGAGTTCTAACAAACATATTAAGTGACTTCAAAAAAAGAAGGTTCTTGATTCGATTGTATTTAGAAACATCACGATGTAACATCCCACTGCTGAGCATAGGCTTCTTTCTCTATGTAGGAGGAGGATTGGAGCTTAATCCATTACGCTGCTCTACTGCGGGTTGGCGGTTATGTTCCCTACTATGAGTAACGATCGCTACCAGGTGTATATGATAACAACCGGAACCGACAACTTAACGTGCTCTCCGAGGCACGGTGGGGAGACGCACAAGGACAGACTTCCGAACACACATACAAATATCCAGGAATTGTATTTATCCAAGAATACCAATAACAAACGTATTAGCTTATTACACATAAATTAAATATCAACAAAAGCCAACGGCATAATTACCGTTAATTCAACAAGGTCTCGCTGACAGTGCCGTCGTCCTGACCCAGACTTTCATCTTTTTTTCTGTTTGTTTATTTTTACAAATATTTGAAGTCTGCCTCGGAACTGGCGTTAATGGAAGTGTCATCGCTTTACTGTTTAAGCTTGTCTTATTGTAAAAATATGAACAATTAAAAAATTAAAAATGTTTAGATCAAAATAAATAAATATTAGTACTGTTAGAAAATTTTTGAGACCACGCGACTGAAGTAAAACTTCTTTAGTTGCCCCCACAATAATATACGAAACGTAACTCTCTCTCCCTTTCTACCTTCACTAACTTATATCTCCCTTTCAAGTTCCATTCGCCTCACCTGTTCACAGTTTTCGTAACGCTCTCATCACGCATTCACCAGCTTACTCCTCAAGTCAAGCGTGCGTAAAGAAGTTTTACTTCAAAAATATAAACTGTGTTATAATACAAAATACAAGATAACGCTTAAACCGTAAATAAAAATCATTATATCAAGAATTTCGCTCTGGCGGGTACATCGTTCCATAGCTTAATTGGCTAGAGCGCCGACACGGTCAGTCGGAGACGCGGGTTCGAATCCCGCTGGAGCGGTCAATTTTTGATATGATATTCAAAAATGTTTAAAATACAAGATACTTGTTATCACTTGTATAAAATACGGCGTCACTAAGTCCACGCATATTTCTTTATAATCAATGTAATCTTGCGTCAAATAATAAGCTTTAAGTAATAATTTTTGTTATACAATTTTTTAATTTATTTTGAGACAATTGCAAAATTGTTTGTGGGACTTTATTTTACATGCAAATATCGTAGTCCAGAGAGGGCGTCTCCTTTGAGCAGTCGCGAACGTGGTAATAAAAAACAACAGACATCCAAAACAATCAATTAAACTAAACAACTTTAAGAACACGAAAAAAAAAACAAACCGTACCACTTCCGTGAGTCATCACGCTGTGGAGGCACTGGGTCAGTCGATACGAGCTATCGCTCTTGACTCTCACTTTTGTCATTTCCTCGTTACCTATTCACTAAATAACCAGCGACCGTGCGAAAAACACCATGAGCTGGCCTTGAGTGACTCATGTATACTAACATTGCGGTGTTTTACTAATTTACATTTGTAATAAAGATTTGACGGTCAGTAATTCATAACGAGGTAATGATGTATTTAAACATTTTTCGATGTAATTTTCAAAGCTTTCACTGTCATCGTATCAAATATGCTTTGAATTATATGGGACCTACCATGATCGTCATTTTTAGTCCGTGACCATGGCTTTTACAATGTTGCCAAAACGTATAATTATATTAAGTAAATAAATAAAAATGTTATAACACTCCCAAACAGTCGTCTGAACGGTAAGCAACTTAATGCTTGTGTTATAGGTAACAGCCGACTGCCATAGCTATATATATATATATATATATATACTACACATTGTTTTGCCATATATTTTATTGACCTTCTCAATCCCCCCCCCCCTTATAACTTAGGGGAATAAAAATTAGATGTTGGCTGATTCTCAGACCTACCCGATATGCACACAAAATTTCATGAGAATCGGTCAGTCAGTACAAACACCGCGATACGAGAATTTTATATCTATAATATAAAAATGAGTCGCTGAATGTGTTGCTAAGCGCAAAACTCGAGAACGGTTGGACCGATTTCGCTAATTCTTTTTTTAAAATATTCCTTGAAGTACGAGGATGGTTCTTACGGAGAGAAAAATTCTAAAAAAAAAAAATTAATAAAATTAAAGAATCGACTGTTAGGCGATACGAAGTTCGCCGGGTCAGCTAGTATTAGATATATATTTAAATATGCATGGAAATAATGCACATATAAACATAAATATCACATCCAGACTCAGACAGGAATCGAACCCACAACAGCTAGGGCCATTTATTATTAACCATTTAAAATTAGTATGTAGAAGTTGTTATTATGATAGTAAAGGTCTATTGTTTCCAATCTCACTGTAATGTCAAACACAACACAATCGTCTGCCGTTTGCCAAGGTTACAAAATATCTATTGTCACTCATATAAATGTCATAGCTACTATAAAATTTATTTTTTTCTATTAAAACTATACTAAAGTAATACATAAAAAAGTAAATTTAGCTGTCAAGCATTACAGTAGTAAGTAGGTAGAAGTAAGTAGGTAGGTAGACACAGCAGGAAATTTCTTTTTCAAAACATAGAGTAGCTCGACTGGGCATGTACCTCGACCTCCCAGAATCAAAGCTAAATTTTCAAGCAGTTCTGTGTTCCTGTTGGTGAGGTAAGGTAACCAAAGCTCCTGGGGGAACTGGGGATAGGGTCGCCAACGCACTTGCGATGCTTCTGGTGTTGCAGACGTCTATAGCTACGGTAATCGCTTACCATCAGGTGAGCCGTACGCTTGTTTGCCGACCTAGCCATATAAAAAATAAAAATATAATGACGAACTGATTTTTGACTTGGCTTATCAGGCACATTCGCGTTGCTTGCAATGAAAGTAGCACCCGCTCCAGGTGTCGTGACTTCGACTCGCGCTGTAAATCTGGTTTTAATATTTAATTACTTGACTTTGTTTTAAGTTGTTTGCTCGCAAATAAAAAAAAACTGACTTCAATTACATCGACCATACAACTTGGTTAAACGAAAAAAATAGTCAAGTAAATTCGCATTATAACAGATAACTCAAAAAAGTACTCGGGATCTCAATTAAACTTAAACAAGAACGCATGACAAGCACTACTTTTGACTAACCCGTTGGCGCAGTTTGTAGTGACCCCGCTTTCTGCTCTGGGAGTTGTGTGTTCGATTTCTACCCTGAGTCTGGGTATAATATATATATATTTATTTATAGATGTATTATTTATGTGTATGTATATCGAAAAAAAACATGTAACTATACCAGTCGGCTATTACCTATAACACAAGCATTAAATTGCTTACTTTAGGAACAGATGACCATATGTGTATGTTGTAAATATTTATTTATTTATTTACTATTAATGTAATACTACCTTACGATTAAGAAAAAGAATAATTGAAATCGCTTTACCCGGTAAAAAGTTCAGATATAAAGATTTCAACCAATTATAACCTCATACTTTTTTGAAGTTTATTAAAAAGCCTTCAAATCCTACTGAGTTTTAAATAATTATACTGTTGCTGAGTTAATTTCTTTTACTTCTGTCCTATACTAATGGACCAATAAAGAGCAATGAAAGACATAAAATTAATACAAATGGATGTAAAACGAAATGGAAATGTTCGTATCATACGACTTGTACCGTATCGAAGTAATTTGTCAGTTATAAATTCAACCTCACGCGATCGCTCCACCAATATCTAATATCATAGATTAGCTTTGTATATTAGCGAACGGCGGATCGAATAAAAATTAGTTTTATTACTCATTGGACGATATATCCCTACATTAAAATCAGAACTACAAATGTCAATACAAAGCTAATGTACTGAACAATAGATAGTTAATGAGAAGCCTTCACAAGTATTATACATAATTGTGTTTGCTCGCAAACGAAAAAAAACCGACTTCAATTACATCGACGAGTAATACAACGTAGATCGAAGAAAAAATAGTCAAGTAACTACGCGTTTTCAAAGATTTCTCAAAAAGTAGTTATCAGATCTCAATAAAATTTATATTTGACCACATGACAAACATCAGCTTTCGATTAAATTAAAAATTATTAAAATCGGTACACACAGTAAAAAGTTATTGCGGATTTTCAAGAAGTTCCCTCGATTTCTCTGGGATCCCATCATTAGATCCTGGTTTCCTTATCATGGTACTAAACTAGCGATATCTTCTTTCCAACAAAAAAAGAATTATCAAAATCGGTACACCTAGTGAAAAGTTATTGCAGATTTTCAAGAGTTTCCCTCGATTTCTCTGGGATCCCATCATCAGATCCTGGTTTTCTTATCATGGTACTAAACTTGGGATATCTCCTTCCCAACAAAAAAAGAATTATCAAAATCGGTACAGCCAGTAGAAAGTTATGCGGTATAATACAACGTAGGTCGACGAAAAAAGCGTCAAGTAAAAACGCATTATTAGATGTAGCTCGAAAAGTAGTTGTTAGATCTCAAATAAATTTAAATGGAACCAATTGACACACACCACCTTTCGATTAAAAAAAATTATCGAAATCGGTCCACACGTTCAAAAGTTCTGATGTAACATACATTAAAAAAAAAAAAACAAATAAAAAAAAATACAGTCGAATTGAGAACCTCCTCCTTTTTTGGAAGTCGGTTAAAAACTAGTTGCGCTCCACGGTTTCATACGCATTAATTTGAGGAATAAACACATTTTGGTGATAATTTTTTATTTACATAGATTTAACAAGCTATAGTTAATACCGTTCTCGTAAGCGAAACTTTAAAGCTGATTGATTGAGCGCAGGTTCGAAATAGGGTAGCTATTATTTTAAGAAATCAACTAGCATTGGGAGTTTAATAGTCAATCTCAATTTAATTCAGTACAATTATATAAAAAACTGATAGATTTTCATTTTATTTATTAACATTTTTCAATTGTTAAGTTACTCAATTTTGTGTTTTAATTTTAATTAATTTAATTTTGATTTAAATTATAATTTGATCTTAATTTGATTTTAATTTAAATTTGATTTTGATTTTAATTTAAATTTGATTTTGTATTTGTATTTTGTTTCTTGTTTTCGATATTTTATTTCTAATTATAAACTTTTTTGTTTTAACATTTGCGCTCTGCTTATTATGTGTTAGTTGTTAGTGGAAACTTGACTGGTTTATGCACTATCTTGTTGCTGTTCTTTTTACTTTGTGTTATATTGTACTGTTTGTTTCCCAAATAAAAATAAATAAATAAATATATAAAAAACTTTTAACACATTCAAAGGTCGTCAGTAGGATTTAATCCTGTCTCGGGGGTCCGGAAACACAATACACAAACACAAAAGCCCAGACCACGATAAATATCAGGCCTAGTCAGGCATATATGGCCAGTACAAATGTGGGTCATGTGCAAGGATCGAATCCGCGACAGCAAGCGTAACAGCCAGTGTTGTGACCGCTGCGCCTACGCGTCGTCTATTACGAAATTGATAAAATAAAAAGAATACGTATTATAAATATGTTATGTACCTTCGTATATAAGATAATAAAACTAAAAATGAGCTAAGCAACTTAATGCTTGTGTAGTAGGTACTAGCCAACGTTTAAATACTTTTTATATATAAATATACATAGAAATAGTATATAATAATACCATAACTCAGGACAGAACCCACAACCCCCGGAGCAGAAAGTAAAGTCACTACAAACTGCGCCAACGGTCTAGTCAAGACATATCAAACATGTAACGAGGAAAGTGGGTATATAACCAATTAGTACAACACATTAATACTCTACAAAGGTATATAAATTATTTTATTTTTAATATACCGATCATACTGATGAAACAGCTTTATACAAATCTTGACACGCGCGATAAGCACGCGTATCATCTAGTTCACAAAAAAACGCACGCAGTGACATTGCAATGAAAAACATACTTCCGTTCCCAACCATTCCGTTCTGAATGACCGGTCCCGCATTGTATCGGACTCATTCATTCATTCTTGAATTAGTGACCTCGCTTACGAACTCGAGATTATATTTATTTTATTGGTTTTTTTTATAAATACGAGTAGTTTATAGAAACACGTGGGCGAGCGGAGATTGTGCAATATTACAATTATATCTTCAGACTAAACAATGAGATCTGCTCTTAGATTGGGGCAAATGGCATCTTTATGTAGTGAGATAGGTCTTTGAGAAAGTTCGTTTGGACTGTAACGATTAGCATCAACAATAATAAATCACTGTTGATTTACAAATAGCCATTGGGGAGTTTTGTCGTACATCTGCAGAGCTCATAATCATGTTTCTATGAGTGTCATAAAATTTCGTAATTCTTTTAAAATAAGTATCGTAATTCTTTTTTACCATCGAATTCTATTATATTTATGAAATATTTCTATTCGCAATCAATCTTAAAATTGCAATGTCTTAATTAAGGAATAAACAAAATGTTTCTAATCGCCTATTCTACTTCCCGCTGTCAAAGTCTAATGTATCGTCCTCCGTCAAATAACGTTAACCAAAAGTGATGAAACATGCCCTAAGAAAAACTATTAAGTGTCAAAAAGACTCGTTAAAATCTACATTTCCACACAAAAAATTTCATTACAAATTTTAAATCCGGTGTACATGTTAATTTCGGAACATTTGATAACCGACGTTAAACTAAAACACATCCTGTTTAGAAAGAGCTAATGTTTCATTCGTCGAAATTAAACGTAACGACGTTGAACTAATATAAAACTGATTTTGCAATGTTTAATGATTTAAGAAGCACTAAGTAAACAAGGAGTAGAAAAAAAGTACATACAAGTAATAAGAAATATATACAGCAACAGCGTCAGTAAAATCAAACTAGATTCAACTGGCCCTGTTTTCAGCATCAATAGAGGAGTAAGACAAGGGGACCCGCTATCTCCAAAACTATTTATTGCAGTATTAGAATCTATTATAAAACAATTAGACTGGAAAAAGTACGGCTTGTATATCAAAGGAGAATACCTGAATCACTTAAGGTTCGCGGATGACTTGGTACTGCTATCTGAAACCGGCGGCAACTTAGAGCTAATGATACAGTCATTACACAAAGCTAGCAGACAAGCTGGATTAGAAATAAACCTGACAAAGACAAACACCATGACAAACAGTTTTAAAAGAATCATCTCACTAGAAGATAAACCTTTGCGGTACGTGGAACAATATATCTACTTGGGGAAACAAATAACAATGGCCAGCAATAGCAACGAACTAGAGGTAGAGCGCAGAACAAGAATTACGTGGAATAAGTTCTGGAGTTACAGAGAAGTAATGAAAAGTAACATGCCAATAGAGGTGAAAAGAAAAATGATGGACTCTTGCATTTTACCATGTCTTACATATGCTTGCCAAACATGGAAATTTACGAATAACATCAAGAATAAAATAATAACGTGCCAGAGGGGAATGGAACGAAGTATGCTGAATATAAGAAAATCTCACAGAATCCGTCATACAAGGATAAGAAGCTTAACCAAAACCGTAGATGCTGTCAAATATGCTCAAAGATTGAAATTCAAGTGGGCTGGCCACGTAGCGCGACTTAACAACAAGAGATGGACATCTAAAATAACTACATGGGACGGTCCACAGGGCAAGCGGCGAGTAGGTAGACCGTACACACGCTGGGAGGACGACATTAAAAAAATCGCTGGACCGCACTGGATTTATGTCGCCAGAGACAGAGACAAGTGGAAATCTTTGGAGGAGGCCTTCACCTGAGAGGGGTCCATGCATATAAAAATTAAAATAATAAATTGGAATAATAATAATGAAAAGAATTAATTAAAATAATAATAGGAATAAACTAAAATAATAAATAGAATAATAACTGGAATAATAATAATAATAATAACTTGAATATTAATAATTTACCTATATTATAATATATTTGATTATTCCATTTTTCTATAAGATACATACAACTGAATCTTTTTTATATATTGTTAATCGTTAATTTTATTGTTGATTGTTAATTTTTTTGTTTTTGATTTATATTCTGTAATAGTAAAAAAAACACTTATAATAATAATAATAACAATAATCAAATAATAATCAAGCATGTAATTTTTGAATTAAATTTTGTTAAATATTCTGTAAATGCATGGAATAAAAGGCTTTTTTATTTTTTATTTTTTATTTATTTTATTTTAATGATTTAAGAAGTGGCAGTTTTTAATACACATTACATATAGCTTGGATATTACGTTTTTAATATCTTTTTTGACAGCGAAACATTTCAAACAAAGTTTTAGACAGTACTAGGTCGGCAAACAAGCGTACAGCTCACTTGATTGTAAGCGTAGCTTATAGACGTTTGCAACACTAGAAGCATCGCAAGTGCGTAGCCGACCCTATCCCTTATTCCCCCCAAGAGCTCTGGTCACCTTACTCGCCAGCAGTAACACAACACTGCTTAAAAGCAGTATTTTTTAGCTGTGATCTTCTGTAAGGTCGAGGTAATATCCCAGTCGGGCTGCTCCATACTTTGAGCAGGAAATTCCATCGCTCTCGCAATATTTCTGTTGTTGCAGATGTCCATAAGCTAGGTCTGCTAACTTATAGTTGGACCGTACGTTTGACTGTCCTTTAAACAATTTTTCAAAAAAAAGTAACTTGTGTTTATTATGTATATTGTGTGTTGTTAACATAAATATTCAAACTCTCACAAAATTTATTGTCATCGACTTTCCATGCGTCGTAAATTAAAATGATTTAGTTTATGGTGTTCAGTGTCACATTCAAAACATACTCTTACATGGTACACCGCAGAGCTTCCGTCTCGTAAATATCAACCTGACTTGTTTACAAGCTAATGAGGAGGGGCGTAAAGCAGGCAAAAGACTGCAGCGCAAATACAAACACGAATAAAACGTACCTACTCCATAAGAATTTACGAGTATCGTTTGATGTACAATCTCATCGTTATCGATCACCGCTATAATGTGGCTTCTGATGAATCGTAATCCGTCCCAACACGATGCTAGTCTAAGACCCGAGGTCGTGCATTTCTCTTCGTAAACCGTCACCCGCTGTTCCACGTGAAACCGAATTTTTAATGAACCAACTTTATCAGTTTCATTTTTCCTTTTATTCGTCGACCGTGATAATTGAGATTTTCGAATATTTTTATAATTACTTTGAAATTGTACAGTGGTTGAGTTTATCGAAGCTTAAATTAAATTGAATGAGACAAAATTAATTATATTGTTTCCTTGATTGTTTTATTTACGTTTGCAAACTTGATATCTAACGCCCACTTTCATTATTCTATTTATCTCTGAATGCGCTTACTAGAGATACAATTTTGATCTAAGCTCCATTCAAATTGATATGTGGTTACGGTACTAAAGAATATAGCCACCCCATTCTCTTCTCGTGGGTGTTGTAAGAGGCGACTAAGGGATACTACAGTTCTACTACCAGCTTGGAACTTATAAAGCCGACCGATGGCTAGATAACCATGTAACTGCTGGCTTTCAAATTTACAGGCCGATGACGGGCAGCAGCGTCTTTAGTGCGACAAAGCCAGCCCTATAGCTCACCCCAGAGCTATGGTCACCAACCCGCCTGCCCAGCGTGATGACTATGGGCAAAACGCATAAGTTCGCGCCGTAATGTCTAGCGCAAACTTTGGGAGGCCTATGCAGCAGTGGACTGCGATAGGCTGAAGTGGTCCATTCAAATGTGTCAAAACTTATCGCTAGTAGGAAAACAAGAAATGGGCGATTGAAAACGACTGTTAATCATCTAAATAACGTATCTTCTGTTAAAATAAGATAAATGATATATGAGGAACCGATCAGTCTTACACCTGATAGCGATCGTTACTCATAGTAGGAAATATATCCGCTAATCCGCATCGGAGCAGCGTGGTGGATTAAGGTCTGATCTTTATCCTACATGGAGAATGAGGCCTATGCCCAGCAGTGGGATATTACAGGCTGAATCGATTGATTTTAAAAACAGACAATTATTATGTTATACTTTACTTTGGAATAAAAGTTCTACTACTGCGTCACACTAATGTTATAGTACGTATCATACTATAACTAAAGCATGTAAGTTTATTTATTTATTTATTTCCATAAACGTACAACCATTACAGGCTTATTACTTAATGCGATAGTACATATAATACTAAAATATTGTAACCAAAATAACCACTAACCATAACATATAATAAATAATCTGAATGAATTCATTCAGAGTATAACAAAATATGTCCACCTGATCTGACAACTGATTCAGAAGGCGTATGGCGCGAGTGATCGGCACCTCCCGCAGCAAGTTAGTGTGCGCGCTAAGCTCCGCTAGCAGCTGCGGCCGCCGCCTCCTCTCCACGTAGCGGTCCGGCACATTGATGTTATTACTGTGATTAGAAAAATTAAAATTAGTTTTGAATTATAGTCACTTGGATATCGCAGTCCACTGCTGGACATAGGCCTCCCAAAGTTCGCGCCAAACATACCGGTTTTCCGCAATCCTCATCCAACCTCCACCGGCAATCTTACGTATATCGTCAATCCAGCGGGCCGAAGAGCGTCCCACACTGCTTTATTGATTAACTTATTACAGCTAATCTTACCAAAAATATTTAGCGTATCGTCATTCCAGACTTTTCAATTACATTTAGTAGTAATTCACAAACTCGGTGACACAATTCATCCGATTGGAATTTAGAGCACTGTCAAATGGTTTCATTTGATTAGTTGACAAGTTGCAGGTCCACTCGCCAGGTCACTAACCTGTTCCGGACAGTCTGTTTGAGAAGACGTCACGAAATCGACAGCGACTAGATTTTTCGATAGAACTAAATATTGTTTATAAGCAATGAGGACGAGGGCTCGTGGCCGCATGGGAAATCTGATCCGATACCAAAATCCTATAAGAAATCTCTGATACAATTATAGCTGGAATAACTTTCTAGATTTAGTTTTCTCGTTTGAGTATAAGTCTCTATAACAAACATATTGTCTATAGTTTTTACAATTAAAGTAGCCTCGAGAGAGTCTAGTTCTCGAACATAGGTTTAAAATCCGATATAACAGCTATGCGATAAAATTAAATGTGTATTTGAGATGCCATTTACTCTGGTTAAAACATATTCCTTCATTAACTATGAGTATACAAAATATACGAATGTCTCTGGTATGTCAATGAATCAATTTGAATTTTGGTAAAATCAAGTAGTATTTCTGGTTTTTCTGGTCGGTCACCAACCCGCCTACCCAGCGTGGTGACTATGGGCAAAACACATGAGTTCACGTTATTTTTGGCGTAAACTTGTGGAGGCCTATGTCCAGCAGTGGACTGTATAGGCTGTAATGATGATTATTTCTGGTTTGTGACAAAAAATTAGAACTATATTTAAAATTTCAGAGATTAGCCGGAAAAAAACAGACAGACAGATAAGAATTGTAAACCGTGTATACATCCATATGCATTTAGTATACAGCGGTTATTTTAATATTACAAACAGACACTCAAATTTTATTCATTTGTATAGATATGCAGTGCATAACTGTAAGCAATACATTATACATATATTTTTAAAAAAATTGCCGTTGTAATAATCTTTTCATAAATATTTATGGAATATAAGAGACAGTCCCCGTCTTCTGTCTTTTTTGAACTTCTTCTTCCTTAATCTTTTGTTTCATTAATATATCTCTCTAATATATAAAATTCTCGTGTCATGGTGTTAAACATTGAACTCCTCCGAAACGGCTCGACCGATTTTAATAAAATTTTGTGGACATATCGGGTAGGTCTGAGAATCGGCCAACATCTATTTTTCATACCCCTAAGTTATAAGGGGGGGGGGGATTAAGCGGGTTAATGACTTATATGGCAAAGAAAGTACGTTTGCGGGGTCAGCTAGTACAATATATATATGCTGTTATATTGTATATGTTATATATATTATAGATAGTAAAGTGCTTTCCGTTTATTATTTAATTTCTTTTTTAGATATTCTGTTCATTATAATTTACTAGCCCGTTGGCGCAGTTTCTAGTGGCCCTCCTTTCTGTTCTGCGGGTTGCGGGTTGGATTCCCGCCTGAGTAAAATATAATATTTGTATTTATATATTATTTTTATGTGTATTTATCAAAAAAAAATTGCAATAACAGTCGACTGTGACTTATAACATAAGCATTCGTTGCATACCATAGGAACAGACAACCATGTGTGTATGTTATAATATATTGATGACGCGTTGGCGCAGCGGTCATAGCACAGGCGCGCTTGCGGTCGCGGGTTCGATTCCCGCTCACGACAGACATTTGTATCGGCCATATAGATGTTTGTCGTGGCCTGGGTGTTGTGCTTTTGTATTACGTGTTTCCGGACCCCGACACAGGAGAAAATCCTACTGGGGGCTGTTGAGTGTGAAGCATTTATTTACTTATTTATTTATTTATTATTTATTTTATTTAAATCTAAAGTCATTAACAAACCTTTCATAATGATTTAAAACTAAAAGTTTAATTTTTAAGTCGTTACATTTATATTTTTTATCTGTCTAATTTTTTCACAATCATAATATTTTATATCATTCTCAAACTTCATAATTAGGTCCAGTTTTTATTGACCATTACATCCATGGATATAAAAAATCACTCAGAGTACATTAAGTCAATAGTCATTAAGAAGACGCTTTAAAAATGTATTGTAATGTATTTTTAATAACTATATAAATCTTTTGTTAAAAATTTCTAAGAAGCTACTTGAGGATAACATGAATAATATAATAAAAATGTCACTTTTGTCCATTTACCAATCTACTAGACATCAAAATTTGCTTTCATTAACGAAAACATTTTTCTCGCGAAGTAGACGTTTAAAATAAAATTTAATAATTAATCATATTATTATTCTTTTTTTTAACCGACTTCCAAAAAAGGAGGAGGTTCTCAATTCGACTGTACTTTTTTTTTATGTATGTTACATCAGAACTTTTGACCGGGTAGACCGATTTCGACAAATTTTGTTTTAATCGAAAGGTGGTGTGTGCCAATTGGTCCCATTTAAATTTATTTGAGATCTAACTACTACTTTTCGAGTTATATCTAATAATGTGTTTTTACTTGACGCTTTTTTCGTCGACCTACGTTGTATTATACCGCATAACTTTCTACTGGATGTACCGATTTTGATAATTCTGTTTTTGTTGGAAAGGGGATATCCCTAGTTTGGTACCATGATAAGGAAACCAGGATCTGATGATGGGATCCCAGAGAAATCGAGGGAAACTCTCGAAAATCCGCAATAACTTTTTACTGGTTGTACCGATTTTGATAATTTTTAATTTAATCGAAAGCTGATGTTTATCATGTGGTCACATATACATTTTATCGAGATCTGATAACTACTTTTTGAGTAATCTTTGATAACGCGTAGTTGCTTGACTATTTTTTCGTCGATCTACGTTGTATTATTTGTCGATGTAATTGAAGTCGGTTTTTTTTTTTCGTTTGTGAGCAAACACAATTATTTATATATTTTTTTAAATGCTGTTTGCTATAAATAAGTCACACTATTGTTTATTTCATAAAAAAAATATTGATAAATTGTTGTGTGCGACACACAGGCACACACATAGCGCGTCTAACAGATACTCAATTCGTCTGTATTTTTTTAACCGTCTTCAAAAATGAGTAGGTTACTCAATTCGACCGAAAAATATGTATAAATTTTTTTATGTATGTTCGGGGATAACTTCGTCGTATATGAACCGTTGTTGATAATTTTTTTTTTGTTGGAAAGAAGATAGCCTAAGTGTGGTACCATGATAAGGAATCCAGGATCTGGTGATGGAATCCCAGAGAAATCGAGGGAATTTCTCAAGAACCCGCATAACTTTTTACTGGGTGTTCTGATTTTGCTGATTTTTAATTTAATCGAAAGCCGATGTTTATCATGTGGTTTTTTTTTCATTGTGGTTTATCACATTTAAATTTCATCAAGATTTGATTACAACTTTTGGAGCAATCTTTGATAATGAGTATTTACTTGACTATTTTTTCGTCTTACCTACATCGTATTACTTGTCGATGTAATTGAAGTCGGTTTTTTTTTCGTTTGCGAGCAAACACAATTATTATTTATGTGTAAACCTCATAACTTTTTATTCTGTGTACCGATTTTGATGATTCTTTTTTTACTCGAAAGGTGGTGCTTGTTGTTTGGTTGTAAAAGTAGCTTTTAAGTTATCACTTGTAATGTGTATTGTATTATACTTATCGATGGTAAAGTTTTTGAGGATAGATTCGGCAATGCAATTGCAATGCTGTTAGTTTAGCAAGCATCCGTAAAAACGTTTGTAGTATTTTTCGAATGAGCGGTGGTAAAATCAAAATTTAAATCAAAAACAGCTTTATTCAAATAGGCCCCAAGAGCACTTTCTACATTTTACAAATTAAAACTTTAAAAATAAAAGATTATTTTTGTAAAAGTAAAGCTATCACCGATTCGGAATGTACATTCTGCGGAGAAGAATCGGCAAGAAACTCCGCAGTTACTCTTTTGAAAATAATAAATAAACTGTATTTTAGTACAAAATTAGTAACATGTTGCATAAAATACAGCGTCACTAAGTCCACACATCTTTATCAACTATGTAATCCTGCACCGAGTAATAAGCTTTATCTGTAATTTTTTTTTATAAAAACTTTAAATTTATCTTGAGACAATTCCAAAATCGTTTGTGGGACTTTATTATACATGCGAATACCTCTTCCTGTACACCCGATATACATACATGTGATATAGCTATTTACTTTCATGAAACACACGTCTCCGTTACATATAGTAAGTAAACTTATTCATCACTAATATATTAATATTTTCACTAATAACAAAAACGCACAAACGAAAAGTTCAAAGCGAATTACTACTGTTACAAAATTAATCTGTGGAATGTTGCGATTATGCAACCGTGTCAAAAATCATAATTATTGGTAAAAACGGTATCGAATTCAAGACAATTTGATTTAACAGGTTATTCTTAGGCTGTGGCTACTCTCATTGTTAAGCCGACCAATGTTAAAAACACAATACTTTGTTCGTATTCCATATGACGCGCGACATTATAAAATTGTAGGATTATATAATGTCCTACTGTCATTTCGAACATTTTGTTAACCGACTTCCAAAAAAGGAGGAGGTTCTCAATTCGACTGTATTTTTTTTTTTTTTTTATGTATGTTACATCAGAACTTTTGACCGGGTAGACCGATTTCGACAAATTTTATTTTAATCGAAAGGTAGTGTGTGCCAATTGGTCCCATTTAAATTTATTTGAGATCTAACAACTACTTTTCGAGTTATATCTAATAATGCGTTTTTACTTGACGCTTTTTTCGTCGACCTACGTTGTATTATACCGCATAACTTTCTACTGGATGTACCGATTTGGATAATTCTTTTTTTGTTGGAAAGGGGATATCTCTAGTTTAGTACCATGATAAGGAAACCAGGATCTGATGATGGGATCCCAGAGAAATCGAGGGAAACTCGAAAATCCGCAATAACTTTTTACTGGGTGTTTCGATTTTGATAATTTTTAATTTAATGAAAAGCTGATGTTCATCATATGGTCACATTTAAATTTTATCGAGATCTGATAACTACTTTTTGAGTAATCTTTGATAACGCGTAGTTACTTGACTATTTTTTCGTCGATCTACGTTGTATTACTTGTCGATGTATTTGAAGTCGGTTTTTTTTCGTTTGTCTGCAAACACAATTATTAGCGATTGTAGGCAGAAGTTTCATAAAAGGCCCGTCGTCGATACGCACGAATTGAATTACGGTTTGTCTTTTTTAAAAATATGTAACGTTCATGTTTTATATATCATTTTTAGTAACATGACAAGGTACGCAGTACCTCTCTGCCTTTATGGAATGCACGCTACGGCTCGACCTTACAGAAGATCATGCCTAAATAAAACTGCTATCAAGCAGTGTTTTGATCCTGTGGTGAGCAAGGTAACCAGATGTCCTAGGGGATTAGTGGTAGGGTCGGCAACGCACTTGCGATACTTCTGGTATTGCAGGCGTCTATAAGCTACAGTAATCGCTTACCTTCAGGTAAGCAGTGCGCTTGTTTGCCGACCTAGTTGTAGAAAAAAAAATGTACAAAAAGGTGGAGTTCGCTAGAAGGTCGTTACAATCCATAAATCAGAATAATAACCAATAGACCAATAGAGTTTAATTGCTATACTATTACTAGATAATGAAATTCGAATGAAATTTTATTATCAGCCCAATATGCGGTTATTAAAGTGATTCAAAGTTTTATAGCTTCGAAGTTAATTTTAAAATAAGAGTCGTTAAAAATTCCAGCTTTTAAATTATTTTTATATGAATAGGGAATGTAAATAGAAAATTTATCAAAACATTGCATGGTAATACTGATAGCACGTAGGTTCATTTTGAATTGGATGTGAAAGAAATAGCTTTGAAAAATTGTTTATTTATTTCAATAACACCTTACAACTATCGCCGCCTAGACGCCGCGTTGGCGTAACGGTTACGGTCATGGATTGTGCCTGTTGCGCTGGCGGTTGCGGGTTCGATCCCCGCACATGACAAACATTTGTATTGTCCATACAGGTGTTTGCCGTGGTCTGGGTGTTTGTGCAGTCCTTGTGGGGCTCCCCACTGTGCCTCGGAGAGCACGTTAAGCCGTCGGTCCCGGTTGTTGTTATCATGTACACCTGATAGCGATCGTTACTCATAGTAGGGAATACATCCGCCAACCCGCATTGGAGCAGCGTGGTGGATTAAGCTCTGATCCTTCTCCTACATGGGGAAAGAGGCCTATGTCCAGTAGTGGGATATTACAGGCTGAAGCGAACTTACAACTATCATTGCATGTACTACCCAATTCGATAGTGACGCACACATCACTCTCCACGCGCAATGGAATGGGCTATGCTCGAGAACTCTCTCAAAGATAGGATCAGAAATGAGACTATCCGCGAGAGAACAAATTAAGTAACACAGTTTGTCACAGAACCAATAACCATGTCGCAGTCAAACACAGTGTAGGACGTCTTCCAGCCCGCTACACCAACGATCTACGTAAGACTGCCTGTGGGGGCTGGATGAGAACTGCGGAGATCCAGGGAAGTTTGGCGCGAACTTGTTAAGGCCTATGTACAGCAACGGGACTGCGATAGGATGAAGCGACGATGACGAGCTTTAAAAATTGTTGTGATTGATGATAACATTCCTCGCAAATTTAAATTCGTGTTTTATATTGACAACAAATGTTTATAGATTTTGTTGGATAGCATTCACATATAATAATTTATAATTGTGTTTGCTCGCAAACGAAAAAAAAACCGACTTCAATTACATCGACAAGTAATACAACGTAGATCGACGAAAAAATACTCAAGCAACTACGCGTTATCAAAGATTACTCAAAAAGTAGTTATAAGATCTCGATAAAATTTAAATGTGACCACATGATAAACATCAGCTTTAAAGCATCAGCATTAAATTATCATCATCAGCATTAAATTAAAAATTATCAAAATCGGTACACCCAGTAAAAAGTTATTCCGGATTTTCGAGAGTTTCCCTCGATTTCTCTGGGATCCCATCATCAGATCCTGGTTTCCTTATCATGGTACTAAACTTGGGATATCTCCTTTCCAACAAAAAAAGAATTATCAAAATCGGTACATCCAGTAGAAAGTTATGCGGTATAATACAACGTAGGTCGACGAAAAAAGCGTCAAGTAAAAACGCATTATTAGATATAACTCGAAAAGTAGTCGTTAGATCTCAAATAAATTTAAATGGGACCAATTGGCACACACCACCTTTCGATTAAAACAAAATTTGTCGAAATCGGTCTACCCGGTCAAAAGTTCTGATGTAACATACATAAAAAAAAAAAAAAAAAAAAAAAATACAGTCGAATTGAGAACCTCCTCCTTTTTTGGAAGTCGGTTAAAAACTTAAGTAACGGGAGAAAGATCGGAGCTTAATCCACCAGGCTGCTATTCTGCGGGTTGGCGGATATTTTCCCTACTATGAGTATCGATTGCTATCAGGTGTTCATGAGGCTAGGCTTTAGATTAAGAACCGCATTTCGAAGTTAGATAGGTTAGGTTAGTTTTTTTATTATTTTTTTACGAATACACCCATAAAATTAATCCATTTTATTATTAATCATTAACTAGAAGGCGAGGTTCATTAAAATTATTAATATTATTAATACAAAACACCCATACAAATACAAATTACTCGAAGTGCCATTAGTATAATTACATATATAGATTACAAAACATCAAAACATATTACATTGAAACATGATTAATTTGAAAACAGGAAAGCGATCAATTATATATTTAGTCCCAGAAATTTTCGCAGTGGTAACTGTAACACACGGCACGGAGCTCTGACGTCAATGGAGCTGTTAAGAGCACATTCCGGTAAAGAAATCATTTATAAATACTTGGTGGAAGATCTGCTTTTAAACGTTTAAAATGTACATAATATTTAATATCCAAACCACGTCCTGCTTCACTCGGCAATCACGGGTCTGATGGTATGAAGTTGTACGTAATAAATCGCCGGTAGATTAAGCGTAAAAGATGATTGACATAGGGCTTGGACAATTTGAGTTCGTGAATGTTCATTTGAAATAAAAGAAATGTTACACTTTTGGAGATGCGGAGGAATATGGTTTGTGTAGTTCTGCATCCACCCTCACAAAGGGAGGATCCTCCGGCCAGACGGGTGTTGTGTCTGGCGGGCTAACGCCCCGACGGTTGTTGTCGGGATCTTGCATATATACATATATATATATATATACTTAATCACTTTGAAAACTCTGATAGCGCGATGTAGCATACGTCAGTTTTCTCTAATTACGTAGTTTGTAGTCGTTCATATTTCGCGCGATAGATGTCGCCACACACTCACCGAACATTGAAGCTACTCTGATACTGGCAATTCCGCAAGGGTGCTAAAGCCAAAGAAGAAGAAGAAGAAGAAAAGAAATGTCAATTTTAATCACAAATAAATATATAATATAATATAGTACAATAAACGAGTTCCTGTTTGATTTCTGTAACACTAGAATTTGTAATTATAACGATCAATTCAACAATTAATAAATGTATCTGTTGTGTGAAGAACAAATGTATCGTATTAAAATTCTTCACCTTCCTAACATTATAATCATACACCCAACCAGTATCAGTATTAGAGATAGTGAGTGCATAGTTTTTAAGAATTTTGTGGACGTTTATACTCGATACATGTAGAGGTATTGGCGCCGACATTTAGCGCTCTGCGAAAGGGTCACAAAGAGATAACTGTGTTTGCTCAAAAACGGAAAAAAACCGACTTCAATAAAACAACGTAAGTAGACAAGGAATAGTCAAGTAAAGACGCGTGTCACAAAGATTACTCAAAAATACTTATCAAATCCCGATTAAATTTGAGTGGGACCACATGACACGCACCACCTTTTGATTAAAAAAAATCGAAATGGGACCACCTAATCAAAAGTTCTGAGATAACAGGTGAGTTTTTTTATTATTTTCTTTTTAGGTACTTTTGTTTACACAGACATGCCAGGCCCATCGTACCGTAATTCCCACTATGTCTAAGAAATGGAGAAAGAAAAATAAAATAGTTTAAAAATCGGTAAGAATATTTTTTTTAGGTACAAAAATAAAAGGATAAAGTACTTAGTAATAATTAAATTTCTAGATATATATCTAATTCTACATCCGTAAGAAGTTAAAGTACCTTTACAGGTCAGTGCTGAACATTCGTACCGATAGTAACAATATCTACCTTGTCAGTGTTTTACTATAGTACGCTTTAGCCTGTAATATCCCGCTGCTGGGCATAGGCCTCTTTCCCCATGTAGGAGAAGGGTCATAGCTTAATCCACTACGCTGCTTCAATGCGGGTTGGCGACATGTTTTCTACTATGAGTAACGATCGCTATCAGGTGCACATGATAACAACCAGGAAAGACGGGACACAACTGGGACAACGTGCTCTCCGAGACACGGTGGGGAGAACCACAAGGACTGCACAAAGAACCAGTCCACGGTAAACATCTGTACGGCCAATACAAATGTTTGTCATGTGCGGGGATCGAACCCGCAATCCAGTGCTGTCCCCGTTAATAAATTTATTTAATTAATAAATTAATATTTCGTAATGTTAATAGTTTTCTTTTATAACGAAATATATAACGAAATTATAAGTGTTACAACATGTTACAAGTTGAACGAAAATTACAACTCTGATCTAAAATCACATAAATAGCCCCATAACATCTGATCTTCAATTTACAGTAATAGAAAGAAGCTTTAGATAAAAATGTTTAATGTATACGTAAACTGTTACACATGGATTATGATTTCATCTAAATTAATCAGAAAGGGAAAATGAAATGATAATTGCGTCAAAATATAAAACAGATTTTGAATTTTAATTTAGAATTTCGTTCTCTGTGGCAGTAGCAGTAGGCAAGCCTTATGCTTTGATGTTGTAAGGATGAAAAGTTATGTACGGTGATAAGATAATTGTGTTTGCAGGCAAACGAAGAAAAACCGACTTCAATTATATCGACAAGTAATATAACGGAGGTAGACGAAAAAATAGTCAAGTAAATACGCATTATCAAAGATCACTCCATAAGTTGTAATCAGATCTCGATGAAATTTAAATGTGACCACATGATAAACATCGGCTTTCGATTAAATTAAAAATCATCAAAATCGGTACACCTAGTAAAAATTTATGCGGATTTTCGAGAGTTTTCCTCGATTTCTCTGCGATTCCATCATCAGATCCTGGTTTCCTTATCATGGTACCAAACTAGGGATATCTCTTTTCCAACGAAAAAGAATTATCAAAATTGGTTCATAAATGACGGAGTTATCCCCGAACATACATAAAAAAAATATATACGGTCGAATTGAGTAACCTCCTCCTTTTTTGAAGTCGGTTAAAAAAACTTTTCACTCTGACCAAACTTAGTGTCCATTTTAATGCCTAAATAATAAAAAAATTAATAAAAAACAACATTAACTTTTTTAAACTTTGAATTCACTATTCAATACCAATTTGCCTCATAAAGAGGAATCAGCAAGTAACTGGAAAATTACTATTTTAAAAATTGTCAATACGTTTCCCTGCCAAGAATCCCTACTAAAAACTATATTATACACACTAGCTGCACCACGCGATTTCGCCAATGTAATGTCCGATCCCGAGGGAATGTTGGGATAAAAAGTAGCTTATATGTTATGCTAGATTTCCTCTTTGTAAAAAGTTTCATTAAAATCGTTAAAATTGTTTTTGCGTGAAAGACTAACACAGACAATAATCCTCACAATGTTTCGCATTTATAATAATCATATTAGTGGGATTTCGTCTAATGTAACCGCACCAAAACTTACGCTTACTAAACCTGGCAGTTCTGAAACATATAATAAACATTTAATTTTTTTTATATAGAAATTTTTTTATTTCAAAATATCTTTAAAATCGTAACAACTCAATTATTATATAGTATAGTATTATAGTGCATATATTCCATCATATAGCGTGGCAAAGCGTCGCTACGGCAACAATCAGACTAACCCTCGCCTATAGATGTTTCACATAAATAATAAATTTACTATTAAAGAGTTTTGAATATAAACATAAAATAATTGTTAAATTGTTGAGGGAATTTAATATTCACGAATACCTTGCCCCGGCAAGAAAACATTTACTTTACGAACTCGTAAACTTACGGAGTTACAAGTTAGACACCGTCTCTCGTATGTTGTGTAATAGCTTGCGTGTGTCTATTATGTACTCGCTACATTGCTTGTTTTTGCTATTACGCTGAATTTCTTGAATTAAAGATAGGATTAACAGTATGCAGTACTCCTATTGTACCTACTATGAACTCAAATCATACCTATTTTACGTTTAAATCCATTTAGTAGTTGCAATATAATGCGCGGTCAAAACAGATAAAGAGATAATCATACTAAAATAAATAATTATGTTTACTCGCAAACGAAAAAAAGAACGACTTCAATTACACCGATAAGTAATTACAACGTAGGTAGACGAAAAAATTGTCAATTAAGTACGAGTTATCAAAGATTACTCAAAAAGTATTCACTAGATCTCAATCAAAT
This sequence comes from Melitaea cinxia, assembly GCF_905220565.1. NCBI lineage: Eukaryota > Metazoa > Arthropoda > Insecta > Lepidoptera > Nymphalidae > Melitaea > Melitaea cinxia. The sequence continues at coordinate 18,623,112 of NC_059398.1, read as the reverse complement.
TTAGACCCAATCACACGACAAGAACCACCTTTTGGTTAAAAAAAGAATCATCGAAGTCGGGTCATCCAGTAAAAAGTTCTAAGGTAACACACATTAAAAAATGCAATCAAAAATCAAAATCAAAAATCACTTCATTCATAATTATATGATTCAAAAGCACATTTGGATCAACGTTTTACAAATTAAAATTGTTATTATATTGAAAAGTGAAGCTACCATCGATTCGGAATGTAGATTCTACAGAGAATAATCAGCAAGAAACTCCGCAGTTACTCTTTTGAAAATAATATATAAATTGTGTTTTAGTACAATAGTTGATTTGATAACCTTTTTCTTTTTAAGTCGGTTAAAAATACAAGTAATACTTGTAAGGTTTAAACACTAGTTAGATTATAAATTTCCTTAATTTTATCCCGCAAGAACATTCTACATTGTATTAAAAATACTTCAAAAAAATTTTTGTCCAGCCCTTCTCGCGTTTTACGCATAGCTATTCGTCAGTCATTTTGCGACTTTTTTTGTTTATGAAGATATACATATGTTATAGGTATATAAACTAGATTCCCACGCCATTTGAATAAAATCAGAATTTATTTATGTAAGTTGTGTGACTAGATTTCCAGATCCTTATTGGACAATTCACTTCATCTCGCTTGTATTATAAATTGTAATCATATGTAAATATCGATACTAATTATATACCTATACTAGCTGTGCCCGCGGCTTCGCCCGCGTTGAAATTAGTATGTCACAAAGTTTTCCCGGCAAACTTCCAGTGAAATTCTCATCGAAATCGGCTTAGCCGTTCCGTAAACCTTCCTCTTGAACCGCATGAAAATCCATTCAGTAGATTTTGAGGGAATCGATCACATACACTTTTGGGGACTTTGTTTTATAATACACTAACTATTGCCCGCGACTACGTTCGCGTGGTTATGAAGATATGCATTACTATGAACATGTTTAACGCAAATTATTTTTTTATTTAAGTCACTTGAAATGCTTATCACACTGAGGAACTTTTTTAAAGGCACAATTAAGTATAATTTAATAGTTGTATTTATAAAACCTCTCTATACACCACATTCTTAGTTTTATTTTCAGGCTGCAATATAAATAACCTATCAAGCGAACTTACAGTTGCTGTATATGTTTCATACAAACTATCAACCGCAATTAAACCCCCTTAGCCGTGGAATATCGCAAAATCCGTTCTTAGTGGACGTCTACTAAGTATAATCTACCTCCCTGCAAATTTCATCTTTGCCCATCCTGGATGGATGGCCATCCAGCGGTTTTTGAGTTCTCGTGATGAGTGAGTCAGTGACCTTTCTTATTTATATATATAGATTACGATGCATTATTTCGACACCTCCTCACCATCTATAGAGTTTTATTCCCTTAGGGGTTGAGTTTTGTAAAATCCGTTCTTAGCGAATGTCTATGCCCTATAAGGAACCTACTTGCCAAATTTCAAGTTTGTAGCTGTTATAATTTTGGAGATTTTGTGATGAGGGAGTCAACCTACCATCCCCCGTTTTAACCCCAAAAGGGAGTTGATTTCTAAAGATACATTATTTGGACACCTTTTCACCATCTATAGAGCTTACATTTTAAATTTCAAGTCTTTTACTTCAAAAACATAGGACTTTCATACAAACTTCCAACCCCCATTTTACCCCCTTAGGGGTCGAGTTTCGTAAAATCCGTTCTTAGCGGATGCTTACGTCTTATAAGGAGCCTACTTGCCAAATTTCAAGTTTGTAGGTGTTATAGTTTCGGAGATTTCGTGATGAGTGAGTGACCTTTCGCTTTTATATATATAGATGAAATCAGTTTGATACAAAGTTTCCCGGCAAACTTCCAGTGAAACTCTCATCAAAAGCGGCTTAGCCGTTCCGTAAACCTTCTTCTTGAAGCCCTCTCTCCAATGGTGAAACCGCATGAAAATCCGTTCAGTAGATTTTGAGGGAATCGATCACATACGCTTTTGGGGACTTTGTTTTATAATACACTAACTGTTGCCCGCGACTATTAAGATGCTTAACGCAAATTATTTTTTTATTTCAGTCACTTGAAATGCTTATCACTCTGAGTAACTTTTTCAAAGGCACAATTTAGTATAATTTAATAGTTATTTTCATAAAACCTCTCTATACACCACATTTTTAGTTTTATTTTCAGACTGCAGTATAAATAACATATCAGGTGAACTTATAGCTACTGTATATGTTTCATACAAACTATCAACCCCAATTATACCCCCTTAGTGGTGGAATATCGCAAAATCCATTCTTAGCGGACGTCTACTAACTATAATCTACCTCTCTGCCAAATTTCACCTTTGTCCATCTTGGGTGGTTTGACCAATCTATATAGATTTGCGATATATAGATTGCGATGTATTATTTGGACACTTCCTCACATTCATAGAGCATACATTTTAAATTTCAAGTCTCTTACCTTAATAACATAGGACTTTCATACAAATTTCCAATCCCGTTTTATCCCATTAAGGGTCGAGTTTCCTAAAATCCGTTCTCGGCGGATGTTTACGCCCTATAAGGAACCTATCTGCAAAATTTCAAATTTGTAGCTGTTATAGTTTCAGAGATTTCGTGATGAGTGAGTCAACCTACCATACCCCGTTTTAACCACAAAAGGGAGTTGATTTCTAAAGGTACATTATTTGAACACCTTCTCACCATCTATAGAGCATACATTTTAAATTTCAAGTCTCTTCATTCAAAAACATAGGACTTTCATACAAACTTCCAACCCCCGTTTTATTCCCTTAGGGATCGAGTTTCGTAAAATTCGTTCTCAGCAGATGTTTACGCTCTATAAGGAACCTATTTGTCAAATTTCAAGTTTGTAGGTGTTATAGTTTCGGAGATTTCGTGATGCGTGAGTCAACCTACCATCCCCCGTTTTAACCCCAAAAGGGAGTTGATTTCTAAAGATACATTGTTTGGGACACCTTCTAGATTACGATGCATTATTTTGACACTTCCTCACCATCTATAGATCATATATTTTAAATTTCAAGTCTCTTACTTCAAAAACATAGGACTTTCATACAAAGTTCCAACCCCCGTTTTATCCCTTTAGGGGTTGACTTTCGTAAAATCCGTTCTTAGCAAATGTTTACGCCCTTTAAGGAACGTACCTGCCAAATTTCAAGTTTAAAGCTGTTATAGTTTCGGAGATTTCGTGATGAGTGAGTCAACCTACCATTCCCCGTTTTAACCCCAAAAGGGAGTTGATTTCTAAAGATACATTATTTGGACGCCTTTTCACCATCTATAGAGCTTACATTTTAAATTTCAAGTCTCTTACTTCAAAAACATAGGACTTTCATACAAACTTCCAACCCCCGTTTTACCCCCTTAGGGGTCGAGTTTCGTAAAATCCGTTCTTAGCGGATGCCTACGTCTTATAAGGAGCCTACCTGCCAAATTTCAAGTTTGTAGGTGTTATAGTTTCGGAGATTTCGTGATGAGTGAGTGACCTTTCGCTTTTATATATATTATATTATAGATTAATGCATCAAACGTAGTGTTTTACGCATTATGCATGCAAATAAACAATTGCAATAAAAAGATGTCTCTATAATGACAATCATGTGGGTGAATATTTTAATATCTATACAAATAAATACAATTGGAGTGTCTGTTTGTAATATTAAAATAACCGCTTTTAACTAAATTCGTGTCTTTGTACGTTACATATACCATAATAACATTTTTTATAATTTTTGTCTGTCTGTCTGTTTAGTATATAATATCGATACATTTTCAATCATGTAGTATTTTTGGTGATTTTATGTTTATTTTTATACAACTAGTGCCCTACCTCAGATTCAAAACTTCAATTCGCATGTGAGGTAGTCTATTTGAGGTATAATGACACATTATGACATACATTGGAAACGCTTGGCATTTGACTATATTAATTTATTGATTGAAAAAAAAATCATATCACACAGTAGCCTGACATTAAGTTATTTATTACAGACACTTATAGACACTTATAGACACTTATATCACACAGTAGCCTGACATTAAGTTATTTATTACAGACACTTATTTGCAATATAAGTAGTGATACAGAATCGAACATATGTATAAGAGTTACTTACAGGAATAGCAGGTAGTTCAATTAGAAAATAACGACGAAAACTTTCTGGATCTACATATAACTATAGCTAACGCGTATAGCTAACATATACATATAGCTAACGCGTTGTCGCCATTCTTTTGTGAGTTAGTCAAATTGACTGAGAACCTGCTATAGTTAATTAACTGCGGATGGGTTCAGAAACACTAATGATTTCCTAAAATAGAAAGTAATAAGTACGTGATTTCGATTCCATCAAAGTATGGGTGTAATATTTGTATTTATATCTGTATTACTTCCATGTATATTTATTAAAAAATAATTTTTAGCAATAGAAACCGGCTGTCAAATATAACATAAGCATTAAGTTGCTTACCTTAGGAATAGACGACCAACTTGGAATGTTATATTTATGTATTATTAATGTTTTACTTTTTAAATGATATTTATTTTATAGAAATAGAAATAGAAAGTATTATTTAATATCAAAAGACTGTCTAAAAACTAAAGGGAAATAAAAAAAAATGTGTGTCAGCTCCGACACACGAGAGTTTACTCCTTCAGATTGACTATTGTCTAAACAGGCACAGAAAGGCTTTCTAATCTAAGAAAAAGATTATTATCATATCAAATGGTAAATAAAGAATCAAAATACGCCATCTATCGGAATCCAATAGGGTTTCGATAGATGGCGTTAACAAAAACGTAACGAGGTCATTCCTTCAGCAGGTTTTATTTCTCATATTTATACCGGGGCATTAGGTTCTTAGTCTTAGTTATTTTATTCTTGAATGTTGCTTTTTATCACAAACAACATTTACTAAACGAGAATTCGTAATAAAATAATTTCTTCATCATCGTCACCGTTTCAAAGAATGTTCCAAATATAAAACGCGATAAAAAAAAAATTCGCATGACAGTCGCGTTCCTGTCGCAAAAGTATTAATATTTCATTAACGAAGCATATTATCGATCAAGACTGTCAGGCAGTGTTTACGACGGAAACGAGGAAGAGATATCTGTCACAAATAAACTTGGAAACGTGCCATTTTCGTTGATCTCTTGTTCAGAGACACGTCTTGGACTTGCGAAACAGACTACTGGAGTAATTATTTTTTACATATATTTGTACAAACATCTCATATTGCCTTGAATTATGAACAAATATCTGACTGTATATGTGTAAACATAATTTTAATGTACGCAAAACTATCATTATCTACATAATACGGTAATTATTTAGATTCTGGTTTGGAGCAGAAATTTGTACGAATATGTGTGTCCGATTTTATTATTTTCTTGAAGGTCTTTCTACCCGGCCTAGTTAAGACTTCACGTTACATGGGATAACCTGCTTCAGTTATTTGTAGCTTTTTTTTTGTTTAAAATATTGTTTTTAAATTAAGGTCCTCTAAATTAAGCTTGGACATTTTTGGTTTATTTGGATACAATTTTAGGTCTTGCACCAGAACTCGGAAGTCGAGCAGCGAGTTTGAACTGAATGTTTCATGTCCGACGGTGAAAGAGAGGTACGCCATAATAAAAAAAATTGTGGTGAGCAAAACTCAAAAACAGAGAATTTCGTCAATCCCTGGATTATAAATATAAAATAATAAATAAGATAAAGTACCCTAGCATATCCAATACTTTTCAATTGTATTAGTACTGACCCTTTTCAGTTAGTCAGGCCATAAGCCGCTAACTTTACACTTTCTATTCCAAGCAAGTATCTAGAGCTCCATAATCACTGAAACCTTTTATTTCTGCTAGATCAGCATCCGATAACCAATACTGCCGACACATAAGTACCTACGTATATTTTACAAACGATAATGACTGGCCATAAAAGCTATTGGCCATAATGACCTTATAATTACTAGCTATCACAACTTCCTAGACCCCTAATAGGTCTAATATAGCCTGACACGAAAACACTCATAGAAAAGTCCAAGTTAAAGAGATTTTATTATAACAAATGAGGTATGTACTGAGGCACATCACTGGGTTCGGGTAAAGCATCGAATATCCTGCTCAAAACCTGGAGCAGCCCGATTGGTGAAGTATGTCAACATTACTAAAGATCAAGATGATACTGCTTTCAAGCAGTGTTGTGTTCTTGTGGTGAGTAAGGTGACCAGAGCTTCTGGGGGGATTGGAGGTAGATACGGTAACGCGCTTACGATGCTCCTGGTGTTACTTGCAGATGTCTATTGCCTGCGGTAATCGCTTTTCAACAGGTGAATTGTACGCCTGTTTACCGACCTAACTGTATAAAACAAAAAAGCAAACGAGCGAACTGAGTCATCACGTTAATTGGCTACCGTCACTTGGACATATGAAATATATGAGAAGTTGAAAATATGTGTGTAGACTCGCCGCTTGAAAACCAAAGTAAATAGATAGCTTGAATGAAGAGCAGCCGTGTACCCTAATTCTAATGCAACACGTGCCTTTGAGGTACTATGTCTACAAGTCGCTATACTCGTATGATATACCGGTTTTTTTACCTTAAAAGAAAAAAGCTTTTTCTTTGTTCCTTCTGCAAATCTACCAATATCATAATTTCCAGCATCGTCAATGAAAAGTCAAGCGACGCGCGTATAATACAGAATTTATCGTGTATTCTTAGCGAAACGTGTCGCTCGACGTGAGGTTAACGAACTGTGGGTTCTGATACGCGATTTTTATGCTAAAAACTAAAAACAAGAAAAAATGCCACAGACGCCGTGTCGCTGAGAGTAATAAAAACTGCTTTGTAAATTTTATTATCGAATTTTATGTTTATTTTACCTTTATGTGTTAAACTAGATGACCCGCCTGGAGTTACTTACGTTGGTGTTTGATTTCGTGATCTATATAACGTTTTGTTAATGTTAAATAAATTTGTAATGTCCATTTGATACATCAAACATTTGATATCATTGATGACGATTCACAAATGAACAGTCAAGCAAGACTAAGAAAATGTGTGTATGTGTGCATTTCACACGCGGCAGAAGTGACACTTCTCAAAAATCGTAGGAAGGTAGACCGTTGCATTTTGATCTATCGCCGATGATCGCGGCCTCGTGATAAAAGATCCTAAGCGCCATCCAAAAAGCGTCTATCGTGACACGTTTTCGTTTCATCGAGTTTGAAATCACAACGATTTTAATGAAGTTTCACTTCTAAAATTGAAATAAAAGATTTTGTTAGCCGCCAAAAAGGGGGAGGTTTTCAATTCGTCTGTATTTTTTATGTATCTTACCTCAGAACTTATTATGAGTGGATCGATTTCGATGATTCTTTTTTAATCAAAAGGTAGTGTTGGTCATGTGGCCCCGTTTAAATTTAATTGAGATCTAATAAATGCTTTTCGAATTATATCAAATAATTTGTATTTACTTGACTATTTTTACGTCGACCTACGTTGTATTTATTATATACCGCATAACTTTTCACTGCGTGTACCGATTTTGATCATTCTTGCGTTAACTAAAAGCTGATACCTCTTATGTAGTCCAATTTAAATTTGATTGAAACCTGATGACTACTTTTTGAGTAATCTTTGATACTTATATTACTTGTCGATGTTTTTTTTTTGTTTGCGGGCAAACACAATTATTTTAAATATCCTTAGTCTGATCGTATAAAACGTATAGTACAAAGTTTGTCTAACAAATTTAATCATCACAGGCCCTTTAGGAGTCATTAGCGTTAGTCAATAAATAATATCCATTTTTACGTATACAATAATATCGCAAATTGTTTAAAAACGATGGGTGTGACATTTTCAAACTACTTTCCATTGGTGTAAGGTTGAATTTTGATGATCATCTTTAGTGGAGATAAGTCTTTTTGCTATTAGTAACATAATAGTGCAAAAATAATTTGAAATATAATAATATTTTTATCTTATATATAAAATTCTCGTGTAATAATATTAGTTACGGTACTCCACCAAAACGGCTGAACCGATTTTTATGAAATTCTGTGTGCATATATTTAAAAAAAAATCCATAATACAGTGATTAGTAAAGCAGCTCCTGGAGATGCGCTTTCTTGACATAGGAGGCAGGGTTGATACACCGTAACGTGCAAGTAACTCGGTCGGCAAACAAGCATACGGCTTACCTGTTGATAAGTGATTGCCGTAGCCTATAGACTCCTGCAACACCAGAAGCATGAAGCTCTGAGCACCTTACTCACCACAGGAACACAACACTGCTTGAACGCAATATTCTATAGCTGTGATCTTGTATAGCGTCGAGGTACTTCCACAGTCGGGCTGCTTCATGATTTGATTAGGATATAATCTGATGTACCCTCATCATTTCAGCCTATCACAGTCCACTGCTGGACATAGGCCTCCGAAAGTTCACGCCAAAAATAACGTGAACTCATGTGTTTTGCCCATAGTCACCACGCTGGGCAGGCGGGTTGGTGACCGCAGGGCTAGCTTTGTCGCACTGAAGACGCTGCTGCCCGTCTTCGGCCTGTGTATTTCAAAACCAGCGGTAGGATGGTTATCCCGCCATCGGTCGGCTTTTTAAGTTCCAAGGTGGTAGCGGAACTGTGTTATCCCTTAGTCCACGGGAAGAGAGGGGGTGGCTATATTCTTTAATGCCCTACCTCAGTCAAAATCTCTTTACAAGGTACTGTTTAGGTTTTTGTGTATGGAACCCTAACAAACAAGGAAGCAAGCGCGATCGTTGGCCCCGGAACACCTCACTGTAAGATTTATGCCCGATATCTTACAGATTTAATAAATTACGTTAATTTCGCGCAGCGCAGATGTTATCGGAAGCAGTAAACGGTATGAGTTACTTTGAGATGAGCTTCTGCAGACAACTTCGCTTTGATGTAGTAACTTGATTTGCATATATCGATACACAGCTTAAACTAAATTCCTACATGTTCTAAAGCCTTAAAATATAATATGTTAGGAAGCGAATGAGAAAAAATTATACAAAAAAAAAAGTTTCATCGTGCTTATTTCATCATTTGATAAGAAAGTTTACCTCGTATATGAATTATTGATAGGTTTTATTAATAAAAGGTGAAACGGGAACTACAATTTCCGAATTCACTTATTACGACTACAAATTTCTGACAAATGATGGCGAATAATAAAATAATATCATATTTTATCTTGTTTGTAGTGTTATGCATTAGATGGCATTATCAGGAACTGGTGAAGGAGGCCTCTAGGATAAATATAGCAAATAGCCGAACTTGAAATGATTTCTCGCACAACATCGTCAAAATTATACGTGCTCTTTATACCTCCATACTAATTGGCGTGTTATTCTTTATGAGCTGCTAGTGTGTAAGTATAATGTAATTTATTTTATGATCTCCATACTATTATTGCGCAAAAATCACGTTGAGCCTTAGTGACAAAAATTAATCCCATGGGAACCGTATCCTTATCTGGGATGAAAAGTCGTGTTACAACCCAGTCATCCAGACAGTAAACTTTCTCTGTACCAAATTTCATCCATATATTTTTACCGTTACGGGATGATTGAGATTGTGAAAAGATATTATTTTAAACATCTGTTAGTTTCCATAAAAATAAATAAAAGTGTTATTATAATACAAGGGATAAGCACGTCGGACCGGAGTCCACATCTGGTTTGGAATACATTAAAATCGACGTATAAAAATATACGAACAGAAAGCCAGTACCGTTCCCGGCGAGAATAAACAAACGATCACGTACTTTATTCGTAATTTTATTTCGAAGAAAAACTAAAATTCGTGAAAAGCAATCTGGTGACTTTATTCCGATCCACAACACGGTTGTCTGGTGGAGATTGCAGTTCGGCAAAACGGTCCAATTGTAGACAATTAAGATACAATTGTTTATTTTTTATGTTTTGTTTTTGTTCTTGGTTTAGTTATTCGCGTAACTTGATGACTGCACAAGGTTCCTATAAAACAAAATTTAAAAAATTGTCTTTGGTATAAAGAAAAAAATTAAAAATATATATACATATTCAAACTAAATTTAACTAAATTAAATTTGTCAATTTATAAGCGCTACAACGCCGCCTCCTTTAACCTCAAAAAATTTTTTTGATAAAAAAAAATTATAATTATATTTTAAACAAGATTAACTAATCGTCATCCATATAATAAAAAAAAAATGTAACGGGTCGCTGTCTGTACATTTAAAATATATGAGTAAAACATTTTTGGGACCTTTATCAACGCAAATAGGACTCGAAACAATGATTGTCAGAATTTTAGTCTGTCTGTTTGTCTGTGCGTTTGTGCACGCTAATCTCAGACACGGCTTATCTGATTTAGATGTGGTTTTTACAAATATATTGTGGCAAGCTTAGCTTAACATTAAGTGTTTGTTTCGTGTCAATCGGTTCATTAATAAAAAAGTTATGGCGATTTAAAAAATCACGTTGAACATGAACGCGGATGAAGTCGCGAGCACAGCTAGTTACAAATATGGTCAACAAAATACATTAGTTTGAAACGTTTAGTGCCATCTATCAAAATGTTCCAGTAATACCTCAAAACATATTCGTTTGTGATGTTTAACGCCATCTATCAAAATGTTTCAGTAGTACTTCATTATTTAAGAGTGCATGTTTATTCCAACGTAGAAGTCGCTATAGTTCACAAAAATATTACAGATGGCAGCACGATATGAAATTATTTATGATACTAACTAATTTTAAGTCTAGATGGCAGGACTAGATTAATTCTAACATAATTTCAGTACATTTTCTAATGGAAATTCTTTTGTACTTGTTTTAAAGTTTATCCTTGCAAACGAAATTTTATATGGCGTATGTAATTTAGTTGTATTTCTAGGTATGTTTATTACCCAACCCTACATATATTATGCTATGGGCTGAAAATTGCAAAACACACACACACGCACAAACGTACACGAACACTCAAAACAGAAAAAAAAAATTATAAGTGTTTGGGGAAATAACTACAATTACGTCGTGTGTTCCTTTTATTTCCCTTTTTAACCGACTTCCAAAGAAGGAGGAGGTTCTCAATTCGACTGTTTTTTTTTATGTATGTTACATCAGAACTTTTGACCGGGTGGACCGATTTCGACAAATTTTGTTTTAATCGAAAGGTGGTGTGTGCCAATTGGTCCCATTTAAATTTATTTGAGATCTAACAACTACTTTTCGAGTTATATCTAATAATGCGTTTTTACTTGACGCTTTTTTCGTCGACCTACGTTGTATTATACCGCATAACTTTCTACTAGATGTACCGATTTTGATAATTCTTTTTTTGTTGGAAAGAGGATATCCCTAGTTTAGTACCGTGATAAGAAAACCAGGATCTGATGATGGGATCCCAGACAAATCGAGGGAAACTCTCGAAAATCCGCAATAACTTTTTACTGGGTGTACCGATTTGGATAATTTTTGATTTAATCGAAAGCTGATGTTTATCATGTGGTCACATATAAATTTTATCGAGACCTGATAATTAATTTTTGAGTAATCTTTGATAACGCGTAGTTACTTGACTATTTTTTCGTCGATCTACGTTGTATTACTCGTCGATGTAATTGAAGTCGGTTTTTTTTCGTTTGCGAGCAAACACAATTATATTTTTATTTCTTTGTATGTGAATTATTATTATTATTATTTATATGAATTGATATGTAATTTTTTTTAATTTACTTTTTGTAATAATATACTATATAATATACTATTATGATCTGTTAACATAATTTTTTTGACATGTTAATAAGTGTAAGTGGTAAATCCGTACTAATTAATAAAATAAATGATAGTAAAATAATCTATATACTATTATAATACCTACTATTCGTGAAGCAAAAACTTTGTATAGGTACCCCTTTTTACGAAAATTGCGCGTACGGAGGTGTATGAAATTTCGCACAGTTATAGTTTATACCTCTAGAAAAGGAGTGCAGAATGCAAATATTTTTGTTTTCACTATTCATAAAATATATTAAATGAATAAAAAAAAAAAATATTACACACACTTTACATGAACAATGAGCAATTTCAGTGTACAATGAGCGGTCAATTTTTGATATGATATTCAAAAATATTACACACACTACCGTGTGCTTGATACACACACGAATATCGGGTACTCTTTTGTTCATTATTATAGAAGTATAGTCTTTGACAACAGAACCTTAATAATGTTCAAACTTATAATTTAAATTAATTATGGTCGAATTTCGGTAACTGGGCGACCAGTTACCGAAACAGAACCTTAATAATGTTCAAATTTATAATCTAATCTGAATAATAATTGTGTGTTAATGACACTCATATGTTTAAATTGTTTTTGATAACAAATTTAACATTTTATTACCTAATATTATAAAACATTTTTTACTGACTCGTATCAAGTATAAACAAACGAACTACACTCTAGTTGGGCGGCAGGGGAGGCCTTGACCGATTTGCAAAAGGCGTGGTGCCGTGCAAACACTGTTAATACCGAAGAAATTAAACAAACATCATATTGAAATAGTTTTAGCACGTGTAAGAGATAATTAGGTCAAAATTTTACAGAGTCGCTGTTGGTATTTTGATACGAAGATAAACTATTTACTGAATGTGATTTTGGAACGAAGTTCCTTACAGCAGTCTTGACATTTGGCTGGGCGACCGAACTGAAAAAAATGTGATACTAAAACCGTAAGAAAAATATATAACGGAAGTGACGTAATATCAGCCACACGACTGTATAATATGACGTTTGTACAACTAAAATATTACTAGTAAACCTTTTTTAAAATTATTTATGTCATTTTATACTGTCGACAAAAATAAATAAAGAGACATGTTTTTTTATTTCACTTAATAGTTTGAATTATTATTATTTTGTTTGATTAATTTTATTTTACGGTATTTGTTATTTTCTGAAATACTAAATTTCCTAAATACTTTTATGTACTTAATTAAAAACCAATCAACAAAATTAAAAAAAAATCAAGAACTAGAAAATATGTATAAAATTCATTTCTTTTTTTTCCACATTGTGTTACTTCTATACTATCCGAAGGAACTTCGTTCCTACCTGGTGTCCCATGACACCACATAATTTTATTTTACACAACTACATCGGCAAACAAGCGTACTGCTCACCTGATGGTAAGCGATTACCGTAGCTTATAGACGTCTGCAACACCAGAAGCATCACAAGCTCATTGCTGTTGTGTGGTTTTATGAAACCGCGTCGCAAGTGAAACTTTAATAAATAAAACATTTACATCAATACACAGATCAAAACACACAAATACCGCGGAACACTTGCGACCTGCGACATGCGACAGATGAACGAAAAATAAAAATTACCACAATAATTGTGTTTGCAGGCAAACGAAGAAAAACCGCCTTCAATTACATATATCGACAAGTAATACTACGTAGGTAGACAAAAAAATTGTCGAGTAGATACGCATTATCAAAAATTACTTCAAAACTTGTGATCAGGTCTCGATGAAATTTAAATGTGACCACATGATAAATATCAGTTTTCGATTAAATTAAAAATCATCAAAATCGGTACACCCAGTAAAAAGTTATGCGGCTTTTCGAGAGTTTCCCTCGATTTTTCTGGGATCGCATCATCAGATTCTGGTTTCCTTATCATGGTACCAAACTAGGGATTTCTCCTTTCTAACGAAACAAGAATTATCAAAATCGGTTCATAAACGACGGAGTTATCCTTGAACATACATTAAATATATATATACGGTCGAATCGAGTAACCTCCTCTTTTTCTTGAAGTCGGTTAAAATTATAGAATAATATTAAAAAGTGAAGCGGTCTTACTTCGTTAAGTACATCGATAAATAATAAATGACTTCAATCGATTAACACTTTGTTATTTATGGAAGAGGTCCGCCTGACAGTTGGTTTATATGTGATGTATGTGTGTGGAGTCACTGCTCACGTCAGCTTAAATGAGCTGTGTGATAAAATGTTCATGTTCTTTACGGATTTCAAATTATCTCTACAAATAAATAAATTGGAGTGTCTGTTTGTAATATTAAAATAACCTTGCATGCTCTTGCCGACGTTCCTGCTCTTATCGAGCCTACTGGAATTAGTCGCAATGATGGCAAGGGACCTGATGGATTGACGTTGGTTTCTGGGAAAGGGGACGGGCGCTTCTGTGGGACGCAACCTGCGTTGACACACTTGCTCCGTCTTATGTCAGGTAAACAGTCTTAAAAGCGGGAGCCGCAGCGGAAAAAGCTGAAACGACTAAACGGCACAAATATTCGTCACTAATTCCAAATTACTTCTTTGTGCCGTTTGCAGTCGAAACACTTGGACCTTGGAGTAGCAGTGCAAAAATTTTTTTAAATGAGATAACTCCTCGCCTTATTGCCTCCACTGGCGACAAGAGGGCTGGTGCATTTTTTGCCCAGAGAATCGGCATAGCGATTCAACGGGGAAATGCTGCCAGCATTCTTGGCACAATTCCACGCGGACATGATTTATACCACAACTATCTGTAAATATTTAGTTCTTAAGTTGTGAATTGTAAATATGTAACTATAATGTTTATTAAACTAATGTTAATAAAAAAATAACCGCTTTTTACTAAATTCATATGGATTCATATGGACACGGTACATATACCAAAATAACATTTTTACAATTTTTGTCTGTCTGTCTGTCGGTTTGTTCTGGCTAATCTTTAAAACGGCTGGACCGATTTTAACGGGATTTACTATCACTGGTATATAGCTGATGTAATAATGAGTAGCTTAGGCTACTTTTATTTTAGAAATTTGTTTATTATAATTCTGCGAACTGAACAATAATAAATGGCGGGTACAACTAGTTTTGACATATATCTAGAGTTATATCATCTGTAATTTATGTTATATAAGTGAACTAATTTCTTTAAGTAGCTACGTGGTGTATTTAATGTATGCCCTTCTCATCTAGAAAAAGGAATTTCCTCGTATGAAATCGCATTAGACGTTAATAATTACAACGAATAGAACATACTTTGACTTTCATAACCTGAGGTTAACCTGCCTAATTTTGGAGGCAGACAGGCAGACAATACTCGTATATATGTGTACATTATTTTTGTGTATAGAGTAAGACTAGTTATAGTTTTGTTTTAAGTCTAAATTTATGTCTAATTTATTAAACATAATTCAACTAACAAAACATCTTAAACAACATTGTTATATAACATACTTTGTTACACAATGTAAAACATAATATCAAAGGATAATACAATATTAGCTATAACGATTCACCTTCTATTTGAGATGCAATCTGACATTCTGCATCAGCGCCGATCTGCACCGTACCGTTGTCATGGCGACGCGCGGCCAACGACCCGACGCGTCTCCGCCTAACGTCCGCCCGCCCTACGCCCGCCCTGCATATTTTATTTGTAAACAACTACAATTAATTCTATTTATAACGTGTACGAAGCTGGAACGACGTCCCCACAGTGACAGAACATCAACTGAAGCCGTGGTCACGTTGGAGGAGCTGAAAATGAAATTAATCGTCTGAAGGGCGTAATTGTTTGTGTGCGGCGAAAGGGTGGTGCGTATACAGTGGTTACGTGAATGTGTGTGTAATTTACTATGAGGATAATAATGTGTGGTATTAATTTGACTGGGGTTGATTGGGATAACGTTGCTCTTTATTTGAACTGGATTTTGTGGTTATCGCGAGTTCGAGGGATGTTACGTTAACATCGCGTATGGGAACGTAAGTCTTTGTTACAATTTTATATTTTTCACATTTTCTTGCAGATTATAAATTAATGTTTATTTAATCATTAATATAGCACAGTACTAAATACATCAACTATGAGTTTTCAATATTTTTGATTAAAAAAAATAATCAGAAACATGTATACGATTATTTACAAAATTATAGTTAATATTATAGTTATACATTTTAATATAGATGTTTTAATAGAAACGTGTAACAATTATAAAAATAATTGTAACTTGTAATTGTTAAATAAACATCAATTACCCTGTGGTTAAAATATTAAACGCAAAAGAAATTAATTTGCGGTTGAAAGCATAGTTTTAGATTTATTTATAATTCTACAGAAGACATATTGAACAATTAATACAAAATTCTCGTTGCTAACGCTTATAATAACAAAATAATTACCTAGGAATAAATTATATAACGATTTTCATATTTTTTTAAAAACGACTTTTAGCGAGTTTTTATATGTCAAAAATGTATATTTAATTGAAATTAAATTTACATTAACATATAAATATTATAAACATATTGAGCAGATGTATTTAAAGTCGTAAAAACTCAATCAAAAACCCTTTGTTAAACAAACTGTTGGTAAAAAATATCGCTACCTATCTGTCTACTGCTGGACATAGGCCTCCACAAGTTTGCGCAAAAATAGCGTGAACTCATGTGTGTTGCCCATAGTCAGGTTATCCCGTCATCGGTCGGCTTTTTAAATTCCAAGGTGGTAGTGCGACTGTGTTATCCCTTAGTCACCTCTTACGACAGCCACGGAAAGAGAGGGGGTGGCTATATTCTTTACTGACGTAGCCACACAGCTTACCTGTATTTTAGAGTATTTTAATGTATCTATATTCGTAAACTGTCAACCTGTAATATTCCACTGCTGGGAATAGATCTCTTTCTTATGTAGGAGAAGGATTTGATATTAATCCACCACGCTGCTCCACTGCGCGTTGGGGGATATATCTCTTACTGTTAGTAACGATCGCTGTGAAGTGTCTATGATAACAACCGGGACCGATAGCTTAGTGCTCTCCGAGGCACGGTGGGGAGACCCTCAAGGACTGCACAAACACCCAGACCACGGAAAACAGCTGTAAGGCCAATACAAATGTTTATCATGTGCGGGGATCGAACCCGCAACTGCCAGCGCAACAATTCATGGCTGTGACCGTTGCGCCAACCCAAGTAGGGAATATATCCGCCAACCCGCATTGGAACAGCGTGGTGGATTAAGCTCTGATCCTTCTCCCACATGGGGAAAGAGGCTTATGCCCAGTAGTGGAATATTACAGCTAAAGCGTCTTTAGTGTCAATAAGGAAGTGCTCTACCCCAATAAGAAACTTACTAAAAGTTGTTGAAAGACCACATACACCTACATAAATATAAATGAATGTTTCTAAGCGCATCGAGCATGGCTCGACCAATGCGGCTAATTTTTTTTTGTGTGTTCCTTAAGGTTTTAATACTAAAAAACAAAATAAAAAAATCACTATTAATTATTGACAGAACGAAGTCTGTCCGGCAGCTAGTATCATATCATAATAAAGTTAGTTCGCCTTCTAATTGAAAGCCATTCAAACAAGGACTTGAATTACATTTAACCGATGTAATCTTATAGTTAACAGAGGGGTTAGTTTTTACGTTATTCATAGAACGGCGATGTATTTATAGTGAACATTTTAGGGTTGACAGTCGCTCTGGTATACATTCTATTGAAATTTGGGGCAGCACAACTGGGGAAGCAACTGTTCTTAAGCTGTTTTCGTCCCTGTCGCGAATATGGTGATCAGAGCTCTCGGGGAGGATAAGGGACTAGGGTCAACAATAACCATGCCATGCTCCTGATGCTATAGGCGTTCATATGTTACAGTACCCGTTTACCATCAAGCAGGCCGTATCCTTGCTTGCCAACCTTGTAGTATAGAAAAAGAAGTGATGTGTGTAGGTTCCGCTCGGGATGGATTTAATGATGTTTCCATTAATATTCAGACGGTTTTAAAAAATTATCAATATGTATATAAACTAGCTATGCCCGCGACTTCGTCCGCGTGGATTTTAACATAAAAGTTTTTTTTTTTCAGAGTTATAAAATAAATAAATTTCTAAAATATCTATATAAGCTATCTGCCAGTAAAAATCCCATCAAAATCGGTCCAACCGTTTCAGAGATTAGCCGGAATAAACAGACAGACATACAAAAATTATAAAAAAATGTTATATTGGTATATGTACCAAGTATACCTTCATATGTGTTTAGTATAAAGCGGTAATTTTAATATTACAAACAGACACTCTAATTTTATTTATATGTATAAAATATGTGCCAATGAAATTATGACGTAAAATACACAAGTTTGATAGTATGACGAATCGCTGATAGATAAGTTATTTAGGCTGCAAATAATGCGTTGGTCAGAGTGAACGCGTATCAACGTGTTAAGGCCGGGCATATGAATCGTAGGTATTGTATTTACAACTCTGACAAATTAGCAATTGAAACTCGGAGCTTAAAAAAGTGTTAACAATAATCATTCACTGATTTACAAACAGAAAATGATACTTGATAGTGGCGCCCCCTTTTTCCGGAAAAAAAGTGGCATTTATGTGGTCGGAAAATTAAAAAAAAATATAAGACATTTTAATTATGTGAGATAATGTTTTGTTTTCAAATGAATTATATTATGATTTTGTCGGCCCCTGAAAGTGCTACCCAAATGAAGAGCCTCGTTTTACACCATATCTAGTTCTAGAACTGGGTATGATATCTATTATATTCAACCTGTAGTATCCCACAGCTGGGCATAGCCCTCTTTCTACTTGTAGGAGAAGGCTTGGAGCATAATCTACAATGCCACATTATTGCGGGTTGGCAGGTGCAATGTATAAGCCGGTACGCGTCCAGTGTGTCGAAGGCTTTAGTCAAGAGTATTTTGCGATAGCACTCTAGTAGGTACGATTTATGACTAATAACAATTTCCACGAATACCAACGTCATCCACTCCACGTCTGTTCGCCAGCTGAAGCTATTTCAGCTAACATTCCGAATTCCTGACTTTGTAATTTTATATTCAAACACAATTTTTTTAAAGTAGCTGCGGAGTTTCTTGCCAGATCTTCTCTGCAGAATCTACATTCCGAATCGGTGGTAGCTTCACTTTTAAAAATAATAATTACTTTTAAAATTTTAATTCGTAAAATGACGAATCGAAAGTGCTCTTGAAGCCTATTTATATAGTTATTTTTGATTTTGATTTAAATTTTATTGTGAATTTTTAAATAGGTAAATTTTTATGTATGGAAATTCAATTTATAGCTTAATATTCACGAATAAGAAAAAACACACAATTATCTGTGACCTTTACAAACTAGGTTGGCAAACAAGCGTAAGGCTCACCTGATTGTAAGCGATTACCGTAGCCATAGACGACTTCAATAATACAAGCATCACAAGCGCATCGTAATACTTCCGGAGCTCTGGTCACCTTACTCACCACAGGAACACAATAATGCTTGAAAGCACTATTATTTAGCTGTGATCTTTTGTTAGGTCGAGGTTCTTCCCCAGTCGGTCTGCTCTAGATTTTGAATAGGATATATCCTGCTATGCACGTTAAGTTGTCGGTTCCGGTTGTTATCATGTACACCTGATAGCGATCGTTACTCATAGTAGGGAATATATCCGCCAACCCGCACTGGAGCAGCGTGGTGTATTAAGCTTTGATCCTTCTCCTATGTGGGGAAAGAGGCCTATGCTCAGTAGTGGAATATTACAGGCTGAAGCAGGATACCTGATATCCAGCCGATAGTCGGGGGACTTTTGCTGGCCGGACGACACGAACTCACACGTCTGAGGGGTGGCCTTGTTGTGAGCGAGGCCACCCCACCATTGTGCAGGGTCCCGGAGGATTTGTCCGGGCCGACCGCCGGTACGACCCCATCTCGCCCTACCCTGGCGGACGACTGCTCACACGTGATGGTTTTTTAGTCAGTTGGAGTCTGACATAACCCTCTGGCGCCCCCGCGCTGGAGGGTATCCATGAAGGAAAAAAAAGGATATCTTGCTATGCCCTACCTCAGTTAAATATTATTAAACTCCATGACTATCAACCAGAAACCCTAACCTAAAACACTTACGACTACACCCTTCCGTCAGTCCCTCCGTCCCTAACTTTTAACTTTTCATTAGTTTTATTTTAGTTTCAACGACGGAATACAGTAATAAAAATTATGTGAACATTTCAAGTTTCTATTTTGGTTCTGAAGATCTAAAGACTTCTGTGAACGAATAGATTGTGGTGTTTTAGTTGAATTGCTTACTTTGAATATTTCAAAGCAATCGCATACAAGCTCAGACCAAAGGGATACAAAAATAACTTTTTTGAAGTCATGTCAAAAAAAAAAGTTGATGCGAACGGAACCGCAGGAAAACCATTGTAATATAAAACTCATAATCGTATAATTAATTTCAAATAGTTTTTTACGCAGTTACTTGCAACTGCAAGCTATGTTGTGATATAATCATAGTCCTACTATGGCGGCTGTCATATTAATATTTAAAACTGTCGCGTCTGTCAGTAATGACTGACAGTGACCAATAAAGTTCTAACGTTAATATTATTTTAAATTGTTTGTCAACTTGTTAAGTACATTACATACGTAAAGCGGTCAATCAATCACGTAAGGCTCAAAAAGGAAGGGTAATGGGTCCGGGAACATCACGACATATATAGGAGGACGGTGCTATGCCTCAATAATGCCAACAGGCGCGATACCTAAACCAAAAAACAGCCAATAAACACCCTGCTATCTTAATTTGTACCACGATGTTTAATTTCCAAAAATTTAATCAAATTATACATGTGTTTAAAGATAATGTTATTTGGCTATTTTTTTTTTATTTTCTAAAACTTCGTAAAAACTTTTTTTTTACAGAGAGAAAAGTTAAGAAATTCGTGCAGAAAGTTTTGAAATTACAGACAATTTTGATTATGTAAATATTTCGCAAGACCTATCTTGGCTGTCCTAACAGCCTCTGTCGGATCGGCGGACATACTATGAGTAACGATCGCTATCAGGTATTAATGATAATAACCGACACCGACACATAGGGTTGGCTAGCTAAATAATAACAAAGAACAAATATAAATGTGTTCCTTTAAATGAAAACGCAATAAATGTTCTTTATGATAGCGTCAATGTATCGCTTACTAATGGATTATTGGTGGGCGGCGGAGCTGGCGTCCAATTACGACAATTACTAGCCGTCGCCCGCTGGTTTACTTGCTGGCTCGAATTAGATGTTATGTGCTCTGCGGTGGACTAGTTATTTTTATAACAATGGGAAGGTTAAAGGCCGTTAATTAAATAGATGTTTCCGAGGTAATGTGTTTTGTGTTGATTGAAGTGACGTACTTAGAAATTTTTAACCGACTTCCAAAAAAGGAGGATGTTCTCAATTTGATTTTTTATTTTTTCAATGTATGTCACCTCAGAAATTTTGACTGGGTGAAACGATTTGAATTTTTTTTAAATGGTGGCGTGTCAAGTAATTTTCGAGTTATATCTAATAATGCGTATTTACTTGACTATTTTTCGTCACCCTACATTGTATCATACCGCCATAGATCAAGTAAAAAAAGTTAGAAAGTTAGTAGATAATGCGCGGCCTTTGTTGTTACTGAAGCCACAAAACTCGGCTCCTTCAAGTAAACACACGCGTTCACGCACACATATGCATCAAACTACGCTCATTTTCGTTAGTATCTCACGGGGCCTCGTACAGTAACTTTGCCTTCAAAATGCCGTTCTTATGTAATTAAATGGTACAAAAACAATACCAAAGTGAATAAAAAGTCTGAAGAAACATCGTTTCACACGTAAGTACATACAAAACTTTATATTTCTTGTTATTCCAAAATAATATTGAGGTTATTCGGAACTTATAATTTCGATGTCCCGAAATGACGTACCGAGGGAGTGTTACCAGTAATTTTTATTTCCATTAGCCCAAAATGCGGGTAAGTAAATTGTAGGCAATCATAGAAAAATAATTAAGTAGAAAGTGGACAATATTATTGTTTTTTTTTTATCGTGTGATTTTTATGTTTTTCCTAAATTAAGTCAAGTTAAATATGAATTTTTAACTCGTTTGTTTCTGTTTAAATTTGTGAATTAACTACTCATATTTTACTACTAAATATCATGGTTTTAGGTTTCCAACGAATATTTTAATAGGAGATGAATGGGTAGCTGCTTTACGACTGAGCCGAAATGAACTACAACGACAGCCATCCTCATCTAGTTGGTTTGTTCAAACCATTTTGATAAAGCTGACATGTACGGTACAAAACGTGGACTTCGCAGAGTACCATCAAGTATATACTGCTACTTACTACTACGTATTTTAATGTTATATTTTTTGTTCTAGGACCGACCCGATGAGTCTAAATCAGTCGTTAACCAAGATTCAATCTTTGATACACCTAGAAAACATAAACTAAGAGAAAAGTTAAAAAAACAGGAACTTAATTTAAAAACAAAAACGTGTGGCACTCGGGGACTGCCGCGGTAAAGCTATTGCATAGCATTTTGGATCAACTTATGCAATTATAATTATTTATTTATTTTATTTATGCAGTATTTCTTTTTCTTTGATATTAATTCAAGTTACACTTTTTGATCGTGGTGACCGATAAGAAAACAAATTTTTTTCTTTTATTAAATAAATAAAAAGTTAATATTGTTTAAAATATTTTTATTATTTTACAATACATGTGGGTTTTATTATCTTACAGTAGCTGTTGGTTATTCAGGAATATTTATCATTGAAACTATAGGTTTATGATAACTGAAATAAGAAACATAAGTTTGCGACTTAATATCCTCATAAACAGCTGCTTATGTATTCGTCCGATTTCGGAGCAGCTCGTCTCGATTCGTGCGAGTTTCGTAGAGTCGTACAATACGTCTAATCGCACGCACACAACGCCGTGTCGAAGACTGCCGAACTGAAACGACGTTAGACGATGCACGGCCTTCAAGCCACACCTCGGTGCCCGTCGGAGTGGGGAGCGTGAGGTTTTTTCGTTACGGAATTTCTGGATTCGGTCCCCGCGCTCAAGGCCCGCGATAGAAGCTATGCAATAGCTTAAAAATGTAAAAATAAAATCAATTTATTACAGCAAAGAGTTAGACGTCTTTAAAGCAGGAACTTGCCCCTCAGAGGAATCATCAATTACTTAAAAATGCAAGTTTTCATTGACACAGATTTCGTCGACAGAATCGAAAAAAGGAGTAAATATATTTAAAACTATAAACTGGTTTTTATTTTCACATACCTATATTTTACCTATATTAAATTAATTGTTAATAAAAATGTTAGGGACTTTTTTTAAAAAGTGTCAACACTCACTCACACATCTTTAAAAAAGTGGCTTCAGTTTTCTGTTCTATGCATACCGCAAAACCTTTCACTGGTTATACCAATTTTGAAGATTCTGAATTTAATCGAAAGCTGATACTTATCTTGTATAGTTCCATTAAACTTTGATCAAGATCATATGACTACTTTTTGACTAATATTTGATAACGTGTATTTACTTGACTATTTTTTCGTCTAACTACGTTGTTTCTTTTTTTTTATATCACTAGGTCGACAAACAAGCGTACGGCTCACCTGATGGTAAGATATTACCGTAGCTTATAGACGCCTGCAACACCAGAGGCATCGCAAGCGCGTTGCCGACCCAATCCCCAATCCCCCCAGGAGCTCTGGTCACCTTACTCACCAACAGGAATACAATACTGCTTGAAAATAGTATTATTTAGCTGTGGTCTTCTGTACTACACCAGTCGAGCTGCTCCATATTTTGAGCAGGAAATTCCCGCTGTGCTCATCAGTTGAGCCGTACGCTTGTTTGCCGACTTAGTTATATATTTAAAAAAAAAAAGTCCTAATTATTAATTTTGTGTGAAATTGAAGTGTCGTGGCAATTTTTTTAATATTGTTCTGTCTAGATGCTCTACACAACTAAAAACTTCATATTTTAAGCATATATAGATTTATTTATTTCCTTTTACAAATGATGATGATAACATTAATTAGCAAATTTAATATAATTGCATTTTAATTATAATTAATGCGTACGTGATTCTAATTTGAATAGGGTTTTCCTAGAAATCAAATCTATAAATATATTTACGTTATTAGTCATCCCGTTATTTGAGGAAAGCAGTTATTATTTAAAGTAATTATTATTTATTAAATTAAATGTATTTAACAAAAATCTCGATTTTCCTCGTGTGCAAATTTATTTATTTATTTTGTGTATTTCCAAGCAATATCTTAACAATAATGTATAAAATATTTTAATAAAATTAATTTAAATTGTAAATGAAAAGAAATGAAATAAATGTTCTGTTCGCATAAGGTGGTTAACTTAACGAATGCCAAAAAAATGTTTAATATGCCCGTACATACCACTGCTGGACACAGGCCACTTTCTCCATTTAGGAGTTCCTGAGATTAATCCACCACGCTGTTCCACTGCGGGTTGGCGGTTACCAAAATTCACATTCACAAAAAAATCTTAACAAATATAAAAAAAGTTAAGGTTGCAAAAATACCAATCAATCTACAATTATTATATCCACAGCTTTATTAAATATAACAATAAATAAATGAGTTTCTCTAGTGTAGACCGAGAGAACAATCTGGACGAAAAACATTCTCGCTACTTTTTTAAAATTTAAAATCACATACATACATGACAATAAAAAACTATTCAAACCGCATCAAAATCAGATGCTCCGCTTAAAGAAAGAAAAAAAAGAGGGAGTTTTAGACCACACGACTGAAGTAAGACTTCTTTAGCTCCATCTAACTTATATCTCCCTCTCAACTTCCGTTCGCCTCACCCGATCACACTTATCGTAACGCTCTCGTCACGCATTCACCAGATTACTCCGCAATTCAAGCGTGCGTAAAGAATTACTACAAAAATCCGTAAAAGTAAAAGAGACATAAAATCTATGTAATATGGCATAAGACATGTTATGATGTACGAAGTTCCGTGAGCTAGGTTTTATATGTTGTTTACTGACAGAGTAATTGTTATGTGTTTTTTTTTAAATATTATAGTTGTCACTTAACGTCAGCCTAGCCGTGATAAGGTCGTTCATATGTAATAAATATATATTGAAAGAAAATATTACAGTATTTAAAACCTGTTCGGGATTGTTCAGAGGTGAGCCGGACAGTCCCCATGGAGGAGAAGTCTGGTCTTTTCGCCGAGGCCAGCCAGTCGCTTGAGGGATCCTGTTGCCTGCAGATCCGGGACCCTCCAATTAAAGCGGCTGAAGGCTCCCGCAGGGGTTTTAGTCGGTAGTGCACCCCCAAGTGCTGAAGCCGACATACGGTCTAGGAATGCCTACCCGGGCATCCTGGATATCACCCGTAAATGAGTTACCCTGCGACATCAAAAAAAAAAAAAAAAATTAAAACCTGCGGTTTTATTTACGCCCTAACAAGACAAATTTCACATCTAAATATAAAAACTTAGTCATTACAACCTTAAAAGTGCCGATGTCCACATACAGTCTCAGTTAAAGTTTTCAGACTTTGTGAAGGGTCTGAAAAGAAGACGCGTCTAATTACACCACGACTTTAAACTCTGCTGAAAATGAAAACGGTCGTCAAGTGAAGGAGCTCAAGACTCGGGGGACCTCGCCTTGATCCAGCAACAAGTGACCTGGATGATGTGGAATGTTTTTATTTTATATTCATTTTTATCTCTTAAGAAAAAATCTTGGTTTTTTAACGGACTTCAAAAAAGGAGGAGGTTACTTAATTCGACTGTATATATACACATATATATATTACTGTGACTGTATTTATATATACGTGCCGTTATAAATATTATTTGTACCCTTTTCCGCTCACCACGCATCCATTCCTTTACCTACCATACCTTTTTCGCTGACTCTGACAGTCCTAGCTCACAACCGAGCATCCCAAACATCAGTCAATCAGTCTCGATCCAACATCCATTCCCGGCGGCTGTCTTAATCAATAATTCTACTTTCAATTACTAAATCCATTTTTAAAAACAAAACTACGTCGAGGCTCGTAACAGCACACTTAGCTTGACTATTTTAGAAAATGAAATGAATGAAACCGAACTATTTATTTCGTTATAAGTTACACATGTGGCGTATCCACGCTTAAACAAACTTTTTATATCGGCGTAACAATCAAACCTCATTTCATGTTTTTATATTGTTTGTAAAAATGTTTTTTGATAGATGTCAAGAACTTGTATTTTGAATTCTTCTTTATATTTTACTAGCGACCCGCCTCGGCTTCGCACGAGTGCAATGCTGATAATAAATATAATATATAATAATATGCGCAAAAAATGTGTTTATTTACGACATCACATTAGAAACCTCTAAAACTCTCAGTGTTCCTCTATTATATTACGCATGTATTATGTATATATGTATATTATTAGTATGTATATGTATATACAAAGTCAAGCATTATATAAAGTTAAGCCGTCGGTCCCGGTTGCTATCATGTACACCTGATAGCGATCGTTACTCATAGTAGGGTATATATCCGCCAACCCGCATTGGAGCAGCGTGGTGGATTAAGCTCTGATCCTTTTCCTACATGGGGAAAAAGACCTATGCCCAATAGTGGGATATTACAGGCTGAAGCGATATATAAACCATACTCAGTGATCCGTCTATTTACTAAAGAAAACCGAATTAAAATCCGTTGCGTAGGTTTAAAGATTTAAGCATACAGACAGCGGGAAACGACTTTGTTTTATACTATATATTATGTTTTACGGTTCATTAATTCTATTGCATATATTGCTACGTGAACATTGTTTTATATTATTATTTTTCTTTAATAAAAAGTCGGTGGAAATATCAAATATTTTATTATCTCATTCGCTCAACACACACGAACGTCAAAACAAATTGACATAAAAAAGAGTCGTGATAGCAAATCAACTAACAATTTTAAAATTGTAACAATTTAACATTAGGTACATTAAATTAATAAACAAATTTATATACGCAGTCTCTAGTCCATTGTCTCGGTAGACATCGCTTTTTTATAATGTCACGTTATCAACATATTTTAAGAAAATCGTAAAATGATTCGAATGAAGTCGCGGCCATAGCTAGTATAATAAGTACGAATCCATACGAGTGCCCCAAATACAATGTGTTCGTCGAATTGATACAGAAGTTTCCTCGTAAATACCATAATAAAGGAAATCTCGAACAGCTGACTTGTCGGTGGAGTACAGCGGCGCTTGTTTGTCCCAAACTTTTATTATTGACTTCGTAAATAAATGACCAACATCTGAGGAGGAGGATAATTTTAGCAACAATAGAATCGTTCTAATGATTTATATGTTCCACATTTATTTTAACTGCAAAAAAGAAGGACGTATGTGTTATCTCCAGGGCCGGATTTAGAGGTCTGGAGGCCTCGGGGCAACAAAGGAGTGAAGGCACCTTGGCCCCAAATTATTTTCCAAATAAAGTGGACATTTTTTAAAAGGTAAAATGCGAAAAAATATGTAAAGAAAAGTTGTTTACTAGTGTTTATTAGTCTAAATTTGAAATTGTTTTTTCTGAAGTCTCTATTATGGAGGCCCCACTTTTGTGGATGTCCCGGGGCTGTAGCCCCGGTCGCCCTTTCCTAAGTCCGGCCCTGGTTACCTGCTAACTATTTTCCTGTTACAGTCAGAAGTTTCAAAACGACAACCGCTGTAAGTCTCATAGGATTAATCCGCACGTGGCAAACATTTATATTGACGGTACAGATGTTTACCGTCATCTGGCCGTTTATGCTTGTGTATTGTTTCCGACAAAAGAAAAAATCCTGCTAGGAGGCGATAAGTGGGAGGACGTTTATTTATTATTTATTTATAATTATCTTTTAATGACAGATGGAGTATTTTTAATCAAATACTAATTAGGTTAATTGATGACAAGTGGTTACTAATCAACAGTAAAAATGCACATTATGTTAGTCATTAAGAAATGAAAACGCTAAACTTGACCACGCTTTAATACAAAGAAATTATTACTTACACATGATCCATACTTTAGACAGGGAAATGCGAGCATACCATAGTACATAGGGATCCGTACCATTAATTGTTTACTAACACATTATAAAGTAATTAAGATACTGTTTGAAAAAATACGACAATACATTATAAAGTAATTAAGATACTGTTTGAAAAAATACGACAATAGTCTGTAAGTGTGTGTGTGTCTGTGTATATTTGATTGCTTGATTGATTGACTCAGCTTGTAACGTCCCGCTGCTGGGCGTAGGTATCTTTCTCTATGTACGAGAAAGATCATATAATCCACCACGCAGCACTGCTTTATGAATATAGACAACCTTACCTTTATTTTATTCCTTAATTTATTGACTAATAATACTAAATCTATAATATAAAAATGAGTCGCTGAATGTGTTGCTAAGCGCAAAACTCGAGAACGGTTGGACCGATTTCGCTAATTCTTTTTTTAAAATATTCCTTGAAGTACGAGGATGGTTCTTACGGAGAAAAAATAAAAAAAAAAAATTTAAATTTCCTGAAAAAGTCTAAAAACAACACTTTTCAATACTCCAATACAAAAGATTTGTGATAATACTTAAAATTCAATTTGAACTTTAATACCATACGATAAAGTTTGTGTTAGGCGATACGAAGTTCGCCGGGTCAGCTAGTATTGTATAAATATCTCTGGTTATTTTGTTTTATACCCATACGCAGGATTTCTACCCTCTGGGCTGTGAAGTATAATGCGTTTTTTGTATTTAAAACAGACGGACACACAAATCAATGAATTCGTGTTCATAAATAGGTATTAAAAACAGTAATCTGTACTGTGACTACACATCATAGTACAGGGTTGTACCGTACCCTTAATAATTTAACAGTATAGTTCTAATAAAGGACTTCGTTGACACCTTTTATCGAACCCTAAAAATTATGATAAAGCTTTACCAATAAGGCAGAGCTTTTATTAATAAAACGAAAATCGATAAGCGTCGTTCTCACGCCTTTGAAGCTGTTCGTATTTGACAAGTTCGTTGACACCGCTTTGTTTCTTCTTAGCGTTTCATGGAATATCGATGTGACTACCTTTGATACTATATAAGGGCGGTACAGTCATCCATATTATAAAGCTGAAGTGTTTGTTTGTTTATGCGCTAATATCAAGATCGACTGGTTCGAATTGTTAAATTGATTTTGTGTTGGATTGTCCCTTTATCAAAGGCCATAGGCTATATATTATTTTAGTACGATTTTTCCACAAGTTAATGCGGGTGAAATCACGGGGAACAGCTAGTTAATTGTAATTTGGAATACACTGCATTGAAATATTTGTACAAATACAAATATCGATTCTGAAGCAGGGAAGCGAACCAGCAACCACTGGTTTAGGCGCTTACACGGCACACGCACCTCTACACCAGAGTTCCTATCTTGATAATGTAGGGTACTAATTAAAATATTAAATATAAAGATATCAAAAGAAACTAATATATTTGACAGATTATAGTTTTAATTGCAATAAAATAATCGTGTAATCGTTGAGAAAGATTAGTGAGGTCACGTTATCAGCGCTCGCAGCGCGATACGGCTGTCGGCCCCGATCATCGTGTCATCGTACAGTCCTGAAATTAAATCGGGTTTTAACAAACATATCAAATTACTGTAACCTACTTTCTAATTACTAGATATCTTTTTAGGTTTTTAGGTTCATTTTTATAATTCACATTTTTTAATATAATTTGTGATGGCGACGATGACCGTTCATGTCAATGACCAAAGAACAAGACCTATTTCCCTCCGGCGTGGGGTAAGACAGGGGGATGTAATATCACAGAAACTGTTTACCACTGCGCTAGAGGATGTTTTTAAGACCTTGGATTGGGGGGAACGAGGCATCAACGTCAACGGTGAATTCATCTCTCACCTTCGTTTCGCCGACGATATTGTCATCTTTGCGGAGACGCTGGATGAGTTAGGCCAAATGCTAGCCGGCCTAAACGAGTCCTCCCGACGTGTCGGTCTCTGTATGAACTTGGATAAGACGAAAGTTATTTTAAAGTAAGTTTAACAACCAAGTCATACCGATACCGGTATCGGTCGATGGTACCCTCCTCGAAGTTGTTCAGGATTATATTTACCTAGGCCATACTATCGAACTAGGCCGCAACAACTTCGAGAAGGAGGCCGATAGGAGGATTCGGTTGGGCTGGGCGGCTTTTGGCAGACTCCGTCGAGTCTTCACTTCGAAGATTCCGCAATGCTTGAAGACAAAAGTTTTCGAGCAATGCGTCCTCCCTGTGTTAACATACGGAGCCGAGACGTGGACACTGACGAAGGGACTGGTCCACAAGTTTAAAGTCGCTCAACGTGCAATGGAACGGGCTATGCTTGGGGTCTCTCTCAAAGACAGGATTAGAAATTAGACTATCCGCGAGAGAACGAAAGTAACCGACATACCCCACAGAATTAGCAAGTTGAAGTGGCAGTGGGCTGGTCATCTGTGTTGCAGGACCGATGGCCGTTGGAGTAGACGGGTCCTAGAGTGGAGACCGCGTCTTGGCAAACGTAGTGTGGGACGTCCTCCGGCCCGTTGGACCGACGATCTACGTAAGATTGCCGGTGTAGGCTGGATGAGGATTGCGGAAGACCGGGATGTGTGACGCGAACTTGGGGAGGCCTATGTCCAGCAGTGGACTGCGATAGGCTGAAGTGTGTGTGTGTGCGTGTGTGTGTGTGTGTGTGTGTGTGTGATGGCGTTGGCGTGGCGTTGGCGTGGCGTTGTGCTGGCGATCGCGGATTTAGTCGCGGTTCAATCAGATATTTTTATAGGCTTTGATGGTAACCTATACCTTGGCCTGGATGTTTGGCTTATATATTGTGTGTGTCCGGACTCCCGGACTGAGGGGTAATGGTAATAGGGGGTAGGGGATGTTGGGAGTGGGACGTTTATTTATTTATTTTGCATTATAAAAAAAAACTTTATTTATTTATTACATAGACACACTTTGACACGTCATAAAAACATTGCAAGTAGACATACAAAGTTAAACATAGGTACAGTACAGTATAATTTGCCTTTTAAGGTGTATTCAGCAATTATTATTAAACAACAGTTAGTGAGCACATAGAGTTGACAGCTATGAATCAATACAAAACAAAAGCACGGTTAAGTCTGATAAACAAACATAAAATCCCAACAGATATATAGAATACTGTTAATTAAACGAATTGTAAGCAACCAAACAATTTTTGAAAAATTCTTTAGAATCAATAGAAAAAAAAATGTCAATGTCGCCTACTTAAAACTTAACAAAAAAAAATTCATTTGTTTAGAAATTAGATCTTCAGGATTTTATCGAATATTTGGTAAAAAAAATGTGTACAATAGAGTACAATTAATAATAAGTTACAACTATTGGGTATATATAGATAAACATTACTTTGTTGAAACAGTGTTGCCAATCTTAAAGTATGATGAGTGATACCATTCTTCTCATTTTGTACTGTCATACTACAGTCCGAAGGGTTCTATCCCTCAGGTATAAAGTTATTGTTTCCATAAATGTGACTAACAGAACATTGTTATGCAGAATCTTGTGAATAACTGTTCATTGCAATTTTTTTTGTATTTTATCTTACGAATAAATATTTCTAGCATTGTTTTAATCCTTGTTCTTATATTGATAATAAGCTTGCTTGAAAGTATTTGTATTACTTAGAGTAAAGCTGCTTTATGTAAATAGTTTTTTTTTTTTTTAAATACACACACGGTCGTCTGTTCCTAAACTATAAGCAACTTAATGCTTGCATTAGAGGTAACATCTGACTGGTATACTACATATATTTTTTCGATAAACATACATACAAATAATACATATATAAATAAATATATAAGACACCCAGACACGGGGTCTCACCCCGTGTCTGGGTGTGTGTGGGGTCACTATAAAAACTGCGCCAACGGACTAGTTCTACCCTCAAAATCAGTGAAACTCAAAATCAAAAATGATTTTATTCAAGTGTTGGATCAATTCGGTTTTCAATTAAATAAACTCGGATCACAAAATCATTCATTGATTTATTTCACTGCTTGATCTGTTTACATTGAAATTTTCTCCCACACTGACATTACAAAGTGATTATTCTTACATCTAAACTCTTATTTCCATCTACCCTACAAATATGATTCACTTTAAACATTCATACGTATAAATAATCGATACTAACAATTATTCTAGTTTTAACATTGATATTATTACTTGATTATAACATTATCAATACTTAATTCTAATAATTGATTAATACTCGATTTTAACACAAGTTACTTTTAAAAGCACTTGAAATTAAATTGTTTGTTTTAATAATTTACCTCATCACATTACATCACAGCAGCCTTTCGCAGTCCGTTATTGGACATAGGCCTCCACAAGTTCACGCCAAGTTCTCCCGCCATCGGTCGGCTTTTTAAGTCCGAAGGTAGTAGTGGGACTGTGTTATCCCTTAGTCGCCTCTTACGACACCCTCGGGGAAGAGGGGGTTAATTTACCTTATTTTACCTAATTGAACGCATGAGTTCGCGCCATAATGTTTGGCGGGAACTCGTGTGTTTTGCCCACAGTCACCACGCTGGGCAGGCGGGTTGGTGACCGCAGGACTGGCTTTGTCGCACAGAAAACGCTGCTGCCTATAAAACATTGTAAACTTAATCTGACTTATAATTAATTCGGTACCTACGCATCAGACACTTGTTCATTATGTGTATTAGTGATTATTATGACCAATTACAACTTAGTAGGTATTCGTGCACGTGATTTGAACTGAACGTTCAATGTTACGACCGACGTATCTCGTGTCAGACATAATAATTATTAATAAACAACAATATTCATATACACAGATGTATGTAATTACTTTATTATTTGTTAGGATATGATGGATACGAAAAATACTTTTTTCGATAAATCCAATGAAACGTCTGGTCTAAAACTAATTTGACCAATTTTAATGACAAAATAGTGCACATGATTTTTGCAAATTAAAAAAAAATGTAGTTGTGGTTGTGTGTGAGACAGACGATAGAGTGAGATAGTTGATAATAGTTTCGCTTCTATTTTCAAATTACAATACAATTATAAATCAATTATGCTAATGACATTATTATAATTCCTTAAAAGAAACTGCGCTTTATTATAAATAACGTACCAAGTCAAGTATAATTTAATTAATATATATTCTAAGTTAAAAAATAAAAGTTATTACATTAAAAACAAACCCGATCCATAACCATACGCGTGGCGTCTTATCACTGAGTCAGCTGTTCCTTATCAGATGGACTGTGCTTTCTCTCGATATCAGTTTGACCGCGACGCCCGGCGGCGGTGCACGTGGTGTCCGCTGGATATTAATCTGACAGTTCTTTTTTTAAATTTCAAAATGAAAAATATATTTTTGTAATATCATTTAATTTTTTTTTTTTTTTTTTTGCATATATGCCAGTACTTTCAAAGTGATTATAGTGTGTAAAATATAAAAATAAAAAATAAAATTATTGCAATTTATGTACAAACACGTGTGTTTTTATCTTGTGTTTTGTTCAGCAGTCCGTCAGTTATAAGAAGTAAGTCGTTTTGTTTATTTTATCTATTTATATTTGTAATTAAAAACAATGTTATAAGCCAGTATTCTTACCTACAAGTTTTTAATATTAAAAAGAGACATTAAAGATTTAAAAAAATATATGTATATATAATGTAAATTATATTTTTTAAGCGACTTCAAAAATGGAGGAGGTTTTCAATTCGACTGTATTTTTTTTATATATATTACCTCAGAACTTTTGACTGGGCGGGTGGACTTTTGAGTCGATGATTTTTTATTTTATTTTATCGAGAGGTCAGAGGTGGTGCGTGTCATGTGGTCATTTTTGAGCAGTTTTTCGTCGACAGTCGTTGTGTAACTCATAACTTTTTTTTTTCGTTGTTTTTTATCGATGTAACTGAAGTCGGTTTCTTTTCGTTTGCGAGCAAACACAATTATGTATACTAATTTGTAAAACTCCGAAAAAGTTTACACAATATTGTAACAACTTAAAATTCTAAATTTTTTGATTTAATAAATAATTTGTATCTTAAAATCTATAAATATTCAAGTTCATAATGAAATATAATTAATTATTACGTTTTCCTACATTACATCCATCAATTAAGATAAGCAGACACAAAACTAAATCAGAATTACCGTAAACATCTAAAATCAAAATCTCCTCACATCTTGAAGTTTATCTTATACCTAAACAAATATGTTCTTTGTTCAACGATTGGATCCAGGTGAGTTTGAATAGTTCGCTAGTAAATCGTCTTGTTGATGTATCTTAAACACTTAACTAGAATGCTACGAACTCACTCAAATTACTTCAAGGTTTTGATTTTGTACTGTGTGATATCATCATGTAATATATGCTTGGCTCTTTGTACTACTACTAGCCTCTTAGTCAAAAAATGGTTCGTAGTTCGTTTTCGGTCCAATCTCGATTCGGTAAAATATTGTTAAACGAGAAACAATGAGTGAAACCACTATCCATACCAGTTAAGTTTCGATCAAATGACACTCCAGCAGAGATCCGTCTTTTGTTTCTTGTTTAGATGCACTTCAGCCTATCACAGTACACTGCTGGACATAGGCCTCCACAAGTTCGCGCCAAAAATGACGTGAACTCGTGTGTTTTGCTCATAGTCACCCGCTGGGCAGGTTTGGCGACCGCAGGGTTGGCTTTGTCACACCGCAACGCGCGTATTTTATAAACTTATTGTTTATGGAAATTTATGTGAAAAGCTTTGGTATTTTATTCAAATATTGTCAAATGTAACTGTAATGCACTATATCTACTTTAAGGCTTATCGTGTATATTAAAATTGAACACGTTCAGAATCACTAACCGACATGTCGAGACAAGTTCAAGGCGCTATGATGTAACTTCATCATCTGTTACTGTCGACCTATCGCGTGTTATACTGATAACAAAGTATTAACCGTGCGATTTGTGAATATCTTTTAATCATTTAATAATATAGTTATTAAAAAATACGCATTAAAAAATAAACAACTTCTCAATAGACATTATTAATAATAAGGTATCAGCAAAAAAAAACTGGTGCCGACCACACGACTGAAGTACAACTTCCTTAGTTACCGCAAAAGTAATATACAGAACGTAACTCTTTCTATCTTCACTAACCTATATCTCCCTCTCAGTTTCCGTTCGCTTCGCCCGATACCACTTTTCGTAACGCTCTCGTCCCGCAATCACCAGCTTATACCCCTAGTCAAGCGTGCGTATAGAAGTTCTTCAAAAACTATTGCGCTAGCTTTAATGCTTTAAATGAAAAATTTGATGCCCGCTCATGCCAGATTTCGTCGTGGTCTGGGCACGTGTTCGTGCACTTTCGGAATCATATCACATTGTTGTAGGAACTTGAGTGTACGGCGTAAAAGTCCATCGTAATTTGTATAACTACATCATAATATTATGAACTTGTGTAATAGAAAAAACTAAACATTGACCTTGAATAATCCTACTAAAGTAATAAATATGAAAGTTAAGACAAAGCGTTTAAGTAAAATTCACGCAAAAAATAGTGATTGCAATGGTACTTGGTACATAGATAAGCGGAAGATTTTTTTTAAATATATAGACTAGCGCTTGACTGCGATCTCACCTGATGGTAGGTGAAGATGCAGCCTAAGATGGTGCTCGCTTGCCTAGAAGATGCCTATTCACTCTTGATTTAAAATACTCTAAAAATACTCTAGATGAATAGATAGGTTAGGTTTAATCCCAATGTTTGCATATGTTTAAAAGTTACACGGGTAAAATAGAGTTGATTATAGTGCATAGTACCTTTCTCAATGTGAATTTGAAATATTTCAAGATGGATCAAATCAATCGCGCTGTAGCCCACGCGAGGTTGAAGATGTAAAACAAATACAAAATATAAGTTATGAGTTGTTATCATAAGCAAAGCTGTTATTTTTTTTATTTTTTATTCTAGGTTAAATGTTTAAATTTTTTGTATTTTAGTAAAAGATCCGATTTAGAGATGAATGACACTGATTATGAAATAAAAATTAAATTTTAAATTTTGAATTAAATATAGCCTGTCCAGGTATATTTCAGCCAAACCTTTCGCGATTTTTTCTAACATACTCAAATAAATATAAAATAAGATTTTAGATTAACATGGTTACTTCTATTACGAAAATTATTCGAAAACGGGATATTTACCATATTTATTATTTTCGCTTTGCGGAGCTCGATATTTCGACAATCTTGAATGACTTTCTATTTAGTAATTAACAAGTACTCATATTATTATATCTCTAGACGTACACTCCTAGACTATATTCCAAAGAACTTAATCTCTACAGCAGTAATAATTAATATCCATACACAAAATGTAAATAAATTTTAACTGCGTCTAACTTAAGCTTAAACAAGGCAGGCTTACCTGCGTTGACTTGAACCTAGCGTCCCCTCCGTAATTCCCATTACCGGGAAATACAAACGTTACTAATTATGGTTTTGAAACACGCATACTTTTTTGGTAAATAAAACGTCTTTGAATGCTAACCGTCAGTAAAGATTAACGAATATAAAAGGTTAGTTATTGTCGCTTTTTAACCGACTTCAAAAAAAGGAGGAGGCTACTCAACTTAATATATGTTTTTTTTTTTGTGTATGTTCGGGGATAACTCCGTCGTTTAAGGACCGATTTCGATAATTCTTTTTTTGTTGGAAAGGGGATATCCCTATTTTGGTACCATGATAAGGAAACCAGGATCTGATGATGGGATCCCAGAGAAATCGAGGGAAAGTCTCGAAAAT
Source organism: Melitaea cinxia (assembly GCF_905220565.1). Classification (NCBI taxonomy): domain Eukaryota; kingdom Metazoa; phylum Arthropoda; class Insecta; order Lepidoptera; family Nymphalidae; genus Melitaea; species Melitaea cinxia. Next base: position 18,586,275 of record NC_059398.1, on the reverse strand, counting down.
CCGCATAACTTTTTACTGGGTGCACTGATTTTGATGATTTTTAATTTAATCAAAAGCCGATGTTTATCATGTGGTCACATTTAAATTTCATCGAGATCTGATTACGACTTTTGGAGTAATTTTTGATAATGCGTATTTACTTGACTATGTTTTTGTCTACCTATGTATTTACTTGTCGATATAATTGAAGTCGGTTTTTCTTCGTTTGCCTGCAAACACAGTTATAAGTTAAATATTTCTTTTGTTTCTCTCGCAAGCTATCAATATGGTATCAATGTGTATGGAAAGGTTTTTTTTTGCGTCAGATAGTCCGATTTTGAGGGAGACTATTGAAGAAATAAAGATAGACACTTTAAGAAGTATAAATCGCATCATATACTGTTATACAACATTAAATAACTCAATATAACATAACGTATGCTAAATATTCAGCCAACAATACAACAGCCTATATCAGGGGTGTCAAACTCAATTTTTCAGAGGGTCATATATTAAATTTAGAATGTGAAGGCGGGCCAGATTTAAGTAAAAAAATGTAGTGTGCACATTTTAAAACTTCCGTAGAGGAATCGAGTGAAGTCATGATTCTTTCTTTTTGTGACACATTGCGATCGTGGGCCGTATTAATACGGTACCGTATTTTTAACATCCCTGCCCTACATCAAACAACGTAATGTTGTGAATAATTCAGAAAATTATCTTAGTTCAGGATAAAGGCTGTTCGGTACATATTTTCCTGCTTCTGAAGGAGAAAGAAAGAAGCTATTCCAATTGATTCTAAAGCGTTTGATATAATCGTCTTGTATCACTTAAAATCAGATAGGGTTTAGTATGTCTATCCATAGGACCATTTTGACGGTATAGTTTTAAAGTTTGAAATATATTCCAAAAAGTAAAAAAAAACTGCGCGCGTACAAAGTACACATGTCAGAAGTGAAACTTGTTTGGCAAACTAATTTTTAAGTCTCGTTTATATTAAAAAAAATCTAAAGCTTTAGATTTCCGTTCCAGCACCATCGACAACAACGTTGCCGTTTCATCAAAACGTTGCCGTTTCATTCGTAAGAATTTTACCCTCATGCACCTACAGAAGTTTCACTGCAAATATAATTTCAAAGTTAAAATACGCGAAGGCTTTGGACACTATAGCAGAATACTGGAGTCTAATAACTTATTGTTAACCTTGTTGTGTTGTTAATCCTGATAAACCAGGGATACGTCACTGGAGAGGGATCGCGTGTCATGACCATTCATGAAGCACATGGGCAAACCTACGGCGAGGTCATCATACAGATCCACGACAGTGTTGACAAGACACACTAACACCTGTGTCTACTACACTGACGACGGTGATGACGCAATCGGCAGGTTTGTTAGCCGAGCGCTGGGTGCCTCGACGAAAACAATCTTGGAGCACAACCTTAAAAGAACTATCTACAAGCGTGATATGTCGCTGGCAAGGGCTCTGCTCTGCAAGATGCTGGGGGCAGGCGTAGGGTCCGTGTCTGTGAATTAGTGACACAGTGCGGCGTTTGATGTACAAATAAAGTAGATATAGATATATAATTATAAAGGTGTATTTAATGTAGCGGAATATAAGTAAATAGCAGAAATAAATTAGTAATAAATAGATAAATATTAATAATAACTATATATAAATAAATACTGTACTGTGTGGCTACGGTACTAAAGAATATAGCCACCCCCTCTCTTCCCGTGGGTGTCGTAAGAGGCGACTAAGGGATAACACAGTTCCGCTACCACCTTGGAACTTAAAAAGCCGACCGGTGTCGGAATAACCACCCAACTACTGGCTTTGAAATACACAGGCCGAAGACGGGCAACAGCGTCTTCGTTGCGACAAAGCCAGCCCTGCGGTCACCAACCCGCCTGCCCAGCGTGGTGGCTATGGGCAAAACACATGAGTTCACGTTATTTTTGGCGTAAACTTGTGGAGGCCTATGTCCAGCAGTGGACTGTATAGGCTGTAATGATAAAAAAAAAACTGGTTGTTAACTAAAACAATTACGATCCAATTTTTACAAAAGTACCGTTATACTCGTATGTCGTTAGATAGATAGATAGATAGATACTCTTTATTGTACACAACAACGATCAACACAATAACATATTACAAATAAAAAAACAACAGTGTACAAAGGCGGTCTTATCGCTAGAGTAGCGATCTCTTCCAGACAAGCTTTGGGTATATAGGACACAACGTAGTGAAAAAGCGGTAGGGAAGTGTACACAGAGAAGTGACAATTAGTGTGTAATCGTTAGTATAATTATATGAGCGTTTTTTAAGAAATGGGGTGTTTCATTTAGTTTTGAGACACTATCAGGGCATATATTTTTCAGAGTAGTTTATTATGGGGCCCTGAAAATCCAGTGGATAAAAGAGGCCCCAGTCAAACTAGTGTGTAACTGAGTTTAAACCAAGAAGGTTATCTACGTTTTAGTCTATTTACGGATAAGATATCTTCCGTGGTTTTATTTACTGCATTATATTAATACACATATAAAAACTTCGTAAATATGTTATTGTTGTGAAACGAATCCACGTCTTACAAATATTATCACTCTCCTAATTTGGCGTTTCTTTTCTGTTTCTTTTAATCTGGCGTTTTGTTGTATAAGGTGTACTAAATTCAAATGACCTCTTCTCTATATAGAAGGAATGAAGCTTAACCCACCATGATTCTCCAGTGCAAGTTGTCGGATAATTCCCCTATCTTCCACTAAACGATCACCATCAGGTGGTAATAATATAACACGGACAGACGGATAATACGCACTTCGGAATAATGTGGGGAGATTGTACCTTAACTAGACCGGAACTTATTTCTACAAATACAAATACCTGTCACGTGTAGGAGTCGAACCTGTGACTGTCATCTTCATAATTTTAAGACACGATGTTCAGTCGTGTAAAAGTAAAGACGGTATTATTAAAATAGACTTTTCAGAAACGTACGCAATTTGAGGCGAAGTGATAATAGTGTTTATTTCAACGAGCGAAGTAACAATTGCATTGTATTGTCTTTGCTGTAATTGCTTCTAATTCTTTGTGCAGATAATAAGGTTAGCGAATATTTGTGCACCGAATTATTTAGTTTATAATATATAGTTGGTGCTTATCGCTGTGTGCGTAAATTGTGAACAGTAGTTTTGCGTGTTTGGCCTACTTCGAACTTCGATCCACTATTGTTATTTATTTTTCCTTTGTAGAAACCTTGTTTGACAATAACAAATAAAACAGAAAATTAATTAACCACAGATAGATGTTGTAATTATTTATTTATAAAACAGTTTTTTATAATTTTTGTGCGTCACTTACTGTACAAACAAAATTAATAATTACATTTAGTTCACAACGTGCGTGTCGAACTTACGTGTTAGCGGTCAGACTTTTACTCATTTAATGGTGTTCACGAAACACAAATAGCCATTAAATATTATGAAAAAAAAAATCAAATGTTATTCCAACAAGTTTTTTACAAATAATATTAATCTTTTTATACGTTGTAACAACTGGATATAAATTATGTTAAAAAATGTGAAAACTATATTGGGAATCCCCAATTTTTATTGTGTCTAGGTTTTTTGGCGTATTTATTTAAAATTTCTAATCGTCTTTTTAAAATTCCGACTATGGTTTGTAACAAACAAACGGTGGGCTTGATGGCAAGTAATTATCGCAGGTACTTAAAATGGATCACGAAAGCGTTACCAACTCTTTTTTTACGTGGGCAAAATCCTCCCTGGATACCCTCTGGCGCGGGGGCGCCAGAGGGTTATGTCAGACTCATACTGACTGAAAAAACCACCACGTGTGAGCAGTTGTCCGCCTGGGTGGGGCGAGATGGGATCGCGCTAGCATTCGCCACCTCGACCAACCCTACCCCAGCTGCAATACTATGCATCCACAAGAGTTCTGGCTACCCTACTAACTATAGGAACATAACACAACTTGAGGGGATATGTCAAACGTGACTGCGCCCCTCTGTAAGAATGGACTACGTCTACGATCGGGCTGTGACAGATTTTAAGCAAGACAATTCCTGTCATGACTACCTCAATATCAATAGGGTACCGTTGGCATTTTGCTGCCTAAAGCCTAAATATAAAACTAAAGGCTTAGCCGAGTGGAGACACTAGTTCATTGTAATTAAATGTAACGCAAGTGTCGCGGTTTGATGACTGACAGCGGCTCACCGCTACCTAACGCAACCATGTTAGCCAACATAATATAATTCTATGCTTTATACACATTCTTCAATAACAGGAACGTGATCAATGGGGTCATGATCTAGAATGTGGACATTAGAATTTTACTAAAACTATTACAGAATATTCAATCGATTCAGCCTAGGGCTCTTTCTCCGTGTAGGAGAAAGATTGGAGCGTAATTCACCACCTTGCTCCACTGCGTGTGCGGATATATTCTCTACTATGAATATCGATCGCTGTCAGGTACCTATGATAACAACCCGGTCCGACAGCTTTACGTGCTCTCCGAGGCACGGTGGGGAGAACCACAAGGACAGACATTCAAACTGGAAACAAATGTTTTCGTATTTTGTATGGTAATTGCATTGTAGAACTATACTCACAAGTTACAAGATGTTAATCTTTGTAATAATAATAATTGTGTTTGCTAGCAAACGAAAAAAACCGACATCAATTACATCGACAAGTAATACAACGTAAGTAGACAAAAAAAAATTAACAAACGCACTAGTTGCCACGACGATTTTCAAAGATTCCCCTCGATTACCACCAATTAGATACCAACCTTGGGATATCTTCTTTCTAAAAAAAATTAGCAAAATCGCTTCATAAACGACGAAGCTATCCGCGAACACACATAAAAAATATACGGTCGAATTGAGAAACCTCCTTCTTTTTTGGAGTCAGAATCCTGTTTGCTAGCAAACGTAAAAAGCGACTTCAATCACATCGACAAGTAATACAACGTAAGTAAACAAAAAATAAATAAATAACAAACGCTCTAGTCTCCATTACAATTTTCGAAAGTTCCCTTCGATTTCCCTGGGATGCCATCATCAGATCCTGGTTTTCTTATCACGATACTACCCTTGGGATATCTGCTTTCCAACAAAAAAAAAATCATCAAAATCGATTCACAAACGACGAAATTATCCGCGAACACATAAAAAAAGTGTATACGGTTGAATTGAGATACCTCTTCTTTTTTGAGGTCGGTTGGCAACCAAAAATACCAAACATTACTTAAATAAATAAAAAATATATTGGTACGCTTCTTATCTAATTAAGCGTTAAAGAGTCTAAATGATAAATGTAATTATAATATTGTTGTAAGAATGGTATCAAAGCGATAAATTAAATAAAGTACTTTCAATAATTTTTTTAGGTATGTAGGTATATAGATAATATTATTAGAATTCACAACTTAAGAACTAAATATTTACAGATAGTTTTAATATAAATCATGTCCGCGTGGAATTGTGCCAAGAATGCTGGCAGCATTTCCTCGTTGAATCGCTATGTCGGTTCTCTCGGCAAAAATGCACCAGCCCTCTTGTCACCAGTGGAGACAAGATTCAACGATTTCATCGTTTTATGATGGATGGATGGATGATGTAGATGGCGTTAATAACAATGCTGACTAACAGTCGGTTGCAAGAAAATCGCATAAAACCACCTACTCTAGAATAATACTAGGTGCCATGGGCATACCCAGAATTTGGTAAAAATGACACAAAAAAAAATGCAAAACTCAATTATTAGGAGAAAATAATAATTATTATTTTACTTCCAAAGAAAAGAAAAGGTCCAGAATTCTCGAAAAAAATAAAGTCAAGTAACTATTTTATCGTTGTACTACTCGTCGATGTAATTGAAGTCGGTTTTGTTTTCGTTTTGCGAGCAAACACAATTATAGTTATATTTTATTTACTTTCAGTACTTCAGTAATAGCTTAGCGGAGGTTTAATCTACCTAAAATATCCTTATTAAAATCTAAAATATCTATTATTAGACACGAGAAAGGAGTGGGTGGGGTAAATACCCCACCTTGCCCCATCTTACGCACCTTGGGACGTAGAACCTACATTTTAATCTTTTAACTATAATGTTGTTGACTTATAGTGAAAACAATTAGAAATGCAAATTGTGTTAAGCACTGACATTTATTGGAGGAGACATTAAATATTTTATTATCTCTTTATTATTATAATAAAAATTTCTAGAAGAACAAATATTAAAATTTTATCGAAAAGGTCATGGGTTTTTAACCGTGAATGTTTATTAAGTGCAATAAATTATCAAGTAGACACACGTTTTGCACTCAACAACGAAAAGAAGAAAAATAAGTTACACTTCATTGGCTAGCTAACCTCACGTTGCTAACTTCTTCTTTCTTGACTAGCTAACTTCAGTTTCGGATTTTTTCGTGACGGTGTGCGCGCGCATCGTAAATTTTTTCCCTAACGCGCTCAAAGAAGTATAACTTCAAAAAGTAAACATTAAGTATAGTAGTAAAAGTACACATTTGTAATGTGTGACCATTTGTCAAGTTTGAAGTCTTTGATCACAATATTTGTTTGACACGATTTACAAATAAAAAGTCAAGCGCAAACTAAGGAAAAACTGTGTATGTGTGCAGTTCACACGGCAGAAGTGTAACTTCTGAAATATCGTAGGAAGGTAGGCCGTTGCTATTTGTTCTATCGAAGATGATAACGGTCTCGTGAACAAGGTATATAAACAAAACCGAGGTTATTGACGTAGGGTACAGCAGGATATGTCCTGCTCAAAATCTGGAGCAACTCGTCTGGGGCTTACAGAAGATGACAGCTAAATAGTATTGTTTTCCAAGCAATGTTGTGTTCCTGTTGGTGAGTAAGGTGACCAGATCCCCTAGGAAGGCTTGGTCGTAATAAGTATAGGGTCGACAAAGTGCTTGCGATGCTTCTGGTGTTGCAGACGTCTATAGTCTACGGGTGCCGCTTGACATTCGGTGAGCACTACGCTTGTTTGCCGACATAGTCGTATAAGAAAACATATAGTCAAACCGCATGGATTACCCAGTACACCGCGCCGCGTGTGGTTGCACGTGATTGTTCTATTAATGTACACGTATTGTTTAATTATTATCTATTTATAGCTAATTTTATTTATTTTTCCGTATACTTTGTTTAAAATGTATGTGTTTATTTACAAACAATGCACGGAACTGGAAAATGAAAATATTTACTAATCGTAAATATGTTTATTTTAGTTTATTGGAATTCAATCACAATTGAAATTTAATTTTTTTGTATATTATTTAGGAGTTATCCAACAATCACGTGAATTTTTTCAGCAAGTTTTTAACCACTCTGCTACTCTGTGCTTTTTGACGACGTTTAAGACTAATAACCCAACTCAAAATTCACGTAGTTTTTGTTGTGCGAAGTAAATTGAATTTTTCGGAATATTATCTTTAATTTATAGGTATACTCTGACAAAGTTTTGATAAATTAAGCATCATCATACTAATTTCTAGACAGGCATCATGATTATATGGTATTTTTTTATTGTTTTTTTTTTTTTGTTTGTTTAGAAATCGCGCATTCAACGACAAATAAATACAAGTGACATCTCAAAATAGTCCCTCGTCCTCTTTATATTTCGTAATATTTTTCTGAACCCATCCAGCCTCACGTGATTACCCTAAGTTTTGTATTTAAATAAAATTTACAAATAACAAAAGCCATTAAAAGAACTAAATTAGTTACAGAGGTTAATTTTTTAAATTGTATTTATTTGTAACAGGGGTATCACGCGTAGTTTAAAATTTAAAAGTATACACGACTAGATGTGCGCCGTGGTTTCGGCCGCGTTAATTTGAAATTTGATTGAGACTGCGCCTTAGTAAAAAGCCTATTGAGCACAACAATAATTTTTCAATTTGTTCTAAGCCTGAGATTAGTGCGTTTAAACAAATAAACAAACAAACAAGCTCCTCATCTTTATATTATTAGTATAGATTTATTAAGTTGTTGACTAGCCCGTTGGCGCAGTTCGTATTGACCCTGCTTTCTGCTCCGAGGGTTGTGGGTTCGATTCCCACCCCGAGTCTGGGTGTAATATAAATATTTATTTATATATGTATTATTTATAAGTATGTTTATCGAAAAAAAAAATGTATCTATATACCAGTCGGCTGTTACCTATAACACAAGCATTAAGTTGCTTACTTTAGGAACAGACGACCGTGTGTGTATTGTGTAAATATTTATTTATTATTATTTATTTATAAGTTACGAATCAAAAGTGAATTTCGACTAAGCATATTTTCCTTTGTGGCATTTTGAACAAGTTCAATAAACATTATTTCATGACAGTAATTCAGTCATTGACCTAAGTCGATTTTATTAGCCATGGTCGCCCCCTACTGAGGTCAAACATGGCTACTATAATTGAATTGAACCATTGTAGATCTATGTAGTTGAACGACACTATTTGTTTTATAGAGCGTAAATAGGTCTTCAGTCATTAAGTCCTGCCTAGCATGTTTGAAATTTATTTATAATAATGAATTTTAGATTAAAGTGCTGAGATAAACAATTGTTGATAAAGGCTTTTTAACCGATTTCAAAAAGGGAGGACGATACTCAATTCGACCGTATAATGAATAATTTGTAATATTTGTTAGATCCGATGACATAATAGAAAAGCGATGTTTACGATGACACTAGATATCAGAGCAAAATAAAATCATTGTTATCATACCATAATGCTACACACCTATACATTACCTATGTTTGTAATGTGCCTAATGGTGATATTGTATTTAATCCTTTATGTGTACGTAAACACCTTATGGCAAAATTAATAATTTCATTTAACGTATGTAGCCTCGTACGTAATAATTATACCTGTAAACATCACTCTTCGAAACGAACGGGCTTTCGCGAGCTTCATTAAGATGTGAAGGAGCCTCTCGTGTCTCCGCCAGACTGTTGCATGCACTATGCAAATTATATCGATCAATACACGTGCACTTCTTTGTTTTTTTTTAATCACCGACTGCACAAAACTGTGGTGTTATGTGTTTGCATTTTGTTTTTGTTAATTTTGTCAACACCTTTAGCTAATATACAATATGTGTTTGATGGTATTTTGTTTAGTTCAAAGTTTACATATAAGCAAAACATAATATTGCAATGATTTTTAATTGCTATTTTTAATTCGTCATAATATAGTTTTTATATTCATAACATTGTTTCCTGGCAAATTATTTCATTTGTATGTGGGAAAAATTACATATATTCTCAATAAGCGAATAAAAAAGAAACAAATGATTACGTAAAATTTTAAACACAATTTGTAATTTATTTCATTTAAATCAAACCAAATTCTCGCTACTGTGACTAACTACTAAACACTCCCGACTAAATTTAATAACCTTTTAAAAAAATTTGCGATTAACAGCTTTAAAACTATTGCAAATCTAAGCATATCAAAACATTTTTTATGAATAAATATACAAAAGGGAAAACCGAGTATTACACAGCATTCATACCGTAAGCTCGGAGTACGCCCGCCAGACCTACGGTACATAGCGGTCGATAGTTCACCACCTCCCCTTGATTACAGCAACAAAAGCCTTGGCTATTTTAATTTTTCATGCTGCAGGCACGGCTTGAACAATATGTCTGCGTACAACAAGAGGCAATCGGGCACGATTATTTTGTCCTTCTAATAACTATAGTGGTTGTACCTTTTTATAGAAAGCTTAGAAAAGATTGGTGCGTTGATAATTTGATAGGACTGCCTCGATTGTGAAAATTGATTTGGTTTACAAAATAGCCTTTCATATAGGTTTTATGAGTTTTAAATGGTTAAGTAACGTATTGACGGCTTATAAAAGAGTTACGAAAATTTTAATTTATTTATAGTAATTTTATTTATGAAATAAAAAATAATAATAAATAATTATAATTTCACTGTGAACGATTTCGAAAGTACTTTTAAATCATTTATTGAATTTAAAATTTATTTATATACTGAGAATTTATTTATTTGGGAAACAAATAATATTTAATACACACAAATATAAGCCACAATAACATTTTGTAAATCAGCAAAGGTTCCACCTTATGTTGATACACACTGAGCAGTTAAAAATTGAAGCTACTCCAAATATATATATTTAGGTCATCATCATCATCATAGCAGCCTTTCGCAGTCCACTACTGGACATAGGCCTCCACAAGTTCACGCCAAAAATGGCGTGAACTCATGTGTTTTGCCCGTAGTCACCACGCTGGGCAGGCGGGTTGTTGACCGCAGGGCTGGCTTTGATTTTTAAGTTCCAAGGTAGTAGTGGAACTGTGTTATCCCTTAGTCACCTCTTAGAACACTCACGGGAAGAGGGGGGGTGGCAATATTCTTTGATGCCGTAACCACACAGAATATATTTAAGTATAAATAATAAATAAATAAATATCTACATACACACACACACACGGTCGTCTGTTCCTAAAGAAAGCAACTTAATGCTTGTTGTTATACGTAAAAAGCGACTGGTACATAAATTACACATACATTTTTTTTTCGATAAAGATAGATACAAATACTACATATATAAATAAATTTACACCCAGACTCAGGGTGGGAAACGAAGCCACAACCCTGCGGGGTCACTACAAACTGCTCCAACTATTTCATCATAATACTCGTATACATAATACCATATAAAACATGTTTGCCGGTAATAAAATGGCATAATAAATCACAGCTGAATTTATACGTACATACCAGAATGATACCATTCAAGTGGTTTGATGGCGTTACAGATATAAAGTTCATAGCGCAATAACTATCGTAATAAAACAGTTTATATTGGGCACTTTTTATCGCGAGTGTTGCCGGGCCGCCGTTGAACTTGACCTTCGCCTTGAGAAATATTTAAATCCTGAAACGATATTACTTGTTTTTATTTGATAATGGGATTAAAAATAATTGTTTTAGAACTGTCTACGCAGTACTGAGGTATAATTATAGTCATGTTTTTTAGGTGCTTAAAAAGGCTGATCAAATTCGTACTCAAAATATATTTCATTGTAAAATTCGATCTATTCAATGTGTCATATTTCTCTGTTAGACGCAGGCTTTCAAACATTTATTTTGAACTAGAAAAAAACCATGCAAGTACTCGTATTATTATAAGTATATTACATAAATATTTACTATGTCTACAAACAATATCAATATGTGTATAAGTTGTTTCTGTTGCGAGCTCAACTTATGCCTTAATTACTATTTCATGTCTGTGTGAATTTTTAATTGGTTTTTGTAATTTTTTAATATGTATAAACTCTAATTGTGTATTACTATAACTATAAATTCACCGTAAAAATTAATAAATTAAAATAACTAATAAATTTATATAAGCGCTTTTGGATCGTCACTGTACAAATCTGTCAATGTCTGTCATCTGTCTGTCTGTCAGTTCTCCGCAAAGCTACTAAGAGACTCGGGACAAAGGTTCTAAGAAAGTGTCGTCTAGAGCTTTAGCGTTTTTACTGTTTTAACTATTTAAATATACTCATGTTGATAACAAGTATGAGTAGCTATTATATAAAATATGGTCAATTTTAATTGATCCCTATTCATTAGACATGTTTAAATAATAGAAAATTTATTAAGAAAGGTCTTATCATTACATAGAATAAAACAAATTCGCTTCCCGCTGTCTATATGCTTAGATCTTTAAAACTACGCAACGGATTTTGATGCGGTTTTCTTTAGTAAATAGAGAACAGATATAATATAGTAGAGGAACACTGATAGTTTTTTCAACTGTGCGAAGCCGGGGCGGGTCGCTAATTATACGAGTATATAAAACAATTTAAAATATTGCTACTTGATAACAGGGACAATGGTGCTGCTAAAAACACCAATATAGATAATTAAATCAATAAAATGTAATCTAATATATAAAGTTCTCGTGTCACGGTGTTTGTAGTTAAACTCCTCTAAAACGGCTTCACCGATTCTCATGAAATTTTGTGTGCATATTGGGTAGGTCTGAGAATCGAACAACATCTATTTTTCATCCCCCTAAATGTTAAGGGTAGTCCACGCCTTTTTTTCCTTTTAAATAAATTATTTTTATTTTTTATTTTATTATGATTATTAATTATTATTATAGTTTTATTATAGTTAAATATTATTATATTTAACTAATAAGTAACAGTAATATTTAACTGTGAAATAATTAACATAATGTGTCAGTTTGACGTAAAAGATGTGCGTAAACAAACGATTGCCAACGTGAATTTGAGGAATTCATTTATCAGTGTAATACAGTTTTGGTTAATAACGTGTGCTTTTGTGGTTTTCCGCCAGATCGCAGAACTTTTGGCATTCCCTAAATCGATAAGTTAATTGGTAAATCGAATCATTTCTATGTAATAATAGGTCATTGTTTACATCATACTTACTAGATGACCATGAAAAGTTCGTGCCGCGGTTATGTTTTTATTCGCGAATTCGTGAATTCATTATTATTTTAATATTAATATATATTATATTAGTTATCATTACGTTAGTGTTGTACAGAGAAATGTATTCACAGTTTTTCACAGAAAAAAAATTATGTTTTATAAATACATACAGGCATACTTAGCACATCGCCTCGACTGCTCGCTATAAATAATTACTAATCGAAATCACATCAAAGCTCTGAAGACAGGAGGCAGGTGGAGCTTCAGTTTGAGAGGCGTGCGCGGCCGGCACCACGCGATGTGTCAAAATCACATCGAGGAATAACTAGTGTAAACAATAAGAATACGTTGAAGTGTCCGAAAATGTTTTAAAACTTTTCAAAGTTTAAATATACTTTTACAAAAAAAATTTAAATTGTAAATAATTATAACACTAACTGTGTGAAATTAAAAATAATAAATTAAAAATAATTTTATACAGTCAAAAGGGTTCCGTTATTATTTTATAATCTATATATATACATGAATGTTTGTCTGTATGTTCTTTATAGAATCGTAAACTACGCATTTCAAGAAAGAAGGTTCCGAATCCTATTGTGTTTTTTTTTCCACAAGAATCACAAGAATCACAAAAATAATTTATAATTCACTTCTGTATGTAATTATAAAAATAAAAAAACTGCAACGGACGTAATTGCAAACATGTGCAATACTTACAAAAGAAGTTGCCCATCAACGACTTTCATACACTGTTTAATTTCTCAAATTAGTAGATATGATACAGAAACAAATGTGTGTGTACTTATGTAAGCATGTAAGCAGTTATACTTCATTGGCTAGCTAACTTCACGTTGTTAACTTCTTCTTCGGTCCGGTGTCGGTTTATTTCGTGACGGTGTGCGCGCGCATCGTATTAATAGCGCGCCAAAAGAGGTATAACTTCAAAAAATCAAAAGAAACTAAAAGTTACGTCTAGGACGTTACATTATAAAAAAAATTAGGAAACACCTGAGATATCAACATCTGGTTGTTAACAAAAACACAATAAACTAAAACTGTCATTACTAACCTACGTCTGACATCATTTGACTAGCCCGTTGGCGCAGTTTGTAGTGACCCTGCTTTCTGCTCCGAGAGTTGTGGGTTCGATTCCCACCCCGAGTCTGGGTGTAAGATAAATATTTGTTTGTGTATTTATATATGTATTATAATTATAAGTTTATCGAAAAAAAAATATATGTAGCTATACCAGTCGGCTGTTACCTATAACACAAGCATAAGTTGCTTACTTTAGGAACAGACGACCGTGTGTGTATTGTGTAGATATTTATTATTTTATTATCTAAACAATAACTTATCCAAAAGCACATAACATTAAAATATAATCGCAAATCCTTGATATGTACACGCATATCAATCGAATCTATTGGCAGACAGTCGGCCATTCCCGGTACAACAGAAATGGACAACGTCGACTATGTTAGAATACTCAATGTTGACACTCGATTACATAAGGTTATGAATTATAAGTCATTTCTGCATGTGCATCGCATTACAATAGTGTTTACCGTTTAGTTAAGCCATATTTGTATAATACGCTCGTAGAATTCAATCATTTACTTTGAACAATAGAAAAACTATTAATTGGTTTCTGTGCAAGTAAATGTATCGATAACTACTCTGGTATTGTAGTGCGTGAAGGCGCCTAAACATCGACGGTTTGCAGGTTCGATCCGCTCGGGATGGACATATTTTGTATTTATACAAATATTTCTTTCCTGTTTGGAAGTCTGTCGTCGCTGTTCCCTACCGCTCGTCGTAGAACACGTTAAGCTGTCGACCTCGGTCGTTATCATAAATACCTGATAGCGATCGTTACTCATAGTAGAAAATACATCCGCCAATGTACAGTGGAGCAGCGTGGTGGATTAAGCTCTGATTCCTAAGCCTTCTACTAGAGAGAGGCCTATAGCCAGCTGTGAGATGTTACAGGCTGAATTGCTAATACCAATGTACACCATGAGTAGAGACCGAAACGGCAACCTACAGTGCCACAGTCATAAGAATAACGAAACAGCGTTTTTTTATACGTACTTATATTATAAGTTTTTCATTAATAGTTACTGTGATTATCGAACGGCCACCTGCATGAGAATTCAGTTACGGAAGCATACGTAAACAATCATAACTTGTGGCCACTATGTACAAACAAATGTCACACACAGGGATTGAACTCACGACCTGTAGTCGTCAGTAGCACGTCAACCAGTAGCGACAACCATTGCGCTAGTGGGTTGACCGGCTAAAATCTATTCAAACATCACATATAATACTATAGCTAAATTTAAAACTATAGCTTCTGTCGAATATAGGTTTCTCAAACATTTTTTGTCAGAAATTATTATTAGAGAGTGAGTTTCATTCGAAAATTAAAAATATTTTTTTTTTACATTTTTACAAATATAAAAACTATTTTCTGGATATAAAAACTTTTCCGTTAGCTTTTCTCGATATAATTAGATATGACTTTTAACATGTATAATATTGTAAAATTTCGAAATAAATAAATATATATAAATTAATGTATATAACTAGCCATTTTTGTGGTTTATTTATTCTATGTACATATAACAGAGCATCATAATGTAGGCTACTAATTAAAAAAAAACAGTCATGTCAAACTGACATTTTACCACAAACAAAATTACAGACCTTTTTATTTACATACTTAAAATAAATGCGTTTCTAATTTGGGGGTTGAGACATTTTTTTTCATCACCTTCAAGTACTCATAACTTGACGTTATGATTTTGCTTATAATTTTATATTCCGCTTCAGACAAGTTCCTAATATTACTAATATTTAAAGCGCTTCAATTAAAGCTAAGATTTTTGCACGAAAAGTGAGTCCAATACACGAGAAATTAATGTTCATTACACCGCAAGTACGAAAACACAGAAGTATGATTAATGCAACAGCTACGTGGACAGAAAGGTTACCGAAAACGTAGCGTCACCGCTTAACCTTTACAAAAACCTTTTTACCGCAGGTAATAGTTAATTAGTTAATAAGTATATGTTTATTTACAAACAAATATTGTTATACCGTATGGTAATGATAACATTAAGATAAGGATTCATATTTCTCTGCTCAATAAATAGTCTGGGAAGTGATAAACACTTTTAGGAAATCAATTAAGACGAAGGTGACAAGACCAAAATTGTTTTTGTAGTTAAATATAGTTTAGCAGCATTAGTCATTTAAATTTGATTTTCGATACTAAATGTAAGTTGTATCTATACTAATATTATAAAGAGGTAAAGTTTCTAACTTTGTTTGTATGTAGGGGGTAATCTTCGCAACTACTGATCCGATCACGAAAATTCTTTCACTAACAGAAAGCTACACTATTCAGAAGTGACATAAGCTATATTTTATTGTAATTGAACAAAAAATTCAGAGAAAAATCTTATATATAAAATTCTCGTGTCGCAATGTTAGTTACGATACACCTCCGAAACCGGACTGCTTTTTATGAAATTTTGTGTGCATATCGGGTAGGTCTGAGAATCGGCATACATCGATTTTTCATACAGCTGGGCTATAAGGGGGGGGATATTAGGGGGGCTAATAACATTTATGGCAAAACAACGTTTGCGGAGTCAGCTACTCGTGTATAAATCTGACAACTCTTACTGCACTAGTAAATGCAGTCTTGTATAAGAAAAACAATAACTTAAACAAAATATAAAATCACAAAATAGCGGCACAAAGTTCGCAAGTCCAGTTATTATCGTATATTTATTATATATATTGATAATTTTGTTTATTTTAAATTATGTTTAAATTAATTGATCATCAATACACTACAGACGACATATATGTTATACCATATTTTGTTGAAATAATATATTTTCCAAGAACATTTGCTAGTTATCTACTAGGTATGTACAATGTATGTTAAGAGGATGCTATGGTGGCCTTCTCATCGTGAAGGTCTTAATTATAATGGCGTATAAACATTGTATCATTTACTTATTATTATTTATGGAAATTAGTAGAATGACTGCGTGTATTAACGTTTCCCTTTTATCCTTTTACAATATTAAAGAGATAAAAGCGCCTATATGCAGTAAATACATCGTAGCTCGACGAAAAAATATATACTTGTTGGATCTCAGTCGAATTTGAATGGGACCACATGACACGCATCACCTTTGGATCTAAAAAAAAAATTACGAAATCTGTCGACCTTGTCAAAAGTTTTATGGTAACAATGGTAACATACATAAAAGAAAAAAATATATACAGTCGAATTGAGAATCTCCTCCTTTTCACGAAGTCCGTTAAAAACGGAGCCACGATGCCATAGAGGTACAATGGCGTCAAACTTATAAAGTTACTAGCTGACCTCGTAAACATTGTTTTGCCATATGTTATTAACTCTCTTAATCCCCCCTCCCCCTTATAACTTAGGGGTATGAAAAATAGATGTTGACCGATTCTCAGACCTACCCGATATGCACACAAAATTTCATAAAAAATCGGCCCGTCCGATTTATAGGAGTTTTTTAACTAACATCGTGACACGAGAATTTTATTTATAAGACTAGCCGTGCCCGCGTCTTCGTCCGCGTGGAATTTAACAAAAAATTATTGTTCAGTTTGCAGTTATAAAATAATAATAAAAATTATAATGAAAAAAGCCTAAGTTACCTTACTACAACAGCTACCTACCACTGAAGGTCCCGTCAAAATCGGTCCAGCCATTTCAGAGATTAGCCGGAACAAACAAACAGAAAAGCAGACAGACAAAAATTCTAAAAAATGTTATTCTGGTATATGTACCGTGTATACATCCATATGCGTTTAGTAAAAGCGGTTATTTTAGTATTACAAACAGACACTCCAATTTTATTTATTTGTACGTATAGATATAGATAATAGTACTCTTTTTCGTCATCACCCTACCGTTTTTATATAAGTACTAGCTGACCTGGCAAACTTCGTATCGCCTTATTTTATTTCCTTAAATATAATAATTACATATATCAAAATAAAATATAGCCTATCTTTAAAGTTGGATCAAAATGCACACGATGTACAAATTTGATTAAAATCGGTTAAGTAGTTTAGAAGTCCATCGCGGACAAACAACGTGACGCGTAATTTATATATATTAAGATTAAATTATAAAGTTTTGATCAATGAAGCACAAATAAGTAAAAAACAGGATTAATTTCACTGTATTATCTTCATTATAATATGAATTCAATTTACACTTCAGTCTAAGTAACACGTGGCCGGCTATGCTAACACCAAAAATTTAAAAAGTGGAAATAATTGAATTATACGGTATTTCGTTCACTACAAAATAAATTTAATTAATTTTATAGCGTCAACAACACGTGGTAATTATGCTGTTAAAATGTAGCTTATATGACACGTTCGTAGATTTACCATAGCAGCGCCATCTATTGATTACTTACTCAACCCAGTCGAAAGGTATCGACATCTGTTAGAATCATTTGGAGTTAACAAATAATTGTGACTGTCAAATAATAACAGACAAATAATTAGCAATAAATTAAAATTGCGACTATAATTTGATATTTAAACTATCCTATCTCTCAAGTTGGATCGAACTGCACATGGTGTACGAATTTTATTATAATCGGTTAAGTGGTTTAGGAGTCCATTGAGAACAAACATTGTGACACGAGATTTATATATATTAAGATAATAAGAAGATATATTTTAAAACTATTTATAAGAAGATAGCTAGGTTTTTAAATTAGTCCCGTAAGATAGTGACTAAACTTTGTCTCAATTAGTTAAATACAATATCCCTTTACACAGGAAATGATAAGCAGCTAAGGAAATCCGACGGGTAGTTTCAGGTAATTAATTACAGTAGAATCGAGGAAACACGCAGAACTTATTTCAGCATAAATAAATAGCATCGAAACAAATCAGTGTCGTCCGACAAGGAGCGAAACCTCAATAATCATTTTTTAAACAATTTCCGGGCAAATCAAAGGGAATCCCTAATTAAACAGCTATAAATAAACCCTTCGTTTTCCTCATAATAAGTATAAATTTATAGTCGTTTTAATGTGTGGTATCAATTGTTGACAGAATCCGCTGGGAGTATGGTGTGATCGGCGCTCCGTGATATTCGGAAGATGACAGAGGATTTACACGCAGTGAATCATGGCTCCAGATGCGGAGGACTGCGAAGAGGTCTGGTTTCAGATACAATTATAAACAAATTTAATTCGACAATAGCTATCCGAATCTTGTCAACCTGAGGACTTTTGGAATCTTAGTAAGATTCTTAAAACTAGTCCACCCAAAATGGTGACAATTTGTTTATCTCATGGTACTCAAAATATATATGCGTCGTGTAGTTAAATAATATTTTTAAAATATTTTTTAGATAATCTTGCTCCAAAAATGATTTGATAATATAGGCTGACAAATTGTTTGAACGGATAACTCAAATGGATTTGTTGTTTCTGTATTGCGTCTATAAAAATATAACATAAGCTATCTAATAATAATCCTTTTTCTCTTATCTTTTAGGAAAAATAGGTTATCGATACTTGCTCTGATAACGCAATAGGGCGTGTCCATATTCACGAGATATTCACGAGAACTTAGTATTTATTGTTAATTAGGTACATTAATTTTTTTTATCTTTTAATTTGAACCTGTTTTGGATTTTTTAGGTAGAGCAACTGAATGGGGACTATCAGGAAGATCAAGTACACCAAGGCAGAAGAATCTTACCCGACGAGCCGCCACCAGCGCAGGCCTGGATAGAGAACGAGGAGTTGGGGCCAGGAAACGATAGCAGAACCAACAGCCCCGGAGAGAACCGAAGGCTCCTCGGGAATAAAACAGTACAAAAACCCAGCTCCAGGCTACAGGCTGGCCTGACGTTGGGTGTGTGGGCAGTGTCTAAGAAGCAATCAAAGTGTCCGCCAAGTCTTAAGAAAGGAAAGCCACAAGCAAAGACGAAATTCCAGAAACGAAAAGAAAAGTTTTTTGAAGTTTTCGGGTTGCCTCAGTTCATCATCACCATGTTGTTTATTTTCGTAAGTAACTATTATTAAAAATAAAATTAGTTATTATGTAATATTAGTTTTTTTTTTTCTTTTTTAAATTTTTTTTTATTAATTTCGTCAAGCATCATATCATATTTGTACTATTTTTACAGTTAGCATTTCACTACTTTGGTCCGAACCAATGGCGGGCGAAAATGGAATGGGTTCCAGGAGCATGGTGGCATGAGCCATGGCGACTATTTACGTATGGACTTCTGCACGCTGGCGGTGCTCATCTTGCGCTAAATTCCTTAGTTGCTCTCGTGGTAAGTTATTGTCTACCACTTTAAATTAAATATTTCTTAGAATCATGATAAGAACAAATATTCCAATAATTGGTTTTCAATAAAGATAAATTGTCTAGACGATTGCATAAAATCCTGTTTACTATTCAAAATTATTTCCTTTGATTAATGAAATATCTTAGAAGACAGAAATGGATTCGCAAATGTTTTTTTTTATTATATCACTAGGTCGGCAAACTAGCGTACGGCTCACCTGATGGTAAGAGATTACCGTAGGTTATAGACGCCTGCAACACCAGAAGCATCGCAAGCGCGTTGCCGACCCAATCCCCAATTCTCTCTGGTCACCTTACTCACCAACAGGAACGCAATACTGCTCGAAAGCAGTATTATTTTGCTGTGATCTTCTGTAAGGTCGAGGTGCTACCCCAGTCGGGCTGCTCCAGATTTTGAGCAGGGAATTCCTGCTGCGCCCTACCTCAGTTAAGTGTTCTATAGGTTGGGTGGCGGCTGGAGCACGAGCAGGGCTGGTCGCGGGTGGCGGTGGTGTGGGCGGGCGGGGTGGCGGCGGGCGCGCTCGGCGCCGGCGCGCTGCAGCCGCGCGTGCACGTCGTCGGCGCCTCCGCGGCCGTGTACGCGCTGCTGACTGCGCACCTTCCTAACGTGTGCCTTAGGTACCTACTCCTTAACTAGTTCATTGTTTGACGACCCGTTGGAGAAACGGTTACAGCACTGGTTATTGCGCTGGCGGTCGCGGTTTCGATGCGCGCTGACGAGTTTTTATATATATATATATATATAATTAAGATACATCCACGGGCATTTGAAACCCATGTCCTTTTTTATTTCTTAAACATGCAATTTTTTTTTTAATCAAGACAGTCATTGTTTATGTTAGACTAACTTAATATCTCTAGCAGAGACGTGAGTCCATCAACCGGTTCTTATTCTAACGTATGATACTTGTTTTACTATAACTATTGCGTTATTTATCCTAGATGTATAAATTTATCTATGATTTTTTTCTTTTTTCTTCTTTTTTTGTTAGTTATTTTATATAATTATATCTTACATTATCTAAACGAACAACACGTTTTCCTAATAATAGGACAGATATTTGTATTGACCATATATGTATATGTTTGTCGCGGTCTGGGCGTTTGTGCTTACGTATTGTGTGTTTCCGGACCCCGGAGAAAATCCTACTGAGGGCCTTTGAGTGTGTAGCGTTTCTTTATTTATTAGATTTACTATCTTACATTTCAGGTGATCTAATTTTTTGTAGTTTTTCGCGTTTACAAGTGGTGTTCGCTTTTTTTTTCTATGTAACGCAAATATATATTTTTATCAAACCAAACTGTTTTTATATCAGCGCCTCCGTTTCGCCACAGAAAAATCTTAAGTATCTTAACTTTTTACTTTTTTGTTTGTATAAAAGTTGAAGTTAAGATATTGGCAATTTTTTTTTGTCAAACAAAAAATATTTAAATTTAACATTGAAAAAATATTTTAACTTACAGAAAAAAACGAGTGTGCTCTCTCTCTCTCTCTCTCTAACGCTCTATTTATATTTTCACTAACTTATATCTCCCTCTCAACTTCCGTTCACTTCGCCCGATAACACTTTTCGTAACGCTCTCGTCACGCATTCGCCACTTACTCGCTACTACTAAGTTTTGAAAGCTTACCCTTGAAATTTTCCATTTACTTATTTCTTACATACGTTGCTTCAGATACGGTCACATTCCACTGTGGTGGTTCCGTCCCCTGAGTATGGTGGTGTTAGGGGCGTCGGAAGGTTGCTGGGCGCTCATAAGGGCGCCCGACGCGAAGGCGGTGTATAACGTGGCTTGGTCCGCGCATGCGCTAGGCGCTGCCGTCGGTGTGCCGCTGGGTTTTATTATTTTTAAAGGTAATTGTTTAACATCATTTTTATATAGTTAGTTTTATGTAAGTTGTCTGTTCACTACAGTCTACAAGTGGCCGTCACTTGTAGATCAAATCACGCTATCGTTTATATATATAAGATATTAAGAAACAAAATTTGTTTTGAACGCTGTAAAGGCCAGTAACAGTAACAATAATTTCGAAAAAAAAATTGAAAATGAGAGGTCAAGAGGACAAGGAGGTCTGAGCCGTTAACTCTTAGTTTAAATTAGTGCAATAAATGTCGTCTAAACCACAGTTCAACCCGGTAGATTTATTTAATAAGTTTAAGTTAAAATTGTATGTTTTATCTTTAGATATTTTATAATAGTACAAGATACACAGCAAGAAATCGATTCAATAGCTCGTTAGATATCAAAAGGCAAACTAAAAATTGTAACAATATTTTGGACCTATCATTTCTAAATAGTCTATTTTTCATTACAGGTGAAAACTCTTCGAAGCGCGTCATTTTCTTCTGTCGCATAGTATCCAGCCTGATACTATCTTTAGGGATCGCTACTGCTGTAGTCTTCTATGTGTTCTGCTACGACGCTGACCTTTACTCCTGATATAGGAGCAGACTGCGGTAGTACATGAATGGCTACTGATGTCTGCACTTCAAGAATTCTATTACCAATGTGCCGAGATTACTCAAAGTCTCAAATAGTGACTGCAAGCAAATGTGACTTTTAAATATATAAGTAAATAACGACTAGTGATATATAAGAAGAAAACGGTGCAGATTTGAAAATTAAAGTTACCAAAGACATTCTAGAAGATGATAGAACGATTAAAGATGACATACAAGTGAGAGGGATTAAATTTAACCAGATGTACTAAATGCTTATGATTAATTTAAGGCTTCTCGCTTGTATCCTGTTTAAAAATTAAAGTTACCAAAGACATTCTAGAAGATGATAAAACGATTAAAGATGACATACAAGTGAGAGGGATTAAATTTAACCAGATGTACTAAATGCTTATGATTAATTTAAGGCTTCTCGCTTGTATCCTGTTTAAAAATTAAAGTTACCAAAGACATTCTAGAAGATGATAGAACGATTAAAGATGACATACAAGTGAGAGGGATTAAATTTAACCAGATGTACTAAATGCTTATGATTAATTTAAGGCTTCTCGCTTGTATCCTGTTTAAAAATTAAAGTTACCAAAGACATTCTAGAAGATGATAGAACGATTAAAGATGACATACAAGTGAGAGGGATTAAATTTAACCAGATGTACTAAATGCTTATGATTAATTTAAGGCTTCTCGCTTGTATCCTGTTTAAAAATTAAAGTTACCAAAGACATTCTAGAAGATGAAAGAACGATTAAAGATGACATACAAGTGAGAGGGATTAAATTTAACCAGATGTACTAAATGCTTATGATTAATTTAAGGCTTTTCGCTTGTATCCTGTGTATGGATACTAGTCATGATAAGGGTACACGCTTGTCAATGTGTGTTAACGAATTTATACTTTTTTACTTATTTAAAGTACAAAAAAGTGTTCATTTTGGTCAAGTGTCAGTCGAATTACGACTCGTAAAAATAATAAAAGAAATATAAAACATGACACAGTCAAAAGTCTTCCGAATGCTAATGAAAAATTTGAAAAATTTAGTGAAATCTAAGAATTTTTAGCTATGTTCGTATAAATTCTAATCAATTGAGAATAAGTGATTTTAATTAGTTAAGCGATTAACAAATAAATGTTACAAACATTGTAAGCTTTTGTTAATCTGATCGAGACTCGTGTTATTGTATGGAAGAATGTACCACTTGTGAACACTCTTCCGTAGCTCCGGATGATTTCTATGAAATCGACGACTTTGTTTTGTATCAAAACACTATTGATTAAGAATGTACTTGTATTATATATTACCATTAATTGAATTACAACTAGGAATTGTTTATCTATTATACCGTATGATACGAATTGTGTATGCAGGCTATATTTTGTAAAAAAAAATAGTGTTTGCCTGTTAAAATTGTTGTAAAAAAAATTTCGTTGAAGTCTTAAATCGAGTTATCCAAAAGAGATTATACGTCTAGTCAACGATAATTAAGATGTCGGTTCTTACTCTTCTAAAATTTGTCGTATTTATTGTAATGTCACAACTCTTCCTGCATATCAAAGTTTCTTTTTATTGTAAAAAAAATCCTGTGATGTAAATACAACTTAAGCTTCTAAATGTTTATGTTACCCTATTACTTGATGTGATTTTGTTAAAACAGAAATCTCTTAAGGTGTTTGTAGGCTAGAACTGTAAACCTAAATTTTAAAAGTTACGAAAAATGTTACATACAATTTTTATACGGTTTTTTCGAAAATTGTCATATCTATCTTGTGATATATGAATGTTGGATTCGTTGAGAAACTGTCTTTTTGAATATAAATGTTTTAAAATGATTCTCACTATCTTTTTATTAGAAGTAGTCATGTACATCTACACATACTGCACACATTATTAAGAAAATTTTTAAAGTAATGACTGGCTGTGCCCGCGACTTCGTTTGCGTGGAATTTAACAAAATAGTTATTGTTCAATTCACAAAATTATAAAATAAATAAATTTCTAAAATAAAAATAGCCTAAGTTACTCCTTACTACATCAGCTATCTGCCAGTGAAATTTTGGTCAAAATCGATCCAGCCATTTGAGAGATTAGCCGTAACAAACAGACACATAGACAGACAGACAGACAGGCAGACAAAAATGTAAAAAATGTCATTTTAGTATATGTACCGTGTATACATCCATATACATTTAGTAAGAAGCGGTTATTTTAATATTACAAACAGACACTCCAATTTATTTATTTGTATAGATAAGGGTCGATCTGTTCGTCTTTGTCTATACAAGTATACAATATTAGTACTTGGTAGGGCACAGCAGAAATGTCCTGCTCAAAATATGGAGCAGCCCGACTGGGGAAGTACCTCGACCTTACAGAAGATCACAGCTAAATAATACTGTTTTAAAGCAGTATTGTGTTCCTGTTGGTGAGTAAGGTGACCAGAGCTCCTGGGGGGATTAGGAATTGGGTCGGCAACGCGCTTGCGATGCTTCTGGTGTTGCAGGCGTCTATAAGCTACGGTAATCTCTTATCATCAGGTGAGCCGTATGCTAGTTTGCCGACCTAGATGAAGAGATGATTTTAAAAAAAAAACTTAAGCGATTGGCAAATCCAATCCATACGTGACTTTTTCTGTCAATCGCGTTCCCTTTCTCCCTTTAACAGTAGGAATACGAGTAAATCAAAAATTATTTTCATATGTATATTTTATTGTCTCTACACTAGATGGCTAAAAATAATTTAAGTGGTTTACGCTACTGAGGCAAGTTTATTTTCCCAAATTTTCAAAGTAACTTTCAATCTTTCCAGGGTTACAATTGAATTCAGTCTAACGACTATCTGAGATCAAAGCTGACAGATATCAACGGTTACTTTCAGCGGTACAATTACTTTATTATTTAATATAAACCTACGTTATACTTTATCTAATCACACACATAACCACACTCTGTACATTGATTCGATATGGAACGTCACTTGATAACGAACCCTCAGTTCGGTTGCTTCAGGTATTCATATCGGTTATTTTTTCAGTCTGATTCCAATTTCTGGAATTCAAGTTTCCTAAATTTGCTCTCAGCAATTCAGAGAGCGACATTGGACACCGATTTCCGTACACTTACACTCCTGACACGGTGACGATAGCTCTGCTATGATCCTTCCCACACGGTACATGCGCCCATAGATATTACATCCAGCTAGTTTCGGCAAACCGATATTCAAACCTGGTAATAAATTATGTATCGGTGGCTTCACTTCAACAGAATGTCCAGAAAATCCTACTTTGCTGGTTATTTCTAGAACTTTTGTCGTAAGTGGTTTCTGAGTTGTTTTTGTAGTGGTTATTGGTTTACGTGTTGTGGTATAAGAGATTGGTTTAAAGGGTTTTAAGGTAGTCCTTCTAATTGTATTTATTTCGCCAAGTACTAAATGATCAATTCTATTTACTGGGTTCTGAGGATATATCTTTTTCGGAGGTATGATAGGGAAGCGATGGGGGACTGGAACAAAAGCGTCGTCACGTTCAGTAGTTAGTTCCACTTTACTGGTAGCGGTGGAGCTACTAGTAGTATAATATTTCGGCGGCGGTGGAGGGGTAACTTTTGTTGTTTTACGTGTTGGAGCAGCTGTTGATGTTGTCTCATACGTTTCACTAAGCAACAGCTGTAACACACTCCCCAATGAAAATCCTTCGTCCTCTTCTTCATCTTCATATTCCAATGAATGGTTGTTGTTTTCAATAAAGTCATTATCTAACTTCTGTGTTGTTTCGTAAAGATTCGGCGAATTACTTGAAATAGGTTTTGTTGAAGTACTTTGTTTGTCTGTGTTTTTTTCTTTGTTCGTTACGTTTCTTAGTTCGTTGTTGTTTATAGGGTGTTCGATTTCTGAGTTATTATATTCAGTCATATTTTCTGCATTTGAAATATTTGTACTTTGGTGAGATGAAATTTCGATATTTTTCTTACCATCTTGCGGTATTTTTGATTCATTTAAAGTAAGTTCAAATTTATTCATTGAAAACAATGGAGATGAAGTGGTTTGATTAACTGGAAAAGAGTAAATAAAAGTGTAAATATATTAAATTTACTCATTACTACCTATGCGCTTTAAGAAAGTACTAAGGCGTTACTGCCAATTAACTTGTCTATGCCCCTTTATGTCTTCAAATTGACGAGTAAAAGTAAGTTCTTCAGATATGTGTAGTTAAGTAGTATTAATATGACTTGAAAACTAAATACTTACAATGATCACAAACAAGTTCTCCGCAACACAAATCAGATGAGCTTAAACTTGCAGCACGTCTCTTGCATCCCGGTGGTGTGCTGCACATCCTTTGTGAACAATGCAGCTCTCCCCAAGCACACGAACAAATCGAACAAGCGATAGATATCGATTCACCGTCAGAGATACGTCTACCGTCGCTTGTGAGACATTCGCCTGGAAAACGTTAACAGAAAGATCGTATTAAAAACTAGCTGATCCTATTAATTTTGTCCTGTTCTGCGAACTGTCAAATACCCGGTGTTGAAATGTCCGTCGCTTTTTAATTTTTTCATAAGAATCTTCTACAAAATATTACAAAAACCTGAAAAAAAGTCGACTGCAATTGGCGCAGCTGTTCTCGGATTTAGCCCGTAACAACACATTTAGGCCATTTTTTACTGGCCATTGTAGTATGAATAAGTATAACACAAAAAAGTCTACCTTTTGGTTCCAACTGCATCGAAGTTGTCAAATGTGGTACAATAGGGGCTGGTGTGCTTTTGTATACAGAATAGTACTCGTCCATTCCGATACCCTTAGGTACAAAACCTCCTAGAATAAAAAAATTGGTAAATTGTTTGAAATTCGGAAAATGAAATGGAAAATAATATGATAGCATACCTTCAGTTTCAATTGGCGGTGAAAATAAATTAATAGCTGGAGTCTCAACTTCAAACTTATTATTTATGGGCATTGACAACTTGGTATCAACGTTATGATTTATCTTTGGATTTCCCATGGATGCTGTTACTGTGTAATCTTGCACTTGGGCTGGTACTTCATTAGTGATACTGGGATACTGTACATCAGATAAATTGTCTTCTTGAGTGAAGCTAGGATATTGTGGTTCGGTTTTTTTCGACAAAAATACTGGGTACTGCGTCGGGTTATAGTTGTCTTCTTTTCGTACTGCATATAACGACTGGTCCGATTCTTTATTTGGGTAATAGACAGGGAATTTGTCATCTGTCTCCAATAGAGGATAGTCAAGACTTTCTTTCGACGCTACTTCATCATCATCCACAACCGCATCAGCTGCTACAAAGGGAATAATTCTGAAATTACACATTAACTTATAGTTACTTACAATCAAACAAAAAGTATAACTAATAAAAAACTATTTACTTCAAATTTGGCAAAGATGGTGGTAATGTAGGCTCATTATAGTCATAATCGGTTTCTTCTTTCTTTACTTTAGACGCATTAGCAACACCAAGTAAGGCAGGTGGTACAGTTTTAGGGTGAACTGACGACGAGGTTATTGTCGCTGATGTAGTATGAGTTGTATTTGTCCTCAACGAACTGGTTACATTAATAGTAAATGTTTCATTATCGTCCAAATCATCGTTATTGTTTTTATTGGTTATTATATCCATGGGCGGATACGTATGATTTTCAGTATTGTCAGTAAGTGGTATGCGCGGTTGAGTATCACTTTTAATCCATAGAGAATCATCGTCATTGGAAACATTTAGAAGTAATGAAGTAGAAGATAGTTCTGCTGTACAATTTATAGTGCCATTAATAATAATTTTAACTGATCCCTCAGGTTGTTCTGTAGTGGTTTCTAGGTAATCATCTTCTGTAGTAAATTCGTCATCAACGGTTGTAGATATATCACTAAGAGTTTGAGTAGTTGGTTCCATGTCTAAAGTTGTTAAAGTACTTTTATATTGTTTCTGTTTAGGGTTGAAGATTACAGATTCTTCAGTATTCTTTTTAATTTTCATATTTGTGATCAAATCGGACTTAGCGACGGTAACTGCTGGCGTACTTTTATCAGTCGTCCCTTCCTTAATAGTAGTTTCTCGTTTTGTCGCTTTCGATGTATGAAACGACCTAACTTCGTTTTTCAAAGGTATCAAAATATCCATCCGTAGCACATTTGGATTGTGTGACTTTGTATCTAAAAACAAAGTAAGATTTATTTCGTGTTGTCACTTTTATGTCATAAAGAAATTTTTTTTTATAATTTTACCATTTTTATGACCGCATTGATATTGATGTGGGCAGCAATGTCCTGGTTGTACCAAAGGCTTACACCCTTGCAGAGTTGGAGCACACGATAAGTGTTGACAGCGAATGGAACCACGCAGACAGAAACATTGAACACATTCAGCGACAGTTTCCGCAGAAATTACTCGTTCTCCTTCAGAGGCCCACTTTCCTTCAGAAGTTATGCAGTCTGAAAAATTACAGAAATATATTAAAGTTTAACCAAGTTTTGAAAAGGAACTCTGTATACTTTCATTTTTTCAGGATTACAACCAATTTTTCCATGACTAATGTTGGTACTATTTTATGTTCATTTAATTTTTTGTTCCTATTATTAATTAAATTTTAAGCTAATGCTGTGCCGATTTCAAGAAAAACATATTTTAATATATCTCGTATAATACAATCAACTATCATAAGCGTAATTAAACTCACCATGGGAGTTTCTATCACTAGGGGGTTTAGTAGTGGTATGGTCACAGTAATAGCGCTGTGGGCAGCAGGCACCGGCGGCTGGACGAGCTTTACACCCAGGTGGGGGAGGCAAGCAGACTGGCCTCACGCAGCGTCTCATCCCTCCCAAACAGAAACACTGTTCGCAGGCCGTGTTTGAACTCATCGCTGAACCCGCCGCATAAACCGTCCCGCCTTCCACACAAGCTGGAAACACTCACCAGTCAATTAATTATTAGTTAATAATTTTTATAATAACTTATAAATGTTTTAAATCAAACAGCATACCATGTGATATCGATGAAGGAGTGTCGATATTGGTGTCGTCCAGTCTAGCAGATGATCCAATTTCTAAGTGCTTTATACCATCTGAAATGGATGAAGTAGGTGCTTTCGTTACAAAATTATAGTCATTTCGTGTCTCTTGTTCTGATAGCACATCAAGTGGTGAAGACGTTCGTATCGCAGGACTCTATCTATATAAGTTGTACATCTTCTATAATATAAAAATGAGTCGCTGAATGTGTTGCTAAGCGCAAAACTCAAGAAAGGTTGGACCGATTTCGCTAATTCTTTTTTTAAAATATTCCTTTAAGTACGAGGATGGTTCTTACGGAGAGAAAAATTCTTAAAAAAAAAAATTTAAATTTCCTGAAAAAGTCTAAAAACAACACACTTTTCTATACTCCCATAAAAAAGATTTGTGATAATACTTAAAAGTCAATTTGAACTTTAATACCATACGATAAAGTTTGTGTTGGGCGATACGAAGTTCGCCGGGTCAGCTAGTATTGAATAAATAATTAAGATTGTTGAAAAATAAAGTACTAGGTCGACACTAACCAGGGCAACGTAGTTCAGGACAGCACTCTCCTCTCTGGTGCAAAATATGACAACGCGGTGGGGGTTCGGGCAGTGGTGCACATGCGCGGCGACGGCAAGACAACGCGCCGTGCGCACACGCACACGACAGGCAAGCCTCTCGTGTGCGTACTGACGAGCCCGCTGCGTACCATCGTCCTTCGTACATACATCCTGTTGTTGGATACGATTTGCCTAGTCAACAAAAAATGCATAAATTGTATGTATTGATATATTAAGTATAAAGCCAAGTGGGAGAAAATATTTCGTGATATAATATGCCTTAAAATATATCTAAAATAACCAAAATAATGGTTGGCAAATGTTTGGGTTGTTCGTGACCTAGGCAATGAATTATTTTATGCATGTTTTGGTTAGTCAAGCCAGTAAATTGTTGTCTAATCACATTAAACGTCGGAATATCGTCTTTTTATTTAGTAATAATTTGAAATAGTAGATTTCAAAAAGGTAATTTTCTGTAAGATATTTAAACTGGCACTTCGCTTAAAATAGTAACAAAGTTCAAGTACTTGGGGCATTGGGTAAATGCTGACCAGAGCGATGATATGGACATGGAACGGGAACGTAGGGCGCTGGCGGTCAGAAGTAACATGCTTATCCGCAGGTTTGCAAAGTGCACAAATGAAGTTAAAATAACTCTATTCAGAGCATACTGTCAATCTTTTTACACTTGCAGCCTGTGGATTAAATATACTAAGAAGGCCTACAGCGTCCTGCGTGTCCACTATAATAATGCATTTAGGGCGCTGTTGGGGCTCCCGCGACACTGCAGTGCCTCGGGGATGTTCGCAGAGGAGCATACAGATGGCTTTTATGCAATTATGCGTAAGCGTGTGGCATCTCTGTGGAGGCGGATACGCGCGAGCACAAACAGCATCCTGCGTACAGTTGCGGACCGGTTTGACGGATCCATAATAAAACATTGGATCACCATGCATGTTATGCCGTCGGACCGAGCCGCTAAATAAATTAATAACATTAGCATGATAGGTACATACGATATGGATGAAAGCCACGAAGAGTGAAAGGAGGATTGAATGATACTGATTAACTTGATATATATATTTTTTCATGTCTATTTTGTGTTTTGTGTGTTTTTAATTCATTGTATTTAACTCCTTAATTATAAATTGTTAATAATGATAATGAAATGGTAAATAAATTAATAATTAAATTATAATTCACATTAATATAATATTTAAAAAAGGGAATGCACATTTTAGTTGTTTTAAAATTGTTGTTATTATTAAGAAATATTATTATAGTTATTGTTAATTCAAAATTTATTAAAATGTAATTATTTAATTATTTAAATGTAACTGTACTGACATTAGTTTATAAGCATCATTGTTACTAACACTATATGGGCTAGTCCCGAAATAAAGTTTATTATTATTATTATTATTAATAGACATACTAGCCATATTTTGTATACAACTAGATAAGTACGGCTCATCTGGTGGTAAGCAGTTACAGTAGTTTATAGATGCTTGCAACACCAGTAGCATAAAACTCATGTTGAACCCCCCCCCCAGGAGCTCTGGTCACCTCACTTCCCACAGGAGCACAACACCGCTTGTAAGCAGTATTTTTAAATGTGACCTTCTGGTAAGGTTGAGGTACTTCCCCAGTCGAGCTGTTTCAGATTTTGAGCTGGATAATTATGAGATAAGGCCACATAATATACAAATAATACTTACCTAGAAATCCTTTACTTCTGTGACTAAATCTAGAACTGTCTCCGTAAGTTTCTGAAAAGTAAAATTAATTTCATAAGAAATGAGAAATTATTGAAAAAAATAATAATATGTAAAGTCGTCACCCGTTGATAATAAAATAAGGACAAGCACCATCGAGGATATGTGTGATAGCTAAATTAATTTAACGAGAGTTGGTCTAAATCCGTCTTAACGTTTCCACTACATAAATTTGAAATGTATACAAATCTGTCAAAAGATATTGTAGATCTATGAGATCGAGAACGTAGATGTGATATTATAAAGCTAAAAAGTATGTTTGCTTTTTAAATGCGTCAATAGCACGAACTACTACTTTGAATTGAAAATTCTTTTCGGGTTAAGTAGTTCCCATGGAAGACTACGACTACTGTTGAATGTATAATTGGTTGTAATGTATTATTGGTTTCTAGAATGAAACACAGATGGCGTTGATTGTACAATAGATCGCATTATCGATGTGCCGTCTAAATTTATTTAGTCAAATATTGTGTTTATATACGGGACTGATTTTATTAGTGTTATATTGGTTATCATTCATTAAAGTTTAATTCCTTACATCAAAACACTGGTAGTTTTATTAAGACGCCAGAGGGAGCTGAACGTTCCCAGGGTGACTAGCGTGGTCGCTACAAGTACTACAGTCTTGTATAACTACATATTATCAAAGGTAATTTGGTGAGGATTTGTCTAAATTCGTCATTATTTCGATGGCCGTGTCGAATAAGCTTACAAGAGCTCTTACACGAATGTTTCGCTACTCAAGATAAATTACGACCATGTAGACACGCATTTTATCTTTTAACCCCTTTATCTAGGGAGTCGTGTCGAATTTTGTGAAACAGTGTCCAATATCCTAACTATACATAGTTATACGCCCACGCCCAGTTTCATTTAAATTTAACAATGTTTATTTATTTTTTATTTATTTATTTATTTGGTACACCAACGATTGTTACAATGTTACTTACATCTACAGTATAATATTTAATTTATTTGTGCTAATTGCACAACCAGTTACAGGTATACTCCACGTGCTTTTATATTATGTATACAATAGAAAATTTCTTAGAAACTAAATTATGTGCTAAACACCAAGTCTAATAATCAATAAAAATAATAATAATAATAATAATAATTACAATAACCACTAAGTCAGCCTATTGGCAATTTCTGTTTTAAATCTAGTTAGAGACATGCAGTGTACGTCAATCGATCCCCCACACCTATTATAGAGCGTACAAATTCGTGAGATTGGCGAGTTTGCACCCAAAACTGTTCTACGAAGTGGACGAAAGAGTGGCTCAACCGGCTTGCGAGGTAGCCGAAGAGGGACTCTAAACATAAATTTTTCCAAAAGAGCTGGGCAACTTAGATAATTTCTCATAATTTTATAGAAAAAACAGAGATCAAGTAAGTCACGTCGGCTGTTTAAACTTTGCATTTTCAGTGACTCTAAAATATCATTATACGAGAGTGACTTCTTGTCTCTGTAATGATTGAAAACTAAATGCCGAACCAGCCGCTTTTGAATACGTTCTATACGTAATATGTGACAAGCATAATGTGGACGCCATACCACGCTACCATATTCAAGAACTGATCTCACAATACTATTATAGAGAGCTATTTTGGTTGATGAGCGCTTAAATGCCCTGACGTTTCTGATAACAAAACCTAACAGCTTGGAAGCTCTTCCAACCATGCCTTCAATATGCGGAACAAAAGTCATTCTGCCATCCAAAAATACTCCCAAATCTTTTACTACGTCAACTTCTTCTAGACTCACACCGTTAATAAAGTAGACCGATGAGATGGGAAACAATTTTTTCGTGAATTTTATGTGATTGCATTTCTTGATATTGAGCTCCATACCATTTCTTCCGCACCAGCGCACAAGAGCATTGAGGTCACTTTGTAGAAGGGAGACATCTTCTTCTGTGTCAATAACCTTCCATAACTTAAGGTCATCAGCATATAAGGAAGGGACAGAATGCTTTATGAAGTGGGGAAGGTCATTCACAAAGATGTTAAAAAGAATTGGACCGAGATGAGATCCCTGTGGCACTCCAGAGTTTATGTCACGTGGTGTAGAGGTAAAGCCGTTGACTACTACGTAAAAAATACGCCCAGAAAGGTATGATTCTAGCCAAGACAAGACAGAACCAACAACACCGTACGCCGACAACTTTTTTAACATAAGTTGGTGTGGAACTTTATCAAAGGCTTTGCTAAAGTCAGTGTACAGAGCGTCGACTTGTTTATTGCTATCAATGTGTTTTGTAATTTCTTCCACGTACAAAACCAGGTTTGTGTTTACCGATCTTCCTTTGACAAAACCATGCTGGTTTTCATTTAAATATTTACTAAAATAACTCTGAAGTACAGAACAGACCAAAGACTCAAAAACTTTTCCTAGGGTGGACAAGATGGAGATAGGCCTGTAGTTACTGAAAAGTTCAGCATCTCCAGATTTAAATATAGGGACGACCTGCGCTACTTTCCAGATAGAAGGAAATATTCCTGAAGTAAGGGAGCAATTAAAGATGACAAAAAGGGGTTCCACTAAATTTGAAGCGCAACGAGAGATGAATAATGGTGGGATTCGATCATGTCCAGCACCTTTAGATACATTAAGAGTGAGTAATTTTCTATAGATCTGCCTGCGAGATATACTTAGTGTCGATAAGCAATCACTAGAGAAGGCTAATTTCCCTGTCCAGCACTCATCAGCATCTTTATTATCAAAATTACGAAGAGGAGGACAGGAGCAAGAGGCAACCGAGGAGAAGCCGGTCGCGAAGGCATTACAAATGTCACTACCAGAATGCACTCGACGATCACCATCAATCATGACAGCAGGGATAGCTCCAGTACCACCACGCTTTGCTTTGACGTAGGACCAAAATAATTTTGGATTCTTTGAAATTCCATCCTCTATGTTCTGCAAATACGACTTATAGTTGGCTGAAGCCAGTTTATGGCAACGTTGAGTTAACAATTTAAAAGATATTAAATCCAGAGGATTTTTATATTTTTTATATCTTTGCCTGATCTTATTTTTCTCCCTAAGACGGTTAATTAGATCTTTACTGAACCACTGCGGATACTTATTCGTCTTAGGTTTGCTTGATGGGACGAAGTCATGTACTGCCTTGTTTATAACTTCTAAGAATTTCACAAGCAACCCATTAACATCCTTACACCCATCAAACAAAGATTCCCAATCAACATCAGCCAAAAAACTGTTGATTAAGTCATAATTAGCCTTATGAAAGTTAGGTCTGCTGGTATCGTTGTACTGTAATTTGGCAGTCAATTGACGAGAGATCTACAATAAGAGGAGGGTGTAGTGGATCGATAGGACACAACACGTCAATAGCCTCACTCACGTTACAAGATAACATTCTTGTTAAAATCAAATCAAGAGTTCTACCCATATAATTGGTGATGTTATTACATTGTTTTAAGCCATTTAAGTTAACAAAATCTAGAAAACATTGAAAAAGCGGTGATAAATGGTACGACAAATTGCCCACAGAAGCCCAATTCAAAGTTGACAAGTTGAAATCCCCAAAAATACATATTTGCGAGTTATAAAAGTCAGAAATTCGATTGAAATTGTCCACAAAGCATTTTACTATCGATAAGTTTGCCGGTGCATGTTAACTAAAACGAATTACTTTTTAAATATAATTATTAATTAAAGAGCTTTTGTGTGGCTACGGCGTACTGTGTGGCTACGGTACTAAAGAATATAGCCACCCCCTCTCTTCCCGTGGGTGTCGTAAGAGGCGACTAAGGGATAACACAGTTCCGCTACCACCTTGGAACTTAAAAAGCCGACCGATGGCGGGATAACCATCCAACTGCTGGCTTTAAAATACACAGGCCGAAGACGGGCAGCAGCGTCTTCGGTGCGACAAAGCCAGCCCTGCTGTCACCAACCCGCCTGCCCAGCGTGATGACTATGGGCAAAACACATAAGTTCACGTTATTTTTGACGTAAACTTGTGGAGGCCTATGTCCAGCAGTGGACTGTATAGGCTGTAATGATGAAGAGCTTTTTATATCGTAAATAAACAAATAAATATCTACACAATACACACACGGTCGTCTGTTCCTAAAGTAAGCAACTTAATGCTTGTGTTACAGGTAACAGCTGACTGGTAGACACATATTTCTTTTCGATAAACATACTTATAAATAATACATATATAAATATATAAATAAATATTTATATTACACCCAGACTCGGGGTGGGAATCGAACCCACAACCCTCGGAGCAGAAAGCAGGGTCACTACAAACTACCCCAAGCTAGCTATCTTCAATGTTCAGAATTAAATAGGTTCACGGGATTTTTTTTAATTAATGGATTCTTCAAATTTAGGTACACGTAACGATTGCCGGTGGCCGGGTGGGGTTTGCGGAAAACCGGCAAGTTGTCGCGAACTTGGAGAGCCCTATGTCTAGCTGTGAACTGCGATAGGTTGAAGAGAAGAAGAAGAAGCGGTTATAGTTTCGTTATAAAATTAGATTAACAATAATATAAAGCACAATTTTCTGTACAATAATATGTCAATGTCAAAAGAGATACGCAGTAAACATATGCATAGAAAATGACATACTCGTAAATAAATAATGCGTCAGTAACGAGTACAATTATTATAAATGTACATAAAAAATAGAGAAAATATTTACGTTAAATTACTTTCTTTATCTAAACTCTCAGAAGTATACTTTTTACATTTAAAACCTTAAATTTCTCAACACTTTCCATTTAGCAATTTTACTGTAATTTAAGTGATTCATAAATTCTCCGTGTTGTGGCGTTCGGTCGACAGCCGTTTGTAACGACATTGTTAATGTACTTAAGTGGTTAATAAAATACGCGTATACTTTCGCCATGAGTGAGGTTTTATGGAGAGTCATAAAATATATATTATGTATAAAAGTATATAAGTGAGTTGTAAGTTAGCAGCCCGACTGGGGAAGTACCTCGACCTTACAGAAGATCACAGCTAAATAATACTGTTTTCAGCAGTGATGTGTTTCTGTGGTGGTTAAGGTGAGCTCCTGAGAGGGTTTGGGGTAGGATCTGCAACGCACTTGCGATGCTTCTGGTGTTGCAGACGTCTGTAAGCTACGATAATCGCTTACCATCAGGGCCGTACGCTTATTCGCCGACCTACTTGTATAAAAGTATATTTCGCAAGAAATTTAGACAATTCACGTGCTTAAACTAATTAAAAACTCGAAAAGTAGCTTTAACAAACAATAAAACAAAATTTTATTGACAACTAATTGCAAATAATTACCACCTGACAAAGTGATAAAATCAAATAATGGAAATTCTACAGTCGTCAGGAACACGCCTTATATTGCTAGCAGTCAGTCAAGTACCACCTCGTGGGAAAATAGCCTGTGAATGAATCCTGCTTTCTGCTCCAGAGACTGCGGGTTTGGGTATGAGTCTTGGTGTAAGATTGTATTTATTTACATATTATTTATCAAAAAAGCACGTATCCTAATATATTTAGGAACAGACGACCGCGTGCGTATATTAAAAAATAGTTAGTAGACTTCACGATAATTATGACGTCATTTCTATTCGTTTATTTTATACTTATTAAAAGGTATTTGAAACAAAAGAAAATATAACTGAAGTGCATAAATATTTAAATAATACGAATAAAACAACGCCCACTCAATAGCTCGTAGAAAAAGCTAAAGGTCTCTGTCAGAGTTTCAAAGGCTCAGTAAAAATACATACGCTCATCATTTCAGCCTATCGCAGTCCATTGCTGGACATAGGCCTCCACAAGTTCGCGCCAAAAATGGCGTTAACTCATATGTGTTGCCCATAGTCACCACGCTGGGCAGGCGGGTTGGTGACCGCAGGGCTGGCTTTGTCGCACCGAAGACGCTGCTGCCCGTCTTCGGCCTGTGTATTTCAAAGCCAGCAGTTGGATGGTTATTCCGTCATCGGTCGGCTTTTTGAGTTCCAAGATGGGGGTGGAACTGTGTTATCCCTTAGTCGCCTCTTACGACACCCACAGGAAGAGAGGGGGTGGCTATATTCTTCATTGCCGTAACCACACAACATACGCTCAGACCATGACTAACATAAATATGTATGAACTAGCTGTGCCCTTTGGTTTCAGTCGCGTAAATCTGAAGAAACAACGTATTGATATTTTATATAACTTACGAGCTGTGCTCTGCGGTTTTACCCGTTAATTTGAAAATTATAGCCTGTAGCCTTCCTCGGGTAAAGGACTATCCTGTGATTGAAATAAACAAACTTTAAATAATTAGTGTAAATATACAAGTACTAGCTGTGCCCGCGGCTTCGCCCGCGTTGAAATCAGTTTGTCACAAAGTTTTCCCGGCAAACTTCCAGTGAAACTCTCATCAAAATCGTTCCGTAAATCTTCCTCTTGAAGCCCTCTCTCCATTGGTGTAACCGCATGAAAATCCGTTCAGTAGATTTTGAGGGAATCGATTACATACGCTTTTGGGGACTTTGTTTTATAATACACTAACTGTTGCCCGCGACTACGTCCGCGTGGTTATGAAGATATGCATTACTATTAAGATGCTTAACGCAAATTATTTTTTATTTCAGTCACTTGAAATGCTTATCACTCTGAGTAACTTTTTCAAAGGCACAATTTAGTATAATTTAATAGTTATTTTTATAAAACCTCTCTATACACCACATTCTTAGTTATATTTTCAGGCTGCAATATAAATTACCTATCGGGCGAACTTATAGCTGCTGTATATGTTTCATACAAACTATCAACCCACCCCAATTAAACCCCCTTAGCCGTGGAATATCACAAAATCCGTTCTTAGCGGACGTTTACTAACTATAATCTACCTCCCTGCTAAATTTCATCTTTGTCCATCTTGGATGGATGGACCATTCAGCGGTTTTTGAGTTCTCGTGATGAGTGAGTCAGTGACCTTTCTCTTTTATATATATAGATTACGATGTATTATTTGGACACTTCCTCACCATCTATAGATCATACATTTTAAATTTCAAGTCTCTTCCATCAAAAACATAGGACTTTCATACAAACTTCCAACCCCCGTTTTATCCTCTGGTTGAGTTTCGTAAAACCCGTTCTCAGCGGATGTTTACGCCCTATAAAGAACCTATCTGCAAAATTTCAAGTTTGTAGCTCTTATAGTTTCTCAGATTTCGTGATGACTGAGTCAACCTACCATCCCCCGTTTTAACACCAAAAGGGAGTTGATTTTTAAAGATACATTATTTGAACACCTTCTTACTATCTATAGAGCATACATTTTAAATTTCAAGTCTCTTACTTCAAAACATAGGACTTTCATACAAACTTTCAACCCCCGTTTTATCTCCTTAGGGGTCGAATTTCATAAAATTCGTTCTTAGCGGATGTTTACGCCTTATAAGGAGCCTATCTGCCAAATTTCAAGTTTTTAAGTATTATAGTTTCGGAGATTTCATGATGCGTAAGTCAACCTACGATCCGCCGTTTTAACCTCAAAAAGCAGTTGATTTCTAAAGATACATTATTTGAACACCTTTTCACCATCTATAGAGCTTACATTTTAAATTTCAAGTCTCTTACTTCAAAAATATAGGACTTTCATACAAACTTCCAACCCCCGTTTTACCTCATTAGTGGTCGAGTTTCGTTAAATCTGTTCTTAGCGGATGTTTACGACCTATAAGGAACCTAACTGCCAAATTTCAAGTTTGTAGCTATTATGGTTTCGGAGATTTCGTGATGAGTGAGTCAACCTACCATCCCCCGTTTTAACCCCAAAAGGGAGTTGATTTCTAAAGACACATTATTTGGACACTTTCTCACTATCTATAGAGCGTATATATAGAGCGTACATTTTAAATTTCAAGTCTCTTACTTCAAAAACATAGGACTTTCATACAAACTTCCAACCCCCGTTTCACCCCCTTAGGGGTCGAGTTTCGTAAAATCCGTTCTTAGCGGATGCCTACGCTCTATAAGGAATCTACCTGCCAAATTTCAAGTTTCTAGGTGTTATAGTTTCGGAGATTTCGTGATGAATGACCTTTCGCGTTTATATATATTATAGATAGATTTCTTATGAACCGCGATCGAACTCGTAACCGCTAAAGCAACAGCCATGACAGACAGCCGTGTGCTTGTCTGTTGACCTAGTTGTATAAAAAAACTTTAATAATTGAAAATGAAATATATTTAACCCGGTTAAAAATAGAAACAAGTTGCAAAAGATATACAAAACACTTTCAAATATAATTTGAAATAATTATATGTATGTAATTAATATTTTATTGTGTTAATGTATATTATGGTTGGCGGAGATATTTGCATTTCTTTATCTTGATAGCCGGAACAAGCGATCTAAACATTGACGGTTTGGTTCGATTCCCGCTCGAGATGGATTATTTATATAAATATTTCGTTTCGGTTTGGATGTGTGTCCTTGTGAGTTTCCCCACCGTGCCTCAGAGATCACCTTAATGTCTCGGTTCCGGTTGTTGTCGTATACACCTGATAGCGTTGTTCATAGTAGGGAATATATCCGCCAACCCGCAGTGGAGCAGCGTGGTGGATTAAGCTCTGATCCTTCTCCTACATGGGGAAAGAGGCCTATGCTCTGTAGTGGGATATTATTTTATTTATTGGTTTACCAACAGATATACATCAAATATAGTATTAAGAGTACAGTGTATATAAATCGTCATGTTAGGATGTAGATCCAATTACAGACAAACACAGCTTCCTCATTTTAAGTGAAAATAATGAAGGCGAGAGATTACAGGTTGAAGCGTATTATTACTAAATATTATAGCATTCGTATTATTCTGACCTAATAACTTTCACTCAACAGACAATTAAGCAATTAATAAAACAGAAATTGAATGTCAACACTAAAAATCTAATTTATAAACACTGCTTATTAAAGTTTTTACACAATGTTAATGAATAATATAACCTTAGCTTATCTTAAATCGCGTCCTTACACCTGCGTTAATCATAAAAATATGATTGTTATAAAATGAATGATGTCTAAAATTAAGCTACATAATTTAATAAATAATTCTAATTATAATTTTACATTATTTTTGAAACAAAACTGCAGCTAATGACCTAATTTGTGTAGAACGTGGAAATGATGCAATTAGTATGACAACAATGAAGAATAATAAAATAACTTCTATACTGTAATAAATAAGCAAACACTATTAACGATATTATATGATTATGACGATGCGTTGGCGCAGCGGTCATAGCACTGGCTGTTGCGACAGCGGTCGCGGGTTCGATTCCTGCTCTCGACAGTCATTTGTATCGGCCATATAGTTTGTCGTGGTCTGGGCGTTGTGCTTGTGTATTGTGTGTGTTTCCGGTCCCCCGATATAGGAGAAAATCCTACTGAGGGCCGATGAGTATGGAGTATTTATTTATTTATTTATTTATTTATTAATACTAAGACCTAACTTGAGAGACGTTGCCTTGTATTTTATACGCTTGAAGTTTAACTATTTTTTAATTTAGTGAAACTTCACAAATTTTCATAATATTTAAATTAACATAGTCAATATGATGAAACAACTTTTTAGGATTTTATCGCGGCTTATTATATTTTTTAGATGTCCGTCGTTTCATCCAGACAGTCCTTCCGTGACCATAGTTGCTGTTATTTTTATATCACTAGCTAAACGGCAAACAAGCGTACGGCTCACCTGAGGGTAAAAGATTACCGTAGCTTATAGACGCCTGCAACACCAGAAGCATCGCAAGCGCGTTGCCGCCCCACTCCCCAACCCAAAGGAGCTCTGGTCACCTTACTCACCAACAGGAACACAACACTGCTTAAAAACAGTACTATTTAGCTGTGATCTTCTGTAAGGTCGAGGTGCTACCCCAGTCGGGTTGGTCCATATTTTGAGCGGAAGATTCCTGCTGTGCCCTACCTCAGTTGCTACTGTAAAGTATTCGAAAGGTCAGGCATTTAAAAACTTAATGAAATCCGAAAAAGTTGTTTCATTACAATAACATAGCCAAATGTATTACGGAGAAAGTTAAACTTTAACTATAATACGAGACAGACATTACTTTGTTATTCTTTAAAATTAGAACAACGAAATTAAAACGATTTCCCTTAACAATGAAAGTCAAAAAATGTATTAAAATATTAATTTACGTGAATTACAGCCGTAATCAAATGCACATATCTAAACTAATATATTTTTTGGGTTCTCAAACGATGTCTTTGGAACATTATCACTAAAACCACGTTATTCAGAGGACTATATCGTTCTTACTATGAACTATATACATATTTACATATTTAACTGCTATAATGGGTCTGGAGACGTACCTTACAGAAGATTGCAGCTAAATAATACTGTTTTCAAGCAGTATTGTGTTCCTGTTGGTGAGTAAGGTGACCAGAGCTCCTGGGGGTATATTCTTAATGCCGTAACCACACAGCGTAAAAGTAAATGTAAAATATAATAATTAAAATTTGTATTTGTGATTACCGCTTAAAATTAACACACACGTATCCTTATTATCAAATATTCCAATGATACGGAAACTTACGTTTGATAGTCGAGCTCGCTCTTGACCGATTTCTATTATCTAAAATATAATTAACCTTAAAATCTAATTACGCTTAATTATAGTTTAAATAAATTTGTATTAATAATACGCATATGAAACAATAGCGTGTACATTTTTTGTACACTTCTATGAGGCCATGTGAACGCTTCTGTCCGTCTGTACACATGACCGTCAAAAAGTATTTCATCGGACGTGAAGACTGACACAGAATCAAGTAAACTTCGTGAAATATGAATAAGTAAAATACTGAATTCATTCTTGTAATTATAATGTTGTGTTATTATGAAAAAAAAATATCTATACATATAATAAAATGGTAGGAAAGTCAAAACTGGACATTGAATATTTTTTTAAAAGAATACTTTGGGTGTGATCTACAATCGATACCGAAGCCAAAAATATAGTTTTTAGAATTTTTGTCTGTTTGTCTCTATGTATGTCCGGGATAAACTCAAAAAGTACTGCATGGATTTACTTCAAATTTGGCACGAATATTATTAAGAAGCCGGGTCAATACATAAGCTACAAATCATCACGCTATCACCTACGGGGAACGAACAGTGAACCTTTATTTCTTCAACGCATTCTGTAACAACGTGTAATCTAACGACGCACATTTGAATGTTGTTATTATGTTAATTACCATACTATAAGCTAGCTTCTCACTATAAATAAAGACATTCTGTAGTATATTTAGTATCAGCATTGCACCCGTGCAAAGCCGGGGCGGGTCGCTAGTACAGAATAATTACTACAAGAGCCTTTCTATTCTTATACAATTAGGTCTGCAAACCGATGATTACCGTAGCCTATAGACGCCTGCAATAACAGAAGCGTCCCAAAAGCTTTCCTGACTCTACCCCCACTCCCCGCAGATACTCTGGTCACCTTACTCGCCAAAGACAAACAACACAACACTGCTTGGAAACAGTATTATTTTACTGTGATCTTCTGCAATAATAATAAAATA
Source organism: Melitaea cinxia (assembly GCF_905220565.1). Lineage (NCBI taxonomy): Eukaryota > Metazoa > Arthropoda > Insecta > Lepidoptera > Nymphalidae > Melitaea > Melitaea cinxia. The sequence goes on along the minus strand of NC_059398.1, from coordinate 18,542,990 downwards.
TGATATTTCCTGCTCTGCCTTACCTCGTCGTCCTGACTAGGATATCCTATATCAAGGGTCACAGACACGGAGAACATAAGCTAAACGCATAGATCGCGAAAAAATATTAGTAAATGTATATTAATAAAATAAGCCAAGCTAATTGCCTGCTGTTTTGATGATCGATATGAATATTACGTTACACATCTTCAAGGTTGTGTAGTCATTTCAATGAATGATTGTTTAATTTTTTTATCAAGTAATTAGTTTATTTTTTGTGTGAAACTAAAGCTTTAAATCTTATGGTTAGTTAATAATATTAAGAGAACTAACGTCTCTTTGGACTGAACTATTTTATTTTATTATTTTTAGGAAAATTTACAGCTAGACAATTATATTATAGTTATGGAATTACTATTAAAAGGCCAATTACAAGTTTTCACTGTTTTTTTTTATATATATAAATTTATGTCCACAGGCTTATAGTGCCCGTGCTTTTGTTATTCCGATTTTTAGTTTTATTACTGATCGTTTACTTGTTACACTACTGCAGCTTACATTAAGAGAACTAACTATTCTATCTTAGTATCCCTAATGCACACGTGAGTCCACCGACCAAAATTATGCTAAACTTAATTGATATCTTATATGCAAAAAGACATAGAATTATATTGCGCCATACTTTAATTATTGTTGTCACTATTATAATTATTATTATTATCTATGTTTATATATACACTTACTTGCTATCTATAATATATGTACACTTATTGTCTAGTTAACGTATATGTACACTTATGGCCTACTTAACTTTTACTAAAAAAAGTTTTCACTGTTAGGAATTTATTTATGAACGCGTTGGTGCATTGATGACGATAATAATTGATTGCACTAGCGGTCACGGGTCAATCTCCGATTGTGACGAACCAATTTAAAGGCTACACAAGTGTCGTGGTCTGGGCGTTTATACTTGAGTGTTTTAGATTTCAAGACCCCTGACGCAAGATTCACATCCTACTGTGGTAGTACTTTGTGAGATATTTATTCAAAAAATATTTTATAGTAACTATTATTTGTATTATTTTGTGGTCTTTATAAACATGACGAAGTGTCAAATTATTTTTGTAAGAGAATGTTTTTGGTTAGGAAGGTTACTGCTTTCTCTGTGATACAAAAGTTGTAACTTCCGATCAATTTCATCACTTTTCGTTGATGATATAACAAGTATCATAAACAGGTTATATCGAGACATTTATACTTTTTTTGTATTATCATTAAACGACTCGTAACAAAAAATAATTATTAAATCATATTTGAATCTCGATTGCTTGATTAGTAATCGGTAATAAAAACTCGATCAAAGACGATGTCTAGTACGGTCTCATAAAAAGTAAATTTGTACAAAAAATTGGACGACTTTTTTGACGCAAATCTTTCGTTCACAGAAAATTTATTTATAAATTAGTTAAATATTTTTAAATTTGTAATGTTTCAAACGCTCTAGTGTAGAGGTACGTCTGCCATGCACGCGCCTAGCAACCCGTGGTTTACGGGTTTGATCCCGGCTTGGGATGGATATTTGTATTTGTCCAGATATGTATATCCGGTTTGGATGTATGTCCTTGTGGGTCTCCCCACCGTGCCTCGGACAGCACGTTAAGCTGTCGGTACCGGTTGTTATCATATACACGTAACAGCGATATCCAAGCGTTTTATTTCTTATGATGACGGAATTACTAAAATGAATATGATAGCTTTTAGCAATTACCAATTACTAACAACCAAACTTAATTTATGTACTAACATCTATCTATCTATAATATATATAAACGCGAAAGGTCATTCATCACGAAATCTCCGAAACTATAACACCTACAAACTTGAAATTTGGCAGGTAGGCTCCTTATAGGATGTAGACATCCGCTAAGAACGGATTTTACGAAACTCAACCCCTAAGGGGGTAAAATGGGGGTTGGAAGTTTGTATGAGAGTCCCATGTTTTTGACGTAAGAAATTTGAAATTTAAAATGTAAGCTCTATAGATAGATGGTGAAAAGGTGTCCGAATAATGTATCTTTAGAAATCAACCCCTTTTTGGGCTAAAACGGGGGATAGTAGGTCGGCTCACTGATCACGAAATCTCCGAAACTATAACAGTTACAAACTTGAAATTTGGCAGAAAGACTCTTTATAGGGCGTAAACATCCGCTAAGAACAAATTTTACAAAATTCGACCCTTAAGGGGGTAAAAAGGGGGTTGGAAGTTTGTATGAAAGTCCCATGTTTTTGAAGTAAGAGACTTGAAATTTAAAATGTATACCTTATAGATGATGAGAAGGTGTTCAAATGATGAATCTTTAGAAATCAACTCCCTTTTGGGGTTAAAACGGGGGATGGTAGGTTTACTCACTCATCACGAAATCTCCGAAACTATAACACCTACAAACTTGAAATTTGGCAGATAGGCTTCTTATAGGGCGTAGACATTCGCTAAGAACGGGTTTTACAAAACTCGACCCCTAAGGGGGTAAAACGGGGTTTGGAAGTTTGTATGAAAGTCCTATGTTTTTGAAGTAAAAGACTTGAAATTTAAAATGTATGCTCTATAGATGGTGAAAAGGTGTCCAAATAATGTATATTTAGAAATCAACTCCCTTTTGGGGTTAAAACGGGGGATGGTAGGTTGATTCACTCATCACGAAATCTCCGAAACTATAATACCTACAAACTTGAAACTTGGCAGGTAGGCTCCTTATAAGAAGTAGACATCCGCTAAGAACGGATTTTACGAAACTCAACCCCTAAGGGGATAAAACGGGGGTTGGAAGTTTGTATGAAAGTCCTATGTTTTTGGAGGAAGAGACTTGAAATTTAAAATGTATGCTCTATAGATAGTGAGAAGGTGTTCAAATAATGTATCTTTAGAAATCAACTCCCTTTTGGGGTTAAAACGGGGGATGGTAGGTTGACTTACTCATCACGAAATCTCCGAAACTATATCAGCTACAAATTTGAAAATTGGCAAGTAGGTTCCTTATAGGGCATATACATTTGCTAAGAACGGGTTTTACAAAACTCGACCCCTAAGGGGGTAAAACGGGGTTTGGAAGTTTGTATGAAAGTCCTATGTTTTTGAAGTAAGAGACTTGAAATTTAAAATGTATGCTCTATAGATGTTGAGAAGGTGTTCAAATAATGTATCTTTAGAAATCAACTCCCTTTTGGGGTTAAAATGGGGTATGGTAGGTTGACTCACTCATCACGAAATCTCTGAAACTATAACAGCTACAAACTTGAAATTTTGCAGATAGGTTTCTTATAGGGCGTAAACATCCGCTGAGAACGGATTTTACGAAACTCGATCCATAAGGGGATAAAACGGGGGTTGGAAGTTTATATGAAAGTCATATGTTATTAAGGTAAGAGACTTGAAATTTAAAATGTATGCTCTATAGATGGCGAGGAAGTGTCCAAATAATACATCGTAATCTATATATATAAAAGAGAAAGGTCACTGATTGACATCACGAGAACTCAAAAACCGCTGAATGGTCCATCCATCCAAGATGGACAAAGATGAAATTTGGCAGGGAGGTAGATTATAGTTAGTAGACGTCCGCTAAGAACGGATTTTGCGATATTCCATCGCTAAGGGGGTTTAATTGGGGTTGATAGTTTGTATGAAACATATACAGTAGCAACAAGTTCGCCTGATAGGTTATTCATACTGAAGCCTGAAAATAAAACTAAAAATGTGGTGTATAGAGAGGTTTTATAAAAATAACTATTAAATTATACTAAATTGTGCCTTTGAAAAAGTTACTCAGAGTGATAAGCATTTCAAGTGACTGAAATAAAAATAATAATTTGCGTTAAGCATCTTAATAGTAATGCATATCTTCATAACCACGCGGACGTAGTCGCGGGCAACAGTTAGTGTATTATAAAACAAAGTTCCCAAAAGCGTATGTGACCGATTCCCTCAAAATCTACTTAACGGATTTTCATGCGGTTTCACAAATGGAGAGAGGGCTTAAAGAGGAAGGTTTACGGAACGGTTACGGATTTTGATGAGAGTTTCACTGGAAGTTTGCCGGGAAAACTTTGTGACAAACTGATTTCAACGCGGGCGAAGCCGCGGGCACAGCTAGTAATTACTAATGACTACAAATAATATCTGTTATATAGAACTGGCCCGTTAGCACAGTTGTCAGTGGCTCCGTTTTCAGCCGAATCTGGTTGTGAAATATACTATTTAGATTATATATACTATACGTAATTAGATTAACTAGCCCGTTGGCGCAGTTTGTAGTGACCCTGCTTTCTGCTAAGAGGGTTGTGGGTTCGATTCCCACCCCGAGTCTGGGTGTAATATAAATATTTGTTTGTGTATTTATACGCTTCAGCCTGTTATATCCCACTACTGGGCATAGGCCTCTTTCCCCATGTAGGAGAAGGATCAGAGCTTAATCCACCACGCTGCTCCAATGCGGGTTGGCGGATATATTCCCTACTATGAGTAACGATCGCTATCAGGTGTACATGATAACAACCGGGACGACGGCTTAACGTGCTCTCCGAGGCACGGTGGGGAGACCCACAAGAACTGCACAAACACCCAGACCACGGCAAACACCTGTATGGCCAATACAAATGTTTGTCATGTGCGGGGATCGAACCCGCAAACGCCAGCGCAACGAGTACAATCCATGGCTGTAACCGTTGCGCCAACGCGGCGTCAAGCGTTTGTGTATTTATATATGTATTATTTATAACTAAGTTTATCGAAAAAAAATATATGTAGCTATACCAGTCGGCTGTTACCTATAACACAAGCATTAAGTTACCTACTTTAGGATCAGACGACCGTGTGTGTATTTTGGAGATATTTATTATTATTATAATTATTATTATTAATTTAAAAAAAAAGAAAACGTAGCTATACCCATCAGTCGATAGTATTCTATCATGAATACATTAAAAGCATTTTTATGAACCGATTATGATAATTCTTTTTTTTTGATGGAAAGGAAATATCCCTAGTTTAGTACCATGATAAGCAAACCAGGATCTGATGAAGGGATCCCAGAGAAATCGAGGGAAACTGGGTGTACCGATTTTAATGATTTTTAATTTAATCAAAAGCCTATGTTTATCATGTGCTTATATTTAAATTTTATCGAGATCTGATTACAACTTAATTATGGAGTAATCTTTGATAATGCGTATTTACTTGACTATTTTTTCGTCTACCTACGTTATATTACTTGTCGATATAACTGAAGTCGGTTTTTCTTTGTTTGCCTGCAAACACAATTATTATAAACAGTCTACCGGTCCAGACCATGAATATTACCATAATTTTTTCTTGCTGATTGGGAAAACCACAGGCTCTTATCATACATTAAGAACCGGTTTGTATTGACAATTTCGTGTACTGGTTCTATTTTTATAGGATACAGGTTTCTTCCCGCGACTCCACATGTGTCTTAAACTGACATCAGAAGACATAAACGGACTACATGTATACTACAAACTAGCCGTGCCCGCGACTTCGTCCACGTGGAAAAAAATATTGTTCAGTTTGCAGTTACAAGAATTTTTTTTAAATAAAAGTAGCCTAAGTTACTCCCTATTACATCACCTATCTGCCAGTAAAAGTCCCGTCAAAATTGGCCCAGCCGTTTCAGAGATTAGCCGGAATAAACAGACAGACAGACAGATAAAAATAAAAATTGTAAAAAATGGCATTTTGGTATTTGTTTTTTTTTTATATCACTAGGTCGGCAAACAAGCGTACGGCTCACCTGATGCTAAGCGATTACCGTAGCTTATAGACGCCTGCAACACCAGAAGCAACGCAAGCGCGTTGCCGACCCAAACCCGTGTACCGTATATCAATCACATCATCACATCAGCCTTTCGCAGTCCACTACTGGACATAGGCCTCCACAAGTTTACACCAAAAATGGCCGTATATACATCCTAAAAAATATATACATCCTAATAAAATAATATGCATTTAGTAAAAAGCGGTTATTTTAATATTATAAACAAACACTCCCATTTTATTTGTATACACAGATGTATAGAACATCGTAGGTATTAATATTACAATCCGACAGATGATCCTGTACCAAATTCTGTTGTAGGTAAAAACCATTGAAAGTTATACTCGAAACTATAGTGTGAATATAATCTTATCAGAATACTAGCTACGCCCGTGGCTTATCCCGCGTTAATTTGAGGAAAAATTACCAATAGCTTAACTCGGTAAATAGGCTACCTAATACAAAAAGAATTCTTAAAACGGAACCAATTATTTCCCAGATTAAACAAAAAAAAAAAGAAGTGTGTGTGTCAACTCCGAAGCAAGACTGGAGTTAACTCCTTCAGATCGACTGTCTAAATAGGCACAAAAAGTCTTACTAGTCTAAGAAAAAGATTCCGTATCAAATGGTAAATAAATGAATCAAATAACGCCATCTATCGGAACCCTATTATAAACGTAACGAGGTCATTCGTTCAGTAGCGTTTACTCCTCTTTTTTTTACACCTGGAGCCTTATAATATGAAAATCGATTCTTAAAGAGTACCTTAACTCCAAAAAAGTGTTTAAGCAAAAAAACAACAAGCAAAGTTTTCGGCTTTATTATATTGGTATAGATAAAACGTAATATATCCTGAACCTACAAAAAACGTAATATATCCTTTAACTGAGGTAGGGCACAGCAGGAATTTCCTGCTCAAAATATGGAGCAGCCCGACTGGGGTAGTACCTCGACCTTACAGAAGATCACAGCCAAATAATACTGTTTTCAAGCAGTATTGTGTTCCTGTTGGTGATTAAGGTGACCAGAGCTCCTGGGGGGATTGGGGATTGGGTCGGTAACGCGCTTGCGATGCTTCTGGTGTTGCAGGCGTCTATAAGCTACGGTAATCGCTTACTATCAGGTGAGCCGTACGCTTGTTTGCCGACCTAGTGACATAAAAAAAAATATCCCTACTAATATGGAAAAATGGGATGTAAGTTTGTTTGTTACGCTTTCACGCGAAAACTACTTAACCGATTGTCATTAAACTTTATACACATATAATTGGAAGTATTAGAAGTAACATAGGATACTTCTTATTTAAAACAATTCAGTACGAGCGAAGTCGCGTGTAAAAGCTAGTATGTTAATATATTTTAAACATTAACTTTATTATTATTAATTATATCAATCTACGGCCCCTTAAGCTCCAGAAAAGCGCTTTGGCAGATACTTTCCCTATCAATAACGATATCAACTGAGAGTTTAGTCTTGGAGACATTACGTGCCCTCCGAAACACACAACATTACGTATTAGAACAACTCGAATTACACAAGAACGGTTGTCAATTTATAAATATTTAATAATATATGCTCAGTATTCCGGTCGAGTACAAATATTTGTATTAGCTGTCGTTCAGAGCTCCCTACGGACTAGACTCTTATCACGAGGGAGTAAGGTCGAACTTAACCTATTGTTTGCGCTCTCTTGATAGTAGGAATAGCGGTCTGCACATTTACATAGATTAACGCGGTGGGTGGACTTGCGATACGCGTATTAAACTCAAAAATGGGTAAGAGCGAGTTGGATTTTACCGCCAAGGTTTCAGTACTGTCTGTTTCCGATTATTAAAACTAACATTATGATAAACTAAGTATTTATTATTACTTAAAAAACAATTTGTTTTACTTATTAAACAGTTTTACTAAGCTACAATTACAAAAAGTTTCTTATTTGCAAAACTAAAGAGAATAAATAAATAAATAAAATAACTGTGATGGACGGATGTATAATTATGTCAGAATATTCACACCTTTGTCAATCTGCAGTCATTAATTTAAATAATTTATTTACACGGTTATGCTGTGTGGTTACGGCATTAAAGAATATAGCCACCCCCTCTCTTCCCGTGGGTGTCGTAAAAGACGACTAAGGGATAACACAGTTCCACGACCACCTTGAAACTTAAAAAGCCGACCGATGGCAGGATAACCATCCAACTGCTGGCTTTGAAATACACAGGCCGAAGACGGGCAGCAGCGTCTTTGGTGCAACAAAGCCAGCCCTGCGGCGCAGCGTGGTGGTAACTATGGGTAAAACACACGAGTTCACGCCATTTTTGGCACGAACTTGTCCAGCAGTGGACTGCAATAGGCTGAACTGATGATGATGATGATTTATACGGCTATTAAGGGTATTTTAATTTAAATAAAATATGTGGATAGTGTATCGAATAGTTCATAAATTATCGCAATTTTATGTAAAAGTTGATATTATGGTTCTATTTGATGGTAAACGGTTATAGATTATGGTTATTTATATCGACTCAAGACTAGTTATGGGGAAGATTTGTAATAAAAATATTATTATATAAAAGTTTTTGTTTTACTATAAACACAATAAAATAATAAATATTTACAACTTACACACACGGTCATCTGTTCCTAAAGTAAGCAACTTAATCCTTGTGTTATAGATAACACTCGACTGGTATGTCTACATATTTAGTTTTTTTTTTTTCGGTATACACATATAAATAAAACGTATATAAAAAATTATATATATTACACCCAGACTCGAGGTGGGAATCGAACCCACAACTCTCGGACCAGAAAGCAGGGTAACTACAAACTGCGCCAACGGGCTAGTCAACTATGTAAAAAAATATTCTAGGTTGCTTTAAGAAGTTTTTTCGCAAAACAACTCTGGGTGCCAACTCATTGGTACCGAGGTTATCTAGACTCCTTAACGAAACTAAAATCGACGTCTTTGCCGACTCATTTACCAAGCTCAGACGGGAATTGTGCGAGACATGGACGAATTGTTGTTAAGATGGCTACTTCTTTCTTATGTATGATTGGTGACTGTTGATTTTTATACATTTTAAATATGTTTTTTTTTTATATTGGAATGTAACGCTTCTTTTTGCATGTGGTGTTCACCTTAATAAATTGTAACACTTAGCTCTAAAGTATTTATTAAGATTAGGTTTACGTTATTGTGTAATTAGTGTTAACAATTACTGGTGATCCTAAATAAATAAATAAATAAATAAATAAGAATTACATACGATTTAAATAAGAAAATTGTCATTCATGATTAGTTATCAGCTGGATGAATAAACCGAAGTCCTCTGAGAAAACATTAAATTACAGTTGAATCTATAACTACGTGAAATTTTCAGATAACAGTGTACGAAATAAATATCTATTAATTTTATGTACATTTAGAGCTTTACACTTAGTCATGGAGTTTGACCTGATGCTGCAGTGTATGTCTCCGACATACGGTACCAGACACGATAAGCACATATATTTTAAAATTTCAGTAGTACATCTTACAAATACTTTGCGTAATTCAATAGACCAAATGAATTAGTTTTTTCATAGTCATTTAACGCGTAGAGCTCTAGTAATCCATGAACGGAATTCGTACTCTTTACAACTGCAACGAGCAGTTCTTAAAGTTGATGAGATAAAAGATAGATAAAAGGAACAAGTCTGAAGTAAAAAGAAAACAATACGTATACTTTTAATTGTATTCTAAAGAGCCTTTTTACAAAAATATTACAAAAAAGTGTATGTGTGTGTGTCAGCTCCGACGTACGACTGGAGATTACTCCTTCAGATCGACTGTCTAAATAGGCACAAAAAAGGCTTACTAGTCTAAGAAAAAGATTAATATCATATCAAATGGTAAATAAGCGAATCAAATAACGCCATCTATCGGACCCTATTAGGTTCCGATGGATGGCGCTACGAGAAACGTAACGAGATGATTCGTTCAGTAGACTTTACTCGTCATATTTTTTCATACCGTTGATGAAAATTGATTGTTAAGGATTAAACTTCAAAACTTAACACGTTACTATCACATTACCTATTCATCTAATATATAAAATTCTCGTGTCGCGGTGTTTGTAGTTAAACTCCTCCGAAACGGCTTGACCGATTCTCATGAAATTTTGTGTGCATATTGCGTAGGTCTGAGAATCGAACAACATCTATTTTTCATCCCCCTAAATGTTAAGGGTAGTCCACCCCTAATGTATTTTTTTAATTTTTAGATAAATTATTTATTTTTTATTTTATTATTATTTGGCGTTGAAAAATACATACAACCCTAAATTTTCACCTTTCTGCCACCAACTCCTATTTTTAAATAGCTTTTAGCGGCAAGACAACGTTTGCCGAGTCAGCTAGTAAGTCTCTAAAAATTAACCGATCGAATTCCTCTTAGAGCTCGACCGGCACTCTTTCCCTCTTAATGAGAATAATTACCTCACAAACAATGGGTTTTATTTATAAGCTCTTAATATTCCGCTCGCGTCCCGCACTGACCCCGCTCCATTGATGGTTTTTTTTGCTCTTTGTAACAAGTCTGTACTCCCGGCTTTGTTTACTTTTTAATTTCGATTATAAATAAATAGTTAATACCTAAAGTGCTTGTTTAAATTAAATTATTATTATCATAAATCAAGTACTGAAAATAATATTAAACCAATAAATAAACAAGTCGTTGGACGTGTATAGTTCTTTCTTCACTTTCTTTTTTTATGCAACTACGTTGAAAAACAAGCGTACGGCTCACCTGATGGTAAGCGATTACCGTAGTTTATAGACGCCTGTAACAACAAAATCATCGCGACTGCCTTGCCATGCTCTGGTCACCTTACTCACCACAGGAATACAACACGGCTTGTAAACAGTATTATTTAGCTGTGAGTGTAGGGTCGAGGTACTTCCCCAGTCGGACTGCACCAAATTTTGATCAAAATATGCTGTTCCCTACCTCAATGAAAACTTCTAATTTGAATCTTTCACTATATTATTTACTAAAGCCTCAGTTTTATCAAATGGAGAGCGACTAGTAGCAAGCAAATATTTGTTTTAATCAATTATCTAAGTGCATTTAATAGTATAAGAAAGTACGGTTATTCTCTTAATACTACACTCACTTACAGTTAAATAATTCGGCTTCCCACATGGTCGAGTAATTGAAACATAAAACAAAGAGCTATTCCCATAATTAATGTTACTGAAAATACATGTCTAAGCGTCAATTAAACTTTTCTTCACTGTCGGGATTATGCTTAATTCTTGTGAATATAAGTTATTAGCGTTGTAAGTTCTGCTTTATTGTTGATAAGATCTTGATTGCTTATAGCATAAAAGTTGAAATTTTAATGTGGATAATGATGTATGTTTTTTGATGTAGATGAAATTAATAGTTAATTTTTTAGTAACTTAAGTTTAGGCTTAGCAGTTTTTGCTCTAGTCTATAAAGCTGAAGATTTGTAGGAGTTTTTTTTTTAATATTTCTAATGATACTCGACGAAATTAAAGATAATAAAAAATAACTTAATCCTCATAAAAAGTAAATGTATCGAGATTTTTTCATTAAATCAATTTTTTTTTTTTTTTTTTCGAAACGCACGCTACCATCAGTAAAAACTTTTTGGTGTTTTAGAAGGTTTCCCTGGCTAAGGAACTTTAGACAATTATATCCCCAAGTTTGATGTAAAGTTATATACTATTTTGACTTAATAAGTTAACAAAATATGAAATAATTTATTACCTTAAATAAATCTATACAATTAAATAAAATTTGAGTGTCTCTTTGTAATATAAAAATTACCGCTTTTGATTAAATGCATATGGGTACGTATACCAAAATAACATTTTTTTTCAATTTTTGTGTCTGTCTGTCCATCTGTTTGTTCCGGCTAATCTTGGAAATGGCTCGACCGATGTTGACGGGACTTTGACGGGGCATATAGCTGATATAGTAAAAAGTAACGTAGGTTACTTTTATTTTAGAAATTTATTTATTGTATAACTCTGCGAACTAAACAATAACTCTTTTGTTACTTATACATGAAGTAACACATTAAAAATAATGTGATCAATATATACAGTCTCTCTTTTAAGCACTGCAAGCACTTAGACGAAAACAAAAACCGCACTTTTACCTTTTACTAACACAGCAGACAAGGCTGTTGATGATTCACGGACAGCATATTCATGTGATAATTATTTAGTCTAAATTGAAACATCGCTAGAGAGCGGCCACTTTGTTAAAACTCATGCTCTTTGTCGTGGTAATTAGGAGAGTACGAACCGGGACACTGGCATACTTAACATTGACTTAATACTGTTTGCAATTTTAAACGTGCATCTACGAATACAGCGACATTAATTTAGAAGCTCTGATGATATGAAGTTTAATTAAGTTTGGGAATTAAAAATTTAATGGATTATCAATTTTATTGTATTTTTTTGACTACAATAGTAGTTGCTATTTTTATTGAACGTGTGTTTAATTAACGGTTATTCTATATGTTTAATTTAAAAAAATATAGTTATTCAAGAAACTTTTGTAATTGATTTATTTAAAAATTATGTATTCAATTACATAAAGATTTTATTTTATTGACCACTTCGTAACAGATCCGTAATGAATTTGAAACCTCGTACAACGAAAATCTCACGGTTTTCTCTGGGTACAAAAAGCTATTCAGTTTGTTTTTGTAAAATATATTTTTTAAAGTTCAGTTCTTTGAGCAGTTCGCCAACGTTTTTTGGTATCAAATAGCCGTCAGTTCTCTTTCCATACTTATTATTAATTTTTGGTAATTGGTATTTACTTATAACCTCAAGATTATAATCATTTGTAACTTATTAAAACAAGTTAAAGAATATATAATTATTAGTTTTGTATATTTTTGGATATACAAATATAATAAATGTTTCGAAGAAGATGGTGTGATCCTTTAATAATTAGAGACTTGAACTTGATAGAAGACCCTTAGTCAACTATAAGGAAAAATCTGACAGAAATAATGTTGTGTGAATGTCCACTGCTTAGACAAACCCCTTCATTTTGGCTCTAACTAAGGTATCTATTCTGATCAGCAATTACAGTGAAAATCGGAAAATGAAATCAAAAATTACTCTATCCATGGCATTGAAAATGCTTTAAAATTATCATTTAATGTGACCACACAGTACCACAAAAAAATTGATAATAGTTGATAATAAGTTGAAATTGTTTAAAAATCCCTGTGTAAAACAAAGCGTAAAACTGGTTGAGAATTATTGTTAACAAGTAATTTAAAAAATAATTGCCAATTATTACTAATAATACTCAATTCATTGAAATCCAAACAAGTAATCTGATACAAAAGTTATTTTATTTGACAAGATGTATGTTATGAATACATACAGTCGTACGACAGCGGAGCGCGTTGAACTCTTTATCGTGAATGAAACGGACGGACCGCACATTCGTGTGTGTAGAACAAATTTTATGAATAAAACTACTACTAGAAATGCAGTCATAGATCTTGTTCATATTATCAATCTTTTATAAAAAATACTTTTTTCCTCGACTATTTTTTTTTGGAGTCTACTCTATGAAAGTCGGGGTCATATAAATTAATAATAAATAAAAAAATAAATAAATAAATTAATAAATAAATATGCCCCCCGGTATGAAAAATTATAAGGAGTAAAATCTACTGAACGAAATACCTCGTTACGTTTCTCATAGCGCCATCTATCAGAACCCAATAGAGTACCCATAGATGGCGTTATTTGATTCGCTTATTTACCATTTGATATGATATTAATCTTTTTCTTAGACTAGTAAGCCTTTTTTGTGCCTATTTAGACAGTCGATGTGAAGGAGTAAACTCCATCCGTGCGCCGGAGTTGACGCACACACTTTTTTTCTAACTTTACGATACGATTCAGACTATGACATCCCACTGTTGGGCACAGACTTCTTTATCCATATAGGAGAATCAGATTAGAATTTTTTTTTAACTTGCCTTAGATAAAACTTGATGTCACTACGATTGTTTTTTTTTTTCAAATATTACTTCATAGATTAAATTTTGTTAAAAAAGATTTTTTTGTTGTCCGTAAGAAAAATTTATTTTTTATTTATTTATAACGAATTGTTATTTTATTATAATCTCCATCATCAATCTAATAATTATTATTTTAATCGTCGAACAGAAAACAATTAGAACTACTCTCTGAACGAAATTATCAAAATAAATATCTTATAACATACACACACGGTCGTCTGTTCGTAAGATCAGCAACTTAACGTTTGTCTTATAGGTGATAGCCGACTGTTATAGATATTTTTTTTGTGATAAATATACATAGAAATAATACACATACAAATATATAAATGCAAATATTACACCCAGACTCATACGGAAATCGAAGCCACAACGCACAGAGCATAAAGCAGTGCCACTAGGAACTGCGCCGAACGACTAGTTATAAAATATTATGAAATACGATTGAAGTGTAGCAAAAACTTTTAGTTTTTTTATGCTGTCATTACAGCATATAAATAATTTTATGATAGACTTAAAGAACTCATAGATAGAATATAATACACGCTTACCAGTATATTGTATAAATTCGTATTAAAGGCGTTTATTTTCAAAAGCATTTTATATGACGGGACGCGGGCAGGATAATTGCGAGCTTCATATACTCACGGTCGGAGGATTCGTTTAAAATAAAAGATAAATCCCAGACTCTCAAGGTTAAATCCGAGATCCAGGCTCGGTCGAAAAAATAAATAACATAATCTAAGGGGACGGTGCTTATCCTTAGGGCTTTAGAATTGTATATCAGAACTGGCTGTTTACGACCAATGATATTACTTATGAACCAGCTCTTCTAACTTTTTTATATAAATTTACACGTTTTCCTTTACTTTAAACATGAATCTGTTCAATAATTTTGAAAAAAATCATTTTTTCATACAAGCTGGTTTTTAAATTTATAATATTCTAATCTTGTAGATAAATAAACATCGCTTAAAATACATTAAAAGCCAGTTCTAATAAACAGTTCAGAGGCATATATCACTAGGGTCAACGGCCGGGTTCGCGGACCTGCGCAGGCGGCGACGCACGCGATCAACACGACCGCGAGAGGCGACATGACACGTGCGTCTTCAACGCTCCTCCGCACTGTACTGGCTACTGACCACACAGTACTCCAAGTACGTATAACCTACAGCTACAGGCTCCTCGAAACTCGATATCGATCACTGCGCACGCCCCTCATTGTTTGAACTCTGCAAACCAATTTTGAATTTACCGAACATGTGTACACTGTTTAAATAACTGTTTATGGGTTAAAGATGAGGGAATTGGAATCAATTGAGTAGATAATAGACCATGTGTGTAACATTTTAAATGTAGTGTATATTGACGGCCTACTAATGTGTACGTATACCCAGTAGAAAGCGCCTTTATATCAGTCCACACTGACCTGTTTCACCTCTATTCTTTTTAACTATACATAATCCAAAGTTCATTTCGAAAAATAATTTCAAGGTTAACACTGAGTAAAAACAAAACGAGTATGCTTTAAACCACACGACTGAAGTAAACCTTCTGCACAATATGCCTGCACTGTCTTAGATATACGAAACGTAAAAGGCGTAGAGAAAGAAAGTGTGTGCTCGCACCTCTCCCTCTTGCTCCATTGGCCTCACCCAATCACACTTTTCGTAACGCTCTCGTCACGCAAATGATATATAATTTATGTGGACTGTGGAGTAATTGTGAGATTTTTTCTAAACATAGAGACAAACATCTTAAACTTAGCACATTAATATATATTATTCGATGAGAATTCGTCTGGAACGGTTGACTTCCGCACGTTTCAATAGGCAGACAAAAAATTGAGAAGCGGTAAAATATGAGCTATATCTACCGATATTGGCATATCGCGCACAGCTTCTTTTACTTCGAATTGGGCTTTTTGATTGATAGATTCAGTTTGTGACATTCCACTGTTGAACGGAGGCTATGGAGAAACTATGAAGCTAAAAATGTAAGAGAGGAGTCGGAGCTTATCCTACCACGCTGCTCCGCTGTGGGAATGATGAGTGGCAGTGATGAACGCACATAGCATCAAGTACCCAAACTACAATATCAACTATGGGAATGAGTGGGTGATCGAACCTGCGACCACAAGCTCAAAAGCCACTCGCTTTAACTATGCTTTAAAAAATTAAAAGTCATTTGCAATAATTTCTACTATTAATCAGAAGTAACAATAGGTTATAATAAATGTTACAACATCCTTGATCATGACCTTAGGCAGTTATCAGACACTGAATACTAGCGTAACCGCTGCCTGATATACGATATATCATGAAGTTCTTAAGTTTTAACTACCGTCATAATCATTAGATAATAACGTAAGTGGCTACACGTACGCCATTTACGACCACTCCACAGTTGTGCTTTAAAATTTTGACGTAAACTTCGTACACATTGTGTCAAAGATCTATCGCTGGTAAGCATATCCAGAAATAGATAGATAATTCAAAATGGCTGTTAGTAATATTGGAAACAGTAAAATGATGTTTACATTGATAAATCTTAGAAAATTTTAATCATACAATATGCTAAAATGATATAATTGAGTTTATAGGGACATCTAAGCTACTATTATAAATAGGAAAGATTCGATTGTTTGTTTGCATTGAATAGGCTCCGAAACTACTGAACCGATTTGAAAAATTCTTTTACTGTTGGGATGCGACACTATCCGCGGGTGACATAGGATATATTTATTATGTTTTCAAAATAATAGGGAATTAAAAAATATTTCAAAATTTTCGTTAAATGGCCGTGCGAAGCCGGGGTGAAATGTATAATTTTAATAATATATAATATATATTTTTAACAGATTTATTTTAATTTTAATTAAAAAAAACTAATCAGTATTAGTACACTAAGATCCAAAGAGTTTCTTTGCCAAAATTACCTATGCTGTTTGTAGCATTGAAAGCTAATAAAAAAATTAACAAGTGTCAAACAAATAGTACAAGTTCCTTCTCGCAACTATCCTTGCCATATGAACACAAAACTACTAAGAGCCGTAAATATATCTCAGTCAGTCAGTCAGTCAGTTCAGCCTATTGCAGTCCACTGCTGGACATAGGCCTCCCCAAGTTCGCGACAGACATCCCGGTTTTCCGCAATCCTCATCCAGCCTACACCGGCAATCTTACGTAGATCGTCGGTCCAACGGGCCGGAGGACGTCCCACACTGCATTTCAAGACGCGGTCTCCACTCCAGAAACAGTCTACTCCAACGGCCTTCGGTCCTGCGACACAAATGACCAGCCCAGTGCCACTTCAACTTGTTAATTCTGTGGGCTAGTTACTTTCGTTCTCTTGCGGATAGTCTCATTTCTAGGCCTTCATCATCTTCATCTTTAAGGGAAATTTTGTAAATATCTCTATGATTTATGTACTTCCCTAGCCATGCTGATCCAGATTCAGAGCAAAACATTTCTTCATATTACTACTTCTTCCTACTTCATTGAAAATAACTATTTAACATGACTAAAAGAAAATAAATTGGTCTAAGAATTTTCATCAGCAACTGGTTGCCAGTTTCCAGTTATTTTAAGCCACTATGACATGACGATGTTCCATGTCTTTATATTAAATATTAATCAGCACATCAAAACAACAATATTGCAATGTTAAGTAACATAAATTGGCCTCATACAAAATGTAGTTTCAAAACGATGTTCAAATTTTTTAAACCTCAATTTTCTCACTCAGAGTAAGTTACAAAAAAAAAAATAAGCAGAAATCTTTGCAAAGCAATGTCATATGTTAAATTGGTCACCAACGCGCCTGCCCAACGTAGTGACTATGGGCAAAACACATGAGTTCACTCCATTTTTGGCGCAAACTTGTGGAGGCCTATGTCCAGAAGTGAACTGTAATAGGTTGAAATGATGATGTTTTTGCAACAAAAACATCTCGACAAAAGTCTCAAGCAAGACACAAACGCTATTATTATAAGTTTCTGATCCTCGTAGGAAAATTGCTGCTATTAAGTCAAAACACTGTCTTTAGTTAGACCACTGAAGCTAATTAGAAAAATGGAAGCGTGTGCAGGCGATAAAAATATGCCCGTAATCAGATGTGGCTGCAATGTCGCGCAAAAAGTTAAGCCTGCGGGGCTCGCGCCGTTCCCATACCCGCCTCACAACAAAGTTGCCGCAGAATATTGTGTGAAAATTGACCACAGATAACAGTATATTCCCTTATCCGCATAGATGATGTATGACTTAGAATCTTGATAAGTTCAACTTACCAAAGTTGTACATGCAGGTAGATCCAGTTTTTTAGGGACAAAATCAATAGATCACATGTCATTCGACTTAGGCACGAATTCTATAAATACTTAAATATATCCAACTAATATTGCCTTTGACTAGATATAGATGTATTAAAATAAGCTTCAAAAGCACCCTTGAATCGTCCTCTAATCTATTAATTTTTTTAATTATTGTTAAAAGTGAAGCTCTCACTAATTTGCAATGTAGATTTTGAAGAAATGGCAGAAAACTCCGCAGTTACTCTTTTAAAGAAATTAACTATGCCTTAATGCAAAATTGCTAATTTCTTGCATGAGCCATATATATGGAAGATGTAGAAGCTATTTCAATTTAATTTAGTTTTGACGATTTTCGTATCTACTTACGAACAAAGTCACAAGTATTGTCATCTTGATAAAGAAATATTTTCTAAAGCAGATTACGTGGAATTATATGCAAAACAAATGTGTCTTTAATCAATTTCATAAACTTATGCTAACACTTACATGTTTTTATTTATTAATAATTAAAATATTATAGTCCAAAGTAAAATACCTCCTACCTCACCCGTTAATTAGTTATCGAAATTTTTTAAATTAGTTGAGTTAATCCTAATCAAGGCCAGCCCTGCGGTCACAAACCCAATTGCCCAGAGTGGTGACTAGGGGCAACACTAATGAATTCAGGCCATTTTTGGCGCGAACTTGAGGAGGCCTTTGTCCAGCAGTGGACTGTGATAGGCTGAGGTGATGATGATGATGAGATCCTTATCTTCAATCTATATCATTGGATATGTTCTTCTATTATGTTATATATAGGTGAAATGTTCACCTCATATAATTTGTCTCAATTCCAATGAAAAAATTCACAGCATTTATGTGTCATTAAGGGATAATAAAAGTGGTCGCTATGTGGCGTGGGGTCATAATGTGCGCAAGGTTCGCAGGGAATGCTGCGGTAAAAACTAGCATCGGGCCGTTTCGTGTGAACTTTATAAATAAACTTTTACGAGGCGGGAATTACTTGGTAAAATATTAATTATCCTATGTAGAGCACTTAAGTTATTTTACTATTATCTTCAAGGTAATATTCTACAAAATATATTTACATTAATTATAATATATAGGCGACATTTTGTTTAATAACTTGCCGCCATCTTGTGGGTAGTAACGTGATTCCGTTAATGTAGAAATTTTGGGAGTTCTCATTAAAAACCCAAATTAGTTTTCGCAGCTCGCTTTATTTATTTATTTATTACTACATCTTAAAAATTATCGGCTTTTTCAAATGGGTCAAAACTATTCTATGGTCAATTCTTAATCTTCACTTATATCGCTTCAGTCTGTAATACCCCACTACTGGGCATAGGCTTCTTTCCCCATGTAGGAGAAGGATCAGAGCTTAATCCACCACGCTGCTCCAATGCGGGTTGGCGGATATATTCTCTACTATGAGTAACGATCGCTATCAGGTGTACATGATAACAACCGGGACCGACGGCTTAACGTGCTCTCCGAGGCACGGTGGGGAGACCCACAAAGATGCCCAGACCACGGCAAACACCTGTATGGCCAATACAAATGTTTGTCATGCGCAGGGATCGAACCCGCAACCGCCAGCGCAACAGGTACAATCAATGGCTGTAACAGTTGCGCCAACGTGGCGTTGACGACGACCTCGGCTTCAGATATATCGCAACTACTCAAATGTCGATCTATCGCACGTTTTACTAATTTCGTCAATTTTGTACTACTTCTTACTGACACTGCATTAGGTGTTTTAAAATAAAACTTTTAAATGTATCGAACTTCTTCTACATACGTTAGTTTTACTAGTATTGGATAAAATTTATCTTACGGATAAATTACGTAGACAGAGATAAGTAAAATAAGTCATTATAGGACCTGTTAACCACAAGTTTTAGATTCATATTTGCGAATATAAATCCCTACTAATATTATAAATGTGAATGTAAATTAGTTTGTTACGCTTTCACGCGAAAACTACTTAATCGATCATCATGAAACTTTGTATACATATTAAGGTTAAAGAACTTTATTCTCAAAAAGACAATGTCACTTACATGAGAACAATACACTACAATAAAAGTAAAACATACATATCGTCGTCTTATAAATCCTAGTGCTCAGTTAACGAATAGTTTAAATGGTTTCTTCTAACGATAAAGTGTTATTGAGAATATATTGCGAAAGCCGAGATTTAAATTCGTTAACTGAGCTTACATCTTTTATTAGACAAGGTAATTTGTTGTAAAGCTGTGCTCCTTCGAATGTGATATCCCTTTTGGCAAATTTCGTCCTAGTCTTAGGCAGAACCAATAAGCTGGGTCGTCGATTGCTGCGCTTCGTGATACGTTTTATAAAGGACAAATTTGAACGAATAGATTTACTGATAATTTTTTTTATTAAAATACAGGAATTATATATATAAAGTTGTCGTAGGTTCATGATTTTAGTTTCTTTATAAATTTTAGTTGTAGATGTGTAATATGGATATCGAAATAGTATTTTTATTATTTTGTTTTGCTTTCTTTGAAGCTCTTGTAATTTTGTTTTGGAGGAATTACCCCATACTTCAATCAAATATAACAAATGCGACTTAACCAATGAGTTGTATATAGAATGGCGTAATGTTTGAGGAATGCACTGAGAGATATTTTTTAGGCATATGATCAAAGAGGACATTTTTTTTTAATATGATCTATATGGTTATTAAAACTTAACTGGTTATCCAATCTTAGGCCAAGGTACTTTTCACAGGTTATTTCTTCAATTGGAGTATTATGAACTGTTAGTGGATTGTGTTGTGAAATAATTTTATTTTTTGGTTTAAAGATAATAAGAAAGGAAGCATTTATAGTTAATAAATTATGATGAAACCAATCATTTAAAAGATCTAGATCTTCCTGTGCGTGACTGATAATGTCATTTATTCTGTTTCAAAATAAAACAAACATGTATCATCTGCATATAACGTTAGATGACCATGTAGTTTCAAATTTGCGATACCATTCATATATATTAGGAAGAGAAGTGGTCCTAAAATTGAGCCCTGTGGGACTCCACAAGTAATAGGTAAAGCACCACTTTCTTCGTTACTAATTTTCACTATCTGCAGTCGATCTGTCAGATAAGATTTTAAAATTTTGAGAACACTACCTTTGATACCAATGTTTTCTAGTTTTCGTAATAAAAGTTTGTGACTAATAGTATCAAAGGCTTTTTTTAAATCAATAAACACACCGACTACAATGTGTTTTTTATCTATATTTTGTCTTATGGTTGTTATCAGATCTACGATTGCAGCAGTAGTATTGCTTTTAGCCCTGAAACCGTATTGCCGTTCGGATAAGAAATTGAAAGAGTCTAAGTGTGTAGTTAAGCGGTTGTAAATTAATTTTTCCAATATTTTAGAGAGGACCGGTAGTACAGAGATTGGACGATAGTTTCCTGGATCAGTTTGAAGGCCAGATTTATATATAGGTGTTATTTTTGCAATTTTTAGTGATTCAGGGAAACTTCCTTCAGACAAGAGTTTATTAAAACATTGCATCAATTTTTCTGAAATCAAATTTTGTAAGCATTTTACAGCTTTGGTGCTAATTCTATCTATGCCAGTACTTGAATTAGAATCCAGGTCTTTTATGATTTTATCAATTTCATTAGTGGTGCATAATTTTAATGTCGACAGTTCAGGGTAATTATAATTATTTTTTGTATGAATAGGGTGAAATATATCGTGGAATTTTTTTGGTATATTTTCAGCTAAATTGGAACCTATTGTTGAGAAATACTTATTAAAAACCTCACAAATTTCTCTCTTATCCGTAATTTCTTATTCATTATTAGAGTTATCTTATTATCTCGTTATCTTATTTATTATTAGAGTTATTAAGAGTAACATATGATACTTTTTATAAAAAAAAAAATCAATGCGGACGAAGCCGCGGGTAAAAGCTAGTATCTCATAAATATAGTGTAAATGTTTAAAAAACATATATGACGACACAAAGTTCGCTGGATCAGTTAGCAGTTAATAAAATGAAATGAAACTAATCAGTCAAAAATCACAAACATGACAACAATGTTGATTCCGCAGCGCGATTACCTCGAGCTCGGGTTTAATTCAAGCGCCTAGATTTCTTGTTATAATTTATTATCTTTAATCTCCGAGGCGGGACACACGCGCCGCCGTCCCGTTAGATTCCGAGAACCGCATCCGGTCACCCATTGATAATTAGCAGCGAAACGTTTCAGAGGCTTCGTAAACTATTTATAAAATACCTACGAAAATATGGCGGTTCTGTGTAAATGATCGTATTGCCCACAGTAACTGTATAAAAATTAACATTCTCAAAGTTGTCCGATGGCAGAGTGTGGTCCTAGCTCTTAGTAATTAGGGCTCTGGCTGAAGAACCATCTGGTTATACGTGCAATTTTACCCATCACACTAAAATACTGAGTGAATTTGAACGAAGTTTGGTATGATTTTAGCCAAAGTAAAGGCAAGACGTCGTTCCGGTGGAGTGGTCCGTGTACCGTGTAGCTCACACACCGGCGACTGTGGCTTCAATTCCCACTCGAGAACAGATATTTGTATTCGACAAATATTTCTTTCCGATCTGTTTATCTATCCTTGTGGGTCTCCCCACCGTGCCTCGGAGAGCACGTTAAGTTGTCAGTCCCGGTTGGTATCATAAGCAACTGATAGCGATCGTTACTCGTCGTAGGGAACATATTATAGCCAACTTGCAATGAAGCAGCGTGGTGGATTAAACTCCAATTCTTTTCCTACTTGGAGAAAGATGTATGTGTCCTGCCTTGGTATGTTACAGACCAAACCGTATTCAGAAAAGCAAATACAGAGCGGTATACTTGAGAGAATGAATATTAAGACATATACTTACGGACAAAGTCGTACCAGTTGTATATAATAAGATTGTCAAATAAATAAACCTCACAATAACTTGGTGGTATAAAGACACACACACATACACACACACACACACACAATGAAAAATGCCCAGAATCGTATTATCTATAAATAAAAAAGGAACATATATACGACCTGTATACTATTTTTCATGAGCGGAAATCGACCCTCTAAACTAGGGTAACGCTAGGGTAATTAGGGTTTTGGGGCTTACCCAAAATAAAACTTGTTTAACACTTAAGTCTTAACTTAAGTGTTAAACAAGTTTATTTTATTTTTTTCAAATTTATTATCCACCGGCTGCAAATTGTCCACGCCTTTTGTTAACGTCATACACTGCGCTTGTCCTACAGATTTATTATATATTCGTTAAACTACAGATCGACAGTCCTGTGACTGCCTAGTGAAGCTAGAACGTGTTCCGACGATGACGGTATGTCTTTAATTTTTTTCTTATCATCCGTGCATTTTTCAAAAAAAGCAGTGCCCGCTCAATTGCATAGACTATAGGTAAAAAAAAACGAGATTTATTAACATCACATTAAAAAAAGCACCTAATAATATACACACACGGTCATCTCATCCTAAGATAAAAAGGGCTAGCTTTATGTTTAACCAAGCAATTGATGAATAACGACCGATATGATTCGTAACAACCGACTAATATAGATAAATAATATTGTTTTTAATAAATGTCTACATGAACAATACATATATATATAACTACAAATATTTCAACATATAATTCACCCAGCAACGAACGGGATACGAATCTACAACCCCTGAAACAAAATGCATATTACTAACTGTATTCAACGGGCTAACGAAGTCTCTGTAATCAAATATGTCGTAACTTCTTCGATGTTTGCTCAAGTTAGCGTCAGTGAAGCAAATCATGTGAGATAAAAATGTGGAAAGTGGTTCTCTGTGGTTTGTCTTCCCAGGAGCTCATCAGGTCGATGAACTTACGTCAGATGAAATCGAAACCTTTAACTAAGTCACTTCATTAGATGCGATAGTATATACTAAAATATTTTTATAAAACAATCAGTAAACATAACATATAATAAATAATAATCATGAAATACATTTTTAAAATCCTTGTATTGTGCCCTTCAATTTGATACCCATTAAGTAGTATTCGAGAAAAAAAAATTTTTTTCATTAACTACAATGGCTTCGCGCAGCCGCCATGTTTGATTTTTTTTAATGTCACCTATCTAAGAACACTTGGGCAGCTAAGACGAACCTAACGATACCTCAATTATGTAAATCCGTTCAGTGGTTCTGGAAATATGAGGTAGTAAAGAATATTACATACAAACATACATACAAGATACGCGCGAAAAACATAACCCTTCCTTGGCAGTCGGGTAATAAATGAGCTTATGTAAATTCATAGTGAGTGAGCGGCGCCTCCCACAGCAAGTTTGGATATGTACATGTGTGTATATATATATATACTAGCTGTGCCCGCGGCTTCGCCCGCGTTGAAATCAGTGTGTCACAAAGTTTTCCCGGCAAACTTCCAGTGAAACTCTCATCGAAATCGGCTTAGCCGATCCGTAAACCTTCCCCTTGAAGCCATCTCCCCATTGGTGAAACCGCATAAAAATCCGTACAGTAGATTTTGAGGGAATCGATCACATACACTTTTGGGGACTTGGTTTTATAATACACTAACTGTTGCCCGCGACTACGTCCGCTTGGTTATGAAGACATGCATTACTATTAAGTTGTTTAACGCAAATTATTTTTTTATTTCAGTCACTTGAAATGCTTATCACACTGAGTAACTTTTTGCAAGGCACAATTTAGTATAATTTAATAGTCATTTTTATAAAACCTCTCTATACACCACATTTTTAGTTTTATTTTCAGGCTGCAGTATAAATAACCTATCAGGCGAACTTATAAGCAGCTGCTGTATATGTTTCATACAAACTATCAACCCCAATTAAACCCCCTTAGCGGTGGAATATCGCAAAATCCTTTCTTAGCGGACGTCTACTAACTATAATCTACTTCCGACCCCCGTTTTATCCCTTTAGATTAACGTATGTCTACGCCCTATAAGGAACGTACCTGCCAAATTTCAAGTTTATAGCTGTTATAGTTTTGGAGGTTTCGTGATAAGTGAGTCAACCTACCATCTCCCGTTTTAACTCAAAAAGAGAGTTGATTTCTAAGATACATTATTTGGATACCTTTTTACTATCTATACATACATTTTAAATTTCAAATCTCTTACTTCAAAAACATAGGACTTTCATACAAAGTTCCAACCCCCGTTTTACCCCTTTAAGGGTCGAGTTACGTTAAATCAGTTCTTAGCATATGACTACGCTTTATATGGAACCTACCTGCCAAATGTCAAATTTGTAGCTGTTATAGTTTCGGAGATTTCGTGATGAGTGGATCAACGTAACTTCCCCCGTTTTAACCCCAAAAAGGAGTTGGTTTCTAAGAAACATTATTTGGGCACCTTGTTACCATCTATAGAGCATACATTTTAAATTTCAAGTCTCTTACGTTAAAAACATGGGAATCTCATACAAACTTCCAACCCCCATTTTACCCCCTTAGGGGTTGAGTTTCGTAAAATCCGTTCTTAGCGGATGTCTACTTCCTATAAGGAGCCTACCTGCCAAATTTCAAGTTTGTAGGTGTTATAGTTTCGGAGATTTTGTGATGAATGACCTTTCGCGTTTATATATATTATAGATATATATATATATATATATATATATATATATATATATATATATATATATATAGACACCCCCTTTCTTCCCGTGGGGGTCGTAAAAGGTGACCGAGGGATAAACCTGACTCAAAATCATCAGGGTCCTGAAGAAGGAAAACTTCATTTGAAACCCGGAGTCGGGTCTCCGTCAAGCATTCGTGACATAGCTCTAAAATGCGAAAGACTCCTGCAGCCGAAATGGCTCCACACGTATCGATTCGTCGTTCCTGTGGGCATAGCCAGTGAAGTCGAGAGGATGGTGCAGAGCTTAGGCAACTCTGCGTTTTCCTGAAGAGTGTCCTAGGTGACACAGTGTCTTTTTTATGTCACTAGGTCGGCAAACAAGCGTACGGCTCACCTGATGGTAAGCGATTACCGTAGCTTAAAGACACCTACAACACCAGAAGCATCGCAAGCGCGTTGCCGACCCAATCCCCAATCCCTCCAGGAGCTCTAGTCACCTTACTCACTAACAGGAACACAATACTGCTTGAAAACAGTATTATTTTGCTGTGATCTTCTGTAAGGTCGAGGCACTACCCCAGTCGGGCAGCTCCATATTTTGAGCAGGAAATTCCTGCTGTGCCCTACCTCAGTTAAAGTCAGTCTGTCTGATACTGTCTAAATCATCTGCAATAAACGGACTAAGGCCAATGATGATACTGAAAATAAAGTGACTTCCATGTATGAACCACACTTTAGCTTGGAACGTCTTAACTAATTCATTGTAGCTAAGAACCCTCTTGATCATGTTATCTCTCAAACAAAAAAAAAAAAACAAGTCCAAAGTTAAAAGTGTGTTTATGACAAAAATGTCACAACTCTGTGTTTTCCTGAAGAGTGTCCTAGGCGACACAATGTCTGTCTGACACTGTCTAAATCGTCTGCAATAGACGGACGATGATGATGTCCAATGATGACGAAAATATTGTCGCTTTGAAATGTTCTTAAATCCTTACTCATCATAACCTGACTGATCAAATCGATGGCTCCTAAGTATACTGAGTCAACTCTACTTTTTATAACTTTATTTTTTTGTTACATAGGTAGATAGGAAATGAATTAAATGTTATTAATATCTTAAAAAATGAAATTATCAAAAGTTGTTAGTTGACTCAGTATACTTAGGAGCCATCGAAATGTGAATAATAATGCAAATATTTCCTCACTCATTGAAAGTATTATGCAAATATTTCCTATTTTAAAGAATCAAAAGATCTTTTAAGATCATAAAGATGTTGGTGCTTGCCTGAGCTTTCATGTCTGTATTATGTGTGTTTTTGTAATCCCAAAATAATATGTACTACTACATCAATGAGTATAAATTTATTTATAAAAAAAAGAAGCTAGTGGTCCCCCAGGGGTCGAAATTCAACCATAATTAAAAAATTTAATTTAAGAAAACCAAAAAAAAAATATTAAAATAAAGAACCTTTTTAAAAAAAAATCTATTTGACTACTGACGTTGACAAACAACAAAAGAATATAATATTCATGTGTGTGTCAAATACGTGGTAGTCTGTGTAATGTTTCTTTTTGTTGATTTAATGTATTTTATGCATAATTTAAAAAAGAAAATATTAGTATTCTGCACTTCTTTATTATATTAACTATAAGTGTACGAAATTTTATACTCCTCTATCCGCGCAATTTTCTTAAAAAGGGATACAGATGTTTTGATTTACGTAATATATAGATAAATACGCATATAAGTATAAACGATTCAATTAAACCTGTAATATCCCACTGTTAGGAATAGGTCTTTCCACGTAGGACGAGTATCGAAACTTAATCCACAACGCTGCTCCAATGCGGGTTGGCGGATATATTCCCTACTATGAGTAACGATCGCTATCAGGTGTATATGTTGCAGTCAGAACTCTTAACCAGTCAAAAGTACTATTGACTAGCGAAATCAGTCAAAAGTACTTTTGACTGGACAAGTTGGTCAAAAGTAGTTTTGACTGAAAATTATTGGTTATTAGTACTTTTGACTGCAAATTCGCGGTTAAAAATACTTTTGACTGACGCTCTCCGTCAAAAGTAGTTTTAACTGCAAAAAAACGTCAGTCAAAAGCACTATTAACTCGTTGGATGTGAATAAATTTAGTCAAATGATCCTGATAAACCATAATAAATTTATGCCCGCGATCTTCTTGCGACTGCATGTCAATCAGATCGACTTGGCGACAGCGGCTGTTCATTTCAGTGTGCAGGATCAGTTTCTAAACCTGATCCATCCTTTTCTTGCTTTTCTTCCTTTGGCATACTTCGCACTTTGATAAATATATATTAATCATTTCTTTTGTAACATTAGCGTACTTTTTTGCCGTTTCATTCTTAAGTCTATCGCGACCAACATGCCCTATAGAAATATGAGCAGCATCAATAATGTCGTAGATTTCCTCAGCTGCCAAAAATATTTGACAGGTTCTGTGTTTGTAACTAATTTTTTTATACCACAAACTTCAATGTGTTAAAGCGTTATAGTCAACTGTACTGTAATGGTGTTTCCTTTTCATTAACTTTCGCGTCTTCCACATCCATTGCAAACTTTTCAAATTTTTCTTTTGTCATCACATTGAAATAACTATCTTTCATATCTTCCATCGCTAAAATTCTTTGCAAAAAGCCTTCTTTCTTTTCGTAGTCACTCATTTTTGTTCTAATATCAGCACGTTCTCCACTAATAATTAGTAATATAAAAGTTTATATGTGCGTTTGTCGTTATTTTTATCGACCACCATAACTTTTTAAGAGTTTTGACTGATACAACCAGTCAAAACCACTTTTGACGGAATCATTTAGTCAAAAGTACTTTTAACCAGCTCCATTGGGCAAAAGTACTTTTAACTGTTATTTTAGTCAAAAGTATTATTGACTAAAGCAAACGGTCAAAAGTACTTCTGACTGATTTTGCTAGTCAATAGTGCTTTTGACTGGTTAAGAGTTTTGACTGCAACATATATAATAACAACCGGTCCGACAGCTTAACGTGCTCTCCGAGGTAGGATGGGGTCACCCAAAAGGACAGACATCGGAACTAAAAAGATATATTTGTACAAGTATCCATCCCGGGCGGGAATCGAAGCTGCAAACCGCCGGTTGTTAGGCGCGTACATCGCACGCGTACCACTACATGAGAGGTTGTTAGTATATAGCTGTAAAGTTCTGAACGCTATCAGAGCCATCTTCATTCTACAATGAACGTAACAACAAACAGCCTTATAATGTAAAGCTATCTAATTCATTTAACAGAATATAGATGGCGCTGCGCGAACGCAAGGCTTTTAATAAGTTTGAAGATAAATTTTAACCGTGGATTCGATAGCCTTTCAAGGTCTTTGTTTTGCAAATTCATTAAATTCTGGTATGTATGTACGTCTTGATTAACCTCTCCATCGTGCTACAGAAAACAAATAAAGCCGTCGATCCCGATTGTTATCGCAGATAGTAGATAAATATTCTGAAAAGTCTAATGAACCCGTTCCCAATTGTCGGGCTTGGATTTTTATCGAATGTTTCCGTGGCAGATCATTTTGTATGAAGCTATTCACTGGTCGGAAACTGATTTTGAGTCGACGCCAACAAGAAACCTCGGGTATTTTGCTAGCCCTCTACGTCCCGAAAAAAATCGTGTCGGATCTCGCTCGACTACGAGTAAGTAAGGCGCTGTTCACACTTACCCGATGTTGGGGCCGACAACCCACCCCCGTAACCTCTGAATCTTGCAGAGTAGTTTATTTTATATTTGACTAACTGACCTGGCGGACTTCGTACCGCCTTAAATTTTTTTTTTTACTAAATATACTAATTAAATTCATCAAAATAAAATAATAGCCTATCTTTCAAGTTGGATCAAACTGCACGCGGTGTGGAAATTTGATTAAAATTGGTTAAGGAGTTTAGAAATCCATCGCGGACAAACAACGTGACGCGTAATTTATATACATTACTAGCTGACCCCCATTAACTTAGGGATATGAAAAAAGATGTTAGCCGAATTTCATTAAATACCGTCCAGCCGTTTTGGAGAAGTATTTTAACTAACATTGGGACACGAGAACTTTATATATAAGATAAGTGTGCAAAAATACATTCCTCAGTCCGCGCTATTTTCGTAAAAAGGGGTCCAAAGACGTTGTTCTTCACGTATTATACTTGGCTCTGAGCAAAAATCGAATCCTAATCGCCAAACCGGTTGCTAAGCACTTTTCTTATTAAACACCTTTGTACGTTAAATTAGTACATTAACATCGTAATAAATTATCTCGTAACTTAATAAGCTCCTTTTACAGTAACTCGCTCAGTCATCAAACAAGCTTACGACTTCCTACACTATTGTTTCCTTATCAACGTCGATGTCAATTCGTATCGATAGTTTATAGTATACACGTTATTTCGGCAAGGTGGCGCAAGTGTGCCCACACATACTTTCTCCATAGTATCGATATTATTATTCGAGCGACGAGACATGTCGCAACTTGTCGCGTAATCGACGAGATATCGCTCTGACCTTAGAATGAAAAGTGTACATCAACATAAGTGTTAATGTACATAATGTTTGTTTTCGTTTTAAAGATAAAACTATCTTATTTTGTGCCTTTGTAACGAATTATATAATTATTTTTTTTACGTATGGTATGTAATATTATATTTATGTTATTTTTTATTTCTAACATGACGTGAAATTTTCGTTGTAGTCATTTAACTACGCTTAGGGTTGCCAACTTTTTTTGACAAAAAAAACGTATAAAATGGTTTGGATAGGAAAAAATAAAGTATTTAGAAGAAGAAAAAAGTATTTTTCAAATTTTATGTTTTTGTTGCTTTAAAAACGTATTTTTGTGTGCCTTTAGCACATGCTAACAATTTTTTGTTATGTTTAAATGTTTCAAACTTGTTTAACAATCAATATTTAAATTTATATAAAAAAAAAATCGTTTCTAATTAAATTTATTGACGCTATATTTCTCTCTTCTCGCTACTTTAGATTCATTACTAAAAAAAAACCCTTTCAGTGAAAGCTTAAGTAGTTAGTAGAGTAAGTAAGATTTTTTTTTTAATATATATTTGGTAAGCTATCAGGTGCATTTTTAAGTATATA
This sequence comes from Melitaea cinxia, assembly GCF_905220565.1. NCBI lineage: Eukaryota > Metazoa > Arthropoda > Insecta > Lepidoptera > Nymphalidae > Melitaea > Melitaea cinxia. The sequence continues at coordinate 18,512,004 of NC_059398.1, read as the reverse complement.
TTGCCATTTTTCAACTGTACTTTTCACTGAAAATTCTTTATCATCATTAGTGTTTTTTTTTGTCTTATACATTCGGAATATATATCCTGCATCTTAATTTTTAATCCATCTTGTAATTTAGTTTTTATAATTATCATTTCAAAATGTTCAAATTTAACCGCATTTTTTAAGGACACGTTAGGAAGTATTGAATGCCAGTTAGTTATCTTCGCTAAGGTCAAACCATTTTTCCAACCATTGATTCCTTAACTACATATAAACAAAGCCAACGGTAAATTTTTCTACAATATCGTTGATAGTGAGTAGTGACATCTGTGACAAATGTCAGATTGTCACCTGTCCTGTCACATTCAAAACACCACATCTGAGATCTAACATTTCGTTCGGTAATTTTAAATCCTTTCCATCATCCGTTTTACCTTATATGTACCGTTAAATAGTTAAGTACTCATAATAAGTATTTTGTTTCACGCATCACAGTAAAGATTGAAAATAAAGTATTTTCATATACTTTATTTGTATGCAAAAGTATAAAGTATATTTACCAAAAATAAAGTAGAATACTTTATTATAAAGTATGGTTGGCAACCCTATAGGGAACTGTGTTATCCCTTAGCTGCCTCTTACGACACCCTTCTTATTCGGTGCGACAAAGCCAGCCCTGCGGTCACCAAACCACATGAGTTCGCGCTATTTTTGGCGTGAACTTGTGGAGGCCTGTGTCCAGCAGTGCAGTGCAATGTATTGAATCAATCTATTGAGAAATATATAAACACTTAAGGCAATAATCACTCAATTTGTTAACTATCAGCTAGTGGGTCAAGATCGAGTCAAATAAAGCTTTAAAATAACCTTGGGCCTTAATTGGAAGTCATTGATTTTATGCGCCGCTAATTTTTGTTTCTTTAAAAATAAATTTTGCCAGCTACTTTTTGATACTTCAATATTGGTAAATAAGCATACGGCCTACGTGATGGTAAATGGTTAACGTAGCGTATGGACGCTTGCAACAGCAGAATCATCTTCAGCACGTTGCCGACCTTCCCCAGGAGTTCTGGTCACTTTACTCACCACAGGAACCCAACACTGCTTAAGAGCAGTATTATTTATCTGTGATCTTCTGTAAGGTCGAGATAATTCCTCAGTCGGGCTGCTCCAGATTTTCAGCAGGATATTTCCTCCTTCCTTCTATGCCCTACCTCAATGAAGATAACTATTACATTTTTTTTTTACATACAAGTATAAACAAACTTGACTTTATCATAGAAATTCTTTCTATTCGAGTATTCTTTATCTTGACTGCAGGTTTTGGGACGTTACAACATTATAGAATATTTCTACAAATTTTAAAATTTGCATCCTTAAAATTTTATAACCTGTCGTATTTGGCAGCTGAACCTAAAAGCGAAATGACCTACACATTTTCTTTAAACATTTGGAGTTTAATTTATAACAAAATAAAACAATCATTGGATATGGCGACCATATATTTAAAAATCAAATTTATCTACAAACATAAAAAGATGTTACAATATCACATTCTGCTTGTACTTGCGACACCAATAAATTAAATATTACACAACAAATGGGTCCTGGGCCCTTACGATTCGAAATCAGTAACGATTACTGAAGGGTGTACTGCATACGTACTATACATATATACTGCACTCTTTGTTGCTTCTTCTGAAACTTGGTTCTCTTAGTTCATGTTACCAGCACGATTATTATATCTAGAATTTGATTATTCTTTCTGTGTTATATTGGTGTGTACCCTGTCATCAGTTACTGGTTTCCAATTGTTATATATTTATTCTAATGTTATGGTTTATTGCCGGCCAACGTTGTCGATCTTGGATTGGAGGTTGTTGATAACCTCATAGGGCAGCTGGTCGCCGAGGATCTCGAAAAGATTGATTCTCTGATTGACTGGAATAGATTCATAAGCGGCCAGCTCTACTCCTTCTTGTACCTGGTAAGAAGACATATTCGTGAAAGTGTTTTAAAGATCTAAATATAATTGTTTTAAATTAAATAACAAATCTAAACATACTAAAGTAATTTATATATAAGTTTGAAATAATTAGAGAAAAAGGTCAAATCAGTAACAGTATTGTAAAAGTTTCAGAGTTAAATAAATGACTCTTCACTTATGGATGGCAGGGGTACGAGGCTTATCACTAGACGTAATTCCAATCCAAGCTAGCGAAGTAAATAGTCATATACATAATTATACAGGTACGCTTATTAGCCATGTAGCTGAGGATATATAAATAAAAATTACCTTAATTTAACTGATGCTAATTACCAAAAGATTTTTAATTTTGCTTTTCTTCTTTTGAATTCAAATTATCGATGTTGTTACAAACCTTCTGGATGACGGCATCCTTGGGGATGAGGAAGGTGCTCTGTGCCTGCTTGATGGCTTCCTTGCTGTAGGCGGCGCCCTCGCGCTGAGGAGCCGCGGCCACCATCGCCACCGCCACCAGGCACAGCACGATAGACTTCATTCTTGCTAAGTAATTTAGTAATACCTGGTAACAGAACATCTATACTTATAAAATTTGATCACGAAAGTAATAAAAACTTAATGAAATAGGTACAGGCGAAGAGAAGAGAAAATAAAATTTATATACAAATGTATCTACAGTTACAAATTTAGAAAACCTCTACGTAAAATATCTATTTTATGGCGAAAACGTCTTACAAAATTTTGAAAAAGAATTGAATTTCTCCTAACTAATGGATCGATTTTTACGAAAAATAGCTAAAAAATTTCATATGGAAAATCGCTTTGACATAAAAAAGACATCAAAATCGGTCCAGCCTCATAATCACATATCAACATATACTTTTTAAAATGTATCTAAGGAACGTCGAAAAATTGTACCAAATTCCTTTAGTATTATTCCTGTTATCATAATTTATCCAAATATATATATAGATACTAGCTGACTTGGCAAACGTTGTCTTGCCGCTAAACGCTATTTAAAAATAGGGGTTGATGGTGGAAGGGTGATAATTTAGGGTTGTATGTATTTTTCAACACCAAATCATAGTAAAATAAAGAATAAACAATATATCTAAAAATAAAAAAAAAATTGGGATGGACTACCCATAACATTTAGGGGGATGAAAAATAGATGTTGTTCGATTCTCAGACCTACCTAATATGCACACAAAATTTCATGAGAATCGGTCAAGCCGTTTCGGAGGAGTTTAACAAAAAAAAACCGCGACACGAGAATTTTATATCTTAAATTAGATTTCGGAAAAGCAGACCAAAGAAATTAAAAAAAAACCTTAATTTTTTTTTTGTTAATTAATATTTTGTCGAGTTGTTTTTATTTTTACATGCACTCACTTATTGACATTGTTATTTTTTTTAATTGCATTTGGAGTTTAGCTTACGTACTGTAATTATACGAATGTATAATTATTGTATAATAATTGCGTTTGTGTAAACAAATGTTGGTAAATTTTAAAAAAAATAAAAATAAAAACGTCTATTCAAGAAGGTGTTATATAAGTAAGATGTGCTAAGTTTTGGAGATATCACTATTATTTCATATACATTATAATTTATTACACACATTAAGAAGATTAGAGACTACACGTGCGAAAGCGTTATGTGCAAATGAGGAGAGTATAACAAGATTTTAGGAGTGAGGAACAATCAGAGCGACACATGTATTACGTAAACTCGGAAATGGTGACCTGATCATAACTAAATGCATGAGAGAAAGTGAAGTCACGATCCTGGCATGTCTTACGAATTCAAAGTGCTTCATTCCGTTCTCTTCATCAATATTTATTGAAAATGTTTTTTGAAAGCTTGGCTGTTTTGTTTTAACGTATGCATAATTTAAATTTTTTAAAAACGGGATATTTGTGTTGGCTTCGTTAGGTGTTTTATTCAAGTTTCCCGTTTTAATCTATATCCTTTCAATTTCGACCAATGTTCTATTCTCAAAAACGGAGTCACAAAATGTTATTAAAATCTTAAGAATGACAATAAAGATTACACTTGTTCATTACAAATATATTGAAATCAATATGATCGAAGTGGCTAAAAATTTTATTTACGTTTTGATTCAGGTTCGTAACCAAGGAATTAATGAAATAATAAACACCGCTCACTAACCGTCTGTCAAAGCAATGAATATTTAGAACCGTAATAAGTAAAACTTCTTAACGCCCGCTTGACTTGGAGAGTAAGCTGGTAAATTCGTGACGAGAGCATTACGAAAAGTGTGATCGGGTGACGCGAACGGAAGTTGAGAGGGAGATATAAGTAAGTGAAGATAGAAAGTTTTACTTCAGTCGTGTCGTTTAATCCACACTCGATTATTTTAACGACCTTTGCTCAAAACTAAAATAAGTTGTAAGATGATAAGAACGTACCGCGTAAGCTTCTAACAGAGACACGAATGATTTTTAATCCTACCTTACTTAGATACTTTATGTATATTCTTTATTGCACTTAAAAAAAATACGGTTATTCATATACAAATTTAGTTAGCAACGGTGGACTTATCTCTAGAAGAGACCTCTTCCAGCTAACCTGTGATAGTGAGACCTAATGTTATATAGAAGGCTAAGAGAGTGCAGTAAAATTTACTTTAACTCATGGAGTACACTTATTACACATAATAATGTATCAAAGACCGTTTACTGTACTTATATGTTGATGACTTAAAGCGTTCTATATTTATTACTTTGCTTCAATTGAAAATGAAATTTTAAAAATATGGTTCTTTGATTATAATTTTGTAAACTTGTTTTTTATCCAATATTAATTTTTAAACGAAAAATCATTATAATGACTCAATGAAAGAGTTATACAACTGATTACATTTTGGGAATCAATAACTCGTTTAAAACATAGTTTTGACTTTGATATTAATTATTTACATAATTCACACATATGACACGCCATATTCCGTAACTACTTGACCAATTTTATTCATTTTTTTTAAATATTTTAATAATTTCAGAAGGTTATGTCGAAATTGAAATTATTTAAATTCAGCAGAAATTCGGAAAATATTAGTTTTTTTTTTAAAGTTTTCCAGTCTTTGTAAAAGCTTCTTAAGGAAGAAAAAATTAGTAAAAATTTGCAGAAAATTTTAACATTTCGATGAATTTTAAGTAAATATATCTCCAGATAACCCCTCCTACACTTAAGACGATTCTCGATCCAAACACTTCCCTTCGAGATTACATAACGTCGGAGATGTTTATCACACGCGTACGCAACAGAGTCGCGCAAAATAACACTTTAGCACTTTAGCACAAAACCAATGCAAATACGCTTCCAAAATATATAGTCAAATTATAATATTTTAAACAATAGAAATTATATACCGTAAATTATATAAAAACATTAAAAAATTCCACCGACACTAAATAACAAATTAAAAAACACTATAACTTACAATGGCAAAATTCTTCACAAATATATTAAAAACAAATGAACAATAGATCACAGTAACACAAGTGAAGGGTTTCCTAAGGGCTCACCTGCGAGTCGGCAGCCGGCAGTGTCTTGCAATGCGACGCGCGCGGACACCGCCTCCTCATATAGCGCCCCCCTTCAATACTTTCACCGTCCTCCTCCATATGACGATTACTCCTACGCAACTCCTCGTACGGAGCTACGAAATGTACTCATCTTAGATTGTCATGTAATACAAGATCATCGAGGACTTATTAAATGACGCGGATAGGTGCATATCAGATAACACATCAGAATAACAATGCATAATATTATAGTTATATATTTATTTGATAAAGGGAAGAGTTAGAGGGTTTATAATAAAAAGATTATTTAGACAGATGCTTTTGATAAATTGGCCACCAATTCCCCAGCGTTCCCCTATGGCCAAAACACATGAGTTGAAGCCATTTTTGGCGCTAACTTGTGGAGTCCTACGACCAGCAGTGAACTGCGATAGGCTGATGTATGTGTGTGTGTGTGTGTGTGTGTGTTTGTTTGTTTTGATAGATTATCGACACTTGATGGAAACTTAAACAACTTACCTTATACATCAAAACTCCTTAACAGACTTCTTAGCAGAAAAATATTATCTACTTATTACGAAACATGTTAGTCCATATTGTTTATATTAAGTTAAAATAATAAAAATATATATATATATATATATATTTATATAAAAAAGCAAAAAAGAGATATTAGTAATATTTGTGTATTTCACGCAAACTACCAGAACGAGCTCTAAGGTCGCTCGCTTCGTGGCTCGCATCCGATTAAGGATTAAGTCCAATCACTACAATTCTGAAGTGGTTCTCACCAAAAGCGAAGCGCCGGACCCTGATCCCTAGATACATGCAATTGATTTAAGCGATCTTCGATCTAAAGTGGATTGGATCGGTTAAATAACTAAGTGGTGATGTCAACCTTCAGTAGTATCATTTGGAATATTTTTAAATGAGTCAGAAAATCCTACCTTTACATTAGAAACATTAATTACATATGTATGCTAGCTGACCCTGCAAACCTTGTTTTCCCATATATGTTATTAACCCCCTTTAATCCCTCCCCTATAACTTAGGGGTGTAAAAAATTGATGTTGGCCGATTCTCAGACCTACCCGATTGTACAATTTCATAAAAATCGGTCTAGCCGTGTTGGAAGACTAACTAATATTGTGACACAAGAATTTTATATATAAGATTAATTACAAAATGAGATGAATATTTATTTATCTTTGACACTATAGCCAAAGTGAAAGAGACAAAGTAACGTAGGTTTGAGAACCAGAATTATTCTCCAATCCGGAGAAAGAGGCCAATACCCTAAAGTAGGATGTCACAAACTGAATTGAGCATCAGAATTCCAGCTAATTAGTGTCTAATGTCATTTATCTTTGTCAGCTGTCTCGCAACATAAACATATTTATGATGGACAACAAAACAGGTTCATGCCTGACACTAAATATAAATAAAATAGGTTATTGTAAATTATTATTTCAGTCAATATTCCTTTTTAACCGACTTCAAAAAAGGAGGAGGTTACTCAAGTCGACAGTATATTTTTTTAATGTAAGTTCGGGGATAACTTCGTCGTTTAGAACCGATTTTGATAAGTCTTTTTTTTTTGGAAAGTAGATATCCTAAGTGTGATACCATGATAAAGAAACTAGGATCTGATCCCAAAGGAATCGAGGGAAACCATTGAAAATCCGCTTATTTTTTACTAGGTGTACCGATTTTGATGATTTTTGATTCAAACGAAATCCGATGTTTATCATGTGGTCACATTTGAATTTCATTGAGATCTGATTACAACTTATGGAGTAATCTTTGATAATGCGTATTTACTTGACTATTTTTCGTCTACCTACGTTGTATTACTTGTCGATGTAACTGAAGTCGGTTTTTTTTTCGTTTGCCAGCAAACACAATTATGTGCTGAAAAACTCAGACATACTTTTTAAATAAACTAACTTCACTCAAAATATTGGTTCTTTTTTTTAAATTAGGAAACCAAAATAACTGTACCGTTAAATAAAAGTGTAAAGTTCAAGAAAAGTAAAGACTATCTCGTCTTAATCTGGTCTGCCAGGATGAACCAATTGTCTTACAAAAGAGCGAGTTCGTGACGCACTGATTCTATCGGCTTGAGTTTCTTGTACGATTGTCTAAAACAATCCTTAGAAAGGGTAACTAACTTTCTACGAGAATGAAGTAAGAAAACAACAAGATTGCGGATAAAATTATCTAAATGGATAGATAGAACTAGAAAAATTACGGCCGGTGAAATCGAAACTCTGACCAAAATCAGCTTTCAACTCTAAATGTGAAACCCTCGCAGAATTATTGATTTGTACCAACAAATTATAGGAAAAATAAAATTATAGGAAACTATAATCAAAAATAGACAATCAATATTAGTAGAAGAGACAATATTATTTAGATCAAAAATGGAAACAATTCTCAAAGATTAGGTAGCAAAAAATTACATCACAAACAAGGTAACGAAGATGAGTCACAGTTGTAATAATTTATGGTATTTTTTGTCGTAACATTGATGGCGCCAAAATTCTGAATGTCTTTAGCATACTTATTAAAAGTACTACACGAAACATGTGGTTTTGAGGCTGTATTGACGTTAACTATAAATTTACTGGTAAAGAAGCTTAAATAGTGGCCAGACAACTTTCCTCAGTAAATACCCTTTAGAAAAAAAATTGAAATTGGCAGAGTGATCACCGAAATAAGCGAGACATTAGTGTCTAGAAGAAAATGCATTCTTCACGTTTACAATGCTTATAAATTCGAGAATTAGATTGTTGCTTTTATGTGATAACTTTTTTGTCTTATAACTACACTCGTGGCCGATTGTTCTTAAGGTGGGCGACTTAATGCTTCATCACTTCAGTCTATCGTAGTCCACTGCTGGATACAGGCCTCCCACAAGTTCATCATCCATAGTCACCACGGCGGGATAACCACCCAACCACTGGCTTCGCAATACACAGGCCGAAGACGGGCAGCAGCGTCTTCGGTGCGACAAAGCCAGCCTTGCGGTCACCAACCCGCCTGCCGAGCGTTGTGACTATGGGCAAAACACATGAATTCGCGCTATTTTTGGCGTGAACTTGTGGAGGCCTATGTCCAGTAGTGGACTGCGAAAGGCTGATGTGATCTGATGAATTATTAAATTATAATTTACTTGCAGAACTAGTTTACAAAAGCAAATAAAGCTTGTCACATAAATGTAAAAAGTGTCCGGAAAGCGTTTTCGAAGTCGACAAAACTTCACGTTAGAAATATTTATAAAAAACTAAAGTTACTGGTTATGTCATAACGTCTGATTGATATTATCGTAACCGGATACATGTGTATCTTTACGGCCCCCGTCGAATGTGACGTCCATACTTTCATATGTCAGATAGCGTTCTAATCATATTCTAATAACCAAACAAGTATTAGGAAACCGGTTTGCAAAATCGTCTTCAGACCTTGGTGTTTGTATGTATACTATTTCAAATGTATGTCTGAATTATTTGTGATTAATATTTCTGAATAAATTTAATGAACAATTTAATGATGATTTGATTTTAAGTTTTAGTATTGCGCTTTGTCCGATGAGGATTCATTTTTAACCGACTTCCGAAAAAGGTTTTCTCACTTCCATTGTATTTTTTTTCCCTCAGAACTTTTGACTGGATGGATTGATTTTGATGATTTTTGTTTTAATTGAAAAAAAGTGCATATCATGTAGTCCCATTGAAATTAATTTTGTGATCTAACAAGTATTTTCCGAGCTATATATAATAATCCGTATTTACTTGACTATTCTTTCGTCGATCTACGTTGTGTTATACCGTATAATATACCGTTTTACTGGACATACCACCGATTTTGATGAGTCTTATTTTGGTCGAAAGCTGATGCTTGTACTGTTCTTCTCTTTAAATTTGAGTGATATCTAATGACTGCTATTTAAGTAATCTTATATAACGCGCATTTACTTGACTATTTTTTCGTCTACTTACGTGTTATTACTTGTCGATGTAATTGTAGTTGGTTTTTGAAGGAATTAAATCCATCACTTCAGCCTAATATAGTCCACTGCTGGACATAGGCCTCCGCCAGTTCGTGCCAAAAATGGAGTGAACTCATGTGTTTTTCCCATAGTCACCACGCTGGGCATGCGGGTTGGTGACGCTGCTGCCCGTCTTCGGCCTGTGTATTTCAGACCCGGCAGTGAGATGGTTATCCCATCGGTCGGCTTTTTAAGTTCCAAGGCCATAGTGGATCTGTGTTATCCCTTAATCGCCTCTTACGACACCCACGGGAAGAGAGGGGGTGGCTATTTTCTTAATGCCGTAACCACACAGCAGAATTAAATTATAAGCTGAAAAAACCGTTTCTATAAACAACGACAGCTCCTCCGTATAACAAAAAGCTATTAAACCTGTGTACATACCAGCTTATCTACTTCGAGCACCTTACAAAACTGTTGACCTACCATTAGTCGTAACGAAATTGTTCACAGTACAGCATTTAACATAAACTTTGCGCAAATGTTCGTGCAATACAGGGCAGATGTTTACGACGGGTTACGAGATGGGCTAGAAAGGCAGAGATAATTGTCGAACTTTTGTGAAGGCATTTTGTGCAACCGTCTTTACGATTATTTCCGCAATCATTAGAGTGATGAGACGTAGAATTACTGTTGTCTTAGGTTATTTAATCATCTATTTTTAGTGTTTTATTAGGAAGGTTGAGATTTCTATAGCATTCAGTGACATTCACATGAGAGACATCTTTGATATTTTTTGTATTTTTATTTAGTTTGTTTTTTTTGCCATGAGAAGCCATTATCTTCCAAAAATAAAAATTATATTTGTTAAAATATGATTATTTATTTTAAACTTATTCCTCGTTTCATTTTAACAATTTCTTGGATAGTTTTTAATATCTAAAATCGTGGTGAAGGTAATTAATTAGGAGGTGTAAGAACGCGGACAAGTTGCAGCTGAAATGATGAATATGGAGCAGCCCCAATGAGCTCCCTCAACCTTACAGAAGATTACAGCTAAATAATACTGTTTTCAGAAGCGTTGTGTTTCTGTGGTGAGTAAGGTGACTAGACCTCCTGAGGGGATTGGGGATAGGGTCGCTTCTGGTGTTGCAGACGTCTACAAGCTACGGTAATCGTTTACCATCATGTGAGCATCTTGTTTGCCGACCAGGTGCATAAAAAAAACTATATACGTGCCTATTCATACTTTCACTAATGTCAACAAAAGTAACAGTCTTAACACGATTTAGAGAACGCATCGCATAACCTATGTTGCAGCTAGCTCGTGGAAATAGACATTACATTGTACGGCTAGACACTTTGTATACTGTTGTTATGTTATTTAACTGCACAGCTAGTTTCGTAGTAGAATCACTGTGATACAATACAATACAATACAAACACCCATCATTGTACAATATCAGAGAAAAAAATTTGTACCGAAAAAGAAAATAAAGACATGTACAAAAGGCGGTCTTATCGCTAAAAGAGCGATCTCTTCCAGACAACCTCTAGCATGAAAAGGACATGACAAAAGATTTAGACGGCATGGAGGTGTACATACACAATATATACATATAATCATACACGTAAATATACATACATATAAATATTGCATATATATAAAAACATAATATATAAAAAATATAAAAATACAAATATACATACGACAAAAGAGAGGAAGGACCGGCTAGTCATTGTCAATAATATACATTTGCAGTAAATTAATTTATAAACTTATAGTATCTTTAAAAACTTATAACGTGACTCATGAGTTTAAATAGTGTTTCTTTAAGTAACTTTTAAAAGTGTCTAGTGAATGTGTCCGCCTTATATTTGCGGGTAAAGCATTCCAAAACCGAACAGCTTGTATCGAAAACGATATATATAAAATACCCTAATATCATCATTACAGCCTATACAGTCCACTGCTGGACATAGGCCTCCACAAGTTTACGCCAAAAATAACGTGAACTCATGTGTTTTGCCCGTAGTCACCACGCTCTCTTCCTGCTTACGGCATCCCTGTTGACTTTTGTAGCTGGATTTCAGACTTTTTGAGTGAACGGTCGATCAGAGTGGTCGTGGACGGCTGCTCCTCTGACCTGATGGATATAAACGCCGGCGTCCCTCAAGGTTCTGTTCTCTCTGCAACTCTTTTCCTGCTCCATATTAACGACATGCTACGACCAGGCATTGTTGGATACGCAGATGACAGTACGATTGTTGAGAGATATTTGTCCAGCGCAAAAGACAGCAGGGACGTAATACGTTCTCAGAGAGAGGCCATGGTGGAACGAACAAATTCAATACTGGAGCAAGTATCCCAATGGGGTGATTGCAACCTGGTCACGTTCAACGCCGCCAAAACGCAGGCCTGTTTATTCTCCACCAAACGGAGTCCTTTCAACTTGACTCCTACTTTCCGTGGTACACCTGTCCCTGTGTCCGATACCCTCGACCTCCTTGGCATAGAGTTGAATTATAACCTCAACTTTGGCAATTACATTGAGTCCAAAGCGCAAACTGCGGCCAGAAAGCTTGGCATCTTAAATAAGGTTAAGCGATATTTCACGCCTAAACAGCTTCTTACGCTATACAAAGCTCAAATCCGATCGTGCATGGAATATTGTAGTCACTTGTGGGATGGCTCAGCTAAATATCAACTCGCCACACTGGACTCAGTGGAACGCAGAGCCAAGCGGCTTATCGGTAATGCCAGTTTGGTGAAATCTCTTCATACTCTGGCTCACCGAAGAAAGGTTGCCAGTCTAACGGTCTTTTACAGGTTGTACTTTGGAGAGTGTGCCCTGGAGCTGCACGAGCTCATACCCCCATCTCCTTTCTTCCATCGGACTTTCAGACGTACCGCGGGCTTTCATTCCTACCTGATTGATATACCTTTCATACGTACAAAGCGCTTCGAATCATCTTTTTTAATGCGCACAGCCAAGGAATGGAATTCCCTGCCGGCGTCTGTATTTCCGAGTTCATATAACCCGAACATATTTAAAGCGCGAGTGAACAGGCTTCTTCTGGGCGAACTCGCTCCATCTTCGACCTCGTCTGTGCTCTAGGGCTAGACTGAGGTCAAGAGTAAGCCCATATCGTAATAAAAAAAAAAAAAAAAAAAAACGCTGGGCAGGCGGGTTGGTGACCGCAGTACTGGCTTTGTCGCACCGAAGACGCCGCTGCCCGTCTTTGGCCTGTGTATTTCAAAGCCAGCAATTGGATGGTTATCCCGCCATCGGTCGGTTTCTTAAGTTCCAAGGTGGTAGTGGAACTGTGTTATCCCTTAGTCGCCTCTTACGACACCCACGGGAAGAGAGGGGGTGGCTAAATTCTTTAGTGCCGTAGCCACACAGCACACTAATATATATACCCTAATATACCCTAATATATAAAATATAAAATACCCTTTCTAAAATAAAGTTCATTTTGATTTTTAAAATACAGTTTATGTATGTATGTAAAAAAAAGATAAAGCAAGATATTGAAGTGTGAATAATTGTGTTTGCTCGTAAACGAAAAAAAAACCGACTTCAATTACATCGACAAGTAGTACAAACGTACGTAAACGAAATAATAGTCCAGTAAATACGCATTATTAGATATCACTCGAAAAGTACTTGTCACGCAGACAATAAACTGTCAGACTTAGGACCTAACGATTATGTCTGTATATTGAAAATATTAATATTTTATATTCATAAATTAAAATACCACAATGTGTTATTAATTATCATTATCTATACAAATAAATAAAATTGGAGTGTCTGTTTGTAATATTAAAATAACCGCTTTTTACTAAATGCAAAATGCATATACCAAAATAAAAAAATTTATAACTTTTGTCTCTCTGTCTGTCTGTCTCTTATGGCTAATCTCTGTAACGGCTAGACCGATTTTGACGGGACTTTCACTGGCAGATAGCTGATGTAATCAGGAGTAACTTAGGCTACTTTAATTTCAGATTGTTTTTTATGACTACGAACAGAACAATAATTATTTTGCAAAACTGTATGCGGACGAAGACGCGGGCACAGCTAGTAAATAAATAAGTATAAATCCCTTGCAACATACACACACACGGTCGTCTGTTTCTATGGTATGCAAATTAATACTTGTGTTACGGGTAACAGCCGACTGTTAAAACTATATTATTTTTTTGATAAATATACAAATATTATACACCCAGGCTCAGGCGGGAATTGAATTCGCAACTCGTGGATCAGAAAGCAGCACAACAAACTGCGCCAACGGGCTAGTCAAAATTATCAAATAAAATCATTATCGAATAAAAAGGCTAGCCTTACAATTAAATGGCTATGGGAGCCAATTAGCTGTGACGTACACACTTACTAAATGTAATCTTAATAAATGTAACTACCAAATTCCTAATTATTTTTGAATTTTAAATACAGATTTACAAACAGGTATATTGAATAGGAAGAGGTTTTATTACTTAACCGATAAGCTCTACGTGTAATAACTTTTTAATGTTTATTTTATATTATGTCATTAAATGTTTTAAGACCAATTAAGCTAATAAAATTAATAAAATGTGCTTTCGTTTAATTATGTTGGATTCGTTTTAAAACATTTTCCGTTATATAACTAAAATTGATTTTTATAATTAAATTTCAAGCTCTAGTTTCTGCTTCTGTAAGGTCGAGCTGCTACCCCAGTCGGGCCGCTCATCATTTTGAGCAGGAAAATTCCAGCTTTGCCCTTAATCGGATAAAATTCACATCATCATAAATATATTTATTACTAGCATCCTCTTGTCCTGTCTTGCGGACTGTCGAAGACTTGTACTTTTAATTGATCGTACGTTTTCTGAAATTTTTCAATTTCCTGCGCCTCATCCTAATTTCTAAGTCCATAATAACCTTTTAAGAAAGTATTTCTTATGAAAAAAAAATTAGTCAAATCGTTCCTACAGTCGTTCTTGAGTTTTGCGCTTAGTAACACACGCGGTGCAACATAAATTTAGGGATTAAATTAAATATATATAACTGTGTATTGTTCTCTTTTAGTTTTATTTCGAGTGCCAATGAAATCGACGGAGGTCAGAAGGCACTCGCAACGCAAAGAGGACAGTCATTAAGCAATGATCTCTAATCGGCCGTCACCATCACCATACTGGACAGTCACTTTTACGCGTACACCTTGTCTATAAGCATGATTTATTATCTTGTGACTCGAATGCATATTAATGATCAAATCGTAATTTTAATAGTTTCTACTTACGATTATGTAATAGAAAGACCTTGACATGTGTAGAAATGTTTACTTATGTATATTTGTTAATTGTTAAGAAAAAAATTATTGGCTTGATATTGAGCGGTCGGTGATAGCTTGAAATTCGCTTTGTGCATCGTGCAGTGGCTGCAAGCCATTTTAGTTTACGATTTATATAATTTATGAGGTGTATGGCCTCTGGAGCAACTGGAAAGGAACCAATCATGAAAGGCGGACAAGTTACAGCTTTGATTCGATAAACGACTCGATCATTGATGAACAATATAATTACCTGGATCCTGTGTCTCGATTCTGTCACCAAGGGCACCCAAAATTCGTTTCTATCGAAGATCAAGGTCAGCGTTCTATATCCGTGCCGATAACTATAAAGGCAGTCAGGAAAGCCAGATGACAACTACACCGTACTAATAATTTCGAACCATTTGACTCAGCTTTTCGAAAAAACAAAAAAAAATCCTAAGCTAGCTCATATTATATCAGCAATCAAATTTAAACTATGACCATTTTCAAATTTATTTTATAAAGTGTATAATAAATTTCAATTTCTCTTTTTCTATTCCACTTTCCTTTTTTTATTCTCATTATAAGTTTCTTAACAGAAGCTATTTCGCTTTCTGCTTATGTTTTTTTTTTAGATTTTTCGTTTAGTATTTTTTAAATGTAAAAAATATTAAATATCTACTTTTTAAAAAATTCTGCATTCGTATATATAATGAACTACACAGGTCATATTTGTAAAATAAATAGTTTTTATCAAATATATAAAAATATCATGTTATTGTGTTTGTTACCGTACTTCTCCGACAGCTAGACAAGTTAGTTAAAGCTAAAAAAATGTTTTTAATATTTTATCGAAATCGATTATCTAAATAAAAAATTGTTAAAGTGTTTAAAGAAGATTTAAAGGTAAAAGAAAACAAAAATCAGTCTAATTTGTTTTATTTGTAAAAAAAAAAACAATACTTTAAATTAAATACAAATTAGCATATGCGCTTATTGCCCGGGAAAAGATAAGGTCTTCCGGAGCAAGAAGGAGCATTCCGGGATCTCAACTTAGCCATAAGACCGCGCCCACGTGGTCTGGACAACCGAACTGACCTTCGGATCAGCAAACGACAACCTAAACCTGAACATATCGAATAATACAATAACACTCCATATAAGACTTTCTTAGAATGATTTGAGCCATCAGGAATAAAAAGCGTTCCTCGAAATTTGGGGTATAACATTATAAAGTGCATAAATAGAGTCTATGTGCGTCCACATACACTAATAAATCTTCATCTAGATCATAAGTTCGAATATTAATATCAAATTCGTTTTGTACCGAGTGCGTCACGTCCGTTCCCTGAGGGCCTTCCCGGTCCGTCTAGGAGCGCGTACCTAACTCCTAAAGGAACTACCTCTACGCGGAAGCTTTCGTGACCTTAATAGTTTGAAAATGGCAACGTGGCGTCGAGATGGTCACGAGTTGACTAGCTTGGTTGCTTATATATCAATCGTTCTACTCACGTTACTCGCACTAAAATAAATAACTTATGCTAACACTGAAAGCTATTAATTTATTCTTTCAGATGTCAGAAGTGCGTCTCGCACCCTGACGCCTTCTCGCACTCGACTATACTAACGATTATAAATAATTTGTCCAGCTAATACAATTAATAAATTCAACTGACCGTCTACGTTATTGCGCGAGTCCGACAGCCCTAATCTGCGGACGCGAATTGACGATTAGTTAATTTGATAATATTCACGTAACTATAAACCTAGTAGTCTCTATGTAACTTATAGTTTCGAGAACGAAACTTAATAACTACAAAATGCTGATAAGATGAGGTACCGTCGACAGTTCAACCGACAACTCACTGGGTCGCCGCATTCGACGATTCTGTGGACTGTTCCTTTGCGGGTGACTCCTCGGACTCCAAAGACTCGTTTGCATCAGAGGATACCTTGACCTCACTAGCTGAGCTCACGACTTCAGGAGTGCTAGTGACCTCTTTGGACGAACTTATGTTCAATTCAGGTTCTTTAGTAACATCACTTGGACCGGAAGCGATTTCAGCGGTAACTTCTGGCGTCGATACGGGATCGTCACTCGACGATTCCTCAGACGACAGTTTCTCATCGTTATTCTTCATGATCACTTTAGTTGGCCGTCTATTGAGTGTTGGAACGTAGGATTTTGTAATAATTTCTATGTCCCTTTTATCAGTTACTTCGGTTTTGTTATCGGTGTCTGATACGTTATCAATTATTGGACGACGAGTGGTGGGCTCTACTTTATCGTTGGGTGGAGGAGAATCAGTTATTACATCTGAATCATCATCACCCTCGATTTCCACGACATTTTGTTTGCTAACCATCATTGGAACTTTATGTTTCAGTGGCATTTCAGTAATAGAATTCACGTTATAGTTTTTATTTTTACTTTTATACCCGGCAGCTACATTGACTGGTATTAATTCCTCAGAATCCGAAATGGTAGTGGCGCTGGATGTATGGCGCTCTGAATCTGGCTTTTCTGTATGGTCACTGATGGAAGCAACATCACCTACCAAGTTTATCAGATCTGTCAAAACATTGCTATTCTTATTGTTAGGAGATTCAATTATAGCTGAGCTTTTGTCATCGTTTGATGAAACTTTTATTAACTCGACGGCATCAGTAGAACTTTCCTGAGAACCAAATGAAGTTAGAATAAATTCCGTCGTTTCAACATTTTCAAACGATTGGTTTTCTTTTTCAGAACTCCTCGCCATCGTAATACTTTCATCTTCATTAAACATTGGCTTTGTGCTAGATGTCTCTGTTGGTATGAGATTAACTGTGAATGCAGTTAATTTATCTTTATTCTCTTTCTCTGTAACTTCATGAGGATTTTGGTCACTAGTTTCAATGGGTATGGAACTGAATTCTGTTTCAGATATTATTTCGGTTGATTTAGACATAGTATTAGTAGTTTCGTCCATTTCATTGCTTGTTTGTGAGTTAATAAAACTTACTTCGGAAAAAGGTTTTTCTTGTTTAGGTTGGAGTTCACTATCAATATATTTTACTGAACCATCGGTTGCTGAAATTTCAGTAGCCACAGATTCATCATCGACCACAGTTGACATTGAACTTTCAGTGACATCCAACATTTCACCGGTAATATCGTCTGATATTAGAGATGGGATGTTTAATATTTCTGTTGGGATTACCGATCTCATATTCAACATTGGATTTTCCTTTGTTATAGGGAATTGTGTACTGACCGTGGCATCTTTGAAGGTACTTGTCTCAGCTAAGTTTTCTGGTGAACTTTCACTCGTAATGGTTGCAATATCCAACATATAACTCACCGTAGTTGCTGGAGACTCTTTAAAAATTGGTTCCTGTGTTGAAATTGGCACGTTTGAGGCTTTGACAGCTTCTTGATCAGTTGGCACGTGTTCATTGTCTAATGCCTGCTCGGGCAGAATATCTTCTTCATGATTACTTAAGACTAAAAATAAATCATCGGGGATTGGTGGGAAAGCTGGATTGTGATCTAAGTCTTCCTCTTCTGTTATTGCTGCCTTGGTAGTTGAAGAGCTTGAGTCCGAAATAGAAGCAACTCCCATCATTGATACGATATTAGGAATTTTAGATTGAAAATTGCTATCATTGCTAGAATCCTCAGTTGAAAGATTTACTTTCGATAGAGTTACATCATTTATAGCTTTAGTACCAGATTGTTCACTTGCAGTTGACTCTGGTTCTACAGGTACAAATGAAGAAAGTCCATCTTTTGACTCCGTAGTGTCGACCGATATATTGTCGTTATTGGAACTTCTTTCCGTAGATGCCTCTCGTGTTATAAGAGGTGATTTCGAGGACGAATATTCAGCAACTTCGATGCTAGGGGAAGGTAAAATTTCCTTTATCTTTACGTCAGTGATTACTGGAATTTCGGACACGGGAGTGATTTCTTTGATGGTGATTTCTGGCTTAGCTAGTCCACTTGGTGCGGAGGAGATGGCACTTAATGCGATGTTGTCAAATATGGACACACTTGGAACCGACGTAACAATACTGGGAAGCGGCGTGCCATCTGAAAATGAAACAAAATTAATTGTCAAACTGTATATCTGATAGTCACGGTTTATATAATAACAACTATAGATGCTTGTCATCATCTGAGCATTTGCGTTTGTTCACGTTTTTTGGTAATAGTATTATATCATGGCTGTAATGGTTGAAGAATTTATGTAATTATAAAATATTTTAAATAAATAAAATATATAAGTTAGAAAAAATCAGGCATGAGGTAAATTGGCCACAAAATTTTTTTTTTTTTTTTGTAATACACTAATCATGTAAGTTTACCTCGAACAGGACAGTTGTCGTATTCAGGACAGCAGCGTCCAGGCACGAGCCGCGGCTGACAGTCGTCGCGTACGAAGCAAGCGATACGGCGGCATACCAC
This sequence comes from Melitaea cinxia, assembly GCF_905220565.1. Lineage (NCBI taxonomy): Eukaryota > Metazoa > Arthropoda > Insecta > Lepidoptera > Nymphalidae > Melitaea > Melitaea cinxia. The sequence goes on along the minus strand of NC_059398.1, from coordinate 18,492,736 downwards.
CTCTCCTCCCTGACAGTAGCACACGCGGCAAGGGTCTAGGGGATCTACTAGCTTTTCACCATTGCCATATATTCGGCCTTCCTGTTCACATTCTGAAATGAGATTAATATTTTATATGAAACAAATATCTTCTCTCACATTAATAAAACTTCAAGAAACAGCCACTGAATTTCTAATAGTTGATTTGCTACATTTACACATAAGATCACACGAGCTCAACGAGCTATGAAAGTAAAATAATTAAACGAACAAAATCCTCTTTCAAAAATACTCATTTTACTTCCAGAAAGATTTCTTTTAATATTTTTTTAAATATATTTGATGTTAAATTAGCGCATTGATTTAAAATTGTGTATTCAAACCCTGATATTGGTGTGGAAGCTAATTGTCTACATTTAGTAAAACAATCATTTATAAATAATCCAATGATTGCTTCAACATAAATAAAACGATTTAATATGGTTGATTTTAAAGTCGTCATAAAGAAAAAAACTAAGCTTGAAAATTTTTAATCATTTTCTAATCACCTCTGATCCGGATCAAAGTTTTTATAATCAAAAAATATTAAATCTGATATTTGCGATGGCCTTGGAGAATCCATAAAGATTTCTTTACTTAATATTGATAAAAAATATAATTTTATTTCTATTGTTTTATTTAAAAATGAACACTTCTTGCAATATAAACCTTGTATTACATTTTATTATTTGCTCTTCTTCTATAACATTTCATTATATTTACTATGAAACCCATTCTGTTAAGAGCGTCTTAAATAACATGTTTTACAATACACAAACATTTTCTTAAAGATATAGAAAACGCCTGAGATTGGCACTTGTATGAAAGCACCTTCGAATAATCATCTTACAAATTAAAAATCAAAATTTTAACCATCATCATTACAGCCTATACAGTCCACTGCTGGACACAGGCCTCCACAAGTCCACGCCAAAAATAACGTGAAATCGTGTGTTTTGCCCATAGTCACCACACTGGGCAGGCGGGTTGGTGACCGCAGTACTGGCTTTGTCGCACCGAAGACGCTGCTGCCCGTCTTCGGTCTGTGCATTTCAAAGCCAGCAGTTGGATGGTTATCCCGCCATCGGTCGGCTTTTAAGTTCCAAGGTGGTAGCGGAACTGTGTTATCCCTTAGTCGCCTCTTACGACACCCACGGGAAGAGAGGGGGTGGCTATATTCTTTAGTACCGTAGCCAGACAGTACTTTTTTTTTAACCATCATTAAAAGTAAAGCTTCTACCGGTTCGCAATGTAGATTCTGCAGAAGAAGAATCGGCAAGAAACTCCGCAGTTACTCTTTGTAAAAAAATGTGTTCTAATACGAAATTAGTAATGTTTTGCATGAAACAACGCATTATTTAACCCACACTTATATTTTTTATTATCATTTATATAATCACACTTACCACACTGGTAAGTTGGGCAGCAGTGGTCGGGCCGGTGGAGGGCCTTGCAGCCAGGCCGAGGTTCGCAGGTCTGCTTGGAACACTCAACAACGCCGTCGGAGCATTTGCACCGCTCGCAAGGACTGGTCCCGGGCAACTGGTCTCCCGGCATATACACCACATCACCCAGGGCGCAGCTCCCTGAAACATCGGAAGAGTAACGTTTGTATAAAGAGAATATAGGAGACGCCTTTTCATCATCAAAAGATAGCATTAGCACGGTTTGGAGTGATACCGCTTTTCGTTCCTGGGATTAGAGGCTCGATTCCTGCATCCATTCTAAGTGCAATGTATATTTATTGATAAAAAAATATCAATATCTACGGATGTTGAAGACGTGAGGAACAGACGATCATGTGCGTATAAAACATATTTAATTTAATATCATTACCTTCTTTTAAACCCAAATCGACACTCGTCACATTCGGCAAAGGACCTGAAACAACGAAACAAAAAATTAGATATACATTAGAATAATTAACAATGAAAAAACAATGCTTCAGACAACAGCGTCCCAACAAAGGGCTTGTATCAATATTTCAAGTCTTTACGAAATTCCGTTTTCCTCGTTCCTGAAAATGAAAGACGCCTCTTGTCTCTAGAGTTTTCTCGAGTAAAACTTGAATAAGTAATCAGGCAATTTCTACAATCTCAGGTAAGTTACTCACTGAAAGCAGTGCGATGCGGTAACAGCACTTATGTATACACTATCTATGACGTCTATTAAGAAAACCCACAATTTTGATCTTCAAAAAATCAATAAAAAACGTCACACATTTAGTGTGAAAATATACTAATCTTCCCTCTACCCACTTTACTCATCCCTCGTGAAATACGATGCGTACAAATTGTTTATAGTCCATTGCGTGTTCGGTTTGTAATACCCTTGTCGTATCATTTCGCAGCTTAACCATGTAACGCGAATAAGTCGATATAATAACCTTTACATAACCTAAGGCTGATTTATGCAGTGGAAAGATGAGGGGTTTTTTCGAAAATTTTCCCCATTCAGCGATACTTGTCATCGGACAAATGATGTGAATTGTGAGGGTTGGAAGCCCTTTTTATTAAAATTTCGTTGATTTATGTTTTTACTTTAGCAAAGTATACGTTTGAATACACTTTGGGATTATGTTGAAACATAAGTTGGGATAATTTTTTTACAAAGAGCCGGTTAGTGTAGAGCGTTTTTTTTTATTCGTATTTAATAATAATACCCCGCCATTTTATCAAGCGACTTCAAAAAAGGAGGTGGTTATCAATTCGACTGTATTTATTTTTGTGTAAATCAGATCCTGTAATCAGATCCTCAGAAATTTTTACTGGGTGAACCGGTTTCGATGATTCTTTTTTAATCGGAAGGTGGCGCTTGTCATGTCACATATAAATTTGATTTATATCTGACAATTAAGTTTAGTTATCTCTCATAAAACATATTTACTTGACTATTTTTTCGTCTACCTACGTTGTATTATTTGTACTTTTTATTACTTGTCGATGTAATTGAAGTCGGTTTCTTTTTCGTTTGCGAGCAAACACAATTATACGTAATTAACTAATCTAGACTTTGGTCTAGGAATTGGAAATACTACGTACTAACCTGCAACAGACGTACAATCTTCCAAACGCGTAAATTTTAAATACTATGTTTTCTGATATTAATATATATTTTTTTTAATTTTTCTTTTAATAAGAACCAGAACTTTAAAAATCTCTAAGAAAATTAACATTTAGCTACACATTCAACGAATCATTTTTACTTATATAAATTACTTGTATAATATATATATATATATATATATATATATATATATATATATATTTGAAGTAAAACTTCCTTAGAACTGTTGTGATTTGAAACTCCATCAAAATGTAGATAATGAATAAGAATACATAAATGCTCAAAACGCGTAAGCGACACGTTTTGCATGGCGCTTACGACCTTTTATCACGAGTCCGTGATCACCGTCGATAGAACAAGTCGCAACGGCCTACCTTCCTGCGACTTTTCAGTCGTTTCAATTACGCCGTGTGTGGATTGCACACACAATTTTTTTTATTATTGTGAAATCGATCTGATTCACCTGTACATGTTTGAAAACAAGCCCACTCTCATCAGTACACGGACGGCCGGTCAAGCGTGAGCGGAGCGCAATACCTGTACATTACGCAGGCGTTACCTAATGCGTATCATTTAGTCATAAATCAATGTTAACAATATTTAAAATATAACACATAAATACAGTATTACACAAAAATTGTATTGTTTTTACCCGACTGTCCTAGAGGGAGGGGAATAGTAGGTAGGTAGTCCCCGCCTTCAACAATTTGCTGTATTTAATTATATCAAAATCAAAATCAAAAACAGCTTTATTCAAATAGGCCCCAAGAGCACTTTCGAATCGTCATTTTACAAATTAAAACAAAAAAAAATATTATTTTTTTTGTAAAAGTAAAGCTATCACTGATTCGGAATATTATCTACTAATACATTAAGATATCTGCTAGTTTATGAAAGTATCGGATGGAATATATACACAACACACCAATGTGACACACCAAATACACAGTGCACTAAATACACTTCACATTAAATTGTAGCTTATTTTTCCCTTTTTAGTGGTTATTTGTCGCAGTCGAGTTTTTTTTGTATTTTTAATGATTAATTTTTATCTTATTTACTAGTACATTATTACTTATTAAAATAATACTGTAGACGAAAAAATTAACAAACGCACTAGTCGTCACTGCGATTTTCGAGGGTTTCTTTCGATTTATCTAGGATTTCATCATCCAATCCTGGTTTCCTTATCATGGTACCATACTTGCGATATCTCATTTCCAACAAAAAAAGAATTATCAAAATCGGTTCATAAACGACGAAGTTATCCCCGAATAAACATTAAATATATACGGTCGAATTGAGTAACCTCCTCCTTTTTTGAAGTCATTCAAAAATATAAATATCTTTATGATTTAAACTTAATAATAGATATATAACATGTATTTTAGACGACAGTACATTTCCTCCTCATTTTACTTTCTACGACCATTTTACTGTATAGAACTACAATCTTCCAAATATAATAATTATTTATTTATTTATTTATCCACCAACGTTTGTTTACATTAATACATAGTATTCAGAACTTAAGTTATAACAAGTAACAAACACTAACAAGGAAGATACGTCATGCTTTCGCTTCAGCCTGTAATATCCCACTGCTGGGCATAAGCCTCTTATCGCATGTAGGAGAAGGATCTGAGCTTAATCCACACCGCTGCTCCAATACGCGTTAGTTCCGCTAACTAAATCATGCTTAGTATTGATAAAATGAAACTTCGAAGTGAAATCCGAAGCAAAACAAACCGGGAAAAAGCGAGTGTGCTTTAGACCACACGACTGAAGTAAAACTTCTATAGCTCCATCCAACTTATATCTCCCTCTTAACTGCCGTTCGCCTCGCCTGATCACCCTTTTCGTAAAGCTCTCGTCACGCATCCACCAGCTTACTCCCCAAGTCAAGTATGCGTAAAGAAGTTTTACTTTAAAATAAAGGCAAAAAAAATAAAAAATATAAAAATAAAAAAAAGTAAAAAATAATTATTATTAATAATAAAATAAAATATAAATTTAATAATTTTTATTGATAAATACTTATTAATATTTAGTTTTTTTTTATGAATCTAACAATTCTACATTCCTTATTGTTTAACGAGCAACTTAATTTCCTCTGTTAGTATAAATTAACGATTTAATTATTAGTTAGATAATTGATCGAAACGTTATTTAATACCGGTTCTTGATTCACAATTAGTTGCTCATTGTCTCAATTAAAAGAAAAAGCGTTGTTATTTGTAAACAATGTTACAAGTCCATACATAAGTCCTTGTTAGGAGTAATGATAAAAATTACGATTACGAAGAAATTGTAATTACTTTGTAGGAAAACAAAGATTTAGTTATAACTGTTTGTTACGGTATTTTCAATGTGCGGATACGAGATAGCGTTGGATTCAATGAAAATGGTAATGTACCTTTAATATTTGTGTTATAGATATTGTTTCGAAATGTTAATTATATTTTGTGTTTGCTCGCTAGCGAACAAGTAAAACAATGTCAGTTATGCTGTATAATATAACGTAGGTAGACGAAAAAATTGTCAAGTAAATATGTATTTTTAGAAATAACTCAAAAAGTACTTGTCAGATCTCGTTGAAATTTAAATGGGATCGAATGAAAAGGTTCCTTGTCCAGTCAAAGTCCTTTCAATTTAAAAAGAATCATCACGCTTAGAAAAGAACAAAGATACAGTCGAATTGAAACATCTTTTTTTGAAGTCTGTTGAAAATACATTACATTGTTTAGAAGTTTTTTAATAATTTTGTTATTGTAACTCTATAAAACGTTAATAATTAACATTATTTAAAAGGAACTATAAAAATAGTAAAAAAAAAATAAAATCTCCAAATATGTTGTGAATAGCAGCAGTACTATTAATAAAACTCAAAACGTTACCTACATAAAAAAATCCTCATTTTTAAAACTACGAAAGATAATAATTATAATTAAATAAAATAAATCATTATCTAAATCTTAAAATATCTTCTTATAAATAAAATCTTAACAAGGGGACAAAGGGAATTTAAAATCCTTCAAGAACAGAAGGTGGAAATGGGACAAAGGAAACGAATTTGTCAGAAAAAAATAATCCGACAAGACATTATTCAAGACGAATATTGACAGTACCTAAGCCCTTATTAAAGCAGTTCTCGTTTACAAATAAATTACTTTCGAAATAAAGTGAGCGAAAATATAAAATAAGACAAAGAGAACTCTCTTAGTATTTTCCTCGTTGAACCGATCTTGACTAGTAAAATATTTCAAACAAACGGTTAGTAAAAACTTTCTACGATATAGCTGATGGCTTTTTATTTACTTAATTGTGCTATTACTAAAGTCTACACATACCGAATGCAGCATCATTGAAGATGCAGTTCACAATATGCTGGAATGTGTCCGAAATGAAGATATTAGAAATGATATGCTGCAAATAACTCAAAATTTTAAAGAGCTTGGAGGTAGTAATTCAATTTTGGCGTATCCTCTCAGAACCGGCTAAACTATTGTACAAGATTGTAAACATTGGTATGCGATGATGACCTCATTAATTTATTATATGTAAATTTGTTGTGATGTTCCTATGGAGTGGCGTAGTCCTTATGGGCTAAAACTCCTTAAATAAAGAAAAAGAAAAGTCCACACATCTTTATCATCTATGTAATCCTGCACCGAATAATACGCTTTATTTATTAATTTCTTTTTAACTTTTTTAATACTTTAACACTTTTAATTTATGTTGAGACAATTGCAAAATCTTTTGTGGTATTTCATTATACATGCGAATACCGGAGACGGAAATAAAGATTCCTTCAAGCATGCAGGAATCCTTAAGCCACGTGTCTCATGTCCAGTGGCCCATCGAAGCGTAGCGGGTGTCGAATGACGGTAACATTGGCTCGACCTCGACACAGACCCTCGTGCTCGCCCTCCAGCTCGACTTGGAGTGTCGCCCTGACCTCTCGACCTCCCCACTCAAACAAATCAGAAGTCTCGAACGTCGGGTATGTGGGTCGATTTTTATTATTAAACTAGCTGACCTGGCGAACTTCGTATCACCTTATTTTTTTCTGAAATATAATAATAACATAATATATCAAAATAAAATATATCCTATCTTTTAAGTTGGATCAAACTGCACACGTTGTGCAAATTTGACTAAAATCGGTTAAGTAGTTTGGGAGTCCATTGAGGACAAACATTGTGACACGAGATTTATATATATTAAGATAAACTTGTCTACGTAGGTTACGTAATATAATGTAATGAAATAGATAAGACACATTATTTTTAAATATATATTTATACTAGCTGTGCCCGCGACTTCGTCCGCTTGAAATTTAACAGAAAAGTTATTGTTTAGTTCGCAGTGTTATAAAGTAAATAAATTTCTAAAATAAAAGTATCCTAAGTTACTCCTTACTACATCAGCTATCTGCCATTGAGTCCTGTCAAGCGGAACGGAACAAACAAAGAGACAGAAAAAAATTGTAAAAAATGTTATTTTGGTATATGTACCGTGTACAAATACACAGGCCTAAGACGGGCAGCAGCGTCTTCGGTGCGACACAGCCAGCCCTGCGGTCACCAACCCGCCTGCCCCGCGTGGTGACTATGGGCAACACACATGAGTTCACTCCATTTTTGGCACAAACTTGTGGAGGCCTATGTCCAGCAGTGGGCTGTATTAGGCTGAAGTGAGTGTGTGGTAAATATTATTAATTTCAACGTTTTCAAACTTTGCGTGTTTTGCCCATTATCACCACGCTGGGTAGGCGGGTTGGTGACCTTTACCACACACGATCTTTGTAAAATGTAATTTATTACATAAGCATAAAAATCTAGACACAACAACAATCTAACACATGAGTTCACGCTATTTTTGGCGCAAGCTTGTGGAGGCCCATGTCCAGCAGTGGACTGCGATAGGCTGATGTGTGTGTGTGTGTGTGTGTGTGTGTGAAAAATCTAGACACAAACAACTCTAGTCTAACCTAATAAGCGATGCTGCAGACGGACAGGATGTTAAGCAGTCATATTAGCGAGGGAGTAATTGTCTCAACTATTGTCTAATTTATCTTCAAATTTTGACGGTATTTAGTTACCAGGATAATTTTCTAGACTCCGTATTCTATTGTAGTAGGCAAAGGTCACAAAATGTTAGATCAGTGATCAATCAAAGACATCAAAATCCTAATTTTCATCAGGTTAATTACCTCACTATAAACTATTTGTTTTAAAAACATAGTGAATCATGGCTGTCACAGCTTCGCCGTACTCTTTAATCAATGAAATCGTAGTAAGACAGCTCAATGTTATTTACGGGTGTAGTAAATCTTGAAAATGAAGCTACAACATTGGATTTTTATAATAAGTAAAACCAGAATACCTCCCGTGAGGTTTGATTGGCAAAAGATTTTGGCATATCGCCAGTTAGATAGACCTTAGATGGAAGATATCGCACGTGCGAGAACGCTTCACACGTTACTATACGTACATAAAAGGTCGGACAAAAAGTCTTTTCGTATTTTCTAGTAAAAAGTTAAAATAAAATCTTCTTGGTTGTATCGCTTGTAACTGGCTGATTTTGATACTACGAAAAGGTGACATTTTAAAAATGAAATAAAAAAGTAAAAATCAGTTTCCCGCCACTTTCCGCGACCTAATACGTGTACTATTAGAAGGTACGTAGATCATACATCAAGGTATCCGAACATAGCTTTAAAATAGATATACTATTAAATTACTTTTTTATATTTATAAGTAAATATCAAAACTTCCACCGCCATCGTAGCTCAGATAGCGCAGTTGCTATGACTACGGCAAGCCGTCACAATAAACATTGACTGAATCACTCTAATGATTCATGAGCTAGGAGTTAGAGATATCGAAAATACCTTAAGAAAAATACTGCTTCTCAAATTATCTGTAACTGTTATTCCATTAATATTAATTACCTAGAGAGTTACACACTATATATAAACATAATAAAAAGTTATAGATTTTATATGTTTATTTGGTCGCTGTAATGACTTAATTTTGCAAGTCGATTTTAAACAAATTCCTTTTATATAAAAAGTTTAATTCTTGAAAAGTTATTGTAGATTATAAATATCACAATGAGACTCACAAAAAGTTTACTACACGATAAGCAATATTTATACTAAATCGTTACTACATGAGGGTAAAGCCGCGACACGAACCTACTTGCACAAACTGATTTATATGGGTGAAATTATAACATCACGAATATTGTCTCCGAAGTCACTTAACACAAGAATAGGTCACAGATAATATATCATAACTTATGGAAATATTAAAAATATATAGGGTAATAATTACACTTGTAGTACATATAAAGACTATTATTATGGGTAACCTGCTAAAGATGTCTTTTAGAGATAAGTTCGCCCTTGCTAACTGCCATTGTACAAATATTTTTGTATGTATCTTCTAAGCAATAAAGAATATATATTAATTTAGCTAAAAAATAAAACTAGACACAGAAGACTATACCAAGAAGTCATATTATTGTTATAAACACCAAAAAATATATAGTTCAATTAGTAATAATTTATTTAGCTTTTTATAACTCTCTGACATATAAAAACTACTAAGCCAAACTAAATCATATCCATAGGGATCACATGGCAACTATTCCGCATCGAACAAAATAAGAATCACGTGAATCCAATCAGAAATCTCGCCGTAATCGCTTTACACACAAAAAAATACCAATCAAATTGAGAACATACTCTTTTTTGAAGTCAGTTAAAAATACATTTCATTATTCAAATTCAAATTACAACGAAATCTAAGGCATTTCTTTTCTCGCATCTTAAAAGAAAAAGTCAACATTATTTTTTATATTTCAATCAGATTTTTTAAGTCTTTACTTGAGACGCCCTTAATCTCTCGCCCAGTTAAAAGTATCTAGAAAGTTCATCTGAGGGTCAAAAGTTTACTCGGAGGTCCGTATTGATTTAATAAATGTTTGAAGAAATGAATTGGCGAAAGATATTCATTTGATTTCTTGTACATTTGTATGAATATAAATAATTATGTATGAAATAAATATAAATAAATGATTTGTATGCGCTTTATTGTATTGTACGAATGTCATAGATTATAAAATCTTTTAAAAATATCGTCCAGAACATCATACATTGCCAAAAATTACTATCAAAACTTGATTTTAAATGTGGGTAAGAAATTGAATTTCATGAAAGTCATTCCGTGGCCGCGGTCTGGTTTGCGCTTGTGTATTGTGTGATTTCCGGACCCCTGAACACAGAAGCTATCCTAGGGTCGATGAGTGAGCATTTTTATTTAACGGAAAATTTTCAATTTGTACCACATTAGTACACAAATACATATCTATGTATAAAGTGTTATGTAATTATCTTAATATGTAACCTACAACGTATAAGTAGGTGTTTTATTATTATGTAATGAGTACATTAAGCATACATTGGTTAGCTACGTGGCTAGACTTATTTTGTAGGGCGGCCAAACTTCGCTTATATTACACACAGAAAACCAATCGTTGGATGTATATAACATATGCATTTGTGGACATCGCCTCCCTTGTCCCACCCCCTATGTATAAATCTAATTAAGATAGATTGTAAAATATGCACTTGTTTATTGAACGGAAACGCGTTAAGAGTGAGAAGTATTAATGTAATAATAATTAAAACGTTTAACTTGTTAAAGAAGGTCTAACAATGGTATATAATTATATACTTTTTTACATAAAAAGTATAATTAAAGTTAATATTTGAAAAAAAGGTTACAGTAATTTACCGACAAATAAATGTATAATAATATGATTGCTAATAAAACTTTTGATATTAAGATACTACGCTTCAGCCTGTAATATCCCACTGCTGGGCATAAGCCTGTTTCTTTTTTAGAAGGATCAGAGCTTAATCCACCACGCTGCTTCAATGCGAGTTGGCGGATTAAGATTCTATCTACGTAAATCTAATATAAGCGAAGCATATCTTCCTTCGTGAAGTAAATTACAATCACGTAGATGTTTCTGGAAATCAAAGATGAGTAATTCGGTTCAGGGTGAAGTTGTAATGAATTCATCGGAGCTATTGCTTCGTAAATCATTTATTTACCGGTAAATTACGTAACAAATCTTGAATCTTTGTTTGGTATATAAAACTATATATATATAATCTATACTAATAAATGTAGAGCCGGTTCTTTTGTTCTGTCATACTGCGAAAACTACTGAAGCAATCCGAATAATACTTATACCATAAGATGCAGCGTGTTTCGGAAAAGGTTTTAGTATATAATATGTTGGTGATTAAATATCGTGTAAACATATGGACGGACAGAGGTCGCTAGTATAGATATATTTACCTTTGCTGATATTCATCAAGAAAATAAGTGTGCGCTATATTTGAAATGACGAACTGCTACACATTTTTATATATAAGTTATGCATTCTTGATTTCCGTAACAGACGAAGTTTTTACAAATAATTTCAATTTCTCAAAGACTCCATAAATTGTAATCTTTAATATCGTGCTTTTCGCTGACGAGCTTACGATGTAATTTCAGTAGAGTCGAGCTTTTGACTACTTGAAAGGAAGTTATTCATTATGTATATACAACGCTCAGTTTTGAGGGAAACAGTGCTCTTAAATCATGGTTAAAGTTCTACTTGTAGATCGCTATAAAGTTATATAACAGCCAGTTGTAATATCATAAAATTTAATTCGTGTTATTAGTATTCAAAACTAGCTAATCCGGCGAACAAAGGCGCTATTACTTTTGTAAATAAATATTTTTTTAATAATTAAATAGATGAACTTTTCACACTCAACGGTTCCCAGTAGGATTTTCTCCTATATTAAAGGTCCGGAAATACACACAATACGTAAGCACAAACACCCAGAACACAACAAATATCAGTATGCCCCATACAAATGTTTATCATGTGCGGGGTTCGAACCCGCGATATAAACTTCCACCTGACAATAACGAACACATAAAAGACAAAGACATCATTTATTTTTTCTTATTTATAGATAGATGTGGTGATGAAATATATTATTTTAATAAGGTATCACCTTGGATAAACTTTATATTTATTTGAATTTGTATGTATGTACTTACATGACGTTTTTAAGCAAATTTTCCGAACAAATCCATCTTTTTTCTACACAGTAAAATTAATTTGGGTGTGTTCCTGTCATAGCAACATCACCGCTATTACCATTTATTATCATCGGCAAAATAACAATACTAATAAATACTTTTACATCCATCACTTCATAGCTTCAGTAGCAATTTGGTCATCTGATTGCAGACGAGCAATGTATCACCGACAGGGCGATAGAGTTCGATGTGTGGAGGGATACCAGGGAGGTCCTAGATACAGGCTGTCACGCCCGATCGATACAACCCGCCCCTGTTAGACTTATACATACGTATTCATGTTTTTGTAGCGATTTCACATAAACCGTGTTTTTGTTTACATTCGCAAAGCTGGTTTTAACAGACTTTGGAAAGGGTTTTTAATTGAGACTTTTTTAATATGTTAGCATTAACCTTTGATCGCAATTTTTTTACTGAATTCGAAGAGAAAATATTCTATCCATAAGCGATTTAAGCGAGATATTTTAATGACTGATAATTTACTGGGGTAGGCGCAGCAGGAAATTTCCTGCTCAAAATCTGGAGCAGCCCGACTGGGGATAACTGTTTTTAACTAACACTATTCGATGCCGTGTTGGCTTAACGGTTACAGCCATGGATTGTACCTGTTGCGCTGGCGGTTGCGGGTTCGATCTCCGCACACGACAAACATTTGTATTGGCCATACAGGTGTTTGCCGTGGTCTGGGTGTTTGTGCAGTCCTTGTGGGTCTCCCCACCGTGCCTCGGAGAGCACGTTAAGCCGTCGGTCCCGGTTGTTATCATGTACACCTGATAGCGATCGTTACTCATAGTAGGGAATATATCCGCCAACCCGCATTGGAGCAGCGTGGTGGATTAAGCTTTGATCCTTCTCCTACATGGAGAAAGAGGCCTATGCCCAGTAGTAGGGGATATTACAGGCTGAAGCGTAAGCGTGTTCCTGTTGATGAATAAGATGAATAGAGCTCCTGAGGGGAATTGACGATAGGGTCGGCAACGCGCTTACGATGCTTCTGGTGTTGCAGGTGTCTATAAGCTACGGTAATCGCTAACCATCAGGTGAGCCGTAGGCTTGTTTACCGACCTAGTTGTATAAGAAAATGACGATGATGGTGCTGTGACCAGCACTGATACTGTGTGAGTGATATGCAGATGTTTTGTTGTGGTATTGGTGTGAGGATTTGCGTGTACCAAGTGTTTTCGAAGCCCTGATTTGTTTCATCTACTTTACTTATTCGACTTGAAAACTACTTTGTTCAACTATATAGCACGAGACGCTTATTATCATTTAATCATACAAAAGAAAAAAGAAATTAAGCAAAAAACGAGTGTGCTTTAGACCACAAGACTGAAGTAAAACTCCCGTTCAACTTCCGTTCGCCTCGCCCGATCACACTTTTCGTAACGCTCTCGTCACTCATTCATCAGCTTACTCCCCAAGTCAAGCGTGCGCAAAAAAGGTTTACTTCAAAAATATATAAAAAAGTAAAAAAAAAAGAAATAATAGACAATAAAAACTTTTGACATTTAACAAAACAGTTCTCAACAAAAGAGTTTCAATTCTCAAAAGGAGCATTCATTCAAATACTTCTTTCTCGGTACTATTTCATGCATTTAAAGTTAAAGAAAACACATCGAGGTAACCTACATATCCTCTGAGAGAAACGTAAGGTATATATTTATATCCACCGACCCGTGAAAGAGCAACACGGTAGGATAAGCTTTAAAACCTTACTTAACGGAAACGGAAAGGAAAAATTATTACAGCCTTCTTATATCACTTGGAATACATTATGAAAACATTTTACTTATTTCGAAATAAAATAAAAGAATCATAAAATATTTTTTCGTTCTGTTTTCTATTTTAAGTATTACATTTATGGTTACTGCTCTGTAAGTCATAACGTGATGTTTTATAGCCTATACCTTTTAGAGCTGGAGGAGATTTCTTTCAGAGATAAGTCCGCCTTTACTCACAAAAATCAACATATAATGATAGTGAAAAAAAAGAATGCTTTAGACCACACAACTGAAGTAAAACTTACGAAACGTAACTCTCTCTCTCTTTCTATCTACACTAGCTTATATCTCCCTCTCAACTTCAGTTCGCCTCACCAGATATCACTTTTCGTAACGCTCTCGTCACACATTCACAGGCATACTCCCCAAGTCAAGCAGGCGTAAAGAATTTTCACTTCAAACAAAAACAAAGTATTAAACTCAAAAAGAAGTGCATTTATAACTTCCGTAAATAACGCCTACAAACAAACAAATCGCTTCAAGTTTATTGGTAGAGATTCTGTAAATTCAAATGACTATCTATCACTCTACTAGCAATATTTATCTCACGAATAACGGAAAACATTAATATAAGCGTTACGTAATATAAGATATATAAATGTGTAACATCCGGTAGCACTTTTGCTTTTTAAGAAAAAAAAATTAAAGGTCTTTCAGATCGGCTGTCTAAATAAGCACAAAAAAGGCTTACTAATTGTTTAGCACGTTTACCAATATTGTGTACAATTAAATATCGTTGTATGTAAAATTAGGTCTAAGAAAAAGATTAATACCCCATTGGTAAATAAACGAATCAAATAGCGCCATCTATGGGAACCCTATTGGGTTCCGATAGATGGCGCTATGAGAAACGTAACGAGGTATTTCGTTCAGTAGATTTTACTGCTCATATTTTTTTTATACCGGGGGCCTTATATAAACTCAAAAAATGTGTCCGTCAGCTCTGACACGCGAGTGAAGTTTACGTATTCCTTCAGAACGATTACCTTAATATTTAAAAATCAAAACGTTAGAAAGACGTTGCGACGTACCTTTGCTTTATATTGCTTCTTTAGCAATAGACCTGCACTGTGTCTAAGATATACTAAACGTAACTAGCTATGAGAGAAAGAGAGAAAGAAAACGTGTGCTCGCACCTCTGTCTCTTGCTTCGTTCGCCTCGCCCGATCACACTTTTCGTAACGCTCTCGTCACGCACTCACCAGCTTACTCCCCAAGTGAAGCGTGCATAAAGCTATTTTACTTCAAAAAGTCGCAGTCTTAAAGCTTATAAGGATTTAAAGGCTTATGAACAAAACAGAGTAACGGTCGTCGTGACGCAAGCACGAGCGCAGGCACGATAGCTCGGACAGACGGAAATCACGTTCCGCCCATACACTTACACTTGACACACATGCGGCTGTCACAAAGAAACTACTTTGACGAGAAAAGCTCCATCCGGCGGACTTGTAGAGACGTTTGAGTTCTTGCGATTTTAATGTTTTTCTTTTGATGTCTTGAGTGTTATTGTTTTTTTTTTTAAGAACGATTTTAAGAAAAAAAGGGATAAATTAATTTAATTACACTCCATTAAAATCGTATTTTTTACACCCCATTTATGTAACAAAACGTTTAAAACTTTTACTAAAGAAACTATTCTCAAGTAGTCTAAAAGCTTTGTGTGTACTGTGTGGCTACGGTACTAAAGAATATAGCTACCCCCTCTCTTCCCGTGGGTGTCGTAAGAGGCGACTAAGGAATAACACAGTTCCGCTACCACATTGGAACTTAAAAGCCGACCGATGGCGGGGTAACCATCCAACTGCTGGCTTTAAAATACACAGGCCGAAGACGGGGAGCAGCGTCTTCGGTGCGACAAAGCCAGCTCTGCGGTCACCAACCCGCCTGCCCAGCGTGGTGACTATGGGCAAAACACATGAATTCACGCTATTTTTGCGTAAACTTGTGGATGCCTATGTCCAGCAGTGGACTGTGATAGGATGTAATGATGATGATGAGTCTAAAAGCTTTAAGTTCAAGCGCGCGTCGCAAATACTATATTGTTATAAAATGTCTACATTAATCGGAATTTAGTACTACTATTCGTAACAGACATTTTTGTTATACATAACTAACAATTTTGATAAGTGACCTAACTAAACTGACCATTTTGATAAGTCTTGCAAATTTTATACGCATTTCTTCAGCATCGAAAAAGTAAAAAATTCTTATCCTTGTCATTATTGGGGAAGATTAAACAGGAGATTGTATCCTACAAAACCAACCTCATTCTACAATAGATTTGCAATTAACCCACCAAGTAATCAAGCGTGTTAATCCTAAAGGGGTGTCTAGAATTGAAATGAATGGTATAATTTAAACAATGCAGCTGCAATCTATCTTTTTTTTTATGTCACTAGGTCGGCAAACAAGCGTACGGCTCACCTGATAGTAATCGATTACCGTAGCTCATAGACGCCTGCAACACCAGAAGCATCGCAAGCGCGTTGCCGACCCAATCCCCAATCCCCCCAGGAGCTCTGGTCACCTTACTCACCATCATGAACACAATACTGCTTGAAAACAGTATTATTTTGCTGTGATCTTCTGTAAGGTCGAGGTTCTACCCTAGTCGGGCTGCTCCATATTTTGAGCAGGAAATTCTTGCTGTGCCCTACCTCAGTTATCTGCTATCTATTAAAATATTAAACAGTCATTTGAAATAATTCGTTATATTATTCAGTACCACAGAACATGGCATAGAGTATCATTTTCATTGAATAACAACGGTAATACAAGGCAGTAATAAAGTATAGTTGTTTTGATAACACATTAACATAACAGTGAATACTCATTCGCTATTATGAATTGTTGCTATTTGAGGCACCTAGTAATAATCTAAATAATAGGGTCTTTAGTGCTTCATCATTTACTATACTTACTGCTTGATAATAATACGTAATGTTCAGTCTTATGCCGGACTTTGCCGGATTGGATCATTTTGTTTTCTGTCGATAAAATTTAATCTATGTCATTTAGTGATATCGTAGTATTATTATGAAAAAATTTAAAATCGGGTCAATAGTATCAATACATAAGTGTAAAAAAGACTAAGGGCTTGTTCCATCAGTTGTAGATAAAATTTATCCTGCAAATAAGTTACGATTAGACTTTAACAGCAGGAGGTAGAATAGGCAATCAGGACCTGTTTCTGCTCCATTAATAAACTACAGCTTTTAGATTCATTTTTTTTGGATAGAAATATCCTTTTATCTGCTGGATATCATCATCCATCCAACAGCGTTATCCACAACTTGTGAGGCAGGGCCTTATTTATACGAACATCCCGTATCTGCGAGTTATTTATTTTGTTTGAATTATTATTGTTAACTTGTTCCTACTCAAATATGATGAATCCCTATGAATGAAAATCTTACTCAAAATCTGCAGCAGCTCGTCTGGGGAAGTACCTCAACCTTACAGGTCACAGCTAAATAACTGCTCTCAAGCTATTTAGATAATAAGTATAATTCCAGCTGCATATATCATATAGTTCTTTTTCATCCCAAAAATTCATGAAATCATCAATAATTACAAGAATAGAACCGCGAGCCAGATGTTAGTCAAATGTAATATATATATATATATATATTAGTATTGAAAGTGTCAGTTAAATGCAGATAAAACCAAGAATATTACCTAGTGTAATTACAAGTATTAATGGATAATTAGACTCGTTCACGACTGGAGTCCATAAAATAAAGTATCTTTAATCAGAGATCTAATGAGAGGTGATATAAGAAAATAAAATATAAAGAACCAGTTAGAACCGGTTTACACCGCTTGTTCGAGCCATTTAATTTATTTTTAAATTGAGTTGTATAATCGACTATTAAGATATAATATAGTGAAATTATACTTAAATAATTGTTAATGTATTTATAAATGGTATTCTATAAATAAAGTTGTTCACTTTTTACAATTTAAGTTACATAATTTTTTCGACGTCCCAGGAAATTGAAATTAAAGGAAATTGAACCTCCGCTGAGAATGAGATTACAAAACTAAAACACATTTGATAAGCTTGAAGTCTTGTTTAAACATATGTAACAAATATTACATTCATAAGTTAAAAAAAAAAAACATATATATAATACCTCAGTCTTTCAATTATAGTCAACCGAAAAACAACAAACAAATTTACCAAGTATTTTTTTAATACAACTAGATCGTCAAACAAGCGTACGGCTCACCTGATAGTAATCGATTACCGTAGCTTATAGACGCTTGCAACAGCTCTGGTCACCTTACTCACTGTCACCACAGGAACACAACACTAGCTGCTTGAAAGCAGTATTTAGCTGTGATCTTCTGTAAGGTCGAGGTACTTACCCAGTCGGGCTGCACCAGATTTTGAGCAGGATTCCTGCGGTGCCCTACCTCGAATTGTTTAATTGTAATATAAAACATTATAATGTGACGATTAACGTAATATTTTAAAGTATATTACCAAGTTTATGATTTGAAATGAATGGTAGGTTGGTGGAAGTGATAGGTGGTAAATGGTATGCAAGTGGTAGGTAAACCATCAACATTTGATCGCAAGACATTCCAGGCTGATAGCGAGATGTGCGCGGTCATTATGATACGCGGGCGCTGCGTGGTATGTAGGCGGTAGAATTTAATATATTTTTAACCGACTTCCAAAAAAGTAGGAGGTTCTCAATTCGATTGTATATTTTTTTTATTTCGATGGTTTTTTTAAAACGAAAGGCCGTGCGTGTCATGTTCTCTTATTTAAATTTAGTCGAGATTTAAGAAGGCTTAGGCTTTTTAGAAGGCTTAATAGTCAATGAAAAAAATTAATACCATATGAAATGGTAAATAAACGAATCAAATAACGCCATCTATCTATCCAAGATTTATTTATTTATTTATTTATTTATTTCAATCATCACTTACAACTATCATTACAGGTAAGATATTGTGATAATTAGTTTGAGCACATATTGTGATAATTAGTGTGATAAAATTAGTCAAATACTCCAACAGTCGCGTGTTTATCATAAACTACCACCACAGTCGTTAGCGTTTATCAAGTTTATTACATTAGATGAGACGGTGGAACTAATTGGTACAAACTCGTATTAGATTTACCTTTACAGAACTGTTACACTGTATTCACTTAAGACACGAACTTATAAGTAGATTTCATTGATTAAGTTCATTAACCTAAGTGTTTTTGTTACATTTATTTAGCATATATAACTCTAAACAGTATTCAACTGACCTAAATTAATGTAGGAATTATTTTAATAAATTGAGATTTGTTACTTACTATATGTTTAAGAAAGATGTAAGCTCTGATTTCTAAATTCAATAATTATGTTATTAATTTTATCCAGCTTTAATCCCTACCAGCTACATACCGCGTCTCGTGGTCAGTCATGCACGGAATGCCGCCGGGCCAGCAGCGCGCCCGCCCCGCGCCTGTCTAGTAAGCATGGGAATCGCATACCGAGCTCACGCTTCACGAATTATCATTCCCACACTAATCACCATAGAGTCATGTTCGCTTTTGGACGAGATCCAGCCATTTCAAACACCAAATCTTAAACCAACGGCTACTTTATCTTGTATGTCCTCGAACTATGTCTTCGAAAGTCCTTTTAAGTCGTTATTTTACGAATTAATATTATATTCGTTTTCAATAAATTTACTATAGTAAATGTGGAGCTACAATTGATTTCAAATATAGATTCTATTGACAAGAATTAGCAGTTACTCTTTAAAAAAAAATTTAATTAATTATTAATTATTGATTACAACTACAGAAAATATCCTGAGCTGATAATGTTTAGTTAATCAGACCGATTACTTGCTTAATCGGAAGGTTTTGAGTTAACTGTCACGCGGCAACACGGCCGTGACATCAAGCGTCAAGACAATGAATTCATTAGGAAAAAATTAGCAAAGAAATCCAGAGAAATTATTTTCTAAAACGTTACATCAGGTGCATAATATCATTTTCCGAATGCTTTGAAATGCAAAGTACGTACTTTGCATTGCAGTCATGTATGTACATGACTGCAAATGACTTGACACAAATCATACACACATTACACAGAATATACAGTGATTCATACACTCAGATGAAGTGTAAAAAATTTTATTGCGTGGCATTTTGATCTTATAATGATTAGCTAATTATTTGATAAGAAATTAAAGACGTTATATGACAATAACTATGAACGTGTGTATGTTGATTATTATTACTTTAAAATCAATTTCAACTGAGGTAGAGCACAGCAGGAAATTTTCTGCTCAAAATCTGGAGCAGCCCGACTGGGGAAGTACCTTTATCTTATAGAAGACCACAGCTAAATAATACCTGTTGGTGAGTAAGGTGACAAAAGCTCCAGGGGGGATTTAGGGATAGGGTCAGCAAATCGCTTGCGATGCTTCCGATGTTACAGATGTCTATAAGCTACGGTAATCGCTTGCCATTAGGTGAGCTGTACGCTTTGCCGACCTAGTTACATCAAAAAAAATGTTTAGTAACGCTTTAAGCAGGCACGACTGAATTTAATTGTTTAGTATTATATGGCTTTTTAAAACGTTCTGTTGAGTTTCTTGGCGATTCTTCTCAGCAAAATCTATATCCCAAATCAAGATGGTAGTTTCAAATTTATGATAACTCCATATTTACTATTGTTAACTGATAATACTTAGCTAACTTGGAATTTGGGGAAGCCGATGTCCAGTAGTAGACTGCAATAGGCTGAAGTGACGAAATCCGGATCTTAAAGTATGAGTAATGAAATCACTCTGTATAGTGATGATTCAAGAGTGGTTTATAAGTTACTTGGATAAAAAAAAATCTAATTTCGTTGATTATGCGATAAAAAATATATAATGTATTTTATATATATAATTATTTTATGTTAAAATACTAATTAATTCATACATAACCATAATTGGTGAGTCATTTATGTATGTAATATATAACCTTTAAAGGAGAATATTTTGTAAGTGAAAGGATTTTTAACAAAAGTAGTACATAACCAAAATAACTATAATTATATAATGGAATTAGACTTGTCTGTAACAGTGATATATTATATTTGTGGTTAAACGTGATTATTACTTATTTTTCTAATACTTTGTTTTTGCTTCTTTTTCTCTATTTGATTTGCAACTAGGTCGGCAAATAAGTGTACGGCCTCACCTGATGGTACGCGATTACCGTAGCCGCCTGCAACAACCAAGCAGCATCCAAGCGCGTTGCCAAACCCCTCTCCCTACTCCCCCTCCCAAGCAGCACCAGAGAGCACGTTAAGCCGTCGGTCCCAGTTGTTATCATATATACGTGATAGTGACTGTTATTCATGGTAAGGGATATCCACCAACCCGCATTGGAGCAGCGTTAAGCTCTGATCCTTCTCCTACGTAGGGAAAGAGGCCTATGGCCAGCAGTGGGATGATACAGGCTGAAGAGTAATTTCATCAGATATTTTTGTCTGAAATTCGAATAAATTACTAAATATTTTACTTATATTTCAACAGTAAAGATAACATTTTAGAAAGTAAACAGGAAATAACCAAACACGAAACATTTGGCAAACGAGGAAGTGACGACGCGAGCTGACATAACGTCATCGTTGTTGTAGAGGTCGAATTGTTTGACGTGTGTACCTCAGAGGAACTCGCTGACCTTGACCCGCGTCAGGTGTCCGGCGATTCAGACCCACGGCACGCCTACAACAATCTTTACTGATATTGCACAGCTGAAGTGTGTTTGTCTGGTTGTTTGAAAAGTCTGGTTGAAAGTTCCAAAAAGTTTCTTTTTTTATTATTAGGGAATATTCATTTTTAGATGTTAATTTCGGTTGATCCGTTATCACAGTTGACATCTGCTTCCGATTCCCAATCTGACTCTGAGTAAAAAATATAGGCCCACAGAAACGACGAGTCAATACGTGTGGAGCCAGTTCGGCTGCAGGAGTCTTTCGCATTTTAGAGCCGTGCCACGAATGCTTGACGGAGACCCCATTCCGGGTTTCAAATGAAGCTTTCCTTCTCCAGTACCCTGATGATTTTGAGCCAGGTTTATCCCTCGGTCGCCTTTTACGACCCCCACGGGAAAAAAGGGGGTGGTGCTATTCTACTTGACACCACACGGCATAAAGGGTTATAACATCACAAATAACAACTTAAAACTGAAAATAAAATCTATAGATTTAATAAAATTATAACCGTCCAATGTCGTACATGGAGATACTTAGGCAAAACAAATTATGGGCATCTCTTCTCTTTTCGTTTGTATCTTTAAATTGCACCATATGACAAGCACCAGCTTTCGATCAAAAAAAGTATTATCAAAATCGTTCTACCCAGTAAAAGGTTATAAATTAGCACACAAAAAAGTATAGTCGAATATACAACCTACTCCATTTTTGAAGTCATGTTAAAAAAGTTTGTTTTGTCCGCCTTTCTATCCCTAATTAATTATAATGAAAGAACCTTTTGGTTTATTAAGTTATTTTTTTTAAATACTCGACGTTTTGGATACTTTATGCCAACCATAGTCACGGAAGGATATGGTCACAGGAGGGGGGAGCATCAAAAAACTTAATAAGCCACGATAAAATCCGAAAAGGCTGTTTCATTATAATGAGTGAAATACGCGTAAACATTATCCCTAATTAAGTTAACATGGGTAAAGCCACACGGGTCGGTTTGTATGAATGTAGTTGACATTCCGCGATGCGTCTGGTGTCAAAATAATATGGAATCTGTGTCATAAATTCCAACACTAAATGTGCGTTAGTTGTCGATCGATGTAGCGAATAAATTATATTCGGGATTCCATATTGACTTTAATGTGATTTGAAATAAACTTGTTTTTATACATTTATAACTAAATTAAAGCTTGGAGTATTATCGTCGTTTTGAATCTGAAAGTTATTGAACTGCGAGTTTGCAATATAAAGTTGTTAACATTGTTGTCGAGGATTTAACAACACATATTTAATTTATATCATTGTTAAACATTTTTTAAATATCATATCAAAAATCGACCGTTCCAGCGGGGATCGAACCCGCGTCTCCGACGTACCGTGTCGGCGCTCTAGCCAATTAAGCTATGGAACGATGTATCCGTTAGATCGAAATTTTTGATATGATGATTTTATATTCGGTCTAAGCGAGCGGTGTTTAGAATTTCCTCATGTGTTGATAACATAAAAATAAAAATCGTACAAATCATTGATATCATTGCATTTTTAATATCGACCAGTATTACAACGTAGGTAGATGAAAAAAAGTCAAGTATCTAAGATTTTATTTTTGTGTTACCCACATTAGGAATTCTAAACATTTTGAATATCATATCAAAAATTGACCGCTCCAGCGGGGTTCGAACCCGCGTCTCCGACGTACCGTGTCGGCGCTCTAGCCAATTAAGCTATGGAACGATGCACCCGCTCGAGCGAAATTTTCGATATGATAATTTTTAATTTCGGTTTAAGCGAACCGTGGCGCCGTTTTGATATGATATTCAAAATGTTTAGAATCCCTAATGTGGGTAACACAAAAATAAAATCTTAGATATTAAAAATAGCACGGTGTCGTCTCCTGTCAAAGATTTTCATTGTAATATGAAACTTTGAATAGTTACGGGTTTCTGTAAAGAGCTCACTATAGACGGCGCCACGGTTCGCTTAAACCGAAATTAAAAATTATCATATCGAAAATTTCGCTCGAGCGGGTGCATCGTTCCATAGCTTAATTGGCTAGAGCGCCGACACGGTACGTCGGAGACGCGGGTTCGAACCCCGCTGGAGCGGTCAATTTTTGATATGATATTCAAAATGTTTAAAAGTCAAGTAAATACGCATTAGAAATAAATTAAAAAAGTACTTATCAGATCTCTATTAAATTGAAATGATACCTATCGAAAGTGGTCCACCCAGTAAAAAGTTCTGAAAAAAAAATTCAGTTGAATTGTGAAGGAGAAGGAAAGAAAAGGAACTTCTCCTTTTTTCGAAGTCGATTAATAAAGTAACGTGATCATCAAAATCAAATAAACGCTCTACACTAACCGGAGCTTCCTACAAAATAATCCCAACGTTTTAAAAATAACCCCATTTGTGTATTCAAACGTATAATTTTCTAAAGTAACAAAATAATTTACCGAACATACTATTTATTTCTAACTTCGAAGTTGGTTAAAATTAAATAATATGTAAAATAAGCAAATACATAGGTTCTTCAAAATGGTCCTCTTGTGGGACGAAATACATTGTTTTTAGGGCAATAAACACTCAAAAAACAATCACGAAACGTTAAAAACACAACAAATCTCTGAAGAGCCTATACTAGATTTGCCAATAGCATTAAACCCGCAGTTGTTTGCAGAACAACCAAACACTGTAACCAGACTGTCTATTAACACCGCTCTGGCGTAGTTATGCCTAAACACCAGCGGTGGTGGATACATACAGCTAAGAGGAAATATTTACTTTTTACCAACGTTCAGCTTATGGTAAGCGATTACCTTTGCTTATAAATCCTGCAACATCAGAAGTATTGCAGCGCGTTGCCGAACTTACCCCCAAATCCCTCCAGAAACTCTGGTCACCTTACTCACCAAAGGAACACAACACTTCTTGAAAGCAGTATTATTTAGCTGTGATCTTCTCGCACTAACAATTTCATTACCATCCTTAGCATATTAATTTTAGCAACTATCAACAGTCTCCCCAAAATTGTTAAAAAGTACTATTCAAAGAGGTTTATGCGTTGTGTTTACGACACTTACGTTTTTGCACAGCTTCAACCATTTTATTTAAAACTAAGTTGAATTTAATTTGAGAAACTAACGACTATTTTAATTCTTTTTACTTTCGAAACGGAAATAAGTGCCCACATTGATAATATATATTTATATATTATCAATGTGGGCACTTATTTATAATGAATTTTCATTATAAATAATTTATAAAAAGTATATAAGTATAAAAAATAATAAATACCTGCATAACATATACTGAAGCATAACGCGGCCAGTGTGAGAATCATGTTTGTAGGCGACGCCATGTCGCCTTACTACCTGAAACAACAACAGCCATCTTTATATACATATACAATGGAAAACATTATAACTTATGAAACTAAATTTTTTAATATGTACGATTTTATTTTTGTGTTACCCACACATTAGGGATTCTAAACATTTTTTGAATATCATATCAAAAATTGACCGCTCCAGCGGGATTTGAACCCGCGTCTCCGACTGACCGTGTCAGCGCTCTAGCCAATTAAGCTATGGAACGATGTACCCGCTAGAGCGAAATTCTTGATATGATGATTTTTATTTTAATAAGTATTAATTAATTATAATTTAAATTTTTTAATAAGTTATTTACCATTCAGCCTGTATTATCCCACTGCCGAGTATAGACCTCTTTCTCCATGTGGGGACTTATTTTCCTAAATAATGACATATCGAAAAAATTAAAAATAAAAAGACGGATTCCAATCAATTGTAAAAAGACGCTCAGAAAATATTTCGCTAATTGTGTTATTTTTAGCACAGTAAAATTACGTAATATTTGTTAATAGTATCGAAAAATTACATATATGTAAAGTAGCTAAGGTAAGATACGCAAAACAATGTTGTTTGAAGGCAGACGCGCGTGCACACACACACACACACACACACACACATATTAAAGACTTATAGCTACAAAATCTAATTACTAAATCAATACATCGATACACGAATATGCAATAATAATTCCACATCGCAATTCTAGACGTAATCGACTCGAGATAAACTGGATTGGAAAGGATGCGTCGCAAAAAAGGCTAACAAGATGCGCATGCGCAGGCAAGGGCGGGGTCGCTGACCTGCCCGACCGCCTAGATCAGCCTATCCTGACGTAAGTCCTGTCTATAACACCACGTAATGATCGCTTTGTGCTTACATTGTAATACATAAAGTTGATATGCTGTTGCTATCCTGAACAATAGGTAATTGAGATATTTTTAATTGCGTACAAAAGAATTTAATTTATAATAAATAAGAATAAACCTTTGCTTACAAGCATAATATAACTAATTTTGTACTAAATTACAGTTTATGTATTATTTAAAAAAAAGAGTAACTGCGGAGTTTCTTGTCGGTTTTTCTCTGCAGTCTACATTCCGAATCTAAATAGATTTACTTTTAAAAATAATAATTACTTTTAAAATTTTAATTTGTAAAATGACGATTCGAATGTACTTTTGAATCATTTTTCAATAAATTTTGATTTTGATTTTTGATATTGATATGCAACAAAGGAATGAAGGACCTTTTAAAATTATGTCGGAGGATACTCTTCAATTGATACTGAAGTACGAGTTTCTTTCTGTCAGCCCCTTGGCCGACCAACACGCCAAAGCTACTGAATAAATTTAAACAAAAGCGTCTATGATTTGAACTATTATTATGAAGTAGTATAGAGGCTATTTTTATCCCGCAATTTAAATCAAACAGCGACATATTTTCTTTAACTATAACAGTCGGCTGTTACCAATAACTCAAGCATTAAGTTGCTTACCGTAGACTAACTGATATTTATTATTATTATTAAAATTCTTTTACTAGGAGATTGCTACGTTACATAGGCTATATTTTAGCGAAAGAAAACGAAATGATCGAAATCGTTAAATACACTTAGCTAAGCTGCCTTTCTACCGTCACGTTTTTGCTTTTTGTGACGATATCGTATAATGAACTATATTACCGACAAGTTCGGCTAGAATTATTGTAAACTTATAGCTATTTAAAAATGTATTCTTTCTAATGTATTTCACTGTGAATTGTTAATTCTTATGAGAATAAATATCTTTGACCTGAAGCTGCGAGCGGAAAGCAGGTTATGTTGTGTTGTGAAAGAAAACTTCAGAAATAAACAAATCAAATAGAACGAACTTTTTATGAGTCACGAATCATTTAATAACGGAGTCACTTCGACTAAATAAGTTCGTTTTATTTGCTTTTACACAAAGATATTTATTTTCAAGATATAATTTCAAGACGACAGAAGATCTCCGATGTCGAAAGACAAATATTGAATAATATGTGTCGCCAAAAATTTAAGTAACCTTAAATACTAGATCCGGTTGCTGTTAATACGAGAACTAATCGTACTGATTTCATGTGAAAGTCATAATTGAATTAGTTTTTACTGATCATACGTTTTATATTAATATCTTAAATAAGTTCTACATTCCAAATTGATAGTTTAAATTCTAAATTTAAATATTTTAAGTAAGTTCTAAATTCCAAATTAATAATTTAAATTCTAAATTTAAATATTGTAAGTTATACATTCCAAATTGATAATTTAAATTCTAAATTTAATTTTCTGTGAGGCATTGAAAAAGTTTTAAACAATCGAAGTTTAAATTTGTAAAATTCTTCGAAAGCCATCTTTAATTCAAGCGTATAAATATCCTTTAATTAATTACATTTCATTTAAAGCTGTCAATTCGGAATGTAGATTCTGTATTTCGTTGTAGTTAAACGTTGACAAAAAATAAAATCGACATTAAGATATGAAAATGTATTCATACATATATTTTTATATCACTAGGAAGAAAAAAAATATGGTTTAACCTACGGTAATCGGTTACCGTACCCTACCTTCAAATCCAGGACTAAAAAAATCACATTGCCGGCCCCGATGACCAAACAACGCATCCTAAGAAGCTCTTACTATCTTACTCTCTACATGTAGTTACACCTACTTTCAATAATAGACTATACATAGTAGTATTATTTGAATATAATCTTCTAGACCTGTTCTAGATTTTATTCTATATACAACATTTCCTGCTATCTCATCCCAATTCAAATTTAGAAACAACAAATATAGAAACACCGTTAGATATATCAAAATGTAAATAGTTTTCAAAATATATAAACTGACGCATTTGTCTCGTAACATGTATTAGAAATATATGTTGACATGACATTAGAAAGTACACGCTAATAAACAGTCAGTTGACAGGCGCGTCCGTTATTCAACTTTCATTAATCCGGGCTCGAATGAAGAGTGACATCAGACGATCGATCCCATGTCCCATATATTTGATGAAAACGAATCTATGACAATGGGGGAACCGTGTCATATCGGTAAAGATTGATCTCCATGGTAGAGATATTGCAAGATGCGCTACGCTATTATAACTGTCATGTACGTTTTATGGAATGCAGTTTTACTTGCAGATGATTGTGACAGCTTGATGTCCATGAGTGTTATTTTTTTTTAATTGAATTGAAAGATCTTCACAGTTTTTTTTTAATAAAAATACCATGTAGTACGTTCAATTTTTTTTTAACAGATAAATATATCAATTTTTAGTCTAAACCTGGATTTAGACGAATCGATATTTCTCATCTGCGACTAATTTTTTTTTCAAAAACAAAACTTTTGATCAATGATTATTTAATTATTCCTACTAGAGAATCACTTTTAATCACATTAAGTTACAAATATTTTATATCAAAGAAAAAGAAAATACAAGAGTCATCTCTTTGTATATTTTCCGATCGCACAGCAATAAGTGCGCGACCGGTACGCGATGACCGTGTGTGTCCAACCGGCTGTCATTTTCCAATCGCTACAATGCGTGCTCTCAATTGAATAATCGCTGGTAACACTCACTGTCGGCCTTCCGTGTGAAAGTTCATGAGATTCGCGTGGACGCTACCAATTGTCGCGTCTGTAATCTTTAACAATATTATTGTTGATTAAATGGAAAGTACAGTTCGAAAACAACTTTTTTCTTTTGTTTTATAGCTTATCTAAATAAAAATGCGTTAGAATGGTGTTTTTTTTTTATAGAAAAGCTAAATAGTGTGACTTCAACCTTAGTGTAGATGAAATGTTGTCAAACTTTAGCAGTTACACGTTTTGACTGTCATCCTCTCTGTCAAGAGAAATGTAGTGAATTTCGGGATAATAAGTTTATGTAATACTGCATAATACCGAAGCACATAGTATGATAAATATCACTTAAATCTATCTAGTAGTTACGGTGTGGCCTTTTTAGCCGTGTCTTACAAAAAAGTTTTATTAAAAAATTATTTTAACAATTTAAAATATTTATAATTAAGTGCGTAAAGAAATTTACTCTTACTACCACTGTATCAACTAAAACATTTAAAAAAAAAATAATGCAGATGATAAAGACAGGCATCGTCCGTTACTTTATACCTGTTTTTAAGACACAGTTTATTTTATTTTTATTTTTCTTAAACCAGAACATTTGCGATACACATTCCGAGATTGTCAAGATTTAGCGATCGTTGACCCAATAAAAAAAATTAACGCCACGGAGCTAGCGGTTTTGGCGCCACCGTGAAATCGAAAAAGAATTGAGCGCGCGAATGATTGCCATCTTGTTTTTTTTGTTTTTTTTTTCAGGACTTGATTAGAAATTGCGGTCTGGCGTTTTTTGCGTCGTTTGGACATCTGTTACAATAGAGAAAACATCTATTTTGATACTTTTTCAATTATAGTTTAATAATAACGTTTTATTGACCTCGTAATTATTTTCTTGTTTTTTTTTTGAGACGTTTTTGGTGTAGTTATATAGGTTTTAAAGTGAAAACTTAAACTTAATATAATAATATGGTTTCGCGTCACCAACATGCTTACACTTATAGCAGTAGATCTGTAGAGCTATACAGCTGACCCATTGTGCAACATTAGTGCTGTGTATATCTTATAAGTGAAATTGAATGGATTTAGTGAAAAGTTCAATGTGTATATACTGTGCATTGTTGAAATAGTGTTTTTGTTTGATTATTATCTGAATTGCTTAATTGTAATTCGTTATGAAATTTCATATTTTAATACTAAAATTTCTAAGTTTTCACTTCTATCGGCAGGCTCTGTCACTGCGATTTTTTTTTTACTTACAATGTACAAAGTGTATCATTATGCGTCTAATTTCATTTGATCGATATCAAGTCCTAGTTAGTCCTATATTACAAATTTAATCCAATATTTTGCATCATAAAATCCTAACATAAATTTTAAAAGAAATACTCAATTTAAAACAAGTTATCTTTTAAACCTTCCGCCGGATTTAGTTTCAAACACTGACACCAGCCAGTTGATACGGACAAATATTTGAATACCACAGATAATATTTTGTACAAATAAAACCTATTTACTCTGTCGTTACCGCAATGTGTGACCAGTTAGATCCATACAAAAGATATTTAAGAATAATGCACATTTATTACTTGGTCTTATTGCTTTGGAATTATTTGTTTTTCTAGCACTTTGTATATTTTGTAGTTTTTGTAATATTGTTTTATATATTAAATAGGTACGTCGTTCTCGTTTTATGTCTTTCAATATGTTTTTAAAAAATCGTGTACTTTTCCAAGCACGCTTATTCTAAACAATTGTAAGACTTGTTTTTTTTTTAATGCCTTCTTCTCTTAGATTATAGCGACTGGCTGATGTTCGTCTGACGTCGTGGGTTCTATCCTCTCACGTGACAAATATTTTTATTTCAGTAACGTCTATTATATAAATCTTTGTAGCCTACGTCTATGAGATTGTATGTCCCCCACCCTCCAACACAATCTTACCACCTAATGTCCTACTTGTAAACTGTTTAAGTGTGAGACGTTTCGAACGCAAGCGGTGACCTCTGGTACCGAATTATACACATCAGCTTAAGTAATGTAAGCATAACTCATCTTCATGACGTCATGCACATTACCTGCGCTATGTCTACACAAACCTAAGGTACGTCTGAGCTAAATCCACACACTGCAGACTTTTTGGCGTCGAGTTTAGCAGTTAAAACTGTGCGGTAAATGTTTGGAACTCATTTTATTTTTTCATTGTGGCCGTGATATTTTGTCCCTTTGTAATAATGAAATATTTAAGAAGTAAATTGAATGTCAAAGGTGAAAACAAATTAACTAATATTATAAATTGCTGTAAGAATGACAATTTTGTTTGAAGTCAAATCTTATTTTGAATAACGTTTAATTAGAATTTCATTGTTGTTGTAAAACTGTCAATTTTAATTTAGTCTTGTCTAGTAAATATCTGCTAACCTAAATGTTAGGTTAGGTTAGTTATCACAATGCCGGCTTACGGATCGATTACAAACAAAATATTTACGAGACATAGTTTTTTTTTATATATTACTTAATTACTATTAATGGTTTCTACCACTGATTACAAAAGATTTCGCCAATATCACTTACAAATTTTACGGTACTATGGAGAAGACAGGAAGGAGATTGAATGATACATCAAAACATTATCTACGACTAGTTCAGTAAACAAGCATTCGACCTACCCGATGGTAAGCGGTTACTGTAGCCTAGAGACGCCTACAACACCAGAAGCATCACAAGCGCGTTGCCGACCCTATCCTTAACCACGTCCAGAAGTTCAGACAATCTTACACGCCCCGGGAAAACAACACTACTTCAGAACAGCATTATTTAGCTGTAACCTTCTGTAAGTTTCAGGTACTTGCCCAGACGAGTTTTTCATTTTGACCACTATATTATCCTACTGTGGCCTCATAGTTCCAGGCTATTGCAGTCCACTGCTAGACATAGGCCTCCACAAGTTCGCGTTAAAAATGCGTGACCTCATGTGGGATGACCATAGTCACCACGCTGGGCAGGCGGGTTGGCGACCGCAGGGCTGGCTTTGTGGCACCTAAGACGCTGCTGCCCGTCTTCGGCCTGTGTGTTTCAAAGCCAGCGGTTAGATGGTTATCCCGCCATCGGTCGACTTCTCAAGTTCCAATGTGGTAATGGAACTGTATTATCCCTTAGTCGCCTCTTACAACACCCACGGGAAGAGAGGGGGTGGCTACCATATCTACTGTGGCCTACCTCAATAAAACAATTGATACAGTTTTATTGAAAAGGTATCAATGAATCGACAAATGTAAAATCTACAATATACGATCAATATTACCGTTTTCTTATTGTATTTATACACGAGACGCGTCCGACTGGTTCCGAGATGATTCCATCTTTAGATATTATGCGAGGCATGACAGGTGTTTGTTTTTGTGTTCGTGTTACGGTATGCTAATGATATGATTGTATTACACAGGATACGAGCGAGACGATCTAAATTAAACCACATATGTACAGTCCTTATCATTTTTAAGTTTCATCTAAAAATCTGTAATATAGAAGTAGTAGTGCATTCTCAAGATAGGCTTATATACTAGCTGATCTGGTAAACTTCCTACCGTCTTATTATTATTTTTTCTAAAATATAATAATTACATAGATCAAAATAAAATATAGCCTATCTTTCATGTTAGATCAAACTGCATGCAGCTGATTAAAGCTGATTAGAGCTGCAATTTAATTAAAGTTGGTTAAGTAGATTAGGAACATATGATGTTAAGTGTGTGTATTTGTGTAGAAGTAACTTGTGTGGCTACGGTAGTAAAGAATATAGCCACCCCCTTTCTTCCCGTGGGTGTCGTAAGAGGCGACTAAGGTATAACACAGTTCCACTACTACCTTGGAACTTAAAAAACCGACCGATGACGAGATAACCATCCAACTGCTGGCTTTGAAATACACTGGCCGAAGACGGGCAGCAGCGTCTTCGGTGCGACAAAGCCAGCCCTGTGGTCACCAACCCACCTGCCCAGCGTAGTGACTATGGGCAAAACACATGAGTTCACTCATATAATTATATATAGGGTTATTAAAATAGTTATTCAAATGTATATATGTACAGACTGCTGGAAATAACTATAACAATAAAATCGTAATTAGTATTTAAAAAAAATTGACAAGGATAAAGGTATGTGTGATTTACTTTTTTTTTCGATATTTTTTGTGCGCTTACGCAGCGCGATCGTCTGAGTCATCGATGACTATTTTATCTCGTCGCGTCCAACAGGTCGGACTAGCTGCGAGTTATTTGCTTTACTTGGAACTATTTTTTCGTTTCGATAATGAGTACTTTATACCTTCGTCATATTTTTAAGTAGGACTTTCTATTACAAACTTGTTAAATGCTGATCCGGCAAACATGGAGCATAGAGAACAGGAGAACGATCGCTACGTACTAAAGCATAGCCCGCCTGTCCCTAAAAACTTGTACATAATTGTAGTTCATTTTCAGCCACCAGTCTGCGCTGCCGACGGTAAGTTGCCTCTGTGAAGTTAGCTGTTTATGTCATGTGCTTATGAGTACAAGTCAATGAAGTTAGTTGAATAATGTATTTCGTAAACAATGTTAACAAATTTTCTTCGCGGCATTTGTGAGAAAATAATCGTGCTCCGTAATTTTTTAATTTTTGACCAAAAGAAATATTAAAAAATGCTGAAACATTGTATTGTGCGTGGATGTAAAAGAGATTTAGCATCTGATTGCTAAAATAGAATGAATAACTGAAAAACAATTTGCGTCAATAATCTTTATTCAAAGTACCAAACTACCAAAGGTAATAATATCTTCATACGTTATTGATTCATAGCTGTACATTGGAATACTGAATATGTAAAATTATTATTTGCTTAGTTAATCATGGTTTTTTTAAATAAATTAATCTTTATTGAACTTTTAAGAAATTGTTGAAATTAAAGTTAATTACAAGATTTGCAAGTAATTACATTCTCAAAATTTATTCATTCACTTTCAGAATAACGTATTGAGGTAAAATGAGTAAAAGCTTTATCACAACAATTGACTCCAAATCAGTTTGTGTGTGAGAAGCACTTTCGCGAAAAAGATATTAAGAAAGCTCGATTGATTATAAGATATTAAGAAAGATCGATTGATTATTAATGGAGCTGAAATTATCATCCCTCGCGAAAGGTGGACTCTTTTGAACGACAATGTCATTCCAATAAACCCTCAGGATTTGGAAAAGGACATTTCTGAAGAGGTTTGAATGCCAAAATTTACTATTTTTAGATGATATTGAAATATAAGAAATATCAAATCTGCTTTCTTTACTTTAAAGTTGCTATTTTGTTACAGCAAGTTCCAATAGTGCAAA
Organism: Melitaea cinxia; assembly: GCF_905220565.1. Classification (NCBI taxonomy): domain Eukaryota; kingdom Metazoa; phylum Arthropoda; class Insecta; order Lepidoptera; family Nymphalidae; genus Melitaea; species Melitaea cinxia. Next base: position 18,458,634 of record NC_059398.1, on the reverse strand, counting down.
ATGACATTAATAACTGACCAATTGAAAACCTGGATTATACACAACCCTCGTTAAAAATCATTCAAGGTAACAAATTAAAAAAAGATTCTCAACCAGCAGGACCCCATCATATGGAATCACCAGAGATTGTAACAGCTAATAATGTAAAAGAATTAGATATTATTATGTTTATCATATTGTCATAGATTTGCGAGATTTTAATATTTTTTTGTACATAAATTTCAACATTAGGTCATTATCTCGAACATGTCTCCACCATCATGTGTTACACTAGAAGAGATCCATGCTCATTTTCACTCAATACTGATCCAAGGATGGTGTTATTTTGCTTGTGACGAAGAGTTGATATTTAGTCATATCAATATTCGCACCCGAAAAGAAGATATGAATTTTACTATTTCCAATAATCTTTCAGTGAAGGTAAATAATTATCTCATGCTTTTTTAAATAATTTTATCTATTCATAATGCATACAGAGCATTTTATAAAATTTATTAAGTTTAGCTCACATAATCATTTCTGATACAACAGGTTTCTTTCTCTCAACAACCAGAAATTGTTATTGATGATACTACATCATCTATAGAAGATATAAAAATGTATATGGAAACTCTGCAAGCCACTATTTTATGTAAAGGAACTGACATACACTATAGGTACGATATATTTTCTTTTATTTCTTTTAATATAAATAAAAATCTCATACTATTACACATTTGGTGAAAATTGAAAATAAACTTAAAGATTCACCTAAAACGAGGCTCCATCTAGAACTGTGACACCTGAAGTAAAAACAAGCATCAAGTACACCTTTTAGTAGTAGTGTGAAAAGAAAGAGAGTATCTACATTAGATATGTTTTTTAAGTAGCAGATTTTTTTTGTAATTATCTAACTGTAAATGAACTTGTACTGCAAATGAACTTGTAAATAATGTAAAAACATTTATAAAGCAATTTTATGAAATAAAAAAATATGGTATTTTAATTGTTTTTTATTTATTTTACTACTATATCGTTAAATATACCAAATTTTGATCTTTCATTTCTACTAACTATCACTCAATATTGATACTAATTCACCACTTCGCCAGTAAACCTGTATAGTAGTCACAATGCAAAGGCCACGTTTATATTGTCTCCTTGTTAATTAAATAATTAACAGATAGTCTAATAATATGGATAATATATTTCCGATAATTTTAGTATTATTTATTGACTCTTAATTTACTTTGAGAAAAGTTGTATTTATAATTATAAATTATGTGAAGAAACATATTGTAAGCATCATTAAAAACAGTAATTGTGGTGTTTTTATGATTTTTATTGAAAAAAAAATTAATAAAACCATATCAAAATATGCATAATATTGTTCATAATTAATGAGAGACAATAATGTACTTTTTATACAAAAAAAGCTATAGAATACTATACAGGACAAGGCATTGGCGCAACGGTTATAGCACTGGTTTGCGGTGGTTGCGGGTTCGATCCCCGCACATAACAAACATTTGTATTGGCCATACAGATGTTTGCTGTGGTCTGTTTGTGCAGTCCTTTTGAGTCTCCCCATCGTGCATCGAAGAGAACGTTATGCCGTCGGTTCCTGTTGTTATCATGTACATCTGATAGCGATTGATAGGGAATAAATCTGCCAACCCACATTGGAGCAGCGTGGTGGATTAAGCTCTGACTTCTACACGGGGGAAAGAGGCCTATGCCCAGCAGTGGGATATTAGAGCATTACAGGCTGAAGCATACAGGAAGAATACCACTAACAAATGCTATAGTTTTAACTTATTTAGTATCACAGAACAAAAAAGAAAAACAAAATATAGACCTAATCCCAGCCGTAGGATGTTAAAATATTGATCTTATAAAAACAATTTCACATCTTACTGATAAAGTCTCAGTATCTGTAACTTATTGAATCTATAACGATATGAAACAGATAAGTTTCTGATATGTTTTCATTCCGCTTCACACTTCACTATCTGGCAAATATTTTTCTATTCAGAACCTTTTTTAATTATATTATTAGGTAATTTCATATTCGAATCTTATTAATAGGTACACATCGTAAATATTTTAGTTTAAGTACATGTACAATAAATGTGAACAAAAAATAAAGGTTATAAAAATGTATAAGTGTTATATTAACTGTGAAGTAAGCTTCCTATCGCAGCTTTATTGCATTGAAATAGATTATTATTACGTAACTTAATCCAATATCGTCTACTTCTGAATGAATCTTTATTGTGAATTAAATTAATGCCCATGGTTAAAAATATGCAAACACCTCACAGACTTATAAATAAGACAGTCTTCTCTATAATTATTATTTAGTATCTGATCCGAAAGGCACGTCCTTTTTTTGCGAATTATCGAAGTTTAATCACTGTATTCTGATTTTTCTTTTCAATGTATGCGAAATTTTCGCACGAGTTCGCCACTTATATACACATCTCTGGAGTTGTTATATACGTTGAATTTTTTCCTATCGGTCATTGTAACTTATACTTAAAATATACATAAGTTAAAACTAAAAGAATATCAGGTAAAATGAAACCCAGTCTCTTAATTTATCAGTAGTGTAAATTCGAAACAACATCTGTAAAAGCGTAGAAACGTGTGTATATTATTACGATAACAACTTTTACAACTTTTTGAATTGTTGTAGCTCAGAAACAGTTTTTCAGCTTGTTAGGAATTTATGCACCTTCAAATGTCTAATAAAATGATCGAACTAAACGTTGATAGACTTGATAGATCAGTTCAAATTAGCGCACTACAGCCCGCGCTTTTATTGAGGCAACTTAGCGATTGCAGCGCTACGCTATTTCGTCGATATTTTCGGGACAATATTTTCTATAGCGATCGTTCTCCTCTTCTCTATGCTCCATGGTCTGAGTCATCGATGACTATTTTATCTCGTCGCGTCCAACAGGTCGGACTAGCTGCGAGTTATTTGCTTTACTTGGAACTATTTTTTCGTTTCGATAATGAGTACTTTATACCTTCGTCATATTTTTAAGTAGGACTTTCTATTACAAACTTGTTAAATGCTGATCCGGCAAATTTGGTACACAATTTTTTTTTTTTGTTTTTTTTGTCAATATTTCAACGTAAACCTTGTCTTGACAATAACAAACAGAAAAAAAAAACTTTCAATTTAGTGCTAACCGGAACCTATCTTCATGAAATATTGATTTTAAATGTAATATATTTAACTTATATGTATACTTATACACAGACGACTGTGTGTGTGAATGTTATAAAGATATAAATATGTGTTAATTTGTGACTGCTATTGAATGTTTGTTTTATATATATTTTTTAATTTGATTATTGAATTCATCACAATAGAATTATTATTCTATTTAATTAATTTTATTGAATAATTTAAATTAATTTTTATTTTATTAATTGTTAAATTTAATGTTATTTATATACGAAATCCGTAGGATTATAATAAAAATCCGCATTATGAATTTGGGATCAACCAACGGATCGAATTCACGGTAATGTTAGATATAAGTTTTTCATGCTTTAAGTAAATAAAATAAATAAATAAACATATCGGTGAGTCATTTTTAATATATGTAGATAAGATTTGTTAAAAATGTTTAGGTATATGTACGAAATGGCGAGTAAACCATTCGCCCATTGTACCACGCTATCTGTAACTATTGCTGTATGCTTTAATAATGCATTCTTAGATTACAACAAGGCATAAATAAATTAATATTTACGCCGTTAATTTCGCCTCTAAATTCCCAATAGTCGTAAAAGCTGAGCTGTTGGTCTGGTGGCTATTAACTAAACAAAAGAACAGATTTATTTAACGCAAAATACATTTTTTTTTAAAACTCAAAGAGAATCAAACTTTTTTTTAATACAACTAAGTCGACAAACAAGCGTACGGCTCACCTGGTGGTAAGCGATTACCGTAGCTTATAGACATCTGCAACACCAGAAGCATCGCAAACGCGTTGCCGACCCTATCCCCAATTCCCACCAGGAGCTCTGGTCACCTTACTCACCAACAGGAGCACAACACCGCTTGAAAACAGTATTATTTAGCTGTGATCTTCTGTAAGGTCGAGGTACTACCCCAATCGGGCTGCTCCATATTTTGAGCAGGAAATTTCCTGCTGTGCCCTACCTAAGTTAAACTAACTTAGCTAGTGCAAACTAAATCTGCTAGTCTACTATGTAAATGTTGCACAACAAATTAAAACTTACTACACAAGAAGCTAGTGAAAAGGTTGAACGGGGAACAAAGGCAAAGAAGTAAAGGTAATACTCTCGGTCCCGTAATACAACGTAATCTTGCAAAATCAAAATCAAAATCAAAAATAGCTTTATTCAAATAGGCTCCAAGAGCACTTTTGAATCGTCATTTTACAAATTAAAACTTTAAAAATTAACTATTATTTTTGTAAAAGTGAAGCTACCACCGATTCGGAATGTAGATTCTGCAGAGAAGAATCGGCAAGAAACTCCGCAGTTACTCTTTTGAAAATAATATATAAACTGTGTTTTAGAACAAAATTAGAAACATGTTGCATGAAATACAGCGTCACTAAGTCCACACATCTTTATCAACTATGTAATCCTGCACCGAGTAATAAGCTTTATCTATTAATTTTTTTTAATAAAAACTTTAAATTTATGTTGAGACAATTCCAAAATCGTTTGTGGTATTTTATTATACATGCAAATACCATGACCCAGAAAGGAAACGTTTACTTTGCGCAGTCGAAAACTTGGAGTTACAATTTTGTTATTCCGTCTCGTGTTTACAATGCGATTATTACTATTTATTTCAAAAAAATGAATATTTTGGTGGATATACATAATATTGTTATAAATATACTGCGACGCGATCGTTAATATGTCCACCTTTTGGAAAACATCCCGTAGGGAGACTCGAGCTCCAAGATCGTAAATGCCGCGAATAGCCCATTTTTGCAAGATAAATATAGTCTCAATATCTGCAGCATTACCCCACAGTAACAGGCCGTAAGACATAACACTATGAAAATAGCTAAAATATATTAAGCGTGCAGTTGCAACGTCGGTCAGTTGTCGTACTTTTCTAACTGCGAATGTCGCGGAGCTGAGTCTACCATTCAAGGATGACAAATGGGAATTCCACTGACGTTTTGAGTCCAAATGTATCCCTAAGAAAACTGTAGTATCATTGACAATAAGCCTCTCGTTATTTATTATAAATATTGAAATATGTTTTTTTTAAATATCGACAATACAATTCACACACGCACACACACACACACACACACACACACACAAAATATGTTAATATAACTAAAGAAAAGTTTATTTATCTACCCTTAATCTCGTTTTCTCTCTTATCTATCATTCTTATAAAGTTTAGTTATTACATAATTTATAAAGTAACATTGCAATAAATATCCATATTTATATAATCAATAATCAACTCACTGACAAAACACTCGTCTCCACTCGACGCGCCTACTTCAGAAGACTACATAACCCAAATCGAACTTTCTGACTGAGACATTCAGCACCTGACCAAACACACACAGCAAATACTGTACGAGAGCGTTTAACGTCACGCAGAACAGATACATTTGGAAGTGGCAGTGAGTTTATAGTTCTAGTGTCATGTGTTAGTCTGTTTTTTCGAAATACTCAAATATCTTACAGAAGATCACAGCAAAATAATACTGTTTTCAAGCAGTATTGTGTTCCTGTTGGTGAGTAAGGTGACCAGAGCTCCTGAGGGGATTGGGGATTGGGTCGGCAACGCGCTTGCGATGCTTCTGGTGTTGCAGGCGTCTATAAGCTACGGTAATCGCTTACCATCAGGTGAGCCGTACGCTTGTTTGCCGACCTAGTGACATAAAAAAAAAAATATTGATTACATGATATGTAAATGCAATTGTAAGCCAGTTTCAATGTAAAATGTTCAACGCTATACTCACCTAAGGCTTTGTTCATCTCGCCAAAGCCCCAAATCTCTTATCGATACAAGTACGGTCAATCAAGATTAATATATAAATTGTACAATTAAAGTGACTTAATGGCAAAAAAATTAACTTCAATAGTTATATTTAATAGTTAAATTATATAGGCATATGTTTTTGAGGTAAGTCACAACAGGCAATATTCTACTCAAAATTTGGAGCAGTCCAACTGGGGAAATACCGCGACCTTACAGAAGATAACAGCTTAATAATACTGCTTTTAATGAGTGTATTAATGTGGTGAGTAAGATGGCTAGAAGGGGTACGGTAGGCATGGCGCTTGCGGTACAGTATCCGAGTAGGGTGGATGTATGCTTGTCTACCACCGTTATAGTACAAAAAAAGCTATTCTTGCGTCTATCCTCTGAAAAGTTATATTATATTGACTTCGATACCACTTCTCCAAGTTACACATCTGCACCGTTATGTCAACAATGTCCAATTTGCTATACACAGAAACAATAAGTATTGTCATTCATTATCTTAATCGAATTGTGAGCGACGAACAACGTAAATATGAAATAATGAGCCGTGAAAACGTTGCGGTTAACAATTGTCTGTCTAACAAATTGAGTTAAATGTAAACAAAGTCATATTATAATTAAGAAGTTTATTTTTTATTTTCTTATAGAGGAAGCCAACAACCGCTCTGGTTTACTGGTGCAAGTAGTCGCCTAAAATACCCATAGTTTGCGGGTTCAATTTCTGCTCGGGATGGATATTTATATTTGTATGAATATTTCTTTCCGGTTTGAATGTCTATCCTTGTGGGTCTCTCCAGTGTATTTTCGTTATTTATTTCTACTGGCGACCCGCCCCGGCTTCGCACGGGTGCAATGCTGATACTAAATATAAAATACAAAATAAATATTTGCAATGTAAGCGCAAAAATGTGTTTATTTAAGACATCACTTAGAAACCTTTAAAACTATCAGTGTTCCTCTACTATATTATGCATGTATTGTACATACACCGCGTTGGCGCAACGGTCACAGGATATGGATCCTTCTCCTACATAGGAAAAGAGGCCTATGCCCAGCAGTCGAATATTACAGGCTGAAGCGTAGTTGTACATATAGGTAAACCTTCGCCTGGAATCACTCTATTTACTAAAGAAAACCGCATCAATATCCGTCGCGTAGATTTAAAGATTTAATACAAACAGCGAGAAGCGACTTTGTATTATACTATGTAGTGATAATAACGGATTGTCTTTAAACATGCAGATGTGGTGACTATGGGCAAAACACATGAGTTCACGTTATTTTTGACGTAAACTTGTGGAGGCCTATGTCCAGCAGTGGACTGTATAGGCTGTAATGATGATGATGATGCAGATGCACCATAAAACATACCATAAAAACCAAATATTTTAATAAAGCACGAAAACAAGACAATGCTCTTAATGAAACAATGATAATAATTAACATTGAACGTATCTTTAAGTCGAAAAAACTTTGCGAAACGTGAACATAATTTTATTCGAGATGCCAGAATTCGAAGTTTTTATTTCATTTATCTCAACTATGACTATAGAACCTCGGGGCTTTTCATGTAACTCAATGTCAATAATACAGTTTTTCCTTTTTTTTTTGTTGTGTAACTACATAGATCGGCAAACAAGCGTACGGCTCACCTCATGGTAAGCGATTACCGTAGCTTATAGACGCTTGCAACACCAGAAGCATCGCAAGTGCGTTGCCGACCCCATCCTCAGTTCCCCCTAGGAGTTATTTACATTTTAGCCTTTACAAAAAGAGAAAAATGATTCTAGTAGTTTTTTAGTGAAAATTGTGCCTGTCTTTCTGTGTTACGACTTGGTCCACATAGCTTGTAGTCAATATATAGCTTTATTATTTGCAATTTTTTTTTTCAAAATAATCTGACATCAAAATAAAATTATGCTTTTTTATTAGTCAGCCAGAATACAATACACTCGTACGTGAAGTACACATAAACACGTAGTAGTAATAAAATTAATACCCTAATAACTTCATGCTACACTAAGATATCTTTATGCAATATATAAAATTCTCGTGTCGCGGTGTTTGTAGTTAAACTCCTCCGAAACGGCTTGACCGATTCTCATGAAATTTTGTGTGCTTATTGGGTAGGTCTGAGAATCGAACAACATCTATTTTTCATCCCCCTAAATGTTAAGGGTAGTCCACACCTAATTTTTTTTTTTTTTTTTTAATTTTTAGATAAATTATTTAGTCTTACAACCCTAAATTTTCACCCTTCGACCACCAACCCCTATTTTTAAATAGCGTTTAGCCAAGACAACGTTTGCCGAGTCAGCTAGTTTTATTATATTATTTTATAGATATATTTTATATAGATATATTTTTTTATCTATAATATATATAAAAGCGAAAGGTCATTCATCACGAAATCTCCGAAACTATAACACCTAGAAACTTGAAATTTGGCAGATAGGTTCCTTATAGAGCGTTGGCATCCGCTAAGAACGGATTTTACGAAACTCGACCCCTAAGGGGGTAAAACGGGGGTTGGAAGTTTGTATGAAAGTTCTATGTTTTTGAAGTAAGATGCTTGATATTTAAAATGTATGCTTTGTAAATGATGAGATGGTGTTCAAATAATTTATATTTAGAAATCAACCCCCTTTTGGGGTTAAAACGGGGGATGGTAGGTTGACTCCCTCATCACGAAACCTCCGAAACTATAACAGCTACAAACTTGAAATTTGGCAAATAGGCTCCTTATAGGGCGTAAGCATTCGCTAAGAACTGATTTTACGAAACTCGACCCCTAAAGGGATAAAACGGGGGTCGGAAGTTTGTATGAAAGTCTTATGTTTTTGAAGTAAGAGACTTGAAATTTAAAATATATGCTCTATAGATGGTGAGGAGGTATCCAAAAAATGCATCGTAATCTATATATATATAAAAGAGAAAGGTCACTAACTCACTCATAACGAGAACTCACTCATAAAGAGAACTCACTCATAACGAGAACTCAAAAACCGCTGGATGGTCTATCCATCCAGGTTGGACAAAGATAAAATTTAGCAGAGAGATAGATTATAGTTAGCAGACGTCCGCTAAGAACGGATTTTACGATATTCCACCGCTAAGGGGGTTTAATTGGGGTTGATAGTTTGTATGAAACATATAAAGCCTGAAAATAAAACTAAAAATGTGGTGTATAGATAGGTTTTATAAAAATAACTATTAAATTATACTAAATTGTGCCTTTTAAAAAGTTACTCAGTGTGATAAGCATTTCAAGTGACTGACATAAAAAAATAATTTGCGTTAAACATCTTAATAGTAATGCATATCTTCATAACCACGCGGACGTAGTCGCGGGCAACAGTTAGTGTATTATAAAACGAAGTCCCTAGAAGTGTATGTTCAAAATTTACTAAACGGATTTTCATGCGGTTTTACCATTGGAGAGAGAGCTCCACCATTGGCAAGAGGAAGATTTACGGAACGGCTAAGCCGATTTTGATGAGAGTTTCACTGGAAATTTGCCGGGAAAACTTTGTGACACACTAATTTCAACGCGGGCGAAGCCGCGGGCATAGCTAGTTTATATATATGTATTTGTGTGTATATGTGTATATCTGAATGTATGTATATGTATGTAAATGTATTTGGTGTACATGAACGTATATGAGTATAATAAATTCATGTGTATGTTACATAACATTTTTGCGCCCTCCCCACACTCCTTATTTAGTCCTCTGCCCAAAGGCCCAACTGTACCTATATAAATTTCTATATAATTCTATATAAGTATATAGAAAACAGAACAGAAGTACGGGCTCTACTTCATCGATATATACAAAAACTTTTAATAACTATCGAGGTAATCTAGAGATAAAGAATATTCTGGAAAGATTTATTATTTTAATCTGTAAGTTAAATTGCTACACAATAGACATTGCCCTTAGTAAATGAGGATGTCTCTTGCAATTTTTGTGACCTTTTTATAGGATTAATATAATACTCCGCTGCCGTATCATATTTTTATGTTACAAACTCCGTTATTTTTATTCAATACTAGCTGTGTCCGCGGCTTCGTGCGTGTGAAATTTAACAAAAAAGTTATTATTCAAATCGCAGAGTTATAAAATCAATAAATTTCTAAAATAAATTAGCCCAAGTTACTCCTTACTACATCAGCTATCTGCCTGTGATGCCTGCCCGTCAAAATCGGTCCAGCAGTTTCAGAATCTAGCCGGAACAAACATACAGACAGACAGACAAAAATTGTAAAAAACGTTATTTTGGTATCATCATCATCATCATCATTTCATCCTATCACAGTCCACTGCTGGACATAGGCCTCCACAAGTTTGCGCTAAAAATGGCGTGAACTCATATGTACCGTGTGTCATTTACCGTGTTTAAATACGGATGCATTTAGTAAAAAGCGATTTTTTTTATATTACAAACTAACACTCCAATTTTATTTATTTGTATAGATTGATTCCCAGTAATATATTTTTTCTAAATCAAAGAAAAAGTACTTGGTAAAAAATAATAAGTACCGCAAAAAGGTTAATATTTTAATCGCTGTCAATTTCGATGTCATCACTTTTGAAGCGCTGTTTTAACGTCCGCTCAATTGTCAATGACCCACTTAGGATGTCATTATTGCTAGTTTGAACCCTAAACCTAATGGGACACAAACAAAATAAACAATCAACCTATTCTCAGCCCTCGTACCACAGAATAGAATACAATATTTCGTACAAAGTTCATCAACCCAGTAGCTGCACTTAACTGTATGTCAACCGTGATTTTATAACATTATGTTACATTGTGAGTACAGGGGATTACGGCCCTAAATACTTTGACTCAAGGGATTATTTTCGAGTGAACTATTTTTGACAAAGGTTACCTCCTGTTTTCGCGATTTGGTTAAGTTAGCACCTCTTAATTGAGAATCTCTTTATGTTCATATATGAAATAACCTGTGATTTATTATTAATTATTATGACATTGTTTTGTTGGTGCTAAAGTATTTAATTATTTAACTTTTGAGGTCGTTTTGAAGCTAATTATAAGAGCTAGACGGGCTCTGAAGGGCTTTGTTATTTAGCAGCTTAATACATTGTATAAAACATATATTTTGTAATAATTTAACCGCTGATTTTATGAAAGACTGGCTAAGCAACACAGCTTAACTGGCGTTAATTTGAAGAAAAAACATGCTTTCCTCAGTAAATGAGCTAATTTTTTCAATTCGAACGAGTGGTTCTTGAGATTAGCGCATTTAAACAAACGAACTTTTCAACTTTATAATATTAGTATAGATTTATACACTTATTAAAACAATTTAATATTATAAATTATCGTAATATGTATAAAAAGAAAAAATATTCATTATTTTCATACAAAGCCAGGAATACAGGCAACATATAAAAAGGTTAATAAATTTAAAAACTGTCAAGTTTAATGAAGACAAAGCAACGAGCGATGTCTAATTAACAACCTTTGTACGGGACCAAACCAAAAAACCAGACGTTCAATCATCGAAGAGGTCAGTTTTTTGTAAAAACGTAAAGAATGCCAATCACCGCGCTAATTTGCCATAGAATATTTTACGTAACGAATTCCATAAATCATCATTCAATTAAAATTCCCCAAATGCCTGAATGGTATTTATTAGTGTTGCCCAAATGCAAGAACAAGACGAGACTTAGCCAGTCTTGGTCTTGGTCTTGCGCCAATACACCTGGTCTTGGTCTTGGTCTTGGTCTTGCGCTCCCAGTCTTGGTCTTGGTCTTGGTCTTGCAGCAAGAGTCTTGCAAGTCTTGCAATTACCTATTAGTCTATTACTATTTATTAAAGTTTACTTTAAATCTTAGAAAAACGTATTAGAATTGGAACATTGTGAGCTTGAATTAACATAGCCATAGTAAAGATCAAGCAGATTAATAAATAACTGAAGATTTGATAAGAAATTCGAAAAATCAACTGACCTATATGTCGTTTTCCATGGAAGTAACTGTTTCTTAATAAACATTTATGATTTATAAGCTTACATTTGCTAAAACATGTAAAAAAACAAATTAATTACAATAACTTGACTGTATTTTAAAGAACAATACTTATCTGTCTAGAAAGAGATTGAACCCTCAACTTATAAGAAATTTAATAAAAGAGTTTTACGATTTATCATTTATTTGAATAAAAAATAAAATACAACACAAATCAACAGCTTTATCATTAGGTTATGATACTTTATATCAATTTTTTTGACCAAGAATTAATACAAAGTAACCATCTGGCTGACTCATCACTTAACCTATTTCTATGTTTTCTAATTACTAATGATGCTTTAGAAAATAACCTCTCAGCAGGTACTGAAGTTGCAGGTAAAAAATATTTAAGACGATAATTACATACTTAATATGTCGCACCCCTAGATGAAAACACCACTAACTCAAAAATACTTACGTAAGTTAATGGCGTTTTTGAAAGTATCGCATGAATAGCTACGCAGAGTTAAAATTCTTTTAACTGTTAAAAAAATATTCTTACCTGTCCACTTCTTCCAGCGGTTACTAAAAAGCTTGTGATATCTCCATTTAATTTTGGTTTAACAGGAAGAAATATTTCTGATTTCTTTTTGTGGAAAGATATTAGATGTTTTCTTAAGCCTGAAGTGTTTCTGTTTTTCATTTTTATTTCAATCTTTTTATGTTGGCACAATTTACAGAAGGCAGTTTGGGATGCATGAATTATTTCGAAAAACTCCTCAAATTTGCTTTTGGGTCTTTTAGATCTGTGACTTAAACTCTCGTTACTCGGACTAGAATAATTTGAATCTTCGTCACTCATATTAAATTGTACACGTGATACGTTTTTAGAAAACAACGAGAATTAGTAAAAACAATTATTAAGTTAGACTCGAAGCACAGCTCAATTGGAAATGACTGGAATTAAAATAATTCCTTTATTTATAGTACGTTTCCTTGCTTTCTACCGCGCCGCCTCGCCACGTGCCGGCTCTATGAAAAGGATGCCGCCGCAAATCAAACAATGCCGCGTGCGGCGTACAAACACACACTAAATATTACCTACTTGTACAGACGCGACGCGTGAATAAAATATATGTAAAGAATTAGTGCCAATCAGTATTCTTTACATATAAGTGAATGTTTTGGCGTACATCTATACTAATATTATAAAGCTGAAGAGTTCGTTTGTATGTTTGATGACAGAAGTTTTAAAATAAATAAATAAGTCCTGAACGTCACTATACCTCCAAAGTTACGATTCCTCGTGGACGAAGTCGCGGGCACAGCTAGTAAATACTTACTCTCATCATCTCTCTCAGAGATATTCGGGCTGGTAAGTAATACAAAACTCTTATCGCAGGCTTTTTATTTTATTAGTAGGTAAGTACCTACGCTTTTTATATTATTTTATTAGTTTTGTAGAATTTTTTTACACGTTTCAAGTATATTTAAAAGTGGCTACAATATTTATTAAACGGGTGATATTTGAACACTTTTTGCTATTTTTTCTTGTAAAAACTTAAGAAATATAATGACTAAATGTACAATAATAGTACCTAAGTAATTAGTTTAAAACCATATAAGTAATCAATATTATAATATATACTTACTAGAATGAATTAATATGACATCTACTACCTATCCTTACCATTTTATCCTAATCATAATACTACTTGCGTGATCAGTATAATGTATTCATTTTCATTCTAAGCACTCTGAAACTTATTTATTCTTTGGAACACCTGTAGGTACTCTTAAAATTCGAAATTATTTTGCATGAGTATACCTACGCCCTATGGCGGCAATCAAATAGTGTCAAATGTTATGATTTCGGCGTGGCGGCAACGATTGTTTTAGATTTCAAAAGAAGCCGCCGGCGCGTGTATCATAACCATGTACTTCCGAAAAGCGGCAAATTTCTTTGAGAAGTAAGTACAAAACCTTTGATGCCGCATTATCAAAGTGCCGATGGTTAAAACATAACTATGCATGCACTCAGTTTGATTTTAATAGATATTTTTTTATTCGCTATGTTTATGGTATTAGTCGTAATGCGCATAGGTCCAGTTTTTCATATTCTTTGATACAGTTTTTTGCGTCTCATAGAATTCCTAAGCGTACCTACTAACTACTCAGTGAAATAGCGCTAAGTCCTAGCTGCAAGACGCAAGAGTCTTGCAGGCTATGTCTTGTTCTTGCTCAAGTCTTGCACGGTCAGTCTTGGTCTTGGTCTTGCTAAAAATACGCGGTCTTGTTCTTGGTCTTGGTCTTGCAAAAACGCAAGAACAAGACCAAGACTGCAAGACCAAGACTGAATTTGGGCAACACTAGTATTTATGCTCAAAAATAGCCACGAATTTGTTCACATCAAGTTTTTTGAGATATAGTTTGTTTTTTTCTATTTTATTTTTTTAAACGAAATCAAGGTAATTATTATAAGTCAAACTCCGATCCTTCTCCTACATGGGGAAAGAGGTCTATGCCCAACAGTGGGATATTACAGGCTGAACCATCATTTTTTTTTTCGTTATAAGCTGGAAGACTGTATCAAACGGAGTAATCAGTTATAACAATCAATCGATATTGACGGTAAAATTATCACAAAATCTTGATATGATCTAACTCCAATAATCGTAAGAGTCTGTAATTGTCTGTAAGAGACCACTGTTAGTGACCGCCAGTTATTATTTTTTTTTAACTTAACAATATTATCATTTTTCCTTGTTTAATTTCAAATGTGCAATAAAGTATTAAATAAATAAATAAGCTGCGCAATTAGATTATCGTCATGGTGTCAGTTGATGGCACAGTTGATAGTTGAATACCGTTTTGATAATTTGGAGTAAATATAGTAAAACTTATTTCTAAGTCTTTATTACATCAACATATAGACAAGTAATAATTATATTTTCTTTGGACTCTACATTCTAAAACTTTGAGTATCTCAGGAACTTTACACAGGCGACATCGCGGGCACGACTATGTATTTGTCCATAATTTACAGTAATTGCTTTTTAACCGATTTCCAAAAAAGGAGGAGGTTCTCAATTCGAATGTATTTTTTTTTATTTATGTTACATCAGAACTTTTGACCGGGTGGACCGATTTCGACAAATTTTTTTTTTAATCGAGAGGTGGTGTATGCCAATTGGTCCCATTTAAATTTATTTGAGATCTAACAACTACTTTTCGAGTTATATCTAATAATGCGTTTTTACTTGACGCTTTTTTCGTCGACCTACGTTGTATTATACCGCATAACTTTCTACTGGATGTACCGATTTTGATATTTCTTTTTTTGTTGGAAAAGACATATCCCTTGTTTGCTACCATGATCAGGACACCAGGATCTGATGATGGGATCCCAGAGAAATCGAGGGAAACTCTCGAAAATCCGCAATAACTTTTTACTGGGTGTACCGATTTTGATAATTTTTAATTTTATCGAAAGCGGATGTTTATCATGTGGTCACATTTAAATTTTATCGAGATCTGATAACTACTTTTTGAGTTATCTATGATAACGCATAGTTACTTGACTATTTTTTCGTCGATCTACGTTGTATTACTCGTCGATGTAATTGAAGTCGGTTTTTTCTTTCGTTTGCGAGCAAACACAATTATTTTTATTGTTAAGTTTTAAACAACTAATTAAGTATTACTAATAATGTCACGTTCACTAGTTTTTTAATTTAAATATTTACTAAAAAGTTTTAAAAATGAAAATAGAGTGAGATGCCTATATGTATGAGAGAGAAAGAGAAAGGCGTATACACATTACCTGTCGAACAAATGGTTCGCAATAACAATACTCTCATTTGTATTGTTGAGTATGAAACCTTTGTTAGTTTTTAAATTCCGGAATTTCGGTATAAAGGGATCCTTCTGGAATTCCAGAATCCAAAAACAAGATTCAAAGCATTGCCATTTTTATTCAAAACGTACCTGCGTCAAAATTCGCTAAAACTAACAATAAACACAGCAGCGGTGAAAGTCAAAAACAGTAAAAAACAATAACAAATGAAGTTCCATCTCTCTACGAGTTGCAAACCTCGAACAATACGTACCTATTATAAATAACGCCCGACGTACCTAACTGTAATACAATAGACACTCAAACAAAATATATATACATAAATATTAAGCAAAAAAAGTTGTTTATTTGTTAATTTAGTTCAAAAAATTTATTCGTAACTTATGAAAATAATTAATGCTCTAAAGTCACCTTTATTTTAAAACGCAGAAGAAAATTTTACTTTGCAATATAAAATATTTTCTCTTATTTTTCAAAAAAAATTTACCGCTTCCATAAATTACGGAACTATAAAGTGACAAAAAGAAATCGGAAACTACAAGCAGATTGAGAAAAAGAGAGGGTTGTAAAAAAAGTTAAAAATAGAACTCAAACGTAATTTACAAAAGAAATTGAATTATTTAAAAGTAACAAAGAATGTAGAAAATAAACTCACAGTAGCGAAAGAGACCAATCTGACGAAGGCCATATTTTTTTACGACATAAGATATCACGACCCTGTCAAGACAACACGAAAAGAAATCACGACACGGATATGTCAATATTGACAGGATTTACTGAATATCATATTCAAAAACAAATCCCCAAAATTTAATTATGATTGAAGTCTCAACTGGAACGTGAAATTTCTATTTTGTCTTCTCAATTTAACGTGACATTAGCAAAATGACATGTGTCAAAATGACACGAGTAAAAGCGGTTGAACTAACCGTAATAAACAAATAAAACATATAATTAAATTGTCATATGTTTTAGAGATTAATTTAGTTTTTAATCTGAGATTATATTATGTACACGTAGTTAAATATTATAGCAAACATTTTATTATTTACATCAGTAAATTCGGAAGCATTTTTT
Organism: Melitaea cinxia; assembly: GCF_905220565.1. Taxonomy (NCBI): domain Eukaryota; kingdom Metazoa; phylum Arthropoda; class Insecta; order Lepidoptera; family Nymphalidae; genus Melitaea; species Melitaea cinxia. Next base: position 18,441,728 of record NC_059398.1, on the reverse strand, counting down.
TTCTACTTTACTGGGTTTTTTTTTACTTTAACTGTAAAAAGAGCTATTGGTAAGACATAATTATGACCTGTACAGGCTTACTTTTGAATTTGTATAAGAAAAAAAAATTAAAATACCTATTACATTCAACATAATGTTAAAATATTAACGCATGTGAACCCGCACGTGACTTCAAGTCTAGTAAACAATATTCTTATCAAACATTACAACGCCATATCGTCTGTTCATGCGTCATGCCCAATGCCATTTTTATGTGACGTAGAATTGGCTGCGATATTTCGTCGACTCTGCCACAGCTGAGGTGTCCGAGTGGTTAAGGAGTTGGACTTGAAATCCAATGGGTTCTACCCGCGCAGGTTCGAATCCTGTCCTCAGCGATTAATATTTTTTTATTTTTATATTGTTTTTTATTTTTTTTTTATGGCAGTCTCGTACCTTCATGGAGTGATTCTGACCATTTTCGTTTCATGCATTTATAAAAAAAAAATTATACACATAAATAATTTTTTAATCATTTTTTTTATGATCGTAAAAATGTTGAGTATTGGAGACGTTCATCACAATTGTCTATTTCATTTCGTTATTCGCTTTTCGCTTTATTTCACCCGAGTTTACTTTTAATTTTACGATCACTTTTGCTCTGTTATGCTCTGCTGCTATTTTAATACTAAAGTACTTCTACATAATGCAACTTTTAAAGAAACCACAGATAAACAGACAAACTTGAAAAGATTGATCTACAATTATTTCTTTTAGTACTATATATACCCAGTTAAAATATGGAGCTATTAATTACAAAAAAAGTAATAACTATATTAGTACATAAGGAACCTTTCCCATAATCACCCCACTTTTACCCAAATGAAAGCACAATACATTTCAACTTCCTAAGCAATGAGAATGAAATCCTCAGCGATCAGTCAATCGCTTGAACCATAAAAGTGGAACTCACAAATAAACTCATTATACGGATATAACAATAAATAATTTTTAATGTTATCACAGTTGCTACAAACCGCAGACACGTGACAAGTGTGTCGACGCAAACATAAGTTCTTAGATAAGATATATAATTACACTAATTAGAATCAATCTCGCTTCGTGATAAAATGTCATTTAAAGTTTTTCTCAGATCAATAACTTAAATCGTAATGGACAATATAATTAATGTATTTTACACAATTACAGAACAATTGTGTCTTTGTTTGTTTTACGTAATCTTGCATTTCATTCATTCATTATTTGAAATAATTGATTCCATTAGAGCCAAAAAAGCATCACATACATGACAAATGATACAAAGGAAAGGATGGGGTGAGGGATATATTTATATATACTAGCTGCGTCACGCGGTTTACCCTGCGTTATTTTCGATCCCGTGGGAACGTCAGGAAAAGTAGCCTACGTGTTATTCTATTATATATATATATATATATATATATATATATATATATATATATATATATATATGTGTGTTAGTTAAAATCGGGCCAGTAGTTTTTGCGTGAAAGAGTTCACATCATGACATCCTCACAAACTTACGCATTGATAATATTCACAGGAATATTACCAGGATTCTCCATTCTATTCAATTAATAGTACCTTACATAATTTTGGCAATATCATCTCGAACGGCAATGATACGAAGGGGATTAGTCGGTATCTTGAATTTCTTTTCGATTTTAGATTTGGGTCATAAGTTACGTGGCGCCATCTATTTTTAGATGTGGGTTTAAAATATTGCTAGTGAATGTGAGAGGAGGATAGAAATACATTATTATATAATTTTACTCAAAATAGAGGTGTCACTATTAAGTGTAACGTTTTCCAGTTATCCTTTTAATTACATCATATATTTTAATATGTTTTACAAGTTTAATAATTATAATTTTAAAATACTGTTTCACAAGTCTTTCCTTATTAAAGCTTTCGTTAATTTTGTTTTATTAAATCACTTTCATAATATAAACTCGTTTTATTTATGTTTGACAAAACGTAAATTTTTGAATTATTATTATTTGAAGGTAATAATTTTAACAAACCATATTCGCAACTATTTTCTCAATTAGGGTTATTTGTAAAGACTTCATAAACACTTAAGCCTAGAATGAGATAAACGTCTAATCGTGTGTATCTTATTTCACGGTAATTAACAAAGTGGGAATTACGTCGCTATTTCACTCAGAGACATTGTTCGAACGTTCTCACAATTTATTTGTTGTAATGTAGCATTTCCTGAAACTATTTTCAATTGTATTTACATATACACATGTACGTATTATATATGTTTAGTTACAAACCAATACAAAATTTGTATTTAAAAAATGGGTTATCGGGTCTTGTGACGTACCCTGGTCCTTACGTAATGACGATGACATAATTAAAGAAATATGTTATGCTAGTATCCGAAATATTAGATCTTCTAGATCAGAACTTTGCAGCCATCTGTAACATACGTCACTTGGAGTTTGACCGTTTTGAACTTTTTTTATTCCCCTTTTGTTCTTCATTAAAGCTAAGCTTTGCCAAATAAATTATTTCATTAAAAAAAAGATAAATACAGATTAATAATTTTTTCAGTTTCCTCTTCCTGGCAGACTCAGAAGCAGACCTAAGACAAAATGGAGAAATATAGTGTTAAAGCACATCCGCAAGTATCAAACAAATGATAACGATATAGTGAAAAAAGCTGAAGTAAAGAAAAAAAATAAGGATAGCTGACCCCACAACCATATGAGATGACTAGCTCGGAAGAAAAAAATAGAGAGAGAGAGAAAGGAACTTATTACATTGCAGGTATTTCAATAAACAAATCTGGGTGCTAAAGTAACGTAAAGGACAGTCGCCGATGAGTCTGCAGCCGTGTGAATCATGGCGGTCATTGTTTATAGTTTAAAGTTTCCTCGTTATGTTATATGATCCAATATCCTATATTACTGTTTAATCTTATGTAAGTATTATAAATCAGTATAAAGATATGTTTGTATGTCTGTTAGTTTTGACCAGCTGCGACAAAAAGGTGGAGATTTTCAATCCGACTGAATTTTTTATCATCATAACTTTTTACTGGGGTTACCGATATCGATTATTCTTTTTTTAGTCGAAAGCTGGCGCTCTTCGTGTGAATCGTGTTTATATTTGATCGATTTTAAATTGGTATAACGAAAAGTACTTCATGAATTGACCAAGGATGATTTCGATAATCACCTAAAACTATAAGTACATACAATACACTCTCGTAATATGAATACAAAATAAGGATTCTGTTCCGTTTTCGATGTTAAATGTTCTATAATTTTTATTTTCCACTCGCATATTAATTAATCCAATGCAATGTCAAAATGTCGTCTCAAATGGTGCACGCTTGTGTGTTTAACCAATGAGAGCGCCCGAATCACCGGTGCGCATGCGCAATCGAGCCTCACGAAAAAAGCAGCGCCCGCGGACTGCGCGCGCCGCCATTGCGGCCGTTGAAACCGAAAATTAAACCTGACTGTTTTGAATATACTCCCTCTTGAATAAAGTTTGTTTGTGGCGTGATTAGTGGACTATTTATACATAAAACGTGCCGGCCGGCAGATATCGTAAAAGTCGCAACAATATTATTAAGAACCACTCCGTCTTCCATTCCTGCTGAGGATGGTGATGCATGATATCTCTTGTTCATCTATTCAAGCCGTGTACCGTTTATTTGCTGGCGAGCGTATATTTATGCTCGATCCAGAATGTACGCAGATTGACGCATTTGTTTGCGTATATCTTTTTGGTGCCGAATCCCGGGACTTTTAGATAACGTCGATCAGCCTAATTACCAGTTTTAGTTCGTGATTGTAACGAAAATAAAATTGTTCTGTCGTTTACTGTATTTACATAACACATAAACATATCATAACGTTAAAATATCTAACAATTACGAAACAATTTTTTGTTCCATTCTGTCGGCTAACGCCGCGGCATGGATACCAACGGATACCCACCGCCAAAGATTTAAATCTTTGCCTACCGCTTACTAACCGACCTACAAGAACATCGAGTCGTTTATTATCAATTGACACAAGATTATTTACCGTTTTTATTATTCGCAATAACAATACAAATTATTACGTACCTTAATTATCAGAAATCCTAGAATTACAATTATTATATATATATATTTTAAAATCTTTTAAAGTTCTAAGTAATAAAATTTTATTTTTGTTTTCTATTAAAAACAAAAATCAATAAATTATGAATCACATACCTCATTCTTTAAATAAAATTATTTAAACCCAAAATACACATTAATACTGCACGGCTGTATGTCGTGCATCATCTCCACGACCTTCACCACCACGGGTGAAGAATACATAATCACCCAAAATACGACTCCGGTTTTTCCATTGTATGTTTCACACAAAACTTGTGTCATCTACTAACTATGAATATAAATTGAATTTTCTATTAATTAACTAGACAATCCGCCTGGTTTCACTCGTATATAGTTCACTCTTGCTTTTCTGTTAGTCATAACGTGGTGTTTCACAGCCTTTCTCCATAAGAAGGCTTTATAAGGCTTATAAAGATGTTTCATTTATTTGATCAATTATTTTGTGAAACTTTTCCCTTCAAACAAAGGAACATCCTATGTTTTCATCTTATGGAGCTGTAATATCCGTCCGTTGCACAATTCCAACTCATTCATTCATTTGGTTTAATGGCTTTCAATTGTTCAATATAGCACGGATGATTCCAATGAACGACTATTCCCCGCCTAACGTCTAAGGGTGAGTCCGAAGAGTGAGTGAGAAAAAAGAAAAGTGGGGGAAGTCTGAGTGAGAGAGGGTGTGTCTGAATAACTGTGTTTGCAAGCAAACGAAAAAAAAACCGACTTCAGTTACATCGACAAGTAAAACAACGTAAGTAGACGAAGTAAGGTAAATATATGATATCAAAGATAACACAAAAAGTAGTCATCAGATGTCGATCTTTATGGGATCACGTGACAAGTATTATCCTTCTAAAAACTTGTCTGCATGGGGTCATGAATCATGATATCCTGTCAAATTATGCTGAGACAACTCATTTTATCACAAATTATATCCACGACAATTTTATTTTTGTGTCAGAGACTTTAATTTTTTATGAATTTTTGTGACAAAACATGAATTTTTTATACTTTTTTTATTTGTTTAAACTATCCCTATTATTTTAATTTCTAAATTGTAATATTTAATAGAGGAAATAATATATTATTAACCGACTTCAAAAAGGAGGAGATTATATCAATATGACATTTTTTTTTTATTACTCGTACCGCGTACAAAAATCTAGATGTCACACTTGCTTCCCGCCATTTAAGATTATTGACAATTACAAGCTTGTTTAACACACCAAAAATGTTTATAGTCATACTTGAACATAAAGAAAAAACATACCAAATATAATTCCAATTTGTAAGTTATTTTAAAACTTACCCCAACAATAAACTGCTAAAAGCAATTACGTTTTAAAATAAATATATAAAACCCCGTGTAATGATGTATTAGTGCAATAAACAACTCATTTGACTTCCTGAGATGAATCTTCCGCATAACTCTTAATGAAGCTTCACCTGCTAACTAGAATTGCGTTACAAACAATATTAAGCACAATAATAAAAACGTAATATAATATAAAATAATAATATGAACATTGACATACTTGGTGCTTAAATAATCAATCGATTGAAAAGATCTTCCTAAGTTAGAATTCCATGTCAATCGCGTAAGCTTTGAAACACGAAATAAATTCATCAAAAATCTGTCCATAGTTCAGGCGTTATAGCATTGGCGGTATTAATTATAACTTCCATTTTTTGTATTGATGTTTATAGAAATAAAGAAAACTGCCATATTATCTCAATCATATCAAATAACCGGTCTTTTATCACAGATTAATAAAAAAAATTATCCGGTTTTATGTATATGAAATAAAATTAAATCTAAAAATGCATTAATAATAACTGATCCTTCTTAAATTCATCGTTATCAAAAATATTACATAAATATTTGCGTGTTTCCGCGCCATAAATATGTAATGCTTAGTGAAGGCGAATTTATTTAGCAATAAATAATTGAAACGACACAGATTTGACATTGATTTGTATTGAGGTTAAACGTTGGCAGCGAGGAAAAACAACAGCTTAGACTATGTTTCCTAGAGTTCTTCAGCGGGGACACTTCTAAACATACTAATTGACCCCCTAGAGGTTGACGGCTTGTTAGTAAAATAAACTAAACTTACATTGATGAGTTAGTTCGTATTGTTTGTATTTCGAACTTGACCTGTAAGCTATGTATTCAGCGCAATAATTTGTAACGTGTCGCTAATGTTCTTTCAATAAGAGGATATACAAAGCAAAACTGTATTTTAGGTTATTATTTAAATGTACTGACACTCGCGTAATAATAACACAAACTGTTAAATAAGTCTGATGAACAATATTGCACAATAAGCGTTGTAATGTATCGTATAGTGTAGATAATAACTTGGCGCGTTAACGCAACTGTGACAGCACTGGATTTCGGCGTTGCGTTGATGGTTGCTGGTACAATCCCCGCTAGTGGCATACGTTTATGTTAGACGTGCATATGTTTCCCATGGTTTGGACGTTCGTGCTTGTGCATTGTGCGTGTTCCCAGACTCGGGAGAGTGCCGGGGCACAAGAGTAAATCCTAGTGCGGTCGTTGTGTATGCGCGTTAACTTTATCAGGTATTTACAAGTCGAGAATTAATTACTTATCTAAATACAAAGAAAACTGTAAAAGAATCAATAACAAGTGAACATACTACATTCCAGTTTTATATAATTATTTATAATTTAAAGATATATCGGTAAAAAACAATTACTTTTTTTGGCACAGAGATACACGCGTACTTTTGGTAATTGAATTAAACTTTCCTGTTCCTTACAGAGGAAAATTACAAAAAAAAACTTATTTGAACAGGAAATAAAAGTGTGTAAAACTATATTCACTAAATTAGATGTTTTGTTAGTTGTTACCACAACCAACATTGGTACTGGCCGTACAGAAAGTTTGACCTTGTGTAATTTGTATGTTTTTTAACGAATTCTTTTTTGTCGTTTGCGGGCAAATACAATTATTTTTATACATCTATGTCGGCAAACAAGCGTACGGCCCTGATGGTAAGCGATTACCGTAGCTTATAGACGCCTGCAACACCAGAGGAATCAAAATATGGAAGCAGCCTGACTGGAAAAGTACAGGGTAATACTGCTTTCATGCAGTATTGTGTTCCTTTTGTGAGTAAGGTAGGTACTAGAGCTCCTGGGTGGGATTGCGGGTATCGTCGGCAACGCGCTGCGATGCTTCTGATGTTGCAGGCGTCTATAGGCTACGGTAATCGCGTACCATCAGGTGAGCCGTACGCTTTTTTAGCGACCTAGTTGTATAAAAAAAAAAATATTAATAATCGTAGCGTATAATAGAGAATGTAGGACATAATTTTATGCATATATTACGGTTATTAGTTCAGCGGTATTACAAGGTCACATACAGATGCGAAAGTGTCGCACTTTCTCGCCGTGGGTGCCCATAACGGTACCAAGCTGATCGATGACCATCGTGACCCGTAACGGTATTTAATTACGGAGAGGAATCTCTTATGAATCAAAATATTACCGTCTGGCAATATTTCGTTTGATAAATAGACACTTCAGTTTGTAACCGCTCCAAAGTCCAATGAGACTGCTGTTACAAAGTCGACGGCTAGCCCGTTGCCGCAGTTGGCAGTAATCATGATTTTTGCTATAGGTATGGGGTATTTTTTTTTTTTATTATAACTTAATTGCTAAACTTTCTTAATAATAATCGAGTTGAAATTGTCAGTATAACTACTGATATTGATTTATCGGTAATAAAAAGAAAGTGTTTAAAAATAAACAATCGTATTAATGAAATAAAAAAAATAAAGTTAGATACACAAAGGTCTTATGCAGTTTTTTTTTTTTTTTTTAAACATACGGTCGTCTTTTCCTAATACGCAGTTATAGTTTTACAGACAGTTATAGCATTTTTTTTATAGATACAGATATAAATTAAAAATTATTGCACCCAGACTCAAGCAGGAATCGAACCCGCAACCAGCGGAGCATAAATCAGGGCCACTATAAACTGCGCTAGGGCTAGTCAAATAAGCAAACTTTAAGGACACAATGACTGTACCATAATACACGTAACTGTTGCGTGTGACTCAACATCTAGCGAAGCGAGTTGTCAAATATAACCTACAGCGTATAACTTGAATACATTAGGTATCTAGCATTACATGGTATTACAAATTTTTCCAACAACATAGTGTTACGCTTAAGATATAAATAAAAATCAAAAACAACTTTATTGAAATAGGCTTCAAAAGCACTTTCGAATCGTCATTTTATAAATTAAAATTTTAAGGTGATTGTTATTATTTTTAAAAGTGAAGCTACCACTGTTTCGGAATGCAGATTCTGTAGAGAAGAATCGACATAAAACTCCGCAGTTGCTCTTTTGAAAATAATGTATAAACTATGTTTTTGGTATAAAATTAAAAATGTCTTACATGAAATACAGCGTCACTAAGTCCACAAATCTTTATCAACTATGTAATACTGCACCAAATAATACGCTTTATCTATTAATTTCTTTTTAATGAAAAGTTTAAATTCATAATACAAATAACTAAGTGTCATAACCCTACATTTAGAAGTTATAAAATGCGAATTTCAGATCTCGCTGAAATCGGATCACGTGACAAGCACCAGCTTTCGTCTATAAAAATAATCATCTAGATCGATACAACCAATAAAAAGTTAAGAGATAACACAGTTAAAAAACATGTAGTTGAATTGAACCTCTTCCTTTTTGGAGACAGTTAGAATGTTTAATTCAAGCAATGTTTATGTCAAAGTAGGTTTACACTCACGTAGACGAGTTCATACAAAACCAAGATAATTTAGACCGTATATCATTCTATTAATTACGTTTTTGACTCGATCTTATAAAACTGTAAATAATAAAAGCAAACTATATGGACAATTACAATATACCGTAAGAGCGTCTGAAAATCATCCCATCTCATTACGTGCTCGTTTCGCAGCGAGATTAGATGGGATGCAACGGTTCACGGAGCACAGATGAGCACGACAGAGAATTGACCTATTTTTACTTATATATAGAAGAACAAATAAGGTTGAATAGAAAAAGGTTTTTCTCTTTTAACTATTATTTTGAATCGATCTATCTCTGTTATGTAATGTCTGTTATGTAAGTAGTCATCATCATCATCATCATTCATCATCACAAGTTCGCGCCAAAAACGGCGTGAACTCGTGTAAGTATTGCTATCAGCGATTTCACGATAATTAAGACACCGTAAAACGAGTGAAATGACAATGTCATCTCAACTAGAGGAGATTATTTTATATATTTTCTAAAGTTTTATATTATATTAATATTTCATTATTAATTAAAATTAAAACCCACAAATATTTCAAGTACGAAAAAAAAATAATTAAAACTTTACTGATAAAACAATTTATAGTAAAACTAGCCTCCCGCCCCGGCTTCGCACGGGTATATACCAAAAATTTCAAATTTATTTTTCCCAATTTTTTTTTCGAAAATATAATATATTCTGTGTCATGCGCGAATAGTTAAGCTTCCCTATTCATTGCAAATAAACAATCAAATCCATCCTCTTTATAATATTATAGTTACTACATAGTATAAAACAAAGTCACTTTCTCTGTCCCTATGTCCCTATGTATGCTTAAATCTTTAAAACCACGCAACGGATTTTGATGCGGTTTTTTTTAATAGATAGAGTGATTGAAGAGGAAGGTTTATATGTATAATACATGCATAATATAAAAGAGGAACACTGATAGTTTTTGCAACCGTGCGAAGCCGGGGGCGGGTCGCTAGTATAGAATAAGATGAACAGTAAAAAGCATATATATAAGCATGAGCAAAGTTCTTCGTTTATGAGAAATACATTTTATAATCTCATCATTTGACACGCTTAAAAGTTAACAAACTGACCTAAAAAAATATTATTCCAATTAAAATTAAAATTTCAAAATTAAAAGATAACCATCATTCATTTAAATTTCAAAACTTACATTTTTTTTTTTTCAACTTTAATACGATGTATTTATAATTTCAATGAAATAAAAACAGTTCTATTTTGTGGTCTTGAATAAAAAAGCAAGTCATGGTGATTACGGTGGCTTTGTACGGGTACATACAATGACCCACTACGACTCAGCGACTCGAACTTCACCTTGAAATGAGATATTTAGGAATCCAGGGCATCTTTCTGCTCATTAATCTGAGACAGACTCAGTTTTAAGCAGTATTTTAATCATCATAGTGCATTTATTATTCTATTTTTTCTTTTATGTCTAAATAAAAAAATAAGTACAAGATTTAATTTTGATGTAGTATCGATGTGTAAGTATCGATAATATTTTAAGAAATAGACCCAAATTACCAATATTTAGTTCAAAGCAATCTATTACTATAAGTAATTTTGCATTATTATGTTACATGCCATGTTTATTTTTAACCGAATTTCATAAAAGGAGGAGGTTCTCAATTCGATAGTATTTTTTTGTGTATTAGAGAAATTTTGACTAGGTATGCCGATTTTGATGATGTTTTTTTAATCGAAAGACGGTGCGTGTCATGTGGTCAAAAAATTTAATTGAGAACTAACAAGTATTTTTCGAGTTATCTCCACTAACATTATAAATGTGAATGTAAGTTTGTTTGTTACGCTTTCACACGAAAACTACTTAACCGGATATCATGAAACTTCGCACACATATGCTTTGAAGTATTAGAAGTAGAATAGAATACTTTTTATTAAAATTCAATGCGAGCGAAGCCGCGGGTAAAAGCTAGTATCTAGTAATGCGTATTTACTTGACTATTCTTTCGTCGACCTACGTTGTATTAGACATCATAAATTTTAACTGCTAAATATGCGCATAAAAAGTATCCTATATTACTTCTTATACCTCCAAGAATATGTGAACAAAGTTTCATGATGATCGATTAAGTAATTTTCGCATGAAAACGTAACAAACAAACGTACATTCACATTTATAATATCATATTAGCGACTAGTGCACAAAAAAGAAAAAGTATCAATATACAAATTAAAAGTAAGTATGTATTCATTGATAATCTAACTAATATTATAAAAGAAATGGTTTGGATGGATGGACATTCAACGCTAGAACGTCTGAACAGATCTCGACATTTGAAAGAGCAACATATACCTATATAGGCACTAGCAATTTAACATAAAAATCGTACGGTATTAGCTACAAGGTAAGTTTTTAACCCAGAAAATGTACAATACCCTTAAAACAGATTTCACTCAAAGTAGAAGATAATACCATGGTATAACAAGTTTAATGTCAAATAATTAATGAAAGAATTCCAGTGTTTATTTAGCTAATTAAACATCGGCAACGAAGTAGAAATAATAAGCAATTAAAAGTAACACCGCTGTTAAAGATCGATTGGTTACAGTTAGGCTTGGAACAAGCAACTGAGCGGTGACGCATCGATCGCGGAGGAAGACGATCATACGGTGGTACAGCTATGAGACGAAAGTATGACGATTTCTTTGTACCACGTAAGGGTAACAAACAAACGTGCTTACAATTCCAGAAGCATCACAAGCACGTTGCCGGCCAATCCTAATGTCAAAACAGGAATACCCAAGAGCTCTGACCACCTTACTTACCACAGGGATAACGCTACGAACGCAACGCTTAATTATTAACTTTTTATATGTAACTAAGTCGGCAAATAAGCTTAAGGCTCACTTGATGGCAAGCGATTACCGTAAGTTATAGACGTCTGTAATACCAGAAGTATCGCAAGCGCGTTGCCGGCCCTATCCCCAATTCCCCCCAGGAGCTCTGGTTACCTTACTCACCAAAAGGAACACAAAATTGCTTGAAAGCAGTAAAATTGGCATATTTAGCTGTGATCTTCTGTAAGGTACTACCCCAGTCGGGCTGCTCCATATTTTGAGAAGGTTTCCTACTCTGCCCTACCTCAGCTAAATCTTTATACAAATAATACCTATGTTATAGGGATTATTTGTATAAGAGGATAGATTAATAAATCGTCATAAATTTAACCAAAACAATAGTTTATAATGATGTTTAATATTATTACGGGCACAGTAACTGTAGTACGTCCGTCCGTCTGAGTCACGGCCGAGCTCTCGTGAATCACTGTGACACACATTTTCTTGTCACGGTGTCACAGCGTACTAAACCTTCTATTTTGTATTCCTTTATACAATAATTGATTGATTTTTATTTACATTTTTAAAACTATTTTCTTACGTTTATATTGTTTGTATTCTTGTAAATAAATAAAAACCTCAACGGTTCTTTGTAAGATGATTCGTTTTATAGAGGGGGAAGGGGAGGCTAGAGACTCGCACACAGCTTCGACCGCTGACGCAACAGCCAGTTTTGACAACTGTGTCATTAAAAAGTACTTGACTCATTTAAAAAATAAAGTTTACATTTATATCATACTTTTTATTCAAATATATAAAATTCTCGTGTCCCGGTGTTTGTAGTTAAACTCCTCCAAAACGGCTTGACCGATTCTCATGAAATTTTGTGTGCATATTGGGTAGGTCTGAGAATCGAACAATATCTATTTTTCATCCGCCTTAATGACACCGTTGTCACCTATCATCCAGCAAATAATTATTTTTGATGTTTAGATAGATATCGAGAATTGTAATTTAGGATAAATTTGTTACTTTAATAAAGATTAATTTATTAAACTAAATAAATCATATTTTCATTGTCTACAACGCTTTCGATCATAAGTAAATCCCCGCACACTTATTAGTAGATAGTTTGTTGACAAAACGTTTGCCGGGTCAGTTAGTAAACAAAAACGAAACTCGAAGAAATTAATGTCATGTGCATGAAGATATACACGTGTATATACATAAGTATGAGGAAAAATTGTCAATTCAGAAATTTAATAAGCGACGCTTCCCTCGCTTTCATAACCGCCAGGCGCCAAGTATTTCGTATTTTATATACAAACGAATAATTTTACAACTTTTCTCTATAAAAACGGTATATAAGTAATCAGATCACGTAAAAAAAAATATTTTCACTAACCGACTTCAAAAAAAGGAATGCGTATATACGTGACTATTATTTCGTTTACCTACGTTGTATTACTTGTCGCTGTAATTGAAGTCGGTTTTTTTCGTTTACGAGCAAACAATTGTTTAATATGAAGTTTTAAGAAAATAACAAAAATGTTTTTAGGCAATATGTTTGTTGGCTAGGTTTGCTTTTAAATGTTTGTTCCTCTACTCATAAAAAGCATTTTTAATAAAAGGTTTTCTCTCTTTTAAAAATATATTTTAATGTTATAAGTAACGAAGTATCAATCTCTAAAAAATATTTAAAAAATCTTAAACAATAACCAAGAACCCACAAAAACAAGCAACTCTTATCCTCTTTCCCAGGACACATACAGCGTAAAAAAATCTTGCCAATATGGCATCATTGGTATTGGCAGTGGCTGGCATTGTTGGCATCGCCGGTTACAGATAAAGTGGCAGTGTGCATTGACTGAGGGTGCCCGCCGCGCTGCGACGTCACGGTCGCAAGGGAGGTCGACCAGTGCGGAGATGAACACTCGTTTGTCCATATTTTGTTTGTTAATTTTTATTGTAAGTTGTTTTTTACTTTGTTGATCGAAAACTTTAAAAATTAAAAAAAAAAGTGTGCCTTAGATTACACGACTGAAGTAAAACTTTTCACGATAGGCCTGTACTGTGTCACACGAAACGTAACTGGCTATAAAATAAAGAGAGAAAGAAAATCTCTCTCTCTCTCTCTCTCTTGCTCTTTTCGCCTCGCCCTATCACACTTTTCGTAACGCTCACGTCACGTATTCACCACCTTACTGCCTAAGTCAAACCTGCATAAGGAAATTTTACTTAAAAAAACGTGAAGTAGCCATATATATAACCAAGATATTTGGCATATTTTATTTGTTAATTAAAAATTACAATTAACATAAATTTAAATTAAATTGTAGTTCGTTTGTCAATTCGCAAAAAATGGTGCAAATTCGCTTTATTTATCCTCAGTTATCGTACAAACTTCAATAAAGATTGGAAGGTAACTAAAAAGTCCCTGAAATATATTTTCTTAAATGTTGTCTATTTTTAAATAATTATAAATACAGAACCTTCTTATAGAGTTCCGCAACTGTGATACTAATAACCTTCACCACAATCGGATATAACGTTATTTAGAAAGCAAACAGACGAACCAACAAACCGCTAAATTATTCCATTAGATTATTTAGTGAAAGAAAGTACATTTCAACACTTACACACACCTCAGCCTATCGCAGTCCACTGCTGGACATAGGCCTCCCCAAGTTCGCGCCACATATCCCGGTCTTCCGCAATCCTCATCCAGCCTACACCGGCAATCTTACGTAGATCGTCGGTCCAACGGGCCGGAGGACGTCCCACACTGCGTTTACCAAGACGCGGTCTCCACTCTAGGACCCGTCTACTCCAACGGCCATCGGTCCTGCGACACAGATGACCAGCCCACTGCCACTTCAACTTGCTAATTCTGTGGGCTATGTCGGTTACTTTCGTTCTCTCGCGGATAGTCTCATTTCTAATCCTGTCTTTGAGAGAGACCCCAAGCATAGCCCGTTCCATTGCACGGTGAGCGACTTTAAACTTGTGGACCAGTCCCTTGGTCAGTGTCCACGTCTCGGCTCCGTATGTTAACACAGGCAGGACGCATTGCTCGAAAACTTTTGTCTTCAAGCATTGCGGAATCTTCGAAGTGAAGACTCGACGGAGTCTGCCAAACGCCGCCCAGCCCAACCGAATCCTCCTATCGGCCTCCTTCTCGAAGTTGTTGCGGCCTAGTTGGATAGTATGGCCTAGGTAAATATAATCCTGAACAACCTCGAGAAGGGTACCATCGACCGATACCGGTATCGGTATGACTTGGTTGTTAAACATAACTTTCGTCTTATCCAAGTTCATACAGAGACCGACACGTCGGTAGGACTCGTTTAGGCCGGCCAGCATTTGGCCTAACTCATCCAGCGTCTCCGCAAAGATGACAATATCGTCGGCGAAACGAAGGTGAGAGATGAATTCACCGTTGACGTTGATGCCCCGTTCCCCCCAATCCAAGGTCTTAATTTCAAAGTAATTGAAAATATCTATACCAATATATGATGATGAACAGACAGACGGGCGTCATAATATGAATTTGTGGTTCTGTTCAGTATCAAAATATTTATAATTAATTTCCATTTCATTCCAAAAAAAAACGAGTGTGGTTTAGGCACACGACTGAAATATAACTTAGGAAACGTAACTCTCATTAATACGGTATATAACAATACGATGGTGTAAAAAAATAATAATACATCAAATACTTATCTGTTGTATATCGTCATCCGTCAAATAGCGTTACCCACAACTGGCGAAAGAAGCCCTTAGTGTAAAGATATTATGAGCCGTTTCAAACTCTTTATGTATGATTGTTAACACTGTATTGATATTTGCATGTGTGTGTCATGTGACGTACGTACGCGCTTACAAACAAACGAATTGCTTATTCCAATCGTGTCCCCAAGGAAAGTGGAGAAGCTTCACGATTTGTGAGAAATTGTACATTAATTTATTACATTTTAAAACTTATTCATAAACCTATAAAGGTGATAATTGCTTGATCATCTGTTTTGTATTTGGTTGATAATGCACGGGCTATATACAGCGACAACGAAATCAATAAGCGCGATGGGTAACCAGCTGATCATTATGTCTGTCCCACGCATAATAAGATCACGTACGAGGCCGAAAAGTAAAACTAATATTATATATATAATAAATACAAATTTCGTATCAAAATATGCCAATCATGCTACTTGGTACAAAATTAGATTAATGATTAAGTTGCTTGGGTTTATTAATAGAAACTTACGTGAAGGATATAGCAATGAATTTGTAATGGCTAAGCAATGTACAAAACTGCTCTTGAAGCATACTTGAATATATATTTTTTAATTTCGTTTTAACAGTAACTGAGGTAGGGCATAGCAGGAATTATCCTGCTCAAAATTTGGAACAGCCCGACTGGGGTAGTACCTCGACCTTACAGAAGATCGAAGATAAATAATACTGTTTTCAAGCAGTGTTGTATTCCTGTTGGTGAATAAGGTGACCAGCAGGCTTACTCTTGAAACTCGATCCTGTTTGAAATTTAGGATTGGGATCGAGAACTTGTCAATCGGTACTCTTGAACACTACACTAGCGCACGATTTGACTCAATTGCAGTGGAATTTTATGTAACTAATAGAAATTGGGATTTCTCGATCTTATACATTTTTTGCACTCTTGACAATATTTTGACGTTGACTATCGACTTGGAAATCGTGTTTGGGATCGAATTTACTCGTTTCAATAAAGTTAACTTTTTAGTGTTCGATTGTGTATCTTAAAGTGTTTTTTATTATGATAATGGCGCGACTGGCGCTTATTTTTAACATATATTAACTATGTATACTTTTATATTATCAACAATATCACAATCACAGTATTTATTAAAATTAAACTAATTGCGTAACAATTAGTCTTTTATCCTCTTTTAACCTAAGGTAGCAATTTTTAAATATAAATCACAGTATTTATATCTCTAATATTTAAATATAAATCACAGTATTTATGTTTCTAATATTTAAATAGAAATCACAGTATTTAAGTCTCTAATATGTTTTAACTATATTAATAAACTTTTGTATTCACTGATTTAAGCTTAACACTGGTAAAATTGCAGAAATTATTACAGAAGTAAATAAAGAAAGAAGATAAGTTAATTATAAATATTTAATTAAGAAAATACGTAATTGAGATAATTTGAAATTTAGAAGTCTCAAAATTGCGTCAGCCATAAGCTTCTTTTTTATAACAACACTTATGCAGAATGTATAATATATCTTGCGTTTTTATGCTTAAAAAAATCAGTTTTAGGTTTAATTTAAGGAATTACAATATAAAAGATAATAATTAATTATTGGAGACACATTATAATTTAAAAAACATAAAATTTCATGAATTAAATTTTATTTTCTTATTATTTTTTATTATAATGGCTACACGAGAAACCGATCGTCAATTCGATTTCAATTTCAATTCAATTGAAAGCTCGATTTGGTCAAGAGTACCAAAATATTGCAGATTGGAACTGGAACTGTATTGAATTCGTGTTTTTGTGAGATTGGGATTGAAGTCAAGAGTAAGCCTACAGAGCTCCTTACCCCGCAACCTCGGTCCATGCAAATGAAAAACTTAATCCAAATATCAGTTTCACTACCTTCAATGTGTTACGCACTTTTACCTTAACAAATTAATTATACACAAATTTGTTTAACAAAACACATAACATTATCAAGTAAATTTAACATAAACATCTAATCCGACGTAATACATACAAATGTATGTGAGCATGTTTTAATTAGCTGTAACTACGAGTTACGTGTCTCGGTAACAACACATCTCGGAGGTAATCATAATTGTCGCTTACCAAATTGCATGTTTACATAACTCGTACACGCTTTCGCTCATCTAATTTTCACACAAACTACATGCATGTGCATCCATGAAACACATGCAGTTATGCTAGTATGCATTCATGAAAATCTTATTTCGTTTTCTAATTTATAGTTATTTAAAATTTTAAGGTTATAATTCATTTGGCGCGATAGGTAAAAATTATGAGAGTTATTACGATGCGCGCGCACACCGTCACGAAAAAAACCGACACCCATAAGTTAGCTAGTCAACGAAGAAGTTAGCAACGTGAAGTTAACTAGCCAATGAAATATAACTTCTTACGTGTGTACATAAGTACACACACATACTTTTTTGAAATGTTTTTCTATGTAAAAGAACTAATTTAATTCCTATCAAATCAAGTCTAATAAAATGTTTATTTCTTAAATATTATTTTGTATTGTTACTATTACTAGTACTTAAAACAGCCTATTATAAAAAAAGGCTTTTTTTTCAAATGTTACCGTAGATGAAATTTAAGAGAAACATCACATAAGCTAGCTTTGAAAATTCCCTCCTAAATTGTGCTTAGTATTTCTATCTAGGCGACGCTTATGCAGGATTCATAGTAACTAATATATCATAAACCAACCAATTAACGTCCCACAGATTAACCAAGATTTCTTAATATCGGACAAGGATTAAAGCCCTATAATTTACCACGCAACTGTTTTCGGATTCTTCGAAACATGGAAACCCACAAGGATAAACATTCAGATCAGAAACAATTTGTTTCAACTGTTAACTGTGAGATCGTATCGTTCGAAATTTAGAAATATTTTTGAAGTAAAATTTCTATATGCAAGCTTGACTGAGAGCGTTACTAAAAGTGTGATCAGGCGAAGCGAAAATAGCAAGAGAGAGAGAGGTGTGAGGTTTTCTGTCTCTCTCTCTCATAGCCAGTTACGTTACGTATACCTAAGACACAGTGCAGGCCTATTGTGCAGAAGTTGTAATTCAGTCGTGTGGTCTAAAGCACACTCGTTTTTTTGTAATAGAAAGCATGTTTATTGTGAAAGTTTATAGGCTGTATAACATCACGCTGTGATTCATAGCAACGGAGCACTAAATAATAAAACCGACCCATAAAAGCGCTGATCATACACTAGCTAATCATGTGAAATTTCAGTTCTTATACGTAATAAATAATCAATTAAAATCCATAAAATTACAGAAATTCCATCTCACAAAAGTCAATTTATATCACTCGTATGAGTGACACTAAACATAAATATTTATATTATATGATGTACAATAACTATAAAATTATTAATAAATCAGAGTTTTATAGACAATCACAAAATACTTTCCCGCTTCGAGTGTCATTGAACAACAACAGGACTGGCGTCTCGAGGAGCGATAAAACTAAATTAATGAGCAATATAGAAACTAATATCACCTTTAATATATATATTTACCTTTTTCTTTTAATTTCGAACTAAAAAAAGTGTGTGTACTTATGTACGCACGTAAGAAGTTATACTAATTGGCTAGCTAACTTCACGTTGCTAACTTCTTCTTCGTTGACTAGCTAACTTCAGAGTGTCGGTTTTTTGTGACGGTGTGCGCGCGCATCGTCAAAATTTACTCTCATCATTTATCCCTAGCGCGCCATAATAAGTATAACTTCAAAATCAAAATTTAAACTTTTTTTCTTCGAGAAGGATTCAAAAGTACTTCAGAATCGTCATTTCTTAAAGAATAATCACGTAGTCTGTAATGATATACATTCTGCTGAAGAGGATTGACAAGAAACTGAAACTATTATTTTCGTATAAAATACTGATGAAAATTTATATTCATACAATAAACTGACGTAGCGACTTCGCAATGACATATTTTTTAAAATTTGCAATAAAAATTTCGAGATCATTAATCGACATAAAATATAGCCTATATTTTAAGTTGGACAAAGTTATACACATTTGCACATATCTGTGCAAAATTTCAGAAAAATCGATCCCGGTTTCGGAAACCGGACAAACATCGTTACAAAAAAAAAAAAAACGACTTCAATTACATCGACAAGTAATACAACGTAGATCAACGAAATAATAGTCAAGCAACTACGCGTTATCAAAGATTACTCAAAAAGTAGTTATCAGATCTCGATAAAATTTATATGTGACCATATGATAAACATCAGCTTTCGATTAAATTAAAAATTATCAAAATCGGTATACCCAGTAAAAAGTTATTGCGGATTTTCAGGAGTTTCCCTCGATTTCTCTAGAATCCCATCATCAGATCCTGGTTTACTTATCATGGTACTAAACTAGGGATATCTCCTTTCCAACAAAGAAAGAATTATCAAAATCGGTACATGCAGTAGAAAGTTATGAGGTATAATACAACGTAGGTCGACGAAAAAAGCATCAAGTAAAAACGCATTATTAGATATAACTCGAAAATTAGTTGTTAGATCTCAAATAAATTTAAATGGGACCAATTGGCACACACCACCTTTCGATTAAAAAAAATTTTGTCGAAATCGGTCCACACGGTCAAAAGTTCTGATGTAACATACATAAAAAAAAATACAGTCGAATTGAGAACCTCCTCCTTTTTTGGAAGTCGGTTAAAAATTCAATCAATCAATGCCTATCATTGTCCTTACTACGAATTCGACTAGCCCTGCCTTCTCTCCCCCGGATCAGGAGGTTGTAGGTTCGATTCCACGATGTACTTATCTCTGCATGTCTATAGCCATCGAACTTAAACGAATGAATGAGTAGATCACAATAGTATAGATAGATGTTTTAGGTAACAAGTAATATGTTAAAATGCTTGAAGTTCGATGTTACACATTGTCTGTTGCTAGGCAGATTGTTATTTAATTTCAATTCAGCCTGCGCGGAGGTAGCTACGAGACAAGCGCCGATTTGCGACATCGTACACGTGACAGCGTGCGACAAGCGACAGCGACGCGACTCTCGCACGTCGCGACACGTAGGCCAGCAGACGATTACGTTTTACTGTCAGATCGTCTGATTAAACATGTCTGGTACATTAATAACCCAATACTTTAAATAGTCTCACGTCTTAAACGTTTATTTTTCTCAATAAAGATATAATCTCCTTAGTTGAAAGTTTAAAGTGGTTCCGTATACTTTTCTACTTCCTACTTATATTTCTATCTAATATTATGACTATCGTTTATCTTCATAAACTGGTGAAACAGGCCCTTAGGCCCATTTCCATACTGTTTAATATTGTAATATTTAAAAAAAAAATAGCACAAATAAAGCTGACATGTCAAGATTACACACAAAACATAATACTGAAATTCTTCATGTATCAAATATTACATGAATATAATAAGCTAGTAACTGACAAAACATTGATTTTAACAATGTGTAATATGAGTTATCAATTTACTATTTTATATTTATTTGTTATTGAAGACCGAATGATCGTCAGGCTCCCTGCGTACACGAGACAGTCTCGATTCAGCGAGCGCTCCGACAATTACGTTACGCAAACATCCGCGTTTACACCGAAACTTTGTATTCGCGGTACAGACGCACACGCCGGTGTTAATATACTATTTTAATTGCATAAGCCATTTATCGACGTACGGTAGACGCACGGACAATTTCTTTTTCAATTCCTACTGTTTACATATATATTTATATCATTACAGCCTTTACAGTCCACTACTGGACATAGGCCTCCACAAGTTTACGCCAAAAATAGCGTGAACTCATGTGTTTTGCCCATAGTCACCACGCTGGGCAGGCGGGTTGGTGACCGCAGGGCTGGCTTTGTCGCACCGAAGGCGCTGCTGCCCGTCTTCGGCCTGTATATTTCAAAGCCAGCAGTTGGATGGTTATCCCGCCATCGGTCGGCTTTTCAAGTTCCAAGATGGTAGCGGAACTATGTTATCCCTTAGTCGCTTCTTACGACACCACGGGAAGAGAGGGGGTGGCTATATTCTTTAGTAGCCACACAGTACATATATTTATATATTTCGTTCAAATTTTACAAATTTTAAAACTTGTTTTACATTACATTAAATGCTTAAAGAGTCGTTACAAATATTAATTCAATAACTAAATTTATGTAATTAATTTTACTTTTATATGGGCGAAATGCACCCAAGTGGATGTTGACTTTTAATATTACTTGGTTGCAATTAAATGCACTGTATATTAGCATACAATAATGGCGGACGCATCCTTCCTCACAAGACGCACGTCATATCTCAAGGAGCTGTCATTTCAGCCGGTTGGCTACGGTATGTAATAGTCCGCTTGTCCGCCCGTTATGTAAACTATTTATATACAATTGTACAGCTGAAGTGTCCACTCAGTCTAGTGTTTTAGTCTCGTACTAAAAATAACATAATCTTTTACTATTGTCTACGAAGTCAATTTTGCTTAATTCCATAACTAGCTGCTTCTGCGGTTCCATCCGCGTAGTTTCCAATCTCATAGGAATGTCAAGATAATAAGTAGGTTATGATATTAGCTATATATGTACCAAGTTTTATTACAATCAGTTTCAGTTCTTACAAGCTTTTGCATTTATTTTTAACCGACTTCCAAAAAGGAGAATGTTCAAAATTCGATTGTATTTTTTTTATAAAAAATAGTTTTCGAGTCTCGGTAGCTATTAGTTTTCAATATGTATTTAATATTTTTAACCGACTTCAAAAAACCAATTAGGTTCTCGATTCGACTGTATTTTTTTTAAGTATCTTATCTCAGAACTTTTCACTGGCTGGACCGATTTCGATGTTTTTTTAATTATAAGGTAATGCGAGTCATGTATTGATATTTAAATTCAATTGAGATCTGACCACTTTACTTTTAAGTTACATTTAATAATGCGTATTTAGTTGACCATTTTTCATCTACCGTCGTTGTGTTACACCTCATAACTTTTTATTGGGTGCACCGATTATGATGATTATTTTTTTTAATAAATAGTTGGTGCTTGTGGTATAGCCTCGTTTAAATTTCATCGAGATCTGATGAGTACTTTTTGAGTAATCTTTGATAACGCGAATTTACTTAGCTATTTTGTCGTCGTTCGTTGTATTACTTGTCGATGTAATTGAATTTGATTTTTTTTCCATTGCGGGCAAACACAATTAGTTGGATTCATGGTTAGTTTACAAAAATTATAAAAAAAAAATATTTACATATAAGTTTGAAATGAGATTGTATAATTATAATTTTTACGAAAATAACGTAGTAGGTATATAGAATTTATTAAAATTCTTACTCATGTTTGGGAAAACCTCGTCAAATGATATACCAATGTACAATTATACAAAAAAAAAATTAAAGATTTTGTATGAATAATGCAACATCTATGACTCTAAGTAACTTTTAAATATATGTATTTAATATTAACGTACGAGTGTAATAAAATAATTGAACGCTTATTCAAGTCATAACTTTTAATGCATATTTTAATTAATTCATTTCAAAATATTTTAAGCGTGAATTAGTCATAAATTTATACAAAACACATGTATTTAAAACAGTCGAGACAAGTAAACACAGTCAGCTGTCAGTTTCCCGTTTATTGTTTTTCGCTCAGCAAAACCGTCAAAGGTTACATCACTAATTGAAATTACCGCTGCACTGCTCCGGCGTAGCCTTCGTGTCCCCGAGATCGCCGGCTATTCTCAGTATATTAGTGGCGTCCTCGCCTTATATATATTTGTCATCCGACAATTATTTATTTACATATAGATAAGAAAAAATAACATCTTTTTTTTTAAGTTTGCTTAATTTATAGTAATATATAAATATAAAATCGAGCGGTAAGGTCCCACGTCCACTATTCGGTATCGCTTATATATTTCGATCGATAAAAAAATTATTAATGAAACTGATTGATGAACGCTAAAGCATGGTATCGTGTCAACACATACGAGACCCGACACCGCCAACACGAGCCATTGTGACAGCGGCCGTCAAACAATACAAAATATAACATCGACTTGTGCAGCGAAATATTAAAAAAGCTCGAAGCCAATAAAAAACTCAAATTAATTTCTCCACGGTTTCCTTATTCCAATTTACCTACATAAATGAATCATTGTCGTAACGACAGTCACGGAATCGAAACGCGCAGTTGCAAAATTTTCGGGACGCCGGGAGCAACAATTAAAAAAATATAAACTTACCGGCTCGCGTTCGAGTCGGACGGGACGGCTTATAGCACAGCACACGCGTTGGCACGGGTGTCGCGGTTGGCACGTTGGCGCGGTTGGCACTGTTGGCACGGTGGATCAGGGCGCGGCCATCGCGTGCGATCGCGTCGAAAGCTAAGGCGCGAGTGCGGGCCCGCGGTCGCTCAGGCCGAGTCGCCGAGTGTTCTGCGCGGAAACGGCCTTCCATGCAGCGCGACCTGCATTCTGCCGAGTGCGGATTTTGCGATCAGACTCATCACTCTGAGGTCGTCGACACCTACCTAATTTTCTAATTGCAATAATCAATGTATATCAAATACTTGTTTAATTTCAAGCCACGTGGGATATATTTTAGTGTTATTAATTTAAGTATTATTTATTCTTTAAGTATGCTTACTTTAAATTTAATTTCAAATTACGAAACCGTGTTATTTCAAATTATTTTACTTCTCAAACAATACCAAAATCCAAATTAATCTGAAACATAAGTGTTACACACAGCACCTAGTTATAACCAAAAAAATATACAATCGAATTGAGAACCTCCTTCTTTTTTGGAAGTCGGTTAAATAAAGCGGAAAGCTTCAGAGCAATCTCTGACTCACAAAGTTAATTTTGATAAATCGTAAATAATTTATTTATATCGAGCGGTTTTGTTAAGAATGTGGATTAATTTAAACAGTAAATCAACTCTTATACTAGTAAATATTTACATTATATATTGACATTAAATTCACAAATTATTTTAATAAAACAAACGTCAAAAATTACTATTTTTTCTTTACCCGTACAGGTTTTCAAATCTTTTTACCGTTAAACGAATACGGTTTTTGTTTTGCATTTTGACATTAACTAAAAATGTACCTTCCTAATTATCTGCTTAAATAAAAACAAGATTACATACAGAACACGAGATTATCTCAAATGCTTCATTTCTTTATTTTCACAACACATTAATTACCTACATAATATAGGTATTTTTTTTTTATTAAAAATAAAATAAAATAAAATAAAATAAATAAAATTTGTTACTATCTATACTAATTTAATCAACGACGACGCGTTGGCGCAACGGTCACAGCACTTGTGGTTATTGCGCTGGCGGTTGCGGGTTCGATCCCCGCACATGACAAACATTTGTATTGGCTATACAGATTTTTGCCGTGGTCTGGGTGCTTGTGCAGTCATTGTGGATCTCCCCACCGTGCCTCGGAGAGCATATTGAGCCGTTGGTCTTGGTCGTTATCATGTACACCTGATAGCGATACGATATACATCTGATTGGAGCAGCATGGTGGATTAAGCTCTGATCCTTCTCCTACATGGGGAAAGAGGCTTATGCCCAGCAGTGGGATATTACAGGCTGAAGTGTATACTAATATATAACATTGTAAAGCTGAAAAGTTTGTTTGTTTAAACGCGCTAATCTCAGGAGCTGCTGGTTCGAATTGAACAATTATTTTTGTGTTCGATAGCCCATTTTCCGAGAATGACATAGGCTATTTTTTCTCAAATTAAATCGTTTAAAGCCGCGGGACACTGCCATTGATAATATAAAACGTAATTCTTTTGTATATATCGAATAAGATAATTTGCGAAACATGAATTAAACAGAATGCTACGTTTTTTTTTTGACTTTTTTTTTATATCACTAGGTCGGCAAACCAGCATACTGCTCACCTGATGGTAAGCGATTACCGTAGCTTATAGACGCCTGCAACACCAGAAGCATCGCAAGCGCGTTGCCGACCCAATCCCCAATTCTCTCTGGTCACCTTACTCACCAACAGGAACACAATACTGCTTGAAAACAGTATTATTTAGCTGTGGTATTCTGTAAGGTCGAGGTACTACCCCAGTCGGGCTGCTCCATATTTTGAGCAGGAAATTCCTGCTGTGACCTACCTCAGTTTACGTATCAACAAATAAACATTATAATGTACCTAGATTAATTTTACTTTGTGTTTTCATGTTGAAAGTATAACTTCAACTATTGGTCGCCCAATAGACGAAATTCTACCATAACTACTTAATTTAAATTATAAGTTTGAACATAAAACAATAGAGTCGCTTATCAAGAATTGCTGAAAATCGGGATGTCTGACGCGAACTTGAGGAGGCCTATGTCCAGCAGTGGACTGCGATAGGGTGAACTGACTGACTGGCTATTACTTATATATTTTTTTTTTTTTGTTATAGCTTCAAATGATACATTTCAATGCTAAGCAAAGGAGTTCTTTCAAAACAACCAGAAGACTTCTTCTTCTTCTTAAGGGTTAATATGTTGTGTAATGGCTTTCCATAGTGCCATATAAACACAGGTGATTTCGCTGATGTCACGTAGAATGGAGAATACACGAAAACCAGAAGACTTATTCGCGATTTGGACACACTTTCTTCACTTCACTCAAAGGTCCCGTACTAGATTTAGAGTTAAAATAATAGTCCTAGCTCATAATTCACAAAGTAACAAGAGTGATACAAATTCATTATTATTTTTTTCGAGATACGATAAAAATAACATATATGATTCTAACAATATTTAGAATTCTCAATACATACGTCTGTTTTGTAACACAATCCCGCGCGGTCAGCTCGAGATGTCCGTGGGTATCGCTTACCCGGAACATGTGCATGTTGATACGAGCATCAGTTGAGGGTCTGCTTAGCGCGTGTGACGGCAGGCAGGGTTTAATGATGACAAATGGAGAGAATTACCTTTATTTAATAATGATCTTCAAGCTAAATCTTATCATTATGTCGCTTAATTTGTAGGAATGTTCACGTACCCATCTATCGAAAATTTTTAATATTATTCTAGGCGACTCGGCAAATGTCGTACGGTCATCTTTTTTGCGTGTGATGATATCGTTTTCTTTTTCTTTTATCTCACAACATGGAACACAAAAGAAGAATATCCTATTTGGTGTAGTTTAGAAGTTATGAGCGAACATACATTTCGACGACTCGTTTCTACTTTACCTTTTTACAAAGAATCTTCTTTCTCTACTTGTGTTTAATTTGCAGGACTCGAGTATGTTTAATAGTATACAACACTTTTAACTAAATTAATTCTAATAATTAATAATTAGTTAGAATCACACCATCACATCAGCCTTTCGCAGTCCACTGCTGGACATAGGCCTCCACAAGTTTACGCCAAAAATGGCGTGAAACCATGTGTTTTGCCCATAGTCACCACGCTGGGCAGGCGGGTTGGTGACCGCAGGACTGGCTTTGTCGCACCGAAGACGCTGCTGCCCGTCTTCGACCTGTGTATTTCAAAGCCAGCAGTTGGATGGTTATCCCGCCATCGGTCGGCTTTTTAAGTTCCAAGGTGGTAGTGAAACTATGTTATGACTGTGTTATCCCTTAGTCGTCTCTTACGACACCTACGGGAAGAGAGGGGGTGGCTATATTTTTAATGCCGTAGCTACACAGCATATATTAGTTAAAAGTATAACAAAATTTTTAAATCAATTAAATCTGAAATTGACAACTAAAATTAAAAGGCTACATCGAATTTTGTTACATATGTCAACACTCGAAGTCACCTTGACCTAACGACTCAACCCATCTTGACCTAACGACTCAACCCACCTTAAAACCATTTTCATCCAAATTTACACAATTCAAATCACCTTTGACCAGGTCGAGTCACTTCGAAAAGCATCGTTTCCAAACAATTTCGTTAGTGTTACGAGACGACGCGTGCGCGCCACGCTCCGCAGACGCACGCGACAGGCGCCGAGCCCGCTTCCAAAGAATGATACCACAATTTACGTAAAACACGCATACCTTAGAAAAAAACTTTAGATTTACATTACTTGGTATGCAAATATTATATAACCCCACGCTAGCCATTTTACTGAGGTAGGGACAGCAGGAAATTTCCTGCTAAAATAGCCCGACTGAGGTATACCTCGACCTTACAGAGGATCACAGCTAAATAATACTGCTTTCAAGCAGTATTGTATTCCTGTTGGTGAGTAAGGTGACCAGAGCTGCTGGGAGGAATTGGGGATAGGGTCGGCAACACGCTTGCGATGCTTCTGGTGTTGCAGACGTCTATGAGCTACGGTAATCGCTTACAATCAGGTAAGCCTTACGCTTGTTTGCCGACTTAGTTATAAAAAACGCTATAAATACAATATCTACTTATTAGGTACAAACAATCCCTCGCGATTTAACTATTGCTTGATGCAGCTGCCAGGTTTTTTAAATAGCAACTGCGTATTCTTTATTGTACATCATCAAGAGATATAAACAAAAGTAGTACAATTAGAGGAAGATGTACAAAGGCGGTCTTATGGCTAAAAGAGCGATTTCTTCTAGACAATCTTTGGGTACGGGACAAGGCTTAAAAAAGCGGTAAGGAAGTTTACAAATAATTGTTATATAAATTAGACTAAATTACAGTAGAATATAAAATTCTTACCGAAACTAAATTTCTTACTGATTCTTCTCGACAGAAACTACATTCTGATTCAGCGATAGTTTCACTTAAATTAATTTAATCAAAATTAATAAAATTATTATCTGCAAAATGATGATTTAAAAGTTCTTTTTAATGACTACTGAACAAAGTAATTTTTGAATTTGATTATTTAAGGGTCTATTTTATCCAAACAAAATATTATAATTAAGTTATGTGAGAGATTAATTGCCACTATTAATTACACATTCATTTCCAGTTTGTAAAAAAAAGCAAACCGAATTATAACTACATCAAAAGATAATAAAACTCATCGTAGTCCCAAATAGTTATCACATTCATACAATGTAATTAACTGATTGCTATGTAACTTTGTATGCAGATGGTAAACTAGAACTCACGACTACTTTGTATAAAGAACTTCCCACGGGATAGGGAAATACCAGGGTGAAACCGCAAGACGCCGCTAGTATTTCATAATTTAAAAGCATCACTTGATTGTTACGGGATACATTATTTTTTAACCGACTTCCAAAAAAGGAGCTTTGAAATTCGATTATATTTTTTTATGGACGTAACTTAGAACTTCGATGACTTTTTTTACAAGTACTTTTCGAGTTATATCTAATAATGCGTATTTACTTGACTATTTTTCGTCGACCTACGTTGTATACGCTTCAGCCTGTAATACCCCACTACTGGGCAGAGGCCTCTTTCCCCATATAGGAGAAGGATCAGAGCTTAATCCACAACGCTGCTCCAATGCGGATTGGCGGATATAATATTCCCTACTATGAGAAACGATCGCTATCAGGTGTATATGATAACAACCGGGACCGACGGCTTAACGTGCTCTCCGAGGCACGGTGGAGAGATCCACAAGGACTGCACAAACGCCCAGACCACGGCAAACACCTGTATGGCCAATCCAAATGTTTGTCATGTGCGGGGATCGAACCCGCAACGTACGTTGTATAATACCGCATAACTTTTCACCGGGTGTACTGATTTTGATGATTCTTGTTTTAACCGAAAGCTGATGTTTATCATGTGGTCACATTTAAATTTCATCGAGATCTGACTACAACTTTTGGAGTAATCTTTGATGATGCGTCTTTACTTGACTATTTTTTCGTGTACTTACGTTGTATTACTTATCGATGCAATTGAAGTCGGTTTTTTTTTCGTTTGCGAGCAAACACAATTATATGCCTAAACATACCTATAACAATAATTTAGACTTTAGACTTTACATTTTAATTTTATCTATTGTTATCGTTTTTATAGAATATAAATTAATCGCTTCAGTCTGTAGAGCATAGGCCTCTTTCCCCATGTAGGAGAAGGATCAGAGCTTAATCCATCACTCTGCTCCAATACGGGTTGGCGGATATATTCCCTACTATGAGTAACGATCGCTATCATTTATATTTAAAAACCTAAAGTTTATTAGTGTTAAACTATTCGTTTTGTAAAATGTATTTATAACTTTATCATACGCATATCGTTTATGTGGTTGACTTTTTTACGTATTATTCAAATAATTTACATTGTACATATTTTGTTCTTTTTACTTCAGTACTAATAATTAAATTGAATATTTAGTAAAGACACCACTTTAGAAATAAAAAGCGAATCATCAATGTTGGTACACCAAGTATAAAGTTAAAACACGTGTACCGACTAAAAAATACAAGAAAACAGAATAGAGAATACAAGACAATAGAGAACCTCTTCCTTCTTTTGTTGGTTATGCTGACCCTCATTATAATCTAGTAAATATGTAACTAAATACTTGATTAGCTTTCGTGATATCTCGTCTGGCTTCAAAAAACTCGTGCTTGCATTCCCTAATAAACAGGTAGGTATCAACTATAGTCACAGGTGACTATTTTAGATAGCTAATTTCACGGTCGGACTGGCGTTTAATGCGGGGAGATGAGCACACAACCTTCAAAGGTAACTCTCATAGTAAAATGTCACCTATAAATATTCTCATCGCTTGGGATATGGGTAAACAAGATTATAATTGAACAGAAGTAGAGCTAATTTTGTACATTGCATACAAAATAAAAAACAAGCATTGAAAATCTGAAATGTAAAAATAGATGTTGGCCGATTCTCAGACCTACCCGATATGCACACAAAATTTCATGAGAATCGGTCAGCCGTTTCGGAGGAATTTAAGTACAAACACCGCGACACGAGAATTTTATATATTAGATATTTTTGTATGTTTCAATTAATTAATATATATAGTTAAAAGTGATCACTTTTAACTATCATCATCATTACAGCCTTTACAGTCCACTACTGGACATAGGCCTCCACAAGTTGACGCCAAAAATAACGTGAACTCATGTGTTTTGCCCATAGTCACCACGCTGGGCAGGCGGGTTAGTGACCGCAGTACTGGCTTTGTCGCACCGAAGACGCTGCTGCCCGTCTTCGGCCTGTGTATTTCAAAGCCAGCAGTTGGATGGTTATCCCACCATCGGTCGACTTCTTAAGTTCCAAGGTGGTTGTGGAACCTTGTTATCCCTTGGTCGCCTCTTACGACACCCACGGGAAGAGAGGGGGTGGCTAAATTCTTTAGTGCCGTAGCCACACAGCACAAAGACTTAGTTGTAGCAGGAAAAAAAACTACAAGTTATTCTAATATATTAGAAAGATAGAAAAAGTAATTTGTTTGTATGGATGTGTAGAGTACAATAGAGTACAAATGAAATGTGTCTCAATATGTCCGAGTGAAAAAATAATTTTTAACAAAAAAAAAAACCGACTTCAAACAGGAAACTAAAAAGTGAAAAATAAATTTACTTAGTACAAAGTAATTCGTATTTTGATTTAGTTAATCAGAAATGATTAAATAAATATTTTATAATTTTGAAGTCGGTGCCAAGTAAAACAATAACTACTCTAGTATCTACTCGTAAGTTGTATTCAGTTTTCTTTCATAATTTGTTTCATTGACTATTAGGTTGAATACTGTTATTATTCTGTTATTGTTTTGACATATCTAATAATATTTTTTGTACTTGTTTGTTTTGTGTGTGTTGGTTTGTATTTGTTATTGAAGCCAGGTTGTTGTAGTATTTACTTGGCACCAACTTCAAAATTATAAAATATTTATTTAATCATTTCTGATTAACTAAATCAAAATACGAATTACTTTGTACTAAGTAAATTTATTTTTCACTTTTTAGTTTCCTGTTTGAAGTCGGTTTTTTTTTTGTTAAAAATTATTTTATTTTACAATTTTTAGTGATGGGTAGACCTAACAAGGATGCTTTTTCTCTTGTGTTGGGGGTCCGGAAACATACACAATACACAAGCACAAACACCCAGACAATGACAAACATCTATATGGCCAATACAAATGTCTGTCGTGCGCGGAGATTGAACCCACTAACGCCAGCGCAACAGCCAGTGCTGTGACCGCTGCGCTAACGCGTCGACATACTATGAGTAAAGTTCGCTATCAGATGTACATAATAACAACCGGGACTGACAGCCTAGCGTGTTCTCTGAGGCTAGGTTGGGAGAACCACAGGGATTAACAACTAGAGCGAAAATAAATATTTGTATAAACATAAATATCCACTCCGAGCGGGAATAGAACCCGCGACCGTCGGTGTTTAGGCGCCGCCGACACGGCACATGCACCATTATATCAAAGCGGTCGTCAAACAGCAAAAGGTAACTGCTGTAAATTGTTGAGAAATTCCCTCGAGTGTTTATGGGCTCCGTCATCAAACCTGGTCCTGCGACACAGATGATCACATAGCAGGTAATTGCTATAAATCGTTGAAAAGTTCCCTCGACTATCTTTTGTCTCCATCATCAGACTGTAATGGCACTTGTAACTCATATAGGTGCAAAGTTCTCATCAATAGAAACGAATTAAGTTCAAACAGCAGGTAATTGCTATAAGTCGTTGAAGAGTTCCCTCGACTATCTTTCGTCTCCATCATCAGACTGAAATGGCATATATAACTCATATATATGCAAAGTTCTCATCGATAGAAACGAATTAAGTTCAAACAGCAGGTAATTGCTATAAATCGTTAAAGAGTTCCCTCGACTAACTTTTGTCTCCATCATCAGACTGTAATGGCACTTATGACTCATACAGGTGCAAAGTTCTCATCAATAGAAACGAATAAGGTTCAAAAAGCAGGTAATTGCTATAAATTGTTAAAGAGTTCCCTCGACTATCTTTCTTCTCCATCATCAGATCGACTCCAGACCTTTATTAAATAGTAGTGCTTTATAGTACTTAATGAAAACATGATTAAATTTACTAGTCACCCTTACGATTTTTGAAAGTTTCCCTCGATTTCTCTGGGATCCCATCATCAGATCCTGGTTTCCTTATCATGGTACCAAACTATGGATATCTCCTTTCCAACAAAAAAAGAATTACCAAAATCGGTTCATAAACGAAGAAGTTATCTCCGAACATACATAAAAAAAAAAAATATATACGGTCGAATTGAGTAACCTCCTTCTTTTTTTGAAGTCGGTTAAAAAAGACTCCCCGGACAATTTAATTGTTAGTATACTTTGAACTTAAACTACTCCTACTATTTAACTAGTTTTTTTTATAAATATCTTACAAATAGTATGTAGTAAATTAATTCGTAATGCCTTGCTTCTCTGCTTAAAAACAGTCATCTGTTAGTTCTAGTTAAAAGATACGTTTGCCTAAGTTTCGCAGAGAATGTTTGACCCCTTTTTAATAATAAAT
This sequence comes from Melitaea cinxia, assembly GCF_905220565.1. Lineage (NCBI taxonomy): Eukaryota > Metazoa > Arthropoda > Insecta > Lepidoptera > Nymphalidae > Melitaea > Melitaea cinxia. The sequence goes on along the minus strand of NC_059398.1, from coordinate 18,408,709 downwards.
AATAATAATAATACCTAATTTCAGACTAGATTTTAAGTCCATATTGGGTTAGTACAACAAAACAACATTTAGAATAAAAAACAAAACAAAATTAAATTATTTTTAACCGACTTCAAAAAAGAAAGAGGTTACTAAATTCGACCGTATATATTTTTTTATGTATGTTTATTGTGGGTTTAGGTTTTGATAGTTCTGTTGTAGGTTTTGATAATAATTATTTTTTTTTAATGGTAAGAAAATACCCCAAGGGTACCATAATAAGGAAACCAGTATCTGATGATGGAATCCCAGAAAATCGATGGGAACCCTCGAAAATCGTAGTGACGACTAGTGCGTTTGTAAATTTTTTTCGTCTATATACGTTGTAAGTATTACTTATCGATGTAATTGAAGTCGGTTTTTATCGTAACACAATTATAATATACATTTATGAGTGAAAGGTCTAGAAATTAGATCAATAATTTTCAGTCATAACAAAATATTAGTTTGACACGTGCGATATAGTATGATGAAAATTATAATATTATGTGTCAGCAAGGTGCACGTACTATACAAAATCTTAAGTAACACAAGTACGTAATTATCAAAGCTTTCACTCACACTGCGGGTTTGTTAGGAATTGTTATTCTAGTATTTTTATATAAAAACAGCATTGTGAGTTTTTAATAAATTTATTATATATATTAGATATATAAAACTGCGTAGACGTCAAGCGGTGGCGCGACCGGCGCCTGAGTCAGCAGGTCGTTGACGCTGACTTGCATACAATTCTATGCAACCTTTTTTTTAAAGCTTAGCAGATCATTTTTATAGATTTCGTCCACTTCTACATTATAATCAATTCGTAAAACCTTTATTTACATAAAAACTTACAAATTTTATTTTATTACATTAATTTCCTTTCAAACTTTCAGACTCTGACCAATATTGAGTCAGATTATTAAGAATTAGCAAGAAACTCTTTCTCAGAATGATAAGCTTGATATTAAAATTTACAAAAACCCCGTTACCTATATGTGACTAATAATATAATATTTTATAGTAACGTAATGTATAAAGTATTTAATAGGCAGATATTACATATAATATAAATTATATTATTGTATAGTAATAATATACACCTACAAATACTTATATGATTTCACCTTCGTGAAATTAAATCTATTTTATGGATGAAAATTGTTTCATATTTATCTTTTATTATTATTTATTATTTATACTTTATTGTACACCACAAATATATTACAAACATAGCATAAAGATAGTTATAGACAGTGAAGTACATGGGTGGACTTATGGCTAATTAGCCATTTCTTACAGACAACCTAAAATTAAAAAGGAAACTTATTATCAACATTGGGTAGGTGGTGTAGATGTATAATAAACTTACATACAAATATCTATATTCTAATACTCATAGAAAATAAATAAATAAATAAAAAGAAGCATAAAAATATATATCTTTTGTAGTATATTCAAACATAAATCGCAAACGTGTTGGCTATAAAATTCCTGGCTATACTGTATTAGTGTAGATTAAAAATAAAATTTAGATTTTTACGTTCAATCGTAGATACACAGATTCAAAACCATATTTGAAATAGTTAGAAAGACAGCGAAATATGGTATGCTTCTAGCACAATTATTTTCAATTACAGATAAAAAATACTATAGTTTAAAAAAATGACAACCTTTAACGGAAAATTTATGAGACGTTTTATGAATTACACGCTATAATACTTTATTACCTATATCATAATTTAATTCATCGGTAAAGCATGACAATCTGTAACAATAGAAAGATTGTGTTTATGACGTCAAACGTATTATTTTGTATGATTCATTATGTAATTATGCACTTTGTCGCAGTTTTAACATATGCGACTGGTATTGTGTTGAAATATATATAAAACAAACCATTCTGTATTTTATCGGCTATTGGTTTGCGGTTTCTTTTTGACGTTGGCATGGTTATTTAATAACCGCTTTGGTGTAGTGGTGTGAGTATTCAACTAAAACACCGACGCTTTGCGGGTTCGGTTCCCGCTCGGGATGGATATTTGTATTTGTACAAATATTTCTTTCCGGTTAGGATGTCTATCCTTGTGGGTCTCCGCACCGTGCCTCGGAGAGCACGTTAAGCCGTCGGTCCCGGTTGTTATCATGTGCACCTGATAGCGATCGTTACTCATAGTAGGGAATATATCCGCCAACCCGCATTGGAGCAGCGTCGTGGATTAAGTTTCTGATCCTTCTCCTACATGGGGAAAAAAGGCCTAAGCCCAGTAGTGGGATATTACATACTGAAGCAGAAATATATATATATATATAATAAAAAAGTGTGTGTGCTCATTCACACATAGCAGAAGTGAAACTTCTGATGACTAGCCCGTTGGCGCAGTTTGTAGTGGCCCTGTTTTCTTCCGCGGGTTGCGGGTTCGATTCCCGCCTAAGTTTGGGTGTAATATTTTTATTTATATATTTAATGTGTGTTACTTGCATGTACTTACATTTAAAAAAAATTCTAACAGTCGGATGATAAGATATTTATTTATTATTTATTATTTCTTATTCTGAAAAGTAGCCTATGAGAGATTTTTCACCGAAAATATACAAATTAATAATTCAATACTGTCTAATGTATTCTATTTCATTCTCTCTAATACATTTATGTGTTTCGTTCTTTATCTTATATTTTCGTTTTATCGGATTTCAAATTACAACGATTCTAAAGAATTTTCAATTCAAAAAGTATTCATATAAATATTTTAAGTAATCAAAATACATATTTTACTTACAACTCAATTTGCCGCGCTACTTAATCGGGATTGGATAGTTTCTCTACCAAGGTAAAGATCTTTTTTTTTACTGTTTGTGGGCAAAGTTTATCCTACACACAAGTTACGAATACATTTCAATGACAGGAGTTAAATAGCTGGCCTGTTTTATTTCCAACCACTATAACTCTGACATTCCCATTAGGCTTCTTAAAAAAAGATATATTTTATAAAAATTAAATAAAATAATAGGAATATTAAAATTGTAACTCATTCCATCAATTATATTTTATAAAAATTAAATAAAATAATAGGAATATTAAAATTGTAACTCATTCCATCAATTATAATTCAAAAAATAATAAGTGTATAAAAGGAACATCAAATAGAATTGTATTTCAAAATGTAGTTAAAATTAATTGCAGCATATTTTGCTAACAACCTCCATCCCTCTCCTCCGGCGTTCGCGCGGCTCTAATTAATTTTAAATTAAATACAGAATTTAATTTAATAAAAGGCATTACCGTTTGTTCCATTTTGTAACCTAATTTAACCCTAGACGTTTATTAATATACGTACATTTAATATTACGTACAGTACTACGACTAGCCCGTTGGCGCAGTTTCAAGTTACCTCTACTTCAGGGGTTTTAGACTCTATTAATACCCCGAGTTAGGTATGATATATGTTTATATATAAATGTATTATTTATATGTATACACTAGCTGTGCCTGCGACTTTGTTGTCGTGGAATTTAACAAAAAGTTATAAAACAAATAAATTTCTAAAATAAAATTAGCCTATGTTACTCCTTATTAGATCAGCTATCTGCCAATGAAAGTCCCGTTAAAATCAGTCCAGTCGTTTCACAGATTAGCCCCAACAAACAGACAGACAGATAGACACAAAAAAATGTAAAAAAAAAATGTTATTTTTGTATATATAACGTGTATACATCCGTATGCATTTATTAAAAAGCGGTTATTTTAATATTACAAACAGACACTCCAATTTTATTTACTTCTATAGATTAATTTAATTTCTACGAAACTAATGTCTTATATCAGTCGGCTGTTAACTAAAACGTATGTATTAAACATATATTTATCATATTTATATTTATAAAAGTGTAGTGAGAAAATGAAAACGAAAAATAACATCAAAAAATAATTTTCTATTTCGTATGATTATCTTCATTCATTCGAACAAATCGAGCCCCTAAATATGTCAAACAATTTTCGTACCACGTATTGATTAGTACAAATCACATAATAACGTAATTGCAGTTATTAAATTTAGCTAATTTAGCCAATTGCACGAGCGGCATACTGCTGACGCGCGGACCACTTCTAGGGGTCATATTACTCGCATTAGCGCTAATTCAATCATAACAAGTACAGACGACTAAAGTTTCTTTTTTAGGTGAAATACATGTATTCGACAATACTTGCAAAACTTACAACTTTGGTAACCGACTTTATAAAAAGAAGGAAGCTCTCGTGTCGAGTGTTCCTTTTTATGTATGTTACCTACCTCATAACTTTATACTGGGTAATTCAATGATAAATTAGTTTATCTATATTATATTAAAAATGAAAAGTATAATAACCTCTGTAGACTCGATTTGACGAAAAAGAGTTTGATTACGGTTTCATTAAATTTTATTATTTATACTTTTATTTTGGATTTTCATTTAATATTGCTTTGTCGTCTATGATTAACCTGTTTAAAAAAATACACGTTGTGTTATTAAGTAACGAAACATGATTAAAAAGTCTACGTTTACCATAAAATAAGTACATATGAGTATCTAGTTTATAATTATTTGCATTCATTCTTCAGATGCGAGCAAAAGTTACCGAGGTTTTACAAGAGAGACAAATATCACTGACTTTTTTAAAACTGGTGCTTGTCATGTGGTCTCATTTAAGTTTAGTTATTCTTAAGAATATGTATTTAATTGAATGTTACCGTCTACTATATGACTTGTCGATGTAATTGAAGTCGCTTTTTTTTGTTTGCAATGAAACACAATTATTTAGTAAACAATTATGATGTATTATCGTGATTTGGGTTGTCTTGATAAAGTGGCTTCGTGTAGTACAGTCGAAGTAGATGTACAAATATTATAGAGCTGGAATTCATTTATTTGTTTTGTTTCAATCCGCTGAAAGTATATTCCTCCGGGATCTCTGCAAAAGCCGTTCGCGTTTTTTTTATATAACTAGATCGGCAAACAAGCGTACGGCTCACCTGATGGTAAGCTATTACCGTTGCGTATAGCGTGCAACACCAGAAGTATCGCAAGGCCGTTGCCGACTCTACCCCCAATATCCCCCAGGAGCTCTGGTCGCCTTACTCAACACAAGAACACGACACTGCTTGAAAGCAGTATTATTTAGCTGTGATCTTCTGTTAGGTCGAGGTAATTTCTCAGTCGGACTGCTTCAAATTTTGAGAAGGATATTTCCTGCTGTGTCCTTCCTCAAAAAGGCTTTGAGATGAAATTATGTGAATCCTATACTCATTGTGCTGAATTTTAAATAGGCTGAAAATGGTAAAAAACTTCTTTTTTTACATATTTTAAATAAATATTCTAACTATTAATTTGTTTTATTTACTTACTTTTAATTGTTACAGTTCATAATTATATTTAAGTCCAAACTAAATTTAAAAAGATAAGTAAATTAAAAAGAGGTTCAATTTTCTTATTTAACTGTCACATGTATGCATTTGATCATGTCATGATCTTCAGCAAAGTGTTGAGCCCACAAAGGTTTCCGAGTTGGTACGACCAAAAATAAATGAATAAATAAATAAAAAACGTAGCAACGCGCGCAGGGTACAGCTAGTAATTTATAAATTCTATCTCAGTTACAAGTTGCTTATTAAGAAAGTATATTAATTTGAATAAAAAACTGACCGACAAAAAAAATGACATTTAAAAGCGAAATATAGCGTTTTGTTACTTAATTATAATATTTTTACTAAATTATAATGAAATAAAAAATTAAATTAATTTTAATTATATCAAAAATGTTTTCTGCTAGCAACAAAACACATCTTTAAAAAAATGAATTATCAAAAACAGTCAACCATTCATAAATAGATGAGAAACACACAAAAGAAAGGAAAACCTATTTTTTATTGTACATTAGGGAGATATTCTAGTATTTAATATGTAGTCTCGATTAAGCCAATAACATCCCACAGCTGGGCATAGCCATTTTTCTCCATGTAGGAAAGGGAATGATTAATTCACCCTGCTTCACTACGCGTTGGCGGATATATTCCCTTATAATATTAATACATAATTATGTTGTCTACTGTACTAGTGTTTAGTATTGTGTAAATTAAAAATACGCTTAGTTTTAATAAAAAGGGACTTCCCCTTTTAAATCCAGATAAGCAAATTAACCAATAATGTAAATATTTATTTTATTATATTCAAATTGATCAGCTTTCTAACCTAAATTTTAATTACGCAAATCGTCTTACAAGCACATAAGCGTGTAACATTTACGTTGTAAATATAAAATAAGTAATTATTTATATTGCGATTATTTACAAATTATTTGTTATTTAAAATATTTTACTCTCTGACGCGACGACGCGTTGGCGCAGCGGTCACAGCATTGGCTTTTGCGAAGCGGTCGCGGGTCCGATATGACCACACATGTTTGTCATGTCTGTCGTGGTCTGGGCGTTTGTGATTGTGTATTGTGTGTGTTTCCGGAGCCCCGACACTAGAGAGAATCCCACTGGAGGCCATTGAGTTTCAAGCGTTCTTGTTATGAGAATCTTTTGGCGTGATAACGTCTAATAAATTGATGCGCACCGACTGCACACACGGAAAAGTGTCACGTTCCGCCTGAGTATGAGCGTGCAAGCGAGAGCACGGAACAAGCGATAGAGAGGCGCGATCGGCCCAAGCGTTAGCTTCTCGCTATATCTCTCTTCTCGCGTATCGTCAGAGCTAGCAGTTCGAAATAATTCAATGATAATAATTTAATTCAAATTATAAAGTATGCATTTCTCATCAATGTTTCTTTATGAGGTTATCACGTAAAACTATCGTCCGTAACCCGACTATACAGACAACTAATTTTTTAAAAGAAGCATGTGGGCTTAACTTTACAAAAAAATTCATAAAATTCGAAATTAAAATCTAACACAGAAAGCAATAAAAAACTACAGAATTAAATGCAAGTTTATCTTGTAAATCTTTAGAGAAATGATAAATCGTTATATAACAATAAAGATTGCTATTTTTCCCACCATTACAACGAGGATGTACATAGATTTATATTGAGTGCAATTGTCGGAGAATCTACTTGATCACAATTATTAATTAATATCGACAACTTATAAAATTAGCAACAGCGACTTAAAAGAATAATTTAAAATGTACGTGAAAACATACTTATCATTTTTAACCAACTTCAAAAAAGGAGGAGGTTCTCAATTCGACTGTGTTATTTGTGTCTTACCTAACGTTGTACTGGGTAGACAGATTTTGATGATTCTTCTTCTAATCGAAAAATGGTGCTTGTCGTGTGTTTCCATTTAAATTTGGTTGGCTTTTTATCTATCTACGTCGTATGTACCACTTAGATAGTAAATAAACGTGCAGTCCTTCAGACGGTAAGCGGCTACCATAACCTATGAACCTTTGCAAAAGCATGAGTCGCCTCCCCCATTAAGGCAGTGCATCTCCTGGACCTCTGGCTACCGTCGTAGAAAAACAATACTTGAGATAGAATTTGAGAAAAATTTCCAACAGTATCTTACCATATAACTTTAACAATTTCATTCATTTGTGTTGATTCAGATTGTAACATCCCACAGCTGGGCATAGAATTCTATCTCCATGTAGGAAGAGGTCGGAGCTCAATCTACCACGCTGCTCTACTGCGGGTTGGCGAATAAATATAATGAATTTATTAATAAAATATAATTAATAAAGACATAAAATTGTAACTAAAAATTTTACTAATTGGACAAGACAAAGTTTTTAAAAATTCATGTTTACGGTGTCACGTAAAAAGAAAGCTAAAAGCAATGAAAATAACAATAATAAATAAAATACCTAATGATGATGATGAGATCCCTACGCGCAGCATCCTGACCGCTACTTCTCAGAAATGATTGAAGTGTGAATCATAACTTCACAGAACGATCCACAGCCCGCGGTCAGTTTTATTTATTTATGATTTTTTTTTTCCTTATAAATGTTTAGTTACCTTGACATACCAATAATTTCGTATTAGGTATGTGACTGAATAGGAAATATTTAAGGAAAATGCGGCATGTGTGAATTTAAGCAATAAATCTATGAAATTGTACAATAGATTTAAAAATCGTGTATGCTGTACAGATGTTTAGATTTAATAATTCTGATAGAAAGCCATAATTTTCTTAGAAAAGAAAGCTCTTGCCAAGCTAGAAAGAACAAAATAGAAAAACTGTTTTCAGGAATTCCGGCTTTGCCATCAAGAACTACAGTACATACAGTAAACCTGTGTGATGTTGTTTTCAAACAGTGTTGCGTTAGGAGTACGGTACAGCCATGGTACAGCTTGTTTTTATCCTATTTTCATAAAAAAAGAGGAAAGAGAGAAATATTATTTTTAGAATTTTTAGTACCATTTGAAATGCCTATACTAATAATTATTATAAAGCTAAAGAGTACGTTTGTTTGATAAAACGCCCTAATCTAAAAAATTATTGGTTAGAATTAAAAAAAAAAAAATTGGTTGCCTGTAAAGTCGGTATACGGGCGAAAGTTTTACGTGACAACGACTTTGAGTGGTAAAATAATTTTAATGTGAATATTCATTCGTATAGTAGGAAGAAGGATGAAATAATAGTAACAATTTAAAACATTTATTTATACAAAGAATTATATTTAAAACATTAATTTATACAAAGAATCTCGCACTGAATTTCATATTAACAAAATTTTATTTTTACCTTTACACATACATACGTAATTATATACAAATATACATACAATAACTTGCAATACATTTGCGTACAATGAAACAGCGTTTACTACAACTTAACTTGTTCCTATCTGAGTGATTTTGCCCGAGTGGAAGGGACGCGTGCCTCTCACTCGCTCTCATTGTGAGCGCATAACGTGAGCGGAGCGTAACGCAGTTTCTTGAAGTGTCACCCGGCAAACCAATTTATAAGACGTTGTCACGTCAAAATGTTTTTAGGTTGGATAGTCCATTTCCCAAGGAAAGCTACAGGCGGTATCAAACCTTAGTACGTTGTTGCCTCAAATTAACGCTATTTAAACCGCGGAGCACAGTTCGTGCAAATTATAAAACACCAAAACTTTTTAATTTTGTTACTAGTAGTCTGACGGTACAACTATACAATAAAACTATACAGAACTGCAGCACACACAGTAACAAAGACACAGCACAACATCGTAATTTTGGTCGGTGGACTCACGTCTGCATCAGAGACACTAAGATAGAATAATTGGTTTTCTTAATGTAATCCGCAGTAGTGTAGGTACAAAGAACTAACAAAAATAAAAAATCTTTCTAATAAAAAAAACTGTACAGGTCTAATATAATCATGACTTCACTAAATTATTATTTTTTACGCCATCCACTAAAAGTTCATCCTCAAATACAAATTAGTCATTTCTTAAATATTGTAATGTAAATAACGTAAAAACTCCGAAGCGTTAATAACTTGTATTAAAACCTTTTTTGTTGACATTCCATTGGACACTCGAAGATAATTTTAAAGTATCCGTCCCTAATTAACAAAATATTTCTACGCGTTATTTAAAAACGAATCATTAGATATTAAAAAAAATTACTAAACAATTTTAACGAGTTTAAAAAAATACATACTTTAATTTACATCAATAAGTAATACAATTGAAGTAATTAAATAAATATTAAATTAAAAACGCATTATTAGATATATTCCTCGAAGTTACTCAAAGGGACCTCGATCAAATTTAAATGGTACCACACTGTGGTGCTTGAACCAGCTTCTGATTTAAAAAAAGAATCATCAAAATACAGCCAATAAAACGTTATAGATCAACCAAAACAATCGTTGAATGTTCTCAAATTTCGGACTGGTTGGTTGGAATTATTAAAAAGTATAATATATTGCGTCTTAAGTAAAAAGCGTATGTACATGCATAAAAATTACCGCTGAGGACAGGATTCGAACCTGCGCGGGTAGAACCCATTGGATTTCAAGTCCAACTCCTTAACCACTCGGACACCTCAGCTGTGAAGATTTTAATGAAATTACAAAACTTTATTTAATATTGGTATTTATTCAAGTGTATTCCAAAAATAATATTTGAATTGAAGAAGACATGTTCTGTTTTACGCAGCCATAACGTCACTACGTCCGCGCTAATTTTCTCTTGTTGTGGGATAGTACCGTAGACTTACAATGGCGAAATATGAACATAAACTATTCGTCAAGGAAGTAAACCATGTGCCAGCTAATTCATTCGTGAAGGAGAAATTTGAGCAGCGATCCAAGCCTTTACTTGTCACTCGACGCTAAAACGTGTGAAACAAACACAAGTGTTGCCCTACGAAGCTAAGCCTTACTATGTGAACTCACGAAAATTCTTATTAAAAAAAAAGAAAAAAAAGCAATTTTTTTTTATTTCATATGGATACACCAGCGATAGCAGTATAGTTATTAATAATTATTATTACCCTGTTGTCTAGTCCGAGTACAGTTACCATTACACGTGTACACAACATTAGGTATTTGTTCGGTTAAAACAATAAATCAATCAGCAAGCACACAAAATAATGATAATAATAAATAGCAAATAGTTAATTAAAAATTCTTGGATTACAGAATTTATAAAAAAGAAAAGAATTATAATTTATTTACACAAATTGTAATTCATTAGAGAGATATGTATTGATCAAAGAAATAAATTATTACGATTACAAGTCACCACTATGTATGCAAATATAATTTTCTTCTTAAAACTAAACAGTGTCATGAAAAATGTCAACGTCATGGTCAGTTAAATTATTATAAGCTTAATAATTCTATTAATTGGGGAGAATTGGCCTAGATTAGTCTTAGAGAAATTTCATATTATATTCAATTTTTTTAAGACTAATAATAAAAATATGTCTATCGAGATCTATAATTTGTTCTCTTTGATTTCGGTGTAATAGTGTCCAGCTCCAATGAAATTCTATTTGATTCAATAAAATGTTTTTAACTGAGGTAGGGCACAGCAGGAATTTCCTGCTCAAAATATGGAGCAGCCCGACTGGGGTAGTACCTCGACCTTACAGAAGATCACAGCTAAATAATACTGTTTTCAAGCAGTATTGTGTTCCTGTTGGTGAGTAAGGTGACCCGAGCTCCTGGGGGATTGGGGATTGGGTCGGCAACGCGCTTGCGATGCTTCTGGTGATGCAGGCGTCTATAAGCTACGATAATCGCTTACCATCAGGTGAGCCGTACGCTTGTTTGCCGACCTAGTGACATAAAAAAAAGAAAAAAAAATATTTGATGAAACTGTTATTAAAACATTCTATGTATATTACGTCACGTGAGTCCTGAACGAGTAATTAATGAGAAATGGACCTTTAGTACGACTTCAATATCGGGAATGCATCTCAATGATGCATCTCAAGCAAATGTAACGCCTTAAGGCGCTGCATGTTTTCGTGTACCATCATTCAGATCGGCCCTGCGACCTGAATGCTTTATGCGATGTTTATACAAACTGACAAACTGATAGATGATCACTAATGTTGCACATCTCGACGCGATTCTACTCCTAATGGAAAAGTCTTTATTATTGACGTAATATTTAGTAATTTAGAACTTTAGAGTCAGAATAAGAAGGGGCGCTAGATCATTTGAATGAAACCAAACTACCCAATCCTTTGTTGATTAGACTTAAATATTATGTTTAAAATTTACGATATTTGATCGTAATCTATATATTAATACGTGAAGCAAAAGCTTTGTACCCGTTTTTACGAAAATCGCGCGGACGGAGTATTAAATTTCGCACACTTGTAGTTTATATAGAGAAGGAGTACAGACTGCTAATATTTTTTTAATTGTGCAAAAAAATACAATAAATTAATTAAATTCTTACTTAAAAATCTTCTTTAAAATTCTTCCTCCTCTCTTCCCGTGCGTGTCGTAAGAGGTGTCTAAAAATCTAGATGGGCAGCAGCGTCTTCGGTGCACCTTCGGGTAGCTATATTAATTAGTCGGATGTTACTTATAAAACAAGCATTAAATTCCACTACCACTTTGGAACTTAAAAAGCCGACTGATGGCGGGATAGCCACCCAACTGCTGGCTTCGAAATATACAGGCCGAAGACGGGCACCAGCGTCTTCGGTGCGACAAAGCCAGCCCTGCGGTCACCAACCCGCCTGCCTAGCGTGGTGATTATGGGCAAAACACATGAGAGAACTTGTAGAGGACGTACCTACGTCTAGCAGTGGACTACGATAGACTACAGTGTGTGTGTGTGTGTGTGTGTGTGTGTTTGTGTGTGTAAATTAATAAAAAATAGATTACACACACTATACCATGTACATATTTTACACACACGCGCATAATATTATAGTATTTTTTTTCGACCACAAGCCGACCACTAGTGATATTAATACTCGATCTTATTTTTTTTTTTTTTTTTTTGTTTATTTTAATTAACTTTCAAAACAAAAATATTAATTATAATAATTATATTATAAACATTTTTGAATATCATATCAAAAATTGACCGCTCCAGCGGGATTCGAACCCGCGTCTTCGACATACCGTGTCGACGCTCTAGCCAATTAAGCTATGGAACGATATACTCGCCAGAGCGAAACTTTTGATATGATGATTTTTACTTTCGGTTTAAGCGAACCGTGGCGCCGTCTATAGTGAGTTCTTTACAGAGACTCGTAACTATTCAAAGTTTCATATTACAATGAAAATCTTTGACAGGAGACGACACCATGCTATTTTTAATATGTACGATTTTTATTTTTGTGTTACCCACAATTAGGAATTCTAAACATTTTTGAATATCATATCAAAAATTGACCGCTCCAGCGGGATTCGAACCCGCGTCTTCGACATACCGTGTCGACGCTCTAGCCAATTAAGCTATGGAACGATATACTCGCCAGAGCGAAACTTTTGATATGATGATTTTTACTTTCGGTTTAAGCGAACCGTGGCGCCGTCTATAGTGAGTTCTTTACAGAGACTCGTAACTATTCAAAGTTTCATATTACAATGAAAATCTTTGACAGGAGACGACACCATGCTATTTTTAATATGTACGATTTTTATTTTTGTGTTACCCACAATTAGGAATTCTAAACATTTTTGAATATCATATCAAAAATTGACCGCTCCAGCGGGATTCGAACCCGCGTCTTCGACATACCGTGTCGACGCTCTAGCCAATTAAGCTATGGAACGATATACTCGCCAGAGCGAAACTTTTGATATGATGATTTTTACTTTCGGTTTAAGCGAACCGTGGCGCCGTCTTAAATTAGCATGGTGTCGTCTCCTGTCAAAGATTTTCATTGTAATATGAAACTTTGAATAGTTACGAGTCTCTGTAAAGAACTCACTATAGACGGCGCCACGGTTCGCTTAAACCGAAAGTAAAAATCATCATATCAAAAGTTTCGCTCTGGCGAGTATATCGTTCCATAGCTTAATTGGCTAGAGCGTCGACACGGTATGTCGAAGACGCGGGTTCGAATCCCGCTGGAGCGGTCAATTTTTGATATGATATTCAAAAATGTTTAGAATTCCTAATTGTGGGTAACACAAAAATAAAAATCGTACAATTATATTATAATTATAATAATTCGGTATTTTAAAAATTCCGTCCGCCATAAGAAAAAACAAAACAAAAAAAACCGTAAAACAAATAAAAAAAAAATAAGCCGTAAGCATAAAACTATAATATACGTATGATTTGTTTAAAGTATTGTTTAAGTATGTAATTAAGCTAGCAGAACGAACTGTTTTATGTAGCTAACGGTACCTTTATTGATTATTACAGCTTACAGCGCAACTACTGAGAACGAGTCAATACGAATTAGTTGTCAATGACTACTGGCTTCTGCGCTAACGGTCACAGGTTCAATGCTCGCGAGTTGCAAATATTTGACTCGATATTTTATCGCCGTTTGCTTCGTATCTGCTAATTTCTCAACAAATAAGTACAATATAAATCAGCCTTTCTCAAAGTGTGCGATAACGCCCCCTTGTGGGCGCTGCAGGCCTAAAGAGGGTAAGAGACTCAAAAAAAAATGGTGACGTTATGAAGAGGCTTGGGGGGGGGCGATTTAAATCATCCTTCACATTCGTTTTTATACTAGAATCGATTATGTTTGTTTTATTTTGAATAAAAGATCTCTGTCCAAATACTATAAAGTTGCGATTCAATAATCATTCTCATTGGCAGGTGTAGCCCGTAAGAGTTAACTTGAAACCTGAGCGCCGCTGTGTACTACCGACTGCGCTCGGGTCTCAGGGTTATAGTAAAAGTCTCGTCTAGAATCAATGTTTAATCTCCGCTAATACATATAGCTCGAGGGCTAAGCGGGCAGCAGCGTCTTTTGTCTTCTTCTGTGAAAGCCTAAGAGTAACTATTGTGTGAGATATCTTTATGACTTATGTGCTGGTTAAATATCCTCATATATATATATATATATATATATACTAGCTGTACCCGCGACTTCATCCGCGTGGAATTTAACACAAAAAATATTGTTCAGTTAGCAGAGTTATGAAATGAAAAATTTCTAAAATAATGTAGCCTAAGTTACTCGTTATTCCCAAAAATTCGAAAGTCCCGTCAAAATCGGTCCAGCCGTTTCAGAGATTAGCTGGAACAAACAGACAGACAAAAATTGTAAAAAATGTTATTTTGGTATACGAGTATGTACCGCGAATCCATCCATATGCGTTTAGTTAAAATCGGTTATTTTAATATTACAAACAGACACTCCAATTTTATTTATTTTTATAGATCACATTAGAACTGATGATAAGCAGATGCTTTACAAAGACAGTGTACGTGTGACAGGTCACAACCAGGTTTTTTGGGTTAGAATGGGTTTAATAAAAACCGAAAGGTCGATTATTTAACAAATCTTTTAGATATTTAAGAGAATAGTAATAAGAAATACCATGTCGGTATTCTTATAATAAGAAATCTTTTCTGTACCCTAATATTTACTAAAAGTGGACATTCAAACTATGTTACGAGTACGTTTGACGACATTGAGTATAACCAGACGTTTGCCTTTTAATTAGTCTAGAAATCTGTCACGTTATTATGATTCACAATGTATTATGAACATGATTCACTACACGTAAAAATTGGCAATTTGGTGTTTTAAAGTTTTTTTTTTTAACTATTTTTTTAGAATATATCAGGACATTCTATTGCCTCTGTGGTATCTGTAATTTAGGATTGCGATTTTTCGATACCTGAACGCTACTTTTTTATTTATTTATTTCAAGACACTGAAAGTGAATCTTTAATAGTACTCGTAAAACTAATTTTTAACATAATGCGTATTTTTTGATTATTATACATCATTTATCTGTATTATATATCTATATTACATAACCTTACTTACTTTTAAATATATTCTATATATATTTTAAATAATGAAAACATTTTGAATATGCAAATTTGTTGTAGGTACCTACCTAATGAAATATAAAAAAAAAAAACAAATTCGGAACCAACTGCTAATTTTCACCTCTATTCTCCACAGCTGAGGTGTCCGAGTGGTTAAGGAGTTGGACTTGAAATCCAATGGGTTCTACCCGCGCAGGTTCGAATCCTGTCCTCAGCGGCTTTTTTATCTTTTATGCATACCTTTAACCTTTATTCCTTTTTTTACCTTTTTTTATTAACCTTTTTTTCACTTGTATTATTTTAAAACTCAATTAAAATAATCGTAATGTTATATAGTAATTTTATTAGTATTGATACCACATAATAAAATTTGCATATTTGTCCTAATTCCGAGAGTATACACAAAGTGTTAAAGGAAAAAGGGCTTTCCTTTGCCTAAACATTAAGAAGTGTTCAGGGTAGTTCAGAGATAGAAGCAGGAAAACTTAAACAGTAAATTAAAAAAAAAACGCATTGCGTTACAAACTTTTAATAATAGTAATAATATTTAGTACAATATAACCGTAGCAAAGTGGTTTTTTGCCGTCCGGGGTCCACCGAAAATTTGCCGCCTCTACCCTTTTTTTTTACTAAATTAATCTAACACACTCATCGCAAAAAAAGATTATTATGTTCATCAACCAACTTCAAGAAAACCTAATTTTCACCTTGACGAAAAGGAGGAGGAATTTTTTTGTCAATTGATAAAATCGTGGTGATTTTATCGACCCTCTTTCGCATACGTCCCGGGGCCATGTCTCCTCGGTAAGCTAGGCAGAATATAATCTTTTATAAGACTGACACTACCTTTTCTACAAATTCATATTATTATTTTTTTCAGCGCCGTACGTGTCAGAATAGTACCCAAAGATTGTTTGGAGCTAATTGTTTTTCTAGCGATAAGACCGCCTAACAACAACGTTCTTGGTTGCTAATAATTCTGATTTATTCCTTTCTGGTGTATATCAAAAAAATATTGTTATTTTTATTATAATGGCTAAAGAAACAATGCAAGTTTTTGAATAGATATATTTGCTGAGAAAAAAGGTCAGGCGCAGTCATAATAGTCCAAATTTTATTAAACTATGGAGTGTAGAAGAAAGGAGCACCATCTTATATGAGAATTCAGCTGAAAATTTTCTTCTTTTTTCAACACTCCATATAATAAGCCCATGATGACGTCAAAAGTTGATTGATTGATTGGTTTAATGCTCTCGGTAGAGAGTACTTTAATCTTGGTTTAGCTTTCAGTTGTACCAAAGTAGCACGGTTGATTCCGCCAACGTCACGTAGAGTGGAGAAACGTCAAAAGTTATTTACCGCTGTCAAACCATAGATCAAGTAAAAAAAAATAGATAACGCACTTAGAACAAAAAAGTGAAGCCACTTTTTTAAATATGTGTGAGTGAGTGAAGTGTTGACACTTTTTAAAAAAAGTCCCTGAAAATTTTATTAAATGGGATTAAATACAATTAATTTAATATAGGTAAAATGGGTATGCGAAAATAAAAATCTGTTTATAGTTTTAAATATATTTACTCCTTTTTTTGCTTCAAATTGTTAAATAAATCTATTGCAGCCATGTTTTGATTTAATGAATTATATAAATGTATCAATAAAAATTGCGTTTTTAAGTAATTGATGATTCCTCTGAAGGGCAAGTTCCTGTTTTAAAGACGTCTAACTCTTTGCTGTAATGATTTAATTTTTTTACATTTTTTTTAAATAAAGTTCCTTTTTTTTAACTTTTCTCTTAGTTTATGTTTTCTAGGTGTATCAAAGATTGAATCTTGGTTAACGACTAATTTTAGACTCATCCGGTAGGTCCTAGAACAAAAAATTCAACATTAAAATACCTAGTAGTAAGTAGTAGTATATACGTGATGGTACTCTGCGAAGTCCACGTTTTGTACCGTACATGTCAGCTTTATCAAAATGGTTTGAACAAACCACACTAGATGAGGATGGCTGTCGTTGTAGTTCATTTCAGCTCAGTCGCACAGCAGCTACCTATTCTATCTATCTCCTATTAAAATATTCGTTGGAAACCAAAAATCATGATATTTAGT
This sequence comes from Melitaea cinxia, assembly GCF_905220565.1. Classification (NCBI taxonomy): domain Eukaryota; kingdom Metazoa; phylum Arthropoda; class Insecta; order Lepidoptera; family Nymphalidae; genus Melitaea; species Melitaea cinxia. The sequence goes on along the minus strand of NC_059398.1, from coordinate 18,391,163 downwards.
AGTAAAATATGAGTAGTCAATTCACAAATTTAAACAGATACAAACGAGTTAAAAATTCATATTGACTTCAATTTAGGTAAAACATAAAATCACACGATAAAAAAAAACCACAATAATGATGTCCACTTTCTACTTAAGTATTTTTCTATGATTGCCTACAATTTACTTACCCGCATTTTGGGCTAATGGATATAAAAATTACTGGTAACACTCCCTCGGTACGTCATTTCGGAACATCCAAATTATAAGTTCCGAACAAAGAGCAACACGGAGGGGAGTAGCCATGTACAGGCGTTCCCCTCTGTCAAGGTATAAGGCCAAATGGCCATATGCGTACAATAAAACTAGTTGCAGCCGCACTGATCACTAGACTAAATCTAGTTGCGCGATTGAATCAACGTCCTTCAAAAAATGCCAAATTGTTCTGTTTTTTGCTTCAAAAAAAGATCTGCCACGTCAAATTTACTAAAACGTGGCGTTACATTTCATACGTAAGTATTTTTTAATCACATTATTACTTATATACTACTTTTAAACCTTTTTTAAACTTAAAAATTACAAATATTATCGGTCGTGTTGACTCGATTTGTTTACCAACATAGGCCGCTCGCCCTCATACAATATGCGGATCGGTCGAGCGACTGATCGGAGTCTATTTCCGAGAAGTCACTGTCGCCGAGCGATAGTGTTGTTACCGGTTTTTTTGTAGATAGTTATCGATAAAAACGGCAAAGGCAAAAGAGGTGACAGACATTTTTGAGATCTTGATTTATTTATAATATAATATTGCTAGCTTTTTTTAATAAACATAGTTATATAATAAAATTGCATTAAATTAAATATAATACGCGTATTACGAGTATTAATACATTTTACTAGAATTACCTAATGTGAACTTCGACCATAATGTTTTATATAAAAATTTGGCAGGTTTTCTGAAAATCCAAATTTAAGGGATACATGGAAAAAAATTGTAATAACATACAGACCTGAACGCCCACAAAAAATAGTGTAATTTGTTCAGATCATTTCAATACCACTAACTTTCAAGTGTTGGCGAACAATAGAAGGATTAGTCGAGGGCACCAAACCAACACTAACGCCACACTGTTTTTGTCCCGTAAGTTTTTTTTTTTTTTTGTCTCATGTACAAGGTAATCAAGATATGGTTCACCTTTGTCATAGTAGTGAAACGAAACTTAGATTTGTCAACTTTGAAAATTAACAATGTTAAATCCATCCTTTCAGAGTCATCAACAAATCATTCAATCTAGCAGATGACAGGCTATCTTATGCATAGGCATCTTATGATGCCATTAGTGCTACGCTCCCTATTCCTGATTCGTTGACATTACAGTGTACATCATCAACTCCTCAAAATGTGGGTTAATTTTAAATCGTTTATTGTAGACTGGCATCGTTTGGCACAACAATGTTGCACCAAACGTATTGTGACATAATTATTATAGTTAGACATATGCTGTCGCGACACTTTTTAACCGACTTCCAAAAAGGGAGGAGGGTCTCAATTCGAGTGTATTTTTTTATTTATGTTACTTCAGAACTTTTGACTGGGTGGACCAATTTTGATAATTTTTAATTTAATAGAAAACTGATGTTTATCATGTGGTTGCGCTTAAATTTCATCGAGATCTGATAACATATTTTTGAGTAACCTTTGATAACGCGTATATATTACATATATTGTATTACCTGTCGATGTAATTGAAGTCAGTTTTTTTTTTTTCGTTTGCGAGCAAATACAATTATAGTAGATAATGATGTATTCTAGAACGTCTTACTACATTTTGTATTTCTATTATCATTAGTTTTTGCAGCGCACGCAATGTAAGGAATTTTTTAGGATATTTTTTTATCCCTTGGGTTACATTATTGGAGTTTTAGTAAAGATCCCTAATATTTTAAAAAATATAGTATAACCTATGTCGCTTAAGGATAGTGTAGCTTCTCAACGATGAAATAATTTTTTGAATCGGTCCAATAGTTTCGGAGCCTATTCAATGCTAACAAACAAACAATCAAATCTTTACTCTTTATAATCGTTTATTTTACATGAAGATGTTTGATTTGTAGTATATAATAAATTAAGTCTATTTTTATAATAATATCTTACTTTTGTATCACTTTAAAAACATTATTTCCTTAACCGAGTAGTTGAATTTATCGATAATGCATATCGACAGTTGTTACAACCACGGCTGTTAGCAACTTTTCAGTGTAGTTGCGGCGTGTCATTATACTGTAATGACATAGAATGTATCTATGTGTGTGTGAAAAATGTAAGTGTGATTTTAATTTAGTATGTGTGAGTTTCGTAGTGACAGACGATTATTTTTGTGTGGGAATTAGATAAAGTGTGCATGTGTGTAATTTCCCCCCGCAAAAAATGACAGAAAGTTTTGTATCGGTAACAAACGCAATGGCCACTCCCCTCCGTGTTGCTCTATGGTTCCGAATAACCTCAATATTATTTTGGAATAACAAGAAATATAAAGTTTTGTTTGTACTTACGTGTGAAACGATATTTCTTCAGACATTTTATTCACTTTGGTATTGTTTTTGCACCATTTAATTACACAAGAACGGCATTTTGAAGGCAAAATTACTGTACGAGGCCCCGTGAGATACTAACGAAAATGAGCGTAGTTTGATGCATATGTGTGCGTGAGCGCGTGTGTTTACTTGAAGGAGCCGAATTTTGTGGCTTCAGTAACAACAAAGGCCGCGCATTATCTACTTTTTTTACTTCATCTATGTGTCAAACCGAAAAACTTCATAGAGCGGGGTGAACTTCAATATTTTCGATTTTGGTGTTTACTACTTATGCATACATCTTAATATATAAAAATCTCATATCACAATGTTTGTCCGCGATGAACTCTTAAAGTACTTAACCGATTTTAATCAAATTTGTACACCGTGTGCAGTTTGATCCAACTTGAAAAATAGGATATATTTTGTTTTGATATATGTAATTATTATATTTAAGAAAAAAAATAAAGCGAAACGAAGTTTGCCAGGTCAGCTAGTATTTTATATAAAACGAAACATTCTTTAAGACACTAATTCTTAAATGGCATTATGTACATTAAATCGGTATATCAGTAAATACATGTCTAATTGGCAGATTGTCTAATTAGTCTGTGGTCACAAAATAATCTATGAACGTTGTTTTTCGTGATGGCAGTTGCGGATTTGTGGCTGGTGTGATGTTTTGGTTTTTTTTGTAAGATATAACTCCTTGTCATTATAACCAATGCAAGGTTTTTTAACACATGGAATCTTATACGTATCCTGCAATCGAAAAAATGACAGTGTCTCTATAAAAATAAAGTGCTGTGGGGTGAATTAAATATTATGTCCGATGATAATTCGAGGACGTGAACATCATAAAATGCCGTGCGAAAGCTGTGCCGTGCAGTTCAGCGTATTTAAAAGAAAACGAGCTTGTTCTGAATGCGAGCGGTTCTACTGCAGCGGCTGCTTACGGAGAGGTGGCGGTACCATGTGTGGTCCCTGCAGGGTACTCTCGACTCGCCCTCTATACAGGCAGAGCATTTCTCATCTGAAAGTACGTGACCTCCAATGTTTCCTACAACGACAGAACGTTTCCACTAGAGGATGCGTCGGTGAGTAGCTGATGTCAGAATAATTATAGTATGATAAGACAGTCTAGAATGATCTAAAAACGAACTGACGTTTTGATTTAAATTTACCACTTTTTTTGTAACGGTACGTTGTCCACTGCCGTTCGAATGTCGAACAGAGTTTTTACTTAGAATAAAAACCCTGAAAAGCGTTCAAACAGTCTCAAACTATTTTACTAATAAGATGCAAAAAGAAAAACTGCACGAGTACAAGTAAGAAATACTATTTAGTTTGACATATTTTGTTGAAAATATGAATAGAATTAAAGAAGAACATATAAATACTGTCTATATTACATATTTTAACTACAGAATTCTCTTTTACTAATGATTGGGTAGTGATTAGATATCATTATTTTTGTAGAGCTCATTTTGAGACAAACTTCTTCAGCATTCCATGGATTCACTGTGCGGGTGTTGAGTCCATCGTGTGGCAGAGGGAGAAACTGAGAATAGAGCAGTTTTTGTGACGTGTAGGTTTAAGAGGCCCCCTTTGAGATGAGCATGAACGCTCACCATCACTGCTCGAGTTGCTTGCCCGGCCTAGCCAAATTTGGTAGGAATCTCACTCTAAAATAGAACTTACTGCAGTTCTCGACAGGCCAAGGTCTTTCAGAGATTATAGAGAGATTTTGCTGGTATACCTCTCGCTCCTACTTCTACCGCATATAAATTATTAGCCATTAGCATAGCCATTTTTGTTAAATTCATTTGTTAGATAGTAATATTTAATTTTGTTGTTATGATCTTTAGGAATGTTGATTTCCCAATCCGCTACAGTGAGCTCTACTGTTTATTCATATATTAATTATTTATTTAAATATTAATATGTAAAACTAGTTTTATTTATTTCTTTTTTAAATTATGTATTGCAACACAACATTCTTAAACTTAAGCTATTATAATATAAAGTATGATAAAATATAAAATATCTCTAAATAGCATGTCTGTGACATATGTATAGATAAGTATAGATAAAACTACCAGAAGATTTGCATGATTTCACCTGTATTGAATTAATATACAATATACAAGTTAAAATTAAGGGCTATATATTACTATTCTTCGTGTAGCAATAGTTAATAAAATCCAGTAAACTGGCTTTATATAATACTATTGTTACGGACGGCTTACGTCACAATTGATTGTTTTTGTTAGTTATAAGTAGGCTAATAAAATAAAGTATTAAGTAGTACGTAAGATACATAGATATAAGTAAATTGTATCTTAGACATTAAGCTATGTAATCATATTGTAAAAATAATGTAAGAGTAAGACGAATGTATGCGAGAAAACAGGAGATGGCAACAGGCACGAGAGAAAGAGAGAGGGCAACAGTATGAAATAGACATACGGGCCAGAAAGTGAGGCAAAACACCCCTTCTACCAAACGCAGGCTGAAGTTGGTACTTGTCTCAAACGGGTCCGATCGGTTGGTGCTCCGCAAAGGGCGGGGCCAAGATATACCGTTATCAAACGGGCCCGTTACGTTGGTACTCTGCAAAGGGCGGGGCCAAGATGTACCGTTATCAAACGGGTCCGTTAGATTGGTACTCCGCAAAGGGCGGGGCCAAGATCTACCGTTATTAACCGTCCTATTAGGTTGGTACTTGTCGCCAACATGTACCGTTATGTTGCCCACTCTCCTAGAAGCAGGTCTGTGATTGGTCAACGCAAATGGCGTGACCTAGACCTACCGCCATTGGCCCGATGCAAAGGCGCGGGAAATGTACTAGCCATCTCCCGTTATGCGGCTGTTACCGGGGTGTGGGAAACGCTATATAACGCGTTTCCCAGCAACAGCCAGTCACTCTCAAACGAACATTCGCCGCACTCAAACAAGAACAAGGAAGAAATAAAGAAATAACAACCGAGGAAACAATTGAAGTTTAATTAAGAAGCTTTGCAACCTCAACAGTGTTTGGTCCTTCGAAAATCGGATAAGAAGTGTGGTGCTTTCGCCATACTCAATAGTGTTTGGTCCTTCGAACGTCGGATACAGAAAAAAGAAAAAATCAGCGTCATGGCAAGTTACACAAGAAGCCGCAAGAACAGATCAGAATCGGGAATCGGTGAATCGGAACGCGCCTTACAAGCAAATTCTGCCACCTTTCAACAGATCCACGAAGAATCTCCGAGATCACCATCAACAGCCGTAGAAACAATATCGCAAGGAAGAGCGATAGAAAAATCGCCGGTGCGAATTTCTATGGCACCCCCGGCGCCCCTCGCCCCGCTAGAAGGAGATAGCGCACAACCGTCGTCGTCACAGCGGACAGAGACGACACAGTCTTGTAGGCCTCTATCGCCTACAGGTACTGTGCGCTCTCGGCGGTCGACAAACAGCGCTATAGCCCGCATTAGATTAGCCGAGTACGAGGCTGAAAAGCAACTAGCGGAGCTCGAAGAAAAGCGCCTGAACATACACAAAAATCTAATCAAAAGGCGATTAGAGGCGAACATCTCGGCGATAGAAGCGGATGAAGCGGCGACCATAGACGAAAATGAAAGAGTCTGCGAATGGATCGATAGGAGTCAAGCTACCAACCAACCACAGGAGCCAGACGTACAACCTCCCCTCGCAACGGAAGTGCGGGGGGAGGAGCGGATGCAACAAAGAGGGGAAGGGATCGAACAGCTGGCAAACGTGTTAGAGAAGATGATCCATTCCAGACCGCCGCCGCGACAGACGTCAGACCTCCCGCCATTCAACGGTAGCATCATGGAGTGGCTTCCCTTCAAGGCGGCTATGGAAGATTCGACGCGACTGTATAAGTTCAGCGCAACAGAGAATCTTCTCCGACTAAGAAATAGCCTCCGAGGGGAAGCAAGAGAGATAGTGCTCTCTCAGCTATACACGGCAACTCACCCGGATCTTATTATGAAGACGCTGGAAATGAAGTATGGCCGGCCCGAATACATCGTAGATAAGGCGATGGAAGATCTAAAGAGACTTCCGAGGGTCGGCAGCTCCAGCGGAGAATTGAACGAGTTAGCCGTCAAGCTCCAGAACATCGTCTACACAATGAAGAGTGTAGACAAAAGAGGTTATCTCCAGAATCCGCTATTAATAAGGGACGTCATGGAGAAGCTTAGCCCGCATTTAATAAGCAAATGGGCGGAACACGCGGCGGTGAATGAAGAGAGAATCGCCTGTGACAACGAGATAACGGTGCTCGCCGAGTTTTTGATGGCGGAAGCAGACAAGCTGCTACGTTTCACGCACACCGGTAGACACGGCGCTTCAGGGTTTCTCAGAAGGGAGCGACCAACAACGAAGAGGACCGTGGTTAAAGAAAGGGTATTTACTACTAGTGAAGCAACGCGTGAAGAGCAATCAGTCATGTGCTTCCGATGCAAGTCGACGAGTCACTATACCCCGTTGTGTCCGCAGCTAAAGAAACTTACTACGAATGAAGTGTGGAAGTGGGCTAAGGAACAGCGGCTATGCTTCAGATGTATGAAGCGGAAACATAGCAGAGCCACATGCCAGGCAAAACTCTGCGGAGTCGATGGATGCAAGATGCCACACCACGCCATTTTGCACAAAAAAACAGAAATTGTTCCTAAAGAGGAAGAACCGTGTGCAGAACAGAGCACACCGGCGACAGTAATGAATGTCGCAACAAAGTCAATGCCAGGAACCGTGTTACTGAAGACCTGCAAGGTAAAATTAAGTGGTCTACGGGGGGAGGTCATCACGGACGCGCTCCTCGACGAAGGGTCTACAGTAACGTTGATCGACGAAGACCTGGCATACGAGATCGTCAAAGGGGGTCCGAAGAAGCCGCTCAAGCTTAAAGGTATCAATGAAGATCGACGAGTGAGCAGCGCAACGGTGAAGTTCCACATCCAAGGCGTACACGAGGATGTGAAACACGAGATTACAGCAAGAACGGTCAAAGGGTTGCAGCTGTGTCGGCAGCGAGTACCGGATAATTTGACTCGATACAAACATCTACGAGGCGTCGTGAGACACACCGTCAACGAAGATGTCAAGCCTCGGATGTTGATCGGTGCTGACAACTGGCACCTGATTGTGTCGAGACAACTGCGTACCGGTAAACACAACGAACCAGCCGCATCGAGAACCATGCTGGGATGGGTGATCCACGGTTCAGTGCCCGAAAGGATTATAATGCAGAAAGAAGAATCTGTGCTCCACGTGTTCACCCCAGCCAGCGATTTGCAGCTGCAAAGGCTCGTCGAGAAACACTTCGACGTCGACTCACTGGGAATAACGAACAAAACTCGAGTCAGTGAGAACGACAAGAGAGCGGAGCGGATCCTAAAGGAGACGATCAAACGAAAAGGCGATCAGTTCGAGGTCGGGTTACCATGGAAAACTGACAACCTGGTACTACCCGACAGCTACGAATACGCGCTCAAGAGGCTTCGCACGCTCGAAAAGAAAATGAGCAAGGAGCCCGCATTCAAAAGCGAATACGGGAAGCAAGTCGCGAATCTCATCGGTAAGGGCTACGCAGAGGAATGCGACGGTAGCGAACAAGCAAGCAGCGTCAAGTGGTACCTACCACACTTCGCCGTCGTCAACATAAACAAGCCAGAACGGGTACGGATGGTGTTCGACGCAGCGGCCAGAGTGGACGGCGTGAGCTTGAACGACTGCCTTCTGGAGGGACCGGATTTGCTAGCATCATTGACCGGTATATTATTCGGGTTCCGCGAGAAGAAGATCGCGGTCACGGCGGATATCGAGGAAATGTTCCTACGAGTGAAGATCCGCCCCGAAGATCAATCGGCACAGATGTTCCTGTGGCGAGACGGTCCCAATGAAAAACCGCGCACATTTAAAATGACGTCAATGATATTCGGAGCGTCGTGTTCACCGTTTCTCGCTCACAGCGTGAGAAACTACAACGCTTCCGAATTTGAAGACGAGTACCCCGAGCCAGCGCGAGCCATAAAGGAGAAACACTACATGGATGACTACTTAGACAGCTTCGACGACGAAAACAAAGCGATCGAAACGATACGGGACGTCATGCGAATACATGAAAGGGCTAACTTTAACCTGCGGGGATGGAACTCGAACAGCACAAAGGTGCTCGAGAGTATACCGGACGTTAAGCGATCAAAGAACTCAGACGTCCGACTGACGGCGCACCAAATGGAGAAGACTCTCGGGCTCAGATGGAACCCGAGAGAGGACACTGTCGGCTTCAATACGGACATCAAAAGAGTCCCGGAAGACGTCAAAACTCAACGTAGAGTGCCGACAAAGCGGGAGGCACTAAGCGCCGTCATGTCTGTCTACGATCCACTAGGACTCATTAGCTAGTACACCGTGGTAGGGAAGATAATCCTACAAAGGCTGTGGCTGAAGAAGGTGCAATGGGACGAAGAGCTCCCAAGCGACGAAGCTGAAGAGTTTCAGCAGTGGGTAACCGGTCTAGAAGACATCTCCGCCCTGGCTCTGCCGCGATGCTACAGTAGGGAGATAGCACCGGGGTCAGAAGTACAGCTGCACGTGTTCAACGACGCTAGTGAACAAGCCTTTGCGACGACAGCCTACTGGAGGATCCGTCACGAGGACGGCGCCATAGAAGTAGCGCATGCCATGGGAAAAGCAAAGGTGGCGCCGTTAAAGCTGTTAACGATACCGCGGCTAGAACTGCAGGCGGCGGTTATTGGAGCTCGGATGGCCAGTGTGATAGTTAAAGAACACACATGGAAACCGAGCAAGGATGTTTACTGGACCGACTCCAAAACGGTGCTTCATTGGATCCGAAACGAAGACAAGAAGTACACACCGTTCGTGGCACACAGGCCTGCTGAAATCGCCGAGTTATCACATAGAGACGACTGGCGATGGATATCAACAGACGACAACGTAGCAGACGACGCTACGCGCATTGGAACCAGACGGATAAGCAGAACGGACCGCTGGTTCAATGGACCTTCGTTTTTGAGAACGCCTGAGGAAGAGTGGCCTACAATGATACCGGACGGCGAGCGAAGCGACGAAGTAGTGTACAGTACGTCAGAAGGGAGTACTAGCGATGACGTCACGCTACCCGACATCAGCCGGTTCTCATCGTATAAGAGGCTAATAAGAGCCACGGCCATGGTACGATTATTCATCGAGAGACTCAAACAAAAACAGAGAGACATCCCGTTGCAAGTAGCGCACATGAAAGACGCCGAAGCGAGGTGGATACGACAATCTCAAAAGGAGTCGTTCGGCGATGAGTTAAACAGGTTAAAAAGAAAACAGCCGCTTCGTAAAAACAGCAAGCTTACGAAGTTGGACCCGGAAACAGAAGACGGCATCTTAAAAGCAAGAGGACGCATTGGAGCGTCAACGGTAACAACACACTCCAACCGACCAGTGATATTAGACGGCGGGCACTCCTTCACAAGGTTACTGATAGACAACGGACATCGGAACGCCGGGCACGCGAATAACGAGCGCGTAGTAAATGACCTACGCCAACGGTTCGTTATATTTCGCCTGCGACCGACAGTAAGAAAGATAGCAAAGGGCTGTCAGTTCTGTCGGGTGTACAAAGCGACGCCTAGGCGTCTACCGAAGGGAGACCTACCTACCTGCGGAACGAATTGATCCGGGGCACCGCGCATTTACATACTGTGGTGTGGACTACTTCGGTCCCTTGACGGTAACCATCGGAAGGAGGCACGAGAAGAGATGGTGTGCACTGTTCACATGCCTAACAACGCGAGCAGTGCACCTAGAGATCGTACCGTCTCTATCAACGGACTCGGCAATTATGGCGTTGCGACGAATGGCCGCCAGAAGGGGCTGGCCGCGAGTTATTTACTCCGACAACGCCACGAATTTCCGAGGCGCCGACGTCGAGCTGCGAGATTGTTATCGAAAATGGATCCCCGAGCTCCGGAACTACTGTCTACAATATGAGACAGAATGGCGATTCATACCACCGGGGGCGCCACACATGGGAGGCGCATGGGAACGATTGGTGCGGTCTGTTAAAGCGGCGCTCAGTACAACGTTGAAGGAGAAGTCTCCGAAGGAGGAAGTGCTTCAGACACTACTCACGGAAGCAGAGTACAGCATAAATGCGAGGCCGCTGACGCACGTTCCAGTAGACTACGAAGAGGAAGAAGCCTTAACTCCAAATCACTTCTTAATGGGGTCGTCGACAGGCCTGCCTAGGACGGGGCCGTGTATCGAAGCGGATCGCAGCACATGGCGGCGATCACAGGCGATGGCGGACCAGTTCTGGAGACGATGGCTCAGGGAGTACCTGCCGACACTCATACCAAGAGGGCAATCGAGGATGGAGGGACCGCAGCTGCAGCCGAACGACCTCGTCATGATCGTCGACGGCACGCTGCCACGCAACACATGGCCCAGGGGGATCATCGTACGAGTGTATCCGGGACCAGACGGCGTCGTCCGAGCGGCCGACGTGCGAACCAAGGGAGGTGTGTTCCGGAGACCTGCAACGAAGATCGCCGTCCTGCTGAGGGGAGAGGCTGCGAAGAGTCTACGCCGGGGGGAGAATGTTACGGACGGCTTACGTCACAATTGATTGTTTTTGTTAGTTATAAGTAGGCTAATAAAATAAAGTATTAAGTAGTACGTAAGATACATAGATATAAGTAAATTGTATCTTAGACATTAAGCTATGTAATCATATTGTAAAAATAATGTAAGAGTAAGACGAATGTATGCGAGAAAACAGGAGATGGCAACAGGCACGAGAGAGAGAGAGAGGGCAACAGTATGAAATAGACATACGGGCCAGAAAGTGAGGCAAAACACCCCTTCTACCAAACGCAGGCTGAAGTTGGTACTTGTCTCAAACGGGTCCGATCGGTTGGTGCTCCGCAAAGGGCGGGGCCAAGATATACCGTTATCAAACGGGCCCGTTACGTTGGTACTCTGCAAAGGGCGGGGCCAAGATGTACCGTTATCAAACGGGTCCGTTAGATTGGTACTCCGCAAAGGGCGGGGCCAAGATCTACCGTTATTAACCGTCCTATTAGGTTGGTACTTGTCGCCAACATGTACCGTTATGTTGCCCACTCTCCTAGAAGCAGGTCTGTGATTGGTCAACGCAAATGGCGTGACCTAGACCTACCGCCATTGGCCCGATGCAAAGGCGCGGGAAATGTACTAGCCATCTCCCGTTATGCGGCTGTTACCGGGGTGTGGGAAACGCTATATAACGCGTTTCCCAGCAACAGCCAGTCACTCTCAAACGAACATTCGCCGCACTCAAACAAGAACAAGGAAGAAATAAGAAATAAAGAAATAACAACCGAGGAAACAATTGAAGTTTAATTAAGAAGCTTTGCAACCTCAACAGTGTTTGGTCCTTCGAAAATCGGATAAGAAGTGTGGTGCTTTCGCCATACTCAATAACTATGTAATTCTATCTATATGTATTGTAATTGTACTGTGTGGCTACGGTACTAAAGAATATAGCCACCCCCTCTCTTCCCGTGGGTGTCGTAAGAGGCGACTAACTTAAAAAGCCGACCAGTGCGGGATAACCATCCAACTGCTGGCTTTGAAATACACAGGCTGAAGACGGGCAGCAGCGTCTTCGGTGCGACAAAGCCAGCCCTGCGGTCACCAACCCACCTGCCCAGCGTGGTGACTATGGGCAAAACACATAAGTTCATGCTATTTTTGGCGTAAGCTTGTGGAGGCCTATGTCCAGCAGTGGACTGTATAGATTGTAATGATGATGTAATTCTATCATCTTACTATACATTATATTTCCATATAGAGGCCTAGATATAATAAAGATCATTCATTACTATTTATTACACAATAATTTTTAGTAATCTTTAAATTCTGAGAGATACTGTTATATCTTTATTAAGGATAATAACGTCCTCGAAGATCTCATAGATATGATTGATTGTGACTAATACATAACACAATTTTTTTACGAAACTAGCTGAAATATTTATAATTATTTCGCTTGATTTTCGAAAAAAAAAACGAATGTTGCTTTTATGTTTGGTGCAGTGTCTGTAGCCTTAAATACGGTAAGACGGTCACGCTAGGATTATTGTTATTCGAGTCGTCGGAGTATTAATGTTAAAATTTATATTCATTAAAATATTGTCCTCGAGTGTAACGTTTAAGTTATGGATAAAAGTGTTGAAAAATTAAAGTGATTGTTTTGTATCCAAAATAGTTTTATTGATTGATTGATTGATTGATTGATTTTCCACGGGCTATTCTCCGCAACTCTAAAATAGTTTTATTATGAAACGAATTATCACGACGTATAGCCCAAACATGATTATATTGAAGATATTGATGTCATATTGGTGACGTCACTTTATTAAAAATCCTACGCTCATTTTAGAATTCTAGATAGACGGTCTCTAAGCGGCGTATTAAGGTGTAAGATGTACCAGTTTTTAAATTAGACCTCCTGCAATAAAACTGCAAAGACCACACAATATTTCATTCAGAGTGTTGCGTGATATGGAGATAAACACACAGATGGACCGAACAAATTCTAAAAATTATATTTTTCTATTATAGCCCTATGAAAACCCTTCATACATTTGTATTGATGTCATTACAATCAAGTTGAACAAAAACAAAATTGTTATTATTTTTATTATCATCATCTATTTATCTTTCAAATATCTCCTACGTAGAGATATCAGTTACAGTTTTATTATAGGTATAGAGTTTACATTTTTAACCGACTTCCAAAAAAGGAGGAGGTTCTCAATTCGACTGTATTTTTTTTTTATGTATGTTACATCAAACTTTTGACCGTGTGGACCGATTTCGACAAATTTTCTTTTAATCATAATTGTGTTTGCTCGCAAACGAAAAAAAAACCGACTTCAATTACATCGACGAGTAATATAACGTAGATCGACGAAAAAATAGTCAAGTAACTGCGCGTTATCAAAGATTACTCAAAAAGTAGTTATCAGATCTCAATAAAATTTATATGTGGCCACATGACAAACATCGGCTTTCGATTAAATTAAAAATTATTAAAATCGGTACACCCAGTAAAAAGTTATTGCGGATTTTCAAGAAGTTCCCTCGATTTCTCTGGGATCCCATCATCAGATCCTGGTTTCCTTATCATGGTACTAAACTAAGGATATCTTCTTTCCAACAAAAAAAGAATTATCAAAATCGTTACACCCAGTAAAAAGTTATTGCGGATTTTCAAGAATTTCCATCAATTTCTCTGGGATCCCATCATCAGATCCTGGTTTCCTTATTATGGTACTAAACTTGCGATATCTCCTTTCTAACAAAAGTACTTTTCGAGTTAAATCTAATAATGCGTTTTTACTTGACGCTTTTTTCGTCGACCTGCGTTGTATTATACCGCATAACTTTCTACTGGATGTACCGATTTTGATCATTCTTTTTTTGTTAGAAAGGGGATATCTCTACTTTTGTACCATGATAAGGAAACCAGGATCTGATGATGGGATCCCAGAGAAATCGAGGGAAACTCTCGAAAATACCGATTTTGATAATTTTTAATTTAATCGAAAGCTGATGCTTATCATGTGGTCACATATAAATTTTATCGAAATCTGATAACTACTTTTTGAGTAATCTTTGATAACGCGTAGTTACTTGCCTATTTTTTCGTCGATATACTTGTATTTATTGTTGTATTTATTACTCGTCGATGTAATTAAAGTCGGTTTTTTTTTTCGTTTGCGAGCAAACACAATTATATAATAAATAAATAAATAAATAAATAAACAATTCTAACTCGACTGCCCCTCACTACAATTTGCTCCTGTGTCGTGGATCCAGAAACACGCACAGTACACAAGCACAAACGCACAGACCCCGGCAAACATCTGTATGGCCAATACAAATGTATGCCATGCGAGGAGATTGAACCAGCGATTGGCATCGCAACAGCAATCAAAAGCTGTTGTGACAATTGCGTTAACGCATCATGTAATATACTGTATAATAAACTGAACAAATGAACATATAATAAAGACTGTTTACGCTTGTTAACAATAAATATCAAAACATTCCAGAGAAAGAGGAGTTGCTAAGTTTGTGTGTATCGCACGTAAACAGCGCGGCGTACCGACGACGCGCGCCGCGCTCCGGTGCCAGTCCCTTCAGTACGCTCAAGGGCATCACATCGAACATCAATGAGTTCATCAATTCAGCCTTCGACCTACGAAACCCAGCACATCCGGCGCCCCCACCTAATAGAAGTAGGTTCTTTATACTTTATTAATCTATTATTTCTGGTGCTTTCGGATTTGTAAAAATTGTCAACAATACTAACTATATCTTTTACCGATTGGTCCACAAAGTCATATTAAGTTAGTTCATAAATTCTTTGATTTCGCTAAATACATTATTTAAAATTTATACATGGATGTACTATTCTTTGTACTGAGTTTTTTTTTTTGTATAATTTGTGATCATATTTCTTAATTATAATTTGTATATTAACTTTGCAGGTAGTTGCTTTAATTCATCGCACGCACATTCTCCAACAAACGCGAACGCAAGCTCAACTGAAGCTAATGTCAACATTCCCGACCGACGCTTTACACCCACGCCAGGTATATCAATATGATATTATAAAAATTGTCACAACGAACTGACCAATTTGGAAATCAGAAAGGCCTGTAAGAACATAGACAAGAAAAGTAAGAACATAACCCATCATGCCGCTGTATTCCTGGTTGTTGAATAATTTTACTACTCACATATTAATCGATGATGATAAAAATATATGTATGTAACCTCTGTCAGATTCTTCTTCAAATAATATCTCTTGGAAAATTCTGATTTATTGGTTGGTTTACGCAATTAATGAGCAAACATTTAATAATGTGTTCTATCAGGTGGTGAGCGAGATGTACGAGACATGCGAGTCCCTGTACCTGAGATGAGGCCAGTGAGTGAGAGTGGTGTGGAGGAAGGCGAGTGTGAGGCCGAGGTGCCCGCGCGGGACACCACCGACTGCTTCGAGATAGAGGACCTCGACGACACTGGCTGGGAGTTCGTCACGAGGCCCGCTGACCCTCTACCCAACGGTACTATTACTCTCTAGCTAGCTAGTTGCGATTGTGCGAGGTGAGATTAAAATTGGTGCAGATTTCAAAACCTGATAATATATTGAATATTTTTGCTAAGAATTAGTAGAGGTACAGAATTACAAAAAAAAAAAAATATTTTTTTTTCAAATTTATATTTCGTTTATGTAAAATGATCGGTAAAAAGACGAATACAATTTACAACACACTAGGGTGGCCTGTATCTAGAAAAAAAAGTCGACGCTATTAGTATTATTGTCACATTATTTGTATTTACTATGAATAAAAAATGCCGGCGGCACACTCTAACATCTAAACAATAGGACTAATAACATAGTGTTTCACGAAGCTCTCGTTGGATAATCCTAAGTCTCATCCTATGCTCCCACTAAATTTTCCTGTGAACTACAGTAAACTTTTAGCCAGTGTTATGTGCTATACTACTAAATGTTCAGGGTGAAATTGATATTCAGAAATATTCAAAATATAAAATAAAACCTTTACAATAAACACTTACTATAAAAGATTGACATTTGTAATATTTTGTAAGCATTTTTTTACGTTCAACATAGAGAAAAAGAAAAAATACAATATATAAAACATAACAACAAATCGCTTTACGGTAACATTGTTTTATAACTTATTAACAAATTATGTTTCGTGAAAATTTAAAATATAGGTAAAGGACACGGCTTATTTTATCGCTCATGCTGTTCATTCACTTATATTCATTCACCTCCAAAAATATTATGACCACATCCCTATTTGCCTTATAAAAAAAGATATTGAAATGTCATATTCAAAAATATTAATTATCTGTACTCTCTAAATTCGTATTTTAACTGTTTTTATGTGTTTAAAATGATAAATTATTATTCAGACTAGGCTGTATGGATTATAGTCCTTTGCCTTTCCCTATTGGGGATAAATTTTAAAACAACAACATGATAAATTATTATTTCTTTTTAGTGAAATAAATAGTAAATTGAGTTTTACAAATGTCTGTACGCTAATGTGTTGTGAATGTGAGTGATAAATGCGGAAAAAACGTTAATTACGTATTGGCAAGGGCTTATTTACTAAATAAGACAGTTCCAAAAAATAGACTTTCGTTTCGCTTCCTTCGCCATATGTACGAATCGATATTAAAAGACATCCCCTTAGCGAAAAAGTTGCAGCTATAGTTGTTTATGCGTCCAAGTCTATGTCTAGCAACTAAAAGTGCGTGTTTTACTGTCAGACTCGGAGGTGCTGCTGACAGCAGCGGGTGTGGCGGGTGCGACGGGTGCGACGAATGTGACGGATGTGACGGGTGCGACGAATGTGACGGATGTGACGGATGTGACGGGTGCGACGGGTGCTCTGGGCGCGGAGGGCATGCCGCGGCGCGCAGCTTCCGAACTGGAGCTTCGCCGCAGCGAGTCGGCCACCTCACGCGACAGCGACACCGCCAGTCTACAGGACGAGCCCCTGCTGTCCGCACCGTCCGTCGAAGGCAGTGGTCTGTACTTACCTTTTGCTTTATAGCATTGTAGTTTTGTACTATTTAGTTAATCTCGGTGTTAACTTTACATCATAAGAATGAGACCCTTTATTATTATAGACAAAGCCCAGTAAAGTATTTTCATAAATATTACGAATTTGATTGTACCTAGTTGAATTAAAAATAAATAATACAAACACTTCACACTCAACAGCTAAGCCTAGCTAGGCCAATAGGATTTTCTCCTGTATTGGAGGTCCGAAAACACATAAATAACAAGTACAAATACTCAGACAACGACAAGCATCTGTATATATGGATTACACAAATGTTTTTCTTGAGTGGGTATTGAACCCGCGTCCACAAGTGTAAGAGAATTATCTGCTGCAAACCATTACTATAACACATTGTTAAACAGTTTGCTCAATAAGCGCTCGAATCGTTCCTCATATATGTTCCAGACAGCCCTAGCCAGCTGACGCTGGAACAGATCAGCCAGCCGTCACAACTGGAGCGCCTGAGCGTGAAGCAGCTGAAGGAGCTGCTGGCGCGCAACCGCGTGGAGTTCCGCGGCTGTCTCGAGCGCGCCGACCTGCTGCAGCGCGCGCGCACGCTGTGGGCCGACCACGCCAAGTACCGGGACGGTGAGGCACACTATACACCTCTGTGGGCCGACCACGCCAAGTACCGGGACGGTGAGGCACACTATACACCTCTGTGGGCCGACCACGCCAAGTACCGGGACGGTGAGGCACACTATACACCTCTGTGGGCCGACCACGCCAAGTACCGGGACGGTGAGGCACACTATACACCTCTGTGGGCCGACCACGCCAAGTACCGGGACGGTGAGGCACACTATACACCTCTGTGGGCCGACCACGCCAAGTACCGGGACGGTGAGGCACACTATACACCTCTGTGGGCCGACCACGCCAAGTACCGGGACGGTGAGGCACACTATACACCTCTGTGGGCCGACCACGCCAAGTACCGGGACGGTGAGGCACTGCTTTCTGGTATATGACCGTTTTAAACAAGTAACAACCGGTTTGGTGTAGTGGTTCGAATGGTCGCCTAAAACACCGACGGTTAGCGGGTTTGATTCCAGATCGAGATTGATATTTATATACGTAAATATATTTCTTTCCGGTTCGGATGTCTGTCCTTGTCAGTCTCCCTACCGTGCCTCGAAGAGCACGTTAAGCTTCGGTCGTTACTCATCATAGGAAACATATAGTCTATAAATCCAAAAATGTACATATAAAGTTTAGACCAAAATTATTAGTTAAGCTATCTTTGTCTCTTAAGTAACGTTATTGACATATCGACGCAGGCTTAATCCCCGCTCACGACAGATATTTGTATAGGCCATATGTTTGTCGTGTTCTGGGTGTTTGTGTATTGTGTATGTTGAGGGCAGTTGAGTGTGAAGCGTCTATTTATGAATCCCGTCACTCCTGCAGAGATCGACAACCTGCCGTTCGAGGAGAGCTGCAAGATCTGCATGGCGGCGCCGCTGGAGTGCGTGCTGCTGGAGTGCGGCCACATCGCCGCCTGCACCGCCTGCTCCAAGCAGCTGGCCGAGTGCCCCATCTGCCGCCAGTACGTCGTGCGGGCCGTGCGCTTCTTCCGCTCCTAAATTGCCACCTGCACACCTACTGCCACTGACCTTCCCTCCTCAAATCGACCCTCCTAAACTCCTCCAACTGATCCTCTAATCTTCCAACTAACCACCTTAACTCCCCTTACTGACCCCCTCGAAATCCCCAACTAGTCCCACTAAAAAAAGTAGGGGACTACTTGACCCCCTAAAATCCTCCAATTCACCCCACCAAACTCCCCCAACCGACCCTCCCTAAACTCCTCTGTCCCACCCCACTCGCAAGAGTCCCTAGTCGGTCGAATTCATTCGATACATGTCATTATCACGCTTCCATGTACAAGTTTCTCGTTGATGGCATGATTACTGCCGTGGAAACATATGACGAAATACTGCGCGAGCGCACTTAGTCGAATTATATGTAATTCGTATAATTTCTCTAGCTGTAAAACAAGTCCAATACCGACATATGCTTTAGGATAGAAATAGCTTATTCGATTCAGGTCTTAGATGAAGTAAGAGGTTGTAGTACATTTATTGAAATATAGTGACGTAACAACACCAGTAACCGTCCGAAGGCTTGCTCAACGAAACCCTCGATTTTAATGGCTTTAGATGTGCCAAATTAATACAAGGTGTATTTAGAACGTAGAGGCCGTATCTACTATCATATATGTGTAATGAATGTATTCTAAAAACCATCGTCTGTCAATCGTGCCATTCTGTTGAAACAGACCAAAATTATATTTTCTAATGAAAGAATTAAATTAAATTACTAACCATACATACCTTTACATTAACATGGCGTTTCAAAAGATCACAAGTCTGGTATTATTACTCACCACTTAAGTATCATTGTCTCATATGGTGTCATCAGTATTTTTTAAACCCAGCCTGGGTTAGTTTTTTTTTTTTTAGAACCAAACCAGCAAACAAGCGTACAGCTCACCTAATGGTAAGCGATTACCGTAGCTTATAGACATCTGCAATACCAGAAGCATCGCAAGTTCTCTTCACCTTACTCACCAACAGGAACACAACACTGCTTAAAAGCAGTATTATTTAGCTGTGATCTTCTGTAAGGTACTTCCCAGTTGGGCTGCTCCAATTTTGAGCAGGACATTTCCTGCTGTGCCCAAATTGTAATTTTGAGCTTCACGGCAGCTAACCATGGTATTGACGAGAACATATAAATCGAATGTAACCTGCCATCACAATGTGAAACTGACGTATGATAATAATTATATTTCATTGTATAACAATCTTTTTGTATAAAAATAGTACAAGTATAAAAAGACTATAAAATATTCCGATAAATAAAATATAATGATAGAATTTATTTTTACATTAACACGTAGAGCACTAAATTAAGCGTTTATATTTCAATGATTGATAATCACGTTCTAAAGTTAGGCTTTTTTAATTTTATTTAATCGAGAAATAACATCCTTACCATATTTAAATATGCTGTCGGTCAAAAGTTTGAGACCACCAATAAAATATCATATTTACTTCAGTGACTACTAAAAATTTGTGTGCTGTAGTTTATAAGTTTTACTTTAAGGGTCATCCTTTTGTATATTTGTTGCCAAACTTCCAAAAGAAATAATAATTTAGACATTAGTATGTCAAATATGATACGATATGTGTATACCAATACAAATTAAATGCTCCGAGCAATGCATGCTACTTGTGTTAACATATAAAGCCAATACTGATGATACAGTGCACAAATGTGGAGTTTCCAAACGTGCTACGGAAAGGGCTGCGCTGGAAATATCTCGAAGATTGAAGATTCTATCAGAAAGAGACTATACGCTAAAAAAACAAAGCCACTGATAAAAAATGTAAGCTCATAGAATCAGCAAGTTGAATTGGCAGTGGATTGATCATGTTTGTCGCAGACCGATGGCCGTTGGAACAGACGACTAGTCCGTTGGCGCAGTTTTTATTTTTGTGTCACTAGGTCGGCAAACAAGCGTACGGCTCACCTGATGGCAAGCGATTACCGTAGCTTATAGACGCCTGCAACACCGGAAGCATCGCAAGCGCGTTGCCGACCCAATCCCCCCAGGAGCTCTGGTCACCTTAATCACCAACAGGAAAACAGTATTATTTGCTGTGATCTTCTGTAAGGCCGAAGTACTTCCCCAGTCGGGCTGCTCCATATTTTGAGCAGGAAATTACTGCTGTGCCCTACCTCAGTGAAAGTAGTGGGCTTTCTGCTCCACGGGTTGTGGTTTCGATACCCGCCTTAGTCTGGGTGTAATATTTGTATTTATATCTTTATATATGTATTGTTTCCATGTATGTTTATAAAAAAATCCATATATATCAGTCGACTGTTATCTAGAATTAGCATTAATTTGCTTACCTTAGGAACAGACGACCGTGTGTGAATGTTAAAAAAAAACAGACGTGCATTAGAGGTTAGATCAGTGTGTCCCAAAGTGGGCGATAACACCCCTTGTGGGCGCTGCAGTACTAAAGGGGGGGGGGGTAAGAGACCTAGAAAAAAAATGGTGGCATTGTGTGGAGGCTTGGGGGGCGATTTGTCATTTAATCTATAAGGACTCTCGACTACAACTTGTGAACATCAACTAATATTCATTAAAAGATTGCTCAAAGGGAGCAATATATATAAAATAATTTATTCTCTTAGTGGACAGTAGACAAAACAAGTTTTGGAACCCCTGGGTTAGATGAAGATCGCAAACAACCGGGATATTTGACTGTTCAATATTCTGGATACTGGCAGGGTGTTGAGATCATTCTTTGATAATGATATGATGGTGGCTCTACCAAAGTACGACCTCTTCTTAGTACCGAGTTGATGTAATTTTGAAAAACAAACGAAAAAGATGCTAGTCCTTCTAAACAATGATAGTAATATAGTTATTTTTCAAGAAAACAAGGGTCCAATACACTTCAAAATTATGAAAAGATTTCTTAGAAATAGATGAAAAGTATGTTGAAAAGTTACAAAAATACTAATATACAGCTATAGTAAGAGATCGATGGAATTAGTGGTCTTGCGCCGGTCTCGACATTAACACAAAGTGAAGCAATTCGAGTGAGCTGGAAGAATATCCCAAAATAATAAACTACTAATACTCAAATACGCGTAAAAATAGATTAATGCAAAGAACGATGTTGAACGAACGACGAACGATTTTGTTTATGATTTATTGAAGCAAAACATCTTTACGCACGCTTGACTTGTAAGCTGTAAATGAGTGTTAAGAAAAGTGTGATCTGGTGAGGTGAACGGAAGTTGACAGGGAGATATGAGTTAGTGAAGATAGAAAAAGAAAGGGGGTTGAGAGAGAGAGGGGGGGTTCGTAAGTCTTACTTCTGTAGTCTGGTCTAAAGCATAATCGTTTTTTTTTTTTTTTTATATATAATTTTCAGTTACAAATTTAAACTAAACGTGGGTATATTGGAGTTGACTAGTGTTGTGAAAAGGTGACACGGCCTGCAATGAGAATGATCACGGAGCCACTAAATGACTTGCTTCGAAATTCAACAACATTGAGATAATTATATGAGTTATTACGTGAAAGACAAACATAACGCGCTAAAGATATAGTCTTGAATATCACGGCAACTTTTGTCGCGTATCGGTTATAAAAAAATACATGTCTTTGAGTTGCATCTTGTGATCTCAAACTTTTAACTTGCAGTGGAAAATAAATTAATAATCTTTAAAATAACCACTCGTGTGGTGTCAAAAATTAGAATAGCAAACAGGCAGATAATATTTTGTTAGAAATTTATTTATATACAAAAATTTGTAGTCACCAACTAAATAATATGTGTGTAAAAATGAAACGACGCGGGTAACAGTAAAATTTCTCTAACTACCGTACACAAAGAGTGTTTGAAATTTGAATCGCTACTTGTATACTTAATATATTTTCTTTTTCATTCTGCAGTTTCGCTCATTAAGAGTATTAAAATGCTTGAAGGTCTCGGAAATTATATCGTCTAAAAAAAAGATATTCGATGTAGTAACGGGATCACGAATGATATACGGGACTTCTGTTCCTATTTCCATGATGCGGAATCTACATTTATTACTGTCTACCATTCTAGGAGTCCGTGCATTAGGCATTTCTTCACATCTCCTCTCTTTTTTGGTTATTCTTCTTGCAATAATATCTGGTGGACCGTAAGTGAGAATGATGCAAGAGCTCCAGAGACTAATTAATACATTACAGTTAAGTAATCAGTGTAGTATCCACCAAACAGCTGTGGAGCAGCATGGTGGATAAAACTCCTAGAGAAAGAGGCATATGCCCAGCAGTGGAATATTACAGGTTAAATTGTAATGTGTTGGATGTACTCCAGATACACTGCTATCAAGAAGACTATTAACAAAGAGAGCTTTCAATTGATATGATAACATGATTGTGTTCATACAACAAGACAACGCAATGAAAATATTGTTACAAATTCTGTAAATGAAACTGAAATGAAAATTGCTTTCTATATAAATATCGCGTCAAATGTAAATTCAGTCCAAACATACTTCAAATCAGATTCCATAAATGTATTCAGTTAGAAATTTCATTGACTACTTTTACTAATAAATATCTGTTATTTTTTTTAAAACCCTTGTCTGATGAGGGATTAAAAGTATGTAATATATAATTAATAGAATTCGTTGTGATTATTATCTTGTAGTTTTTGTGTACGTAACTATTTATATTCGTCTTATTATAAACAAGGATCGATGTCACGTTTTTTGAAACAAATTGGGATGTGTGTCGGATTTAGAATGATATTTGACTGCGTGTTATATTCTTGCTTATTGAATAATTAATATAAATCGTTAAGTATAAAATGATGAAGTGTATAAAACTATTATAGCAATTTACTCCGTGAAATGTTATAAGCGCCGTGGTATATAAAAATAATTATGATGAGTTAAACAGTGTGAAACAACCGACGCTGTCACTTAGTGACGCTTTATTTTTGAATTTTATTATTTTATATAATTATATTGTAATTTGATTTATTTATAGCATTTTAATATCACGGAAGACGTGCTTGAGGAGTTTTGTAAAGAAAGTCACTCATTTGTTTAGCAGTGTAAGTGAAATGTAACTAGACTGGTTACTGAACGAGAGAGATTGATCTCAAACGTTTTAAAACTAGCTCGTACACTAGATGTATCGTTATATATTATCATTTGATGTGTAAATATAGAAACATTTCAGTCGTAACTCTCATCGTCCGATTCAAGGTCGATGAAGTTTGTTTAAAATTGTTATTTTGATAATAAATTATTAAAGAAGCTTTATTTTTGTATAAATTATCTTCGATACAATTTTTTTCCTTGTTTTTTTTTTAGTAATGTTTAGTCGTGGAATTGAGCGCTTGTACCGCTAGTACTATCGACGTAGTCGCAGACATTTGTGCATAGGACTCAGATTGTAACAGAATACTATGCGATAAATTTTTATATGATCATTAGTTGTAAATAAATCGAATTTCCCATGTTATTGTGTTTTTTATTTGACATTTAAAAATTTACAATAATTACTATTTTTGATACTGTTGAAACTTTTAAAGTTTGTAAATTAATTGGATTGTCGCATTCTACTGCTTAAGAAATGATATAAGGCACGTGAGGTGAAAATAATATCATTGTTTAATACAGATTTAAGTAGCTAGTTCTCACGCTAAATTTTATAAATAAATTATTAAAATAGTGTTAAATTTTATAATTGAGGATCCCCCACCCATCAAACAAATTGATTTAAATATTAAAAGTTCCTAAATATGTCAATAGATGTCACTAAACATAATTAAGTTACAGTAATAAGCTAGTTTCATTTTGAAGTCAATAGATGTCATTACAATGCAATTAAATCGTGCAAACGTTTTCTTTAAAATGTAATATAAAGGTCAAATTTAACTTCAATAAATCAGTTCCAACAGCAGAGGTGTATTATTTAAAGTGAATGAGTGAAGTGAAGTATTACGCAGCAACAATCATTATTACCATTGCAGTCCATTGCTGGACATAGGCCGCCACAAGTATGTGCCAAAATTTGCATGAACTCATGTGTGTTGCCCATAGTCACTACGCTGGGCAGGCGGGTTGGTGACCGCAGGGCTGACTTTGTCGCACACATTCTTCGACCTGTGTATTTCAAAGCCAGCAGGTGGACGGCTATCCCGCCATCGATCGGCTTTATAAGTTCCAAGGTGGTAGTGGAATTGTGTTATCCCTTAGTCGCCTCTTACGACACCCACGGGAAGAGAGCGAGTGGCTATATTCTTTGATGCCGTAGCCACTCAGCATAAATATATGCTGTGAAGCATAATGCATAAGCAATATGTGGCTACCTACCACATCGAACTATTATTACTTAAGTAGTAATAGTAATTCAATGAGGCTTCAAGATAACTTACCTGATACCTTTACCATTTAACCTTACCGATACCTTTAACCATTTAACCTTACCGATACCTTTACCTTAAAAATACCTTCACCGTTCATAACCATAACCATTACCGTTACCAAGATACATTGACGTGTTCGTGAAACAGAAACTACATAGCTCTGAAAAGAACTGTTTTAATGTTCGTGAAACAAGATTGTTAGCTCTGAAAAGAACTGTTGGAAAATAGCACAGCACACCATGCATGCGGATGCACCAGCAATCACATGGACAGATCTTCACAGAAGTCTTCAAGCTAACTTGCACGTATTCTTCATGCATATCTTTACGAAGTACAAGCACGCCGCCGCCGAGTGAAGTACACGTCAGAGATCCGTTCGCCGCGCCGATCGCCGCCGAAAAGGGCGAGACGCGGGAATGTATGTTCTATTTATAGATATCGCTCCGCGCTACCGTGCCTCCGACTCGCGACGAAGCGCATGAGTAATCGACAGCGGCACGCGCGGAAAAAGAGAGCCACGCGCAAGAAAGAGACGCAAGGCTTAGACAATAAACATCTGCGATTGGTCATAAAAACTAATTAACTATTGTGATACTTACTTTTTATTGTAAATTATTTTATATAAATATTACCATTTTTCCCTCTCACCGGTGACGCTGTAAAGGCCGCTAGGGCCAACAGCACTCTTCACTTCGAAAAAAAAAAAAAAAAAAAAAAAAAAAAAAAAAATGCAAATATATTGGATCGACACCTTCTGATCAAGACTTTCATTTCGACACAACAATAGTCCCTAAAAATATATGTGTTGAAAATAATATGGAGGCTGAAATTGTATGAAAAAGTAACGCTGAGCAGTGACAATTAGATATGAGAAACAGAAAAAGAGACATTGCGTCTCTTACGAAAAAGAGATTAATATATATTTTTAATGTCACTGTAATCCAGTCGCGTCGGAGCGACCACTCAGACCTTTTTATCACAAATAATACAAATTTATGAAAAACAACTTTATTTTTAATGACACTAACAAAACAATATCAACAATTTTATTTACAAAAAGGTATGTTGTAATATTAAGGTTAGTTGCTCTAAGCTAGTAATTTAGTCGAGTGGTCGAGGAAGTGACTTATTCCACCCGTGAACACTTGACGTTAAACAGCAGGCAAGACTAATGCTATTGAAATACAGTCATATAATTACTCGCTACGCGTTTCACAGACGTTTATCGAACTAGCCTTAAGAAAGTGCGTGAGTTATTAAGTATAAGTTAGTCAATAGGTCGCTAATTCCACCAGGCCACAGTCGGCGCTAGTCGCGCCCGACGTGGTGCGTGTGGGCGGGCGCGTCCACGCGCACGACGGCGGCCGCCAGCGCGAAGTAGGCCTCGTAGTGCGCGGCGGCCGGCGCCGTGTCGCCGTGGTAGTGGCCGCCGTCGCCGTGCGCGCTGAACCCGTGGAAGTGCTGCACGCGCAGGTCCAGCTCCTGCGGCAGGCACGACGACCAGTCTCAGCGGAAATGGCGTAACGAGCGGACGAGGGTAGTGGCGACCAAAGTTCTATTAATGCTTGGTCGTAGATACGGACTAGGGTAGTGGCGACCAAAGTTCTATTAATGCTTGGTCGTAGATACGTCCCACTCCTCCCACTAAGAGCAGATTTTTGTATTTGTAATATTGGTTTCAGGTTTGGCAACTTGAAGCTTTTTTACTGAGCCTGGCGCATGTCAAGCCTTTTATCCTGGTAATTATCATAGACACTTGACAAACCTTGGTAGATAAACTATCCGCCAACCAATGTTAAATGACCAACTCTTCTTTATATAGAAGATATGTACAGCAGAGATACACAGCAACAGGTATTTAGAGGCTATTTTAGTTTAGTTTCCTCACCATGTCGCCCGTGACCAGCGTCCCTAGGTGCGTGATGGGTGCTTTCATCTCGTGGAAAGTGAGCCAGTTGTTCACGTCCTCGTCGCTAGTCAGCTCCGTTGTGGAGAAGTCCGGCATTACGTGGTATCTTCCAGAGCCCTCGCGTAGAACGAACACACCGCCCAAACCTGATCACAAAAAGTATATACCCTAGACTAATATAACATTTTATGTAAGTATGTTTGTCTATTACAACTACCTTCACACACACACACACTTCAGGCTATCGCAGTCCACTGCTGGACATAGGCCTCCACAAGTTCGCGCCAAAAATGGCGCAAAATTAGTACTTTGCCCATAGTCACCACGCTGGGCAGCCGAGTTGGTGCACCGAAGACGCTGCTGCCCATATTCAGCCTGACAAACTTAGGACTTATAAATTACACGGCCAAACAGCAATGACTATTTTGATGAAAAATTTGAAAATAGATCGAATTATTGGAAAAAGATATGGACTAGACACAATCGAAAACTTTTCATAAAAAGTATATTAGAAGTAGTAATTACCGACAACTTTGTCCCCGTAGTGATTTTGAAGCGCTTCCCTGATGGCTGTGATGAAATTCGCTTTTCCAATTCGCATTTTTGCTACTACCTTTATAACCTGAAAATATCGAATAAAAGGGCCTAAGGAAAAATTTTTTTCGTCTTGATATTCAAAGCATGGCTTTTTGACGCTCATTGTAGCGTTATGTAGAAACTGTCTATCTTCCACTCGATTGGCCTATACGTCTGATCACGTTAAACTATCGTCCGTAAGCCAACTTTACAGACAACCAATTTTTTTTATAAAATATTGTTGAATGTAGACTAAAAGAGAGGATAAGTAGGTACAGTAAGTGTATAGAATAATGTATATTCTAAAGCAAAATAAAATAACTGTAAATTAAATAAAATGTATACTAAGTGGTAACGAAACAAAACATTAATTGTATCACCCAACCCCCTAAACAGTACCTCTTATCGGTGGTCCTTGTCCCCATTGTCGAGATAATTACGCTTTATTTATAAAGGTAGGTGGATAATTGTATCATACCCAAAAATAGTGGGAAAATCTATTATCCTTAGCCACGACACCTGCAAATCTATAAACAAAAGAGGATTAGAAGATGTAAACACAAACCTTCCCAGGCTTTCCATCCGACAAAAGGTAGTTGCCCAGCAGCGCAGTGCGCGTCTCCGAGTCCGGCAACTGCTGCTGGCGGTACGAGCCGCCCGCCATCGACACGACACGCGTGCCCTGCTGCACGCGCCCCGACTCCACGCGCAGGATTATGATGCCCTGGGGGTGGCCACGTTAGACAACTGGTGTGGTGTAAGTTAACTGTGAGATTTACCAAATTGAGGAAAGTATTCTTAAATTGTAGCGTCTACTTTTTTCACATTTGTTGGTATAATGTTTCGATTCACTTTCGACATTTGAATAATTCAAGATCTTATATAGAGGAATATTTACAGAATCCGTCCAAAAAATGAGAATAGTTCGAGGCTTCTAAGGGTGCCAAGTTGAATGAGAGTTTACTAAATTGTGATAATGGAACTTGCGTACCTATATAATTTAGAATTTTTTACAGAATTTTTCTTGTATTAAATTAAAATTATTAGCGATTTAAGCAAACCCTACAAGTTTTTATGTAGCCAGAAATATGCTGTGGATATTCATAATTGTAAATTCATACAGCATAATTATATTCATACAGTATATTTTTGAGGTACGCTTAGCAGTATCAGTTATAGGAAACCGATGTAGACGTGAGTGGCTGTGAGCCTCCTTACCTCACAGTTGACCCCGAGGAATGGCCAGGGCCCGGCACCAGCACCAATAAGAAGCGCGGGGTCACGGCGTAAATGTCGCAACAATGCCGCCAGGTCATAGATCTTGTCACGCCTCACAAGCGGTACCAGATAGGGCGGCCCGCCCAGTTCTACCAGCTTCGCATTGCCTGTCAACCCTGCACGGCGTTCAAGCAACATTATAATAGAAGTCTATGATTTGTGCACATCAGAAATCAGCATTTAGCAAAAAAAATGTACACTTTTACCACTTATTATCTTTCAATTTTGACTATTGTTGTGCGCTGTACTTTAAAAATCATATAATATAACCAAATTTCTCAAGACGTTTTCTTCTTCGCTATCTTCGAGCCCTCGCATCACAATATTTAGTTAGTTTCAGCCTGTAATATCCCACTGCTGGGCATTGGCCTCTTTCCCTATGTAGAAGGATCAGAGCTTAATCCACCACGCTGCTGCAATGTGGATTGGTGGATATATTCCCTACTATGAGTAACAATCGCTATCAGGTGTACATGATAACAACCGGGACCTACTTACAGCTTAACGTGCTCTCCGAGGCACGGTGGGGTGACTCACAAGGACTAACAACAAGACCGGAAATAAATATTTGTATAAACACATATATCCACTTCGAGCAGAAATCGAACCCGCGACCGTCGGTGTTTAGGCGCCGCCGACACGGCACACACACCATTACACCAGAGCGGTCGTAAAAAGATGCTTAATTATTTTAAAAACATTTTATTTAAGTCACAGTAGAAAATCTTATTTATCATGCCTCAAAATATTAATGACTTTTAATTTCATATATATCTGCCTATCTTTTTATTTACTTTTATGCTAAACAAACATAAAATAGATACTTAACTAAATAATTCTGTATCTCATTGAAATTTGTTTATTTCTACTTTTGAAAAGTTATCATGGAAAAATCTCTAAGTATACATAATTTCTAATAATATGAACACCTGAGAAATCTCTAAGTACTTCGATAATTTAATGATTTAGAATATAATCAAGATACGATTGACACACAACTGATTTTTAATACTATTTATATTTAAGTACGGAGTAATACATTAGCAATAAAAGTCCCCAGCTGATAACAGCTGACAGCTTTGCATCTTATCAACATCATAACACAAACACTCGTAGCTACCGTCTCGTTATCGTTATTTGCACGCTAATATTATAATAAGCATTTATGACTCCAATTACAATACTACATTGCTCATTTAACCAAATGACCAAAAAACTTTATTTTTATAGACGCTATAACTTTCTTTAAAAGACTTTCATAACAAGGCTGTAGTGACGTAACAGGACGTCAACAAGATTCATATTTGTGTTACACGAGGATTCGTTTTCGGATAGACTTGATAACCAGAGTGCGTAGTGCGAGTTTTATTCGCAGAAACGTGACAGAAACGCGTTTATACGTGAAGATTATTTTGCATGGGAATTTAAACAGTACAGCCTAGACGATAAAGAATAGTAGAATAGTAAAGTACGATACAATCGATACAGAGTCATCTAGCGGCAAACTTGAGAACTAGGTTGAAATACCGAATTTCCCATACAAAATTAAGTTAAATTTTACGCGGGTTATTACGAGACGGATGAAATAAAACTCGCACTAGGCACTCTGTTGGCACAGCGGTCACAGCACTAACTACTGCTCTGATGGTCGCGTGTTCCATGCCCACTCATGACAAACCATTTTACGGTAAAGAGTTATGATATAGATCATAGCGTAGTCAAGGAGTTCATGCAATGGTATTATGTATATTTTCGATTGCTGAACAAAGAACTAAATACAACTAAGGACCGTTGAGTGTGAAGTGTTTATAACATAACATAACAATACACTTTATTGTACACCAAAACAGAAATAATACATATCAGATTGATTTTAACAGAGTATCATAAGGTACAAAGGGCGGCCTTATCGCTGAAGAGCGATCTCTTCCAGGTAACCTAGGCGCAAAGGAGATGGTATTGTGTCGGTGTAGGTGTACAAATTGAGGCATAAACGTTTGAACTTTTTTTATTTTTAGTTTACTTATTTCGGATTGATTTCCTTGACGAAACACCATAGACCTCTTATATAAGAAGTGTGTCAGCACCAACACGCTACTGGAGTTGACTCCCTTAACTTTAAACTCCAAAAAATATTACCTGGAGCGGTGATGTTGTACGGAGCCTGTGTGAGGTCGGGACACTCGTCGACAGTCACGCTGACATATTCAAACGTCGACGGCAAACTACGGGACAGCACTAGAACATAAAAGACAAACTTTATTCGATATATTATTTACTAATATTAGTTTTACACGAGTTTTTGTTTCTGAAAATTCGAATCACTTCAACTTATTTTATTTAAAAAAAAATGTTCCAAAAATTTTTCTTGTAAACAATGACTGATAAAACCATGTATACTTTTGGCATTTACAATTTGTGCTTTATTTATATTTTGTTATCTCGTAGCGTGACCTACGCGAAGTATCTATTAAATAACATTTTTAAGTCCATAAATTATATTTTATAATATAATTACGTAAAATATTTCCATTATTTTTATTTTATTTTAATCCATCTTTGAAAAAAGTCCGTTCTTTGAATTCGATTTATCGGGATTTATACCATGTACCTTTTTATCTTTGAGCCTCCGATATTTCGGCGCAGTTGCATGCGCCATGGTCACGGAAGAAGTTCTTCCAGTTCTTCCGTGACCATGGCGCATGCAACTGCGCCGAAATATCGGAGGCTCAAAGATAAAAAGGTACATGGTATAAATCCCGATAAATCGAATTCAAATAATGTTAACCATGGAAATTTAAAACAAAGTCCGTTCTTTCAAAAACTCCAAAATCTCTATATTCTCTCTAAACTAAATACAAATATATTTGATATACAAACATATTCTGTCGTTCCTAAGGTTGCCTTAATACCGTGTTTAAGGTGACCTCTTTAGATATTCAAAACTAAGACAAATTAATCCTTCACGAGGTTAAATTTACATCTCAATGTAATTCTGTTCAGTAACCACTTTTATGGTTAAACATAAAAAATAAATCACTCGCATTTTAATATACTTTCATACATATATCTATGTTTAATTATTTTCATGTATTTTATGACACAATTTACTTTAGAAAAAATCTAAGGAATTTAATAAAACATCGATGAAGATCTTTTGCAATATTCAAAAAATACGGTCAAATTGAGAACCTCGTCCCTTTTTGAAGTCGGTTAATAACAATAATGTAATTAATTTATTCATTAAAGTTTGCTAGAAGTTGTTACATTTTATGATACATTATTATACAATTTTAATTTTATTAAATATTACATTTTTTAAATGTACTTACTACTGTATTAAAGCAAACACACGACATGCAAAGTTATCCTGTTGGTGTAACATTATAATGAAAACTTGATCAAACAGTAGCAAGATCACTCAGAAGCAAATAAAGCATAAAATTGAAAAAATGATAATTAAAAAGTATTTGTAGTGCCAAACAATAGGTAACATATTAAGAATAAAATAATATCAAGATTAGTTTGTAGAAATTTAATTTACCTATTTGACCAAATTAAATCCGTAACTTTTACTAGAACATTCATCAATCAACTTAATTCCTAAAATGAACTCAAACCAAACTAAGAGACGACATACATCGATTTGAATTAATTTTTAAAATCAAACAATGACCAAATCAAACAATAATAAACTTACGTCAAACCGAATTAAATTAATAAAAATAAGACCTAGTCAAGTTATCATTAATTATAACATTAAATAACAAAAAACTAAACATATAGTATATTATAATTAATAAGAAATAAAAAATTAATTACCTTCTACTATTTCTTCCAACGGTGGCGTGTATAAAGGCTTTTCCTTGATCTCGACAGTAGAATAGTCAATCGACGTCATTCTGTTATAAAGTAAAGCTAAGTTATTATCTCAATGGAGAACATTAAATATGCTCTTCAATACAAGTGACCACGCATATGTAACTGTTACTTATAAACTTGGTACCTGTACGAAATTTTTACGTCGCTCAAGGACGCAGATTCTGTGACTTTTAATAGCAAACATTGAATGAAAATAGCGAGTAAACTATATTTTAATAAACACATTTTAATGAAACTTGCTAATTAATACTTCAAATAAAATCAAATATTACACAACGAATATAACTTTAATTAAACTTTAAAAATGTGAAGGACGTAAAACAAATTTATCTGTAGATCAAAAGTCATTCACCTTTACCCCTCGAAACAAGTTACTTAAAATTACGTTTTTATGACCTTAGATATAAAAACCACTTACTTTACGTAGCTTGCGCGATGAGCAGGTTCAGTTTTAAAGGTTAATATAAAGTTTCGCTAATCCTAACCTGCTGTTAATTACTTGTTTGTATATAAACACCGGTGCTGCAGAGTTTAACGATCGAGCGACGTGCGCACGCGCCGACAAGTGACCTTCCTCTACGTATTGATTCCACTCGCTTTGCCTTGTTGATCTTCACTTATCATAATTGAGAATAATTTTTCGTTTTTACTCATAAAAAAGAGGTTCTCGACTATATTGACCTACTCCACTTTTTGTCGTTTTTCATTTTCATTTAAATGAATTTCTTTTATCTGTTAAAACGCAACTACACTAACTAAATACTTTATTAAAGTTGGTCAAAATTACGATCGTTTGTCCTCACCCTAACTCTGACGTCAATGTCAATATGTCTGTGCGGTCGTAACTCTTGAACAGACTTCGATGCGGTTTTCATTATAAAGGCTTTCTTTGTAGTAGCTCTAGCTAAGTTTAGTGAAAATGGATTCAGGAATTTAAAAAGTATCTGCTCTTTTCAAATATGATAAAAGGAATATATATATATATATTTTTTTTTTTATATAAGCGAGACTGGTGTAACAGTGGATCACGGGTACAGCGAATAATTCACTATAACTCAAATGTGTTTTTGTCGCTAGTCCATCCCCTCTTCCATCCTCTTCAACGATCTAGACGTAATATATAACTAGTAATTTTCTGCAGTACAAGCCAAAAAAGGTCTTTTTCTTTAAATATCAGATAGTCATATATATTATGATTTAATTTCAAGATGAATCATTTTGCCATTTTAACGGTCGGCAAACAAGTGTAAGGCTCACCTGACGGTACCGTAGCTTATAGACGTCTGCCATACCAGACGCATCGCAAGCGCGTTGATAACCCTATCCCCAATTCCCCCCAAGAGCTTAACAGGAACACAACATTATTTTAAACAGTGTTTTTTAGCGGAGTTCTTCTGTAATGTCGAGGTACTACTCCAGTCGGGCTGCTCCATATTTTGTCTTTACATATCCGACTGACCATTTTTACCCCCATGTCACGACTATGTTGTGCAAACTACCGGAAAGTTGCTAAAAAAGTCGCGTTTGAAGTAAGTATATACAAAAAAACAATGACGACAAAACAAATGACGCCGCGTTGGCGCAACGGTTACAGCCATGGATTGTATCTGTTGCGTTGGCGGTTGCGTGTTCGATCCCCGCACATGACAAACATTTGTATTGGCCATACAGGTGTTTGCCATGGTCTGAGTGTTTGTGCAGTCCTTGTGGGTCTCCCCACCGTGCCTCGGAGAGCACATTAAGCCGTCGGTCCCGGTTGTTATCATGTACACCTGATAGCGATCGTTATTCGTAGTAAAGGTGATATCAGACGGTTCATTTTTTGTTCATTTTCACCTTTCATTCGGTACATTTCACTCGAAATGAAATGTCTGAACAAAAAATGAAACACGAGTGCCGAATGAATTCATTAGTGAACCGATCCAACAGTGTTGGATATTGGCATCCGGTATCTTTCATTCCCACTCCGAATGAACGAGAAATGAACGGTCTGAACACTGAGAGAACGTTCATTCGGATTCGGTCATTTTGTTTCGAGTCCTGTAGCCGATGGACATCAAGAAGAAGTTCTTCAAATTGACTTTCATCCATTCGAAGATGATTACAATATGAATCAGGATCTTCAACGGCTAGTTCTCTCAACAATGTATTGGAAGCTCCTAATAAATTTCTTCTTGCAATCCATGGTCGCACCCACCACCGTCGACGTTTTCTTTGCTTCTTTTTTGTCAACTCTTTGATTAAATGATCACAAATTAAACGAATTCCAAGACGTACGACTTAATTCGATGACATATTTAAAAGAAAGAACAATGAATGTTCATTTCTGTATCATTTCGTCTAAGCCGTGTGAACATAGAATGAAAAAAAAATGAAGCATTCACTCGAGTGAACAATCATTCGAGTGAACCGTCTGATATCACCTTAAGTAATATATCCGCCAACCCGCATTGGAGCAGCGTGGTAGATTAAGTTCTGATCCTTCTCCTACATGGGGGAAGAGGCCTATGCCCAGTAGTGGGATATTACAAGCTGAAGCATTATATATTCAAAAAGGGGTATAAACGAAAAAGGGTTACCAACTTGGGAGATTTGAATAACCGTTTTTTTATTTAAATAAAAAACAATTTTACGTAACACGTTGTTCGAGCCCTCCTCCCACCCTGTAACACATCGTAACATTTTACAAGACCTCCCAAATTGCGTTACGTAATACTTTAACGCCCCCTTATTGGTATTAAGTTTTTAATGGAAAAGTAGCGATTTATTTATGTATTATGTAGCATAATACATTTACAATAACATTTCTATAATTTTCATCATAACATCTAAACTAGGCATAGCCTGTATCTAAATTTTACATATAGAAATAAACATATAGTATCAATATTTTTTGAGTGTAGAGTAACAATTACATTGTGTTCAATGGAAATGTATAGTTTGACCACGACAGCTATGAACTTAAGCAGGTTTCTATGTATTATTTATTACAATTTTTTTAGATGTAGTTATTATGTATTTTTTACACATTTTATATTTATATTTATATATTATGTATACGTATATGTACCTATTGTTATGCTGTGTGGCTACGGCATTAAAGAATATAGCCACCCCCTCTCTTCACGTGGGTGTACCATTACCACCTTGAAACTTAAAAAGCCGACTGATGGCGGGATAAACATCCAACTGCTGGTTTTGACATACACAGGCCGAAGACGGGCAGCAGCGTCTTCGGTGCGACAAAGCCAGCCCTGCTGCACCAACCCGCCTGCCCAGCGTTGTGACTATGGGCAAAACACATGAGTTCAAGAGTGTGTACGTGTATGCCGTGCATGTATGTGTTATTAAAGTTATTAACTTTTTAATGATATAATAATAATAACAATAATACTAATAATAAAGACGTTTATTCACCGAGCATAATTGTATAATTACTTATATAAGTCGCAACGTTGTTTTATAGTCTAGCTCTAGGTAGCAGTCTGGCAGATTTAAAAATTATAATTAAGCATACTTAAAGCGAAAGCGATCCCGGACTAGAGGACCGTTCACACAATCAAATATAAAAACTAAAATCCTAATTATTTGAAAAATGTATAGAAATGACAACGCCAATATTACTTGTATGTGTTCAGTTATGGATTATTTGGAGGCGAAATAAAATAAAAAAGACAAGATTTTATGAGTAATTTTTTTTATTGTTCGTGCTTGCAATACCTTCATATATATGTAAATCTCTGCAGATAGACACTCAAAATATTACTGTTAAAGGAACCCTGAACCAAAGGTTTAGGGCAATCGCTGAGTACAATTTCAAAATAATTATCTAATTTACTTAATATTTTCATTAAAAATAATTTAATAAAACAACACAACATTCAGTGCACGAGAAAATAAATAGGAAAACATAGAAGATTCTATTAAAACTAAATAAAATTTATTTATTCTAATACATATATATTTAATATCCGTAACAACCAGGTCCCATTAAAACCATAATTAAAAACTATTACATGTGAATTTTTAAATAAAACGGTATTAATAATATTTACGTATAACTTGTGTGTGTGACAGATACATATTTTTGTATGTTTGTTTAACGAAATATTGTAATACAACACTTGTTACAATACATATGAAGTTAAAATATTAATTATCTATTTATTAAAACATATTTGTGTCAAACAGTATTTGTTCATACGTCTCGTAAAATTTGTGTAATGTAATATTTTCGTAAATTATTCTTCTTAAATATGCACAGGCTTTCAGTAAGTCAAACAAAAAAATATAAGTAAACTTAAAATTATTGTGTATATTTTAAATAATTTATTGCTTACAACTCATTTACTTTTCGAGTCTTACGCTAAGAACACAATACATTCATGGAGTAATTTCAATTACTGCCAACGCAACAATAAATAATAAAAAATCATAACTATATTAGTGTAAGTTCAAAGGCTGCTCAACCTTTTTATTAGTCGGACCAAACGGAGAATTCAGACATTTATGGCGGGCCACTGACAGTTACTATTTTACCCACAGGACATGTGCAATAAAACACACCAATACTAAGAAACGAAATTAATAATTATTGTTTGTTTTTATTAAATAATATTTGCTATAATGTGTTTGCTCGTAAACCACAAAAAAAAACAGACTTCAAATACATCGACAAGTAATACAACGTAGGACGTGGGTAATAAAAAAATAGTCAAGTAAATACGCGTTCTAAAAGATTATTCAAGAAGTAAACATCAGACTTAGATCAAATTTAAATGAAAAAATAGTCAAGAAAATTTACATTACTGTATATAACTCGTAAAGTACTTGTCGGATCTCGATTAAATTTAAATGGGACCAGTTGACACGCATACAAGCGAATTGAGGCCCTCTTCAACAAACAGCGTCTTAAGCTAGATAACGAAAAATTTAACTGCAGTACCTATGTATCGCATCGAATCTAAATCGAAAGTAATTCGTTATTACAATCAATGTAATTTCCGACATTGTTTCTCTTTGAAATAATTTTCTTATGTTGATGACAAATTCATACATATTATGTTGAACCAAAAACTAATTCAAACTGTAACACAATTTGGTCGGTGTTTTAGAACCACCATACCCATATAGAGACCATAGTTTTTTGGCCAGCTGGCCTGGGTTTGAGCAGCCCTTGGCCTATACGTTAAGAAAACAGAGACTCATAGCTGTGACTCAGCGTAGCCACGCCCCTTGACCAATTAGATCAAAGCAAATAAGAATGTCGACCGTCGAGGTTGAAGGATATCGAATCGACTACAGCTTGCGTATACAATTTACACTAATCACTCTTTTAAATAGGAACAAAACAAATTCTACGTTAGATCATAAATAGGGAATGTAATCCTGTCCCGAATAAGTTACAATAAAATATCAGTCAATACCACAATTGTTACTATTAGGGCTTAAAATTAGTCTATACATATACTAAGGGCTTATTTCACCAGTTGTACATAACGCTATTTGACAGATAACGATATCCTGTTATATATTATATATTAAAAGTT
Source organism: Melitaea cinxia (assembly GCF_905220565.1). NCBI lineage: Eukaryota > Metazoa > Arthropoda > Insecta > Lepidoptera > Nymphalidae > Melitaea > Melitaea cinxia. Next base: position 18,352,768 of record NC_059398.1, on the reverse strand, counting down.
TTTGATGTATTTATTCTATACCGTCGAATTTCACTGTATTTATAAATAGATACTAGCTTCTGCCTGCGACTTTGTCCGCGTGGAATAGTTACTTTGGGCTAGTGCTAACTTTAATCATTTGCGAAACTTTTACGCAGCGCACACAACGGAAGCTCTCAAAAGGAAAAAAACCGATTTTGAGACATTTTATATTAGTGCTCCGCTCCTAGTGGTCTTAGCGTGATGATGTATAGCCTATAGCACTCCTCGATAAATGGGCTATCTAACATTGAAAGAATTTTTCAAATTGGACCAGTAGTTCCTGAGATTAGCGCGTTCAAGTAAACAAAGAAACAAACTATTCAGCTTTATAATATTAGTATAGATTTCTATTCGCAAATATCAACCTAAAACTTGTAGTTATCGACAAATGGTGAAACAGGGCCTAACTCTCATTCTGTACACTGCGCTATCCACAGCCATTTCTATGTCTGCAACTCTATATTTAAAGCAATTGAAGTTTACATTTGTTGTTAATACACAACACCGAACATTCCTTTTAATTTAATACCTACAATAATAACTTCATTCACTCCTACTGCGATCGTAATGGATAATTTTAATCCTAGAAGTATAGCCGTGTTAAGATATTTACGTATAAAATGAATAATCAATTCACTTAAAATCAACTTAATATTAAAACAACTTAAAAACAGTGTTGAGATAATGTATCATACGATTTCACTAATAATATTTCTTCTGTAACGATCCTTTATGTACGTATTTCAATACTTAACAAAACCAGTGTGCTTTAGGCCACACGACTGAAGTAAAACTCCTTAGGCTCCATCTAACTTATATCTCCCTCTCAACTTCACCGTTCGCCTCACCCGATCACACTTTTCGTAACGCTCTCGTCACGCATCCACCAGCTTACTCCCCAAGTGAAGCGTGCGTGAAGAAGTTTTACTTTAAAAATCCAGTAGTTTCACGTATAACATCTTTATCATAAGATTACAAAATAAAATTACAATATAATAATTATTATAAGTAATGGTTTGGTGCGTTATTGCTTCGCGTCGGACGCTTCTCTACCTAATAACTAAAACAATAAAAGTAAACTGTCGAACGGTACATAACATTAGGACTTCGAGATAAGCGTAACAGTGGTACACGTGGAATATGTACACTTATATACATTGATCGTATCTCGTTAAGTTAGATTATGTAAATATCAAATATACGCTTCATACACACAAAATATACAATACAAACGCATCGCGCACGCTGTTACATATATATTGCTCATAAACATTTTCGTTGAGTGGAAATTGAAGACTTGGCACTACTCGTTGACCACTGCATCAAGTTGCCGTCCACCATTCTCTCCGATCACAATGAATACCGTTTTAAACAAGTATTAACAATTCAACTCCCTCATTTATTCATTCACCGTGTCTTATATACAAAGGAACGTGTGATACACTTGTGATGCTTCAGTTGGCTGCTTATGTACTTGTTTGTAAAAACATTGTAACAATTAGTTTCATTCAGACTTTATTATTAAAGGTTCTGTGTGCGATTTCTTCGATGTTTCTTATCCGTCAGACGCCTTATACCGCATCATTTTTTGCGACAACATCGAAAGATTTCATAATATTCTTAATTGAAATTCTCTTCTGCGTTCAAACCACAAACACGAATGAGACTCACAGTCAAAGTAGACGTTTTACACATTGAGTTACAAAATATACACCAGTGACGATGATAATATTTACGCTGAACTTAGCGTTACGAGTGTGCGTTTTCAAGTAAGTCTTTAAGTCGAATTTATATTCCGCACTGATCGAGAACCGGGCAGTCGAAAGATGTCGCTACGTCTCCGAGTGAGCGGGGCCGGCGGGGACAGTGGGGACAGCGGGTCTCTGGGGCGGCTAGAGGTCGGCGTGCGGCAGCAGCGTGTGGCGGCGGTCGTGGTGCAGCTGGCGCGCGGCGGCGGCCGTGCGCGCCAGCCAGCCCGCCAGCTCGGCGCTGTCGCACTGCACGCGCGGCCGCCGCAGCGCCTCGGCGCCCGCGCCGCGCACGCCCAGCTCCACGAACCACGCGCCGCCCGCCTGCAGCGCCGCGCACGACACCAGGTTGCCGAGCTGCGTCTCCATCACCACCTGCGGCGGCCCGTGCTTGCAGGTCACGATGCGCAGGTGCGCGTCCGACAGCAGCGCGCGGATGTCGTGCGGCGGGCCGCGCACCGTGCGGTAGGCCACGAAGCGCTCGTCGGGCTCGCGCGCCGGCAGCGCCAGCAGCAGCGCCGCGCCCTCGGCCAGCTCGGGGCAGTAGCGCGGCAGCGGCGCCGCGCCACCCGCGCCCCCGGCCGCCAGGCGCGGCGCGCGCAGGCGCCGCGGGGCTCCGCCGGCGCGCCGCGACGTCTCGCGGAGCGCCGCCGCCGTCTCGGCCGCCAGGTCCAGCACGCCGATGACGGGCTTGGTGACGGTGCCCACGAGCCCCTTGCCGACGCCGGCCAGGAAGCCCGCCACGCCCTCCGCCGCCGCGCCCTCGTAGCTGTGCTTCACTAGCGACGTCATGCCACCTGCGGGTCGTGCGAGAGAGAAAGTCAAATAAACGATTCGTTAAAGCTCACGATACTTCGAACACCCAGCCCTCACCAAGTATCCCGAGACCGAGCCCCCGGAAGCCGGCGGCGAGATGCGACCCGGCGGCGGCCGACCGGATGCGACGCCGGGTCTCCTCGTGCGCCTCGTCTCCGACCACTCGCTCCAGGCCGTCGCCCAACGTTTCTACAAATGATAAAATACAGTCAGAAAATCATAATCCATCTCAAGTTAAATAGTAAAATTAAAAAAAATTGATGTATTTATGCATTACCGGTAACTTTGGCGGCCGAGTTGGATATACCGTGGGTGACATTCTTAAACAGGGCTCCGACGTTACCCTCCAGCAGTAGGCCCGAAACCCCCTCCGACACGTCCGCCACAAAACCTAACGGGTTACCGAGGAAGTCCACGGAACCCAAAATTTTCGCCGCTTGCCATTTTAATTCCTGATGAAAGAGGAATATCATCAGTATAGATTCGACCAACACACGCATCAGAGACAAGGAGATGACGGTACTGACATCCTTGAAGTGCCTGAGCAGCTGGCGCGCGAGGCCGGCCGCAGTGTCGAAGGCGTGCGCGCGCACGAAGGGCTCCAGCTCGACGGCCGCGTCCTCGAAGCGGATGAAGGTGAGGCCGAGGCGGCGCTTGAGCGCGCCCAGCTCGCCCTCCAGCTTGCCGGCCGTGAACATGGACAGGCGCACCTGGCTCGGGATGATCTTGATGAGCGCGAAGTAGTACCGCGGCGCGTGCAGAGCCGTCAGTTCGTGGAGTACGCGGCGCGTCTCGTACTCCGCCTCGTCGGGCTCCTCGAGGGCGGGCGCGGGCTCAGCGCCGCCCTCCGCCCACGACCACACCAGCAGCACGAGGCGCTCGTCCAGGCGCACGGCCACGGGCCGCAGCGCCACCACCAGGTGGGAGAAGTACAACGCGTTGTAGTTGGGCGGGGCGCGCGTCAGCTCCAGCGACACGTGTAGTGCCGGCAGCGCGCCGCCCTCCTCCAGGCAGTACAGCAGCACAGGGCTGGGCGCGCTCGTAAGCTGCGGACGGGACCGCACATCAGACACTACTCGGTATTGGTCAGATCGATGATTCAATCGGTTTTGACGATTGATTACCTTGCCCGTCCTTGCGTACACGGCCAAACAACCATTTTATAACATCATCAAAGATGATTTAAAATTTGTACGTATTATTTACTTTTGTGCTACCCACACACTAGGGAATCTTAAACATTTTTAATATGATATCAAAAATCGACCGTTCGAGCGGGGATCGAACCTGCATCTCCGACTGACCGTGTCGGTGAAAGTTTTCAACCAGAGTTAGTATGTTTCGCACCTGGTTGTCCCACTGCATGGAGTCGACGGACAGCGCGAGCTGCGCGGAGCGCGGCGCGCGCGCCACCGTGAGGCGCAGGCGCGAGAACTGCGCGAACAGCAGCTCGGCGGGCGGCCAGCGCGCCACCAGCGACAGCGACGCGCCCGCCAGCGACACCGCCAGCCCCCACTCGCGCGCGTCCGCCTCCGCCGGCGGCGCGTCCTCGGCCGGCGCCTGCGGACCGGGTCACCTGATGACGCCTGAGCTGGGACACGGCGCGGCAATGTCGCAGCGCCGTCGAGCTCAATCGATACTTCAGCCGTGCGCTTTACTCTCCAATGCATATTTTAGTGTTTTCATAATCGGATGCGCTCATTGATATTATAACATTTAACAGTAATATAACATTTAAGAACTTTTAAATGCATTTTGCCGACATACTATTTTGTAATTTAACATTTAAACATATTAGAGTTGGGGCACCCGACATTGGTCCTTCGAGCCGGGTCTGAACCGGCGACCTATCGATCGGTCCACCTGGCCAGCGAGCGGTACTCACGGGGTCGGCGCGGTCGCGGATGCGCACGCAGCGCGTGGGCCCGTCGGCGCTGAGCGCCACGGCGAGGCGGCCGGAGCCGGGCCGCAGCGTGCGCCACTGCACGGCCTGCTCGGGCGGCACGGCGCCGCGCCACGCGCCCGCCAGCCCCAGCACCACGCGCCCGCCTGCCGCACGAGCCAACTCACTTTATCGGATCGCCTACGTCGCTCTGACGCAAAGAAGCTAGGCCCGAGTACTTGCCGAAATTTTATACGGCCACAGGAGAGGCGCGAGATCGTACGCCAATCTCAATTAAACGTTAAACGTTTCATAATTAATTCAAAATATATTTAAACATTGGTTTAGCAATAACATGTAATGGGGACGTATGAAAGAGATACCAGAGGACGTACCGGGCTGCAGGCCCATGAGGCCGTGCTCGGGCTGCACGCAGAGGTTGGCGTGCGCGCAGGCCATGCGCTGGGCGGGCGCGCGCTGGGCGGGCACGAGGCGCCAGGCCTGCGTGGACGCGCGCCGCGGGTCCGCGCGCCGCAGCACCAGCGCCGCCGCGCGCCCCGGCCGCGGGGCCGCCTCCTCGATGTCCAGCACCTGCGCGACCGTTGTCAGCTATATTGGCTCTTATTTACATTTACTACGTTTATCGGCGCTGAAATATGTCACGTGTATTTTTTCTTATACAACTAGGTCGGCAAACAAGCGTACGGCTCACCTGATGGTAAGCGATTCTACCGTAGCTTATACCAACAACCCCATTCCCCCCAGGAGCTCTGGTCACCTTAATCACCAACGGGAACACAACACAACTTGAAAACAGTATTATTTATCTGTGATCTTTTGTAAAGGTACTCCCTCAATCGGGCTGCTCCCGATTTTGAGGCAGATAATTCCTGCTGTGGCAAACGTCAAATAAAGTTAATAAACGAAGCCACTGCGGGTGCAGCGTATCGGACGAGAGGAACAGCTGACCATGGCGTGCGGCGACAGCGCGCAGTCGTCGCTGAGCGCGTCGGTGGGCTGCGGCGGCGAGCTGCCCTCGTGCAGCAGCTGCGCGCCCGGCCCGCGCCGCCACAGCTGGCTCCTGCGACCGCGCACGGGTTACTGGGGCTTCCTTTTGTACTCATTACATTGTTTTAAAATAGATTTGTCGGTGACACAATCAGTGTATTGCTAATATTATAATTGCACGACACGAGGCTCGAGCAAACGGGATCGAAAAGAAATATGCGAGCAGATCGTAATGATGGCGTTCGGAAATTAATATATTCTTTTTTTAACCGACTTCAAAAAAAGGAGGACGTTACTCAATTTGACCGTATATATGTTTTTTTTTAATGTATGTTCGGGGATAACTCCGTCGTTTATGGACCGATTTCGATAATTCTTCTTTTATTGGAAAGAAGATATCCCTAGTTTGGTACCATGATAAGGAAAATAGGATCTGATGATGGGATCCCAGAGAAATCGAGGGAAACTCTCGAAAATCCGCATAACTTTTTACTGGGTGTACCGATTTTGATGATTTTTAATTTAATCGAAAGCCGATGTTTATCGTGTGGTCATATTTAAATTTCATCGAGATCTGATTACAGCTTTTAGAGTAATCTTTGATGATGCGTATTTACTTGACATTTTTTTGTCTACCTACGTTGTATTACTTGTTGATATAATTAAAGTCGGTTTTTCTTCGTTTGCCTGCAAACACAATTATTAACTAAATAGAGTCAATCAATGGCAATACATATATAGAAAAATTATTGCCCCAAAGGCACCTTCTGCGAGCGTGTTAAAGACGAAAATTGTTTGCAGCGCCATCAGCGAACAGTCGCGCTGACTCGCCCATTCCCTGTACTCTAACAGCGCCTAACGCTCTCCTTGACATATACCCTGAATACAATCCGTATACCGATGAATCAAGAGATATATTGTCAGTTGGTCAGAAGTTATGTGAGCTCGAAATGTGAAAGATTTGTCTTTAAGTTATATTTTTACCATTTTAATTAAATACAAATCTAATATATAAAATTCTCGTGTCGCGGTGTTTGTAGTTAAACTCCTCCGAGACGGCTTGACCGATTCTCATGAAATTTTGTGTGCATATCGGGTAGGTCTGAGAATCGAACAACATCTATTTTTCACCCCCTAAGTTTTAGCGGGGGCGATTGATGAAGTTAATAACATATATGGCAAAACAACGTTTGCGGGGTCAGCTAGTAAATATATAAAAGGCACAACTGGCACTGAGAGAGAACTGCTCCGTGTGCTAAAAAAAATATCTCACCTGTCTCCGTATCGCTTGCGCGCCAGTTGTACGCGAGTGGAACCCAGAGGCACCTCCAAAACTAGGACGCCCTCGTCCTCATCCGCACCGCCCTCCTGCATGCTGTCACTACCAGAATTATTTACAAATCTTGGTATGTTTTTTGCTTGTCACAATTTAAACCACATATAGTTAAGAAATAGATCAAGACGAAAAGAACTGAATCTCCAAATGAACAACTTATTAGTTATAAGAAACGTTCGTATTAATAATTAACCGAATTCCAAAAAAGGAGGAGGTTCTCAATTCGACTGTATATGTATGTTACATCAGAATTTTTGACCCTGTGGACCGATTTCGACAAATTTTTTTTTAATCGAAAGGTGTTGTGTGTCAATTGGTCCCATTTAAATTTATTTGAGATCTAACAACTACTTTTCGAGTTATATCTAATAATGAGTTTTTACTTGACGCTTTTTTCGTCGACCTACATTGTATTATACCGCATAACTTTCTACTGGATGTACCGATTTTGATAATTCTTTTTTTGTTGGAAGGAAGATATTCCAAGTTTAGTACCATGATAAGGAAACCAGGATCTGATGATGGGATCCCAGAGAAATCGAGGGAAACTCTTGAAAATCCGCAATAACCTTTTACTGGGTGTACCGATTTTAATAATTTTTAATTTAATCGAAAGCTGATGTTTGTCATGTGGTCACTTATATAAATTTATTGAGATCTGATAACTACTTTTTGAGTAATCTTTGAGAACGCGTAGTTACTTGACTATTTTTTCGTCGACCTACGTTGTATTACTCGTCGATGTAATTGAAGTCGGTTTTTTTTCGTTTGCGAGCAAACACAATTATTTTAATAAGCAGATTCGAGACGGTTCAGAACATAAACTAATTAAACTAAGTTAAAGCTGTCATTGCAATTTATCAAGTGTAAAATTTACAATATAAATACATTTCGTGATATGCAGGTACGGAACAAACATTAAAGGAGAAAACTTGCACGTCTAAAATGAAATTAGAACATGAGGAGAGCTTCCTAATACTAAGCATTTTAACCCTTCTCATTCATAAGAGACAAAGTCGTTGCCCTCAAAGCTACACTAGGCCTCTGGAGAAGACTAGAGATATAAGATGTGCACTGACGGGTCGGCCGCGCCGCTCGCGGTGGCGGCGAAGGCCACGTAGATGAAGTTCTGGTAGAGCAGCGTGTGGTCCTCGTGCAGCGCGGCGAGCGGCAGCGCCAGGCGCGGCCCGCCGGGCGCCCGCAGCGCCAGCGCCGCCGCGCCCTCGGGCTCCGGCAGCGCCCAGCTGGCGCGCCCGCCCGCGCTCACCACGCACTCCTCCGCGCTGCCCACCTGCAACCACCGGGAACATTCAGCCTCAATCCTGCCAGGAACACAACACTGCTTGAAAGCAATGTCGAGGTTCTCCCAGTCGAACTGTGTCAGATTTTGAGCAGCCGATATATCTAGCTGTGCCATACCTCAATAAAATTGGTAGAAATCGACCTTAAGAGCCGTAAGTGTAAGTACGAGTATCAAACACATTTTATCTAATTAAGTTATCTTTTGCCAATATACTGTAACATGACATTCGACGACACCTGACCTGGTGGAACATGATGGCGACGGGCGAGAAGTTGTCGATGCGCAGCGGCGGCGGCTCCCCGCGCGCCGCGCTCAGCACCACCAGCAGCGCCGCGCCCTGCGCCACCACCTCCACGCGCAGCAGCTGGTACGACCCACCACTCTCTCTGCACACAAACACATATTATTAGTCTGTATCTTCGTGGGCCTTAGGGGTCGTCCATTAATCACGTGAAGCTCGAAAGGGGGGAGGGGTTCGGAATACATCATGAAATGTCACTAGTATATAGTCCCTGACATGATACATGATTTATTCCAAAACTATCTGTAAATATTTAGTTCTTAAGTTTTGAATTGTAAATATGTATAATATTTTGTATAAATAAAAGTTTATTTGTCCCTGACTATATTGAGATATCCCATATATAATATTTTTCGTAGAACGCGAGATATAAAAAAAAAAAAAAAATTTAACAAACACCCTTAACCTTGATGCCTGTCTACAAATTTATATCACCATATTTAAATTGTATATATAACTGTATTTAAAGATAATTTTCAATATACTTTGCACAAAAAATACGCGTGATTCTTGGTATGGAGGTAATCTATAACCTCACCACACTTAACTAAGAGAGTAGGGAGTTAAAAAATTGCTAATTAATGGACGGTGCCCTAGGTAAAGTGCCAAGAGTCAGACGCGCACCTGCAGGCGACGTGTAAGCTCCTGGGCGCGTCGATGCGGAAGCCGCCGGACCAGGCGGTGAGGGCGCGCGGGCCGCCGAGCCGTGGCTCCGGCTCCGCCAGCACCCGCACGCACAGCAGCTGCTCGCGGTCCCAGCGCGCCCAGTGCCACGGCAGGTAGCAGCCCGCCACCGCCGACACGTGCGTCGCGATCGCGCCCGGGTCGTTCTGACGGGCATCACAATGGCTCGTCTTGAACGATCGCCAAACGGACGCGGTTAACTTCTACTCGCTACTCCGATAATTATATTCAAAGCTATCGAGCTGAGCAGCACTACGCGTACATGCAAGACGACGTTTAGAAAACAAATAAAGCCAGCGGATAGGCGAAAAATAGGGTATATTACGAGTGTGGTCGCGGTGCACTTCTGCGCGAACTGCAGGCGGTGCGGCGTGTTGTTGTGCAGCTGGTAGCGCGGCGTGAGCGTGACGATGTTGGTGCGGCGGTAGCGGCCCCGCCCCGCGCGCACGGACACGCCCACCGCGAACGCACGCTCGCCCTCGCCGCCGCGGCTCTCCAGCTTCTTCACCGTCACGCCCGGCCCCAGCCCGAACGGCGAGCACCACTGCACACATCCGCACGTCACTGACACGCTCGAGAGTCGATCTCGATTTCAATGACTCACGAGCTACATATGTGTATTAAGTATGGAAATGTAACTTTACGGGCTTAGAGTTGAACATAACGGAAAATTAATCTTTATCTGTAGGAACACAGTTTTGCCGAGTCATTGAACTCTGTATCTTTATGAAACATTCATAAAGCTATATAAAGATTGCAAACAACACTTTTGTGTAATGCCAGCGGGCCGTACCTCGGCGCCGGCGGCCAGCGAGGCGCCGAGGCGCGCGCTGACGGTGGGCCCGTCGCCGTCCGCGAAGGCGAAGGGCAGCGGCGCCACCATGCGCGCCAGCTCGTGCTCCGCGAACTGCCCCGCCGCCTCGCCGCCGCCCTCCGCGCGGAACACCAGCGGCAGCCCCGTGCGGTTCACCAGCCAGTACGCGGCCGACACCGACACCTGCGGCGCGACTGTCGATCTTGATATATGTACAGGAGGACATGTCGTGTTCAAAATATGAAGCAGTCTGCCTGAGAAAGTACCCCGACCTTACTGTGCCAATGCACAGTCTGTGTTGTTATTAACTCTTAAAACTTAACTTCTCGCCACTTTAAGTTAACTTTGAACTCATTTCTATTTACTACAGCGATATCATAAGCTTGGAAATGTGAAAATTGCGCCCTTTTTATCAATTACCATATTTAAGTTTACAACTTATATTAAAATTACTTGCGATACTTCTGGAATTGTTGGCGTCTGTAAGCTACAGTAATCGCTTACCATCAGGTGAGACGTACGCTTATTGTTTGCCCATCCTCCTTATATATAAAATTCTCGATCAGTATTGGAACACTGTACAAGCACTACTTTAAAATAAATAATTTTATATACCTATGGTGAATGAGATTTCCTGGGGAAAGTTGGAGGTAGGATCGACCCCACGCTTGCGTTGCTTCTGGTGTTGCAAGTGCCTATAGAATACAGTAGCCGCTAACCATCATGTAGGCCGTACGCTTGTTTGGTGACCTAATCGAATTATAACAAAATACGATTTTGTACCTTGATGCCATCAGTCTTCTTGACGGTGACTCTCGCATTGAGATACAGACGACGCCCGCGCTGGTCGCGCAGCTTCAGTCGCGCAGAGAACGAGCCCGCACCCGCCGCGCCACCCACGCTCAGCGGCGTCGACCAACCGAAGCCTTCCAGTTTCACGCACAGCTCCACGCCCTCCTCGACATTGACCTGCACCATGTGTTAGCTTTTTATGTCTATCTATGATATATATTATATATATCTCTAATATTATAAAGCTGAAGAGTTTGTTCATTTGACTCGGTTTTTAGGAACTACTGATTCGCATTAAAAGAAATATTTTTGTGTTAGATAGGCCATTTATCGAGGTTATAGGCTATATAATATTCCAGTATATATTTTCCCTCAAACAGACGCGGGTGAAACCGCGGGGCAATAGCCATAAGTAGTCATACAACCCAAAGACGACATTCTAATATAATATGAACCTGATGGAAAGGCTGCGTGCCGGCCGGCGCCAGCGTGCCGCTGACGGCGTCCGCGCGGTACTGCAGCTCTAGGGGCAGCAGGTTCTCCAGGCGCAGCGCCGGCACCAGCGTCAGCGTGTGGCCCGCCAGCAGCTCGCCGCGGTCCGGCGGGAAGCGCTCGCGGACGATGGCGCAGCAGAACCTGGCGCGTGTAAGCCGTACAGTACGAACCGTTTAAGGAGAGCACATATCCGTGCGGTGCACGCGCTCGAATAGAACAAGCGTGAGCTGATCACAAGATTAGCAGCTTAAAAATTACATTCCTGTCCACTTCCTGAACCACCGCATCCATTAATCGATTAATCTTCTAATATGTAAAAAATTCGGGTCATAGTGTTTGTTACAGAACTTCTCTGAACAATTATTAAGATTTTTTTGTGTATTTTGGTAAGTCTGAAAATAGGACGTACGTTAGTTAGACGCCGCGTTAGCGCAACGGTTACGGCCATGGATTGTACCAGTTGCGCTGGCGGTTGCGGGTTCGATCCCCGCACGTGACAAATATTTGTATTGGCCATACAGGTGTTTGCCGTGGTCTGGGTGTTAGTGCAGTCCTTGTGGGTCTCCCTACCGTGCCTCGGAGAGCACGTTAAGCCGTCGGTCCCGGTTGTTATCATGTACACCTGATAGTGATCGTTACTCATAGTAGGGAATATATCCGCAAACCTGCATTAGAGCAGCGTGGTGGATTAAGCTCTGATCCTTCTCCTACACGGGGAAAGAAGCCTATGCCCAGTAGTGAGATATTACAGGCTGAAGCGTGTTATTTTTACGCCTCCGAGTGACGATGGTGTGTTTCAGTAAGCTCCCCGCTAGTTACGATACGGAGACGGAGTCGGCGCGTACCGGTAGACGTAGTCGTGCGGCGCGCGGCACTCGATGTGCAGCAGCGCGCGCTCGGCCGCGGCGGCGGCGCGCCAGTCCACGGCGGCGGGCGCGGCCAGCGGCGCGGGCGCGGCGGGCGCGCGCAGCAGCGGCCGCGCCCACACGGCGCCGGGGCGGGCGGCCAGCGGCGCCGCCCAGCGCGCGCCCGGCGCCAGCTGCGCGCTGCGCGCCGCGCCGCTCCACGGGCCTGCGCGCGCCGGTGAGGACGTTATCGTACTACACTTCATTTCGACTACTTAAACGTCGCTCGAGCTTATGCGATACGGTAGCATCGCTAGTCATATCGTGAATGAAACTTAATACGAGGTAAAAATTGTAAAGAGAAAATTACAAGCCCGCACGACCTTTGTAGGTCTTTCGAATCGAATAAAAGCGAATAAACTACACACAATCTACACAACACACTAGATAAATATGATATGAACTAAATAAGCGTAACACTACACATGACAGTACGACGACACGGATAACACGAGCGACGAGCACAAAGCGATATATACGAGGGCGCTACTAGGGCGAGAGTACGAGAGTAGGGAGCATCACCGCAGTTGACAAATATGGGAGTGTCTGGCAGCGCGCGCGGCGGCCCCAGGGCGGCCAGGGCGGCGCGGCGCTGCAGTGCGGCGCACGCGGCGCGCACGTGCGCCTGCGCAGCGCCCAGCCCGCGCGACACGGGCGCCGCGGGCACTGCGGGCGGACTCGTCAGTGGCGTTCGGCGGCGGCGGCCCGGGGCGCCGGCCACCGGCCGATGAACGTTATCATCGAGTTTTTTTTTTTCGAAAATGGTTTTGATATAATGTCAGAATTTGCTATTTCTCTATATTAAACAGTTTATTATTACATATTAAGCAATAATAAACCCCATATTTCTCAAATGCGACTCAACAGTAGGGTTTATGATCGAGAAAAAGAGTTAGTATCTAGCAGAAATAACGAAATATAGAGGTCGTCACTAACCGGCGGAGCCGGAGGGTGCGCGATCGAGCCTCAGCTCCACGGGATGTGGCAACTTGTTGACCAGCTGAAGGGCCGAGCGCACCGTCACCAACTTGCGTGCCGAGCCTTCCAGCGACACCTCCAGCACTAGCCGCGCCTCCGCATCCGACTTCTGCGTAGGCATTTAATGTCGTGATGTTCTATCTTTTTTTTAATTCGTTGTGATTATATAGTTCATCATCATCACCATCACTATCATCATATTGCAGTCCACTGCTGGACATAGACCTCCATAAATTCCAAAAATGCGTGAACTCATGTGCGTTGCCCATAGTCACCACGCTGGGCAGGCGGGTTGGTGACCGCAGGGCCAGCTTTGACGCACCGAAGACGCTGCTGCCCATCTTCGGCCTGTGCGCTTCAAAGCCAGCGGTTAGATGGCTATCCCGCCATCGGTCGGCTTCTTAAGTTCCAAGGGGGTAGTGAAAACTTTTTATCCCTTAGTCGCCTCTCACGACACCCACGGGAAGAGAAGAGGGTGGCTATATTCTTTGTGGTGTGTGTGGTGACAGGGGACGCGCGGGCGTACCGCGTGCGCGATGTGGCGGAAGAAGACGCCGACGCGGTCGACGCAGACGGGGTCGGGCGGCGCCCAGCCGTCCACGCTGAGCACGAGGCGGTGCAGCGGCGCGGGCGCGTGCGGAGTGTCCCGGCCGCGCCCGCGCCGCGCGCCGAACGAGAAGGGCTCCGTGTCGCCGGCGCGCACCATCACCCACGAGTCGTCCGGCGGCCCGCGCCGCGCGCCCGACCCGTCCTCGCGCAGTCTGCGGGGGTTCACCATTGTTCTTACATTCTGTCATTCTCATACACGTAATAGGTATTAGAAGGATTGGATTAAAACCATCGGTCCCCGAAGTGTCTAGTCTCCTGTGGTCCCTAAGGGGTCCACGTCTCAACTCAACGGTCTCTAGGTGTCAACGTCGGTGTGGAAAAATGTGGTTTCATATTTCAGAGGTCACGGCAGGGGTCCACGAAAATTTATTTGACTAGGCACAATGGGCATCACCCCCTAACACGACGACACATATTTTCCCTTGAAATTAGTCGATTTACAAACAATTATAGTAGTAATAACAATGATAAAAAAAACTAACAAAAACGTAGACATTTAGAGAAACGACTCACTCGTCCGATGTGGTCGTGAGCGTGGTGAACCATAATCGCTGTCCGGTAAGGTTCCGCAGGGCGTAGGGCACGAAGGGCGAGCGCCTTCGGTGACCCGCCGGACTGCTCTTGGGGGACTGCTCTGCCGTCAACGTCTGAACAAGTTTTCAAAGTAAGATTATGATCTTGATTCAACACTACATATCAATCAATTAAATTATCAATGCTATAGTTCGCGTCATGTTAAAAGAACGCTGAAAGAAACTGAAGGGGATGCGTTTGCGCATGGGTATACTCGCGCACAAAAGTACTACTGTTTTATTTTTTAATTAGGCTTTCACTCGCGGCTTCGTATAATGGTTATTGGTAGGTACATTGGCGGCAAATACCAGTGCGAATAATTCGGACTAAATAATTATAATAATTATCACTTTACAAAATTACAATTTTTTTTTGAAACAAAGCAATAACAAATTTTCTAGTTATTGAAATGTCGTATTCAAAAATATTAATTATCTGTACTCTCGATAATCGTATCTTAATAATTTTTATGTGTTTAAAATGATAAATTAATATTCGTTTTTTAGTGAAATAAATAGTAAATGGAGTTTTACAAGTGTTCGTATGCTAATGTTTTGTGAGTGAGTGATAAATGCGGAAAAAACGTGAATTACGATTGGCAGTGGTTTATTTACCAAACAAGGCTGTTCCAAAAAATGGACAGTACGAAAAAGTTTTTTCAAGAGTTGGCAACACTGTAAATCGCCTTTGCGCATTTTGACAACCAGCGCCAACCATTTTTCTCGCTTCTTTATGTAAAACTATTTCGTAATTTAAAACTAGCGCCATAACATTTTGAGTCGACGTCGAACTGTCTAACCAATAGCACACCGGCAAGCATGCGACACGTGATAAACACGCCCGCCCGCTTCCCCATACCACCAAATAGACCGATAAATCGCTTCTGCGCAGCTTCAAGGCCAGCGTTCTTTTTACATGACGCGAACTATACCATATTAAAATATCAAGCCAAATTCAGCTTGTATGTATCAGACTACATTCCTGTCTATTTTATAAACGATTTATCGACTAAACATTTTTTTGGAAGATTGCCTCAAGAAGAAAAATGAAGAGCGGTGCGTATGAAAGCACGTCACCTGCGGCGCGTAGTAGTCGGCGGTCCAGTTGGTGCGCACGAGGCGCGCCAGGTCCACGAGCGCGGACGTGACGTTGGTGTCCAGGTTGTCGGCCGAGCGCACGTCCAGCTGCACGCGCGCCAGCGCCAGCCCGGCCGACAGCGTGTACTCCCAGCGGCTCGAGAACCTGCGGACGTCGCACATCTCGTTTCATGGTGAAAACACTAGTGTGTTAAAGTGTACGTAAGTAAGAGATATAACTAAACAAGTCGTAATTTCGTCAGAAAATGCTTCTAAGCTTTATATATTAACAACGAGATATCGCGCACCTCCAGGGCTCGATGACGGGCTCCCAGTCGGACAGCGTGCGGTTGTAGTAGTCGACGCTGAGCTGCGCGCGCAGGCGGCCGCCCCCCGCGCCCACCTTCCCCTCGGCCTCCTCCCCCGCGCTAGGGGACGCCGCGCCGGGGACCGCCAGCGCGCCGGCCGCGCTCGAGGGCGTGGACACCAGCAGCGGGTCCTCGAATGATTCTTCTACTTTTCGTAAATCCTAGACACAGATATTTTAATATAAGGACCATCAAATGTTGAATTGATTATTATTGAACACTAAAGTATCACTCACTTGTTCCACGTGCAAGTCATTTAAGGAAACCTCCAGTAGCGGCACATCGGAATCCAGGCAGTCGTCTATAACGCACAGGGTCACACACTCCGCGTCCACCTGAAGAAGTATTACAAATATAGGGCAATTCGCGCAACGGCTACGAAAATAACGTTTCAAGTTTAAACAGTTTTCTTCACCTGCACCGCTTTTAGCGGCCAAAAAGAGGGTTTATCGGGGACCGGCGCCCGCGCAGGCGAAGCCGACTTTAGCCAGCGCGGCCGCGCCCCCGCGTACGCCACGCCCGCTGCACTGCGCATGTGTACGCTGTTGGCGGGCGCGTCCGCCGCCTCCTCCTCTGACTTGCCTGTTGAAAATATGTAAATAGTATAATTAATAATAATTTTCCTTATAGTATTAATTGAAGATCGAAAGGTCATATGCTGTATATGTTACCCGAAAGTGCGGCTCGGGCCTGCTCTGGAAGCGATTGCAGCATGGAAGCGAACATGCGCATGTCATGATAGGACAGGCGCAAGTTGAGAGTGCCCATAGCTACCTGTGGAGTGGACAAAGTTTAGTAAGTTTAGTTAAGTTATGATTACGCTCGTGTCATGTACCGTATTGTGGCCACATCTCCCAGGGAGGTAAGTGGGGTTAAATAAGGAAAGAAAGAAAACTTGTAGGCTTGGCTTGACAAAAAATTTACAATTTATAAAAAAGTAGAAGTCTAAGATAAGAACAGATACAAAAGATATAATAAAGAGGGATAGAGAACACAATAGGCAGCGATAAAAAGGAAAGTCGACCAGAATACCACCTCGGCACTTTTTTGACAGCAGAAATTTGCTGCCAAAAACGTTGTTTTTACCGGCCGAGCCTATAGCGGCCAGACCAGCACGGACGCCACAGCAGGAGCCACTCACGTGCAGCACGGCGTCGCTGCGCAGCGCGGCGTGCAGCGCGGCGGGCTCGACGATGGCCAGCGCCGTCTCCTCCTCCAGGCCCAGCACGCACGAGAACAGCTCCAGCTCGTTCAGCTCGCACAGCACCGGCCGCGCCGCGTCCGCCGGCCGGTACGTGATCACCGTCGTGCTCTGCCGCGCGCATTACCGATTACAATCATTGGGGTGGGCCACGGGGGGTATGTGGTGCTCAAAGTGTGGAGCGGCCGGCTGGGGTAGTACCTCGACCTTACAGACGATCACAGCTAAATAATACTGCTTTCCAACAGTGTTGTGTTCCTGTGGTGAGTATCGTAGTCAAGGCTCTTGTGAAGGGTCGGGACTAGGGTTAACAATGCGCATGTGACGCTTCTGGTGTTGCAGGCGTTCATATGCTACGGTAATCGCTTACCATCAGGTAAGCCGTACGCTTGTTTGCCGACCTAATCATTTATATAAAAAAAACTGTTAATTGTGAACGAAGGACGAGCATAGTCATGAAGCTCACTTTAAGTATGACGGCGTTGGTGTCCCACAGAGAGGCGTCCTCCACCAGCACCAGCTGCGAGTCGGTGATGTTCAGCTTGAGCTCCACGGCGCCGGGCGCCGCGCCGTCCAGCGCGTCTCCACGGCTCTCCACCGCCGCGTCCTCCCTGAACATGACAAGAGGTTTCAAACAAAGTATACCACTATAGTCTCACAAACATTACGTAAATCCTTATCCGACTTTTGAACCTATTATTCACTGCACTCGATCTTATATATTAAAAAAGTGTGCTTTAGACCACACGACTAAAGAAATACTTCTTTAGCTCCATCTAACTTATATTTCCCTTTTAACTTCCGTTTGCCTCGCCCGATCACACTTTTCGTAACGCTCTCGTCACGTATTCACCAGCTTTCTCCCCAAGTAAAGCGTGCGTAAAGAAGTTTTACTTCAAAAACAATCCAAACATAATTGTGTTTGCAGGCAAACGAAGAAAAACTGACTTCAATTATATCGACAAGTAATACAACGTAGGTAGACGAAAAAATAGTCAAGTAAATACGCATTATCAAAGATTACTTCAAAAGTGGTAATCAGATCTCGATGAAATTTAAATGTGACCACATGATAAACATCGGCTTTCTATTAAAAACATAAATAAATATGTATGTAATGATAAAAATGTCTGGCACTCACAGATGTTGCAGGTCGGGGTCGGCGGCCGGCGGCGGCGCCTGCATGATGAACTGGTTGGCCGCCTCCCACCAGTCCAGGATGGCCATCAGCCGCATGTTGTTGATGAGGATCGTGTACGCGGACGAGTCCGGCCGTTTTCTGATTCAGATTACGAGTTAAGTCATTAACTTAATTAAAAATATATATAAAATGTTTGGGATAACAAGAAATCTTCAGAAGAAGAAATCTTGAAAGAAATCTTTGAAAAGAAGAAATCTTACAATCTTTGAGATAACAAGAAGTCTTGTTAATTTAATTAAAATTGTGATATCTCCTATAGAGATACGATCGTCCTTGTCAACTTTTTTAGTAATTAAAAATTATAGATTTGATTATTGAAGAACATATAAAATTGTAAATTTAGATCGATTTTTAGCGTCAAAGATAATAAAACTTTGATGCGTAGATCTAGAAATCTTGACTAAAACAGGCAAATTTTTCCGAAGAAGCCCAAAATATGAGAAATGACACGGACAAATCCCAAGGCTCAGCTAGTGAGAACACTACACAGGAACCAGCGAGCGCTGCCCACCTGGCGTGCACCTCGGCCTGCACGCTGTGCCTGTGCTCGGGCATGGGCTGCACGATGTGGCTGAACACGTTGCCGCGCCGGTTGGCCGGCTCGCCCGCGTAGCGCGTGTCGCTCACCAGGATCTCCTGGGGGGGGGGGGGCTTAGACGGTTCAAACTCAATAATATGAGGATGTCGGATTTGCTAGACGTTAGGGTATTTTATATGCATCTTATACTCAACAATAACAAGACGTCGGACGTTGATGATCATTTTACAGTACTGTGCGAGCAAGCGTATAGTATGTGAAGGACCATTGCGTGTGTTAGTTAAGTACGGCGCAATTAGTGCACGTCTCGTGATTGGCTATTTTGTTTAAACTATACTCTACATTAGCATTATACAATTGAGCACAAAATAAAGTGAAATACATTATAATGGATAGTTAAAGTCGAGTTCCAGTTCTCTCCACTACAGCCAGAACCGATCAAGATCGTGGAAACTCACCTGCGACACGAGGTCGATGTCCTGCGACAGGTCCGAGTAGGACTCCAGCAATAGTCGCGACTTGATGAAGTTGATGCAGGCGAGCGGCGGCGCGCCGGGCGGGCCGCGCAGCTCCACGCACACGTCCTGCAGGTCCAGCTGCAGCGACCACGTGGGCCACACGGGGGCGGGCGCGGGCGCGGGGGCGGGCGGCGGCGCCAGCAGCTCGTCGCACGCCTCGCCCAGGTTGTGCGCCAGCACGCCGCGCACCAGCCGGTACTGCGCCGCGTCCAGCGACAGGCGCAGCGTGGCCAGCCGCCCCTGCACCGTCATCTCCGGCACTGGAACGGCGGGCGCGAGACTGAGCACATCGTATTGATGTTTTGTTATAGATATTGCGTTTTTTTTTTTGTTTTGACGTTTCTGAAGTGTCTGTAACCATCATGAAATAAATATTTTGCGAATAGAAGTATGTCATAAATATAGTAAAATTCGATGGTAAATATGAATAAAAAGCTTTTTAGGGTCAGTTAATGTCATAATATGTAAGGGGGGAGGGTGGGGGCTACCGTTGTGCGAGTCGCCGCAGCTCCGCTCCAGCTGCAGCGCCAGCGCCACGGGCGCGGCCAGCAGCGGCGGCCCGCGCCGCCCGCCCGCGCGCGCCGCCCACAGCGACAGTTAATGTCATAATGTGTAAGGGGGGAGGGTGGGGGCTACCGTTGTGCGAGTCGCCGCAGCTCCGCTCCAGCTGCAGCGCCAGCGCCACGGGCGCGGCCAGCAGCGGCGGCCCGCGCCGCCCGCCCGCGCGCGCCGCCCACAGCGACAGTTAATGTCATAATGTGTAAGGGGGGAGGGTGGGGGCTACCGTTGTGCGAGTCGCCGCAGCTCCGCTCCAGCTGCAGCGCCAGCGCCACGGGCGCGGCCAGCAGCGGCGGCCCGCGCCGCCCGCCCGCGCGCGCCGCCCACAGCGACAGTTAATGTCATAATGTGTAAGGGGGGAGGGTGGGGGCTACCGTTGTGCGAGTCGCCGCAGCTCCGCTCCAGCTGCAGCGCCAGCGCCACGGGCGCGGCCAGCAGCGGCGGCCCGCGCCGCCCGCCCGCGCGCGCCGCCCACAGCGACAGTTAATGTCATAATGTGTAAGGGGGGAGGGTGGGGGCTACCGTTGTGCGAGTCGCCGCAGCTCCGCTCCAGCTGCAGCGCCAGCGCCACGGGCGCGGCCAGCAGCGGCGGCCCGCGCCGCCCGCCCGCGCGCGCCGCCCACAGCGACAGTTAATGTCATAATGTGTAAGGGGGGAGGGTGGGGGCTACCGTTGTGCGAGTCGCCGCAGCTCCGCTCCAGCTGCAGCGCCAGCGCCACGGGCGCGGCCAGCAGCGGCGGCCCGCGCCGCCCGCCCGCGCGCGCCGCCCACAGCGACAGTTAATGTCATAATGTGTAAGGGGGGAGGGTGGGGGCTACCGTTGTGCGAGTCGCCGCAGCTCCGCTCCAGCTGCAGCGCCAGCGCCACGGGCGCGGCCAGCAGCGGCGGCCCGCGCCGCCCGCCCGCGCGCGCCGCCCACAGCGACAGTTAATGTCATAATGTGTAAGGGGGGAGGGTGGGGGCTACCGTTGTGCGAGTCGCCGCAGCTCCGCTCCAGCTGCAGCGCCAGCGCCACGGGCGCGGCCAGCAGCGGCGGCCCGCGCCGCCCGCCCGCGCGCGCCGCCCACAGCGACAGTTAATGTCATAATGTGTAAGGGGGGAGGGTGGGGGCTACCGTTGTGCGAGTCGCCGCAGCTCCGCTCCAGCTGCAGCGCCAGCGCCACGGGCGCGGCCAGCAGCGGCGGCCCGCGCCGCCCGCCCGCGCGCGCCGCCCACAGCGACAGTTAATGTCATAATGTGTAAGGGGGGAGGGTGGGGGCTACCGTTGTGCGAGTCGCCGCAGCTCCGCTCCAGCTGCAGCGCCAGCGCCACGGGCGCGGCCAGCAGCGGCGGCCCGCGCCGCCCGCCCGCGCGCGCCGCCCACAGCGACAGTTAATGTCATAATGTGTAAGGGGGGAGGGTGGGGGCTACCGTTGTGCGAGTCGCCGCAGCTCCGCTCCAGCTGCAGCGCCAGCGCCACGGGCGCGGCCAGCAGCGGCGGCCCGCGCCGCCCGCCCGCGCGCGCCGCCCACAGCGACAGTTAATGTCATAATGTGTAAGGGGGGAGGGTGGGGGCTACCGTTGTGCGAGTCGCCGCAGCTCCGCTCCAGCTGCAGCGCCAGCGCCACGGGCGCGGCCAGCAGCGGCGGCCCGCGCCGCCCGCCCGCGCGCGCCGCCCACAGCGACAGTTAATGTCATAATGTGTAAGGGGGGAGGGTGGGGGCTACCGTTGTGCGAGTCGCCGCAGCTCCGCTCCAGCTGCAGCGCCAGCGCCACGGGCGCGGCCAGCAGCGGCGGCCCGCGCCGCCCGCCCGCGCGCGCCGCCCACAGCGACAGGCCTTCGGCGCGCACCGAGCGCACGTCCAGCACCGGCCGCTCCGCTGCGGCCGACAAACGACTTGGCTCAAATACGAACAGTCGAAACGTCGTTTTACACATTTCAATTGTTTAAGTGATTATACATTTTAAAAACGAAGACCATCGACTCGGAATGTAGATGCTGTAAAGAAGCGGCGAGAAACTCCGCAATTACTCTTTTGATATTAATATGTAAACTGCGTTTTAGTACAAAATCAGTGTACACCATAAGTCAGAAAAGAAGACGTTTACGTTTCACTACTGCAAACATGGGAGTTATAATTCTATCTGAGCACCATCACAATACAGGCTACCGGTGCTTACTTTATTTAGATACTTTAGTAGATTTTCTGTCGATGAATATCTGGGACTAGAAATCAATTAAATGTAAAAAAAAAACTTTCATTTCAAACATGCTAACAAGAAAAACAATAAATTTTTGCTTTAAAACTTTTACTATCACGATTAAAATCTTTACAAACTAAAATAAATTGAACAAAAAACCTACTTATCTACATAGGCCAGAGACAAAATTTAAACAATTTCAGTTGAATTGATTGGAGATGTACGCTTCAAAATTTAGTTAAACATTCCACCGTAACAAACATACATGTATGTATAATCTATAGGAGTGGGCGGTCGCTCACCGAGGGCGGGGTCGACGAGCTTGCTGACGGTGTGCGGGTCGCCGGCGCGGCAGAAGCGGTTGTCCAGCTGCAGCAGCGTCAGCTCGGCGGCCAGCGCGTCCCGGCGCCGGCCCGACACCGGCAGCACGATCACGGGCGCCGCGCAGCGCACGCGCAGCCGCATGCGCTGCAGCTGCGCGCAGTCGCGCGCCGAGCTCGTCACCTGCGCGCGGTGCAGCAGTCAATTACAAACCAATATAGCCTCCAAATTTTTAGTAAAGTTTTTAAATGTCACGTTAATATACAATTTTATGAATGTCGATGAGCGAATCCGATACACACGCACATTGTTGCATATTGTTTCGATGTCTCGAGACAGTGTTCGGTAATAGACCGAATACATTAGTTTCGCCAAACCAATTGTTACGTCCGACCTGGAGTATATTGAAAACGAGTGGAAGCGTGATCTCAGGTACGAACGGGACGAACAATTGTCTGCAGTACGCAGAGCTAACACTCAATGTCTTAAATAAAAATCCTACCTTAGTTTCACTGAATACTGTTCGGTGAAGCCTCGCCAGGTATAACTTAATTAACATCAAACTATAATTGGCCAATCATTACGTCTAATGCTAATCAATTATACTTAACTGAAGTGGCGGGCTGAAGCAGGAACCAGCAATCAAAATGGCCGTTGTTCGGCGTAGTTCCCTCACGTTTTTTCACAATAATTCAACAAGGAATACAAGGAATACAATTTGCTATTAACAATTAAATTACTTCAAACAACAAAGGATGGTTCGATCAACAAAAGGCGATAATTTTTCGCGAGAACGAACAAGTACAAACAAAAGCGTAACTTTTATACGGAGACCGGAAAAACGATGCAAATTTAAATTCAAAAGGTGACGAATGACAGCTCATAGATAAAAACCATTTCGTAAACTATACTAACTGTCATAGATAATATAATAGTTTAGTGTTGCTACATTTGGTTCATAACATCTACCCGCCTCGGCCAGGACTACCTGGCCGCTAATCAATTGGCAGTCGTGACAAGGTTGATACCGCTCTCTTCAGAACAGAACCGTCCACCCGAACCTCAGCAAAACGGGGCACTCCATCTGCTCCAAAGACGAGGTTAAGAATGCGCCCTCTGCGCCAACACAGTGGCGGTGAGTTAGCGTCCTTAACCAGAACGAGGTCACCAACATGCGGTGGATCAGTCTTGTCAGTCCACTTAACGCGCTGCTGGAGAATATGCAAATATTCCAAATTCCAACGTTTCCAAAAGCTCTGAGTGAGTTGTTGGATCAATTCAAACCGCGAGAGACGATTGAGTTTCACATCAACATAGGGGTATTCCGGCAGGGCGTTCAGCGGCCGTCCAATCAAAAAATGGCCCGGTGTGAGGGCTTCCAAATCGTTAGGGTCTGAAGAGATCGGGCACAACGGGCGTGAATTCAACATGGCTTCAATTTTGCAAAACACAGTTGCGAGCTCCTCAAATGTTAATACGGACTCGCCAATTACTCGTCGCAAATGTGTTTTGGCAACCTTTACAACACTTTCAAAAATTCCTCCCCAGTGGGGGCATGACGCGGGACTGAACTTCCAAGTTATTCTGCGACTAGCTAGTCTAGACGCAATCTCAGTCTCATTAGACGCCAAAAATTCATATATCTCTTTTAAATAGTTATTTGTGCCTTTGAAGTTGGTGCCGCAATCCGACCGAATCAAGGACGGTAGTCCTCGTCGTGACACGAATCTATCTAACGTCGCAACAAAGGCCTCTGTCGAGAGGGCTGAGACTAGTTCTAAGTGTACCGCCTTGGTGGACAGGCAAACAAAGACGCACAGGTAGGACTTGACCGTTTTACTGTTCCTGAGGGTCGAGGTCTTAACCGAAAAGGGACCTGCAAAGTCCGTCCCAACTCCAGCAAAGGGCCTTGTCTCTGTGACCCGATCCGACGGCAGGTCACCCATGATAGGCTGCATGGTAGAGGCCTTGAGTCTATAACAAGACATGCAGCGAAAGACCACACTACGGATCGTCCTTCGGGCCGATAAAATCCAAAATTCTCGTTGTAAAATGGCCAATAAGGCATTACAGCCGGCGTGGGAGTTCTTGATGTGACGATCAGTCACCAACAAACTCACTAAGTGGCCACTTTTGGGCAACAGGAGGGGATGACGAGCTCCATACGGGAGGTTTGCGTTCCTTAGACGCCCTCCGACTCGCAAAAGACCCGCACTGTCCAAAAAGGGGTTCAGTTTGCAAATGGCTCCAGACAGCTTACATTTGCCTTTTCTCAAAATATCAATCTCATTTTCAAAGTTCTCTTCTTGCACAGAACGAACCCAATGAAGAAGAGCATCCTGGAGCTCTTGTGGCGATAAGAACGCCTCCAAGCATTTGTTCTGTGGGTGTCTACAATTTCTGGTGAAGTGCTTGATCCAAGCGGTGACCCCCAGTAATTTGTCTAATGAGCTGTAGCGATTCATTAGGAAATCTGGGTCGAACGGATGGTCCCGCCGTTCAATCGCAAGGGTTCGCAACCCAGGCAATGTGACAGTATCCAAGGCCGGTGTTCGCGGCCAATTAGATTCTGACCTGGTCAACCACTCAGGTCCCCACCACAGGGAGTGCTCAACCAAAAAGGGGGCCATACATCCCCGTGATGCGCAATCAGCAGGGTTGACTTCGCCAGGCACATGCCTCCAGATTAACGGGGTTTCCGATTTCTGGATCTGAGAGACCCGATTTGCAACAAACACCTCTAAGGTGTGGACTGACGTCTTCAGCCAACATAGGACAATTTGACTGTCAGTCCATGCATAGACTGTCTCAATGTTAACTGACGGGCACAAGGTGGACATGACGTGATTCAAGAGGCGAGCAAGAAGGGCCGCCCCTGACAACTCTAGCTTGGGAATTGTCAAGGTAGTTCGAAGAGGCGCGACCTTGCTCTTCGCCATGACCAATGACACCTTCACTTGACCATCCATGGTCACGGTGCGCAAATATACGGCTGCTGCGTACCCACGTTCCGAAGCGTCCGAAAACCCATGAAGGGACGCTGTATGCTTCCCTGGTGGAAGCATAGCACGGGGCAACGATATCATATTGAGCCAGTCCTTCAAAATAGCTTCGCGGAGTGGCTCGTCCCATCCAAGACCTGCAGTCCAAAGTCTCTGCAGGAAGCATTTGGCCCAGAATATGACTGGGCATATCCAACCATTGGGATCAAACGTTCTCGCGACAGTCGACAGAACCAGCCGTTTCGTCCAAGTGCGAGGCGAATCCAAATCGACGTTGAACGTGAAGATGTCCTGGACTGGTCTGTACTGTATTCCAAGGACTGTCATCATGGTAGGATTGTCACGGTTCTCAAATAGGTGAGGATCCTGCTGGTGGTCATCAGGTAGCCCATCCAAGAGCGCAGGTAAGTTGGAGATCCATTTACGCAATTCATATCCTGCGGAGGCTAGGATGCCAATCAATTCGTCACGCAAAAGGAGAGCCTCTCTCTCCGTGGACGCACCAGTGCATATGTCATCAACATATAGGTCCTCCTTCAAAATGGCGGCTGCGCGAGGAAACGACATACGCTCTCGATCTGCGAGCTCCCAAAGCGAACGTATGGCCAAAAAGGGGCTAGACCGCAGCCCGTATGTGTTCGTGTTGAGTTCGTAGACAAGTATGGGATCTTGCGGGTTTTCCCGCCACAATATCAGCTGGTATCGACGATCATCAGGGTGGATTACCGTTTGCCTGAACATCATCTTGATGTCAGCTACGAAAACGAATTGGTGACGCCGAAACCGCGTGATGACGTCACAAAGGTCCTTAAGCAATTTGGGACCAGAATGAAGACACTGGTTCAAGGACACTCCCGATGTGGTCTGCGCAGAACCATCAAATACTGTGCGCAGCTTGCCACTTGACGGCTTTATCACAGCATGATGCGGGAGGAAAAAATGCTCCGTCGAGCGCCAGTCAAGTTTTGACACAGACATGTGTCCCAAATTCTCATACTCCCGCATGAAGTCAATGTACTTCTGTTTAAGTAGCGGGTCCCTGCTCATGCGGCGCTCCATTGCCAATAAACGCTTCTCTGCAGTAGGCCGCGAGTCGCCAAGGGGCGGTCGTACGGCAAGAAATGGCAATCTTGTCATGATCCGGCCAGAACGAAGATAACTGGTGTTGCTCTTGTAGAACCGTTCACACTCCTCGTGTTCCGGATCAGAGCGGGGTGCTTGTGGTGGCTCTTCCACTTCCCAAAATCTCTGCACAGCGTCAGAGAGGGCGGGGCCCACCATCAAAGCCGTTCCAGGTTCAGCAGGAGGGGGAGCCCTCAATACAGGCCCCATCAATGCGAACCCAAATATGGTCCGGAGGGCTACTAAGCCACCTGGCTGCAAAACACGATCCTTACCGAGTAATATTTTGCCCAGTACATCGGCGCCAAGCAACAAATCGACCGTGCCAGGTAGGTCGAATTTAGGGTCAGCCAAGTCCAAATCGGCGGTCAATTTTACCGCATCCGCAGACAACCGAACTTGCGGGTGACTGCCCAAGATGTTCTCCATCACGATGGCCGACGATCTCAGCGTCGGGCGTGGAGAATTTGAGGGCGAGAACTCAAACGAAACATGGCCCTCAACCGTGGTTACAGGGGCGTTCCCGACACCTCTTATTACATCTGAATACTTTTTAATATTCAGGCCAGTCTGCCCCACCAACCAAGACGAGGCTATGCACCCTTGTGAGCCTGTGTCCAATATTGCTCGGACTACAACCGAGGCGCCCGTCCGTCCCCAGACCCGGACATAGGCCGTGGGCAAGAGGACGGTCTCAAAAGGGGGTGGTGCATAGCGGGGGCAGACGCCAACATCCTAATGTTGGCGTGGCGGCGATCTATCGCCGCTGTCCCGGGACGGCACGTCAAAACGAGGGAGTGGTTTAAACTCGCCCTCCTCTCGATGGCGACTGCCACGAGCCATAGTCGGCGGTTCGTAGCGCCGGGAGCGTCCGTACTGAGGGTTGCGCGGCTCCAAACGGGGACGCTCCGCCAGAGGGGGGGACGGCAATCGTACCGGACGTGCGTCACGGTAATCGTGGTAAATGACTGGAGGTGACCGTGATTGGTCACGAGGGTGCGGTGAGGGCGAACGGGGCACAAAGGTGCGGGATTGAACCCGAGGCCCCCTTCCTTACCCGCCCGTGGGGCTGCGCGCCGAATCATATCGGCGATCCACAGCAGCACAATCTGCGTGGCGGGGGGGAGGTGAGCCGGACTCCAAATTGCGGGACTGAGCCCGGTGTCCGCTCTCATACCCGCCCGAAGGCGACCCCGGGTGGTCGCGGCGGCCATTTGCGTTGGCGCACAGCACCTTTAAATGTTGCCCTCCACAAACAGGACACGGGTGCATGTCGGGGCAAGCACGCTGAAAGTGGTCCCCCAGGCAGGAGAAACACCAGCCTCGGGCCTTAGCAATCCGCCTACGAGAGGCCACATGCAACGCTACAAAGTCCGGGCACTGCATCGTTCGGTGCCCCCGGGACTTACAGAACCGGCAGACCGGTCGCGCAGCCTGCGCGACTGCAAAGCGGGGGGACGCCCTTCCCTTTGGCGCCATTTGAGCAGTGCGCCGTTTGTTGGTGGGTCCGGAGCTTGATAGTCCCACCGGCGCATCCATAACGTCGCCCATGCGACACTCATTCTCCAGGAACGCCAACAATTGCTCATAACTAGGGAGAGGAGATGCCTCATCCCTAGTGTGCGCCTGTTCAAAACGTGCTCTCAGGGACACCGGCAACCGCTTGAGCATAATACGCACCAACCAGTATGACGACTGGTCAACCGGCAGGCCCAAGCGGCTAAGAGCATTGGTAGCTGCAACGAGGGGGTTAAGCATCTTGGTCCTCAACTGGGCGGTATTACTCACGACAGGAATGTCCATTATCTGGTCGATATGAGCATCGGCCAGACAGCGCTGGTTTTGGTAGCGCTTGGTGAGTAATGACCGCGCGACCGCATAGCTCCCTTCACAAATCGGGAGGTGCTGCACCAATTCTCTTGCCTCTCCATCCAGCACTGAGAGCAGGTAGGCCAGCTTTTGGGACAGGCTCAAATCCTCCCTGGAGTCCACAAGGCTTTCGAACAGGCCGATGAAACCCATCCACGCGTCGAGTCGACCATCGAAATGGGGGAGATCCAGGTTAGGCAGTCGGGTCAAAAGGCCCACGGGAGTCTTCAAAGAGGCCCTAGTAGGCGGTACTCCAGCGCGCGAGGCTAAGATCTCCCGGGCGCGTTGGGAGATTTCATCGGCGAGGCCCAAAATTTGGACGTAGTCTTCGTGGACTTGATCCCGTCGCTCCTTCGGAAGCGACTCCATTGGCACATCGTCAAGGTGCAGAAGGAGGCGCTGGTACAGAGTCTCGACCTGTTCAAGTCGAGCCGGGCATTTCTCGTACCTGTCTATTAAGGCCTCCGTGCGGTCTTCCCTATTCACCAAGGCGACCGCTGAACTGAACCATCTCAGTTGAGCTGTGATTCCTGAACAAGATTCACGGACCATGGTGACCGCGGTCGAAGTCATCTTCAAAGGCACAGATATAACAACAGTAACAACAAACAATAATCAAATTAATTCCAATGAAACAACTGCTATCACTGAATTGAAATCAAGTATCAAATCTTAAATAATTTCAGTAATAATACAAGAAAAAATTAAAACTAAGTTTTTTAATCTAATATTTCAACAAACTAGATTCAAGGCAATAACACAATTTACTCAACAAATTAATGAATTTACTGATAAATACCCATTTAAACAGCTATTTCTAATCTTATACTAACAAACAAGAGTATTTATAAGAAATTAACCTTCAATAAAGCATAAGACAACAGCTGTTATTAACTCAAATCCAAATATTAGACCTTAAGTATCTAAATATAATATTTTAATAAAGAAAGAATTAAACAAATTGTGACCTAACTTATTCATACAATATAATAAACTGAGCAACAATAAGTTAACCACGCTCTGCTACCAAAACTTGTTACGTCCGACCTGGAGTATATTGAAAACGAGTGGAAGCGTGATCTCAGGTACGAACGGGACGAACAATTGTCTGCAGTACGCAGAGCTAACACTCAATGTCTTAAATAAAAATCCTACCTTAGTTTCACTGAATACTGTTCGGTGAAGCCTCGCCAGGTATAACTTAATTAACATCAAACTATAATTGGCCAATCATTACGTCTAATGCTAATCAATTATACTTAACTGAAGTGGCGGGCTGAAGCAGGAACCAGCAATCAAAATGGCCGTTGTTCGGCGTAGTTCCCTCACGTTTTTTCACAATAATTCAACAAGGAATACAAGGAATACAATTTGCTATTAACAATTAAATTACTTCAAACAACAAAGGATGGTTCGATCAACAAAAGGCGATAATTTTTCGCGAGAACGAACAAGTACAAACAAAAGCGTAACTTTTATACGGAGACCGGAAAAACGATGCAAATTTAAATTCAAAAGGTGACGAATGACAGCTCATAGATAAAAACCATTTCGTAAACTATACTAACTGTCATAGATAATATAATAGTTTAGTGTTGCTACATTTGGTTCATAACACCAATGATAACATTTACAAACGGCGCTCACTTTTTTCCTCGCCTGCGCGATGACGCGCCTGAGCAGGCTGAAGTCCCGCGCGAAGGCCTGCAGCTCCAGCACGAAGCGGCGCGTGTGCACGTACGTGGCGGGGCCCATCTCCAGCGACAGGCTCGTCTCGTAGCCCGCTTCGGCCGCCTCCGCGCCGCTCAGTCTGTGACGGCGACGCATTGCACACGTTGAATCTAATTGTACACGACTAGCTGTGCCCCCCGCGGTTAATTACGAAAAACTTTACTAAATTATTATATAGCCTAAAGCCTTCCGTAGTAAATGGTCTATCGTACGCAAAAATAATTTTTCAATTTTCAAACAGCTGATCCTGAGATTTGCGCGTTCAAACAAACGAGCAAATAAATAAACTCGTCAGCTTTATAATTTTAGTACAGACAAAGTCAATACAGGCAGTAACGGAGGAAGTGGCCACATGCCTGCGGTAGTGCAGGTCGAGCGCGTGCGCGGTGCGCATGCGCAGACGCTCGCGCCAGAGCACGGCGCGCGGCGCCAGGTCGGCCAGCGCCAGCGCGCCCAGCGTGGCGCGCACGTCGCGGCCGCCGGCGCGCGCCTCGTCGCGCACGCGCACGTGCACGCGCGACACGAGCGCGCGGCACGCGTCGCCGCGCGCGCCCACCACCACCACCGACAGCGACCGCACGTTCATCTCCGTCTCCGTCGCGCCCGCCTCCGAGCCGGCTGCGCTCTCGCTGCTGTTATCGGCCGCCGACTCTAAGAAACACAAACGATATGTTATACCTAATTTACTGAAAACTAATAATATGTACGATTTTATTTTTGTGTTACCCACACATTAGGAATTCTAAACATTTTTGAATATCATATCAAAAATTGACCGCTCCAGCGGGATTCGAACCGTATGGAACGTTCCATAGCTTAATTGGCTAGAGCGCCGACACGGTCAGTCGGAGACGCGGGTTCGAACCCCGCTGGAGCGGTCAATTTTTGATATGATATTCAAAAATGTTTAGAAAACTAATAACTTTTGAAGTAAAACTTCTTTACGCACGCTTAACTTGAGGAGTAAGCTGGTGAATACGTGACGAGAGCGTTACGAAATAGGTGATCTGGCGAGGCGAACGGAGCAAGAGAGAAGTGCGAGCACGCGTTTACTTTCTCTCACAGTGCGGGCCTATTGTGGGGGCCTGTTGCTAAAGAAGTTTCATTGCAGTCATGTGGTCTAATGCACAATCGTTTTTTTTTTATATAACAAAGGTGACTAACAAGCATACAGTCCACCTGATGGTGAGTGAATACGCGTATGCGTATGAGTTTTGCCAGACGGGCGGCACCAAATCTTGAGCGAAATATTTACTATGGTGCCCTGCCTAAACTTACTTCTCAAAATAAAATACAAAGGACTAATTATCAACTCACTAGTTTTATTTGAATCGGTGGCGGTCGACGACTGGTCCGGCTCGTCTCCCGCGATGCCAAAGAAATCGAGCACCGCGACCCAGCTGTCGATACTCAGAACCAGTTTCAGACAATTAAATTCCACCTTGGTCACTCGAGACACCTACAAACAAATACTTAATTAGACAATGCCGCAGTCGATTGGTTCGACTATCAGACAAAATCCATAACGTTGTTATAGTAAGTAGATGAGACCAGTCCAATCTTGTCCATGGCCCAGTACCTTGTCGTAGAGGTCCGTGAAGCGCGGGTGCGAAGGGTGTCGCGTGTGGACGTGCACCCATACGAGGTCGTCGCGCTCAGGGCCAGCGGGGCGCTCGGGGCGCTCGGGGCGTTCGGGTCGCTTGGGGCGCTCGGGGCGAGTGGTGCGCGGCGCGTCGTGCTGTGGCGAGCTGGGCGGCGTAGGGCAGCGGTTCTCCTGCTTGTCCTTCTCCTTTTTGCGCTTGTACTGGCGAATAGTTATATCCGAATTACACATCATCTACTTCATTAAAAGTATTTTATTTGTAGTTTAAATATACTACTTTACAAATCTTATCAAATCAGTTTAGCATATTCGGTCCTATAAGGTACCTCTCTACCAGGAATCCGGTCCACCACATTTAGCTCGTTGGGCAGAGACGTGGATCGCGGAAGAGCGCAGTGCAAGGCGCCAGCCACCGCCCCGGGGAATGCCGTCACGAAGTCGGGGCACGACTTGGACACGAACACTGCCTTGGGCGGCATCGGAGGCGTGTGCGACACCATCAGCATGCGGTGCTTTGACTCGGGATCCTTGGTCAGGTCCTCCATCGTAATAGAGTGCAGGGATACCTACGGGAAGCGGGGATAAAGTACATTTAACCCCAACCAAATAAGGCTGAAAGTTTGATGGTAACCACAGATAATAAATAAATTAATTGATAAATATCTTTAACATTAACACAACACGGTCATCTGTTCCTATTTTCATAATTTTTTTTTTTTTTCGGTAAATTATACATACAAAGTGTTATCTTACATAAAACAAAGTTTTTTTATATTTAAGAAAAACTGATATCGACGTAACGAGCAATGAGGACGCACCTGTAGCGTGGACTCGTGTGGGTGAAGTCGCTCTCGGCGCAGTGAAAACTCGCGAAAAGTGAGCGCCACAAGGCTGCGTTCACCCGCGCCCACGTCCGCGCGGAGCTCCACCGTGAACGTGGCCAGTTCGAACGTCACTGCCGGAGACGGGAGACGTGCGTTACTTATGGTTCGTCCATTAATCACATGATGTTTTAGCGACTTTTTAACCCCCAACCCCCAACCTTTTTTGCGGAGCAAATGGAAATTTTCAAAATATTTTCTTCAAATTCAGGTGTAATCTGATTAAATTTTAAAAATTCAAGCATCGTGATACAAAGTATCAAGGTTGCAGGGTGTTGGTTGGTTGTTTTTTTTTTTGGTTTCATCATCATCATCATCATTACAGCCTATACAGTCCACTGCTGGACATAGGCCTCCACAAGTTTACGCTAAAAATAGCGTGAACTCATGTGTTTTGCCCATAGTCACCACGCTGGGCAGGCGGGTTGGTGACCGCAGTACTGGCTTTGTCGCACCGAAGACGCTGCTGCCCGTCTTCGGCCTGTGTATTTCAAAGCCAGCAGTTGGGTGGTTATCCCGCCACCGGTCGGCTTTTTAAGTTCCAAGGTGGTAGTGGAACTGTGTTATCCCTTAGTCGCCTCTTACGACACCCACGGGAAGAGAGGGGGTGGCTATATTCTTTGGTACCGTAGCCACACAGTACAGTTTTTTTGGTTTAGAAATCAAATAAATATAAAAGAAAAATAATACACGTCATATCTCATTTCAGACCCCCCCCCCATAATATTTCCTGATGTTTTTCCGATTGTTTCTCCGTCACGTGTTAGTGAACGACCCCTTATTCAATGAACGTACCGACGAGAGGCGTGTGCGAGTGCGCGTGCGCGGGCGCGTGCGTGGGCGGCGGCACGGCCAGCACGGCGGCGCGGAGCTGCGGGTCCAGGCGCAGCGTCGGCACGGCCGGGTCCACCACCGAGCCCGGCTGCGACAGTCAAATGTCATCTTTAGAAAATTCCAGAATTCAAAAATTATAATTGTAAGTCCAGACCAAAATTCGCTAGCTACATACCTCGTGAGGCTCGGGGGCGGGCGCGGCGGGCGCGGCTCCGTCCGGGGCGTCGGCGGGGGCGGAGTCGGCCAGCCAGTGCAGCGTGTCCAGCAGCTGCTCGTACTGCTCGCGGCTGGCCGACACGTGCAGCCCGCCCACCACGCGCCCGTCCAGCGAGCACTGCGGGCGCGCCGGGCGTTAACGGGTGACCGTTCATTTCAAGTTTGGAATAAAGTTAAACTCATAGCGAAAGTTTATTATTCGATGCAGATGATAAAAATCTATGAGGCGCTGTACATCATGCAAGATATTACCAATTTTATATTAAAATATTATTTTTTTAAACAATAACTATATTCCGAATCGATGGTCCGAGCTTGTCTTTTAACCAATATTAAAAATTTTATTTGTGAAATTATGGTTCGAAGGAGCTTTTGAAACCGATTTGAAATGTTGTTCTTGAATCACGACAAAATAGCTCGACTAGCTCTCACCCTCGGGCCGTCCTCCAGCTCGCAGAAGGCCACGGCCAGCTGCAGCGCGGTGTCGTGCAGCACGGGCCGGCCGCACGACACGTCGTAGATGTCCGCCAGGTTGTCAGTAGCCGTCGACATGTGCCGTTTACTTATTTTGTCGCTCACGTCCAGCTACGTTCACAAAATTAGAAATAAATTAGTACTCTCACAAACAATTCTTAGATGTGTTACTGGTAGGTAGTCCCACTCACCGAAACAAGCGAGATATCCCGAATGCGTATATTATAAACTGTGTCGCTGGGGGCACCGGGTCGGTTGGCCAGGCTCATGCGGCCCAGGTGGGCCACGAACACTTCAGGACTGCGTGCCGAACGTGGCACCACCACCACCGGGGACTCCAGCTCGACGGTGACGCTGCGAAGTGTACGAGACGGTGTATTGCGGACTACTGTACGTATATAACGTATAGAATGGCTACGAACTGCCTGTATCTATTACCTCAAAACGATCTGTCTAGAGTCTCGGTCGGGCTCATCGATCGAGTAGCCCACGCTCGTTGTGCGTCTCCTCGGCGATACGCCTTCCGTCGACTGAGATAGGCGCGGATTCGCGTACAGCGTTTCACCTCTGTACGGAAACGAGTAAATCTTTCAGTATTTTCTGTAACAACGTCTCCAAGAAAGTAGGAAAGATGGGTCGCGGGGTGACCTGGGGTGAACGAGGCCGATGGCCATGTCAGCGGCGGCGGCGCGGATGGAGCGCGCCAGGTTGGCCAGGTACTGCTGGAACTCGGCCACGCACGACTGCAGCTCGCGCAGCAGCGGGCCCGAGTGCGTGTACCACACGCTGGCCACGCGCAGCGACGCCTGCACCTCCACCACCTCCACCTCCACCTCCGCCGCTTCTGCACCTTCCGCCGCGCCGTCTGCCGCTGTCGGAAAACTTACAATTAAAATATTGCAAAGAAATATAACCGAGCCGAATCCGGAAAGCCGTTCTGTGGACATGGCATATGCAACAGTGCCAAAATCTCGGGCAATGAGAATAATTAATGACAAACGTAGGCAACCAAAAATCCGTTTCACGCATTAACAACAATATAAATCTGTGCTCACCTTTCGAGTCTTCCGGCCTCGCCGGCCTGATGGTCCTAGACACGGTGAAGAGCAGCGCCTTCTCCTCACTGGTGGAGTGGTCGGGCGCGCGCGGCGGGTGGTGTGCGTGGTGGGTGTGGTGAGGGTGGGGCGCGGCGGGCGCGCGGCCGGCCGCCAGCACGCGCGAGTGCACGCCGGCGCGCTCCGACAGCGACACCACCTGCACGCCGCCCAGCGACCCGCCCACCTCGATGCGGTCGCCGTCTGTGCCATCGACAGATATGTTGTTCAATTTAATACTTGACCAACTTTAACTGAGGTAGGCACAGCAGGAAATATTCTGCTCAAAATCTGAAGCGGCCCGACTGGGGCAGTACCTCGATCTTACAGATCACAACTAAATAATACTGCTTTTAAGCAGTGTCGTGTGGCAATGCTTGTTTCTGGTATAGAAGGCGTTTACGTTATGGTAATCGCTTACTGTCAAGTGACCTGTAAGCTTTTGTTATTGCCGGCCTAGCTGTATAGAACAAACTGAGACGTGTCACACGGTGGTGCACCGACCGAGCGTGGCCTGGATGCGCGCGTCGCCGACGGTGGCGGTGGCGATCTTGCTGGCCGCCAGCGCGCCGTCGCGCACGCCGGCGCGCAGCAGCAGCACGCCCAGGCGGTGGAAGTCGAACGTGATCTCGGTGCGTACGCGTTTCTGTCGGACACGACTAGCGTTATCGTACATCGTCAATCTTCATTCTAAAGTTATACCACCTGCGACCTGCCTTACCATATGCGAATACCTGTAAATGGCTTAGTCGAAATGTACAATTTGTACTCATATAATGTCTTATGTGTTGTTGGTGTTCCAAATAAAATCAAATAAATAAATAAAATAAAAGTGCTACGAGATTCAAAGACGTCTGGAATATTATTTTAACATTGGGCCTTAAAAGTTTTGTAATTAACTCGTATTCAGGCGCCACGTGTTTGACTGTAATAAATAAAATTACGACTTATAAAGGTCACGTTATGTTGACAAAGGTGACAAAACGTACGGTGGGCGCCACGTCGTCACCGCCACCGTCGCCGTCGCCGTCACCGTCAGCGTCAGAGCCCGCGGCGGGCGCGGCGGGAGGTGGCTGAGAGCGGCGAGCGGGCGCGCCCGCTACGCGGTGCGCGAACCCGATCAGTTCCACTATCGTCTCCTGGTTCGCTGCGTATTTTTCAAGTTGAAATAAATAAGTATTTATGATATTAATAATACTTTATTCATAACAATTATTACAAACGTATATGAGTCCCTAATTATTGTGATAAGCGAAAGCCTGGACCACAATGATCCAGTGTGCTCTTCTATTATATGGAAGGGAGATATAAATATACCTTAAAATAAATAAAATGATGTAGACGAAACCTTTTGTAAAAATTCAGTAAGCTTACCGATGACATCCAAATTATTAAACAGTATATTCGCTATCCTCAAGTCTTCCGATTCTCCGTCGCCCTTCACGAAACAGAGCTCCACTGCGATCAGAGCCTCGGAGTCCACCAAACCCGGCGCCCCCCAGCCACCGGCGTTCCCCCAGGAGACGCCCTCGGCGCCCCAGCCGGTTCCAGCCGGGCCCCAAGCGGATGAGCTCGTCCCCCACGTCGAGCCTGCGGTCCCGTACGAGCTCGAGTTCCAAGCCGGACCGTTCAGCCAACTGGGAGTAGGACTCGTGGGCCCCGGTTCCGGATGACCTGAGACGAGGATATTAGCCGAAATAAGTGTACTGCGTTGGTTATCTGTCAGAATATGTGGAGCGGGCTTTCTGATACGTAGGGAATACGTACTGGTAGGCTGTCCGGTGGTGGCGTTGTGCAGCGAGGACACGGCGCGGTGTAGCGCGAGCGGCGTGGGGGGCGGTAGTGAAGCACGCGCGTCCGGCGACGCCGGCGACGTGGGCGACGTCGGCTCCGAGCCGCGGATGCTGCCCGACGCCGTGTCCATCCTGGACCAAACACCCTTTTTTCATATGTTTCTTTTTTTTTATTCTTTTGAATTTTTAACAGCAATATAGAATAGGGCTCGGGTGAATAGGGTCGACATCAAATGATACACGCGGCCGTGTGAAGCGAGTAGGCGAGACTGCGGGCGGCCGTACCCGACGTGCCGGTGGCTGGCCACGAGCAGCTCGAAGTCGGGCCCGTAGGCCTGCAGCGCGTCCACCAGCAGCAGCGAGTGCACGCTCAGCGCCAGCGACGTGTCGGCGGCGCGCACGCCCAGCGCCGCGCGCACGCCGCACACCTGCACCTCGGCGATGCTGCGCCCGCGCGACTGCACCTGCGCGCGCCCACTACACGTTAGCGGTCCTTGTCTCGGCGATAATAAACTTTGGATATATCGATACAAATTATTGAAGTAGAACTTCTTTACGCACGCTCGACTTGGGGAGTGAGCTGGTAAACGCGTGACGAGACCGTTACGAAAAGTGTGATCGGTCGAGGCGAACGAAACAAAAGATAGGTGCAAGCACACGCCAGTTACGTTTCGTATATCTAAGACACAGTGCAGTCCTATTATCTTGTAAATGTGGCGTTAGTGACCGCTTTTCTTACTGTATAAAATGATTTGATACATAATTTGCCACGCTGTTTTACTGATTGATTATGTAGGAAAAACCCTTCCTCATATAACCTGCAATTTGTTTTCCGATAATTTATGGAATAATTTAATAGTTGAACAGATGATGCGAGCTTATAGAAATTGCCAAACTTTTGCCCAAATTCGGAAGCTACTTACCTCGAGTGACATTTGATCGATAGCGAACTGCAACATGAGTAGGGTCGCGTTTTGGTTCACAGAAAAATCTGAGAACTCTGTTTCCGTGTTGTCGTTGCTGTCCTCTTCTTCCTCTTCCTGGACTCGCTCGTGACTGGGCGATCTGAATGAATTTTGTTTGATTGGTCAAATATTTTAGATATCGTACATATTTCTTGTCATCGCTCTCCTGTGGAGCTTGCCATTGTGCCTCGGAGAGCACGCTAAGCAGTCTGTCTCGGTTGTTATCATAGACACTTAATAGTGGCCGATTAAGCTCCCACCCTAGTACATGGAGAAACGGCTGAATCGTGGTCGATCGTGACGTATTGTGTCCGGCCCCCGGCGCACGGCGGCCAGCTTGTGCTCGCTGAGGTGCGCCACCAGCGCCGGCAGCGAGCCGCCACGCGCCCCCTCACGGCGCCGTGCACTCACCGGGCGGGCGCGGCGCGGGGCGGCGCGGCGCGGGCCAGCACGGCGCGCACGGCGGCCAGCTTGTGCTCGCTGAGGTGCGCCACCAGCGAGGCCCCCCCACGGCACCGTGCACTCACCGGGCGGGCGCGGCGCGGGGCGGCGCGGCGCGGGCCAGCACGGCGCGCACGGCGGCCAGCTTGTGCTCGCTGAGGTGCGCCACCAGCGAGGCCCCCCCACGGCGCCGTGCACTCACCGGGCGGGCGCGGCGCGGGGCGGCGCGGCGCGGGCCAGCACGGCGCGCACGGCGGCCAGCTTGTGCTCGCTGAGGTGCGCCACCAGCGAGGCCCCCCCACGGCACCGTGCACTCACCGGGCGGGCGCGGCGCGGGGCGGCGCGGCGCGGGCCAGCACGGCGCGCACGGCGGCCAGCTTGTGCTCGCTGAGGTGCGCCACCAGCGAGCCGCCCCCCCATCCCCCCTCACGGCGCCGTGCACTCACCGGGCGGGCGCGGCGCGGGGCGGCGCGGCGCGGGCCAGCACGGCGCGCACGGCGGCCAGCTTGTGCTCGCTGAGGTGCGCCACCAGCGAGGCCCCCCCACGGCACCGTGCACTCACCGGGCGGGCGCGGCGCGGGGCGGCGCGGCGCGGGCCAGCACGGCGCGCACGGCGGCCAGCTTGTGCTCGCTGAGGTGCGCCACCAGCGAGCCGCCCCCCCATCCCCCCTCACGGCGCCGTGCACTCACCGGGCGGGCGCGGCGCGGGGCGGCGCGGCGCGGGCCAGCACGGCGCGCACGGCGGCCAGCTTGTGCTCGCTGAGGTGCGCCACCAGCGAGGCCCCCCCACGGCACCGTGCACTCACCGGGCGGGCGCGGCGCGGGGCGGCGCGGCGCGGGCCAGCACGGCGCGCACGGCGGCCAGCTTGTGCTCGCTGAGGTGCGCCACCAGCGAGGCCCCCCCACGGCACCGTGCACTCACCGGGCGGGCGCGGCGCGGGGCGGCGCGGCGCGGGCCAGCACGGCGCGCACGGCGGCCAGCTTGTGCTCGCTGAGGTGCGCCACCAGCGAGGCCCCCCCACGGCACCGTGCACTCACCGGGCGGGCGCGGCGCGGGGCGGCGCGGCGCGGGCCAGCACGGCGCGCACGGCGGCCAGCTTGTGCTCGCTGAGGTGCGCCACCAGCGAGCCGCCCCCCCATCCCCCCTCACGGCGCCGTGCACTCACCGGGCGGGCGCGGCGCGGGGCGGCGCGGCGCGGGCCAGCACGGCGCGCACGGCGGCCAGCTTGTGCTCGCTGAGGTGCGCCACCAGCGAGGCCCCCCCACGGCACCGTGCACTCACCGGGCGGGCGCGGCGCGGGGCGGCGCGGCGCGGGCCAGCACGGCGCGCACGGCGGCCAGCTTGTGCTCGCTGAGGTGCGCCACCAGCGAGCCGCCCCCCCATCCCCCCTCACGGCGCCGTGCACTCACCGGGCGGGCGCGGCGCGGGGCGGCGCGGCGCGGGCCAGCACGGCGCGCACGGCGGCCAGCTTGTGCTCGCTGAGGTGCGCCACCAGCGAGCCGCCCCCCCATCCCCCCTCACGGCGCCGTGCACTCACCGGGCGGGCGCGGCGCGGGGCGGCGCGGCGCGGGCCAGCACGGCGCGCACGGCGGCCAGCTTGTGCTCGCTGAGGTGCGCCACCAGCGAGGCCCCCCCACGGCACCGTGCACTCACCGGGCGGGCGCGGCGCGGGGCGGCGCGGCGCGGGCCAGCACGGCGCGCACGGCGGCCAGCTTGTGCTCGCTGAGGTGCGCCACCAGCGAGGCCCCCCCACGGCACCGTGCACTCACCGGGCGGGCGCGGCGCGGGGCGGCGCGGCGCGGGCCAGCACGGCGCGCACGGCGGCCAGCTTGTGCTCGCTGAGGTGCGCCACCAGCGAGGCCCCCCCACGGCACCGTGCACTCACCGGGCGGGCGCGGCGCGGGGCGGCGCGGCGCGGGCCAGCACGGCGCGCACGGCGGCCAGCTTGTGCTCGCTGAGGTGCGCCACCAGCGAGCCGCCCCCCCATCCCCCCTCACGGCGCCGTGCACTCACCGGGCGGGCGCGGCGCGGGGCGGCGCGGCGCGGGCCAGCACGGCGCGCACGGCGGCCAGCTTGTGCTCGCTGAGGTGCGCCACCAGCGAGCCGCCCCCCCATCCCCCCTCACGGCGCCGTGCACTCACCGGGCGGGCGCGGCGCGGGGCGGCGCGGCGCGGGCCAGCACGGCGCGCACGGCGGCCAGCTTGTGCTCGCTGAGGTGCGCCACCAGCGAGGCCCCCCCACGGCACCGTGCACTCACCGGGCGGGCGCGGCGCGGGGCGGCGCGGCGCGGGCCAGCACGGCGCGCACGGCGGCCAGCTTGTGCTCGCTGAGGTGCGCCACCAGCGAGGCCCCCCCACGGCACCGTGCACTCACCGGGCGGGCGCGGCGCGGGGCGGCGCGGCGCGGGCCAGCACGGCGCGCACGGCGGCCAGCTTGTGCTCGCTGAGGTGCGCCACCAGCGAGGCCCCCCCACGGCACCGTGCACTCACCGGGCGGGCGCGGCGCGGGGCGGCGCGGCGCGGGCCAGCACGGCGCGCACGGCGGCCAGCTTGTGCTCGCTGAGGTGCGCCACCAGCGAGCCGCCCCCCCATCCCCCCTCACGGCGCCGTGCACTCACCGGGCGGGCGCGGCGCGGGGCGGCGCGGCGCGGGCCAGCACGGCGCGCACGGCGGCCAGCTTGTGCTCGCTGAGGTGCGCCACCAGCGAGGCCCCCCCACGGCACCGTGCACTCACCGGGCGGGCGCGGCGCGGGGCGGCGCGGCGCGGGCCAGCACGGCGCGCACGGCGGCCAGCTTGTGCTCGCTGAGGTGCGCCACCAGCGAGCCGCCCCCCCATCCCCCCTCACGGCGCCGTGCACTCACCGGGCGGGCGCGGCGCGGGGCGGCGCGGCGCGGGCCAGCACGGCGCGCACGGCGGCCAGCTTGTGCTCGCTGAGGTGCGCCACCAGCGAGCCGCCCCCCCATCCCCCCTCACGGCGCCGTGCACTCACCGGGCGGGCGCGGCGCGGGGCGGCGCGGCGCGGGCCAGCACGGCGCGCACGGCGGCCAGCTTGTGCTCGCTGAGGTGCGCCACCAGCGAGGCCCCCCCACGGCACCGTGCACTCACCGGGCGGGCGCGGCGCGGGGCGGCGCGGCGCGGGCCAGCACGGCGCGCACGGCGGCCAGCTTGTGCTCGCTGAGGTGCGCCACCAGCGAGGCCCCCCCACGGCACCGTGCACTCACCGGGCGGGCGCGGCGCGGGGCGGCGCGGCGCGGGCCAGCACGGCGCGCACGGCGGCCAGCTTGTGCTCGCTGAGGTGCGCCACCAGCGAGGCCCCCCCACGGCACCGTGCACTCACCGGGCGGGCGCGGCGCGGGGCGGCGCGGCGCGGGCCAGCACGGCGCGCACGGCGGCCAGCTTGTGCTCGCTGAGGTGCGCCACCAGCGAGGCCCCCCCACGGCACCGTGCACTCACCGGGCGGGCGCGGCGCGGGGCGGCGCGGCGCGGGCCAGCACGGCGCGCACGGCGGCCAGCTTGTGCTCGCTGAGGTGCGCCACCAGCGAGGCCCCCCCACGGCACCGTGCACTCACCGGGCGGGCGCGGCGCGGGGCGGCGCGGCGCGGGCCAGCACGGCGCGCACGGCGGCCAGCTTGTGCTCGCTGAGGTGCGCCACCAGCGAGCCGCCCCCCCATCCCCCCTCACGGCGCCGTGCACTCACCGGGCGGGCGCGGCGCGGGGCGGCGCGGCGCGGGCCAGCACGGCGCGCACGGCGGCCAGCTTGTGCTCGCTGAGGTGCGCCACCAGCGAGGCCCCCCCACGGCACCGTGCACTCACCGGGCGGGCGCGGCGCGGGGCGGCGCGGCGCGGGCCAGCACGGCGCGCACGGCGGCCAGCTTGTGCTCGCTGAGGTGCGCCACCAGCGAGGCCCCCCCACGGCACCGTGCACTCACCGGGCGGGCGCGGCGCGGGGCGGCGCGGCGCGGGCCAGCACGGCGCGCACGGCGGCCAGCTTGTGCTCGCTGAGGTGCGCCACCAGCGCCGGCAGCGAGCCGCACAGCGCCAGCCGCGGGTACTGCGGCTCCGACGTCGCCACCACGCGCCGCTCCGCCTGCGGGCGCCATATTCTTACACTTCCGTAAAATCTATTTTCTGATTGCAACATAGATATCAATGCACAGATCGTACCACTCCCACAGTAAATCGGACGGTACCTGCAGCGAGATGCTGAACCGGTCGAGCAGGTGCAGCGCGGACGTGCTCTTGGTGTGCGCGTACTTCCAGTTGTCACGCGCGCGCCCCACCAAGATCTGCAGGTCGCTCAGCTCGATCTTGTACCTGTCGGTATGTGCTTTGTATTAGACTACGTCGCTGACTTAATACTTCAACTAGTAGACTACAGTAGTGTCAACTGAACGTGTGCGTGCGAGCACGAGCGTTGTATGTTCAATAGAACGTATGCGTTTCGTCGAATTATTTACTGTGAACTGTTCACGTTTCATAGAAAAAAAAACACGATACGAGATCTTGTATGTGTGAGGTGTGTGGTGCGATCGGTGCGCACCGGTCATAGAGGCTGGTGCGCAGATACTGGTGCAGGGCGGGCGGCTGCGCGGGCGGCGACGAGGGAGGTGACGCTGGAGACAGCAAGCTGCCCGGCGGCGTCGAGCACGGCGTCAAAAACATTTCTAAACACAATACAATACGCCTGGTCTTTATTTTACTCGTAACTCTTATTATCTACTGTTTGCAGGCAAACGAAAAAAAAAACGACTTCAATTATATCGACAAGTAATATAACGTAGGTGGACGAAAAATTAGTCAAGTAACTACGCATTATCAAAGATTACTCCAAAAGTTGTAATCAGATCTCGATGAAATTTAAATGTGACCACATGATAAACATCGGCTTTCGATTAAATTAAAAATCATCAAAATTGGTACACCCAGTGAAAGGTTATACGAATTTTCGAGGGTTTCCCTCGATTCCTCTGGGATCCCATCATCAGATCCTGGTTTCCTTATCATGGTACCACACCAGGGATATCTCCTTTCTAACAAAAAAAGTATTATCAAATTCGGTTCATAAATGACGAAGTTATCTCCGAACATACATAAAAAAATAAAAAATATATACGGTCGAATTGAGTTTGAGTAAAGAAATT
The DNA here is from genome assembly GCF_905220565.1 of Melitaea cinxia. Taxonomy (NCBI): domain Eukaryota; kingdom Metazoa; phylum Arthropoda; class Insecta; order Lepidoptera; family Nymphalidae; genus Melitaea; species Melitaea cinxia. The sequence continues at coordinate 18,309,374 of NC_059398.1, read as the reverse complement.
TTCAATTCAAGCCACTTTTCAGCTTTCCAATATTAGTATAGATTTATGTTATAGTAAAAAAAAAAAACAAATTTATGTACGACTTTAACCCTGGTCAAATTTTAAGCCAAAATTGTACATCACCTTCATCGTCATCCATAGACTGTTGTTTCAGGGTGCTAGTTTCGGTGTCAGGTAGGTTGGCATTGGCCAACTTCAAGCGTCCGAAGTCAACGACCAGGACGGAGGCGTCGCTGTCGCACAAGTCCTCCACGAATAGGATTTGCGGCGCCGATATGTCCAGCTCGATTTGCCACGAACGACGCTCCGTCTGACGACAATTACGAAATGACAACATTTTTTTGTATACCATAGGTTTTGGACGCCAGCAGCATCCCTGATATTGCTAGCGCGTTACCGACCCTGTCGTCGACCTTAGCTACCATAGGAACCACACCACCACTCACCATAGGAACTAAACACTACTTTAGAACAATATTTAGCTGTATTTGTCTTCTGTAAGGTTGAGGTTCTTCCCCAGTCGGGTTATTCCAAATTTTGCCCAGATATATCCTTCTGTGCCCTTTCTTAATACTGCTGTGTCCTATTTCAATAAAATTGCATATGATATTTCATGATAGAAAGTGTAGCAAGAAAGAAAGAAGCAGGACATAAGGGCCAATAGTCTAACTGAGAATGATGGAAAAGGTCACGTAAAGTGGAGGGCCGTCAGTTCCAAGGCAGATCCTCACGGTAAAATTTCGGATTAATAATTCCAAGCCGAAGTTAACTGAGGTAGGGCATAGCAGGAATTTCTTGCTCAAAATATGGAGCAACCGACTGGGGTAGTACCTCGACCTTAGAGAAGATCACAGCAAAATAATACTGTTTTCAAGCAGTATTGTGTTCCTGTTGGGGGAATTGGGGATTGGGTCGGTAACGCGCTTGCGGTGCTTCTGGTGTTGCAGGCGTCTATGGCGCTACGGTAATCGCTTACCATCAGGTGAGCCGTACGCTTGTTTGCCGACCTAGTGACATAAAAAAAAAGAAGTTTGGTGCTATAAGCGATGGTTACCGGTCTGCGCGTGTGGTGCAGCAGGCGGCCCCAGTGGTGGTGCAGCGTGGCGCGCGTGTGCAGGCGCACGTGCGCCATGGCGCCCGCCGCCGCCCAGCGCCGCGCCCAGCGCGCCGCCGCCGCGCACCACACCACCTCCAGCGACTGCGACTTCACGCGCAGTCTGCGGCACGACGCGAGCCTTACTCATTGTGTCGATCACTCTTACATATTACACCAGCAAGCACATTAACACACAGGTACAGTTACAGTTTAAAACGTTTTCGCCCGTCACGTTTTGTGACGTTATTGGAAAGGAGATGGGGACTTTTGGGCCAAAATGTAGAATAGATATGTGGTTTAAAAAATTGGTCATATTTTTTTATTTTTACATATAAAATATCAGCTCAATTCTGAATCTGGAAACGAAGAAAATTGAGAAAGATAGTTTTCGTCAAATTATTTGGGTATCGATTCAACTATAATCAATCACAGAATTTAAAAAGAAAATTTTTGCACTATTTAATTAACTCAAGGTATTTAGATGCACAATTAAAGCTGTAAACAATAAAGTGCATTTAAATAAAGTTACATTAATAGCGAAAATATCGAGTTATATCTGATAAACCAAAATGATTATCGATTTTGTATTGATTTAAAATAAATCATATTTTTAATGACAGCTTTGACAGCTGACTAACAGTAATACTGTGTACGTCACTCGTTTCGTGTTTACTGTTTTCCTATGCATTCTGAGTCCATTCCTGATATTTGTTTATTGTTTCAAATGTACATCAATATTTGTAATGAGTTTTCAAACATTCTTCACTAAATATAACAAACATTAGTGCCACAGGAACTTAGTGATCGGGTTTTTTTATAGACATTGTAACATAACCTCACTTTTATAAAAAGTTTAATAACTCCACTCTCGGAAGACCAAAATATAGATAATTTTCAGCGAGGGATCAATAAGCCTAAATGCATTAATTGATACCGTTTTCATTTCATTACATTTTAGCCCAAGAATGTATGAAATGTTTCCATCTCCTTTGTCTGTGTTTGGAAGTTGAGAGGGAGATACAAGTTAATGAAGATAGAAAGAGAGAGAGAGAGAGAATTAAGTTTCATAAGTTTTACTTCAGTCGTGTAACCTAAAGCACACTCTTTTTTTATATATACGTTATACACTATAACGTTGTGATCGATGAAGAGAGATGAAAAGCAAACAGTAGTGCAGGCGGTAGGTACTTGTAGTCGCAGTTGAGGCCGGCGGGGCGCCGCTCGTAGGAGAGCTGGAACAGCGGCTCGGCGCCGGCGGGCGGCGGCGGCGGCGCGGCGCGCGGCGCGCGGGCCGCGGCGGCGCTCAGGCCGGCGCGGATGAGCCCCTGCGGCGCCACCAGCACCGGGAACAGCGAGCGCGGCGTGAGGCGCGAGCGCAGGCGCACGCCGCCCAGCGCCACGTGCAGCGCGTGCGCGCCGGCGCGCGGCCGCGACTCCACGCGCGCACTCACGCCGCTGAACTGCAGCTCCAGGCCCTCCAGCGTCTCCGCGCCCGCCGCGCTGGCGAGTACGGTCGTCGTCAGTGTGCTTATGGTCTGATACCGAAGTGCGGTCGTTACGGTGAACAAAAACCTAACCTCGAAGCTTCGTCGGTGTCGGTGTACAGATCGAGCGAGCCCTTCGACAGGGTGAATTCGAAGAGTCCGAAAAGAGCGTCTCGTCTCAGCAGAGTGTTGTCGTCGAGCGAGTCCGCGATGACGTCGAGGATTTCGTCCTCGAGGCGCGACGCGGAGGTCGCGGAGCCGGCGGCCGCGGCGGTGGCGGCGGTGGGGCTCGGCGGGCGCGGCTCGTCGGGCGGCGCGGCGTACCAGCCCCACCACTGCGGGAACCAGCGCACGAGCACGCCGCGGCCGGAGCTGGGCGGCGCGGGGGGCGCGGGCGGGGCGGGCACGCGGCGGATGGCCACCTCGCGGAGCGCCTTGAGCACGTGCAGCGGCGCGCGCCACTCGAACTCGTCCTTGGCGGCCTGGCGCTCCGGCGGCAGCGTGGCGGCCGGCTGGCTGAGCACCTGCAGGCACGCGTCCACGTACTCGCGCGCGCACCGCGCCCGCTCCAGGCACGTCGCCCACGTCGGCCGCGGATCCATCCCTGCGGGGCGGGCCACATTAGTGTCGTTCTCTGAGCGACTGAGATCTCCACTACTACAAAATTAGTACATTTTAATATAAGTCGTCTTTAGAATGGTTTATTAATACCGACTTTAAATATGCTTCTATATGTAATCAAAAATAAAATTTTAAATGAAATAAAGACTCTGTTCTTTTTGCACCGAACATATTGTAAAGACAATATAAAATGAAATCATTCAGCATCGACGATATGGAGTAGCAATAACGTTAGTGGTAGGTGGGGGTTGGTATCGTACAGGTGTGGTGCGGCAGGTGCGCGCGCACGGCGTAGCGCCACCAGTCGCGCGCGTGCCCGCGCACGGGCCGCTCGGGCCGCAGTGCACGCAGCTCCCGCAGGCGCGCGATGCGCTCCAGCCCGCGAGCGCAGCCCGCCATCTCGCTGTACTGCCTCTGTACACATAGCCATAAACACAAGTGTCACTCATATGTGTCAGTATTATATACCTCAGTATTCACTATATCACGCTCTGATAAATGAATATAAATCTTAATAACTCCTATTGCTTTTAACATATACGATGAGCTAGTACAATATGAATTATATACAGATGGATTGTAATAGGTTTATTAACACGGGTCGAAACCAATTTTGATCCTTCGAGCCGGATAGATTACGAAAACGCATTTTTACAAGGACCTATATAACTACGATCGTAATCAACACGAATGAAATGAAGTCGTAGGCCAGTGCCAAGATCTCGGCAGCAGGCAGTCACCTCCGAGAGGCGCAGCTGCACGAGGTCGAGCGTGAGGTGCGCGGCGAGGCGCGGGCGGTCGCGCTCGCGCAGCGGCTGCTCGCAGCGCTCGCGGCGCACGCGCGCGCTCGCCGTCGACGGCGCCAGCACGTAGCGGTGCGCGCCGCCCCACGTCGCGCGCATGCGCTCCTGGACATCGCGACATTTGTGTTGCAGTTCATGGAGTCTTTTTTACATTAGCTTCACGAGCTTAGTAATGGTGAAAATTTATGGACTTAGTGGCACTTGCATGAAGTACAGCGCCACTAAGACAACGTTTATAATTATTGACATTTTTTTAAAAGTACCTCTCCTCTGTAGACTATACATTCTAAAGTGGTAGTAGCTTCATATAAATTATAATGAATATATTAAAAAACAAATATTATTTTAATTTGTTAATTGCCGATTTAAAAGTGCTTTTGTAGCTTAATGTACTCCTGCAAACAAGTGTTTTATTAAGACCTTATGTTACGGTCGAAAAACTTCAACAATTTTCTCTTTTCATTACGAATTTCGCTTTACTAGAAACGAAGTCTTTACTACAATTTCCTCTAGAAACAACAGTAATTTTTTGATGTGTATAATGTTTCTCCAACTAACAGTGAGTTCAGCAATAGTGCAGTCGGCCATCATGCCGGCGGGCACGGGCATGGGGTCCCAGTAGAGCGCCAAGTTATGCAGCTCGAGGAGCTTGAAGGAGCAAGGTTCCGTGACCGATGTGAACCCACGACACCAGGACGCGTCGCAGGACTCCGCCGTCAGGGACTCCACCGCCAGACCAACGGCGAACGCGCTACCGCACGTCAGTGCGTCCTCGTAGCGGATGTGTACGTCGTTCAGCTTCAGCTGAAAGATAATATGGCGTGTTGATGACATATGATAGTAATATGACCGGATACAGTTATGGAATAAAGACACCCTGACACGAGTAAATCACCTACTTAAGAGGATGCCCTCAACAGTTCAGTTTCATATCAACTAAGAAAATATCTAAATATTTTTTTTTTCTTTCCTTTCTACACAAAGCATAAAACCTATGGAAAGCATAGAACATAATAACAATGTAGGCGTAACTGATATTGTTTATTAAAATATATATTTATTTTTTTTAAATTACATTTCCTGAGAGAAAAACTGTATATAATATTATTATAGGCTGATGTTCGTTTAGGAGCTAACCTGCAGGTTCTCGACGATGTTGGCGAGTAGGCCCGTGCCGTAGCTGAGCCAGGAGGAGTATGAGGCGGCGTAGTAGCCGGCGTCGTTGGACTCGTGCTCGGCGCGCCACTGCGCCTCCAGCGCGTCCAGCAGCGCCATCTTGCGCTCGTGGGCTATACTCGCCTCCACTGCGCTGTCCCACTACAAACGACAGTTAATTTGTTATAATATGTTGCTGATTTAACTAAACTTATATAGAGACCCGCTTGTAACAGAGGGTATTCATTCTTTGATCAGATTTTATCAAGAACATATTAACATTAAAAACAACGAAGTAAACAAGTTTGTTGCTGTAAAAAGGACCCTTTGAATATGAGAAGATTCCCATACAATTATACTACCTACATTACTTTTAAGACGTAACGTTGCTTACCTATGTGTAAAGTTAATGGTATTTTATTATGACTCAAATATACAACACTCACGAGCTTTAAATTGCCCGTGTATTTTGTAGAAACATTATACATTATGCTTATCATGCAGTCGATTAATAACATAACTAACTTCAGACCATCATTCCTGCAACTGCCTAGTAAAACTAGGATCGTGGGTTAGTAATGCTTAGATCTTTTGTTTAAAAAGAAGTCATCGTCGAATAAATTTACTAATTGACTACTGATGGGGGTTTGCGTACGTGGTATAGGTGTCAATGTTATCTTTAGTAAAAAGAAAGAAAGAAAGAAAGATTTCTTTCTTTCTTTCATTTTTAGTAGAAACAATCACAATTTTATAAATCAGTTTATGTAGTAGTTTAATCACATTAGTAATCCCTACTAATATTATAAATGTGAATGTAAGTGCTGTGTGGCTACGGCACTAAAGAATTTAGCCACCCCCTCTCTTCCCGTGGGTGTCGTAAGAGGCGACTAAGGGATAACAAGGTTCCACAACCACCTTGGAACTTAAGAAGCTGACCGATGGCGGGATAACCATCCGACTGCTGACTTTGAAATACACAGGCCGAAGACGGGCAGCAGCGTCTTGGGTGCGACAAAGCCAGTACTGCGGTCACCAACCCGCCTGCCCAGCGTGGTGACTATGGGCAAAACACATGAGTTCACGTTAATTTTGGCGTAAACTTGTGGAGGCCTATGTCCAGCAGTGGACTGTATAGGCTGTAATGATGAATGTAAGTTTGTTTGTTACGCTTTCACGCGAAAACTACTTAACCGATCATCATGAAACTTTGTACACATATTCTTGGAGGTATTAGAAGTAACATAGGATACATTTCATTAAAAAAAATGAAATGCGAGCAAACCGCGGGTAAAAGCTAGTTATATATAAATAAATATTTATTTACAACAAGATAGTTGACAGTTTCTTTTATTGTTTAAAAAGGTGAAAAAATATAAGGACATTTTTTACGATACCTACAAATAAACACACAAATAGGTACGTTTAAAATACACACACGCGTTACTAGTGAGCTAAATAGTTATTGAAGATTACGAATCCTTATATTTACGGCTTTTAACGTATATCGCGCTAATAAGCCCTTAGGAAATATTTTTTGGGGGTATTATTCTCCTTTTTATTCATAGTTGTTTGTCTGTATCGACTGTGTTTCACGATAGAACTACTCTAAACGAATTCGAATCTTTTTTAACCGACTACCAAAAAAGGATGAGGTTCTCAATTCAATTGAATTTTTTAACCGACTTCCAAAAAAGGAGGAGGTTCTCAATTCGACTGTTTTTTTTTTTAATGTATGTTACTTCAGAACTTTTGACTGGGTGGAGCGATTTCGACAAATTTTCTTTTGATCGAAAGGTGTTGTATCATTTGGTCCCATTTAAATTTATTTGAGATCTAACAACTACTTTTTGAGTTATATCTAATAGTGCGTTTTTACTTGACGCTTTTTTCGTCGACCTACGTTGTATTATACCACATAACTTTTTACTGGATGTACCGATTTTGATAAATTTTTTTGTTGGAGAGGGGATATCCCTAGTTTGGTACCGTGATAAGGAAACCAGGATCTGGTGATGGAATCCCAGAGAAATCGAGGGAAACTCTCGAAAATCCGTAATAACTTTTTACTGGGTGTACCGATTTTGATAATTTTTAATTTAATCGAAAGCTGATGTTTATCATGTGGTTACATATAAATTTTATCGAGATCTGATCACTACTTTTTGAGTAATCTTTGATAACGCGTAGTTACTTGAGTATTTTTTCGTCGATCTACGTTGTATTACTCGTCGATGTAATTGAAGTCGGTTCTTTTTTCTTTTGCGAGCAAACACAATTATTTGTTTATGCATGTTACCCCAGAACTTTTTCCTGGGTGGACCGATTTCGATAATTTTTTTTTTTTTGTAATCGAAAGGTGGTGCGTGTCATGTGGTCATGTACAATTAATTGAGATCTGACAAGTACTTTTGGAGTTGAATCTAATAATACTTTACTATTTTTTCGTCGACCTACGTTGTATTACGTTGTATACATACCGTTATGCTTGTCATGTAATGTCAAATTTAAATAACCATAATGAGACCATTTAAATTTGATCGAGATATGATGATGGCTTCTTGAGTAACCTTTGATAACGCGTATTTACTTGACTAGTTTTTCGCGTACCTACGTTGTATTACTTGTCGACGTAATTGAAGTCGATTTTTTTTTTTTCGTTTGCGAAGCAAACACAATTATATTCCGACATTAATATGATTAGGTTCTACTCTTCGATGAGGGATGAAATTAAAAATATGTTTTCAGGAAAAAAGTCGCGGCTAATTAAGTTAAAATCATAACTTCTCATCATCATATATTTTTTATGTATTTTGTATAGCATACTAGATTAGGAACAATAAAAATCCAGTTTTAACAACTAGATTAATCCCTTTTATCAATTTATTTAAATTTTTTGTCACAATCTTATCTCATACAGACAGTTAAGTTCAAATGCAAGGTCATGTGACTGTATTGTTTTCGTACAAGTTTGTATGATAAGAACATTTCAAGTATTAAGTTACGTTATCAATATGTAGATAATAATGTCGTAACAATCTATCTCTCTAGTATAATTAGAATCATAAATACAAATTGACCTAAAAATACCATGAAAATCGGACAGTAATGGGACTATTGTACTGACTTTCTTTTACTTATTTAGTGACTAGCTGACCCCGCAAACATTGTTTTGCCAATTTTACTAAACCCCCTTTAATTCCCCCCTCTCCCCCTTATAACTTATCTGTATAAAAAATAGATGTTGGCCGATTCTCAAACGTATCCGATATGCTCACAAAATTTCATAAATTTCAGTCCAGCCGTTTCGGAAGAGTATTATAACTAACATTGCGACACGAGAATTTTATATATATAAGATTTTTCACTGAATTTTTTGTTCATTCGCAATAAAATATATGTCTATGTCACTCCTGAATAGTGTAGCTTTCTATTAGTGAAAGAATTTTCGTGATCAGATCAGTATTTGCGGAGATTACCCCCTACAAACATAGTTAGAAACTTTAGCTCTTTATAATATTATAGTATTAGATTTCCTAGATTCCTATTAGATAGATCGTTTTAATATGAACAGAACATTTGGTCAGAGAAAAACACCAAATTCAAAGAAAATGGTTTTCTCTCATCAGTCTCAAACAGTGAGGCGATGAGCTAATAACATAACAATTTTTAATAATATAATCACTTGATGATTCTTAGCTCACCATGTGACATTATTTATACTATAACTTTTCTTAAAAAGTTTGACAAAATGAATGGATTGGTATGAAAAATAATTAAGAAAAAGTGTCCCCTTAATAAATGATCTTCTTTTTCAAAATAATGGCAGCTGTCATTATGAAAAATTGAGTACATTAATGTAATTTGTTTTATTTTTTTACAAATGGTTCACATTCAACGGCCCTATGACCCCCTTGACCCCCCCCCCCTCCTGGATCTGCCCTTGCTTCTAATTAAAACAAGCTCATAAAAGCTAGCTCACACTAGTCAATTTCCTTACCTCATCTAAATTAACAGGTGCAGCTACCAGGTATAATTTCTCGATGGCTATCAGCCATGGCGCTGAACGTATCTGCCTCACTGGGACCTGCAGCTGAACCTTGCCAATAAAGCCCGCCTTAATCTCCACCGGAAGACCCAGGTATCTAAGGGCATCTTTCTTTAGTGGAAGGTTTTCTAACTCTACTTTTCCTGCAAGTTTAAAGACCCATAAAATAAAAATCAATATTTAAAATATTAAAAAGAAATATTTGTGGAGTTTGATATATTTTTTGCTACTATTATTATATATATATTATATCTACTGAATACTAGCGTTTTATAACTTGTTCCACAAGTTGTAGCATAATATTAAACATAAACAATGTTCTATGTATTAGACGAAATAACATTTTATTACAATATCAAAATATTATGAATAAACAAAGGAATATTAGGAGTACAACTCGCAGGGACATTTAAAAACAAGCGCCAATGGCCGATGGATTGACCTATTTTCGGGTCTAAAGTTTACTCACCGGACAGCAGAGCGACGCTCAGCTGATCGGTGTTCAGGTTTTCCACATACTTCCCGAGGTAGTTGTTCAATACCCAAGCTACCAGACCTTCCAACATCGTGCATGGTTTCCTTTGCTTCCTTTGTAGTTATAACACTTTCACGCAAAACTTGCAATCCGGTGTATTTTTTTTTTATTATTAAAAATAATTTAACACAGAACTTATGGGCTGTAATAAATAAAAATATCTATTATTATTGGCGTAGTACAAGTACATCGTCACTTTACAGCTTCCAAAAAATTTAACTTTGCATCTGTTTTTAGTTTCTTTGCCAAATTTTGACTTATGTCATAACTCACTCTTGTATGACATAATCTTTGACAATTCGATTCAAAGTCGAATTAGTTCTATAGGTATGAGTTGTACCTAAATTCCAAAGCTATACTAATAATAGTATTACATAGAATGATTACCGGATGAGTTAAGTGATGTTTTCATACTGTTTTGCCTAAAAAATTTATTGTGCCGATACTCTAGCTTAAAATCAACATGCCTTACATTACAAATACTTTAAAATTTTATTTTAACGAGTGTAATCTATCAATAACTGACATATGACAGTTCTCTCCGTAATACGAAACGTAATCACTATTGAATTTTATGGTAATTAAAAACTAAAAAGATATTTGCTGTATATGTGTTTGTTTACTGGTATTGAATTGAGTCACAGCCGTTTATAATATTATTTAGCATTGTCACAAACCCGCGTGTAACGTGTTTTTTAATGCTGTTTATAATAAATAAATCACGTTATTGTTTATTTGGTAAATAAGTAAATAAATAAAAATGAAATCATTTTATTTACTGAACAGGATTTGTAGGGTTTCAATAAATAATGTCAATATTTACTCTCATAAAAAACCTACTTTGTTTCACGTGAGACGCAGTGCGACAGTGATATCTTCAAATTATAGCAAATTGACCCCCCTTGTTATAAATATTCGACATTTAGGTTTAGGCCCTACGTCGAAGGATTTCGAGGAACCGACTCAATTTACGGGTCCAGTAACAAAAGCGCACGCAACAGAACTTATCCTTCGACTGAACGATGACGAAAGAAAATTGTTATTCACCGCATTACAAGAGTACGAATCTACAAGGATCAAAGACGAATTCGAAGGTTTTATTTTCAGTTCTATTTAAAATTTAAAAACAAAGCTTTTTCATGTACTGTATGAAACAGGTCACAGTACAGTTTACATTATTCCATCTGTTGCTTCAGACAAATTGGGTGGACAGAGATGGAGGAGTAAGTTTGGGCGGCCTAGCAAGGTGCCCACATTAGGAGATGTCGACCCCACCGGGTCATATTGTCCTGTTCCTGAAGATTGGTTGAAGAAGAAATATGGTAATTATCATTAGAATTGAAACTGCTATAGCACTGATTACACTGCTTTTTATTCTGTTAACTTACCTGACTAGATCCAGCTTTAATCTGGTCTAATAAAAAAAGTTACTTGGTAGAGTTTCAGTCTAAAGCTAGCTAGCTATTTGCGAAGAGACCAAATGTATTACTCATAGTGAATTTAGCTAAATCTGTCACATAATTATTATATTATATGAGTTTCTTTAATATCACTAAACCATTTATAATTGCTTCTACTAACCTACAAATGTAACGTATATAACTTACAGTAATAAAGCCTAACAAACTATACTATGATTCCAATTTGGAAAACAGAAGCCTGGAAGAAGAAGTAAATATAGAATAATGTTATATAATAAATTTTTAATTCAAGTCATAATACAACATAAGAAAAAGCAGTGTTGTGTAAGAAATATTTTTGTAGAAAATAAAATTAGTCTTTGAATCATTATTAATTTAATTAAAATTCTTATGTTTTCAGCTGCAAATGTTCCAAGACCCACAACAAAAGAATTATTACACTGTAAGTGTTATATTATATAACCTATTCTTTAATTATTTGATAATTTTTAAACAAAGTATGTAAATTGTATCTGTGTGTTTGCAGTGTCACTCGCTAACTCTATACCATTCATTGGTTTTGGATTCTTGGATAATTTCATCATGATAATTGCTGTAAGTAAATCTAATCAAAGCTAAAAAGTATTGTTATGTGGAATGTGATTTTAAAAGTAATACAATAGTCATTTTAATACAATTCACTCACACACTTAAGCCTGTCTCAGTCCTGGTGGACATAGGCTCCCCAAGTTTATGCCAGAAATGGCGCAAACTGCCCATTGTCACCACGCTGGGTAGGCGGTTTGGTGACTGCGGGGCTGGCTTTGTCTCACCAAAGAAGCTGCTGCCCGTCTTTGACCTGTGTATTTCAAAGCAAGCCGTTGGATGGCTATCCCACCATCGGTCGGCTTTTTAAGTTACAAGGTGGTAGTAGAACTGTGTTATGTCTTATTCGCCTCTTATGACACCCACAAGAAGAGACGGGGTGTTTATATTCTTTACTGCCGTAACCACACAGCTTATTGTATTGTACAATTACTGAGATATTAAAAACACCTACAATAAAAATATTTAATTTTGATGAATTTTAAAAATAAAAGAAAGTTAATAAAATATTGTCTATTCCTGTTGTAGGGTGACAGTATAGAGAGCAGCATGAGCGCGTACATCACACTGTCGACGATGGCGGCCGCGGCGCTAGGCAACACGTTCAGCGACGTCATCGGCATCGGCTCCTCCTACTACGTGGAGCGCGCCGCCGCGCTGCTGGGGTTCGGTGCGCCGCGCCTGGCGCCCGTGCAGCTCGACATGCCCGTCAGCCGCCGCTTCGCTAACATGGTACCACGTCACACTACTGACTGACATTACTCGGCCCACTACGTGGACTGGCGCCCGTGCAGCTCGACATGCCCGTCAGCCGCCGCTTCGCTAACATGGTACCACGTCACACTACTGACTGACATTACTCGGCCCACTACGTGGACTGGCGCCCGTGCAGCTCGACATGCCCGTCAGCCGCCGCTTCGCTAACATGGTACCACGTCACACTACTGACTGACATTACTCGGCCCACTACGTGGACTGGCGCCCGTGCAGCTCGACATGCCCGTCAGCCGCCGCTTCGCCAACATGGTACCACGTCACACTACTGACTGACATCTGCTCGGCCCACTACGTGGACTGGCGCCCGTGCAGCTCGACATGCCCGTCAGTCGCCGCTTCGCTAACATGGTACCACGTCACACTACTGACTGACATTACTCGGCCCACTACGTGGACTGGCGCCCGTGCAGCTCGACATGCCCGTCAGCCGCCGCTTCGCCAACATGGTACCACGTCACACTACTGACTGACATCTGCTCGGCCCACTACGTGGACTGGCGCCCGTGCAGCTCGACATGCCCGTCAGCCGCCGCTTCGCTAACATGGTACCACGTCACACTACTGACTGACATTACTCGGCCCACTACGTGGACTGGCGCCCGTGCAGCTCGACATGCCCGTCAGCCGCCGCTTCGCTAACATGGTACCACGTCACACTACTGACTGACATTACTCGGCCCACTACGTGGACTGGCGCCCGTGCAGCTCGACATGCCCGTCAGCCGCCGCTTCGCCAACATGGTACCACGTCACACTACTGACTGACATTACTCGGCCCACTACGTGGACTGGCGCCCGTGCAGCTCGACATGCCCGTCAGCCGCCGCTTCGCCAACATGGTACCACGTCACACTACTGACTGACATTACTCGGCCCACTACGTGGACTGGCGCCCGTGCAGCTCGACATGCCCGTCAGCCGCCGCTTCGCCAACATGGTACCACGTCACACTACTGACTGACATTACTCGGCCCACTACGTGGACTGGCGCCCGTGCAGCTCGACATGCCCGTCAGCCGCCGCTTCGCCAACATGGTACCACGTCACACTACTGACTGACATTACTCGGCCCACTACGTGGACTGGCGCCCGTGCAGCTCGACATGCCCGTCAGCCGCCGCTTCGCCAACATGGTACCACGTCACACTACTGACTGACATCTGCTCGGCCCACTACGTGGACTGGCGCCCGTGCAGCTCGACATGCCCGTCAGCCGCCGCTTCGCCAACATGGTACCACGTCACACTACTGACTGACATCTGCTCGGCCCACTACGTGGACTGGCGCCCGTGCAGCTCGACATGCCCGTCAGCCGCCGCTTCGCCAACATGGTACCACGTCACACTACTGACTGACATCTGCTCGGCCCACTACGTGGACTGGCGCCCGTGCAGCTCGACATGCCCGTCAGCCGCCGCTTCGCTAACATGGTACCACGTCACACTACTGACTGACATTACTCGGCCCACTACGTGGACTGGCGCCCGTGCAGCTCGACATGCCCGTCAGCCGCCGCTTCGCCAACATGGTACCACGTCACACTACTGACTGACATCTGCTCGGCCCACTACGTGGACTGGCGCCCGTGCAGCTCGACATGCCCGTCAGCCGCCGCTTCGCTAACATGGTACCACGTCACACTACTGACTGACATCTGCTCGGCCCACTACGTGGACTGGCGCCCGTGCAGCTCGACATGCCCGTCAGCCGCCGCTTCGCTAACATGGTACCACGTCACACTACTGACTGACATTGACATTACATTTACAAGTCATACAATGGTCATGTTTACCTGAGGAAACATCATAATTTGTAATAATAGAAAAATCAAATCATCGTCAGTAAGCTGCACAGAGGCTACACCCAGTCTTCCAAATTTAGTTACTTCATATTATTTATAACAACCAAATAGAAACATTAATTTTTCTAATATATATGTATATAATTCTACAGCACATCATTAAAGTTTATAATAATGCGTTTCAGGGTCGGGTGCTGGGCATCACTCTCGGGTGTTTCCTAGGGATGACGCCACTACTCTTCAAGGATGACGAGAAGAAATCTGAAGCCAAGTAAACTGCCCTACACTTATTATATACTATCAATCAGATAAACAAATCTTTATACTTTATAATGTATTTAAATATTTTAGAAGTGTTAAGGTATAAAAATAAATATTCTAATGTTCTTATGACTGAGTATAGCAAAAGTTTACTCAATATTTCTTTGATGTGATAAAATAGTGTTTATTAATATTAAAAAAAGTATATTTTACGTATGTATGTATACATTAGTGATGATGGTGTGACATGAGCCCTGCTTGAGAAGCACTAGGAGTCGCAGCAGTAGTCACATAGGTGACAAAAAGTATATTGTATATACAATGTAATACCATTTTTAATTCCTACTATTATGTCACACTCTCCTTATAATTGTATATTTATATATCTTGTTAAAATTTACAACCGTTAATAGAATACTTTCTTTTTCAAAAAATTCTTTTTAAGGTTATAACAAAACAATTTTGTCGGATTTTATCACGGTTTATTAAGTTTTTTAGATGCCCGACGTTTCGGATACTTTACACTATACAGCAACCACAGTCACGGGATGACTCTTCTTTTAGGTTGTAGTGGATGACACTTGATGTTAATACACATTTTTCAAATATTAATTTGTTAAATTAATTAAATTTAGTTTTATGTGGAAGAGTTTGACCCAAGTAGGTATTGACTTTAATTTTTTTTATTATTAACTTTTATTATGTTGACATTGATAGAAATTTTATAAAGTCTAAATAGATAATTGTAATCTCTCAATTTTATTGTGAACATTGTTGATTTGTAATTTAAATAATGAAAACCGTCAAAACGTAAACTAACGCAAAACTATCTGTTTTAGTAAATTACTTTCATTTGACGTCTAAATTCTTCTAACAATAACCATCATATATGTATTTCCTTAGTAGTGAGGTAAGAACTTTCTTTTAGTAACTATTAACTGATCGAAGTATCGAGCAATCAACAATATCATATTATATAATTTGTCATTTGATAAAGAATCTACTAATATTATTAGTAAATATTTAAATAAATAAATAAATTAGTATTAATGATACGAGCTTGTAATATTTATGGCTTAAAAGCAATTGAAATATACTATAATTATGTATTAATAAAAATAGTTTAATAATATCAATTTATAAATGTCACAAATTATACATTATTAGTACGTTAATAGTGTCATTAAGTTAATTTCTGGAAAGCCTGCAATTATTTATAGGCAACCCGATGAATCTTGAGCGCTGAACACTCACAGTTCCATTATATATTGGATCAATTTGTAAGGCGTCATCGCCGCGATTTGTGATTGTCTAGCAATACGATCTCAAAAAATATTGTGCACTTTGCACTATTGTATATCAACGTAGGACCTCCCCCCCCCCCCTCCATCCGAACAAAAAGAAGGTACTTTAAAATGAGCATTATGATATAAATAGTCCGATTTTAATATAGTTTTGTTTCGTTAGAAAGATATTTTAGCTATAATTCACTATCAAATCTTTTCCACGTGTTTCTTTAACTATATGTATATATATTTTTTTTTATACAAGTGATATACATCCACGGGCTTATGAACCCATGTCCTTTTTTATTCTAAAAACATGCAATTTTTATTTTTTTATTTATTTTTTAATTTTTTTTTATTTAGTTTTTTTTTTACTATATTATAACAATTCTTATATGTTAATTAAAAAAAATCAGTTGGAACAAAAAGGGAGCTTAATGCTTAGTTTTGTTTCTCTCGGGGTCAAACTTTATTAACTTAATATCCTTGACCTGGTACTGCAGCATCATCAATTAAGACTAGCATACAACACAGGTGTCATGTTTGGGTTCATTGGATTAACCTTAGTACTTTGATGATGAAATCTACACGGAAAAGGACGAAGAAGAAAAAGGAATTAAAATGATATAATTTGGGTTTCCAGTTATTTTCAGTCGTTATATTGACTCGAAATAACGCGTATACGATTTTGTCCGTCTGTATCGAACTAATCAATACAATGTGTTATAATGTAATGATAGCATTTATTGTGTAAAAAAAATGATTAAAATTTTAAAATTAAAGCCATACATAAAAATAAAATATTAGTCCCATATTTTGTTATGGAATGTTCAATGTCTCGAAGATTTTCACTAAATTTTCAAGCGCTCAAGATTCACAAACATACATGTACCTTACATTACATATAAGTTAGTACTCCTTTTCTATTCTGTAGTCTGATAAAAAATTAATGTAAATTATCTTGCCAGGACATCACTCATATAAAAGAGTAACTCATTCATCTAGACTGCCTCTAATTATACTTATTACATAAATCGTAAAAGATACAGGTAGTTATAACTTTTTGAAGATACTTGTTCTTATGATAATATCTGCAATAATTATTGTTAAATAAATTTAAATTCTTAATTGTAATGCTTATATTGTTAGTATTATCCAATTTTAATAATATATAGAAGGAACAAATTTGACTAGTCAACTCTTTATAATTCTTTAATAAAGAATGTTTAGGAGGTAATGACAACTCTAAACTTTATGGTTCCTAATGAAAAAAATAATCAAAGTATTATATCTAAGCTGTCATGTCGTCACAAAATATCATACCTTGGTTGATAATAAATTTGTTTGCTGCTCTAGTGTGGTGGGGCAAGTAGGTGACTCAATTCCTCTAAAGTGGGTCTCCCACCATGCTTCGTAGACCACTAAAGCCGTCGGTCCTAGTTGTTATCATAGACATCTGAGTGCCTAGTGCGAGTTATGTTTAATTCGTCTCGCAATAACGGGCGTAAATTTTAACTTAATTTTGTACGGGAAATTCGGGATTTCAACCTAGTTCTCGCATTTGTCGCTAGATGACTCTGTATCGATTGTATCGTATACTATTCTTTATCGTCCGCTGCACTGTTTAAATTCCCATGTAAAATAATCTTCACGTGTAAACGCGTTTCTGTAATGTTTCTGTGAATAAAACTCGCACTAGGCACTCTGATAACAATCGTTAGTCCATGGTAGCGAAATTATTTGTTAATCCGCAGTGGAGCAGCGTTGTGGTTTAAGATTTGACCCTGCTCCTATATGAAATAGATGTCACATGGTACTTCAATCAAAATTGTAAATGAGATATTTAAAACAGATGTCTTAGTCATTGTAAACACTAACAACTTTATAAAAACTAATGATATAGTTACATGAAATTCTTTTTTCGTAATATGAAATCAAGTAAATTCTTCATGGCAGGTCCAAAGTGTATGTAAAAAAATATTAAATGCAACAAATCGTATCATTTATGTTATAAGTACATTTTATTTATAATTATAATTATTTTATCGTAACATAAGTTCATTAAACTTACGTAAACGAACTTTTTACGAATTTCAATCCAAATAAAATAATGTTTATTTAAAATAAATGTAAATGTTTTTTGATTATTATTTAAGAGGATTTTTTTTAATGTTTAAGACCTATGATCGAAAATAAAAAAGTTTTAACTGAAATTATTTTTTTTTTAAATGATAACTACAAAATGTGTTGGCAATACAAATATCATTTTAAAGGTTATTTTTTTTTATACGACTAGGTCGGAAACAATTTTACGACTCACCTGACGGTAAGCTGTGATCGTAGCCTAGACGCCTGCAACATCAGAAGCATTGCAAGCACGTTACCGACCCAATCCTCAATTCTTCCTATAAGCCACTACTTCTTACTACTTAAGTGCTTTTTTATATAGCTCTGTTCTTCTGTAAATTGAGGTGCTACCCCAGTCGTCTGCTCAGGGTTTTGAGCAGAATATATCCTGGTGTGGCCTACCTCAACTTTATGTAAGGCTCATTTCACATTGGCACAGTCTCGCATGCGAGTATACACGCAATTTGATCAATACCAAATCAAAATATCTATCATTATGTGTAACAATATATGACGACTCGTTGGGACAGAACATTATTATAGAGAATTTTTCGGTAATAACAGTCATCATTATTTTGCATTGTACAGGTAATATCTATACATATATACAAATAAAAAAAATTGGATTAGATTTTGATCTGTGTGTAATATTCAAATACTTAACCGCTTTTTACTAAATGCATATGGATGTATACAATACACGGTAGATATACCAAAATAAGATTTTTTACAATTTTTGTCTGTCTGTCTGTCTATCTGTCTGTTTGTTCCGGCTAATCTCTGAAACGGCTAGAGCGATTTTGATGGACTTTTACTGGCTAAGCTTTAGATAGCTGATGTAATAAGGAGTAACTTAGGCTATTTTTATTTTCGACATTTATTTAATTTTATTACTGCGAACTGAACAAAACATTATTTTTAAATTCCACGCGAATGAATTCGTGGGCACAGCTTGTTTTAAATAAAAAATTTCTCCTCGGACGCATAGGCCTAGGCCAATTGAGTGAAAGAGAGAACGTATAATGAACATAACACTAGAATGAGCGTAACGCTATAGGAGCTTTATTTCTATTTAACACGTTTTTGAACTTGTTGACTAGATTATTTGTTCGAAAGCCTGGGTACGTGAGTGTAAAATCGGCGGTTTTTTATTTTAATGAATTAAAGTTTGAATGACCCATCCGACAGTCTAATATACAATTACATAAATATAATATTTAAGACTCACACAGTTGAAAAAATAAATTTTTCCCAAAGTTGTTGAATTATTCCACAACCACTACACGTACTTATTTGCACAAAAATCACATTTTGGATAGCGTAACATAATTAAGATACGAGACGACGTGTAATGCACAACCAAAGAGTAAAATAACTTGCTTATACAATGGACAACTGACGATCCATCAATAAAATTTTCTTAGAATTGTCTAACTTTTTCAAAGAATCACGTACTTCCCCGTACCTTAAAGGGACTTCCCCGTCCGTGAAATAAACTATATTCAACTTATTATGTATACAGAATGTACGCTTTGTACGCTTGATGTACGCTTACGTACGATGTACGCTTTTTTACGTGGTTCTAAAGATAACAACGATATTTATGGGGCTAGAATAAGTGCAATAGAAATTATTATCAACCGTCCGAAAGAATACGATGCTGGATGAATAAGAGTGGTTTTTCACTCACCGGAGAGGTATAATAATTGTATTTGTTCGCAAACGAAAAAAAAACCGACTTTAATTACATCGACAAGTAGGTAGACGAAAAAATTGTCAAGTAAGTAAATACGCGTTATCAAAGGTTACCTAAAAATGTTATAATCAGATCTCGATGAAATTGTGATCACATGATAAACATCAGTTTTCGATTAAATTAAAAATCATGAAAATCGATACATGCATTAAAAAGTTACGCGGTATTATACAATGTAGGTCGACGAAACATTAGTCAAGTAAAAACGCATTATTAGATATAACTCGAAGAATAGTTGTTAGATCTTAAATAAATTTAAATGGGACCAAATGACACGCACCACCTTTCGATAAAAAATTTTTTTGTCGAAGTGGTCCACCCAGTCAAAAGTTTTTGAGTAAATTACATTTAGATGTAATTTACCTAAAAACTTTTGACAAAAAAAATACAGTCGAGTTGAGAACCTCCACTTCTTTTTTTGGAAGTCGGTTAAAAACCTCCAGATCTTTTTCTCTATGGTTTTGCGGTAAAAAATTCTTCTTGTCTGATACTCAAAATAATGGTCCGAATTAATGGTTTCAATTA
This sequence comes from Melitaea cinxia, assembly GCF_905220565.1. NCBI lineage: Eukaryota > Metazoa > Arthropoda > Insecta > Lepidoptera > Nymphalidae > Melitaea > Melitaea cinxia. Next base: position 18,289,096 of record NC_059398.1, on the reverse strand, counting down.
AAGTGTTAGAAAAACTCAATATGCACTATTATAAAGTTTATTAATTAAGACATCAGTACTTAACGCCACTATGTAGTATCGAGACCGCCTTTTTCGTCTGATCCGTAGTCAGTATATATTCTCTCTGCTTTTAATCTACCACCGCCAAAGCTAAAATAAAATAATTCCCCGTCAACGTCCATTCCCCTCTTAAGTGTCAACTGTGTTGCCATGACAAACGAGCTATCAAAGGCCTGGCAATTAACCGATTTTACTGATATTAAAATGATAGTGTTGCTAAACCTTAAAATAAATGTTTTGATAATTGATCCATATTTTTAATACTCTAACATTCGGCTAATCCTGACGTCAAACGCGGCCTCGCGTTTACAACACAATACAAAAAAAAGGACAATAAAATAAGAGGAGAAGAAAAAAACAGGCATTCTTAATCATAGCCAATAACTCTTAGAACTAACATCGACTATAGGCTCTCTCACCCATAGCGACTCACTCTTAAAACTAACATCGACTATAGGCACTCTCACCCATAGCGACTCACTCTTAAAACTAACATCGACTATAGGCACTCTCACCCATAGCGACTCACTCTTAAAACTAACATCGACTATAGGCACTCTCACCCATAGCGACTCACTCTTAAAACTAACATCGACTATAGGCACTCTCACCCATAGCGACTCACTCTTAAAACTAACATCGACTATAGGCACTCTCACCCATAGCGACTCACTCTTAAAACTAACATCGACTATAGGCACTCTCACCCATAGCGACTCACTCTTAAAACTAACATCGACTATAGGCACTCTCACCCATAGCGACTCACTCTTAAAACTAACATCGACTATAGGCACTCTCACCCATAGCGACTCACTCTTAAAACTAACATCGACTATAGGCACTCTCACCCATAGCGACTCACTCTTAAAACTAACATCGACTATAGGCACTCTCACCCATAGCGACTCACTCTTTTAACATCTCTTAGAAGTCCGCTTGTCACAACTCTCTTATATATTTCTGGTAAATTAAATGTATTGAAATAAGATGATCCGCCTCTATACAGTAATTTAAGTATATATTACTACTATCCATATATTATAATTATCTCTCTTTATTATTCTCAATATGTTAAACAATCATTCATTCTTTTTGTTAATCACTTTTATGGTTAACTTTCGTAATTGTTACATGTTAAAAGTGTATATCTTTATCTAATGATCTTATAATTAATTTACATTAACTATACTCTTTTTTTTTTTCTCAATTTACTTCTTTAATATAGTATAATCATATACAGGATACGTAATGTAATCTATAATACATCGGTACTACAATTCACTCAGCATACAATTGTACATATAATTTGACATATAATTAGATATTCACTTTTATGGTATTACATAAATAACTGTCTTTTATTACCATGATATCATTATTTTTAAAATCATACATACATCAATAATTTATTCTATAACAGTATATAAGGTCTATATCACCTACCATCACTTTAGTTATAACCAAATCCACTTTCTACTCTGAATCACTTGTCATTGCATCATTAAAAACTAGCCAAGGGTGTAGCCTATCAACAGCAAAAACCGACCTATATGGTTTACAACCTTCTTTTCTAGTAATCCTCTATCTCATAGCGATCATTACCGATAATTTTTGAGATTCGAAATGGCCCTACACATTTAGGCAATAATTTGCGACTCTGTCCCGGATCTGAACGGATATCTCTCTCGACTCTTACTAAATCTCCTAATTTATATTGTGCTGGTTTTTTGTGAGACCTATCAAAACGTTATTTCTGTTTTTGCTGATTAATTTGAATTCGGGACTCTGCATCAGACCTAATCTTAACTCGATCTAACACGGAATGAGAATCCGCGACTATAGGGTTCATGATACCGTCCGAAACGCCTGTTGTTTGAACACCAAACAACATCTCAGAAGGAGTGCGATTGGTGCTTTTGTTAATAGTATTGTTTAGTGACCATTGAATTTGTGGTAAGCATAAATCCCATTCATTTTCAGGTTTACCGTGATTAGCAGCAGTTATGGCATCGACTATAGTCCGGTTGTACCTTTCAACCTGGCCATTTGCCCTGGGAGAGGCAACAGCATTCAAAATATGCTTGATACCTCTACCATTAATAAAGTTTGAAAACTCTTTGCTAGTGAAACTTGTACCACGATCTAATATTATACGGCGTGGTACTCCAAACAGCGAGAAATATTCTGTAAATACTTGAATAGTGGTGCTACTCTTAGTATTTTTAACTGGTTTTATGTATATAAATTTCGTAAAGGCATCAATGATTACTAAAATGTGACAATTTTTCTTTTTACTTATAGGAAATGGACCGCAATGGTCAGTGTGGAGCGTATCAAATGGTTTGCTAATTTTAGGTATAGGATGGAGCTCCCCTTCTTTAGCACCGGCCGGTAGTTTGTTATGTGCGCAGCTTAAGCAAGAATTGCAATACTTTTTAATAAATCGTCGCATTTTCTTAAACCGATAAATTTGATTAACTCTACAGTAAGTTTTTTCAAAACCGAAATGACCAACATCGTCGTGATTCATACGAACTACCTGCCATCTTACCGATTTCGGAACTACCCACTTTAAATTGACTTCATTATTTTTATCAATTACTACTCTATATAAACGATCGTTTTTTATTGTATAGTTCTTATGAATATCGACTATATCTTTAGTGTCTGGATCATTTAGGATGCTAATTATTCTTTGTATCTCTGAGTCCTGTTCCTGCACTGTACTCAGCCACGCATTATCATCTATTGCTAAAACATCGACAACGTCTACCACGACCTTCGATTCAGACGTACTGGGATTGCGCGATAAGGCATCAACGTGACTCATTTTAGCCCCATCTCTATGCTCTACTGTGAAATCGTATTCTTGCATAGTTAAGTACCAGCGAGCTACTCTAGGAATCAAATCCTTTTTAGTCATTGTGCTACGTATAGCGGCACAGTCCGTAACAACTTTAAACGTTTTTCCTAAAACATAGACTCTGAATCGAATTAAAGCACAAACTACTGCCAGAGTCTCTAACTCATACGAGTGTAGTTTGCTTTCGTCTGATGTGGTCTGACGACTGTAATATGCTATAGGGTGGAAAGTCTCTAAATTTATACGTTGCATTAATATGGCGCCTATACCGATTTTACTAGCATCTGTATGAATTTCTAATTCGGCCTGGGGATCATATAATGCTAAAACGGGTCTGGTGGTTAATTTAGATTTTAATTCATTGAAAGCCTTTATCTGTGGCTCATCAAAACACCACACAGCATTCCTTTTTGTAAGATTCGTCAGAGGTTTTGCTATCATTGAAAAATTGTGAATAAAACGTCGGAAATAGCTAGTGAGCCCAACAAACTGTCGAACCTCGTGAACGTTTTTAGGTATGGGAAAATCAATTACCGCCTGAATTTTAGCTACCCCAGGGCGTATACCGTCGGCACTGATCTCATACCCCAAATAGTTTATTCGAGTCTGAAAGAAATCGCACTTTTTTATATTTAACTTAAGTTGAGCTGATCTTAACAATTGAAAAACTCTTTCCAACTTGTCTAAGCCTTCTTCTATTGTTTGTGATGTCACTAAAAGATCATCCATATATGCTAATGCTAGGTTTTGTTTACCTTTCAGCATAGAGTTAATGATACGCTGGAAAACGCTAGGTGCATTAGCAAGCCCGAATGGCATTCTCTCAAACTCAAACAAACCATCCGGTGTTGCAAATGCAGTATACCGTTTACTGTTTTCACACATGGGCACCTGGTAATACCCTGATGTTAGATCAAGGCTTGTAAAGAATTGATTACCCCCTAACCTATCTAATTGATCCTCAATGCGAGGCAAAGGATATTTATCTTTAAGTGTCTTTCTATTTAAGGCTCTATAATCGACACATAGGCGTTTATCGCCATTTTTCTTACTGACTAAAATAACTGGACTTGAATAATCAGAAGTACTTTCACGTATGATACCATTGGAGAGTAAATCTTCTATAATCTTATTTAGGTATTCACGTTCACTCTGGGAAACTCTATATGGATTATATACTACAGGTCTATTGTCAGTTAGGTTAATTTCCATTTCAGTTAGATTTGTTTTACCTAATTCTCCTAAATTCATTGCAAAGCAATCTCTGTATTTTTCGATTAATTTAAACAATTTTTGTTTCTGATCCTCGGTCACTATTGTACTTATTTTTACATCCGCTAAAGGTAAAGGTTCATACTGTTTGGTTTCTGTAGTTATACCTACATATTCTTTATTTATTTCGTGGTATTGCTGTCCCCGAGCTAACAAAGCTCCTTTAGTAATTTTTAAATCATTAAGTGACAAGTTGGCTAGCATTAGATACCCTTTACCTGCTTTGAACTGAAATATACCTGGTAGAACAATATATTCGTTGTTAGGTAAAGTTCGAAGATTATATTGAATAAATAGCCCTTTCGAGTATTTACTATTTGTAGTGACATCAATGGGCATAGTAGTTTTTGGTTCAATAACGTAATCACTTTCTGCATACACTTTAATTTTTAAATCACTATTGGTCACATCTGGGGTTTGTATTAAAACTAAATCATCATTTGTTTTCAAAAGTATTACATTAGGTTTTTCCGTAAATGACTGCCCAACCAGAATTGATGTTTGATGACTACTACTTTACCAATTGGTTTTACAGAAGAATTGCCAAAACCCTGCAAAATTGGTAAGTTATCAGTAGCCCAAGTATCATGCAAGAGTTTTGCGTCAGATTCTCGTATAAGAGTACACTTACTACCTAGGTCAACGTATCCTCGCAATGTTATATCACCCACTTTGACGTCTTTGTAAAATTTTGCATTATCGGACTCACTATTGGTAATACGCATGACACTCTTAGTTCGTTCCGTCGAACTATTGTTTTTATTAGCTTCGCCAGTATTATTACTGTTCTTGCGACAATCTTTAGTTTCGTGGCCTAATTTTAAACAAAAGTTACACCTCTTTATTGGTTTATTACATTTTAAACTTATGTGTCCCATTTCATTACAATTGAAACATCTAACTGTATCTGTGCTATTATTGCCTTTAATTTGTTCATTTGCTACCTTATTAAACTGTCTGGATTGTTGATGACTATTGCGGTTGCGATTATTGATGGATGGCGTGTTGGTTTTATGTCGAGATACCGTGCGCAAGTAGTTGAGGACCTGTTCTGGTTCCTCAAACATACAGGCACCTGCCCCCATTCGTACAAACTTGTCATCGATACCATGTATAAGGCAACCGACTGCCTTTTTACCAGTTATCTCACATTTATTTATAAGCGCAATTTTGTCATAGTAATAATGTTCTAGAGGTTGGCCAAACCTACACCTAAGTTTTAACATTGTTGTTAATAAATCACCGTAGTTTTCGTTTGAGGGAAATGCTAATTTTAATTTTTGTGTCCACTCATCCCAATTATATAGGACTGAGGATAAGCCCTGATACCACTTTTGGCTAAACCACTTAATTTAGGAAGAGCATAATGACATATTTGGCGGTTATTCCAAGAATAAATCTGCGCACATTCGTTAACCTTGTTTATCCAATTTTCTATTGTTTGACTGTTTTCACTAGGGTCAAATTCTGGAACAACACTGAACGCCACCGGAAAATTGTTTTGAGCCCAAAAATTTGAAGTTACTGGCGCAGAATTACTGTTAGGGTTATTTAATCTAGTAACATTATTTGTTGCGCTGTTATTGTTCGACAAACAAAGATCAGTTTGATCATTAACTGCAATGGGTATATTTAACCTATTTAATCGAATCGGCGATGTCAACGGGGGAGTTTTAGTCGACCCCCGGTTAACATTCCTACTGAGAGATTTATGTCTGCGACGCTCAGTATGCGCTTGTTTTTTACCACGTCTTTTATGGCTATGCTTACGACCTCGATTACGTTTCGTTCTACGTCGTGACCTACGTTCATAATCGTCACTATCACTAAAACTAGAATCTGTAGAAGTACTATCTACGCTCGATTCCCGCCGTTTTCACTTAGATTTTCCCATTATCTCCACTAGTGATGCAATGAGTAAATGATTCAAGATATACTTAGGAACAATAAATACAAAATTTTATATATATAACAAAACTAAATATACTCGTATATACTATCACAATATTAAACACAGTTTTAATAGACACCGGCAGTAAATCCGGAAACAGCGGCAATAAGTAGGTACATGGAACCTCAATTAAGATATATAAACACACCAATAGCTATGTAGTTTAAATTAATAATAAAAAAAGTCATATAAGATTAATAATAACAGTTTAAAAACAAAGATCAACGATAATTGTACATTTATATTTCGAAACACATCGCGTAGTCTACGTGTAGGTACTTCAAAAGAAAAAATAAAAAATAATAACAACAAATAACAGCTTAAATAGTTTTCACTTGTAAATTAAAAAAAGAACACCAACGCTGACCTGATTATTATAGTTTAGGTATTATATAGATCACTTTCACTAAACTTCCAAAAACATGTGTGCAGTTTGTTGTTTACCGCTCGCGTACCTTCTGCATATGAGATATGCGAATGAGATAATCAGGAGCAATTTAAATTTTGAAGGACTCCGCAGTAGCTCGCTAGTAGAATTTTCCTCGCTTTGGTTCGATATCGATTTTGAGGCGGCAAATGTTAACGTAGCCACATGAAAGTCAAATAACACTTTAAGATCTGACCTTAACATCCAAGATCGAGGAGACCGCAGCATCGGGCACGTAGATTAACTTTGTCACTTCTGACTGTTAGAAAAACTCAATATGCACTATTATAAAGTTTATTAATTAAGACATCAGTACTTAACGCCACTATGTAGTATCGAGACCGCCTTTTTCGTCTGATCCGTAGTCAGTATATATTCTCTCTGCTTTTAATCTACCACCGCCAAAGCTAAAATAAAATAATTCCCCGTCAACGTCCATTCCCCTCTTAAGTGTCAACTGTGTTGCCATGACAAACGAGCTATCAAAGGCCTGGCAATTAACCGATTTTACTGATATTAAAATGATAGTGTTGCTAAACCTTAAAATAAATGTTTTGATAATTGATCCATATTTTTAATACTCTAACAAAAGGATAGCTGTACCTTACATTTTGTATGTAATAGAAGTTATTCTCGCTGATTATTAGTCATAAACGGGGAATTCCCACAAGTAAAGACGTTGCCAGTGGCTACAAAATACCTATCATTCAAAGAAAAGCGATTCCCGACTACGCTACAAAATAAGTAATTAAAAATTCCGTGCTCCTTTCGATCGGTTCGAATTTGTAGTTGCGACAAAAATAATTTATCATGGTTCAAATATGTACAAAATATTTTTATTTTTTAACCGACTTCCAAAAAAGGAAGAGGTTCTCAATTCGACTGTTTTTTTATGTATGTCACTTCAGAACTTTTGACTGGGTGTAGCGATTTCGACAAATTTTCTTTTGATCGAAAGGTGGTGTGTGTCATTTGGTCCCATTTAAATTTATTTGAGATCTAACAACTACTTTTCGAGTTATATCTAATAATGCGTTTTTACTTGACGCTTTTTTCGTCGACCTACGTTGTATTATACCGCATAACTTTCTACTGGATATACCGATTTGGATAATTCTTTTTTTGTTAGAAAGGGAATATCCCTAGTTTGGTACCATGACAAAGAAAGAGGATCTGATGATGGAATCCCAGAGAAATCGAGGGAAACTCTCGAAAATCCGCAATAATTTTTTACTGGGTGTACCGATTTTGATAATTTTTAATTTAATCGAAAGCTGATGTTTATCATGTGGTCACATATAAATTTTATCGAGATCTGATAACTACTTTTTGAGTAATCTTTGATAACGCGTAGTTACTTGACTATTTTTTCGTCGATCTACGTTGGATTACTCGTCGATGTAAATGAAGTCGGTTTTTTTTCGTTTGCGAGCAAACACTATTATTAAGTATAGTTGAATTTTGCCGCCCTCTAAAAAGTGCCGCCCGGGGCGGGCCACCCGCGCCGCCCCCACTACGCTACTCCACTGGACAGGAAAAATATAAAACAAAATGTAATTGCCATAATTATTTATTCACAGAAGAGTTACTTACATGCGATATATTGCATTCATGTCGATAAAATTACTAAATATATTATTTTGCTATAAAACTGTTAAAAATTGATGATGGTAATACAAAGGGATTTTGTACTACTTTAGAATTTCTGTCACTATAGATAATTAGGAAAACAAACCGAGCAACTGTGTACATTAATATAAACTAAATATAAATGACTAAATATTGATTGGTTTTTTCACTATTATTGAAAATATCACTTAACAACTTCGAAAATTATTTATTTAACAATTTAACAAATCAATCACTAGATTAACACAATATTTTCAATTTCCTTCTCATTTACAATTCACAGCCAAAATTTTTTCAATAATTTAAACAGCGAGACATGTACAGAAATAAAAAAAAGAAATACACAAAAAGACATCATAGCCTCGTTTGTATATTAATTAGCCACTAATGTTTGCGTACAACTTTAGTATATAACATGGAATTTAATAATCCCCTCCTTGGTTCTTCTATTTATGAGATCCGTTACTTTACTATATGTACTTTGATAATATTACATAATTATTAATTTTTATCATTAAATATAATACGTAGATGGGCCCGTATATGTACTTTTAATATAAATAGTTTAAATTTGTAACTTCATAAGACTCGAAAATTTGATCAAAATCATTATTAAGATGTTTAGTATAAAAAAAATTATAAACTAGGTCGGCAAACAACCATACGACTCGCCTAGGTAATCGCTTACCATCTGGTGAGCCGTACGCTTGTTTGCCGACCTCGTCATATCGTTAAACAAACGCTCGGCTTCTAATAAAAAACGAATCGTTTTGTTTACGAACCGTTCGATTTCAAACACGTCGTGTTCCAAATCTAACAAAATGGTAGAGAGGGGGGGGGGGGTCTTTGCTTAGCGTGATGAGATGAGACAAAATGAAGATTTTTTATATATATCTACAAAACAAAATCTTAATTCTTGTGCTATTTTCAAGCACGAAAACTGGTCCAAAATGATCAAATTCTGCGTGACGTATTCCATGAACGGCTCCTAAGTAAAACGAATCGTTTTTATAATAGGTATATTATAGAAACCGGGTTTGAACGACAACCGCTGCGGTGACTCAGTACTCCGAGCACGACGTCACGTTTATCTACTCATATTATGTGTACTGGTTCTACATTTTCTTCTTGACAATATTGTATAATATCTAATATAATGAATTTACAATTTCGACAGTTGATCAGAAATCAAAATTCATTACTACTAACAATTAAGTCATAGCTGCATGCTTTTCTCGATAAATTGTCATTTTGCTTCCCTATGAAAAAACTCCCATAAACTTCATAAAAGGATCTCGTAGCCTTTTATAGCTCGGTATGGGAAATCGTTCTGCATTTGTCCATACTTTTATGATTTTTGAGACTTTTTCCATTGGGTATATCTTCGGTATATTTTTCATGATTTATAATTATCATATATCGCTTCTTACTAAGGGTCAATTTTATCGGTTTTTGGTAGATTTTGTCTCGCATATAAGTTAATTGATAGGATCATATCCGAGACTTTATCAACAGGAAATAAAACAGGACTTCAGTTTGACATTAACTGCAACTTTTGATTTCACAGGTTGTGAATAGAAATATTTGATAAAACGGATTTTCATGAAGCTATCAATATTTTATCTGTTAGATCAGATAATTATCTGTAACTTCTTCAGTAACCTGTGATACAAACATTTTTTCCCTCAACCTCCTCACAATGAAGTTTTTTTTTTAACATTTAATGACTATCCATTAAATTAATTAAGAAAATGCTTTTATATTCATTATTTGAAGAAACAAAAGATCACCGCAGTCACAACTAAAGCTACCTTCTAACAAATCTACCAACATATAAAACAAAATATTCTTGTATCGACTCTGTTACGTGATAGCAGAAAAATACTCCCATTGTGTGTACAAATTAAAACTTTAAATAAATTAATATGTGTACGAAAATATTATTAAATAAGTTGTGCTTTATATACAATAACATAAATAATATTAATAATGTATAACTAATAAAAAATATTTTTAATACTAATCTCAGTTATAAATACGAAGATGCGAAAGCTGACTAGAAAGAATTCTATTATTATACAAGAACTTCGTCAAACGGGTCGGCCATTAATCACGTGACGTTCTGGGGAGGGAGGGGGGGGGGCAACAAACGCCCTGAAACACCCTGATACAAATACACGTTATTTTTGTCGTTATGTTAGTCTTAAGCATCACCAACCGGGGTAGGGGGTAAAAAGTTGCAAAAAAATCACGTGACTAATGGACGACCCCAAGGTACAGATGTGTGTGTGTGTGTGTGACGCCTGACTGGTCACTACTTCTACTTACGCTTACCCGAACTTCGCGGATTTTGTTACGTTACATTTATTTTTCTCATAGCGTTATCCAACTTATGACACAAGTATATTCTAAATTATTCTTTATTTATAATGAAACAGCGTGGGACACGACTTCTATATTACACTAGGTCACCTGGCGAACTTCGTACCACCAATTTTTTTTCATAATTTTGCAATAAAAATATCGCGGTCATTAATCGAAATAAAATATAGTCTATATTTAAGTTCGACAAAATCCAGTAGTCCGGTAGTTTCGGAGATTAGTCGAGACAAACATCGTGACATGAGATTTTTATATATGTACATGTATATATATGTATATATGTAATCGTGTTCGTCAATTTACGGAAAAAAACTGTTAGTTTACACACGACATGACTCGACCCTATTTTTAAGCGTTATGTTTTTGTATAGAACCCGGGTTTTATACACCATCTAAGCCCCACGTATTGCGTAAGTTCGGTATCTTAATGCGGTTGATATTGAAAATATAACTTTTAATTTTTCGGCAGTGTTGTGTATTCTAACGACTATTAACGTTTATAATCACAAACTATTTAACTATCTCGACTAAAATTCATAAGTATGGATTCAGCTTTTACTTTAGTTACTAATTTAGGACTTGTTCGCTAAGATTTACTATTTATACACTGTCAAAATAACAATACCTTAAAAACTTTATGCCACAAATATTTAAGATAAGGACAAGCACACACGCATATCTTAAAAACAGCATCAAAATCGCTTCGCTTCGCGAGATCGGTGAGTTTAATCCTGAGCAGGTATTTCGATAAACAACTAAGATTATTATAAACCTAATGCAATTCTCGATTATTACATATTGTTGCGTACGAATATTGCATGTACATTTTTCACAGTCGTACGCATTCGTGTCATATAACTACATCACATTGTACATGGTACACATTGTACACATAAACCTATTGTTCATTATCGTACAAATAAATTAACTAGACGAGCTATATATTTACAATTTACATACGGGCGATTATATATAGAGTACAAAATTAAACATCGTTCCGGCATATCACGTGACAGCACTCTGAGTTAACAAACAAAAACTAACAATGAAAACAACTTCACAGGTTAGTTAAATCACAACCCAGAGCCGTCCCGTGGTTCAACCAAAAAGTGTCAGCCACGGCGTCCCCAAATATACATATATCAATAATAATTCACAATTAAAAATAATCACTTGTTCTGATCACTGAGACGTAAGAGCGTAGACCGTCAGATTACATTTTATCACAAGTTTAACGTGAAACAAACAGTCAACATACGCTTAATTAAAACTGCAGTTAATACAAAATTTCTAAATGTAAGTTTTGTGTAGGCTGCAGTGCTGCCACCTACTGAATCGTTAATTATGCTATGAGTTTTGTACATGACTTGTAAAATTCCAGTTACGTTTTAAATATTACCATACAAAAGAGACAGAACTCTGAAGAAAAATGTTTACCCGAGAACTATTCCACAAAAAAAAAAACTGTCAAGCAATGGTGGAAACGATCGCGTCGAAAGGAGCGTGAATGCAATGTCTTAAGATTTATTTGAAGAAGGTTGTTAAAAATTATGGACAGGTATTATCAGATATAAAGTTAAATGAGTAATACAGTTGAGAGATGTCCAGCTGTGGACGGAAACAGGATGATATGATGAGAATTTTGGACCTTTGGTAAATTGCTGAAGTAGTTTATAGTTTCAAATTAATAATTTAAAACAGTTATACATTGCTGAATACCTATTGCAAAAAACAGAATTCTGGAATTAAATTCTTGTCGAATTACGTTTAGGCTCTAGTGAAACCAGAATAATTTGCAAATCTGAGACAGACCAGAGTTAAATCGACGACAGAACTACAGACGACTACTGTTCCACTGTCACCGTGTCACTCGACAGTCTTTGGATTTAAATCTAGCTGTTGCGCTCGAACACACTACGCTGCTCGGTCCGTTCCTTCTGTCCAGTCACAGGTCCGCCAGTAGGTATAGTGTACTCGTCTGAAATAGCACTGTCTTGTTCTTTCGCCATCGGGTAGACGGGCAGCGGTTCCACTAGCAGAAGACATTAACTAGGCCGTTCGGTCCGTCCCGATGGTCGCCGGCACGCGGGGGCGCGCGCTCAGCCGCGCTCGGGGGGCGCCTGCGTGGCGTTGCGCTCGTCGGCGCGGCGCCACAGGCGCTCGTCGGCGACGGCGTAGCGCGCCTCCTCGAAGCCGGCGCGCTCAGCCGCGCTCGGGGGGCGCCTGCGTGGCGTTGCGCTCGTCGGCGCGGCGCCACAGGCGCTCGTCGGCGACGGCGTAGCGCGCCTCCTCGAAGCCGGCGCGCTCAGCCGCGCTCGGGGGGCGCCTGCGTGGCGTTGCGCTCGTCGGCGCGGCGCCACAGGCGCTCGTCGGCGACGGCGTAGCGCGCCTCCTCGAAGCCGGCGCGCTCAGCCGCGCTCGGGGGGCGCCTGCGTGGCGTTGCGCTCGTCGGCGCGGCGCCACAGGCGCTCGTCGGCGACGGCGTAGCGCGCCTCCTCGAAGCCGGCGCGCTCAGCCGCGCTCGGGGGGCGCCTGCGTGGCGTTGCGCTCGTCGGCGCGGCGCCACAGGCGCTCGTCGGCGACGGCGTAGCGCGCCTCCTCGAAGCCGGCGCGCTCAGCCGCGCTCGGGGGGCGCCTGCGTGGCGTTGCGCTCGTCGGCGCGGCGCCACAGGCGCTCGTCGGCGACGGCGTAGCGCGCCTCCTCGAAGCCGGCGCGCTCAGCCGCGCTCGGGGGGCGCCTGCGTGGCGTTGCGCTCGTCGGCGCGGCGCCACAGGCGCTCGTCGGCGACGGCGTAGCGCGCCTCCTCGAAGCCGGCGCGCTCAGCCGCGCTCGGGGGGCGCCTGCGTGGCGTTGCGCTCGTCGGCGCGGCGCCACAGGCGCTCGTCGGCGACGGCGTAGCGCGCCTCCTCGAAGCCGGCGCGCTCAGCCGCGCTCGGGGGGCGCCTGCGTGGCGTTGCGCTCGTCGGCGCGGCGCCACAGGCGCTCGTCGGCGACGGCGTAGCGCGCCTCCTCGAAGCCGGCGCGCGTGCCCAGCACGATGCTGAGCGCGGCCGCGTCCTGCCCGTGGCAGCCGGAGTAGCGGTACTGGGGCTTCTTGTCGAAGCGGCACCCGCCCGACTGCGCGCCTGTGGACCAGCCCACCCTTGTCAACCGACGATTTGTTCAAGGTCGCGTGGACACGTCCACTGAGATCATTTGAGCCCCTTCGAGATCGAAATGCAATATCAATGGGGTTTTGAATATTAAAATAGTTTTTTTTTTTTCTAAAAGTTTCTTGCCGACTTATCTCTGTATTGCAAATCAGTAGTAGCTTCACTGTTAACTATAATTTAAATTTATAAAATGACGATTTGAAGATACTTTTAAAGTATATTTGAATAAATTATTATTTTAGATACCGATTTTAATTTTGAAAGTTGGCCTCTTTAAAAAGTAACAGCGGGATGCGCGACATGAGGTCTGTATTATCTAATCAGTGATGGTATGAGTTGGATCAACGTCCTATACCACACTGTCAACTCGTAGTCCCAAGCTAATTACCGATGGGCATGATGCAGTCGAGCGTGAGCGCGCACTGGATCCACTGGCGCATGACGTCGGCCAGAGGCGGGCGCGGCGCCAGCAGCAGGCGGCCGGCGTCCAGCATCTGCACGAAGAGGAAGTCGTCGGCGCTGGCGCGCAGGTAGTGGAACATGCGCGGGTGCGTGAGGGACGTGACGGCGGCGCGGCGCGGCCAGGCCAGCGCGCCCAGCGAGTCCGCGCCGCCCGCCCGCGCCCACAGCGCGCCCAACGCGCCCGCGCTGCCCGCCCAGCGCCAGCGGGGCGACGCGAAGATCACGCCGCCCGTGCGGCTTAGAGCGTGCTGGAAGGGCGAAGTACCAGACGTACAGATTATATATAGGTAGTTTGTGTGTGTATTTTACAAAATTCAAATAATATAAATAATAGACTGTTTCATATATTTAAAATACAATATTATAAATATATAACTAGCCTGGCCATAAATATTGTTACATAAAAAAAATTTTATTCAACTTTTGACCTATTTTGAAATTGGAACACGTATATTATTTTAAAAACTTATTTCGATTTTGCGCCATTTCACATATTTTTTCGTATTCATTATCAAATTACAATATGGAATGGGGTTTTAAAGAAAATAGGATTGCAGTGATCGCCTTGCACAAAGTGGGTATGGAGCCGTCGATCATATTCCAGACACTTCAAAAGCTTGGTATCAGCCGTATGTTCGTATATCGTACTATCAACAGATATAGCAACACTTCGTCTGTCGAAGACCAGAAAATTAAGATAAAGTCAGTCACGCTTACAGTTCTAAAGAAGCTGCTCAAGTTGTCGGAAAGGTACAACGTGGTCATCATCCTGCATCAGTGATGGTTTGGTGGGGCGTGTCGTATCAAGGAGTCACAAAACCACATTTTTGTGAAAAAGGAGTGAAAACTTCAGCCAAAGTGTATCAAGATACAGTCTTGGATCATGTTGTGAAACCTCTTAGCAATACACTTTTTAAAAATATACCGTGGACTTTCCAGCAGGACTCTGCACCTGGTCACAAGGCACGAACTACCCAAGCCTGGCTTGAAACCAACGTTCCGGACTTTATAAGAGTTGAAGACTGGCCCTCATCTAGCCCAGACCTCAACCCTTTAGACTTCAAATTATGGTCAGTTTTAGAGGTCATGGCCTGCTCTAAACGACACGGCGACATTGAGTCTCTTAAAAATCTTTGAAGCAAGCAGTGTCGAAATTTCCCTTGGAAACAGTGCGTAAATCCATAGATTCGTGGCCAAACAGATTAAAGGCCTGTATAAAAGCTAAAGGTGGCCATTTCGAATAGAATATTTTTTTATTTTTTGCTGAGATGTAAATAAATATGTAGGTATAAATTTTAATAATATTACATTACCTACTTAATTTAAAAAAAAATGCAGTTTCATTTGTAACAGAACTTATGGGACTAGGTACATAAATTCTTAGTGGGGTCGCCGGCTGACAGTCGGGTGACTTCGGCCGGCCGGACGACACGAGCCCACGTCTGAGGGGTGGCCTTGTTGTGAGCGAGGCCACCCCACCATTGTGCCGGGGCCCGGAGTCTTTGTCCGGGCCTACCGGGCGAGGTGGCGAATGCTAGCGCGACCCCATCTCGCCCCATCCAGGCAGACGACTGCTCACACGTGGTGGTTTTTCAGTCAGTAGGAGTCTTACACAACCCTCTGGCGCCCCCGCGCCAAAAAAGGTACATAAATTCTTATTTCTGTACAATTTTCATTATTTAATTCATATTGTTTTCGAAATATATTTCTCAGTTACATTCCAACGAAATAAAGAATGTCTAACATTTAAATCCGATTTGAAAGAAAATATACAAATTACAACGTTTTTCCTCATATAGTTCACTCGAGACACGTCAGCGTTATGATAACAGGCCACCCATTTAATATTGCTTAATCTTATCTATTTCCACCAATACAATCAGCTGATAAGTAAATGTGAAGTACCATGGTGACACACTAAAAAACCACAGTTAGAACATTCTGATAAAAAATATTTTTATAAGTACCTGTTTTAATCACATTTTTGGCAATTTAGGTTTGACATAATTGTGTTTGCTCGCAAACGAAAAAAAAACCGACTTCAATTACATCGACAAGTAATACAACGTAGATCGACGAAAAAATAGTCAAGCAACTACGCGTCATCAAAGATTACTCAAAAAGTAGTAATCAGATCTCGATAAAATTTATATGTAACCACATGATAAACATCAGCTTTCGATTAAATTAAAAATTATCAAAATCTCTACACCCAGTAAAAAGGAATTACGGATTTTCGAGAGTTTCCCTCGATTTCTCTGGGATCCCATCATCAGATCCTGGTTTCCTACCTTTTCCTGGTCCCTGGTACTAAACTAACTATATCCTCTTTCCAACAAAAAAAGAATTATCAAAATCGGTACATCCAGTAGAAAGTTATGCGGTATAATACAACGTAGGTCGACGAAAAAAGCGTCGAGTAAAAACGCATTATTAGATATAACTCGAAAAGTAGTTGTTAGATCTCAAATAAATTTAAATGGGACCAATTGGCACATACCACCTTTCGCTTAAAACAAAATTTGTCGAAATCGGTCTACCCGGTCAGAAGTTCTGATGTAACATACATAAAAAAAAAAAAAAAAAAAAAAAAAAATACAGTCGAATTGAGAACCTCCTCCTTTTTTGGAAGTCGGTTAAAAATTATTTTTTACATGCACATTTAGGACAATTAGTGTCATTCATGAGTACTAGGAGCACTCATATAGAAAACATAAAAGTTACTCACTCACGGGGATATTCAAACTAAGATAGGTTGGGTTACTGTGGTTCATATCCTATGCGTTTACATAACTGTAAGAAAACCTCCTTCTCTCTGTTGTATATTTAATTATATAATCTGTTATAACATGAATATGAGTAATTATTGTCTATTGTAAGGACATATCCTTTCCAATGGTATTATATATAGTGTCGAGTGGTGTCTTTTGTCCAAAATTAATAAAGTTATACAAAGTCAATCAAGAATATTTTTTACCCATCTCATCATAAAACACTCTCCTCTTCTCTTTCTCGATATGATAACAAATAGTTTGACTAAGGTAGGGCACAGCAGGAAATTTCCTGCTCAAAATATGGAGCAGCTTGACTGCGGTAGTACCTCGACCTTACAGAACATCACAGCTAAATAATACTGCTTTCAAGCATTGTTGTGTTCCTGTTGTAATCGCTTACCATCAGTTAAGCCGTAAACTTGTTTGCTGAACGTATGAAAAAAAAAGAATAACGCAACAATACCTGGATGATAAGCGGGCGGAACGCAGTGATGCTCTCGTCACTGACGTGTGACGGGAACTGTCGCAGGTCAAAGTCGATGATTACGCACTTTGTAGAGTTGCAGTAGTTGGAGACCTACAATTTTATCACGTTATCACCATACCTACCGATAGAACATTATATAATGTTGTACAAAATAAAAAGCATTATTGTGTTCAACATGTTGAACACCATGGGAGACACCAGTTGGGTCTCACTTGTTTAGTCCATGGGGCCAGCTTGAAAGTCCTTATTTCAAAATATTTTATGATGTTTTTATTGCACCACCATACCCATTCTTAAAGGCCTTACTTATTTTTCCTTACACTGTATGACATATTTTTCTAAGTAATATTTTTTAAGTTGACACTGGCTCACAGTCATGTGGTATCCCCCGCGGCACCAACAGAGCAATTGTGTGTCAACTACATGATGTCCCCCATGGCCCAAACAGAAAAAATAAAAAATCAAGGAGTGTTTAATGTGTTAACCAAAAGAAATATATTATTAGATACACTATCATAATAAAAAATAATTGTGTTTGCGGGTAAATGAAAACTACCGACTTCAATTACATCAACAAGTAATACAACGTAGGTAGACGAAAAAATAGTCAAGTAAATACGCATTATCAAAGATTACTCCAAAAGTTGTAATCAGATCTCGATGAAATTTAAATGTGAACACATGATAAACATCGGCTTTCGATTAAATTAAAAATTGTCAAAATCGGTACACCCAGTAAAAAGTTATGCGAATTTTCGAGGGTTTCCCTTGATTTCCCTGGCATCCCATCATCAGATCCTGGTTTCCTTATCATGGTACCACACTTAGGATATCTCCTCTCCAACAAAAAAAGAATTATTAAAATCGGTTTATAAATGACAGTTATTCCGGAACATATATTAAAATATATATATCTACGGTCAAATTTAGTAACATCCTCCCTGTTTTGAAGTCAATTAAAAACAATTTTTTTTTAAATATATTTTTTCAGATTTTCAATTTAAATTCAAGATATTTTTTATATATTTGTACTTACCACAGCTAAAGAGTAAGGTTTTAAACCTAAGTTATAAACCAGAACTGTGTACGGAAGTCTTGCACAGTCCCGTATAAAGGATACGACAAGGCCATGGTCGTCGTTCCGGGCATGAGTTACAATTACTGGTACTGTAGTGTTGTGCCAGAGCTCAGTGTGCCCCTCCAGCCCCACCAGGCGCATGTATTTCTCCTCCTGCACCAGGTGCTGCTCTTCTTCATCCCGAAGTTGCTCCTGGGTCAGAGAAACCTGGTTTGTTGTGATATTAATGCCTTTAAATTAATATTAATTGTATAACAGTTTCTACAATGTAGTTTTACAAACAATTGACGATCAAAACTAAATCTTCTTACATAACAGTTGATTTGATTATTAGTTAATTTATACTATGGAAATAATAGCAAAATTTTAAATGTTTTACGCAGAAATGAATTTATTATTTATCGCAAGTACTATAACAAAAAACACGACATTTATTTTATAAGCTCTCTGCAGTCAAAAATTTTGTAATATGATTTCGTACAGATTTAGTTCTAGAGATTAAATAAAAACGGAATTACCTGAAAATCTTTGATGTGCTGATGTGTTTGAGTTACGATGTTTTGAAACGATTGCGGCGGCTGCGAGTGAAATACTAATAAAAATAAACTTATAGCGATCACCGATGTCGAGAATAATAGAAAGCTTTTAGTTTTCATGATGAATTCATTATAATAATAGGCCGTCCTTGATCATTATCAGTTCTTTGTGTGTATTAAAAAAGATAATTATTTACATTTTATTTAACATTCGTTCACATAATAAAACAAATCAATATCAATGACAGAGGCTAACACACCCCAAATAATTGATTAAATATTATAGCCTTGAATCAACGGTATTACGTTAAAAGCATTATTGTGTCATTTTAAAATAAGAGTACTGTATAAACTTGATATGAACACTTAATATCAATAATAATATGTAGTCTTTTTGTAATCAACTACACCGACATCGTAAATTTTTTTACTTTAAAAAATGACAACCAAAGATGACAACTGACAACCAAACTGACAACTTTAGTATAACTTCTGCTTCCTTTCGTCAATGACCAAAGAGTCAATGACAGAATTGAGATACAGCATCACCATAAAAATTATAATTGAATTGTTATAATTATTAATTTACACATTAGAAGTAAAAAAATACTTCACATATATTTATTATTTACTGTAGATAGTAGCTATGGTGAAACTAATGAAAAACATAATACCGATTACCGTAAAAAAAGTTATTGTGCTGGCTTATATGGCTGAATTATATATTTTTCTACGATCTATAAAAATCTAACTAAAATATACTTAAAATGTTAAAAATCACCCTTACTTTGAGGTAGGTTATTACAGGTAATGTGGGAGCACTGGAAAACGGCGCAACAATATACAGCCAGATACCATTTAAGGTGCTTGAAACGTGTTGCTCTATGGCTTGAAACGCACTTTTGGTGTGACTCAAATTACTCTTTGACTCAAATGTCAATGTCATCAATGTCAAAATCTAAGAAGATCCGATTCGTGAAGATTTGTGGCTATAGGGATTGTATTCCGTAACTAATTTTATTCACACGTGTGAAGTAATTTCGTGTTACTACTTTACTTTATAAGTGTTTACTTTTAATACATATCTTTCGTAAGGGTTCTTTTATATTTTTATTTTTGTTAAATTTTAAACTAGTGTTACATTGTTGTTCTCACACGCTGAACTCGGACGGTGTCCAAGATGATGTTTCTGATTCTTCTCTTCTTCAATAAAATTCAAGAAAAAGCTCGTTTAACCACCAACCAACCAATATATGGTCTTTAACAGTCAGCTAGTTTTGTAAATACACAAAATAAGATTAGAAATTTATTGTCTGTTTAAAATGTAGGTCATAATAAAATGTTACTAGTTTATACAGCCATACTTGATCATTTGCTAATATCCTACAATTTTATTCTAACAAATTATATTATTAGGTATTTGTAGTCATAAGGCTAACCTTAATGTTCATGTTGTTGCAGGTTAAGATTTTAAAAGATTACTTTAGCCTAGAGTTTAATCCTAACTGGATCATTCAATTTGCTTCATATACTTGAGACATTGGCTTAAAGTCTATGGGCACAACTTAAAACCATTAAAGAATTACTCTCTGACACAGGTATTGTTTGACGTTAGGTACTGTTTAATCTTGCCGTAACTAACAAATGTGTTTGGTTACTAAGAAAGTGTAATAGCATAAATCATAATGTCTAACACATACAAAAGGAGAAAAGAAGGATCAAGACCCAAAATAAAGGTAAAAAGAGTTTAACACAGCTCCAGATAATAAGTTAAACACATGTTTCAATATATTATTGTAAAACTGTTTATGCATTCAGCCTGTAACATCCCACTGTTGGGCATAGGTCTCTTTCTCCGTGTAGGAGAAGGATTGGAGCAGTCCACCACGTTGTTCCACTAAGGATTGGCAGATATGTTCCCTACTATAAGTATCGATCACTATTAGGTATTTGTGATAACAATCGGGAGAGACTGCTTAACATGTTCTCCGGCGCATAGGGGGGATCTACAAAGACAGGCATGTAAACCAGAAATTAATATTTGTACAGATGACCGGATGGATATTTTTCCATCCCGAGCGGGAATCGAACCCGCAAACATCAGTGTTTTAGGTGACTATTCACACAACTACACTAGTAAAACTGTTTAATTTGTAGGATGTTCATTTCTTTCATAAAATATAAAACAAAATAATAATAAATATTTAATTTTTTAGACATTAATTGGGTCATAGTGAAACTATAACTTATATTATTGTTTTACGCATAAAAATATTTGCAGAGTATGGGAGACCATAAAGAATTTTTGAAAAGGATATCGAAAACCCTCTACTATGGACAACTGCCTACTTTACCCTGTTTGAGCCTTCCAGTTACTGGTATGTCACTATTAAATATTTTTATGCATAAGTGAAAGAAAATTAATTGTGATGTAGACAAATTACAGAAAGATCTAGTGAAAATAAAAATAAATATAAAATATATAAATACACTCACATAACACATGTTGGAAATGATGAATGTCATGTCAACAAAAATGAATGAATGTTTCTCCCGTATTTCTAGTCAGTTTTAACCGTTTTTAATAAGCATATCTTCCCTACCAGCTTCATGTTCAAAGTTATAACTGAAATGAATTATGGTCGAGTAACAACCACTGCACAGCCACTAGTTAATTGAAATGCGTTCACTTTGCGCAGAGATATCGTGCGAGCTGTGGTCGCAGGCGCAGTGCGGGCGCTCGCTGCGGCGCCTGCGCGCGCCCGCGGCCGCCGAGCTGGCGCGCGCCGCCTGCGTGTCGCCGTGCGCGCTGGTGCTGGCCATCCTCTACCTCGAGCGCCTGCAGCGCTGCAACCCCGACTACCTGGCCGCCGTCGCGCCCGCCGACCTCTTCCTCGTCTCGCTGGTGAGTGACCGCGCCCTACCCTACGACCGAGCTGGCGCGCGCCGCCTGCGTGTCGCCGTGCGCGCTGGTGCTGGCCATCCTCTACCTCGAGCGCCTGCAGCGCTGCAACCCCGACTACCTGGCCGCCGTCGCGCCCGCCGACCTCTTCCTCGTCTCGCTGGTGAGTGACCGCGCCCTACCCTACGACCGAGCTGGCGCGCGCCGCCTGCGTGTCGCCGTGCGCGCTGGTGCTGGCCATCCTCTACCTCGAGCGCCTGCAGCGCTGCAACCCCGACTACCTGGCCGCCGTCGCGCCCGCCGACCTCTTCCTCGTCTCGCTGGTGAGTGACCGCGCCCTACCCTACGGCCGAGCTGGCGCGCGCCGCCTGCGTGTCGCCGTGCGCGCTGGTGCTGGCCATCCTCTACCTCGAGCGCCTGCAGCGCTGCAACCCCGACTACCTGGCCGCCGTCGCGCCCGCCGACCTCTTCCTCGTCTCGCTGGTGAGTGACCGCGCCCTACCCTACGACCGAGCTGGCGCGCGCCGCCTGCGTGTCGCCGTGCGCGCTGGTGCTGGCCATCCTCTACCTCGAGCGCCTGCAGCGCTGCAACCCCGACTACCTGGCCGCCGTCGCGCCCGCCGACCTCTTCCTCGTCTCGCTGGTGAGTGACCGCGCCCTACCCTACGACCGAGCTGGCGCGCGCCGCCTGCGTGTCGCCGTGCGCGCTGGTGCTGGCCATCCTCTACCTCGAGCGCCTGCAGCGCTGCAACCCCGACTACCTGGCCGCCGTCGCGCCCGCCGACCTCTTCCTCGTCTCGCTGGTGAGTGACCGCGCCCTACCCTACGACCGAGCTGGCGCGCGCCGCCTGCGTGTCGCCGTGCGCGCTGGTGCTGGCCATCCTCTACCTCGAGCGCCTGCAGCGCTGCAACCCCGACTACCTGGCCGCCGTCGCGCCCGCCGACCTCTTCCTCGTCTCGCTGGTGAGTGACCGCGCCCTACCCTACGACCGAGCTGGCGCGCGCCGCCTGCGTGTCGCCGTGCGCGCTGGTGCTGGCCATCCTCTACCTCGAGCGCCTGCAGCGCTGCAACCCCGACTACCTGGCCGCCGTCGCGCCCGCCGACCTCTTCCTCGTCTCGCTGGTGAGTGACCGCGCCCTACCCTACGACCGAGCTGGCGCGCGCCGCCTGCGTGTCGCCGTGCGCGCTGGTGCTGGCCATCCTCTACCTCGAGCGCCTGCAGCGCTGCAACCCCGACTACCTGGCCGCCGTCGCGCCCGCCGACCTCTTCCTCGTCTCGCTGGTGAGTGACCGCGCCCTACCCTACGACCGAGCTGGCGCGCGCCGCCTGCGTGTCGCCGTGCGCGCTGGTGCTGGCCATCCTCTACCTCGAGCGCCTGCAGCGCTGCAACCCCGACTACCTGGCCGCCGTCGCGCCCGCCGACCTCTTCCTCGTCTCGCTGGTGAGTGACCGCGCCCTACCCTACGACCGAGCTGGCGCGCGCCGCCTGCGTGTCGCCGTGCGCGCTGGTGCTGGCCATCCTCTACCTCGAGCGCCTGCAGCGCTGCAACCCCGACTACCTGGCCGCCGTCGCGCCCGCCGACCTCTTCCTCGTCTCGCTGGTGAGTGACCGCGCCCTACCCTACGACCGAGCTGGCGCGCGCCGCCTGCGTGTCGCCGTGCGCGCTGGTGCTGGCCATCCTCTACCTCGAGCGCCTGCAGCGCTGCAACCCCGACTACCTGGCCGCCGTCGCGCCCGCCGACCTCTTCCTTGTCTCGCTGGTGAGTGACCGCGCCCTACCCTACGACCGAGCTGGCGCGCGCCGCCTGCGTGTCGCCGTGCGCGCTGGTGCTGGCCATCCTCTACCTCGAGCGCCTGCAGCGCTGCAACCCCGACTACCTGGCCGCCGTCGCGCCCGCCGACCTCTTCCTCGTCTCGCTGGTGAGTGACCGCGCCCTACCCTACGACCGAGCTGGCGCGCGCCGCCTGCGTGTCGCCGTGCGCGCTGGTGCTGGCCATCCTCTACCTCGAGCGCCTGCAGCGCTGCAACCCCGACTACCTGGCCGCCGTCGCGCCCGCCGACCTCTTCCTTGTCTCGCTGGTGAGTGACCGCGCCCTACCCTACGACCGAGCTGGCGCGCGCCGCCTGCGTGTCGCCGTGCGCGCTGGTGCTGGCCATCCTCTACCTCGAGCGCCTGCAGCGCTGCAACCCCGACTACCTGGCCGCCGTCGCGCCCGCCGACCTCTTCCTCGTCTCGCTGGTGAGTGACCGCGCCCTACCCTACGACCGAGCTGGCGCGCGCCGCCTGCGTGTCGCCGTGCGCGCTGGTGCTGGCCATCCTCTACCTCGAGCGCCTGCAGCGCTGCAACCCCGACTACCTGGCCGCCGTCGCGCCCGCCGACCTCTTCCTCGTCTCGCTGGTGAGTGACCGCGCCCTACCCTACGACCGAGCTGGCGCGCGCCGCCTGCGTGTCGCCGTGCGCGCTGGTGCTGGCCATCCTCTACCTCGAGCGCCTGCAGCGCTGCAACCCCGACTACCTGGCCGCCGTCGCGCCCGCCGACCTCTTCCTCGTCTCGCTGGTGAGTGACCGCGCCCTACCCTACGACCGTGAGCCACCCCTATAGAAAAAAATGTCATAAACTTCATAAAAATATTGACAAATGCAGACCGATTTCTCATAGATCTCAGTCTCTCATACCATGGTCCATGTTTTATGAGTTTTATGAGATTTTTTCCATAGGGACCGCCCGGGGCGGCGCGGGCCGACCATACGTAAAAAACTAGTGTGCTTTAGACCATACAACTGAAGTAAAACATCTCTAACTCCTACAGTAATATACGAAACGTCTCTCTCTCTCTATCTATCTTCACTAACTTATATTTCCCTTTCAACTTCCGTTCGCCTCGCCCGATCACACTTTTCGTAACGCTCTCGTCACATATTCACCAGCTTACTCCCAAAGTTAAGCGTGCGTAAAGAAGTTTTACTTCAAAAAATAGGTCACTCAAAACATTTTAAAAAATCTATCGATAATTTTATCAATCGATTATTATTTTACAAAATGTCCCGGAACGCTGAATCTTAAAATACGCCACTGCCTATGACACTCGATTAATGATGCACTCGCAGATGGTGAGCAACAAGTTCCTGCAAGATGACGGAGAAGACGACGAAGTGATATGCTCCGAGTGGGCGGCGTCCGGCGGCCTCGAGCTCGACGAGCTCAAGAAACTCGAAGTGGAATTCCTAAAAGCTATCGTCAGTATATCTATTTTGTGACTATAGTTCTCCCCGAATGACGTCCCTTCAACCAGGTGATAAACATTTATTTCAGGAATGGAACGTGTTTGTGAGCGAGCAGTCGTTCTCGAAGGGGCTGACGTGGCTGGAGCGGCAGGTGGCGCTACGGCAGGCGCGCCTGCGCGGGTTCTTCACGTACGGCGACCTGGCGGCGGCCTGCGACGCGGCGGCGCTGGCGGACGCCACGCGCGGCGCCACGGCCGCCTGCCTGGGCGTCGCGCTCGGCTACGTGGCCGGCCTGCTGGCGCTCGTCGCCTCCGCGCTGGTCGCCTCGCAAACCTGTCTCCCCACCCTGCAGTCGACAGCCTTACGGAACACCACCGGGACCCTCGGAGCCTCCCACCCGACGACTTATTCGCCTTCAGATATTACGCCGCCGCTCTCTAACGCTACGGTCGACCTCCAAACCTATACTCTCCCAGAAGAATCGACGCTGACTTTCGATCTCAGGGGCTGCGACGAGTGGGTCAGATATCAGGAAGAAAATGCTCCGAAGCAGACCTGGTACGACGGTATTGTCATGTACGATTTGAAATCTTTCGAGCCCTGGTGGTCAAAAACGTCAGTGATGAATTGGTTGTATCAAAGCTCCTTAATAAATCCGATGCAGAGATGGTTGGAGAAGTTGAATCAGTTCATTTATTTCTTCAAAAAAGAAATGGACTGCGGCAAAGCATACATATCATCTGATCAGTGCAGTAGTTGTCCCGAGTTTGGTGAGAGAAGATGTGTCCGGCAATGGCTCAACCTGAGCAAACTGAGTGTATTTGTAGCCTCTATGTCTGATCGATAATTATATATTTTACGAAATAAGTGTTTCACATCAGCGAGGATAAGCTGATATAAAATGTTTTAATTACAAAGCTCAAAAAAAGTACTGTTACAAAATCTGTTAATACAAAAAAAAAATAATATTTTTGTATTTAATGTAATTTAAATATAGAAATAAAAGTATGAGATGAATGGGAATAACTTTTTATTTTCCTTATAAAAGTATAAAAATATACAATAAAATATAAAATTAGAATAATAGAATTAGAATACTTGTCGGTATGTCTCTGTGAAGAGAGGCATTTGCCAGACAACAGAAACTCGCATCACTAAACTGTTAGAACGCGTCCTATCAACTATAGTTCAATACATTTTTTGTTCCGTATTCAAAAATATTATCACAATAATCAGTATAATTACGAGAACATATATGGCACCTCAATTTTAAAGAAATCTTAATATATAAATAAAATATTAACTAAAACTCGCATTGACCCCTTTGGAATGTTTGATAAATGAATTTCGATTAGTTTTTTTTTCTTTTTCTTTTTTTTTTTGTAAATTCTAAATGCAATACTTTTAGAAATTACATAAAGATTAATGTGTTACTCTATATGTCAAATATGTTACCAAAGTTAAAAGTTTAAAAAGTGAGTAATATACAGATTGTATATAAAAAATATACTTTTTGCAACTTATTACTTATTCCTATATAAATATATTTACAGTTGTCCTTACACATCTATAATGTTACATTATAAAAATTATTTAGAAATTAGATGGGAAAAATAATATAAAATAATCATATTTTTTTGTATATTACAATTGGCACATAGCAAACTATATTATGAAATTATAGGCTACTAGCAATACTGATTTAGTGCGTATAATTCACACTAAATAAGTTAAATTATGTAAATCCGTTCAGTGGTTCTGGAAATATGAGGTAGTAAAGAATATTACATACAAGATACGCGCGAAAAACATAACCCTTCCTTGGCAGTCGGGTAAAAAGTACCAACCGTCAATCATGTTGATGTTGTTTCATAATTAAATATAATTTTAATGATTAATTAAACATTTTTGAATATCATATCAAAAATTGACCGCTCCAGCGGGATTCGAACCCGCGTCTCCGACTGACCGTGTCGGCGCTCTAGCTAATTAAGCTATGGAACGGTCAGTCGGAGACGCGGGTTCGAATCCCGCTGGAGCGGTCAATTTTTGATATGATATTCAAAAATGTTTAGAATTCCTAATGTGGGGGTAACACAAAAATAAAATCGTAGGTATGATTAATTAATTTACGCTTCAGCCTGTAATATCCCACTACTGGGCATAGGCCTCTTTCCTCTTTAAAATATTTGAGCATTAATTAATGCCTTCGCCATCCTTTTCTTTTTTAATTCTCACCTACTACAAATTCACCATTTTAGTCAGTATTACATCCTTACACACTAAATATAAAAATAAATATAGTACAGCTAAATACATTTTACTAAATAATCGTAGACTTAAAAACATTATTCATATCGGTTGAGACTAACTCATTTTTGACTGCTTGACATTAATAGATCGATCAATCGATTCAGCCTGTGACATGCCACATAGGCTTCTTTCTCTGTGTAAGAGAGGGAACATAATACATAAATAGAGGGAAGTAAAAATTGAAAATATTACAAATAATGAGTACTACAGAGGTAGCAGGGGCGACGCGTCGTCGGGCTCCACCAGGCCGGGGTGCAGGTAGAGGCGGCGGTTGAAGCCCCAGCGGTCCACGGAGGAGGTCTGCAGGCGGAAGGCGGCGTGCAGGCGCTGGTCCACCAGCGTCAGCAGGCGCTCCACGTGGCAGTCGTGCGCGCGCGCCGCGAACACGTCGCACAGCGCCTGGATGTACCACGAGCCCAGCTGCGGGTCGCGGTACGCCACGTTGCCTGACAACATCAACATTACTCAAGTAGGATTTCAAGACACATAGAGATAACTAGCGATTTCACCCGCGTTCATTTGAGGGAAAAGCGTACTAAACTATTATGTAGCTCAATCTTCCTTGGTAAGTGGGTTATTCGACAACAGTAGATTTTGAGATTAGCGCGTTCAAAGATAGATACAAACTTCTCCGCTTTATAACATTAGTATTATCAGTATAGATATAAATCGAGCAGTGACATGAAACACACACAGACACACACACACG
The DNA here is from genome assembly GCF_905220565.1 of Melitaea cinxia. Classification (NCBI taxonomy): domain Eukaryota; kingdom Metazoa; phylum Arthropoda; class Insecta; order Lepidoptera; family Nymphalidae; genus Melitaea; species Melitaea cinxia. The sequence goes on along the minus strand of NC_059398.1, from coordinate 18,260,864 downwards.
CACGCTCGCGCACATACACGCACACACACGCACACGCTCACACACAGCTAGTATTACGTTACACTGTGTCCGTACCGGGCACGGTGGCGTGGGCGATGAGTATGTCTGAGTAGACGCGGTCGCGCGGGTTGCGCTCGTGCGGCGCGCTCATCCACGTGGCCGCCACGCCGTCGCGGTCCGCCCGCCCAGACCACTCCGCCCGCCCTGCCGGCCTGGGGGCGCCGTCCGTGTCCACGCAGGCCCACGTCGATTCCTCGTTGTTGCCGCTGTCAAGTTTTATATACTATTATAAAGGTTATTTCACAGCTCCGTACTCTGTAGTTTTTGAGTGGTAAGTAGGCAATATGAAAATAATAATAATCTTTATTGCACATCAAAATATCAATAAGCATAGCATTACAAGATGCACAAGGAAAATACTATTTCTAAAAAAGTGTTTCAATTTTACAGAAGATCAAAGCTAAACGACATTGCTCTCAAGGAGTGCTGTTTTGTGGCATCGCGCTTAATACAAGCTTCTGATTGCATCATAATTCGCAAGCATCAACAAACAACGGTGACCGCTTACCGTCAGACGAACCATACACTTTGCTACCTTGTAACAACAAAGAGACATGTGGACTGACCGGCACAGCTGGAAGATGAAGACCTTGGGCACGCCGCGCAGCTCGGGCATGCTGATGTTGTGAAAGTGGTCGACAACATCGCGCGTGGACAGCAGCCCGCCGTCAGCACAGCGCAGGTCGTTGTCGTAGCCGCGGGCGCCCTCGTAGCCGTGGGACGACACCACGATGAACACGCACTCCGCGCCCACCACCACCTCGCGCAGCGCCTTCAGGGTGTCCAGCGTCTCCTGCGGCAGAGATAGTGACAGTGAGTGAATAACATACGACGACAGACTAGGATCGGGTTTCGGATACTGTAGTTACGATGCCCCGGTTAAAAAAAAATTGGTCAATATTTGTACTCCATAAGTATTCAAGCATATAATTGAAGCATAAACTGGTATCTATAATCCATTTTAAAATCGGTCAAATCCATAATCACATTGCACTGTCTACTATCAACCAATTACCATTATATATATACACCCGCCTGCCCAGCGACGTGACTATGGGCGACACACATGACTTTGGAGGCCTATGTCCAGCAGTGGCCTGCAATAGGCTGATATAATGATGATGATATATATATATTGTATTACCATCGCAGGAAATGTGACAAGTCCATAATTAATTACCTGTTTGGTGAGATCCTGGTAGGAGAGTACCCGGAAGCCGATCTCGTTGAAGAGGTACTTGAGGTTCTTGCAGTCCTCGTCGACGCCCTTCCGCTGGGTTTCCAGCATGTCGAAGTTGACGTAGCTGAACACCACCAACACGCCGCGCCGCCGCCCGCGCGTGCGGTACAGCTTGATCTCCGACTCTGGGGACCACACCACACTTGGATACTAGCTGTTTTTTTATATGTCTCTGTCTCTGTGACATCAGAGCACGATCGACTTGGTTATGATTATAACGTTCAATGAATGTCGATTGTGGAAAATACTTGACAAATAAATTTGTCATTTTCACGTCATTTCTTCCTAAGCAAGGGAACTCATAGTTTTTTAGCTATTGTTTTAGCTAAAAGCCAAAACTGATATACTTTTCTTAAATATTTAATCTATCTAATAAATAAAGTGAAAATCAAAAAACATCAATTGATATCGACATCGAATGATATCTATTTACAATAAATAGAGACAACCCTAGCTTTAGAATAATTCCTATTAAGGATTGAAGCAAAATCCAAAATATAAGTATAGACTCAGTGAATGTTTCACATTTTACTTCATCATGAAGGACGAATAATTCATACTATATCATAGCGTTTGTTTATTTATATGTAGTTATAAAATTTATAATCACCTTAATAATAATAATTGTGTTTGCAGACAAACGAAAAAAAAACCGACTTCAATTATATAAACAAGTAATATAACGTAGGTAGACGAAAAATTATTCAAGTAAATATGCATTATCAAAGATTACTCCAAAAGTTGTAATCAGATCTCGATGAAATTTACAACACCCAGTAAAAGGTTATGCGAATTTTCGAGGGTTTCCCTTGATTTCTCTGGGATCCCATCATTAGATCCTGATTTCCTTATCATGGTACCACACCAGGGATATCTCCTTTCCAACAAAAAAAGAATGATCAAAATCGGTTCATAAACGACAAAGTTATCCCCGAACATATATATATATATATATATATACGTTCGAATTGAGTAACCTCCTCCTTTTTTGAAGTCGGTTAAAAATAGTAACAATATACCAAAAAAAAGTAATATTACATACTTTCATCTTCTTCAAAAAACTTTGTAGATTTAACAACATGAAATTTTGGTATGGTGGTGGGGTCTGGCAGGTCCTTGGAGTCGACGGGAGGCCGCGGAGCCGGCGGGATGGGGTCTGCAACAACAATACACACTTCATAACTTGCTCAATTACATGTTCTCAAGTTATTTAAGTATGAGAAACGCACTTGTTCGTTACCCACTTTTATTAATATCTGTCGCAGTTTTAGTCTTCTTTTTCTCTTTGCTAATACTGAGGAACTTCTCGTTTGACTCCATGCCTAAAAACAATGATAATATCAGATTTTGAGCATTTTTTCAATAGGTTACCCTATCATATAATAAAATGGTAGGAAAGTCAAAACTGTACATTGAATATTTTTTTAAAAGAATACTTGGGGTGTGATCTACAATCGATACCGAAGCCAAAAATATAGTTTTTAGAATTTTTGTCTGTTTGTCTGTATGTATGTCCGGGATAAACTCAAAAAGTACTGCATGGATTTACTTCAAATTTGGCACGAATATTATTAAGAAGTCGGGTCAACATATAGGCTACATACACGCTATCACCTACGGGAAACGAGCAGTGAACCTTTATTTCTTCAACGCATTCCGTAACAACGTGTAATCTAGCGACGCATATTTGAATGTTGTTGTTATTATGTTATTAACCATGCTATATAAGCTAGCTGCACACTATAAAAATCACGCAATATAAGTAACTAAGCCGATAAACATAATTAAATGAATATAAGTAGACAATACAATTTTAAAGCAGCGCCATCTATGAGATTTTCCTGTAGATATGAAATGTAAAGAAGAAACGGGTAAATGAATGTTATTTTAAAAGGTATAATCGTAGGTATTTTTGATGTTGTATAGCGTTCACGCAGACGACGTCGCGGCAGCAGCTAGTCCAAACACTAAAAATAAATGATTAGACCATCTTACTGTGTGTGGGTAGAATAAAAAAATAAAATATTAATTAGCTAAATCAATCATGTGTATGTGTGGGTGATGATATAACCATGTTTTGTTTATATTGCTACTTTTCCATTACTGTGAAGGTCATTGCATTAATATGTGATATAAGTAAAAATGTACTACAACTTAACGCACAATGACCTTGACAATGATGACATTATGTTATACAACGTCAAATTGGTTACGACATTTTTAAATTTGATATTGTTGACTAAATTTTTTGGTACTCATAATATTATTGTGGAGTGTATCTCATATGTAAATAATAAATGTATGTCTAGTTTGCTATTATATAATTAATGCTATGACAAAATGAAAAAAATTATTGGACAAACATTGTTTGTCGCTAAACGCTATTTAAAAATAGGGGTTGGTGGTTCAAGTATGAAAAATTTAGGTTGTATGTATTTTTCAACGCCAAATCATAATAAAATGAAGAATAAATAATTAATCTAAAAAAATAAAAATAGGGGTGGACTACCCTTAACATTTAGGGGGATGAAAAGTAGATGTTGTTCGATTCTCAGACCCACTCAATATGCACACAAAATTTCATGAAAATTGGTCAAGCCGTTTCGGAGTAGTTTAACTACAAACACCGCGACACGAGAATTTTATATATTAGACTAGCTGACCCGGCAATCGTTGTCTTGCCGCTAAACGCTATTAAAAATAGGGGTTGATGGTAGAGGGTTGAAAATTTAGGGTTGTATGTATTTTTTAATGTTGTATCATAAAAAAATAGAAATTAAAAATTTTGTCTAAAAAATAAAAAAAAAATTTAGGGGTGGACTACCCCTAACATTTAGGGGGATGAAAAATAGATGTTGGCCGATTCTCATAGATACCAGATAAGCATAAAAAATTTCATCAAAATCGGTCAAGCCGTTTCGGAGGAGTATGGCAACGAAAACTGTGACACGAGAATTTTATATATTAGACTAGCTAACCCCGCAAACGTTGTTTTGCCATATATTTTATTAACCCTCTCAATCCCCTCCTCCCCCCCGCCCCCTTATATTTTAGGGGAATGAAAAGTAGATGTTGGCCAATTCTCAGACCTACCAGATATGCACACAAAATTTCATGAGAATCGGTCAAGCCGTTTCGGAGGAGTTTAATTACAAACACCGCGACACATTAGATTTACTGCTAATTGAAACTACACTGATTTTACTCTTTATTGAGAACACTCCACCCAATATTAACAATAGTTCGATGTGAACTGACTTATATTAATGATTTTATTTAAATGTGCTTGTCACTGATTAGGGATCATTCAACTATTACTTACGACGATTGTTGAAGAATATCAATCCACACTATAATGTACACACGTATAATAGCGGACTGGCAAAAGAAGTACAATTATACTGTACAGTAACTCATATAGGGCATACAGGAAATTCCCCGCTCAAAATATGGAGCAGTCCGACTGGGGTAGTACCTCGACCTTACAGAAGATCACAGCTAAATAATACTGCTTTCAAACAGTGTTGTTCTTGTTGGTGAGTAATGTGACCAGATCTCCTAGGGAGGAAAAGGGGCAGACGTCTATAAGCTACGGTAACTGCTTACCATCAGATGAGCCGTACGCTTGTTTGCCGACCTAGTTATATAAAAAAAAAACTGTACAGCATGTCATAAATAGTTATGATATGATACCAACTGGTGCTAGGCGCGGGGTTCCTAGGGCGGCGCGCGTGTAGTGAACTCCGGGGGTCAAGGTCACGCACCAAGTCCCAGTATCCATTCTCTGACAACGCGTCCAGAAGGTGGCCGAACGCTAGCGGACCGCGCCGAGGTATATCCATATACAATTGGCGTTTTCTTTCTCTCATATCCTTGGTCATGTCCTGGATAAGATTAAATTGCTTACAAACAACTCATAAGAGGATAATAATATCTTATAGTGGTTTTATATTCTTTTATAAAACTATGTATAATAACTTAAGAAAGATTCTTTTTCGTTACCTTATATGGTTCAATCATTCGTTCAGAGAAAACTCCTTTCTCGTATAAAGATGAGACCATGATATCCAGATCAGTTTGTTCTACGAGAGATATAAAGTTGTTTTGGATGGCCTTCCGATCATCATCTTCCATTTTGAAATCTTTTTACCTGGAAATAATTATATTTATTATTATACTAGCTGTACCATGTAGTTTCACAAACGTTAAAGGAAAAAAATAACCTATAACCTTCTTCGGTAGTTGGGCTATCATCCAATAGTTCCCAAGTGAGCTTAAAAAGACAGACAAAGAAACAAACTTAGTTTTATAATATTAGTATAGATTTTAGTCACAAAAATCTCACTTGAGTATTTAATAACTTGTCACAACAAATTTCTGATATAGCTTGAATGCTTTTATGCCTATAAAGGGTTTTACTTTGAAACTATTTTAAAGTTGTCTCGGAAAGAGCAAACAAGCTTTAATTGTGAAGTGTGACGTGACGGTGTATTTCATGTAAGATCATTTTGTTTTTTTTTTTGTTGTTTCTTTTAATGATGTACAATAAAGAGTGTTATTATTATACAACTTTTTAACATTTTCACAACTTTTAGATTGTTAAATAACACCTTTTAATGGTCATATAGACTTATATTAAGAATTTTTGAATTGCGGACAGTAGCAGTGAAATTTCTAATGAGTAACATCTTGATTTAGTACTGAGTACTGTACTGACATTAGCGTCAAGTCACATACAGGCAGTTTCCAACTTCAAGTCCTTGCAAGTTACACTCTTAGGACTTTATAATCAGTGACGTAGCAAGTAGTATTTCACATTGTAATAACCCTGTTCTGTACTTTTTGTGAGTACATTTATTAGTACACTTTTAATTCTAACTTGAGTATCATAAACCTAAGCTGTAACAATTGTATAATGCTTTATAAGTTATCATGTTCATATGATATTGTTATTATAGTAGGTGTGAGGCAACCAAGTAATATGCTTTGTGTATTGTAGAAGTGAGGTAAAGAAACGAGGTTGCATGATTAATCAAGAATTGCTGTTAGACAATGTCTTGAATCACAATCAACATATAAAATATTACTTTGTTGGTTATTTTGTTCATCAAATATCATAATATACGTAGTTATTTTTAGTCAAATATGACATAAAATTAGTAAGAAGCATTTAAATTGTAAATGGACTTTAACATCAAGACAATAAGAAAATTAATATTGAATATGACCCAACGGAGCCAGTTTTTCAGAAACTAAATATTCTTCTAATTACACAAATTTGTAATGATTAGAAGCCAAATTGAACCACTAGTTGTGTAAAGGAAATAAATCCAAAAGTTGTTTTTTAGACAAATTGAAAAAAGCTGTGTAACTTCTATATTTTATTTTTTGACAGTTAATGACCTATGTAGGACTCGGTTAGTTGGTATGGTTAACACGGGCTGGTTTCCGCAACTCGACGACTTTGCGCCTATTTTGCGTGTGTTGTATATCTATGTAGGACTTAGAGTTCTATCTAGTTAGAGTTTTATGGTCTTATAAGATGCCATATATTTATTTTAGTTTTTGAGATTTTTTTATTTAAAGCCGTTGGATTTATTCCCTTTATATAATCGATGAAATGAAAATTGAATAAATAAAAGAATAAGTACATTAAAGGAAGACAACAGAAGACATCGAAGGGACCTTTGATAAAACAAATTTCAACAGCATAGTTACAGCACTAAACCTCCACAAAACAAACCCAACTATAATTACTACAAACAGAACAGAACAAAACAGAATTAGTGATGTTCACGAACAAACGAGATTTGGGAAATTACACTCTACCTAAACTCCTTAACTCAACCCTGAATCTAACCACAGAGGTAAAGTATTTAGGTGTAATACTAGATAATAAACTAAGCTGGTCCAAACACATAGAAAATAAATTAAACAAAGCCAGCATCATCTTCTGGCAATGCCGCAGGATGATAGGCAAGAGCTGGGGACTTACACCAAAACTGACCCTATAGCTCTATACTGCGGTCATTAGACTCATGATCAGCTATGGAGCTCTATGGTGTGGTGGCGTAGAACACTCCTCACCACAACGCAATCCAAGCTACAAAGCTGGCAGAGGTTGGTGTGCATGGCAATTACGGGCAGCGTGAGAACCACACCAACAACAGCAATGGATGCCTTGCTAAATATTCTGCCACTTCACCTATTTATCCAACAAGAAGCTGCAACTACTGCAGTAAGACTAAAGACTCACAAACTACTGTGTTCAACAGGCATACCACACATAAAGATTCTGGAAGACATAGCCAAAGACATTCCGTTCATGGAAGCACCAAATGACGGAATACAGATGAAATATATTTTTGATAAAAAATACAAAATACAGCTGGGAGAAGACTCACGTGTAGCCTTAAATGGGCGAGACCTGAGTATCTTCACGGATGGCTCTAAAACGAAAACAGGCTCAGGAAGCGGTATCTTCTCCGAAGACCTAAATATTAATATATCACTACCCATTGGTCACAACTCAGTGTTTCAAGCAGAGTGCTTGGGTATACTTGAGGCAGCCAGAACAATCGGGAGAAGGAACGTAAAGGATTCCCACATCCGTATATTATCAGACAGCATGTCAGTATTACAGGCACTAGATAGTAACTCAACCACTTCAGGTTTAATCTATGAATGCCATAACACCCTGATGCAGGTAGGTGAAAATAATGACATCACACTGCAATGGATCAAAGGTCACAACAACACACGCGGTAACGACAGGGCAGATGAGCTAGCAAGAAGGGGGTCAAGTATGACGGCCATAGGAGCCGAACCGATTATACCGTTACCTTCTTGCTGGCTCAAAGGCCAAATTCGACAACGCATGAAACGCAAACACATTACACTATGGTCCGAAGTTGAGGACTGTAGGCAAGCCAAGTTGGCGCTGCCAGAAATTGATGCCAAATTGGCAAGAATTCTAATAAATCTGGACAGACGCCAACTGAGACAAATAACTGCGGCACTGACTGGACACGGTCCGTATAACAAACACCTATTTAATATGGGCATTACCGACAGTCCCCTGTGCAGAGCTTGCATGGGAACAGAAGAAACGGCTACGCATGTACTTCTCTACTGTCCAGATGTAGCGGCTTACCGGGCACAACATCTTGGCACCCTGAAAACACTTCCGGAGATCTTCAAGAAGCCGAAAAGACTTCTAAAGTTTCTGGAGGAGCTTGGGTGACAAGAGTGAATCGGATCACTTCCACACAACGCAAAATAGGCGCAGTCAAGTTGCGGAAACCAGCCTGTGTTAACCATACCATATCATACCATACCAAGTACATTAAAATTTGTTGTTTATTGTAATAAAGACTTGTAACTTAATAAAAATTAGCACCATAATACTATTCTTCAAAATGATCAGGCGTTTTGATATTCGTTGTTGGCTATCTCAGTATGCTTTCGTAGAAATTCTTCTTTTCATGCGGTATGTACTGAATGAACTTGTTTACGTCTGCCATTTTCTTGTGATTGATGTGTATTTTACCAGCATATGCTTTGTCTGTACGTAATGCAGGCTGCACATTACTCTTCCAGAGTAAAAAGTGATGTATTAACAGTATGTCGATATGCCATATGCCTTCTGGAGTAAAAAGTGACGTATTAACAGTATGATATAAGTCAAGTGTATTTCGAAATAGTATAAGTTGAAGTTTTATTTACTGACTTACATGTCATTTTGTAATACAATGGCCAAGTGTTCTTGAAGTCTAGGATATCTTCTGAAGTGATGTTTGTAACTGAAAATCCACTGTTTTTGGCCTTGGAAGTCATAACGTTTTACTCTTCGTGGGTGTATATTGTCTTTTCTTCTTATCAACCGTTTAGCAGTACCAAAGTGTTGATTACACTGTAAGAACGAATGACCTCCTACTGGAAATGCTGATGTACCTTAATAGGGTATTATTCCTATTTTGACCCCCGCAAGCGTCCCTGAACACATGAAGTTCCTTTACAGTAGGGCTCATATTCTGTATGGTTTTTCACAACAAGCTACAAACTTCGTCGGGGCCTCGCTTAGCCTCACGTTCGTGGTATGTGCAGAAGTCAGTAGAATTTCTTTTTAGGTCATGAACACAAAACACGAAGAGCCATATCTTTCTTAAATAAAACATATTCTGAACAGGGATCTTGGAAGCAGCAGTTATGCAATGCTTCATTTTTTTTAAGCAAGATATCTGACGGCAGTTAAAACAATCATATTGAAGACATGTATATTATGAATCCAAATACAAAATTGAGAGGACATTCTTAAAAACTTACAAGATCTCCTTGCCATAGCAACCCCAGATGTCACTTTTTGCCAAATCGAGTAGTTACCCAATGGAACAAGCTGCCAGAATCAGTGATTGGTGCACCATCAGTAAACACTTTTAAAACCAGACTGATTGAACATTTAAAAACTAAAGTAGAGGAACATAAGTGCAGTGTTATGCACGCATCAGCTCCAAGAGCTGCTAGTGCATTATAAAATAATAATAATAATAATCAACAAAAACTGAATAACTAATCTGACTTTATTACAACGTCGTAAGGTTGAGATTAGTTTATATGGAAATTATTGCATTAGTTTGAAAAAGGGATCGGATTTACTTCCTTCTTACAACTGATAAATTTTTTGACCATGAAGCACTTAGTGAATCATTACAGCCTATACAGTCCACTGCTGGACATAGGCCTCCACAAGTTTACGCCAAAAATAACGTGAACTCATGTGTTTTGCCCATAGTCACTTAGTGAATGTTGTGATTTATATATCTCTCTTGAGGCTGATGGATGAGTCGACCACTAAAGATGACTTTTGCGTAAAAAAAAAAAAAACATTTTATGAAACTTGGCGTTCATTGTCTTTATACAACTGGTGGTTCAATTGTGGTCTGCTAACTGCTAAGCAAAGAATGATATGATTGATGTCAATTAATAATACGTTTTTCATTGTTTAACAGCGTAGAACCACAATCGACCATGTTCGACCAGGTTGTTTTAAAACCTAACATTATCAACGGCCACTGTTAACCAAAAACAAGATCTAAAGTTAAAAAAATAAATCATTTTCAACGTATAATTATTTTGTTGGTAAACTTTATACTTACGATTGCAACAGAAAGTTCAAAAAGCACAACACATTACTTATTTAGTTCGTGTTCAATTCTTAGTCAAAGACGTTTGAAAAGAAAATTTGAATAACAGATGTCTCTATTGTTATTATTTAGCTACTATACAAGTTCTACGGATGAATCACGATTTACAACTAAACAGTAGATGAATGATACTTTATCTATGGACAGAACTACAATGACACCACAGATTCCGAAGATGACGAAACCACAGAGCAGGGCTGCCAGATGTACGATTTAAATCGTACTCATACGATTTTTTTGCATTTTTACTCATGTACGATCGCTAGACCGAGATCGTACACAAAATGTACGATTTTTATATTCCTATTACCTGGAAGCATTTCATAATTAAAAAAACGTCATCCACCGGCAAGCATGAATTTAGGAGAACTACCCCAACTACCTAACGCGTGTCTAGATCTTTTACTTGAATGAAGTCTCTTTGAATAATCATATAAGAGCTGTTTTTGTTTGCTTTCTAACAAAACTAATATATATAATATAGATATTTTCTCTTTCGGTATTAATTGCGACTTGAAAATAAAAAACATGAAAGCGAAGCTTATTTAATCAAAACAAAACTTAGAAACAGTTTATCCAATGATACACGTAAGTGCAAATTATTAGCTAAGCAATCAATTAAGAAGAAACGAAAATTTTACGAAGTTTAACCCAACAAATTCTTTTATAAAAAAATATGACCACAATAAATTTTGTATGAGTGTAACAATTAGTTTTATTACATTTATTTTCTAAAACTAAACGAATTTTGATAATTTATAATAAAAAATTAGTACTTAGTCTTAAAGGGCTGTACGCTTTTTATTTCAAAATTTCCTTGGCATACGATTTTTTTTGTAGTTGACGTACGATCACACTTTTTGTGCACCTGGCAGCCCTGCCACAGAGTCAAAGACAGTACCAAGCTCAGTGCCAGACTTACCATAACCTACCCCACCCCAGCCTGCAAAATAATGAAACTTGTAATAAAAAAAATACTAATTGATAGATTTTCAATAGTTCAATTCAACTACGTTGTTCTTTTAAATTACTCACCTTAACTTATTTAATTTAAAATCAAAAAAGTCGTTGAAAAATATTCATTTATCAATAATTTCAAACTCCTATATCTTTTGATGTATACAATATTTTAAATTACTCAAAGTATTAACAAACTGCTCAAGTTGCATTTATAATTGCTCATATACAGGTTGGAACATCTCCACTTTCCTTATTTTTAAATAAATATATATACGTTGTTTATATCTTAAGACTGGTGAGCGCTGCGCATGCGCATAGACAATGATGCAAAGCAAAAAAATTGCAGATATTCGTAATAAAAAAAAATACTAATCGATAGATTTTCAATAGCTCAATTCAACTACGTTGTCCTTTTAAATTGCTCACCTTAAATTATTTAATTAAAAATCAAAAAAGTCGTTGAAAAATTTTCATTTATCAATAATTTCAAACTCCTATAATTTTTGATGTTTACAATATTTTAAATTGCTCAAAGTGTTAAAAAACGGCTCAAGTTGCATTTATAATTGCTCAAGTATAGTTTGGAACAGATCCACTTTCCTTAATTTTTAAATAAATATAAATAGTTTGAACAAATAAAATAATGATACTTGTAATAAAAAAAAAATACTAATCGATAGATTTTCAATAGCTTAATTCAACTACGTTGTCCTTTTAAATTGCTCGCCTTAAATTATTTAATTAAAAATAAAAAACGTCGTTGAAAAATATTCATTTATCAATAATTTCAAACTCTATATCTTTTGATGTATACAAAATTTTAAATTGCTCCAAGTGTTAATAAACTGCTCAAGTTGCATTTATAATTATTGCTCAAGTACAGTTCGAAACAGCTCCACTTCCCTTAATTTTGAAGAAAATTATCATTCTGCCGTACCACATGACAACCGCGGTCGTTATGGTCGCAGAAAAAGCTACGTGAATAATGACGTCACTAGTGACGTCATTATTTTCGATTACGCCAAACTCACAACTGGGTAATCCATCATCTTAATAGCTGGGTCGAGGCGGTCGAGGTGGTGAGAAATTCAGCGCAAGGTAATTCTATAGACCTCCCCCCAAAACTCCATAAATCGACGCCCAATTGTCTATAGAAAGCCTAGAGCAATTTTTTTAACTTAAAGATGGTGCTAGAAAAAAATTAATCAATAATCCGCGGCTAATTTTTCGATATTCACGACAGTAACTTTGTAAATTGAACTTTTCATCTGACCTGGATGAAGTAATTTTTAAGGCATTATTGCGAAGTACCCACAAATATCCAACTGTCACCACAAAATATATTTTGGTCAAGTTTAAACGTTAATTATTTAAATACTCTACATAAATTATATACTTTATAATAAATAAAGTTGATTAGACAGTAATAAAGGCTATTATTAAGGCATAAATTATAATATAATCTATCCTAGTTTTCCAATTACAGCAGTAAAGCGCATTATGCGGCATAATGCTCAACGTTGAATTTTTGAACTAGAGCAATACTTCGCAAAATCGAGCACATTCAAAAATCAAGCTTTTTCATCAATCGTATAACACTCATTAAAGTACGGATGCGGAGCACGAAGAATTTCGTACATTGACCCCTCGTCTTTTGTCTTTGTCACTCGCGTATAAACATATTGCCGTTGCGCTCACACAGGTGTTGTGATAGCCGTATTCACAGATTGTCAACCTTTTTACTTTCATTTTTTTTTACCAAATTTAAGTCACAAGATTCATCGTTTTTCATTTTTAATTTAACTCAAAAGTTTACATTACTTATATTAAATGCGAATGTGTGTTTATTGGTGTCATTTTCCACACAGCAACAGATCTAAGTTTTTTGCATATACAAAGTATAGCCACCAAAGTGTATATATATATATATAAGTTCTTTTCTATGATTAAACAAAAAATATTTTATTCTGTGACTAGACCGATCCACGGACAAACAGCGTAAATTTAGTGTAGTGTGCAAAAAAACGAGTTCTATAACATCCCAAATTCTAAACTCTACCGATTTTTTAAAGCTTTGTACTTTATAGAAAAATTTTGGGAACCACTGGCAGTAGGCAAAAAGGTCATTGTACGAAATTCTTCGTGCTCCGCGTCTAACAGAAAATTAACAAACGCATGTTCTCTAAGTTGGCATTGATCGAAATTTTTTATTTATAGTATATTGTTGGTAATATTTAATTGATGAAAAATATTTTGTAAGATTCTTCATATAAAAGTGATCTTCGTAAAACTCGAGTATCCTGTAATGATCCTGGCTCACAATTATAAATATTAGTAAACTTCATATTACAGTTAACTACTGCTTGAAGATTTATATAGAAATATTTTTTCCTATTACAATTATCTCGAATGACTCGGAATGTTTATGAAATTGAAATATCAAACATATTTGATATGGCCATTCAAAATTTCAAAATGGTGAAACCATTAGTACTTGAAAAGTAATAGTAATTCAATGAGGCTGCCACAATATAACTTACCTGATACCATTACCTTTTAACCATTTAACCATACCGATACCTTTACCTTAAAAATACCTTTACCGTTCATAACCTCAAACCATTACCGTTACCAAGAAACATCACGTGTTCGTGAAACAGGAAGTACATAGCTCCGAAAAGAGCTGTTTTAATGTTCGTGAAACAACGATGCACACGAGTCATCGACAGCGGCAAGCACGGAAACAGAGAGCCACGTGCGGGAAAGAGACGCAGAGCACAAGCCATTCTCTGATTAATCATAAAACTTCTTTACTATTGTTATACTTAGTTTTTTGTTCATAATACTTTTATATAAATATTACCATTTTTATTTGATAAATATATTCGATCGACACCTTCTGAGTAAGACCTTTTATTTCGACACAACAATAGTCCCTAAATATTCTTGGGAATAAAAGTCGATGCTTAAAGTTCATCTACAAAAAAAGGTTTCAGTAATATAATTATTGTATACTATTATATAGTTAAAACTTAAAAATATTAATTCTTAAAATACGTACTTATCAGATAATATTCAGTAGTTCACAATAATCGATTTTTTTAAATTCAGTATCCGTCCAAGCTTTTACTACATTCGAGATAATTTTCAATTCTTTGTTTTCAACAACCTGTCATCAAATATTTTATCAATGGCTCAAATTGTTTCATCATTATATATTTTCAAAAAATATTTCACTTGTTAATGATAATTGATTTAAACTTGGAGTACTCGATAAATCATCATCATCATTACTATCATCTGGATAAGATGATTCATTCAAAAAGTATATATGTAATTCCCAACCCACCAATTATTATTATTATATTATCACTTTATTTACATTAATGAGGTTGCTATTTTTTTTTCAACATTGGATTTAGTGCACACTGCTGGTGCACTTGGAAAAATTCACATTCCAATTAAGCATTTAGCACAGGTCAGCATTGTGCGCTACTGAGCCGCATTATTTTCTGTAATTGGAAAACTACCTATAAGTTTCGAATGATTCTGATTTATTTTAAAACTCACCAATTTGAAATTTTGAATATTTACATCAATGGCTTTTAAGCGCTCCATATTTTTTTCTACTTGCACTTATAATTTTAATGCTCACAGCCTCATAAGGCACAAGCAAGACGAGTGAGAAAAACTGCGGTTTTGAGCGTGATAGTTGTGAGCTGTGAACATGAAGTGGAACGCACCTTAGTTTTTTTTTTTTTTTTTAATTTTTTTTTTTTAATTTTGGCATCGCGCGGTTGCACCTTAGTTTAATAAAATTAAAAAAAAGAAAATGATCATATGATTGTCATTTGATTGTCAATGTCATTGAAATTAGATATGATCTAGATTGTCACTCAATCACGCTAAAAAATTGTATTTTTTTTAAATTATAATCAGTGTCTCGATTCCTTGTTATTATCACACTTAAGTGATTGGCATCTGAACCACTAAGTTATATTTATTTTAAGCTTCCCTTAAAATTGGTAAAAATGTCCAACATTATGAAAGTGTTGTTTATCACGACTTGTGTTTTAGCATCAAGTTTCGCATATGATAAGGAAAAAATTGTGTCAGCAAGAATAGAGGTAATTAATTTCTGCAAAGTTTTAAAATTTACACGAATCTTTATTATGTTTATTATCCTCATTATTAATATTGTTACAGACATGTAGGGGTTGTTCTTTGAACCGGCTTCCTGAGGTGAAAAAATTCGTCATGGAAGACGCCCCCTTTTACGACCGCGTAGAAGTTAAATTCATCACTGGCGCTCCTCCTGAAGTTATTCTCCTAGATGCTGCCGATCAAGAATTGGAAAGAATCGCTCTGTCAAACCTTAACCGGGAAGAATGTAACAAAGTGTTAGGAGACAATGGGTTTGCAAAGAAGGGAAATAAAGAAGAATTTTAATGAATTATTGTAAATAAGACAGTACCTTGTCAACATTTATAAAGAAAACTTATATTATTAAAGTTAAGAAGAACAATATACTTAATATTCTGGTAAAAATGAATATTAATTATTTGAACCAAGTATGACATTGTGTTTTGGTGTGTAGCATAATTCCTTAAGTAGTATATTTACTTAACTTTAAATAAAATTTATTTCGTTCCTCATTGAATTTAAACTACTATTGCAGCCAATAATTTTATAACTATTAATATAATTAAATAACAGACGTGGGAATGTCGATTACTTTTTTATATTATATTCCACTTTACTCCAATAATCGTGGAAATCTCGAAATTTACATTCCATATTAAATAAGAATAAATGATAAATATTTGGTATTCATTGATTATATAACTGGGAAAACATATTATGTTTTTCTATTAACATATGATTTTGCTGTTATTTAAATATTTTGTCTTCTACAATAAATTTTAAAAGTTTGTAGTTTACCTTTTTCTTCTTTACCTTTATAATTCATTTTTGAAAAGCAAAATGAGCTCCATTTAGTAAATACCAATCATTAATCATATTGGAACTGAATCAGCCTGTAACCTTCCACTGCTGGGCAAATGCCTCTTTCTCCATAAGAAGGGTTTGAGTATGGTGGATACAATACTAAGGGCCTGTTTCTGTGCTAGTTGTGGATAACATGCTATTTGACAGATGATGATACAAATATTTCGAAAGCGGGAGGTAGAGTTGGCTAGTAGGACCTGTCTCTTCTCCAATAATAAACTGCAACTTTATGATCAATATATGGGAATAGAAATATTTCATAAATATAGTAGACTTTGGTGGTAAAAAGGAATTATGAATCAAAACCTTTTTTAACCGACTTCAAAAAAGGAGGTTACACAATTCAACCATGTATATGTATATATATATATATATATATATATATATATATATATATATATATATATATATATATATATATATATATATATACATATATATATGTATATATATATATATATATATATATATATATATATATACATATACATGGAAATCGATTGGATTCAAGTCTGGGGACCGCGGCGGCCATGCAATGGGCCCTCCACGGCCGATCCATCTGTCTCTAAATCTTTCTGTTAAGTGTTGTCTGGACTATTCTTGCAAAGTGGCATGGAGCACCATCGTTTTGGAACCATATCACTCAGTCTACGGATTTATCATTTCCTCCGCACGAATCCTATACTTATGATCCAGCTAGAGCGCCGACAAAACTATTTAACCTTAAAGGAATAATAAATTGAGCAAAAAAATTTTTTTTATTCAAATTGCTAATTTTAAGAATTTTCCACCTTGATGTCTTTGAAGGCAAATTTTAGCAAAAGTAGCCCCATTAAGTCCAACTTTTTATTTATGATTATGAAAGCTGAGACTCTGGAAAAGTTTTTAAGCCTAATTAGAAACCATAAAATCGCCTGTTTAGATTTTTAATTCTAAGTTGAAAATTGAAGTCATAGTTCTCAAAACGTAAAATTTTCACTTTACACTTAGATTTTCACAATTTCCATCAAAGTTAAGAAGCTGAATCTTTTAAACGGGAAGCTACAGCTTATGTTTATTTAGATACAAAAACAAAAATTCTAAAGTCTTCAATTTTTTTTTTTAGAAATTTTTAAAGTTGTTCAGGTGGAAAATTCTCAAAAACATATAAAAAAATTCATAACTCGAAAACTATGCAAAATCGCTGAACATACATAGGGGTGATTCGGATACCCCAAGGGGTGCCCTATCTCTGGAATTCCGCGTATCACTACTTTTTGGGACACCCTGTTATATATATTTTTTTTTAAATGTAAGTTCGGGGATAACTCCATCGTTTATGAACCGATTTTGATAATTCTTTTTTTGTTGGAAAGGAGATATCCCTAGTTTGGTACCATGATAAGGAAACCAAGATCTGATGATGGGATCCCCGAGAAATCGATGGAAACTCGACAGTTCGCATAACTTTTTACTGGGTGTACCGATTTTGATAATTTTTAATTTAATCGAAAGCCGATGTTTATCATGTAACATTTAAATTTCATCGAGATCTGATTTCAACTTTTGGAGTAATCTTTGATAATGAGTATTTTTTCATCTACCTACGTTGTATTACTTGTCGATATAATTGAAATCGGTTTTTCTTCGTTTGCCTGCAAACACAATTATACTCAGTTAATGTCATCCGTTATGGCATTATCTACAACTGGTGAAACAGGCCTTAAGGTTATTTGGCATATAATTTCCCTTAAATGAGTAACAATTGCTCTCTGATGTTTTATATTAATAACCAGAATCAACGGCCATGCAAAAGAAAGTTCTTTTACATCAATATTTCTTACTAATTATAATTAAGATACAAAACCTACGATCTGAATGTTTTTATTGTTAATTTAGCAGCATAAGTGATAACCATAGTATACTCTAGACTTAACATATCAACAATATTAACTCATTTCGATATGGGATCTATTATTACCAAAGGTAACATGCCACTCCATCCAGGTTTAGCCTAAGCCACAAAAAATCTTTACAGCGGTAAGTAAACGTAAATTTATTTTTGAAATAAATAAATATATTTAACATACAGTCAGCGGTTGCCAATATAGACAACGAAATGCCTGTTTTAGGTAACAAGTTGATACATAACTTTTTTCATAGATGATAAATGTTTCTATAAATAGAACTTAATTATATAAAAATACATACTCGACTTAACGAAACCACACCCCTAAAGCAGAGATCAGGGTCACAGACAGAGAGCTGTGCCAACGGGCTAGTCTATTTATTAGGGAAGGTACAATAATCTACTCGAGTTATTTATTTAGGGAAGGTACGATTACAAATGAAACACCGGGCACACATAACATAGAACATATATTGCGCGCGCAGCTCAGGTGACGAGCGTGCAGTCGAGCTCCTCGTCCCGGCCGTCGTGCCCGGCGCGCCGCAGCACGCGCGACACCACGTCACCCAGCGCCTCGCGCATGCCCTCCTCCAGCAGCGCCATGCATTGCTGCACGACACATCTACTTGTTATTGACTAGTACAAGACCGTTTAAATATCATTAAATCCCTGTTCATTTATTAAAAAAAAAAATCGTTTTGTTTCAATCGTGTTTAAAACATGGTCTTATATACAGGTCATGCAACTGAGCCTAATTTCAATGGTGAGAGATTAGTACGATAAAGTCAAAACTTTGCATGCGTAACGTAAACGTACGTCACTAATCACTGCTATCGGTGGCTGCGTGCACACGTGACCACAAAAAGGTTCAGTCTATAAGGTATATTCGGCTAATATCGGACTATTTTTCGATGATTTACACGTCTATTAGAATTGTAAAATAATATCCATATTACATATATAATTATATTACTGGTTCGAATGGAAAAATTCTTTTTGTGTTGGATAACCCGAACGCTATTGGCTGTACAATATTTTTGTATATTTTTTCTTCAAATGGACGCGAGTGAAGCCGCAGGGGCACAACTGGTAATTAAATATAATTCTTTTTTAAATAAAGAGGTCACAAATGGCAAAAGTAGTCTGACATACTCGTGGAATGGAGATGGAAGAGATTTCAATGAGACACAAATGCGGCTGACCTGGTGGAAGGTGTCGTCCTGCGGCAGGCGTAGGACGGCGCGCAGAGCGATCTCCGAGTTGGCGCGCACGTAGGTGTTCTTCTCCTTGGTGCCGTTGACCAGCGCCGGCAGCAGCGCGCGCAGCACGTCGGCGCCCGCCCCGCGCACGTCCAGCGCGCCCGCGCGCCCCACCAGCGTGCACGCGCGCGCCATCAGCTGCTTCACCTCGTTGCTGCTGTGGTTCATGCTCTGTGGGCGGAGGCCGAGGTCGTGACAACGTGTACGGTTATCGACGCGTGTAACTGGATGTTTCAAACTTATCCATCCAGATCCGGCTCGAAGGATTAATGGTGGTTAGCTCAGGTTGCGTGAATAAGGTATCCAACATTAGTCCTTCGAGATCTTAGTGAAATATTTTTGTTTATTTATGTTCTTCAATATTACGTTAATGTTAAATATTATTAATGTTGACGAGACCATCTAATTTTAAAAACTTTAAAATATGCACTGAAGTAAAATGCAGTCCTGGTCTCATTTATTAAGCTCGACGCCATACAATCGTATGCAATATTGTAATGCAATATTGTTTAGGTATGTCGAAACACCTGAGTTGTCGGTAAAAAACCGAACAACCTTACCCTAAACAAGAAAACTTACCCTAACAAATTGAGAGAGTATATTGGGGGGCACGGGCCTATCCTTCTCGAGTAGGTAGCGGATCAAGTAGCCGATGCCTCGGATGCCGTTGCACACGATGGGGATCTTGTCGCTGGCGAGGTAGCCGAGCAGCGCTTTGTCTATCTTCTCTTCGAAGTGATCCCGGTACACCTGGTCGGGGGTCTCCTTGAGGGCCACGAAGAGCGCGCAGGAGCGGCCGTGGGTCAGCAGCCAGTCCTCAGTGGCGGCGCTCTGGATGGGGTTGCCGGCAGCCAGCACGTGGTGCAGCAGTGCGGCGTCGCGGTGCGCCGGGGCGAGGCAGTGCAGCAGCGCGCCCAGGCAGCCCCCGGCGCCGCTGCGGGGCGGGTCCTCGGGGTGCGCCAGCAGCGCGGGGCACGTCAGCATGGCCAGCACCGTGAGCGCGAGCTGCTCCGACATCTTGTCTCCGCCGTTTGTGATGACGCTTCTCAGAGCTTGCAGCATCGTTTCTTTGACGGTCAGATCTTCGGCGTTCTTGACGCCGTTGTGCACCTCCAGGAACAGCGGGTCGGCGCGGGTGTGAATTAATACGAGCTGAGAGAGGGCAAGGCCGGCCTTAATGCGTACGGATCGATTCGGATCGCTCAACCCTTTGATGAATGTCGTTTGTAATTGCGGCAAAAATTGTTTTAGTATTACGCCGACCTAAAATGACAAAACATTTTATTCAAGTTTATCACGCATCAAGAATTTCAGAAGCTTGTTAAAATATTTTTATATTCGTCGTACCTTAGACAGCAAGAGAGCGAGCGTCTCCAAGACGGCGGCCTTGACGTTGGCACTGAACCGATCACCAAGAATACGAATGAGCGGTCCGGTGATGTGCACTACAGAGGGCTGGATGGCGGCAGCCGTCGTCAGCTTGATGACCTCGCCCAACATCAAGGCGGCGTTCTCCTTCTCTTCCGGCAGACCGTTGAGGATGGCCTCTCGGAACAGTGGTAAAATCGGTGCTATACCCTGTATGAAAGAAAATGGTTTAAAATGAATTTCTTGACTTCTTTTTTATATAATTTTGTGAAATTAAACGAAATTATTAAATATTTAAATTAGGTACTAATAATTGCGTTTGCTCGCAAACGAAAAAAGAAATCAACTTCAATTACATCGACAAGAAATAGAACGTAAGTAGACGAAAAAAGAAATCAACTTCAATTACATCGACAAGAAATAGAACGTAAGTAGACGAAAAAAAAGAATTAATAAACGCGCTATTCGTTGCTACGATTTTCGAGGGTTTACCTCGATTTCTCTGGGGTTCCAACATCAGGTCTTGGTTTCCTTATCATGGTACCACACTTGGGATATCTCTTTTCCAACAAAAAAAGAATTATTAAAATCGGTTCATAAATGACGAAGTTATCCCCGAACATACATAATATATATATATATATATATACGGTTGAATTGAGTAACCTCCTCTTTTTGAAGTCGGTTAAAAAGTTTGAGGTTTTTTTGTGTATTTTAATTTGAAATTTGCAAGAAATAAAAGTTATTTTTTATATATTCTGGATTAAAACCGTACCTTAGGCAGACAGAAGCCGGGCAGCGGCTCGCCCTTGAGGTCCGCGGCCGCGTAGCGCACCGCCTGGCGCACCTCGGACACGTAGCCCAGCTGCTTCTCCGCCTCCAGCGTGCGCGTGAGCGCCGCCAGCGCCTCCCAGGCCGTGAGCAGCACGTCGCGCTCGCGCTCGGCGAACAGCAGCAGCAGGCCGCGCAGCAGCGCCGGCACGTGCGGCACCAGGTCGGCGCGCGAGTGCGTCACGAAGGCGCACAGCAGCACCGCGGCCGCGCGCCGCCGCGCCCCGCCCGCCCCCGCGCCGCCCGCCGCGCGCACGCTCTCCAGCAGCGTGTCGATGATGCTGCGGGTTGCTCGGATTACTTTCTATTCTACAGGTTTATGAGTCAAAATTTCCATAACGGTATTGTTTTATATAAAATTGTGTGGTTTTATGAAACCACGATACAAAAAATTTTGGAGCGATAGGATAAAGTTACATTTTAATAATATATAAATTGTTAATAATGTTTGTATTATTTTAATTAAAACAATGCTATATTTTTCTTCTCGGCCAGGCTATGTCCAAGTGCTATTGTATCAAAGGCCAAAATGAAAGAATGAACAGTTCATCTATCTCCTGTAGTTTCCGCAGGCCATATAGGCAGCGTACCATCGCACGCCCGCGTCGTCGAGCACGGGCAGCAGCGCGTCGCGGCAGTACTCCAGCTCGCGCGCCTCGTGCGGCGAGCCGCGCGCCGCCTCCAGCGCCGCCAGCAGCGCCGGCAGCACGCGCGGCAGGTGGCGCGTGAGCGCGCCGCCCGCCGCCGCCGCCAGCGCGGACAGCGCGCGCGTGTCGGCCGGCGCGCCGCCCGCGCCCGTCAGCACCGGCACCAGGTACGGCAGCACCGCGCGCGACTTGATCGCCATCACCTGCAGCGCACGTGCACCATATTGGTACGCGCGGACCGGGTCGCCATGCAGTAGTGCATGCAAGTCGATGCGCCACGATCGCGATTACACTGTCACTGTGATGTCCCAATGTTGAGCATAGACCACTTTCTCGTACGGGAACGGTCGGAAGTTTATCTACCGAGTTACTCTAATGCGAGTCGGTGAATATGTTCCCTACTATGAGTAATGATCGTTTTCGGGCGTCTATGATCTGCTAAAACCGACTGCTCATAGTGCTCTCCGACGCATGATGGGAAAATCCACAAGGATAGACAAGCAAACCGTGAAAAAATATTTGAATAAAGACACATACCCATACCGAGCAAGAATCGAACTCGAAATCGTTCGGATATAAGCACGAACACACAATGCACGGACCACTAAACGAGAGCGAGTCTGACAAATCGATGAGAGTCTGACAATGAGCCAATATAAAACGTAAATAGACAGGTCAGTTAATAATCAAGTCATGGTTATCTATCCTTGTAAGTACTGAGTACCGATTCGATATGATATATGAAAAGAAACGACATTCAAGAGAAAACACCGAGCGCCCACGCACCTGCTTGAGGCCGTCGAGCGCGGCCTCCGCCACGGCGGGGTCGGGGTCGCGCAGCGCGTCCAGCATGGGCGGCAGGATGTCGTCCAGCGCCTTGTTGCCGATGGTGGCGTGCAGCGAGTCGAAGGCGCGTGCGGCGGCCGCGCGCACCTCGGGCAGCTCGTCGCACAGCGCGGTGCGCACGGTGGGCACGAGCCCGTCCGCGAAGCCCAGCACGGCGTCGCGCGACGTGGACGCCAGGATCTCGCCCAGCCCGATGCACACGCCCTGGCGCTGGTCGGCGCGCTCGGAGCGCAGGCCGCGCTCCAGGATGGGCACGATGTCGGGCAGCACGCGCTCGCCCAGCTTGCGGACCAGGTCGCCCAGAGTGCGCGCCGCCACCTGCCGCTTGTCGTAGCTGGTGGACGCCAGGCAGCCCAGCAGCAAGTTGAACAGCGTGGGTAGAATTTCCCGGAGTGTCTTGGGCGTGTTCGTTACGACCACCTAAGTGGAATCACATCAGTATCATCGAAATAATTTGAAACACAGGAGAAAATTTACATATCGCGATAGACTCGTGACTGACCTTCCAGACGTGCAGGGCCGCCTGCCTGACCATGAGCGCCACGTCGCTCCTGCCCATGTAGAGCCCCGCCAGCACTCGGTTCCGCCTCTCCGGTCCGAGCGCGTTTATGATCGCCTTGTGCGAGTGTTCGGTACCGAAGTTGTCATCTTCGGATGCAGTCTCCGTGCTCATCTTGCCGGACACGCCGGATATGCGATACAGGAGATCTCCGAGAAGCTGAACAGAGCTGTACCGGATGCGCCAGTTGTCGTCGAACAAGCCGCGTTCTAGTTCCGGGAGCAGCAGCGTGATGGCGGATTCCGCGTACAAGTTGACGATCCTCTGGCCCGCCTTGAGCGCCGTCTCGCGCACGTACTCGTTCTCGTCCGCCAGCGCCTTGAGGATGGGAGTGATGATCTGGCCGATGTAGGGCGTGAACTCGTCGGTGAAGGCGCCCGGCATGTAGATGAACATCATAATGTAGCCGTCCTTTACGTGCGGCGCGATGTCAGCGCGCTCCGCCGTTGCGATGATATCTATAGATGACAATGGATGGGTTAGACGTTAGAAAGATCAAATTTATTATTTTATTTCCATATTAAATACATTTGAGAAGTTCATTTAATTTTAAAGTACGCCGCAGTATCGTCGATCTCCATTCAGCCTGTACCATCCTACCGCGGGTCATAAGCCTCTTTCTCCATGTAGAAGAAGGATCGAGCTTAATCCACCACGCTGCTCTACTGTGAGGCGGCGAATATACTCACTACTATGAGTAACGATCGCTATCAGGTGCCTACGATAGTAAACAGGATCGACAGCTTAACGTGCTCTCCGACGCACAGTGGGGAGATTCTACAAGGACAGACATCCAAACCGGAATATAATATTGTACAAATACCCGACCATCCCAAGCGGGATTCAAACTCCCAAACCGTCGGGGTCTGTGCGCGTACATGTCACACGGGAGCGGTCGGTATGTTGTCATACATGCCTGGCATGATCATGTGCAGCTTCTCGCTGCCCAGGCCGGCCACGACCTCGGACAGGCCCTGCGCGGCGCCCGAGCGGTCCACGGAGCTGGTCTCCGAGGTGAGCGTGTGCATGAGCCACGGTAGCAGTTCCTCGAAGCTGCTCTCGCCCATGCCGCGCACCATGGCGCCCAGCGCGCGCGCCGACACCGAGCGCACCTGGCGGGCAGCGTTAGTGGTCTCGTCGCTAAGAGCTACATATGTCAAATTTAACTTGTGCCATATATGCAGGCTGGAGCTGGTTACTATCTTATATTAAGATAGCATTATGGTGTACAATGAATTATATAGATATGTATAGTATATAATGTAATTAAAATATATGAGACTAATCAAAACAGAAACGAGATTGGATGCGCTAACTCCTATTTTATCATAAGTTTAATTTGATAGTAACTGGATATCAATGATCAAGTATAGAGAGAGATCGATACATTTTGTGCGTTTATCTAATGCATTATTTTGTATTTTATTAGGGAGAATGAATTCACCTCTGGCACGGGATCGAGTAGCGAGCTCTTGAGGCCCGGCATGATGCTGGGCAGGTAGGGCAGCAGGTCCTTCTGGTCGGTGAGCGAGTACATGTTGCCGATGATCTGCGCCGCCATCTTGCGGGTCTCGGTGCTGCGGTCCAGGAAGGCGCGCTCCACCACGGGCATGATGAGCGCCAGCGACGGCGCGTCGATGAAGTGCACGAACTTCGTGTCCAGCAGCGTCTGCAGGCACAGCGACGTCTTGTTGGACGGGTCCTGCAGCGCCTGCAGCAGCACGGGCACGATTGCTGTCGAGGAGACAGTTTAACATAAGACAGGATCAACTTTAAAAGAACAAACGCATTTAATGAAACATCTTTTTAGGAGAGAGGTCGTCTCGTGACCATGGTTGCTGTAAAGTATTCGAAACGTCGAAAAAAATAAAAAATTTATATCTGAACGGTTTTTTTAACAATATTATTTTCTCATTATCTTGTGCAATTGCGTATTTACCCTAGGGCCAAAAGCTCCATGGCCCGGGGCAGCATTCTGCGAAGGGCAAACAATCGCGTACGTGTGGCGCAAATCAAGCATACGTACTAGGGATGTTAAAAAATAATCGATTTTTGCAATAATCGATTTTTAATAATAAACTTGCACCTATGTAAACTAGAAATATCATATCTATCATATCATATCTAATGCAGTTGCTTTTGTGACGGGGCGCTGAATCTTATAATTGTGTTTGCAGGCAAAAGAAGAAAAACCGCCTTCAATTATATCGACAAGTAATACAACGTAGGTAGACAAAAATATTGTCAAGAAAATACGCATTATCAAGATTACTCCAAAAGTTGTAAGCAAATCTCGATGAAATTTAAATGTGACCACATGATAAAGGGATGGGTTGTCTGGAAGAAATGGCTAATTAGCCATAAGTCCGCCCATTGTACTTCACTGTCTGTAACTATCTTTATGCTTTGTTTGTAATTTATTTGTGGTGTACAATAAAGTATAAAATAAATAAATAATAAATAAAGATCGGCTTTCGATTAAAATAAAAATTATCAAAATCGGTACACCCAGTAAAAAGTTATGCCGATTTTCGTGAGTTTCCCTCGATTTCTCTGGGATCTCATTATCAGATCCTGGTTTCCTTATCATGGTACCAAACTAGGGATATCTCCTTTTCAACGAAACAAGAATTATCAAAATCGGTTCATAAAAGACGGAGTTATCCCCGGACATACATAAAAAATATATATATATATATATATATAATATATATATACGGTCGAATTGAGTAACCTCCTCCTTTTTTCGAAGTCGGTTAAAAATACGCTACTGGTTATGTGGCTGACAGTTACCCTGGATCTCGGGGTTCCGGATGACTGAGCCGATGACCTTGAGCGCCTCGGCGCCGGCCTCCTGCACGCGCATGTGCGAGTCGCTCAGCACCTCGATGAGCTTGGGCACGATGGACGGCAGGCACGACGACAGTTGCTTTGGCGCGCAGTACGCCATGGCACCCAGCAGCTCGATGGAACCTGCGCCATATCCACTTTCAAGTCATATCGGCCTTCTTCAAGGTACTCTTTTTATCTAAATCTCTACTGCTTTAATGTTATTATTATTTATTTGACATATTTTCATAGTCATTGTCCTAATACTTTCAAAGTTATTGTTATATTGTGAATTTCAATTTATTATGAATAGATCAGGGGCCATCTATACGTCATACGAATTTCACTAGTCAATCAGGAGTCGATTCGTCAATAAGACAATTTAAACTTTAATTTTTTAAATTATTTCGTAAATGTGAAATTCTAATATCATGTTTCAATACTTACGTATATTTTTGTCACCTGGGAGCCCCACCCTTGTCACGCAATGTCACACTTCGTCCATACAATATGTGACGTAACCACCCATTAGGGTGGTCCCATATCTAACAGGCAAGTATGAATGGAATTACTTAAGCTGATGTAACTCGTTTCTTTGTTGTACCACCACGATGCCGCACAGCCTAGAGCAGAGTCAGCGGACGGAGCCGGTGCGAGCCACTCACCGGCCTTGGTGCGCCAGTTGTCGTCCTGCAGCGCCTGCAGCAGCGAGGGCAGCACCAGCTTGACGCCGTGCGCCGACAGGCGGCTCATGATGAGCTTGGCGGTGTCGTCGGCGGCGGCGCGCACGTACTGCGACGGGTCGCCGAAGCACAGCAGCAGGTGCGGCAGCACGTGCACGATGTACGGCTCGAACAGGCGGCCCAGCTTGGCGCACAGCATCTCGAAGCCGAACAGCGCGCCTGCAACACGACTCGCTTAACTATCTGTTGCCGCTACGCTGAACCTTCGTGTAAACTACAGCATTGACGGTGAGCTCAAATATCGTAAGTCTATTTATTATTAGTGAAACTTTTATTCTTGATCTGTGTATTAATGTAAATGTTTTATTCACTAAAGTTTCACTTGCGCAACCACACTGTTCTTGTATTTTGAATGCCCTCTTCATTTTTTGTAATTTTCTTTTATAATAACCAATACCGATGTATTGAACCATAGTCAAAAATCTAATCTATACAAATAAATAAATTTGGAGTGTCTGTTTGTGATATTAAAATAACCGTGTTACAATATAAATGCCTATTATTAACCCAAATCCAATAATCCACTTTTTACTAAATGCATATATGATGTATACACGATATATTTTTCACAAAGCAACATTTTTTTTACAATTTTTGTCTATCTATCTGTTTGTTTGTTCCGGCTAATCTCTGAAACGGCTGGACCGATTTTGATAGGACTTTCATTGGAAGATAGCCGATATAGTAAAGAGTAACTTAGGCTACTATTATCTTAGATATTTATTTAATATAACTCTGCGAACCGAACAATTACGTTTTTGTTAAATTCCACGCGGACGAAGTCACAGACAGACACAGCAATAAATAAACATAAATAAGAATTTTTAATATTGATGAGTGTAAATGATAGCAACATTAAGTACGGAAAGAAATTGAAAAAGTATTTAAACAATTATAAAAGCAATACCTTCTCTATACTTGTAGTTCTTTTTCTCTTGTATGGCATCAGTGAGCTTGCCCATCACATCCAACTGTTTGAGCGACAGAATGCCGAGGCCTTTGATAATACCAGCTATTCCATATGCGGCACCCTATAAAATATATGCAAAAATAAACAAAACACCGCACACTCAACAACTCCCAGTAGGATGAATTCGAGGTTTGGAAACAAAGATTGTACACACACGCACCCAGATCAGGACAAAAATTTGTGTGGCCTACATTTGTAAAAGTGGGGATCGCAGCTATGATAAATACCACACAACCAGTTGCTGTAACCACTGTACCTGCCAGCACATCAGTTATATAAAATCTCATTTTTAAAAAGACCTCAATGAATTTTATTTATTTTATTTTATTTTCAAATTTTGAAAACTTACAGCTAAATTACAAATATAAAAAAACAATGATCTAGTTACGGCCAATTACAAGTTTTCGCAAATAGTATGATGGCCATATGGAAAAAAATCAATTTAATATAAGATCGAAAACAATAACTACGCAAAGAACTCCATACAACGGCCAAGAACACACCACTTCTGAAATAAATATACTACCGTTGATTTGCGAAAAAATCGATACACAACGCTCTTTTTTTAGTCTTGTCACAGTTGTGCTAAATATATCAATATCGACCCTCCGGCACACCGCATTGAACAACCGACAAGCTCTGATCATGAATGAATTCTGCCTATAGATACTATGGGTGGCAGGAGTGTAAAGAAGATAAAATTTACTCGCCTTCCTGTCTCCGTACTTCTCAGCGGTGAGTAGCTGCTTGAGGAGCTTAGTGACGATAGAGGGGATGTCCGCCTCCAGCGCAGGGGACGTCACCAAGTGTGGCAGACAGTTACCGACTGCTTCTTGCACCTGTTAGCACACATCATTAATGTCAACAAAGGAAAAAGAGCTTATTTTCTATTTAGCTTATTTTCATAGTTCTCATAAACTCGTAAACATCAACTAGCCTGATAGTGTCTCATTAGAATCTATAGTGAGACACTATAAGGCTTTTTGGAATTCAAACATTGAATTAAGCCGAATAAAAGACATAACAGTCAAGATATCAGATAAGAGCTCGTGTGACCTGCTGGCTGGGCGTGGAGAGCGCGGAGATGAGCCGCAGCGTGATGGGGCGCACGCGCGCGTCGTCGGGCGCCAGGTGGCGCGCCAGCGAGCCCACCAGCAGCACCACGCACTGGCGCACCGCGTCGTAGCCGCCCGACTTGGGCGCCGTGTCCAGGAACTGCTCGAACACCGGCAGCTGCGTGCTCAGCGTCTCCTGCGACCGGGCGTCCGTTCGTCTCATTTGCATATTATAGTTATTTATACTAAATACATTTCCATTTGTAATTTTATCAATTACTAGCGACCCGCCCCGGCTTCGCACGGGTGCAATGCTGATACTAAATATACTACAGAATGTCTTTATTTATAGTGTGAAGCTAGCTCATAGCATAGTTATTAATATAATAACAACAACATTCAAATATGCGTCGTTAGATTACACGTTGTTATAGAATGCGTTGAAGAAATAAAGGTGCACTGCTCGTTCCCTGTAGGTGATAGTGTGATATTATGTAGCCTATATGTTGACTCGACTTCTTAATAATATTTGTGCCAAATTTGAAGTAAATCCATGCAGTACTTTTTGAGTTTATCCCGTACATACATACAGACAAACAGACAACAATTCTAAAAACTATATTTTTGGCTTTGGTATCGATTGTCACACCCCAAATATTCTTTTAAAAAAATATTCAATGTACAGTTTTGACTTTCCTACCATTTTATTATACGTATAGATATGGATAGTTTTATTTTCGTAATTAACACAAACACGAGCAGCACAGAGTGCAGGTTTGGGCAGTGGGGGGGGGGGTCTCGTGGCAGCGTACCTTCCCGTGCAGCTCGACGAGCGCCATGGCCGCGGCCAGCATGGCGTCGCGCACGGCGTCGCTGCGGTCGCAGAGCGCGCGGCGCACGAAGAAGGCCATGGCGGCGGGCACGGCGCCGGGCGCCAGGCGCGGCGCCAGCGCGCTCAGCGCCAGCGCCACGCCGCGCCGCGCGCCCCACGCGTCCACCGCCGCCGCCGTCTCGTGCCCGAACGCGTCCAGAACGGCCGGCGTCAGCTGCGGGACGGTGTGCGTAGAGGGGGGCGACTCCGAAGTGTCTCGGTTGATTTTGATTAAGTTATTATTACGTATGGCGAGCTCATTTTGAGTTTCCAGATGATTTAAACTCAAAATTGAATATAATAATTGAATGTGCGACGACTGTTCAGTTCACTTTAAGGCTGTACGTTTTTTAATCGACAGAGAAAGCTTTATAATTCGTTACAGATTCTCTAACAGTACCCAAATTTTCTTGTATAGAACTAGAATATTAATACGCCGAATAGCTGTGCCGATTCAAAAGCTCACGAAGTACACAATAGAGTTGTGAGTGTGAAGAGAGACAGCTCACCGGCAGCCGCTCTTCGTATATCTCGTGCAGGCTCTGCAGCACGCGGTCGGCGGCGGCGGCCGGGTCGGGCGCGCGCCCCACCAGCGCCGTGAGCGCGGAGGCGGCGGCCAGCTGGATGTCGTCAGCCGGGTGCTGCACCTGCTGCAGCAGCAGCTCCTGCAGCTCCTCGGGCGCGCCCTCCACCCACTCGCCCGCGCGCGGCAGCTCCGCCCACAACTCCTGCGCCAGCGACCTGCACGATGGACATGGACGGTACTATCTAAACAACCAGGTCAGCCAACAAGCGTACGGCTCACCTGATGGTAAACGATTATTTACTACTGTTTATAAACGGACGCCTGCAATACCAGAAGCATCTTAAGCGCGTTGTCGACCCTACTAATCACCCTCAAAAACTTTATGGTACGTTCATTAATCACATGACGTTTTTTAGTAATTTTTTTACAACCTCCACTCCTTCAGTGTGGTAAGGTTTTAGACTCCTTTAATACCCCAAAACTCAATTGTATTTTTTTCTATGTAAAGTTTATTGAAATTTTCAAAATAATATCTATATAAGACCAATGAGTTATATTCTTGTTAAAGCATAACACAATTTTGATTCATCTAAAACAAAGATTTATTTATTAAAAACAGATAGGTTTTACATAACAATTATCACAATCAAAAAATAATTAGGTAGGTACTAACCTAAAACAAAGAATCGACAATTAGATGTTCATGCTTTACTATTGTTATTATAAAAACTTAAATAGTTCTTTGAACTTTGAATTGAAGCAAATTCACAAACAACGTTTTTAAAGACATTATAAAGAAAACATTTGTAATCTAATCAATTGTAACTATTCGATTTGGACAAAAGAAAAAAAAATACGCTTTTACATTCTCCCCACTGGTGACTCCCTCTTGTAACTTAACTGACAGGTACATACTCAAATGTCAACCTATATTTACTTTTTTATCAAACCTGATAAACCGATAAGCATCGTGACACAAGTTTCCAGACACACACATCAGGGTTGTCGACTAGGAGGGTAGTTATCGATTGTTTTGGTTTTGGTCAACAAATGGCGCGCGGTACCTGTTGTCCTCGCGCACGTCGAAGGTGGCGACGTAGAGGCGCACGGCGAGCGCCAGCGCGTGCTGCGGGTCCTCCAGGAAGGGCGGCAGGCGCGCCGCCACCAGCCGCAGCGCGCGCAGCGCCGCGTCGCGCACCACCTGCCCGGTCACGGAAGTGTGCGTTACGGACGGTTAGAGAACTTCTCAACGAGACGATACGAAGTCGCGAGAACGAATATTACGGCGATGAGAAAAATACGTTTACATTC
Source organism: Melitaea cinxia (assembly GCF_905220565.1). NCBI lineage: Eukaryota > Metazoa > Arthropoda > Insecta > Lepidoptera > Nymphalidae > Melitaea > Melitaea cinxia. The sequence goes on along the minus strand of NC_059398.1, from coordinate 18,228,691 downwards.
GTCAGTCTGCAGAAAGACTAATAATAATTAATTCTTTAGTATTATCCACATCCCAATTGTTTACAAAAGTGGATATATATATCTATACGTCACCCCGTTGTCACGCCATTTTCGGCACAAAGAGGTTTGGCTGAAGTGTTAATGTGATGACAATGATATGCTCTACGACATTTTTTAAATTTTGCTAATATTACGTAACGTAAAGTAAAACGTAATTAAGACTAGGATTTGGAGTTAGCTGAACCGATTTCAAAATATACATACATAACGTTTTCTCTACAGAATTTAGAGAAATAACATCCACCGAGAAATGTTCTATATAAATGTGCACAAACCGGCAACGGGCTCTGCAAGCCGTCCAGCAGGCACAGCACGTCATCGTAGAACATCGGAGCCCGCGCGGCGCAGCTGGCCGTCTCCAGCAGCGCCACCGTGCAGGCCGCCATCACGCGCCCCCCGCAGGTGCCTACCGACCAATTCAACTACTGTTCGTAATCGAGGTCCTCGTATTGGGGTTGTGTCTCTTATGATTATCTCTGACAGGATTGTATGTTGTTCCATGTGGCAAATAAGCACACGACCGACCTGATGATAAGCAGTTACCATTAGACGCTTCCAACACCAGAAGCATCGTAAAAGCCCCAGGAGCTCTCGCCACTTTACTCACCACAGAAACACAACCACTTGAATATTATTTAGCTTCGATCTTCTGTAAGGTCAAGATACTTTTTTTTTTTTTTTTTTATGTCACTAGGTCGGCAAACAAGCGTACGGCTCACCTGATGGTAAGCGATTACCGTAGCTTATAGACACCTGCAACACCAGAAGCATCGCAAGCGCGTTGCCGACCCAATACCCAATCCCCCCCAGGAGCTCTGGTCACCTTACTCACCAACAGGAACACAATACTGCTTGAAAACAGTATTATTTTGCTGTGATCTTCTGTAAGGTCGAGGTACTACCCCAGTCGGGCTGCTCCATATTTGAGCAGGAAATTCCTGCTGTGCCCTACCTCAGTTACTTCCTCAGTCCGGCCGCTCCAGATTTTGAGCAGGATATTTGTTTCTGTGCTCTATCTAGTTGGAAGAAAATATCAGTAATCTGTCGCGGTGCACTCACCGACGAGGTCGATGAGCAGGCGGAACATCTGGTCGATGGGGAAGAGCTGCGGGTGCAGCGGGTCGTGCAGCGGGCCGGAGCAGTCGCCGCGCAGGGCTGCGTGCTGCGACACGACCGCCAGCGCGCGCGCCGTCGTCGCCTCGTCCAGCCGCGTGCTGCTGCGGGTCAGCCCTGGCACGAGGACCACACTGTTACACTACTTGCTGGTGATCTGCTGCTGTAGGCTCGTGAGATCGATCTTTATGTCTAATATAAAAGACAACTAGTGCACTGTTTAAGTTTTTTTTATCTCGCATTATTTGTTGCTGCTGCTAGTCCAACCCCAACACATAGATGGCAGGATTATATATTAATACTAATAATGTGTATTTAGTGACTCTCTATTTCATGCAAGATATTACCAATTTTATATTAAAACATAGTTTTTTTAAAGAATTACTGCAGAGTTTTTTAACCGACTTCAAAAAGGAGGAGGTTACTCAATTCAACCGTATATATATTACTTGTCGATGTAATTGAAGTCGGTTTTTTTCACCACCACAACACATTTATAGCCGAGTCATCTCTGCAGAATCTACATTCCAAATCAGTGGTAGCTTCGCTTTTAACTTAAGATAATTTATAAGACAAATATAAAATAGTGGTCTTGAAGCTTGTTTGAATAAAGTAATTTTTGATTTAGATTTTGACATCTCATTCCACTATCCTGTTTGTATCTCATTCAATTTCCTGGGCTAGCGGTGGAGGTTCCACAGGATCGATCTTAATTTGTGATATGACAAAATGCCTCATGCAATGTTTAAGTTTTTAAGTTTAGTAGTAGAAATCTATAATCGAACACTTTGACACACCTTGCTTGAACAGAGGGAACACATAGCAGAACCCGGCAGCGGTTAAGTGTTCAGTCGTGGAGGGCTGGTCAATGCTGAAGGAGTGTTCATCGTCTTCGTCGTCCTGGCTCGTCGTGATAGTGGTAGTGGTAGGGACGGTGGCCGCGTACACCATGTTGATGGTGCGCAGCGTGGCGCGCGACAGGTCCTCTTGCTCCCAGCTGCGGTCCAGGTCGCACTGCGGCTTGTGGAGCCTAAACGAGTCAACAAGGTCATTGATGGCTTATATTTAAAGTATTAAAGTTTATTCATCAAATCAAATTATATGTCATAAGATATGAAATAATACATGAGTAAAGTCGTGTGAAACAACTGAAGAGTGACAGTGACGTTTTACAGCGCTTTTATATGTTTATATAAATAGAATGGTATACCAGCATATACTATACCGATTCAAATGGCACACATCACTTTGTCTTGACTTTGTCAGCCTGGGCAGCAGCGCGGTGCGCAGGCGGTGGTAGGCGGGCGCCGGGCGTAGTAGATGGTGGTGGTGGTGGTACACACCTGAGCGTGACGCGCGCCACGTGGTCGGCCAGCCGCGGGTGCCTGGGCAGCAGCGCGGTGCGCAGGCGGTGGTAGGCGGGCGCCGGGCGCGGTAGGTGGTGGTGGTGGTACACACCTGAGCGTGACGCGCGCCACGTGGTCGGCCAGCCGCGGGTGCCTGGGCAGCAGCGCGGTGCGCAGGCGGTGGTAGGCGGGCGCCGGGCGCGGTAGGTGGTGGTGGTGGTACACACCTGAGCGTGACGCGCGCCACGTGGTCGGCCAGCCGCGGGTGCCTGGGCAGCAGCGCGATGCGCAGGCGGTGGTAGGCGGGCGCCGGGCGCGGTAGGTGGTGGTGGTGGTACACACCTGAGCGTGACGCGCGCCACGTGGTCGGCCAGCCGCGGGTGCCTGGGCAGCAGCGCGGTGCGCAGGCGGTGGTAGGCGGGCGCCGGGCGCGGTAGGTGGTGGTGGTGGTGGTACACACCTGAGCGTGACGCGCGCCACGTGGTCGGCCAGCCGCGGGTGCCTGGGCAGCAGCGCGGTGCGCAGGCGGTGGTAGGCGGGCGCCGGGCGCGGTAGGTGGTGGTGGTGGTACACACCTGAGCGTGACGCGCGCCACGTGGTCGGCCAGCCGCGGGTGCCTGGGCAGCAGCGCGGTGCGCAGGCGGTGGTAGGCGGGCGCCGGGCGCGGTAGGTGGTGGTGGTGGTACACACCTGAGCGTGACGCGCGCCACGTGGTCGGCCAGCCGCGGGTGCCTGGGCAGCAGCGCGGTGCGCAGGCGGTGGTAGGCGGGCGCCGGGCGCGGTAGGTGGTGGTGGTGGTACACACCTGAGCGTGACGCGCGCCACGTGGTCGGCCAGCCGCGGGTGCCTGGGCAGCAGCGCGGTGCGCAGGCGGTGGTAGGCGGGCGCCGGGAGCGGTAGGTGGTGGTGGTGGTGGTACACACCTGAGCGTGACGCGCGCCACGTGGTCGGCCAGCCGCGGGTGCCTGGGCAGCAGCGCGGTGCGCAGGCGGTGGTAGGCGGGCGCCGGGCGCGGTAGGTGGTGGTGGTGGTACACACCTGAGCGTGACGCGCGCCACGTGGTCGGCCAGCCGCGGGTGCCTGGGCAGCAGCGCGGTGCGCAGGCGGTGGTAGGCGGGCGCCGGGCGCGGTAGGTGGTGGTGGTGGTACACACCTGAGCGTGACGCGCGCCACGTGGTCGGCCAGCCGCGGGTGCCTGGGCAGCAGCGCGGTGCGCAGGCGGTGGTAGGCGGGCGCCGGGCGCGGTAGGTGGTGGTGGTGGTACACACCTGAGCGTGACGCGCGCCACGTGGTCGGCCAGCCGCGGGTGCCTGGGCAGCAGCGCGGTGCGCAGGCGGTGGTAGGCGGGCGCCGGGCGCGGTAGGTGGTGGTGGTGGTACACACCTGAGCGTGACGCGCGCCACGTGGTCGGCCAGCCGCGGGTGCCTGGGCAGCAGCGCGGTGCGCAGGCGGTGGTAGGCGGGCGCCGGGCGCGGTAGGTGGTGGTGGTGGTACACACTTGAGCGTGACGCGCGCCACGTGGTCGGCCAGCCGCGGGTGCCTGGGCAGCAGCGCGGTGCGCAGGCGGTGGTAGGCGGGCGCCGGGAGCGGTAGGTGGTGGTGGTGGTGGTACACACCTGAGCGTGACGCGCGCCACGTGGTCGGCCAGCCGCGGGTGCCTGGGCAGCAGCGCGGTGCGCAGGCGGTGGTAGGCGGGCGCCGGGCGCGGTAGGTGGTGGTGGTGGTACACACCTGAGCGTGACGCGCGCCACGTGGTCGGCCAGCCGCGGGTGCCTGGGCAGCAGCGCGGTGCGCAGGCGGTGGTAGGCGGGCGCCGGGCGCGGTAGGTGGTGGTGGTGGTACACACCTGAGCGTGACGCGCGCCACGTGGTCGGCCAGCCGCGGGTGCCTGGGCAGCAGCGCGGTGCGCAGGCGGTGGTAGGCGGGCGCCGGGCGCGGTAGGTGGTGGTGGTGGTACACACCTGAGCGTGACGCGCGCCACGTGGTCGGCCAGCCGCGGGTGCCTGGGCAGCAGCGCGGTGCGCAGGCGGTGGTAGGCGGGCGCCGGGAGCGGTAGGTGGTGGTGGTGGTGGTACACACCTGAGCGTGACGCGCGCCACGTGGTCGGCCAGCCGCGGGTGCCTGGGCAGCAGCGCGGTGCGCAGGCGGTGGTAGGCGGGCGCCGGGCGCGGTAGGTGGTGGTGGTGGTACACACCTGAGCGTGACGCGCGCCACGTGGTCGGCCAGCCGCGGGTGCCTGGGCAGCAGCGCGGTGCGCAGGCGGTGGTAGGCGGGCGCCGGGCGCGGTAGGTGGTGGTGGTGGTACACACCTGAGCGTGACGCGCGCCACGTGGTCGGCCAGCCGCGGGTGCCTGGGCAGCAGCGCGGTGCGCAGGCGGTGGTAGGCGGGCGCCGGGCGCGGTAGGTGGTGGTGGTGGTACACACCTGAGCGTGACGCGCGCCACGTGGTCGGCCAGCCGCGGGTGCCTGGGCAGCAGCGCGGTGCGCAGGCGGTGGTAGGCGGGCGCCGGGCGCGGTAGGTGGTGGTGGTGGTACACACCTGAGCGTGACGCGCGCCACGTGGTCGGCCAGCCGCGGGTGCCTGGGCAGCAGCGCGGTGCGCAGGCGGTGGTAGGCGGGCGCCGGGCGCGGTAGGTGGTGGTGGTGGTACACACCTGAGCGTGACGCGCGCCACGTGGTCGGCCAGCCGCGGGTGCCTGGGCAGCAGCGCGGTGCGCAGGCGGTGGTAGGCGGGCGCCGGGCGCGGTAGGTGGTGGTGGTGGTACACACCTGAGCGTGACGCGCGCCACGTGGTCGGCCAGCCGCGGGTGCCTGGGCAGCAGCGCGGTGCGCAGGCGGTGGTAGGCGGGCGCCGGGCGCGGTAGGTGGTGGTGGTGGTACACACCTGAGCGTGACGCGCGCCACGTGGTCGGCCAGCCGCGGGTGCCTGGGCAGCAGCGCGGTGCGCAGGCGGTGGTAGGCGGGCGCCGGGAGCGGTAGGTGGTGGTGGTGGTGGTACACACCTGAGCGTGACGCGCGCCACGTGGTCGGCCAGCCGCGGGTGCCTGGGCAGCAGCGCGGTGCGCAGGCGGTGGTAGGCGGGCGCCGGGCGCGGTAGGTGGTGGTGGTGGTACACACCTGAGCGTGACGCGCGCCACGTGGTCGGCCAGCCGCGGGTGCCTGGGCAGCAGCGCGGTGCGCAGGCGGTGGTAGGCGGGCGCCGGGCGCGGTAGGTGGTGGTGGTGGTACACACCTGAGCGTGACGCGCGCCACGTGGTCGGCCAGCCGCGGGTGCCTGGGCAGCAGCGCGGTGCGCAGGCGGTGGTAGGCGGGCGCCGGGCGCGGTAGGTGGTGGTGGTGGTACACACCTGAGCGTGACGCGCGCCACGTGGTCGGCCAGCCGCGGGTGCCTGGGCAGCAGCGCGGTGCGCAGGCGGTGGTAGGCGGGCGCCGGGCGCGGTAGGTGGTGGTGGTGGTACACACCTGAGCGTGACGCGCGCCACGTGGTCGGCCAGCCGCGGGTGCCTGGGCAGCAGCGCGGTGCGCAGGCGGTGGTAGGCGGGCGCCGGGCGCGGTAGGTGGTGGTGGTGGTACACACCTGAGCGTGACGCGCGCCACGTGGTCGGCCAGCCGCGGGTGCCTGGGCAGCAGCGCGGTGCGCAGGCGGTGGTAGGCGGGCGCCGGGCGCGGTAGGTGGTGGTGGTGGTACACACCTGAGCGTGACGCGCGCCACGTGGTCGGCCAGCCGCGGGTGCCTGGGCAGCAGCGCGGTGCGCAGGCGGTGGTAGGCGGGCGCCGGGAGCGGTAGGTGGTGGTGGTGGTGGTACACACCTGAGCGTGACGCGCGCCACGTGGTCGGCCAGCCGCGGGTGCCTGGGCAGCAGCGCGGTGCGCAGGCGGTGGTAGGCGGGCGCCGGGCGCGGTAGGTGGTGGTGGTGGTACACACCTGAGCGTGACGCGCGCCACGTGGTCGGCCAGCCGCGGGTGCCTGGGCAGCAGCGCGGTGCGCAGGCGGTGGTAGGCGGGCGCCGGGCGCGGTAGGTGGTGGTGGTGGTACACACCTGAGCGTGACGCGCGCCACGTGGTCGGCCAGCCGCGGGTGCCTGGGCAGCAGCGCGGTGCGCAGGCGGTGGTAGGCGGGCGCCGGGAGCGGTAGGTGGTGGTGGTGGTGGTACACACCTGAGCGTGACGCGCGCCACGTGGTCGGCCAGCCGCGGGTGCCTGGGCAGCAGCGCGGTGCGCAGGCGGTGGTAGGCGGGCGCCGGGCGCGGTAGGTGGTGGTGGTGGTACACACCTGAGCGTGACGCGCGCCACGTGGTCGGCCAGCCGCGGGTGCCTGGGCAGCAGCGCGGTGCGCAGGCGGTGGTAGGCGGGCGCCGGGCGCGGTAGGTGGTGGTGGTGGTACACACCTGAGCGTGACGCGCGCCACGTGGTCGGCCAGCCGCGGGTGCCTGGGCAGCAGCGCGGTGCGCAGGCGGTGGTAGGCGGGCGCCGGGCGCGGTAGGTGGTGGTGGTGGTACACACCTGAGCGTGACGCGCGCCACGTGGTCGGCCAGCCGCGGGTGCCTGGGCAGCAGCGCGGTGCGCAGGCGGTGGTAGGCGGGCGCCGGGCGCGGTAGGTGGTGGTGGTGGTACACACCTGAGCGTGACGCGCGCCACGTGGTCGGCCAGCCGCGGGTGCCTGGGCAGCAGCGCGGTGCGCAGGCGGTGGTAGGCGGGCGCCGGGCGCGGTAGGTGGTGGTGGTGGTACACACCTGAGCGTGACGCGCGCCACGTGGTCGGCCAGCCGCGGGTGCCTGGGCAGCAGCGCGGTGCGCAGGCGGTGGTAGGCGGGCGCCGGGCGCGGTAGGTGGTGGTGGTGGTACACACCTGAGCGTGACGCGCGCCACGTGGTCGGCCAGCCGCGGGTGCCTGGGCAGCAGCGCGGTGCGCAGGCGGTGGTAGGCGGGCGCCGGGCGCGGTAGGTGGTGGTGGTGGTACACACCTGAGCGTGACGCGCGCCACGTGGTCGGCCAGCCGCGGGTGCCTGGGCAGCAGCGCGGTGCGCAGGCGGTGGTAGGCGGGCGCCGGGCGCGGTAGGTGGTGGTGGTGGTACACACCTGAGCGTGACGCGCGCCACGTGGTCGGCCAGCCGCGGGTGCCTGGGCAGCAGCGCGGTGCGCAGGCGGTGGTAGGCGGGCGCCAGGCGCGGCGCCGCCAGCGGGGAGCCCAGCGCGCCCAGCATGGCCCGCAGCACGCGCCGCGCCTGCACGCCCAGCGCCGCCGCAGACCCCGCGCCGACCGCCTCCACTAGCGCCACCGCCTTCTCCACGCAAGCGTTCAACTGCACGCGACGGCAAATCAAAACGTTAATCAAATAAAAACAACAGGAAGACTAGGCCAAATGGATTAGTGAACTGTCGAGTATCATGTAAACTATTATTTAAAATGTCTCCAATATAGATGTTCCATTAAAATCGAAGGTCACGAATTCAATATTGATTTTTGTCAATATCGGAGTAAGTAACTGGTTTTGATCTGTGTTAGTGTCCCGGTTACTGTCATAAACACCTGATAACAATCGTTATTCGTATGATTAGTAGGGATATCTACTAAGTCTAAGTAAAGCCGTGTGGAGAACTAAATTTTGACTCTCATATCTCTACTCCCTTATAACAACATCTACGTTTACAAGTTCCATCTGTTCAATTCAATTACTCACAGCAGTGAGTCGTTCTCGAATGGCATTCTCCTTAGCAAGTTGATTCTTTATGGCCTCCTTTTGCTTCGCTGTCAACTGAACCTGCAAGCAGATTGAGTGTTACAGGGTATAACAACATAAAGTCCAGCTGTAGAGGTACAGTGCGCTAGACACGGACCTCCTTGATCTTTCCCTCTTGGCGCCGCTTCTCTTCAAGCTCGCGGCGCAGCTGTAGCTCTTCCAGCTGTTCCTTGTAGCTGTACGCCTTGCTTTCACGCTTGAGGTTCATTTCTCTGCTGTCCTCGTTTCTGAATAATAAAATTTCATTATTTATTTTTGTATTACCTAGTTGTCTTAACCATAGACAATAAAAACAAAATATGTGTGGGTAGCACTGGAAATTAATTTACAAAGATATTGCTTTCAAATATCCAATATCAGATATAAAGATCCTAAAAGATGCTATAATGAAAATTGACCTAGAGGTACAATTAAGCTCGATTTAGGTACGCCGTAAGAAGATAACAGAGCGGTCAGTAACGTACCCCGGCACGACGCTCTTGTCGTAGAGCAGGCCAGGCGGCGTCAGGTACACGAAGTAGTCGTCCCGAGTAACGGCCAGCAGGTCGTTCCGTTGCAGCGTGTCCAGCACCACCCGTAGCGCCGCACCACCCAGTACTTCAGGACTACAGGACGATAGTGTTGCCAACACACCGCGCATTGTCTATGAACACCAAACATGAGCCGTGAATACTAGTTGAGATGCACCTCCCACCCTCTCCACCACAATGTTTGTCTCAAATGTTCAATGCAAGCATTTTTGGAACATCATAGTAACCCTTAAATTTGAACGTTTTGATTATAAACTAGGATTTGGTCACAATATCAGAATGTTAGAAAAAAGTGATTTAATTAGTCATCTGTAACTCAATTTTGGAATTGTCTGATTGAGTCAAAAATTTTGATCAGGACTACACAGCAGTACCTCTGTGGGAGTGAAGTTGGTGATGTAGACGCTCTTGAGGCGCGTGGAGTGAGTAGCGACGAGACGTGATGGGTCGAGACCCAAATAGGCCAACAGGCGTAGCCAGGCGCGGGGGGCGACACCTGTTACCAACGGCTGGTGGCAACTTGGCAGTGCCTCAAGCGCCAACTTTTCTAGCTCATCTTGTCTGTACTCTGCACGAATTGAAAATAATGATAAAGATAATAAATAATTTTTGATCTACATAATTATGTCTATGCAACTGGCAATCACAATATACTGTCAAATTCAACTAACTCTAAGAGTAAGCTCTTAGAGTCAGTCAATGAGCCTCTGAGAGAGAAGTTTTAAACAGGCCATCAGATGCTTCATGTAGTGACTCGACTTAACATGCAAATTACTTTTTGAAAACTTATGACACGAAGCATTCTAAAACATCCTAACCTTTATAAGAGCACAGCACGTGTACACAGTCCAGTATCATCTTTCCTGTTACATCGGGCTTCTCTTCCGGCGGCGTCTTCTCCTTAACGGCAAATATTTTTCCTTCGTCTAGTACTTCATTCAATTTCGAAACTAAATTCTTTGCCAAGGAAGCTTTATCTGGATTGGCGAGCAGCGCTTTAGCCTCTTGTAAAGCGACCGAGCGAACCGTCTTCGTCGGGGACAAAAGGACCATTATGAAAGCCCTCATCACCGGCGAAGTTTCATCACTGGCAACACTGTCGTACTTTTCCAATACAGTTCTGCATAGTAACACCACCTGTATTAGGACTATAAAGGGGTAAATGTTATAGAGCTACCTTAGAGCAAACGAATAACGGAAATCATAAAAATAAAATATCGAAATCTCGTTATGAACACCAATAAAAATAAAAAATTAAAATTAAAAAAAAAGTTTGTAACAAAGCGTAGCACATTGATTTAAATAAAAAGTTACTTACTGGACGACAGAGTTAAAATAATCGCTGTCGGCTCGCTACTTACTCGAAGCGAGGCGATACTAGCATTAAGATTCATGTAATGATATAAATGAATTTATCTGAGCAAGGGCGGTAGGGTTGGGCGGTACCATCGTCAGTGGCGGCGGCGAGGATGCGCTCGTGGAGCAGCACGTGCTTCTGTGGATGCGTGAGCGCCGCCCACACTGCGCCCTGCGCCGGCAGCTCGCCGTCCACGTCCAGCTGCGCCAGCGCCGCCATCGCGCTGATGCCCTCGCTCACCACCAGGTTCTGCGACCAAATTATATTTTGTACTTTTATTGTTACAAAAAAACAAACCTAATGTGGGGTTAATAGCGTACTCTGTAGTAGTTTCAGCACGGTAATATCCCACTGCTGGGGATAAGCCTCTTTCTCTATGTAGGAGAAGGATCAGAACTTAATCCACCACGCTGCTCCAATGCGGGTTGGCGGATATATTCCTACTATGAGTACCGATCACAATCAGGTGTATATGATAACAATGGGGACCGACAGCTTAACGTGCTTTCCGAGACACAGTGGGGAGACTCAGGACCAACAAGCAGACCGGAAATAAATAGTTGTATAAACACAAATATCCACTCCGAGCGGGAATCTGAACCGCGCCCGACGGTGACACGGCACACAGAGACAGAGTTTGGAGCAATTGACTAAGCGATAAGTATTGAACGTAGTGTTGGCTCGCCGCCTACCTGCAGCGGCTGCTGCGCGGCGCGCTCGACGGCGGCCAGCAGCGCGGGCCGCAGCACGTCCGCGTGCACCGGCCCGCGCCGCAGCACCCGCGACACTAGCGACGTGTAGGCGATGCGCACCACCTGCGTCGTACTCTTCGCCGACAACCCCTTCTGCACACGCCAGAATACTCTACGTTAGTATATTGATGTGCTAAATTATGTTCAATGCCAAAGTTTGCCTTGCCTTGGATTAAGAATCCGAGTTTATGACGTGCAGAAGTATAGTTTTATACTATTTATTTTAAGGTAGTATTGACGTGAACGTGGAATACCATGTATATCTGCAAGATCTTCTCGGGCAGCAGGGTGTTGAGGCTGATGGTCCAGAGGTAGAGGACGTCGAGCGCGACGCAGAGTGTGCGCTCGTGCGACTCGCTGTCGAGCACGCGCGCGATCTGCACGGCGACGTCGTCGAACAGCTTGCGGCGCTCCTCGGGGATCACGGCCAACTGGTGCAGTGTGCCCACACCCTACAAACGACACGTATGTACGGTATTAGACTACGTTTTTTTTAATAAAGTTGTTCGCCTACTAATCAAAATGTATTTTTATTTAACAAAATGGTCCTTCGAGCCGGATAACCTTTAGCAATCAAAATTACTTCTTTATATAAGTTTTCAAAAAATATACGTATAAATATTTCGTATCCTCACATTAAGTACGGCGATCTTGTCCTCGCTGGAGCTGAGCTTGCCGTTGGCCCCGTTGTAGTGCGCGAAGGCGTGCGCCAGCAGCGCTTTAGCGGCGGCCGGCGCGGCGATGCAGCCGGCGAGTGCTCGCAGTGCGCCCTCCGCACCGCTGCGCACCCACGCGTCACGCGAATGCAGGTTCACTGTGGATAAAAGCTTGTTACTACACTATGCATTTATTGAAGTAAAACTTCTTTACGCACGCTTGACTTGAGGAGTAAGCTGGTGAATACGCGACGAGAGCGTTACGAAAAGTGTTATCGGGCGAAGCGAACGGAAGTTGAGAGGGAGATATAAATTAGATGGAGCTAAAGAAGTTTTACATCAGTCGTGCGGTCTAAAGGACACTCGTTTTTTAAAAAATAACTAGCTTCATTTCATTTGCACAGGTGTTGACTAACTTTTCAAATATCGCTGGAAGAAAATTTAACTTTAAAGTGTTTTTACGATCTAGTAAACTACTACTCGTCACTTCAGTAGTGAAAACAATAATTGACTGTGAAAATAATGATGTACTTACCAATCAAACTCTTGCCGATGTCAACGGCTACCCCATCAACAAAAACATCTAGATTAGCAATCACCACCCCCACAGCTTCCACTATGGTTTCTGGGCTCCTGAGCATGGCCTTTTGCAAAGCAGGTAGCAGTACTTCCTGGACGTCTAGAGCTTGCATTAAATGCAGCAAGTCATAGGAACCTTGGATGAAATTGGCGTTGGGCCGAGCCTTAACGCTTATGAGGCTTTTAATAAAACTATCCAGCATCTTTGCCTAAAATTTTTTTTAATATTATTGTTTTAAAGTGTACAGATTTCAGATTCTACTTTTTAAAAGTCTATTAAGCTACTTATCGTTATGATAATGTATTAAGCAAACAATTTATGTTTGGTATTAACTTAAATGTGTCAGCTGATAGTCTGAAGAGATTCTAAACAAAAAAGGATGTGTTAATTTTTTTTATAATAATATTTATAATAATATATTTTTTTTATAATAATTTACCTTGTGACTAGAGATAAGTGTCTTATCATTGATCTCCTTAGCGTGACGACAAAATGCTGAAAATGTGACACACAAATATGGGCCGGAGTCGGGTGCTTGTGACAGCAGAACATTTAACCATTTTTGACTTTTTTCATTTCCCATCGCCTTCCAGATATTGTGCAACTGTAAAAAACATTTTCAATAAAATTGAGTTCGAATTCAAACAAAAAAACCAACTTCAATTTATACCACTTTAGCAATTAAACAATAACTGGTGGTCGCCCAATGGTCGAAATTCGACCACAATTAATTTAAATTATAAGTTTGAACATTATCAAGGTTCTGTTGTCAAAGACTATACTTCTATAATAAAAAACAAAAGAGTAAATATGCGTGTGTGTCAAATAAATGTTTTTTTTTTTTTAATATATAGACTAGCGCTTGACTGCAATCTCACCTGATGGTAAGTGAAGATGCAACCTGAGATGGTGCGCGCTTGCCTAGAAGATCGGTATCTACCTATTCACCCTTGATTTGAAGATACCTTTTTTTTTGTTATCGCAGGGGAACCCATTTACGGGTGATATCCAGGATGCCCGGGTAGGCATTGCTAAACCATATGTCGGCTTCAGCACTTGGGGGTGCATTACCGACCAAAACCCCGGCGGGAGCCTTCAGCCGGTTTAATTAGAGAGTCCTGGATCTTGATTTGAAGATACCTAAGTTATTGTTAGTTGGAAAAACGGAAGCCGGAAGGGCATTCCGAATTGGTAATGGTAGTATGTGTAATATTTTTTTATTGATTCTATATTTTTTATGCATAATTTTAAAAAATATTAGCATTCTGCACTCATGTCTATATAAACTATAAGTGTGCGAAATTTCATACTCCTCCGTCCGCGCGATTTTCGTAAAAAGGGGTACAAAGTTTTTGCTTCACGTATATAGATTAGGCTATTAATAATTAAATCTCTTGTAGCACCAAATTACTTCTGTTTAGCCTTGTCAAAGTTGTCGATCATGCGCGGTAGAGTCTTTCTAGATCGTTCCTTTATAATTACAAAATAAATATCAGTATAAAAAACACTGAAAGAGCTAATGTCAAAGCCGCCGTATACTACGGGTATCGTGCGGATATGCTTGTTTAATAAATGTATATATTAGAATATTTTATAAATTAAATACTAATAGTTAACATATGGATATGTAATACAAATAAATATAATATACATAAGTAAATAATAAACGCTAGGTAGCCACCTATTAATAAAATGAGAACATCAACATAGTCAAAGTCAAGTAATTTATACGCATTATTGATATATCGCTTTTTTGTGTTACAGGTAACAGCCGACTGTTATAACTATATTTTTTTTTATAAATATACATAGAAATAATATATATATATATATATATATACAAATATTACACCCTGACTCAGGCGGGAATCGAACCCGCAACCCGCGGCACAGAACTGCGCGAACGGGCTAGTCATTATTATTTGAGTTATAGTCATATAACCTAAAACTAAGGTAGGGGTCGTCAGGAAATATCCTGTCCGGCTGGGGTAGTAAACTCAACCTTACAGAGGATCAAAGCTAAATAATACTGCTTTAGGTAGGGTTGAGTTCCTGTGGTAAGGTGACCACTGATCCTGGAGGGGAATGGGTGTAGGGTCGGCAACGTGTTTGCGATGCTTCTGGTGTTTCAGGCATCTACAAGTCATTATATCTGCTTACCACCATGTAAGCCATATGCTTGTTTGCCAACCTAGTTGTATAAACAAATACTACTAGCCATAGTTGATTTGAATCAAATTTAAACGGAAACACATAACAAGCACCAGCTTTTGGTTAAAAAACGAATCATCATCAAAATCAGTCCACCCACGAAAAAGTTATGAGGTAAAACTCATTAAAAAAAAAAAAAAACAATCAAATTGAAAACCTCGTCCTTTTTCGAAGTTGGTTGAAGAAAGCTCTTTTACATAACAATTTTAAACTATTTCAGTTAATAGAGGTTAAGGCCTCATCAATGGACATGTCATATTTTTCAGATGGAGAAAAAAAGACATATAGACACAAAAGGAAACTAAAGAACACATCTAAAATCTGTCACTCTACCACAAAGTACTAGAACGTAGTAGTAGCTTTTTTTTTTTTTTAAAAATTAAAAACTAATATTTTAAAAACTATAGTCTAAATTGTTAATTCACGATTTAAAAAAAAGAAGAGTTACAAAAAGAAGCTAACATGTTCGCATTGTCTTCTTAATCAACATTGCTTATTTGTAGAAAATCACATCTTTAAAGTGTGCAATTATCCCTAATCCCTAATTTTATATATAAGATAATATTGTAAATGTGGATGTAAGTTTGTTGTTATGCTTTTACGCGAAAACTACTTAGTCAATCATCATGAAACTTTGTATACATATTTTTGGAGATATTAGAAGTGTTATAGGATACTTTTTATTAAAAAAAATTCAATGCAAGCGAAGCCGCGGGTAAAAGCTAGTTAAATAAAAATAATCATGTCCATTAACATACATACCAATTTAAAAAAAATAATTATATCAAAACAGATGATTGCAGATAGACAAAAGACTGAATTAAAGTTAATTATCACTTACCATAGAATATCCTTTTTCATTCTTTTTCTTGTCACCAAAGGCAGTGACCGCGGTCAACAGGTAGGCCTGTGTGAGCACAAGCGTCTTATAGTCCAGGGCATCTTCAGGTGCCTTGAGGGAGCCCTCCACTAAAATTGTTGTCCAACGTAGTGCATATAGGCCAGTTTGACTGGTGCTTTTGCTAAAACGGAAACATAGTTCATATTAAACAAAAATTTCATTGACAATCTGATTCCTTTTAAATTTTAATAATGAATGAGATCTTGGAAGGATTTTAAAAAAAGTAGATATAAAATAGCAAAACCTTTATTAATAATAATAATAAACTTTTTACACTCAACGGATCCCCCAGTAGGATTTTCTCCTGTGTCGGGGGTCCGGAAACACACAATACACAAACACAACGCCCAGACCACGACTAACATCTATATAGTCGATAAATATGTCTGTTGTGAGCGGGAATCGAACCCGCGACCGCCTGCGCAACAGCCAGTGCTATTACCGCTGCGCTAACGCGTCGTCAACTTAATATATTTAATAAATATTTATCTCAAAAAAAAAATAAGTCCGTCTTTTATGACTTCCTCATAATGTCCATAACATTGATTGTTTGAGGTCATCTATAACACAAAATATAGTTTGTAATGTCCGAAACCGATTTACGCCAACGGTCGCAGTTTCGGCCGAAATTGAAACTTCCTTACAAGGATCGTGTTTTGAGCGTATAATTTGTGTTTGCTGGCAAACGAAAAAAAACTCGACTTCAATCACATCGACAAGTAATACAACGTAGGTACGAAAAAATAGTCAAGTAAATACGCATTATCAAAGATTACTCCAAAAGTTGTAAATCAGATCTCGATGAAATTTAAATGTGTCCACATGATAAACATCGGCTTTCGATTAAATTAAAAATCATCAAAATCGGTACACCCAGTAAAAGGTTATGCGAATTTTCGAGGGTTTCCCTCGATTTCCCTGGGATCCCATCATCAGATACTGGTTTCCTTATCATGGTACCATACTTCGGATATTTTCTCTCCAACAAAAAAAGAATCATCAAAAACGGTTCATAAACGACGAAGTTATCTCCGATTATACGGTACGGTCGGTTTAACCTCCTCCTTTTTTTAAGTCGGTTAAAAATAAAGGAAAACGTTATTAAAATCAGTCTGTCTTTATTTTTTTTTAATCTTTAAATTACAAAGTTACATTTTATTTATATTTTTGCTTATTGATGAATCAAAGCAACCCCTCATTTTAGAAAAAAAAATTTAATTGCGCCTTAAAATTAGGATAGGTGAGGTGTATTATTTCAGTAGGTAGATTCTTTTTTGAAATATTTTTTTTTTAAATAATAAACGATATTACTTATTTAAGTTGTTACCTTATTTATATCAGAATAGGTACAACTACTAACAAACAACAACCAACAAATAATTGTGTTTGCGCGCAAACGAAAAAAAAAACCGACTTCAATTACATCGACAAGTAATACAACGCAGATCGACGAAAAAATAGTCAAGCAAGTACGCGTTATCAAAGATTACTCAAAAAGTAGTTATCAGATATCGATAAAATTTATATGTGACCACATGATAAACATCAGCTTTCGATTAAATTAAAAATTATCAAAATCGGTACACCCAGTAAAAGTTATTGCGGATTTTCGAGAGTTTCCATCATCAGATCCTGGTTTCCTTATGATGGTATCACACTTGGAATATCTCTTTTCCAACAAAAAAAAAAACATTAGAATAGGTTCATAAACGACGAAATTATATCCGAACAAAAAAAATGTAAGAAATAATAGTTCATCAATTTCATCAATTCATCAATCATTTTCGCCTCGCAGATTTCTCTTTCTGTCTGAATAAATTTGACCAGCAGCAATAAATAATTGTTCACTGGAAACACTCGCTCACAGCGCGAAAAATGGCAAATACAGTTTCGGTTTTGATCTTAATTTTGACAGGTTTGCCGCCGATACCGTAACCCGTTTTTTCGCCGAAACTCGACCGGAAACCAAAACCGTACTTTCAGTCGGACACTAATAGTTCGTGTAATTTAAATTTATAAAACAATGGTATAATGTTTTATGTGTTCATTGTCAAATAACCAGCATACCTCGAGTCTATTAAAACAATTTGAAAATCATAATTGTTCGCAATAGCACAATGGAAAAAGCGCTAACAACTGAACTTTTTAAATATCATTTCAACGTTAAAAACAAAAAACTGGTTGTCTGTAAATATGGTTAACGGAAGCTAGTTTAACATGACAACGTCATAACAAAACATCTCCTCGGATGTATAGGCCAATCGAGCGATAGTATATGGAATGACTATCACTGAGCATAACGCAATGAGTCATCCTTTTACGTGCATGCCACCGACGTTCATCGGTTTATTAGATGTTGTCACGTCAAAAGCAAAGATACAAAAACTCTAAACATTTATCCATTCATTTGCATCATCATACTAATTGATATTATTATGTTGATATTTAGAGGTATCTAAAACTATTAATAAATACATACACATACTGTCTTACGTTTTGTTTCAAGAAAAGTATTTACTGTAAGCAAGATTGTATTAAATAAGAATGACCAACAAATACAAATATACTTTATTGTACAATAAGAGGAAATTTTTTACATTAAAAAAGGAAAACATAAACGTGTAAAAAAGGCAGTCTTATTGCATATTATATATATAAATATATTACATAGATTACTAAGTAGGGTAAACAATAAAAATAAACAATTCACATACTTAAAATATTGATTTACTCAAACAAGATGTTTAAAATTAAAAAAAAAATGTCATAAGACTTACGATGGTGCTAAACATTTCAAATTTTCAGATACTTCCAGCAAAGCTGGCAAGAGATTCTTTAGAGTCCATTCTCTGTGTTCAGTTCCAAGATACACCAGCAGATTTTTAACATAGTGCTGGGAAGTGGAGTCCCTGTAGCGGTTTAGGGTGAGCAATAACACCCGACAGACATAGCGTACAGCTGGCTCTGTTATACCTGTATATAGTATATTACACACTAATAAGTAATAAAATGAGACAGTGTACCCTATTAATAATTATTTCGGTGACAATTATCTTATATTATATTCTTTTGATATTTAATTTTAATGAAATAACCTGAAAACAACACATCATAGCAACAGATGAAAGCTTACTAAAGTATTGATGTATTTATATTGACTGAAGTGAACTGTGAGAGCACCCTTCTGTCATGTGCGTATGAAATTATTTTGATTAATGCACCGGAGATTGGTGCTATGTTCAGGTGCGTAGTTCAAACTTAGGAATAATGGATCAATACAGCTAGCCCGAAAGCCCTAGATAACCTAACTATACTATATTACAGTATACGATACGCCCTTTAAGTTTTATACGACTAGAACATATGAAAAATTAATAAACTTACCCGGAGTTGATAAAACATTTTCTATTTCTTTAAGAACATCACGTCTTTCTTTTAAACTTGCGGTTTGTATTTTAAACGGAATATCCTTTAACTTCTTCAAAACCTAAAAATAATATAATATGATTAATACGACCTATAGTTTATCTACAAAAAGTAATGCGTGAGTTTCGTATTTACCTCAGAATCTGCCATTATTCCAAAAACATTAAGAATTTCAGATAAATCGGCCTGCAAGAGCCACAGAACATATATACCCTAAACGGGCAAGAGCACACGTCTTACTAGATTTCAGACATTACAGTTAAAAAGGACTATGACTGCTGACAGTTGTTACTTTTTTTTGGTTGCCATTATGCGAAAGTCGTTATTGCATTGCACCTTTATCAATATATCTTCTATATTGAAACAAAAGTGAATTTAGATGAAGTTGGATGTGTTGGTAACTTAAGAAAGTCTCGAGAGATTCTTTTGAGAAAACTAGAGAAAAGCTAGACCAATTCTGGTCAATTTTGTTATAGGCTTACTATTGTAGAAGGTTTAAATAGAAATATTTATGAAATCCGTGCATAAAATTGAAAACATATATAAACATACATATACATCCATACATACCTATATATATAGTGCAAGAAAAATATGGAACTAAATTAGTAACGATATTATAGGAAGGAGTTATAAATGTACAAGTAGTTTTTGTAACGGGTTGTCAACTCAATTTTAATCAACATTAAAAATAACATTGAATAAATAAATAAGACTAATAAATTATAGCTCATATTAGGTATAGTGTGTAATTTGTGGTGTTGGTATTAAAGTAATTATCTCATTTATCTGTGCTTTGGTATATGGCATCAGCCATGCATCAGCTGTAGTTGACAATGACAAGTGACAAGACTTGACAGACGTTTAATGAAAAGTACTTTGTGTGTGAGGAGCGTTATAACCTTTATATTCACTGGGCAGTAGATACTGGGATGTTGTTTTTCTTACGTATTTATATTGCTATAGTGTGTATAAAATGAATTAATTATTGAACTTACCTATATATATTATTTTTTCAGGTAAGCCTTTTTTATTTAAATTTAGTTTGTGGGTATGTTTTTTTTAAATGATTCAAGACCGGCTTTCAGAGCCCCTAATACTGGTGGTCCTGTTTAAATACATTTCTTTTATATCCTTTATCTCTAAAAAAGAAAGACTAGCTATCACCGATTCTTCCAGAGAAACAATCGTTCATTTATTCTCAGCTAATCTATCTATCCAATTAATTATTGACAAGGTTTTTTTTTAAATTAATTACTGTGTAATATAATGACTGCTATAAATATAAGTTACAAATAGATCTACTACCAGTTCAAACATTATTTTTTTTACTTTATAACATATTACAGTTTAATTTTAACTTCAATGTTTGTACTTAGGTTAACATTTAAAACTGAAAGCCTGACTTACCTGATTTTAAAATTCAATGACTGATATCTCAACTGCAACTATCAATACAGCTAGCCCGAAATGATAAAAATTCTGTGGCTAAACAGCCATTAACCCATTATAAAAACTTTACAGAGTAACTGTTACATTTGTAACAATTATATTTCATTAAGTCAATTCAAATTAAGCTATAGAGATGATGGAGTCAAGACGGGAACAGTTATCCCAGCTGCAGCTTTTCATAAAGGAAGCAGATAATGAAGTAACTTTGATTCTACAAACCTTACAGTGGGACAAGGATACTTTGATGCAGGTTTGTTTTGCAACTGTACATAAATATTGACACAAAATGCAGATATTATATGTATATAAAGCAAAAATTGTATTTTTTTCAGTACAACCTATCACATTCATATTTGTTTTATCTGTTAATCTTTTTTGTTTTAAGCTTGCAATAATTTTTATTCCTATAGCATCAAAAACTCTGAATGCAGTCCACGTCCACAGTTTTACACATTTTAGTATTTTGTCAACACAAAATTATGTTAAATAAGATACTTCTTATACTATCTTAATTTCCAGGAAATCAAAGCAGATCCCATGGTCACCTGTGAATATGACTCAAACCACAGGATACCACTAAAATCACAAAAGGAACATGAACATAAATGTTTTCTGAAATCTCAGGGATATGATCTTGATGACACATTCTTGCCGGAGCCTTTGGATCCTGACGCCAAAACTCTAATTAAATTAAGTAAGTTAAAAGTTGATGTATCTTTTTTATCATTATTCTTGCAATGAAGATAATGGTTTTATTTAATGTCTTGTGTGTTGTCTTTCTGGACCCCATACACAGGAATTACACCCTAATGGAATATATGAGGCGTTTATTTATAAATTAGTTAAATTTATTATTATTTAGAAAATGTCATGTAAAAAACATAAATTGTCATAGCTGAATTTAAATAAAAGTCTTAACAACCGCTCTGATGGTGATGAGTGGTGTGAGTAGTCACCTAAAATACCGATGGTTTGTGGATTCGATTCCTGCTCGAGATGGATATTTGTATTTTTTTAAAATTTCCTTCCGGTTGTTTCCGGTTTCCGGATGTCTGTCCTTGTGGGTTCCCCACTGTTTCTCGGAGAGCATGTTAAGCCATCGGTCCCCGTTGTTATAATAAATGCCTGATAGAGATTGTTACTCATAGTATATAAGCATAGGGAACATAACTGTCAACCCACAGTGGAGCAATGTGGTGATTAAAATAGGCACCAATCCTTCTCCTACGTGGAGAAAGAGGCCTGTACCTAGTTGAACGTTACAGACTGAATGCGAATTAAAATTAAAATAACAATCGGCATAAGTGAAGTAACATTTGAGAAATTTTAATAATTTATTTTCAGCATCTGATGACATAAAACAAATAATCGATGCAGCTTCTAAAAACGATCCGTTGTTCAAAAAAGGTAGATTTGTACAACATTTTATAATTGATTTCAATGAAGGTTACTCCTTAAGATACAATATAAGCAATGAAAAAATAAAGAGAGTGAAATCATGCGAAAAAGTAAAATGGTAAGGCTTTTAGATTAAGAACTGTCGAATTATCTAAGCTCAAAATTTGACCGTTTATCGGCATAATTTCGTTACAAAAAAAAAAAAAATAACCCTAACCTATGTAACTACCAAATTAGACTGTTTATGGACATAATTTGGTAATAAAAAAAAAATAACCCTAACCTATCTAATTACCAAATAGACTGTTTATGGACATAATTTGGCGATAAAAAAAAGTAATCCTAATCTATCTAACTACCACATTAGTCTGTTTATGGACATAATTTGGTGACAAAAAGAAAATAAAGTAACCCTAACCTATCTAACTTCAAAATGCGGTTCTTAATCTAAAGCCTAGCCGTAAAAATGCAACCTCATAGAAAAAGATTAATGTTTCGCTTTGCATTGTCTCTTGTGAGAAAGAAATAAATATGTTATATTTAAATATCAGTAATTGTTTTTAAGGAGTAAGCCGCAGTCGCGCGTTGGAGCTGATTTTTTTTTTATATATTATATAAATTTATTTGAAAAAAATTAAGAAAATATATATTAAACTACTTTTTTTTCACATTTACAGTACGTAGCCGAGTAAATACATATATCCTTTACATAATGTATCCTTTTTAAATAATTGGTAAAATAAGGAATTAAAGTAAATTTCAAAAGCACTTTCGAATCGTCATCTTGCAAACTAAAATTTTAAAAGTGATTATAATTTTTAAAAGTGAAGCTATCACCGATTTGGAAAGTAGATTCTGCAGAAGAATCGGCAAGAAACTCCGCAGTTGCTCTTTTGCACAACAATATATAAACTGCATTTTACTACAAAATTAGTAATATCTGTTTTCAATCTACTGTTTTCAAGCAGTATTGTGTTCCTGTTGGTGAGTAAGGTGACCAGAGCTCCTGGGGGATTGGGGATTGGGTCGGCAACGCGCTTGCGATACTTCTGGTGTTGCAGGCGTCTATAAGCTACAGTAATCGCTTACCATCAGGTGAGCCGTACGCTTGTTCGCCGACCTAGTGACATAAAAAAAAATCTTTTATGAAATACAGCGTCACTAAGTCTACACATCATTATTATCTATGTAATATCGCACCGAATAATAAATTTTATTAGTTATTTTCTTTTTAATAAACACACACATTGAGACAATTGCAAAATCGTTTATGGGATTTTAGCACTACTGTATTGCATTACAACGAGAATTACCACCCTGATGGGAGCATCTTGTCTATTTATATCAAAAAATTTGCTACTGCAGCTTAATCTTTTATTTTTTTTAATAATAAATATCTACACAATACACACACGGTCGTCTGTTCCTCGGTAACAGCCGACTGGTATAGATACATATTTTTTTTGATAAACATACTTATAAATAATACATATATAAATATATAAATAAATATTTATATTACACCCAGACTCTGGGTGGGAATCGAACCCACAATCCTCGGAGCAGAAAGCAGGGTCACTACAAACTGCGCCAACGGGCTAGTCGTTTTATGCTGTTGCCAATGTCGTTTGAATATATCTCAAAATATTTTCCAAATAAGAATATTTCGGAAATATTCATGGCGTACCGTCTTTTTTTGTGAATATAATAATTATTTATATCGAAATAAAATATAGCCTATTTTTCAAGTTTAATTAAACTGAACACAATGTGCAAATTTATTTAATATATTAAGATTACCGGTTATATTCTATCGCTTTTTAAAAGTTTAATTTAAATTTCTTGCCGATACTTCTCAGAAGACAAAATGACTATATAAGCTGCTTTTGAAGCATACTTAAATAATGTTTTTTATTTATTTATTTGAAACAAAATAACATGCTTGTAAATAGTAATTATGATAAATAAAAACTTAACTCGTCAACAAAGGTAATGGAAGTGTAGAGTCAGAGCCGTTGACGTGGGGCCGCATGGCGGTCGCCTACACCAGGGATGAACGGCGAGCCATGTATGATGCGGTTGTCAACGCCATGCCCTCCGCTCACGATCTGTCTGACTTGGCGCTGGCTGGGTATGTTTATTTACTTATATGTGATTAGTTCCTATATTTTGCAAGTTAGTTGATAGTTATACGAACTGTTAAATAACTCACTTTTCATACAAAAAAAAAAAAAAAACTAAATTGAAACCGCTTTATCCGTTCGCGAGTTACGGAGTCACAGACAGACACGTCAAACTTATAACACCCCTCTTTTTTCGTCGGGGGTTAAAAATCACCGTCTTTATTAAATTAAAGAGTAATAAAATCAAAAACAATGTTCACTATGCAAAAATATGTAATAAAATCAGTGTATAATAAATATATAATCAAATTATAGAAAGAATTTTATATATAAATTCTTGAAATCTATCAAAAATATTTTTATAAAAAATATAAAACGAAAATGAGGTTTGATTATTATTTTGATGTAAAAAGTTTGTATATGTGTAGAATTGTAGATACGCCACAGTGTTGTTAATCCTTAATTTTCGACTGATTTAAATAGAAAGGTCTTCAGCCGAATAAATTAAATGTCAATTAACGACGGAGTGCTGGTTCCTAAACAGTAATTAAATATCAAAAATTAAATTTTGATATCTCGAAGAAATAACTCAAAAGAATTTGATGATTAATCGTACAAAACTAGGGACAGAGTCCTGAAATTTCAAATTCACTTCATTTTAAAGTAAAGAATAACATTTAGTACCTAAGAGGAAGAAACAGACCTCTAGGTGGTCAATGTTACATAACTTCCAGGTCAAGTGCGGGTACTTCAGAGGGCAAGGCCAAGTCTCGCCTGGAGGTGTTGGCAGAGCTGCGAGACATGAAGCGCCGGCGAGCTCGCTACCGCGGCGTCGCGCCCAACAAGAACTACTCGCACACGCTCAGGGAGCTCATCGCCACGCAGGTATACACAAATAAAATTGGAGGTATAGGAGGTTCTAAATGAGGTAGGGCACAGCAGGAAATTTCCTACTCAAAATAAGGAGCAGCCCGACTGGGGTAGTACGTCGACCTTACAGAAGATCACAGCTAAATAATACTGCTTTCAAGCGGTATTGTATTGCTGTTGGTGAGTAAGGTGACCAGAGCTCCTGGGGGGACGAGGATAGGGTCGGCAACGCACTTGCGATGCGTCTGGTGTTGCAGACGTCTATGAGTTACGGTAATCGCTTACCATCAGGTGAGCCGTACGCTTGTTTGCCGACCTAGTGATATATTAAAAAAATATAGGCGCCTCATACTCAACGATCCTCGCCAGGATTTATTTACTTGTATGTCAGTTGTCCGGAAATACAATACACAACTACAAACGTACCAACCAAATATCCAGACTATGTCAGGAAGTGGAGTCTTCTTAGCTAGCTTTTGAACTAGATATCCGGTGTCACAACTAAAAATAGGATCCCACTTCGTGCAACAGATTTTATAACATACTGGACTTAGCTCTTATTAATAAAGTTTTGTATAGTTTTTCTTAAAATCTCCTATGTTTCAGACACAAGTATTCTATCAACCATTAAATATAAATTATCAAAAAAAAATTTAACTTTCTTTTATTTCAAAGTTGCTAAACAAAATTGTCTTTATTATAAATGTGTTTAATTCACAGATGGAATTATATACGGGCACAAACGCAGATGCAGAAATTGAACAAAATAAGCACAAAGCGACAAAGGTTCACGACACACAGAGACAAGATGACGAATACACACAAAAGGAAAAATACATAAAAGGAAGAGTAAGAGAAGATTCCAATTTAAGGGAGAGTAAAAGAGACAAGGAAATAGAACACTATATACAAGATAGTAAAGGAAAGTACAAACATATGGATGGTAGCTATTCTAAAAAACGCGAAAGAGAGTCTTCTACATATTCAGAAAGAGATAGAAAATATAGCAGATATGATGACAGAAGAAGACATGAAAAATATGACGCGTATCGCGACGACCGTGATAATATTTCAATAGATAGGAAAAGATATCACGAAGAAGATCGAAAGAGACATAGGGAGAGAAAAGAAGACAAATACAGAAGGAGTGAGAAGACTGAATACACACGGTATTATGATAATCATTGTGAGAAGTCAAGAAGACACGCCTCTAAAGAAAAAACAAGGTCCGAAGAACAAAGATAATATTTAAGATTTATGTACATTAATAAAAAAAAAATAATACCATATTTTTTTTTTTGTTACCCAGTTCTCCATGTACTATATAAATATTAATATCTCATAACATACACACACGGTCGTCTGTTTCTACGGTAAGCAATTTAAATGCTTGTGGTAGGTCAGGTAACAGCTGATTTTTATAGCTATTTTTATTTATTTTTTATAAAAATACATCGAAGTAATACATACATAAATACAAATATTACAGACTACTACTAATTTTTAATTTTCCAACAATTGTTTAATGAAGAGAGTTAAAACTATTTGTTTTTGTAGGTGCGTATAGGTCGAGAACTCTGTAACACATAATTATGTTATTCGGAACGAGATAAGAAGTTTCAGAGCTAAGGAATCTTGTGGATATTTATTTCGTATCCTGCACCAAAATTCACTCAGGGGCATAGTTTTAAATACTAGTTCAATGATTGTATCTGACGTAGTTTCTAAAAATGATTAATAAATATCGTTTGACTATTTAAAAAAATTTGAGATTTGCTTTGCTGTATTATGCTACCTTGCTTCAATGATGACAAAAGTCTTCGAGCTATGCGTCCTGCCATACGGTGCCGAGACGTGGACACTGACGAGGGGATTAGTCCACATGTTCAAAGTCGCGTCGCTCAACGTGCGATAGAACGGGCTTGAGGTCTTTCTCAAAGATAGGATTTGAAATGAGATTATCCGCGAGAGAATAAAAGTAACTGACATAGCCCACAGAATTAGCAAGTTGAAGTGGCAATGGACACCTGTGTCGCAGGACCGATGGCTGTTGGAGTAGACCTATCTATCCTGAAGTTGAGACCGCGTGTTTGCTAACGGGATGGCCATCTGGATTGGTGATCTACCGATCTACGTAAAATCGCCGGTGGGGGCTGGATGAGGACTGCAGAAGTGCAGAGAACCGGTAGGTTTGGCGCGAACTTAGGGAAGCCAACATCCAGCATTGGACTGCGATAGGCTGTAGCCATTAATTCCTCCTTCCTGCCTAGTAATTCCGTAACATTTTAGTAATTTACTTCAATATGACCAATATGTTCGTGAAGATTCTTTGCGCAGCCCTAGGGCTCTTTGAGTATGACTGGTACAACTGATTTTAGTTTTTGTTTTGTACCGTTTTTGAACTCCCATTATACAATTATTATCGTACTGGGGCCGTTGAGTGTAAAACATTTAAATAAAAAAATTGCTTGAGATCGAAGTTATGAGATAATAAACCATTAAATGACACTTAAGTGATGCCATTCAGTCGTTGCGTGTACACGGACATTATATCAAGTTAAATATATAAAGTAACAGTAACAGCAATAAAACCTCAGTAGTTAACGAACTGGAACCGAGTGGTCAAAATACAACAATATTTTGAAGATAAAGAGATATGAATTATTTTTATTAGCAGCGTCGAAGCGAGTCGCGCGTGTACCCATGAAGATTGTAGATTACCTGTATTAGTATACTCTGTGGTAGCTCATTTGACTGCGCACTGCAACATGCGTGAGCGCATCGCATTACTACTAAGATGATGTTTAATTGAAAATATTTATACCGACTTAAAAAAGTAGAATTTTGGATTGAACTGCTAGTGGATTTGAATTTTGTTTATTTTAAAAACAATTTTCTGATTCATGTAAGTAAGGTCATTGTGGGTAAAATCTTGCTTGAAATCTGAAAGTAGTCAAACTGGAGAAGTATCTCAACATTACAGAACTTCACAGTTACATAATACTGCTCGCAAATGGAGCACTGTTCCTGTGGTGAGTAAGGTAGCCAGGATCCTGGGAAGGGTCGACGATAGGTTTGCTTTCTTGCCAGACAGAATTTCTCTGAATATGCTGTGTTGACTTCAGGGCTGGCTCGGCAACGAGCTTGTCATGCTCCTGGTGTTGCAGGCGTCCAAGTAAGGTAACCGTTCATCATCTAGTGAAACATATCTTTATTGGTCACTTTAGCAGTATCCTCATCATCATCATCATCACAGCAGCCTTTCGCAGTCCACTACTGGACATAGGCCTCCACAAGTTCACGCCAAAAATGGCGTGAACTCATGTGTGTTGCCCATAGTCACCACGCTGGGCAGGCGGGTTGGTGACCGCAGGGCTGGCTTTGTTGCACCGAAGACGCAGCACCGAAGACGAAGAAGCAGTATACTTACAAAAAAATGTAATATTTTTAACAGTTCTTGCACAATATCCCAGCAAGCACAAGAGTACCGTTTGCGATTAAATAAACGTGTAGTGCTAATGTTATTTATGGAATGAAAAATTCCACAGAATATTGCTCGTAAACACGACTCAGGGTAACCTGCGACTGCAACTAGTGTCAATTAACGCCGAGTTATGGTGTGGGTCGTATTAAAATAAAGTTACATTAAATACAAGTTAGTCGCAAATAATCTTATTCTATGGTTTAATCCAATAAATAGATGACAATTTTTTATTTACATTTTTTTTTTCACTCAGGTATTTATTTATCAAGTATATTTAGGATAACAATCGGCCCAACTAATTTACGTGCTCTCGTGCCGCAGATATTTGTATAATAGGTTTATGCACAAGTATCCGAATGATATTCGAAACTACGAGCCGAAATTAACGAATTATTTTGGCCACTACACCAAAACAGCAGACAATAAAATTTATGTAAAACTCTTGATGACACGCACGACTCATAACATTAATTTGTCTAGCGTTTCACTCATCAACATAATCATTTTTAAATGTCTTCTAAATACACGCTCGGCTCGTGTTGAATATAATTACAAGACGTCAAGACTTGAATTTATTAGCTGCTGCGTTACTTATCCTCGAGAGAAAACGATGAAAGTGTTTAAATATGTTAAAACTCTTCCTATCTTTCAAATCGTAGGCGGGTCCGTAGAAAGTGACCTATTTTATTTTCAATTCTATTTCTTACTAGCGACCCGCCCCGGCTTCGCACGGGTGCTGATACTAAATATACTGCACAGAATGTATTTATTTATAGTTTGAAGCTAGCTTATAGCATGGTTATAAACATAATAACAACATTCAAATATGAGTCGTTAGATTACACGTTGTTACAGAATACGTTGAAGAAATAAAGATTCACTGCTCGTTCCCTGTAGGTGATAGCGTGATAATTTGTAGCCTATATGTTGACCCGACTTCTTAATGCCAAATTTGAAGTAAATCCATGCAGTACTTTTTGAGTTTATCCCGGACATACATACAGACAAACAGACAAACAGACAAACAGACAAAAATTCTAAAAACTACATTTTTGGCTTCGGTATCGATTGTAGATCACACCCTAAGTATTCTTTTAAAAAAATATTCAATGTACAGTTTTGACTTTCCTACCGTTTTATTATATGTAATAGATAATGGACAAAGAAGTAGTTTGTAATTCGCTTGTATATCTTTAATCTTTACGTTCCGTACCCTTAAATTTTATTCTATTACGCAATATATATACTTTATTGCACTCAGAAATACATATAGAAACAAAATAATAGTAAGGTTTATGGCAAAGGTGGACTTATCTCTGCAAGAGATTTCTTCCAGTCAACCCATGGTCATGAGTAAGTGTTTCATATAGCGAGGCAAACAGTGCAAAAAGTATTCGTTAAGAAGAAATATAAAATAAAAATAACATAAAATAAAAACACCAAAGAAAAAAATAAAAAATAAATAAAAGATAATAAAATTTTATATATACAAAAATATAACATACTACATATTAACAAATACATATAAAGATAGGTACATACCAAAATATAAATATACTTATACATATACACATAAACATATACATACTCACTGTAACATATAAGTAAATACATACATATTCTATAATATACAGATGATTACACATTAGCTAGTGAAAGCAAGTGTTTCTTTAATTTATATTTAAAGGAAACAAGGGAAGGACTCGTTTGAATGACTCTTGGGAGATTGTTCTATAGTACGGAGGCGCGTACCGAATATGAATTTAACTTAAATTTTGTATTACATTTCGGTATTTCTAGCTTAGCTGTAATGCCAGGGCGCCTGGAACGAGTAGGAGAGGGCAGTAGGTGAAATCGCGATCGAAGATACGATGGAGGATTTGGATCATGAAGGATATTAAAGAGAGTGGAAAGGATGTGCATATCACGCCAAAGACGAATAGGGAGCCATTTTAACTGAGCACGAAAGTGAGTAATGTGGTCAAATTTTCGCAGGCCAAAAATGAACTTTATGCAATGATAAGGGATTTTTTTTCTTGTTTGGGGTTACTTATTTTATAAAGTTTTTGAACTGAAAACTTCTTTAGCCGTGTTGGGTACTTTTTGGATGGGTGAAACCTCGTGCGTTCGTGTCACCGACATGCTTATAGCAGTATATGTGTAGATATACTATATATAGCTGATGTATTGTGCAACATACTGTATTGTGTCCAGTACCCAAAGGTTATCTGGAAGAAATCGCTATTTAGCGATAAGATCGCCTTTGTACATCTTGTATTGTATCTTTCTTTATATGTGTCTGTATTTTGGTGTACATTAAGAATAAATAAATAAATAAATAAATATTATACACATAATTTTTAATCAAACACAATGAAATTTCAAATTTTAATACTAAAAGTTTTAAGTTTTTTACTTCTATCGGCAGTCTCTGTAACTGCCAATTTTTTTTTAAATTATATTTCATACCATCCACGGGCTCTTAGTTGCCCATGCCATTTGTACTACATAAAATATTATTAAAATAAAACATCTTTACGCCCGCTTGCCTTGGGAAGTAAGCTTGTGTATGCGTGACGAGAGCGTTACGAAAAGTGTGATTGGGGGAGGCGAACGGAAGTGAAGATAAAGAGAGAGAGAGAAGAGTAACGTTTCATAGGTTTTACTTCGGTCGTGTGGTCTAAAGCACACTCGTTTTTTTATAAAGTTAAGGTTACTTGTCCTTTGTTCCTTATTCAATTTAAAGAAAGACACCACACTAAGGTCGGAAAATAGGGTAGGTATTAAAATTTGCAAAGACTTGAAAATTTATTTCAAAATTAGTTTTTTTATAATAATCTATTATTTTTGTAGTATTCCAAAAACGGCTAATAACTAAAATATCAGTTATTTAATCACACCGCTAGTTTCTAAAATTAACACTTTTTTAACCAACTTCAAAAAGGTGGAGGTTTCTCAATTCGACCATATATATATTTTTATGTGTTCGCGGATAACTTTGGGTATGTTTCGATACGCACTGCGAGCACTGCACAGTGCTATCATCACTTCACTTCATCACTTCAGCCTATGGCAATCCACTGCTGGACTTAGGCCATCCCAAGTTCGCGCCAGACATCCCGGTTTTCCGCAATCCTCATCCAGCCTACACCGGTAATCTTACGTAGATCGTCGGTCCAACGGCCATCGATTCTGCGACACGGATGACCAACCCACTGCCACTTCAACTTGCTAATTCTGTGCGCCCTGTCGGTTACTTTCGTTCTTTCGCGGATAGTCTCATTTTTAATCCTATCTTTGAGAGAAACCCCAAGCATAGCTCGTTCTATTGCACGTTGAGTGACTTTAAACTTGTGGACCAGTTCCTTCGTCAGTGTCCACGTCTCGGCTCCGTATGTTAACACAGGCAGGACGCATTGCTCGAAGACTTTTATCTTCAAGAATTGTGGAATCTTCGAAGTCAAGACTCGACGAAGCCTGTCAAACGCCACCCAGTCCAACCGAATGTGCACAGTGCTATCACTGTAGAAAAATTCGTCTCGTTATGGCTGCCAGTATACTGTCGCAGTACACTAGGGAAATATATGACGTCATAAATCGCCGCCATATTCTACTGTGAGCACAGGTGTTTCCGAGGTTAGGTCGCAGTACTTTGATCACGTGATCAGTCAAAACCACTCGAGTGCCAACTGCCAAACGTCTTTTAAACAATACCTTTAGTTTAATCACAAAATTATAAAGTTCTTTAATTAGTTTAGTTTAATATAAATAAAACATCGGAAGAATTGCAAAAATGAACCATATTAGACTGTGTTCAAAATGTTCAATACGAGCTGAAAGTTAGTGCGTTAGTTAATTGTTTCCATCTACTTACATTGTAAAAATTATTATCGAAGTAATTGAAGTAGATTTTTTTCGTTTATTAGCAATCAAAATTATTATACCTACACAACTAGGTCGACAAACAAGCGTATACGGCCCATCTGATGGTAAGCGATTACCGTAGCTTATAGACGCTTGCAACACCAGAGCATCGCAAGCGTTTGCCGACCCTAGCCCCAATCCGCCCATCTGGTCACCTTACCCACCACAGGAATACAGCTTTGCTTGAAAGCAGTATTATTTAGCTGTGATCTTCTGTAAGGTCGAGGTACTTCCACAAATAGGCTGCTCCAGATTTTGAGCAGGAAATTTCCTGCTGTGCTCTACCTCAGTTAGAGCCTCCTATACCTCTAATTTTATTTGTGTATACCTGCGTGGCGATGAGCTCCCTGAGCGTGTGCGAGTAGTTCTTGTTGGGCGCGACGCCACGGTAGCGAGCTCGCCGGCGCTTCATGTCTCGCAGCTCTGCCAACACCTCCAGGCGAGACTTGGCCTTGCCCTCCGAAGTACCCGCACTCGACCTGGAAGTTATGTAACATTGACCACCTAGAGGTCTGCCCGGGTTACTACCTCAGTTATTGTCTAATCATTCATTCAAACAACATTTCTGTGCTTCATTTTTATATCTTCATGTTATTTGGATGTGATTTGTAGATACAGATAGATACGAGGAATCTCGAACACGGGATAGGCCTTTAATGTAAACAGCGCGATTATGTAAATAACTAAATAAAATACACGTAAAACAAAGAAATTCACATCGGAATAATTTATATTATATTTTGGCTCGAAGTTGATAGTTAATGCTCAAACGTAAACTGAATCATAAATATAATTATGCTAATTTATTTCAAAGGTTTTCTTAAGTGGAACGATTTTTAGTCAAGCTTTACCTTTTTGTAAGAACTTGGTCAGATTTAGTTGAGACGCTGCTATCTTAGGACGATAAAAACTTTAATGAGGTAATGCGTTGTTGTGCAGAGAGTATCATTCTAGAATGTATGAAGTATTAGGTTCATTATATGTCAGATATGCGGTTTTCTTCCGTAAACAGAGTGCTTTCAGAGGAAGATTTATATGTATAATACATACATAATATATTAGAGGAACACCGATAGTTTTTACAACCGTGCGATACCTGGGCGGGTCGCCAGTATTCCAATAAATACTGACACGCATATATGTTGTCTTTTTATATGTGGATAAACTGGATTTATACAGGTGTCGCAGTGGCTTGTTGGATGCGCGAGCAACGAGAGTGTGACGGAGCTTAGCAGACGCCGGCGCTCGAGGCGTTCTAGTTAATTTAAGTATTTCCTGTGTCTATAACCGGAAAACAAAGAGAAAGCGTCCTTTGTACTAATAAGAAAAATATCTTAATCGATGAATTTCAAGAAAATGTATAGTTTTAATAATCATATTGAAAAATACAGTAAAAAATAAGCGTAAAAGGAGTTAAGGGTTTAAAATTGCTGTCCAAGATGTATTTTCAACATTGTATACAACTGTTTCTTCCTAAATAATAAAAAAAAAATGTGAATTATTCTTTTTTAACCGACTTCCAAAAAAGGAGGAGGTTCTCAA
This sequence comes from Melitaea cinxia, assembly GCF_905220565.1. Lineage (NCBI taxonomy): Eukaryota > Metazoa > Arthropoda > Insecta > Lepidoptera > Nymphalidae > Melitaea > Melitaea cinxia. The sequence goes on along the minus strand of NC_059398.1, from coordinate 18,195,226 downwards.
TTCGACTGTATTTTTTTTTTATGTATGTTACATCAGAACTTTTGACTGGGTGGAGTGATTTCGACAAATTTTCTTTTAATCGAAAGGTGGTGTGTGCCAATTGGTCCCATTTAAATTTATTTGAGATCTAACAACTACTTTTCAAGCTATATCTAATAATGCGTTTTTACTTGACGCTTTTTTCGTCGACCTACGTTTTATTATACCGCATAACTTTCTACTGGATGTACCAATGTTGATAATTCTTTTTTTGTTGGAAAGGAGATATCCCAAGTTTAGTACCATGATAAGGAAACCAGGATCTGATGATGGGATAACAGAGAAATCGAGGGAACTTCTTGAAAATCCGCAATAACTTTTTACTGGGTGTACCGATTTTAATAATTTTTAATTTAATCGAAAGCTGATGTTTGTCATGTGGTCACATATAAATTTTATTGAGATCTGATAACTACTTTTTGAGTAATCTTTGATAACGCGTAGTTGCTTGACTATTTTTTCGTCGATCTACGTTGTATTACTCGTCGATGTAATTAAAGTCGGTTTTTTTTTTCGTTTGCGAGCAAACACAATTATTCAAATTATATTTATAATTTTTTTAAAGTTTTCTTATTGTAACCGCAGTCGGAACAACTTTAATAAAAAATAAAGCTACCAATTACAATTTATCTAGTTTTTGCTAATGTATCTATGCTAAGTAACAAAATACACAAATAATGAATCTCAGAGGCTTTTTATACGTAAAAAACGAGAATAATATAATAAATGAACATAAATCGGTTTAAGACTTAACAGTCTGGCAGCGCGTGGTGTCACTTTTTACTTGATGATCTCGATCGCGGGAATCGAAAGCGACCGGCGCAGGTGTTTGGATTTATCGGCTGAGGTCGTTATTTTAACGATTATTATCTGTAATGAGCGTCATCAATCCCATTGATCTATAAATGAACTTATCTAAACAAAAACAGTATTTTTTGCTCTAATTCATACTCGCTATGGCAGATGAACCGTTTTTTTCTAACGAGGTAATTTTGCAAGTTTACAAACTAATGGTAAAAATTTGTTTTGAACTGACTTTGGAAAAGAATCGTTCCTATGTTTGTCTTTGTTTGTCGATAAATTTGTCTGACCGCCTAAGATGGTGGTGGTTAACGAGGATTTTTTTTTAAATCATGCCCAAGATTTGAAACCCGTATATTAAATTAATATTGTTATTTCATTTTTACGAAATATTTCTCGTATACATATTTTTTGGCGCGTCAGGGAAAAATGATATATAAATTTTTACTATACGCGCGCACACCGTCACAAAAACCCGACACCCTGAAGTTAGCTAGTCAACGAAGAAGTTAGCAACGTGAAGTAAGCTAGCCAATGAAGTATAACTTCTTACGTGCTTGCATAAGTAGATACAGATACACTTTTTTTATATTTGCGAACGTGATATACGCGTCAGCCTGTAACGTCCCACTGCTAGGCATAGGCATCTTTTCCCATGTAGGAGAAGGATCAGAGTTTAATTCACCACGCTGCTCTAAAGCGGGTAGGCGGATGGCATTGAACGTGATATAATTAAATTGAATTATTGTTAATTTTTAATTCAATATTAAGCATGCTGTATTCACCTTAAAAGGTAACACATTTAGTTTTGAGTTTCTTTTTGTATATACATTCATTGCTCTGTATCGATGTAATGTACATATGTATATAAATAAATATATATTACACCCAGATTCGGGATGGGAATCGAATCCACGACCCCGGAGCAGAAAGCAGGGCTAGTGGATAAAATAAATAAAATATGACATATGTTGAAGAAGTGTCGAGAAAAAGTCTTGTTACGGTTTTTTCGATCTCGCTCCCATTCCGCTCAGTGCGTGTACCGAGCGATAAGGAATTTCGTTCCAAAAATAATTTTTTTAGAGACTTTTTGTGTGCATTACAGTAATATACTAAGCTTATCTATAAAACATTTTTTCATCATAATTTTTAACATAGGCCAGTACAGTTCAATTTTATTATAAGAAAATATAGGTACACTGTATGGGTTGTACTGTTCGCCATGAATCATCGTTCATTCCCCGTGCCACTAATTTCACGGCCCGCAAACTTCAGAATATTTTTTAAATTTATTTCTTACTTTAATTAAGGCATTAGTCACCGTGTCCGTATAACCATATTGTACGTTGTTCCTTGTGTAATATGAATCTGTCTCTTTACTCTCTTGAGTCGCCCGTAACCTTCGACGTCCGCGTCGCCGAAAATCTGGAGTTTCGAAATGTTAAGACTTTTACTGTCTTATTAATGAATGTCTAGGGACAATAAAATGACACGCGTTGGCGCAACGGTTACAGCCATGGATTGTACCTGTTGCGCTGGCGGTTGCGGGTTCGATCCCCGCACATGACAAACATTTGTATTGGCCATACAGGTGTTTGCCGTGGTCTGGGTGTTTGTGCAGTCCTTGTGGGTCTCCCCACCGTACCTCGGAGAGCACGTTAAGCCGTCGGTCCCGGTTGTTATCATGTACACCTGATAGCGATAGTTACTCATAGTAGGGAATATATCCGCCAACCCGCATTGGAGCAGCGTGGTGGATTAAGCTCTGATCCTTCTCCTACATGGGAAAGAGGTCTATGCCTAGTAGTGGGATATTACAGGCTGAAGCGTAATGAATGTCTTGGGACAATAAAATGTGTTAAAAATTGTTGTAGGTTTTAGTTACACATGTCACTGACAATAAGTATGACTAAATTCATATTCGGTTAACTTAATCGACGAACTACAGTATCATACTCATACAGAAACTATCATCATCACCAGCCTATTACAGTCGACTGCTGGATGTAAGCCTCCCACAAGGTAGGCCACAAGACCCGATCTCCTATTACCACCCAGTCAGTACTAGATACAGAAACTACCTATAGTTGTGAAAATAATTGGTACACCTTTTCACTTTAATCCCTTCATTTCCTTTACCCAATAGTTATCTATTGACAAGACCGCCATTTGTATATATTTTTTTGTTTTTATTCTTTTTCTATGCATGTTTTGTGTATAATGACCTGATGAATATGATGAATGAATGAAATGATGAAATGATATTTTTGCGTTTGTCTTTTACGCACACAACAAACAACACCTCCCAGTAGAATAAAAATCTGTTACCATCTGAAAATAAGAAACAAAAAAACGAGAAAGAGACATATTATTAAGAAAAATATCTATTAGGCCATATTAAATTGAAATGAGTTATACATGAAACTGATCTAATATTTGTTGTTATCTAACGATAGATTGTCTAAATCCGTCTTATTAATGTCAACTAAAATTTTATGTTTATTGATGCTGTTACCAACCATAGCGCGTTTATCTCTTGTCTAGATTTCTTGACTGTTTTGGTGTTATTGTGACGTAAATATCATCAAAGTCAGCGGTGTCATACAGTAAAAAAATGTTTTATTCTTCCTTTTCCAAAAATAAACTTAAAAAAAAAATAGGTTGGTTATCTAAATCAGACAGAGTGTGCATATCGGGTAGGTCGGAGAATCGGCCAACATCTATTTTTCTCACCCTTAAGTTATGGGGGGGGGGGGGTTAAGAGGGTTAATAGCATATAGGGTTGCCAACCATACTTTATAATAAAGTATTCTACTTTATTTTTAGTAAATATACTTTATACTTTTGCATACAAATAAAGTATATGAAAATACTTTATTTTCAATCTTTACTGTGATGCGTGAAACAAAATACTCATTATGGGTACTTAACTATTTAACTATTTAACGGTACACATAAGGTAAAACGAATGATGGAAGGGATTTAAAATTACTGAACGAAATTTTAGATATCAGATGTGGTGTTTTGAATGTGACAGGACAGGTGACAATCTGACATTTGTCACATTTGTAGTTAAGGAATCAATGGTTGGAAAAATGGTTTGACCTTAGCGAAGATAACTGTACTGTACTGTACTGTACTGTGTGGCTACGTTACTAAAGAATATAGCCACCCCCTTTCTTCCCGTGGGTGTCATAAGAGGCGACTAAGGGATAACACAGTTCCACTACCACCTTGGAACTTTAAAAGCCGACCGGTGGCGGGATAACCATCCAACTGCTGGCTTTGAAATACACAGGCCGAAGACGGGCAGCAGCGTCTTCGGTGCGACAAAGCCAGTACTGCGGTCACCAACCCGCCTGCCCAGCGTGGTGACTATGGGCAAAACACATGAGTTCACGTTATTTTTGGCGTTAACTTGTGGAGGCCGATGTCCAGCAGTGGACTGTATAGGCTGTAATGGTGAAGATAACTGGCTTTCAATACTTCCTAACGTGTCCTTAAAAAATGCGGTTAAATTTGAACATTTTGAAATGATAATTGTAAAAACTAAATTACAAGACGGATTAAATATTAAGATGCAGGATATATATTCCGAATGTATAAGACAAAAAAAAAATCACTAATGATGATAAAGAATTTTCAGTGAAAAGTACAGTTGAAAAATGGCAATATATACTTAAAAATGCACCTGATAGTTTACCAAATATAAAAAAAAATTTCTTACTTACTCTCTGTTCTCACTACTTAAGCTTTCACTGAAAGGGTTTTTTTTTAGTAATGAATCTAAAGTAGCGAGAAGAGAAAAATATAGCGTCAATAAATTTAATTAGAAACGAATTTTTATTTATATAAATTTAAATATTGATTGTTAAACAAGTTTGAAACATTTAAACATAACAAAAAATTGTTAGCATGTGCTAAAGGCACACAAAAATACGTTTTTAAAGCAATAAAAACATAAAATTTGAAAAATACTTTTTTTTTCTTCCAAATACTTTATTTTTTCCTATCCAAACCATTTTATACGTTTTTTTTGTCAAAAAAAGTTGGCAACCCTAATAGCATATATGGCAAAACAACATTTGCGGGGTCAGCTAGTTTATTGTATAAATCTTATCAAGGTACACGCGCATATGTACTAAAACTATAATTTAGCCTCTGAAACGGCAACTAAATAAAAAAAAGATAATATCTTTTAAATTCAAATTACACGTTTGTTAAAAATTACAGAGAAAATATGATGAAATTTAATAACGCGTATGCTAAAAGGATTATTTTAAAATTCCGCGACGGTCCGCGGGCGCGAGAAAAACAACCGGCGCACGCGCTCGCCGCGCGCCCTCGCCCTGCGGGGTCAACGCGACTACTCTAGGAGCTATTACGTTTTAAACAGTGATAATAATAATAAGTAAGTGTTTCAGGAGTGACATAGGCTATATTTTATTGTGATTGAACAAAAAATTCAGTGAAAAATCTCAATCACATTGACATTTTTATGAAATTTTGTGTGCATTTCATACAGCAAAGTTATAAGGATTAAGGGGGCTTAATAACATATAATATGGCAACGTTAAACAACGTTTACGGGGTCAGCTAGTTGTAATATAAATAGCGTCAATTAAACTTTTTGGTTTCGATTACAAAATTTACATTTATTTTGAATAATTACACAGACAGCAATAATAATTAAATATGACATGCTTTGGGACTGAGAGTATATATGTACTCTGACAGTTACTATGAAATTACGATGTAATACGTAAAGTTATAAAATAACCGACACCTGTGATAGTGTGAGAAGTTTTTACATAACATAATTTTTTGTCCACAAATATAAAGGCTACGTGTAAGTAAACGTTTAATTAAAACTTTAATCTCTTCGACTCCTATAACAACAAAAGCCAGAGGGTTCCGATGCTCTCTGTAGCGCACAACTCGTGCCTCGTGGTAGTCCGTAGTCTGCGCGCGACCTCCGACGTACGATCGTGTGTTCACGCCAGTGCTTAATTTAAAACGCGAAAAATTGCTTTTGTGTGACAAGTGATATACTTTTAGTGATGTGTTTTGTAAATAAAGCTACGGAATAAAGGATTTGTTTGTGCTATAAGTGGTAAGTTTTTTTTTTTAATTTTTAATTTTGAAATATTCGTTTTTTCGATCTAATATTTTATGTAATATTTTTTTTTTGTTTGAATAAAAATTTTATCTTTATCTTTACTTTTAATGTGTTAACGTGAGAATAAAATGTCTATTACGTGAGAATGACTTAATATATCCTACTTTTAGAACAAAAAAATAATTCTTCGTATTTTACCGTCGCTGTATTAACTTATTTATTATTTTTACGAATAAATAAAAGGATTTGAAAATTAGTTTCACGCACGAAATATTTTATACTGTAAAAAATTGTCTCCAATTTAGATTTATTTATTTAAAGTTGAAATTTTTTTTACATTTAGTTATGAAAAATTTAAATACCTAGTAAAGAATTTAAATTTATCATCTTGTAAATACTGAGAGATATAATATCTTGAGTGTAATATTATGCTGTTAATGCTTAATATTATGCCTTTATTCTGTAGGTACATACATATATAATACTAACTGACACTGCAAACGTTGTTTTGCCATGTATGTTAACTCCCTCAATCCCAAGGTACGAAAAATAGATGTTGGCTGATTTTCAAGCCTACCCGATATACACACAAAATTTCATAAAAATCTGCCCAGCCGTTTCGGACGAGTGTGTTAACTAACATTGTGACGCGATAATTTTATATATAAAATTATAATTCGTAAGTCTAGTCAAGATCCAGCCAAAACGTAAACAAATTAATCAGAAGTAAAGAAAAAAATTAAAGTAAGTATTAAAGTTTGTGTATTGTTTTGGTATAAAATATAGACATATCGTTAGATATTATGATTAGAGACGCGTTCGAACGAGAGCGGGGAAAGTTTCGATGCGCTCGCGCAGTTCCGGACACGACTTCGTTATACATTACGATACTTGAACGTTATCATTTTTTGTTCATCAATTGAGCTCGTAACGTATGACGTTGGCGTATGTATTTATATAAAATACAGCTTAATATATTATGATATATTTTGGTGATTGAATACGCTGCTTTAAAGTAATGCTTAGATAAGCTTTATTTGCGACTACGCGGTCACACTTTTTGATTTTTATCATTTCTCTCAAAGTGAGCTTAATACATTTTGTGATAAAAACCACTCAGTGGACTACGATGATGATGGTGGCGATTTAGCCTGTAATATAAATAAATAAATAAATATCAAACTGCCAAGTAGGCCTTTTTCTCCATGTAAAGAAGTGTTCGGAGCTTCATCAACCACGAAGTTACAAAATTATATAGCACGGTATATTTATTAACCAACTCCAAAAAAGGAGAAGGCTACTCAACTCGACCTATAAATATATATAGAGAATCCCAAGGGTGATACCATGATAAGGAAACCAGGATCTGATGATGGATACCCAGAGGATCCCTCGAATATCGTAGTAACGACTAGTGCGTTTGTTAATTTTTTTCGATAATTTACGTTGTATTACTTGTCTATGTAATTGAAGTCGGTTTTTTTCGTTTGCGAGCAAACACAATTTTTTTAATATTACTGCTTAGTCTGTGTCGGTCTTTAAACATTTTCTCCCCTCACGACGCTCGTTATAGATTATCATAATCGTGTCTTGATACTTTATTCTTTAATAGTACGAGGTTCGAATACCAAAGAAATTGACTGCTTGAGGTATAGTAAAAAAGTGCACTACGAGTAAATAGAAATAAAGTAACGGATACGAGTTTTTGGTACACCTCCATGTTATAGTAATAGATGTTCAGTAACTGAAGTAGGGCACAGCAAGAATTTCCTGCTTTTTTTTTTAATTTATTTATCAAATAAATAATATTGTACATATTTAATATAAATAGCATTAAAAACCACGCAGGTTTATGACAATGCTATTTAGTAACCAATGAACTAAATATATATATAAAATAATTACATAATTATCCACCCTCCTATTAGAAGCAAGCTGGTAAACTCAAATAAAAATATATTGAAATACGGAGCAGCCCGATCACAGCTAAATAATATTGTTTTCAAGCAGTAGTGTTCCTGTTGGTTTGAACTTAAATTTATTTTGGTCAATTTAATATTACAGCTAGCTAATAAACATCAGTTTTATATTTAATTTTCAAAGATTATTCGTCCGATTTCTATAAAATTTAAATAAAATTAAAAAAAATTTACTGAGGTAGGGCACAGCAGGAATTTCCTGCTCAAAATATGGAGCAACCCGACTGGGGTAGTACCTCGACCTTACAGAAGATCACAGCAAAATAATACTGTTTTCAAGCATTATTGTGTTCCTGTTGGTGAGTAAGGTGACCAGAGCTCCTGGGGGATTGGGGATTGGGTCGACAACGCACTTGCGATGCTGATGTTGTAGACGTCTAAGCTACGGTAATCGCTTACCATCAGGTGAGCCGTACGCTTGTTTGCCGACCTAGTTGTATAAAAAAAAGTAACAGTGCTATAATAACGACTGTTTAGTATGTCTATCTATTATATTTCATTTATATTTGTTAGAAGATAAATAGATCTGGATAGATTCTTGTGATGACACATAAAATGAGAGTGTAAGAAGGGGACGCGTTCCTTGGCGATGCGTTCTATTTAAATTCACATAGTTCTTATTTCTCCTGCTGATTTTAAAACTATCTGCCGTAAAGCGGTATGTAACAGATATACGATTTATTTTTCCTTTTGACATTAAAACTTCTGTGTTATGTTTAAATGTAAAATTTATACATTTTTAGATTAGATGAAACAAACCCTACCTCTTTTTCTTATAAAGACTATCCATATCTTATCTGTCAGATAACTTCAAAACAGAAACAGGTTCGAAGTATTAAATACGTTTATTTAACTTATTCATGTCACTTGATACAGATTAGCGGTTCGCTCGAAGTAATTAAACATTAGCACGAATGCTCGCGCTCGTGTGTAATACCGGTTTAACACATCACAAGCTAACTTCACAGAGATAAAACGTCGGATAAAAACTTAAAAAGTAAATTATATTTGAATATTAAGCGGTTGAACTGTATACACGCTTAGCGTCTTAAATATTTATGAAGTTGGTATTTTTAATCTAATTACATTATTTTAATATTTATTTTTGCGTTCTGCGTTAAATATAATTTAATTATAGAAATCAGTTTTATACTGTTTGATTGAACAAGCAATACTTATTTGTGTATTTGTATATTTGGCATTTTGTTCTTAAAAACTGCTTCAATAAATTCTATGACATTTGCAATAGATGTCACAGTGAACACATGACATCAATTTACGTAAATGTGATATCAATATGATATAAAATTAGCGTGTCACATTGATATCACATTTACGTAAATTTACGTCATGTGTTCACTGGGGTAGTTGTTTACGGAAGCGATGAATTTATCTAGATAGGTGTTATATACATTTCTTTCATTATTTCTTAATTTTCAACCATGAAGAGTTGATGAGAGAATTTTTTTTGAAGAGATCCATCGTATAGTTTTTAATTAAGTTATCAATTTAAAACGTATACATCAAATGATTAGCTGATGTCGGTAATATTAAAGTAATAACACGAGAGGCGCCTCTCTCGGGTCTCATGGATAGTAATAACGATTATGGTTGTTTTGGAATGTTCTAGTTTAAGAGCTAAAAGGACGGATAGACACAGAACGCGTCAATCGAACGGTCGTTGGTTCAAAATAATTTACGCGTTTTTAATTCTTAAAGTTTATGTCGTGCATGTGATATATGATATACAGACTGGATGTCATGTCCATCCATCAATCTATACATGTAATAAAATGGTAGGAAAATCAAAACTGTACATTGAATATTTTTTTTTAAAGAATACTTGGGGTGTGATCTACAATCAATACCGAAGCCAAAAATATAGTTCTTAGAATATTTGTCTGTATGTCCGGGATAAACTCAAAAAGTACTGCATGGATTTACTTCAAATTTGGCACGAATATTATTAAGAAGTCGGGTCAACATATAGGCTACATATTATCATGCTATCACCTACCGGGAACGAGCAGTGAACCTTTATTTCCTCAACGCATTCTGTAACAACGTGTAATCTAACGACGCATATTTGAATGTTATTGTTATTATGTTAATAACCATGCTATATAAGCTAGCTTCACACTATAAAAATCACGTAATATAAGTAACTAAGACGATAAACATAATTAAATGAATATAAGTAGACAAGACAATTTTAAAGCAGCGCCATCTATGAGATTTTTCTGTAGATATGAAATGTAAAGAAGAAACGGGTAAATGAATGTTATTTTAAAAGGTATACTCGTAGGTATCTTTGGTGCTGTATATCGTTCACGCAGACGACGTCGCGAGCAGCAGCTAGTTTACAATAAAGTAAAGTGATCGAATCCGCTCTTCTAATTCCTTCTTGTTTCGGTTTTTTCTTATACATATATGTAGATAGTTTTCGTTACCATATTAAGTTACAGTTATAGGAAAATTTACATATAAGTCATTGTCTGTATAATATTACACGTTAATATTTCAAGTATCGTTATAATCACTGGCTCTTAATCTACTTCGTGAAGTATAAGCCACGCACGCACGCAATTTGTGGAAAACAATTAAGTTTTTTTTAATCCTCTGAGGTTATCAAATATTTATAAACGCCTAGACTTACGATACACGCTATATTACTTGCGTCTTGTTTCATTTCGCGTCAGACTTATTTACACGTCCTAAAAAGAAAACAAACAAAACCTTCTTTTTTTATAATAAATGTTTTAAGGATTACAATGAAAAAGTTAAATACCATTTAGGTTAGAGTATGTAAGGCTTTTATTTTACAGATAAACGAATGCAATAATAAATGTCTAATATCTAATTCAAATTTGGAATGTATCTATTTTTTTTTTTGCTGTTATGGTCTAAGGGCTAAGGAGCGGTCGCGCTTGGTTTGCCTGTCTCGTAAAGAATGAGGATTAATCGTTTTCCGATACGCCTTTGACGTTAATTAGATCGTAGTTTATTGGGTTATGTTGAGTATTATTGTAGACAAAAAGTTTTATTATTATTAGTAAGTGAAAATAATATAGAGAAAAATTTAGACGTCAAATGTTAACGTGATTGAAATCAATAGTAAGTGTGTGTTGTACCTACCATAGAATTTCTTTCGTACTTCAATCTCATAATTACTTTAGCAAAAAAAAAATACGATACCCCGTATTTTAAAATGGTATAATATTTACTAGCTTTATGCTGCGTTTTTATGCACCGTGGGGGCTCACACATGGCGATTGCGGGTTCAATTCCTGCTCGGGATGAATATTTCTATTTGCGAAAATATTTTTTTTCCTATCTGGTCTGTCATTGCACGTTAAGCAGTCAGGTCCGGTTGTTATCTCAAACACCACATAGCGACCGTTACTCATAGTATGGTTATATCTATTGCCAGATTCAAGTATGTCATTTCCAGGACAATTTGAGGATAAAGAATTCGATCGGTTGAATAATATACGAAAATTGATAATATTTTTTTATAAATCGCTAGAAAACTAGTAGTATAAATCCGGTACAGTCAAATATAATTCCTGGACACGGGACAAGACACTTAATCCCGGATTTCCCGGTCATCTGGCAACCCTAGTTATATCCGCCAGCCCGCGTTTGAGCACTTTTCATACATGAAGAAGGAGGTCTATCCCCAGCAGTGGGATGTTACAGGCTGAATCGTTCGTTTTTACCTACACAATTTTACATAAATTTACTTACGATTAAGCAAATAAACAACAAAACGGTATTTTTATTAATCGTTATACAAAACGAATATCACTTAATACTCGAAATTGCTAATTACTTTTGTAATTGTCTACAAATGTTCAAACTTCTGATACAATTGTTCTGTTAAGATGGTATCGTAATTTCTCGAGAATTCCTAACTATTTTCATGATAAAATTTTAATCTCTTCAATACTCTGGGAATTTGTAACATTTTCAACAATTGTCTTTGTTTCTTATTATTTCTAATGTCTTAATTAAAACTGCAGATTTTATTTCGTGTTAGACTCTTTTATTCACTTTTTTTACGTAATTGAAAAACGAATGAAATTAGGATTACAGATTACAGATTAGGAAAACAAATTAATGTTCTTGTTATGTTTTTACAGCAACATTTGAGTACATTATTCCAATATAAGACTGTATTTATCATTTTATTTGTATGTAGTAGTTTATGTATTGACAATTAAACTAATATAAGTATTCCCACTCTTGATTTAACTAATGTACCGCCTTATTTCAATAAAAATATATTGGCATGCTATTATTATTAATCAACATTAAATCAGTATTGAAAATTAAGCTTATTCTAAGTTATTAATAAGCAAAGATGAAAATTGTTTTTTTTTTTTTTTAATTTTGATTTCCGAATATGTCAGCGTTGTCGCAAACGCCAGTTCGATGCGTTCAGTGTGAGTTAATGGCGTTAGTGATACAGATACTGTCACTATTCATAAAAGTTATATTATCATGTGCCTAAGTATCATTAATTATGTAATGATAGACTAAATCTCACATCAATGTAGCTACCGGTATTTTTTAACCGACTTCCAAAAAAGGAGGAGGTTCTCAATTCGACTGTATTTTTTTTGCTTTAGAATGATAAGCACGATATAAGATGATTTTAAACACTTTTTTTTATCAACGAATTCGTCTCGCCACGACATTCGGCGCCGCGGCAACTGCTATCATAATTTTTATAAAACTCTAACTACTCAAAAAATAGCAATGACTGGAGACTACAACTACAATTTGTTATTTTAATTACATATAATAAAAAAAACTTTTCATGTTTTTTACTCTGTATTATAGTGTCCAATCTTGTTTTTTATTTCGTCTTATATAAATTGTCATGGTGATTAATAAACATGAGTTTTATTTGAAAATAGTTTGGCAGTCTTAAATAGACATTATTGTAAAGCCAATAGGGAAAATATTGAATAAGCAACTTATCTGAGTTTTCTTAGATATTGTTTTTGTTATGTTGGCGAACATATATCAAAGTGGCGAGGAAATGAACAATTTAATTATATATTAAAGTTCTCATCGCGTTTCAAAAAGTGTGATTCAGAGAAAAAAAGTAATAATATTTTTATTTTGATCACGGTCAAAACAATTTATTGTCACTACTGATCTAGCAAATCAAATCAAATCAAATATAAAAAATATATTATATTTGAGTCACCGTTGAGGACGGCTGAAACGTTTGTTTTTTTTTTTAAGTTTTTATTAATTTGATATTTTTTTTTTTTTTGTAAAAACATTTGTTTTTGGTAAATCTACGAAAAAAATGTCACACATGTATCTCCATATACTATAGATTTTTATGAATTTGAAATAAAATATACCATTTACTTCAATCCTACTAATATTAAAAGCGCGAAAGTTTGTATGTATGGATGTATGGATGTTTGTTCCTCTTTCACGCAAAAACTACCGAATGGATTTTAATGAAAGCGTACAATAATATAGCTTATACATTAGAATAACACGTAGGCTATAATTTTTAGTGTGTGAATTGTCCAAAATATAACGATAATTGTCAAGTAAGTCGCAAAATAATCTACCAACCGCGAGCTATTCTGGCGTGCGCTGCAAAAACTGTAGAGTTTACACGTATATAATGTATAAGAGAAATGTTTATCTTAATTAGTCCTACAAAAAAGTCCGCGACAGCATATATCTATCTTTGATGAGTAAGCCATTATCGCAAAAACAGTGAACCATAAATAAAAAAAAAATTTATAATATATTTCTAATGCACATTTGGTAATAATAAATTGATTTTTATATCGTAGAACCAATTTTGATGAATTTTGGTATAAAGATAAATATTGAGAAGATAATAAGGTACACGAAGTACTTCCTAATTCTGCGCAGATGAAGCCGCGGGTACCAGCTAGTATCTAATGTACATAATGAGAATGATCTCATAACTACTTATCATATCTTCCATCATATCTTCCACGCATTAATTGATTTAAGCGCGTTGAAGTCTTATCTAACGAACTTTATTCTCGTCACATAAATTAAGTCAAACCATCCGATTATATTAAAATTCTCCAAACGAACACATCTTAACTTATAAAAAACATGCTCTAATGACTTTCTCCGCTCGATGTATACTATAATATTATATTGTAACGTACTCTTTTTCTCTTCACAAAAGGGTCGCTCGTGGATCGCATCCTGTTTTTGAATCATATCTACGATAACGACTAGTTCGAAAAGAAACCTTAATTTGATACGATAAGGTATGTTTTTGTTAAATACAAATATATTACGCGTGTAATATTTAAAAAATCACACACCCTTCTCAACGGACGCGTTAGAAAACCGTTGATCGTATCTGCTACGGCAGACGGAGTAATTATTTTTTTATCTTCAAATATTTGGGCTCACGACGCGGCGGAGTGCGTCTTAACGGATTTTTTTAATTGTTCAAATAAAGTGCATTTTATGTTGATAGAATTAATTAATTACGTTCATATAATATAAAATAACTTCTTGAGTTAGTGCATTTATTTAGAAAAAGATTTTGTGAAAATTTGTAATATTTTAATATAATATTCGTTTATGACGGTGCTATATTGAAATTTCTGTCAGTTAGTCTAAGCGCGAGTTTAGCTATTTCACTTTGTTATGACAAATAAATATATGACAAAAATAGGCTATTTAGCCATTTCTTCCAGTTTTGAATTTAAATTCTGAACAACATTCAAGAATGATAAGATTTTGATCCTTTTTTTTGTTCGTTAGATGCTTGTTTGCTATGACCGAGCTTATCATTAACGGCTGTTTTTAATAATCTATATCTTTGGTTCTGCCCACGAGCGATAGATTTTTGACACGATATGACCAAAGAAGCTTACGTCGAAATTCTAACTCTAGTAAGTTTGAAATAAGTAGAATATTGAAGCCGTAAATCCGCGTTTTTTGCTATAAAATGATGTATGCAATAGAAATTAAAAAAAAAAGAAAAAACAAACTCATAGAAGATCGTTATAAATTAATCACAGTGCAGTGGTAATATTACTAATGAGATAATGATAGTGTAAAAGCGTAGATATCCTTCACATACTATACCGCTTGCGAGATCGCTCTTTTAGGCGGTGTTTTCTTTTTTAGCGATATGACCGCCTTTTTGCATGTTTAGGTACGTTTTTACTTCATACATGCATTTTTTTTCGATGTAAAATTTTCCCCTTTTAGCTCTAAAGCATATTTGTATTGTATTGTTTTGCATTAATCATTAAGAAGTTCCTTCCTTTATTCTTTTCTTCTTAGTCTAGGTTTAGGAGTAGAACATTTAGATTCTTAAATATAGTAGCTGTAATAACAACCGTTCTGATGTAGTGGTGTGTACGCTATGTAGGTGCCTAATCATCGACGGTTTGCGGATTCGATTACCGTTCGGGATGGATATTTGTATTTATACAAATATTTATTTCCAGTTTGGATTTCTATCCTTGTGGATGTCCCATTCGTGCCTCGGAGAGCACGTTAAGCTGTCAATCTCGGTTGTTATCATAGACACCTGATAGCAATTGTTGCTGGAGCAGCGTGGTGGACTAAGATCTGATCCTTTTACTACGTGGCGAAAGAAGCCCAAACCCAGCAGTGGGACTGAATAATGAAATTGTAGCTGAACGGAAGGTTCTCTCTATTATTGAAGACTGTGATAGAGACCCAGAATAAAATGTAGACAAATTCTAATTTCACGCAAGTAAAACCACGAGAAACACTTAGTTTGTTTTTATATTAAGTACCGATATATATTCAACGGCGAACTTCTGATAGCGAACAAATCGATCAGTGCCAGTTCAAAGTTATAAAGTACGTGTTCAAATCGAGCACTCCGCAGGAAGTCGGCAGAATTTGGCAGATCTCATGAAAATGTAATTAGTTTGTTTCAGTACTAAACAAATTACGCAGAATAATACTGTAATATTCTAGTAATAAATCTCTAGTTTCTATTCTCTACTAATCTTTAATCCCCCCTCTCCCCCTCTCTCTTTTTCTTCCCTCTCTCTAGAGTCTGAAAATACTACGAGTAATAGTAAAAATGTTTTGAATTCCTAATGTGTGGGTAACAAAAAAATAAAATCGTACTACGAGTATGTTAGGTTAGGTTAATTGGCGAATGCTAGCGCGACCCCATCTCGCCCCACCCAGGCGGATGACTGCTAACACGTGGTGGTTTTTAGTCAGTAGGAGTCTGACATAACCCTCTGGCGCCCCCGCGCTGGAGGGTATCCATGATGGATTTTCCCCACGTAAAAAAAAGGTTAGTTATATTGCTAGGCAAGAGTCCCTTTATCTTAAAAGGAGAGAGTTTGGAACTAAATTTGCAAAGTGAGTTAGTGAACATACATGATATAAATCTTTTAATTTCTTCCAAAATAACTGAGGTAGACCACAGCAGGAAATATCGTTCTCACAATCTGGAGCAGCCCGACTGAGTAAGTGCTTCTGCCTTACAGAAAATCACGGCTAAATAATACTGCTTTCAAGCAGTGTTGTGTTTCTGTGATGAGTAAGGTGACACCAGAGCTCTTAGGGAAACTGGAGGTAGGATTGACAACGCGCTTGCGATGCTTCTGGTGTTGCAGGCGTCTATAAGCTACGGTAATCGCTCACCATCAGGTGAGCCGTACGCTTGTATGCTAATCTAGTTGTATAAAAAAAGTATAGTAATTAAAAAAATAAAATAAAAGAAGATAGAAATAGTATGTATATCAATAGTAGTACAAGTCTTACGATAATTTCATTCATTTCACACGAGAATGATTTAAACATAATCCTTGATTTTTAAATACCCGTTTTAATCGTCGCCACGCTGATAAGGTCTAAAAAAGACCAACATAAATAGGACCGGTTAACACAAAAATAGACAAAATGATTTTGACATTAGTGAATCTAATAATACTAAAAAATATTGTACACCACCAAGAAACTTTACAAAAAAAAGTGATAGGTGCAAAGAAAGATGTACAAAGGCGGTCTTATCGCTAAAAGCGATTTCTTCCAGACAACCTTTGTATTATCATCATTACAGCCTATCACAGTCCACTGCTGGACATAGGCCTCCATAAGTTTACGCCAAAAATAGCGTGAACTCATGTGTTTTGCCCATAGTCACCACGCTGGGCAGGCGGGTTGGTGACCGCAGTGTTGGCTTTGTAGCACCGAAGACGCTGCTGCTTTGTATTATACTTAGTCTATATAGTCAGACAATATTTGTAATATAGTCAGTCTATATAATTTCACGACTGAGCCTGTAACATCCCACAGCTGGACATAGTGGCCTTTGTCCATGTAGGAGGTGCTGCTCCATTGCGGGCTGGCGGATATGTTCTCTACTCTGAGTATGATTGCTATCAGGTGTCATGATAACAACTGCGACCGACAGCTTAACCTACTCTCCTTGGCACGGTGGAGAGACTCACAATGACCGATACCCAGAACGAAAATAAAAATTTGCAAAAATATAAATATCCGCGCCGACACGGTCAGTCGGAGACGCGGGTTCGATCCCCGCTGGAGCGGTCAATTTTTGATATGATATTCAAAAATGTTTAGAATTCCTAATGTGTGGGTAACACAAAAATAAAATTGTAGATATTAAAAATAGCATGGTGTCGTCTGCTGTCAAAGATTTTCATTGTAATATGAAACTTTGAATAGTTACGGGTTTCTGTAAAGAACTCACTATAGACGGCGCCACGGTTCGCTTAAACCGAATATAAAAATCGTCATATCAAAAATTTCGCTCTAGCGGGTACATCGTTCCATAGCTTAATTGGCTAGAGCGCCGACACGGTTAGTCGGAGACGCGGGTTTCATCCCCGCTTGAGCGGTCAATTTTTGATATGATATTCAAAAATGTTTATAAATATCCATTCCGAGAGTGAGTCAGGTGACTCAGAATCGCCGATGTTTGAGTACATACGCGTCATACCCACAACTACATACGCGTTGTAATCTTTACAAAATAACAAATCAAAAGTACATTTGTACTTGAAGAAAGATATTCGCTAACATTAAAGATCTTTTAAAGCCTATTTGAATTGATACTTTTTGATAAATAATTGAGTGATTGTGGACTCGCGTTTTCAAACTTTTATTGATATCCTAATATATTTCAGACAAAGTTATTTTATAGCTTTCTACGCATCGACGAACGAACAACTTGCTTTTGTTTTCCATTTCAGTTAATCTTATATCGAATTATTGGGAAACTATTTGCTCGTCGAATCCATTATTACATTATTCGTTTTGCTTTTGTTACGTAAACAATAGTGTAC
Source organism: Melitaea cinxia (assembly GCF_905220565.1). Classification (NCBI taxonomy): domain Eukaryota; kingdom Metazoa; phylum Arthropoda; class Insecta; order Lepidoptera; family Nymphalidae; genus Melitaea; species Melitaea cinxia. The sequence continues at coordinate 18,176,948 of NC_059398.1, read as the reverse complement.
GGTCAGGGGGAACAATACGCAATCGTCTATGGTAATTTGCGCGGTAGCATGCGCGGGCGCGGGCGAACAATGCCGTGTCTGACTATTAAGCGTAAATTTCCTTTGACTGGCATAACAATATAAAAAAAAATATCTAATGAATTACGACAAAAAGCTAAGGAAATACTTACGTAAAATACTTTACTTTTCACCGGAATGGCGACAGCGTTATAAATTAATTTCATATCCCTTGATAACTATAAATTGTAGTATATAATAAGTATTATATAACTTCTTATAATAACATAAATTAAATTCATTTTACTAAAAATAAACGAATGTGCTTTAGACCACACGATTGAAGTAAGAGTTAGGAAACGTAACTCTTTCTCTTTCTATCTTCACCAACTTATATCTCCCTCTAATCTTCCGTTCGCCTCGCCCGATCACGTATTCACCAGCTTACTCCTCAAGTCAAGCGAGCTTAATTTTTTTTTTTTTTTTTATCAATGAATTCGAAGCTGGCAAGTAAGATCGAGTTTCCATGATTGGTCTTAATTTCTCAATGATAAAATTCGAAACGTGCTACAAGTAACTAGTTCTAATTTGACCTTATTTTTTAAATAACATATTTAAATATATAAACATCAAAACGGTTTTAGAACACTTATTTAAACTAATCTATAAGTATATATAATAAAATGGTAGGAAAGTCAAAACTGTACATTGAATATTTTTTTAAAAGAATACTTGGGGTGTGATCTACTATCGACACCGAAGCCAAAAATATGGTTTTTAGAATTTTTGTCTATTTTTCTGTTTGTCTGTATGTATGTCCGGGATAAACTCAAAAAGTATTGCGTGGATTTACTTCAAATTTGGTACGAATATTATTAAGAAGTCGGGAACATATAGGCTACATATTATCACGCTATCACCTACGGGAACGAGCAGTGAACCTTTATTTCCTCAACGCATTCTGTAACAACGTGTAATCTAACGACGCATATTTGAATGTTGTTATTATGTTAATAACCATGCTATAAGCTAGCTTCACACTATAAATAAAGACATTCTGTAGTATATTTAGTATCAGCATTGCACCCGTGCGAAGCCGGGGCGGGTCGCTAGTTATATCTAAAAAGATTTAGTAAGCGCCGTCTCTTCAAAAAGGCATTAAATAGTAATAATTATTTATTTCTTTGCATTATATAGCCGCTATATAATATATCTCAAAATAATTTAAGAAAATAACAGTTCTATAATGTAAAACCATCAACTTTGCATAATCAATATTCGTGATTAATAATGGCAGATAATCTTTAATTTATAATTCAAAACAGCCTTTGAGTTATTTCTTATTAACATAAAATAAATATTCTCAAATACATTTGTTATTATGACACAGTTCCGTAAAACAAGTTTTAGAGAAATAGAAAAAGTATGAAATAAATAACAGGACCATTCACTTTTCGACGGACGTACGGACGTATAAAAATGGCGACAAAATGTAGCGATTGTTAGCCGACTTCAAAAAAAGAGGAAGTTCTCAAGTCGATAGTATTTTTTTTTTATGTGTTATTTCGTAACTTTTTACTTAGTGTACCGATTTTGATGATTACGATGTTTATTTAGGCAAAAGCTTGTGCTTGTCGAGTGTCCTCATTAAAGTTTTAATTACTATCAAAGAAGTAATTTTTGAGTTATCTTTAATAATCCGTATTTACTTGACTATTTTTTCATCTATTTTGTATTACTGGGCGATGTAACTGAAGCCCGTTTTTTTGTTTGCAAGCAAACACAATTATGTATCTACTGGAGTCGAACCTAGACTTCCTCCGATTATAGTTGTATAGCCGAAAATTTCTATACATTGACATTTGTTTATATAATTATGAAATGTGAAGTCAATTGAATGGCTAACCCTTGTATGAGTAATGCCAATTAATGAATGTCTACTTTTGCATTTAAATAATTACGGAATTCAAAACGCAGCACTATCCAGCTGTCTAATTGATACTTTTTTGTACTTTATATGTTGATTTTATGTTGAAAAAAAAAACATTATTTAAGTCTAAGTCTAGTAAGTAAATATTAAAATTACATTTGACATCCCAGCTACAAGAACAAAATTTTATAAAAACGCGTTTATTAATAGAAGTTGTGCCCAGTACAATAATTTGTTTATAAATATTGACATTTTTCATCTCTCTCTCAATCAATTTAAATCGCATGTGATGAATGCTTTGATTTAATGTATCTTTGACGGATGTTATGATATTCGTGATGTTCTTCTTAATTTGATTTTATTTTTTGATTTTAATTTAATTATGATTTTAATTGTAGCTTGATCCTTAATTATTTGATTTGTGATTTTTTTAACTGTTTTTTTTTTTAATTTATTTGTTTCATAATGCCCGTAATGATTTTTGAATTTCTTTATCGATTACTTTTTTTTCTCTCAATGATTGTTAATCAATTTATAGTAATGTTTTTAGTATTATTATTAAGTTTTTTGATATTGAACTATTGATGTGAAGCATCTCTTCTGAACTTTGTCATATTATGTTCTTTTTTAATATCGGAAACTATTTTTGGTTAAGTGATACTATTGTGTTGTGTATTCCTGTATATTTATGTAATACCGTTTGTTTCCAAAATAAAGTAAAAGAAAAAAAAAAAGTCACAGTTACATAATATTGATGATATTATACCGCGATTCAAAGAAGCGCAACACTAACAATAGATGTCGAAGCGGTAAAAATTACGAGTTGATATTGCTTATATTACCAGATAATATTTTTTTTGATGATGTTTTCATATGTCGTGTATAACCACTTCGTCACCTTCTCCCACATGGGGAAAGAGGCATATACCCAGTAGTGAGATATTACTGGCTGAAGCGTAGCATTTAACCACAATCAATATTATAATCAATATTATATTATAACTTTGTTTAATGAAAGAGAAAGTTTGACAAATTAAATGCCGATTTCAATCAAAGCCAAATATCTAGAAAGAAAGAAAGAAAACCTCTACTATTACGAACTTGAAACTTGCACTATTATGAAGGGTTTATACAATCATCGCCCATGACCCAAGTCCTAAGAACAAGCGATTAAACGATACTTTTTTTATCTATACTAATATAATAAAACGTAATAAGGGTAAATAAGGGTTCGTTGGTTTGTACGTGCTAATGAAACTACTGCTTTGAATGATGAATGAATAATAATAATATAATTATAGGCTATATAATATTTTAGTTAGTTTTTTTCTCAATTAACGCGGATTAAACCGCTGGGTACAGGTAGTAATTATAAAGTTATTTATTATAATTGCCGAATGTTATTAAAAGTTTTATTAAATAGATAATAAATAATTAAATTAATTACTTCCGTCATATTAAATAAGGTTTTCGTGATAACACTACGATAAACTCTTGGAAAATTCAAAAAATTACAATCAAATAAATTCGTATAAATAAATCGTTTTTGTTTCAAATTATCAGACAAAACACCCGTACAAAGACGTATAGTTTTAAATAAATGAAAAACCATAACAATATATCCTCTTTTTACTCGTAACTTGTACCGAGGATTGTGATTAGTTTATTGTGTCGACCGCTCAAGAACATGATCCGGTCGCTACCGGGGGTCCACCACTCAATTTTGATAGACTTCGACAATAGACCTCTATTTCATTAAATTAGGACCGGGATGCGCGTACACACACCCGGCTTCATTCCTTATTGTGTGTGTGATGTATTTGTTGGTACCATTGTCAAACCCCGTACCTCTCATACCGTTATTTTAAACTGTAACAATTGCATAAAAAATATTTACTTTTATCGTGAAGAGTAATAAAACGATGTTTATTACGTTTTCGTTTAAGTACGTTTTTATTATTGTTGTATTTTTATAGGTCGGATGATTATTGTTATTTGGGAAGTGAATGTTATTTTCGATTTGGAAATGAAACAGATTTTGTTATAGATTACTTACTTACTTACTCCTCTGGCTCAGCGACCCGTAATGGATCTTGGCCTCCGACACAAAAAGTCTCCAGCGATCCCGGTCCAGAGCTATCTCGCGCCAGTCCGCTGTCACCAGCTCGCGCAGGTCACTCTGTACCTCGTCCTCCTTGCGGTACTTGGGGCGCCCGACGGGCCTACAGCCGTCAGGGTTCCTCGAGTATGCTCTCTTCTCTGCGAGATGGTCTCCCATCAAGGCTGGGACTACGTGGCCGAGACAGCGTAGTTGCGCTGCTTTGTTTGTTCCGATGATAGTGGGTTCAGCCATTAGGTCTACTTTCTTACTTCTTTTGTTATAGATTAATTCATTTTATTAGTCTGAAAAAAAACAGGTGCCGCTTTTTCTATGAAAAAAAAAACCATCGGATCTGTTTTTATTTCCAGAAAAAAAAAACCTTGTGATTTTCCAAACCTGACCCTATCTTTGTAGTAGAAGAGTCGAAGAGTCAAAATATATAAAAATATCAATACGTATATTAAAGATAACTTTACACACAATTAAGGCGATGGTTCATCGGTTCGTATCGGCTATTTTATCGTTAACGTAAAATTCTGATTAGGCCTCTAAAGACCTGTTTTATGCCTATTGACCTCAATACTATACTTTAAATTTTGGATTTACAGGTTAAGAAAAGAAATATGGTACAACAGATAGATTTTAATGGTAAAAATATATCAAAAGTTTTACTTCTTATAGTTTTATCAGCAACTGGTATATATATATTTTTTTTATATCACTAGTTCCGCAAACAAGCGTATCTACGGCTCACCTGATGGTAAGAGATTACCGTAGCTTATAGACGCCTACAACACCAGAAGCATCGCAAGTGCGTTGTCGACCCTATCCCCAATCCTCCCCAGGAGCTAGGGTCACCTTACTCACCAACAGGAACACAGTACTGCTTGAGAGCAGTATTATTTAGCTGTGATCTTCTGTAAGGTCGAGGTACTACCCCAGTCGGGCTGCTCCATATTTTGAGCAGGAAATTCCTGCTGTGCCCTACCTCAGTTAATTAATATAATTATAACAGGCCCTTAGATACATTCGAGTACATTTCAAATCCGTAACAGCCATTACTCGTCAAATGGGTACGTCGCGTCATCGCCGCAGTAACTCGACACCGCGTTGTTGTTAATTTATTTGCAACAAATCTTTTCACGCGTTCTCTTGAATAATTCAGTTGTCAAACGCTCAAGTTCCCTGTCCCCGACTCTATTGTTGTATGATTTATGATTCACAGGTTTATGAAATAATATTTGTCAAAGGATGTGATATTCAAACGAGTTTCTAGCGTTCCCCCTTTTCTAAATTATTGTTTGACAACAATTATTCTTTAAATTCACTTTCCGGTTGGCTTTTTTAAATTAAAATAACGTATTTTAAATTACAATATAACGTAACGTAACAAACACTATAATAGTTACATTTTATAAAGTTTGATTTTTTTTACTAACGTTGAATTGAACGGTTTGAACTTAAATTTATTTTGGTCAATTTAATATTACAGCTAGCTAATAAACATCAGTTTTATATTTTATTTTCAAAGACTATTCGTCCGATTTCTATAAAATTTAAAAATAATATAAGTTCATTAATGATTCATTCGTTCATTAAAGCTTCTGAACAATTCATTCAAAATCTTTTCTTCCATGATTTTCGATATTGTTTGTTAGGTTTTTTAATATCGATAGTCCTGTCTCAGAAAGCACTAATATATATTTAGCAATGTACTTCTTCACACTTTTTGCACAATACAAAAATTGTAACAATAAATAAGATTCAAAACAATTAGTTTGCAGTTACCATGACACATTGCTAACAAAAAATAAGCGTAAAAACAAGGACGCGTACAAAGGATATAATATGCATTTTATGTACTTTATAGCGGAAACTTTTCATGGTAGTAATAAAGACAAATTATTAATTAACTTAGAATTATATAAATAGGTTTGTCCATTTATAGAAGGACATGTAATCAAATGCCGTTACGTGAATGAGGGATGACCTTTGAGTCTCTGCTTGAGTACGTGTAATGAGAGAGCGGATGTTAATTATTTATTTAAAATCAACTCAAGATACTTCTACTTTATTACTGTCTAGTATATAATAACCATCTAGAAAATTATATAATTGATATTAATAACGTGATCAAACTTATGCAGTCAACGGTTATTTTATGATATCACTATTTATTTATTTTATATATATGAACTTTCAGGAATTTACCCGTTAAATTTCGATTACCATATACAGAGTAAAGCAGTGGCGGCATGTGGGGGCTGCCACGGGGAAGGGCATGGCCCCGGGCGGCGCATTTAAAAAGTAAAGTAAAAAAAAAATCTGATAAAAGTTCTGGTCTATGGAAAGTGTCTGATATATATATATATATATATATATATATATATATATATATATATATATATAAATAAATTAACCATCTAATGAAAGTTAAGTAACTCTTAAATTATCTATTTGTTACCTTTCTCTCTTGGTACCTGCCAAGGGTGCGATCCACACAAGCACGTAAGTATTCAAAGCACATGAGACACTACTGTGAGTCTATGGTTTCAAAATTGTGTTGGTATGTCACACTTACGAGCAAGTGTACCATGAGACTAAAGTTGAAAAGAATGAATAAACGAACGGATTACTGAAGAAGATACAAGTGCTACTCCCAAATTTTGTTTGTTTTAATTAATAACCTCTTGCATCAGTGGTACATTTTATTCTTAACTAGCTTCCACACACACACGCACACGCACGCACGCACGCACGCACGCCTGCTCGCATATACGCACACACACGCATGCACACTCACACACACACACACACACACACACAATACAGTAATGTGGTTTATGTACTAAAACAAGTCATATCTTTAACATATATAATTATATATGTATGTAGGTGATAACAAAACATGTTACGCTATCACACGGAAATACGTTCAAACGACTACTTAGCTGGAACTGGTCTTTTATCTTTCTGGACCGTTAATTTGACACCGGTTCATTATTTAAAAAAATTCGTTGTTTTTGTTAGTTTTGTCGTTGAAAGGTAAGTTATAAATAAATAAATATTTTATAAAATTCACACACGGTCGTCTGAACTTATGGTAAGCAATTTAATGCTTGTGTTACAGGTAACAGCCGACTGTTATAACTATTTTTTTATAAATATACATAGAAATAATACACATATAAATATATAAATACAAATATTACACCCAGACTCAGCGGGAATCGAACCCGCAACCTGCGGAACAGCACAAAATGCGCCAACGGGCTAGTAGGGGGTATTAGGGATAGTTGAAAAGAACAATGCCTTATCGCTCTAATTACTCCTAAATGTTTAAATATAAGCTTTTTGGGGCCCTCGATACTTTAAAAGCTGGGGTCTACAACGATACAAGGTACAAGGATTTCTCTCTAGTTAAATATAAAGAGTGAGTGTGTTTCGTCACTGCGTGTAGTTTTTTCCTTCCCCCTATTGAGAAAAAACTCTTCCCATAAACCTAAACCTAAATTTACACTGGTGCTAAAGTATGACACACTTGCATAGAAGCTTCAGTTAGGAAGCTTTAGCACAAAGCTTAATATTTTTATGATTATACGGCATCAACTAAGATGCTGTGTAAACTTCACTTTTTTGTGTTAGTATGATGCAGTCATTAAGATAGTATCGTACACGTAATTTGCGCTGATAATTTATACTAGATGACAATACAATATTGTAAGGAAGCTTTTTGTAAAAACAAGCGTCTGGTGTCAGAATCTGACGGTGGGCGTCATCTCACGGCTGCGTAAGCATTCGTCGCGACAGATGTAATTTCATAACGAAATTGGATTTTTCACACTCGCTGTTATTATGTTCTATTCTATTGTAATATTGTTTTGCTTTTACTGGTGACTTCGTATGTAAGGAATGTAGAATTAGGTGTATTAAAGTTTCTTTCTTTGGGCGTAAAAATGTGACCTGAACACAAAGATCATACCATATCTAAATATGAGGCGTGGACATTGAGAACTGGATTATTCCACAAATTTTAAAGTTACTCAACCTGTTGTAGAATGGATTGTGCTAAGATAAACAAAATAATTAGGAATTAACAAACGGAAGCTACGACATAATTAATTCAAGTAAGTGTTTACGCATAATAATTATAAAATCCGTTCACTAGAACTATTTCAATATCACCAATCTATAGAAGCTGTAAATTTATGCTTCAGTATAAAAGAATAATGTATTAAAAAAAAAGAATCAAAACAGCTTTATTTAAATAGGCCTTAAAAGCACTTTCGAAACGTTATTACAAAAATTAAAACATTTTAAGGTGATTATTATTTTTTAAAAGTAAAGCTACCGATTCGGTCTGTAGATTCTGCAGAGAATAATCGGCAAGAAACTCCTCAGTTACTCTTTTGAAAACAATATATAAACTGTGTTTTAGTACAAAATTAGTAATATCTTCGGTATTCTGGAAGAAATGTACAGTAACAGAAACAGTCTGTAACTGTCTTTAAATGTGTTTAATGTTTAAAATGTAGTTGTGGTGTATAATAAAGTATAAATAAATAAATAAATATCTTGTATGAAATACAGCGTCACTAACAAATCTTTATCAACTGTGTAATCCTGCACCGAATCATACGCTTTATCTATTAATTCATTTTAAATAAAACTTAGTTGAAACAAAAGAAAAAAAACAAAAATCACTATTATTGTTTTGATAGGCGAGGGTAGAAAAAAAAGAATTAGATGGATAAACGAATCTTTGATCAGCTTGCACAAGAAGAAATATAGCCAGTTGTAGATAATGGAATTACACGCATATTTAAAGACTGTTAACATGATAACAACCAGGTTTTTATGTAGTCCGTCGCTGAGGGAGTGGTGAGCATCCCATTAGACGGGAGCAAACTCGATACGCTTGTTATTAGCTCTGTCACCAGACTCGTTCGCCCATTACGGCGCACCTAAGACCGACGCTCAGCAATTTGTCACGTTTAGTTTTTCAACATGTTTTTTTTTTCATACAAACGTTGTAATTTCTTGTCATTTATTATCGATTTTATCTTTTTGTGCATGTGGCGAAGGCGGTTTCTTGTGCATTTTATGCAATTGATATATACTAACGAGTTAATGGATTAGTTACTGTTTTTTTCATGTCTAGTAGTTAAAAAAACTCGATGTTAATTTTTTTTTGGTTTGAATCTTAATTCCGTATACAGTACAAATGAAAATAAGTCGTAAATAATTCAAAAAAGTAAAGTAAGTAATTCTTTAATTAATTAATTTTAGTCAATGTGAATCTAGTGATTTGGATAGCGTATTGTTGTAACTACAGTTGTGTTATGAACCAAATGTAGCAACACTAAACTATTATATTATCTATGACAGTTAGTATAGTTTACGAAATGGTTTTTATCTATGAGCTGTCATTCGTCACCTTTTGAATTTAAAAATTTGCATCGTTTTTGCGGTCTCCGTATAAAAGTTACGCTTTTGTTTGTACTTGTTCGTTCTCGCGAAAAATTATCGCCTTTTGTTGATCGAACCATCCTTTGTTGTTTGAAGTAATTTAATTGTTAATAGCAAATTGTATTCCTTGTATTCCTTGTTGAATTATTGTGAAAAACGTGAGGGAACTACGCCGAACAACGGCCATTTTGATTGCTGGTTCCTGCTTCAGCCCGCCACTTCAGTTAAGTATAATTGATTAGCATTAGACGTAATGATTGGCCAATTATAGTTTGATGTTAATTAAGTTATACCTGGCGAGGCTTCACCGAACAGTATTCAGTGAAACTAAGGTAGGATTTTTATTTAAGACATTGAGTGTTAGCTCTGCGTACTGCAGACAATTGTTCGTCCCGTTCGTACCTGAGATCACGCTTCCACTCGTTTTCAATATACTCCAGGTCGGACGTAACAAGTTTTGGTAGCAGAGCGTGGTTAACTTATTGTTGCTCAGTTTATTATATTGTATGAATAAGTTAGGTCACAATTTGTTTAATTCTTTCTTTATTAAAATATTATATTTAGATACTTAAGGTCTAATATTTGGATTTGAGTTAATAACAGCTGTTGTCTTATGCTTTATTGAAGGTTAATTTCTTATAAATACTCTTGTTTGTTAGTATAAGATTAGAAATAGCTGTTTAAATGGGTATTTATCAGTAAATTCATTAATTTGTTGAGTAAATTGTGTTATTGCTTTGAATCTAGTTTGTTGAAATATTAGATTAAAAAACTTAGTTTTAATTTTTTCTTGTATTATTACTGAAGTTATTTAAGATTTGATACTTGATTTCAATTCAGTGATAGCAGTTGTTTCATTGGAATTAATTTGATTATTGTTTGTTGTTACTGTTGTTATATCTGTGCCTTTGAAGATGACTTCGACCGCGGTCACCATGGTCCGTGAATCTTGTTCAGGAATCACAGCTCAACTGAGATGGTTCAGTTCAGCGGTCGCCTTGGTGAATAGGGAAGACCGCACGGAGGCCTTAATAGACAGGTACGAGAAATGCCCGGCTCGACTTGAACAGGTCGAGACTCTGTACCAGCGCCTCCTTCTGCACCTTGACGATGTGCCAATGGAGTCGCTTCCGAAGGAGCGACGGGAGCAAGTCCACGAGGACTACGTCCAAATTTTGGGCCTCGCCGATGAAATATCCCAACGCGCCCGGGAGATCTTAGCCTCGCGCGCCGGAGTACCGCCTACAAGGGCCTCTTTGAAGACTCCCGTGGGCCTTTTGACCCGACTGCCTAACCTGGATCTCCCCCATTTCGATGGTCGACTCGACGCGTGGATGGGTTTCATCGGCCTGTTCGAAAGCCTTGTGGACTCTAGGGAGGATTTGAGCCTCTCCCAAAAGCTGGCCTACCTGCTCTCAGTGCTGGATGGAGAGGCAAGAGAATTGGTGCAGCACCTCCCGATTTGTGAAGGGAGCTATGCGGTCGCGCGGTCATTACTCACCAAGCGCTACCAAAACCAGCGCTGTCTGGCCGATGCTCATATCGACCAGATAATGGACATTCCTGTCGTGAGTAATACCGCCCAGTTGAGGACCAAGATGCTTAACCCCCTCGTTGCAGCTACCAATGCTCTTAGCCGCTTGGGCCTGCCGGTTGACCAGTCGTCATACTGGTTGGTGCGTATTATGCTCAAGCGGTTGCCGGTGTCCCTGAGAGCACGTTTTGAACAGGCGCACACTAGGGATGAGGCATCTCCTCTCCCTAGTTATGAGCAATTGTTGGCGTTCCTGGAGAATGAGTGTCGCATGGGCGACGTTATGAATGCGCCGGTGGAACTATCAAGCTCCGGACCCACCAACAAACGGCGCACTGCTCAAACGGCGCCAAAGGGAAGGGCGTCCCCCCGCTTTGCAGTCGCGCAAGCTGCGCGACCGGTCTGCCGGTTCTGTAAGTCCCGGGGGCACCGAACGATGCAGTGCCCGGACTTTGTAGCGTTGCATGTGGCCTCTCGTAGGCGGATTGCTAAGGCCCGAGGCTGGTGTTTCTCCTGCCTGGGGGACCACTTTCAGCGCGCTTGCCCCGACATGCACCCGTGTCCTGTTTGTGGAGGGCAACATTTAAAGGTGCTGTGCGCCAACGCAAATGGCCGCCGCGACCACCCGGGGTCGCCTTCGGGCGGGTATGAGAGCGGACACCGGGCTCAGTCCCGCAATTTGGAGTCCGGCTCACCTCCCCCCCGCCACGCAGATTGTGCTGCTGTGGATCGCCGACATGATTCGGCGCGCAGCCCCACGGGCGGGTATGGAAGGGGGCCTCGGGTTCAATCCCGCACCTTTGTGCCCCGTTCGCCCTCACCGCACCCTCGTGTCCAATCACGGTCACCTCCAGTCATTTACCACGATTACCGTGACGCACGTCCGGTACGATTGCCGTCCCCCCCTCTGGCGGAGCGTCCCCGTTTGAAGCCGCGCAACCCTCAGTACGGACGCTCCCGGCGCTACGAACCGCCGACTATGGCTCGTGGCAGTCGCCATCGAGAGGAGGGCGAGTTTAAACCACTCCCTCGTTTTGACGTGCCGTCCCGGGACAACGGCGATAGATCGCCGCCACGCCAACATTAGGATGTTGGCGTCTGCCCCCGCTATGCACCACCCCCTTTTGAGACCGTCCTCTTGCCCACGGCCTATGTCCGGGTCTGGGGACGGACGGGCGCCTCGGTTGTAGTCCGAGCAATATTGGACACAGGCTCACAAGGGTGCATAGCCTCGTCTTGGTTGGTGGGGCAGACTGGCCTGAATATTAAAAGGTATTCAGATGTAATAAGAGGTGTCGGGAACGCCCCTGTAACCACGGTTGAGGGCCACGTTTCGTTTGAGTTCTCGCCCTCAAATTCTCCACGCCCGACGCTGAGATCGTCGGCCATTGTGATGGAGAACATCTTGGGCAGTCACCCGCAAGTTCGGTTGTCTGCGGATGCGGTAAAATTGACCGCCGATTTGGACTTGGCTGACCCTAAATTCGACCTACCTGGCACGGTCGATTTGTTGCTTGGCGCCGATGTACTGGGCAAAATATTACTCGGTAAGGATCGTGTTTTGCAGCCAGGTGGCTTAGTAGCCCTCCGGACCATATTTGGGTTCGCATTGATGGGGCCTGTATTGAGGGCTCCCCCTCCTGCTGAACCTGGAACGGCTTTGATGGTGGGCTCCGCCCTCTCTGACGCCGTGCAGAGATTTTGGGAAGTGGAAGAGCCACCACAAGCACCCCGCTCTGATCCGGAACACGAGGAGTGTGAACGGTTCTACAAGAGCAACACCAGTTATCTTCGTTCTGGCCGGATCATGACAAGATTGCCATTTCTTGCCGTACGACCGCCCCTTGGCGACTCGCGGCCTACTGCAGAGAAGCGTTTATTGGCAATGGAGCGCCGCATGAGCAGGGACCCGCTACTTAAACAGAAGTACATTGACTTCATGCGGGAGTATGAGAATTTGGGACACATGTCTGTGTCAAAACTTGACTGGCGCTCGACGGAGCATTTTTTCCTCCCGCATCATGCTGTGATAAAGCCGTCAAGTGGCAAGCTGCGCACAGTATTTGATGGTTCTGCGCAGACCACATCGGGAGTGTCCTTGAACCAGTGTCTTCATTCTGGTCCCAAATTGCTTAAGGACCTTTGTGACGTCATCACGCGGTTTCGGCGTCACCAATTCGTTTTCGTAGCTGACATCAAGATGATGTTCAGGCAAACGGTAATCCACCCTGATGATCGTCGATACCAGCTGATATTGTGGCGGGAAAACCCGCAAGACCCCATACTTGTCTACGAACTCAACACGAACACATACGGGCTGCGGTCTAGCCCCTTTTTGGCCATACGTTCGCTTTGGGAGCTCGCAGATCGAGAGCGTATGTCGTTTCCTCGCGTAGCCGCCATTTTGAAGGAGGACCTATATGTTGATGACATATGCACTGGTGCGTCCACGGAGAGAGAGGCTCTCCTTTTGCGTGACGAATTGATTGGCATCCTAGCCTCCGCAGGATATGAATTGCGTAAATGGATCTCCAACTTACCTGCGCTCTTGGATGGGCTACCTGATGACCACCAGCAGGATCCTCACCTATTTGAGAACCGTGACAATCCTACCATGATGACAGTCCTTGGAATACAGTACAGACCAGTCCAGGACATCTTCACGTTCAACGTCATTTGGATTCGCCTCGCACTTGGACGAAACGGCTGGTTCTGTCGACTGTCGCGAGAACGTTTGATCCCAATGGTTGGATATGCCCAGTCATATTCTGGGCCAAATGCTTCCTGCGGAGACTTTGGACTGCAGGTCTTGGATGGGACGAGCCACTCCGCGAAGCTATTTTGAAGGACTGGCTCCTGTTTGCTTCCTCATTGCCTGCTATCAATATGATATCGTTGCCCCGTGCTATGCTTCCACCAGGGAAGCATACAGCGTCCCTTCATGGGTTTTCGGACGCTTCGGAACGTGGGTACGCAGCAGCCGTATATTTGCGCACCGTGACCATGGATGGTCAAGTGAAGGTGTCATTGGTCATGGCGAAGAGCAAGGTCGCGCCTCTTCGAACTACCTTGACAATTCCCAAGCTAGAGTTGTCAGGGGCGGCCCTTCTTGCTCGCCTCTTGAATCACGTCATGTCCACCTTGTGCCCGTCAGTTAACATTGAGACAGTCTATGCATGGACTGACAGTCAAATTGTCCTATGTTGGCTGAAGACGTCAGTCCACACCTTAGAGGTGTTTGTTGCAAATCGGGTCTCTCAGATCCAGAAATCGGAAACCCCGTTAATCTGGAGGCATGTGCCTGGCGAAGTCAACCCTGCTGATTGCGCATCACGGGGATGTATGGCCCCCTTTTTGGTTGAGCACTCCCTGTGGTGGGGACCTGAGTGGTTGACCAGGTCAGAATCTAATTGGCCGCGAACACCGGCCTTGGATACTGTCACATTGCCTGGGTTGCGAACCCTTGCGATTGAACGGCGGGACCATTCGTTCGACCCAGACTTCCTAATGAATCGCTACAGCTCATTAGACAAATTACTGGGGGTCACCGCTTGGATCAAGCGCTTCACCAGAAATTGTAGACACCCACAGAACAAATGCTTGGAGGCGTTCTTATCGCCACAAGAGCTCCAGGATGCTCTTCTTCATTGGGTTCGTTCTGTGCAAGAAGAGAACTTTGAAAATGAGATTGATATTTTGAGAAAAGGCAAATGTAAGCTGTCTGGAGCCATTTGCAAACTGAACCCCTTTTTGGACAGTGCGGGTCTTTTGCGAGTCGGAGGGCGTCTAAGGAACGCAAACCTCCCGTATGGAGCTCGTCATCCCCTCCTGTTGCCCAAAAGTGGCCACTTAGTGAGTTTGTTGGTGACTGATCGTCACATCAAGAACTCCCACGCCGGCTGTAATGCCTTATTGGCCATTTTACAACGAGAATTTTGGATTTTATCGGCCCGAAGGACGATCCGTAGTGTGGTCTTTCGCTGCATGTCTTGTTATAGACTCAAGGCCTCTACCATGCAGCCTATCATGGGTGACCTGCCGTCGGATCGGGTCACAGAGACAAGGCCCTTTGCTGGAGTTGGGACGGACTTTGCAGGTCCCTTTTCGGTTAAGACCTCGACCCTCAGGAACAGTAAAACGGTCAAGTCCTACCTGTGCGTCTTTGTTTGCCTGTCCACCAAGGCGGTACACTTAGAACTAGTCTCAGCCCTCTCGACAGAGGCCTTTGTTGCGACGTTAGATAGATTCGTGTCACGACGAGGACTACCGTCCTTGATTCGGTCGGATTGCGGCACCAACTTCAAAGGCACAAATAACTATTTAAAAGAGATATATGAATTTTTGGCGTCTAATGAGACTGAGATTGCGTCTAGACTAGCTAGTCGCAGAATAACTTGGAAGTTCAGTCCCGCGTCATGCCCCCACTGGGGAGGAATTTTTGAAAGTGTTGTAAAGGTTGCCAAAACACATTTGCGACGAGTAATTGGCGAGTCCGTATTAACACTTGAAGAGCTCGCAACTGTGTTTTGCAAAATTGAAGCCATGTTGAATTCACGCCCGTTGTGCCCGATCTCTTCAGACCCTAACGATTTGGAAGCCCTCACACCGGGCCATTTTTTGATTGGACGGCCGCTGAACGCCCTGCCGGAATACCCCTATGTTGATGTGAAACTCAATCGTCTCTCGCGGTTTGAATTGATCCAACAACTCACTCACAGCTTTTGGAAACGTTGGAATTTGGAATATTTGCATATTCTCCAGCAGCGCGTTAAGTGGACTGACAAGACTGATCCACCGCATGTTGGTGACCTCGTTCTGGTTAAGGACGCTAACTCACCGCCACTGTGTTGGCGCAGAGGGCGCATTCTTAACCTCGTCTTTGGAGCAGATGGAGTGCCCCGTTTTGCTGAGGTTCGGGTGGACGGTTCTGTTCTGAAGAGAGCGGTATCAACCTTGTCACGACTGCCAATTGATTAGCGGCCAGGTAGTCCTGGCCGAGGCGGGTAGATGTTATGAACCAAATGTAGCAACACTAAACTATTATATTATCTATGACAGTTAGTATAGTTTACGAAATGGTTTTTATCTATGAGCTGTCATTCGTCACCTTTTGAATTTAAAAATTTGCATCGTTTTTGCGGTCTCCGTATAAAAGTTACGCTTTTGTTTGTACTTGTTCGTTCTCGCGAAAAATTATCGCCTTTTGTTGATCGAACCATCCTTTGTTGTTTGAAGTAATTTAATTGTTAATAGCAAATTGTATTCCTTGTATTCCTTGTTGAATTATTGTGAAAAACGTGAGGGAACTACGCCGAACAACGGCCATTTTGATTGCTGGTTCCTGCTTCAGCCCGCCACTTCAGTTAAGTATAATTGATTAGCATTAGACGTAATGATTGGCCAATTATAGTTTGATGTTAATTAAGTTATACCTGGCGAGGCTTCACCGAACAGTATTCAGTGAAACTAAGGTAGGATTTTTATTTAAGACATTGAGTGTTAGCTCTGCGTACTGCAGACAATTGTTCGTCCCGTTCGTACCTGAGATCACGCTTCCACTCGTTTTCAATATACTCCAGGTCGGACGTAACAAGTTGAATACCATGAAAAATAGAAATGATCTAACATACCAATAAATAATTAAAAATTATAAATGATTATGATCTATACATATAATAAAATGGTAGGAAAGTCAAAACTGTACATTGAATATTTTTTTAAAAGAATACTTGGAGCGTGATCTACAATCGATACCGAAGCCAAAAATATAGTTTTTAGAATTTTTGTCTGTTTGTCTGTATGTATATCCGGGATAAACTCGAAAAGTACCGCATGGATTCTCTTCAAATTTGGCACGAATATTATTAAGAAGTCGCGTCAACATATAGGCTACATATTATCATGCTATCACCTACCGGGAACGAGCAGTAAAGCTTTATTTCCTCAACGCATTCTGTAACAAAATAACCATGATATATAATAAGCTAGCTTCACACTATAAAAATCACGCAATAAACCGATAAACTAAGCCGATAAACATAAATTAATATAAGTAGACATGACAATTTTAAAGCAGCGCCATCTATGAGATTTTTCTGTAGATATGAAATGTAAAGAAGAAACGGGTAAATGAATGTTATTTTAAAAGGTATAATCGTATGTATTTTTGGTGCTGTATAGCGTTCACGCAGACGACGTCGCGGCAGCAGCTAGTTATATATAATAATCATAAACTTTAAAGCGTTCACTGATTCTCACTTTAATATGTTTTGATTGAAACAACGTTAAATGAAGAGGTAAAGATTATCACAAAATATTTTTTTCCTTAAAACAACCTAATTAACATTTTTACGCGGAAATACTTATAGATAACAAGAAAACGTTGAACTCCCATGTATGTGCGTAGGTATAATTTACATATTTTACGTAGTTTGCATAAATATATTACAAACAAAGCATAAAGATAGTTACAGACAGTACACAGAACAATGGGCGGACTTATGACTAATTAGCCATTTCTTCCAGACAACCCAGACATAAAAAGGAAATTTATCTAAATTATTAATTAAAAAAATATTTAATTATTAATTGAAAATTTATTTAAATAACTGATTAAACTGAGCATGTTTTTCTTATTGTGAAACACTTGAAACTCAAGAGATTTAACATTAAAGAGTATCACTTCAGCCTATCGCAGTCCACTGCTGAACATAAACCTCCCTAATTCACGCCAAAAACAGCTAGAACTCATGTGTTTTGCTCATAGTCACCACACTGGGCAGGCGGGTTGGTGACCGCAGGGCTGGCTTTGTCGCACCGAAGACGCTGCTGACCGTCTTCGGCCGTTGGATGGTTATCCCGTAATCGGTCAGTTTTAAAGAATGTACTTTGCTGCAATTCATTTTATTAAGATATTGAAAGACATTGGACTAGCGAACACTGCTTTGGCTGTTGCGATGGCAGCCGTAGGCATGTGCCCCGGAACGGTTTGTCGATTGGAAAACAAAGCATTTTCGGATTAGGGATTTAAATATTGCCATTTAGGTGTTTGCTGTGGTCTAGGCGTTGCTTGTGTATTGTAATTAATTTATTTGTTACTCGTATTATACAGATCGTCTAGTAACTACTTCTAGTACAATAGATTAGTACACATAGTATAATTGATTGATTGGTTTAATGGCTTTCAGTTATTCCAGTGGAGTACGGTGGATTCCGCCAACGTCACGTAGAGTGTAGACCACACGAAGGAGATTGCTCGGTGTGGTTGAGATAACAGTCTCAAATTAATTTTACACATAGTTTATATCTGTGTTGTATTTACAGCATGCACGTCTGACATAACGTTGTTAGACAATGTGACCTACGTACGTGTTAAGTGTGCATCGACAACTGTTACAGTTACATAAGCGTTAAAGATACTAAGTGCTTAACAAGAAATATTACTACGCAAAATGTACGCCACATTTCGCAGTCAGATCGCATTAGTTTGTAACCTTTTTTGCTTAATAAACGACGAGGTAATGTGGTTACACATATTGAAATGACATTAAGGTTATTGTGATTGTGGCCAATATTTTTATGTATACCTGTTTTTTTTTTTTTTTTTAATAAATCAATAATAACGCTTGAATGAGATCTATTTATCGCAATGATACAAGATAACTGTCGCTATGGAGTGTATTTTCTGTTGTTATCGCTGCTTACAACAATTTCTTTAAATTTTTGTAATTGTAGCAAAAATTAAGGTCATCTTACAGAGCCCTGATGGTACGCCTAGGGCCCTCAGGGACCGTGGGAGCTCGTCAACAATGGTTCGTTTCACGCTCAGGCGGCCCTTGCCCTTAGCACCTGCGCACCGGTCACGCCTAGCTGCGCCGGAGTGCCGGACACCGTGACCTGTTACACTTGCCTGTCTTCCTGTATTGCTTATAAGCTGGTGCTTATCAATATTTTAGTTGTATTAAAAGTTATAATAATGACGAATAAGCGTAGTGGTCTCAGCTACTGACTGAAAAAAACTCAGTTTATGTGTCATCTTACTGATCTTTATAATTTATATTCTTATTAAAATTTTACAATATTATACATATTTACAATTCACAACTTAAGAACTAAATATTTACAGATAATACCATACCTACATTGTATTATTTAGCTTTGATCTTCTGTAAGATTCAGGTACTTCCCCGATCGGGACGCTATAGATTTTGAGCCGAATATTTTCTTCTGTGCTCCACCTCAGTGAAATCATCATTATTATATTTAAAGTAGTATATGAAAATATGACTATTTTTTTGCCCAGAGAATGAGCATAGCGATTCAACGTGGAAATGCTGCCAGCATTCTTGGCACAATTCCACGCGGACATAATAAACATAATAGTATAAATACTAAAACTATCTGTAAATATTTAGTTCTTAAGTTGTGAATTGTAAATATGTATAATGTTTAATAAACTATTGTTGTAATTGTTTTAAAAAAAAATATGACTTGTAATTTATTATATATCAGGCCGTTAAGTTAGGTCAGCATAAACAATGCAACCTTATAGCAATAAAGAATGATTTTTTTTTACACAACATGGTTATTTTCACTACGAAAATTATTTTAAACGGGATATACCATGTTTGAGACTGAAGTTTGCGGGTAGATGTTGACGGCATTAGAAGTGTTCATACCGCACTACCTCCTTTTGTCGTAGGTTTGCTATTAAATATCCCGTTTTTAATAATTTTAACAAAGAATGAAGTCTTGTTTTGAATGAAGTGCTTTCCTAAAAGTGTTGGCTATTTCTTTCCCATGGTATTCTTTACTGAGCTATTAAGATACATTTAAAAAAGGAATTAACCGTTTGGAAAAACTGCTCTCCGGATCCGAAGCTGGTTATGGTTAATCTCTCAAATTGCATTATTTGATTTTATGTGAGCGAAAGTTAACGAAAATCTCTGATTAACTAAAGAAATTAAAGTTGAATTGGAAGTATTCGGACCGGAATAATAATTTAAAAAGAAAGATAATAAGCGGAAAACTTGTATAAACAATCTCTCAAAATCTCATCTTTGTATCTTAATATATTCAAGGTTAAAGGTTGAAAAAGTTAATATATCTTGTTGCTTAAGATTTAAATATTTTTTATTTATTTATAAACATTTTACAACATAATATGTATATATTATACATTTTTAGATTTACGATACAATACTTAAAATGATAAAAAAAGTTTATTTAAGCTTTTAGATTATTTATATATATTTTGTTATTTATCACCTTTTTAAATGTGATATAACTGTACAATAACATAATTATCACAAAAATACCATAGACAAGATTATGTCACAAGACATAAATTACCAAATATAATAAAATATCCGTTAATATGTCATTAAAACAATAAACATTAGTATGTATTAATTATTGTCACATTTCTGCATTATTACGAAGTCCTCGATGAGAGAATTCTTGATTGACAGGTTCAACAACGTAATAACTCATAAACCGATGAAGTTATCAGTCAACTTCACAGCTCTGTTTTGCAGGAATGGACATTCTAGACCAGAGATTCTCAACCTGCGGTACGAGTGGTTCCATTGAAAGTTAAAACAGTTAATTTTTTAAATATTATTATTATGTAACATCTGCCCCGACAGACGTTATTCTGTCTTGCGAATTTCAAACGCGTGAAGCTAAACTAATCGAAAGTTTTTTCAAAATTTCCCATTTACCTGCGTAATTTTACTCATATTTCAATTAGTATGAAATTTCATCAGTCTTAGAAAAAACTTAAGAAAAACTTCAGCTAGATCGGTCCAACCGTTCTGAAGTTTCACTTAATTTTACTTAATTCTACGTTTATCGATTAATTTTTAATTTTGATTTATATAAACTATGTCTACAATATAGTTTAAATCTCTGAATCTGAAAATCCTCTGATGAGGAATCCACCAGGTGAGCCAACTGTCCGTTTGCCCCCTCTTCTTAAAAAAAAAATTGGAAGTCACAATATGGGGTACGGAAAAAAAGATTGAGAAACACTGTTCTAGATAAAAGATAGCTTCAACTTGATTACACCCGTTAATGCTGTAAAGTAAAATTATTCATTGATATTTTTTTGTGAGGAATAGCATCGTTTAACATCGTGGATGATACCAAACAGTAAAAACAGTATGATAATATGTTAATATTGTTTCTTGATAATATCGTCTCTTGATTGGCATTTCAGTTGATTAGTTTTGTGTCAATATAAATTATTTTATTAACTTAAACTTGAATATCTACTTAGAATATTATTTCAATTTATTATCTAAAGACGAGAAGAGAGAGTACTGTGTGGCGACGGTACTAAAGAATATAGCCACCCCCTCTCTTCCCGTGGGTGTCGTAAGAGGCGACTAAGGGATAACACAGTTCCGCTAATACCTTGGAACTTAAAAAGCCGACCGGTGGCGGGATAACCATCCAACTGCTGGCTTTGAAATACACAGGCCGAAGACGGGCAGCAGTGTCTTGGGTGCGACAAAGCCAGCCCTGCGGTCACCAACCCGCCTGCCCAGCGTGGTGACTATGGGCAAAACACATGAGTTTACGTTATTTTTGGCGTAAACTTGTGGAGGCCTATGTCCAGCAGTGGACTGTATAGGCTGTAATGATGAATGATGATCTAAAGACGATACGTTAGCACACACAGTTTGCTTATTTTTTTTTTAATTCTCAATTCCATTGTATATTTTTTAATGTATGTTACTTCAGTACTTTTGACTGAGTCGACCGATTTCGACGAATTTTGTTTTAATTGAAAGTTGTTGCATGTCATTTGGCCCTATTTAAATTTTATTGAGATCTGACAAGTACTTTTAGAGTTATATCTAATAATGCGTATTTACTTGACTGCTTTTTCGTCACCCAACGTTGTATTAAGCTGCATAACTTTTTACTGGGTTTATTGATTTTGATGGTTCTTACTTTAGTTGAAAGCTATTGCTTGTCATGTAGTCTTATTTAAATTTCATCGAGATTTGATGACTACTTTTTTAAGTAATCTTTGATAGCGCGTAGTTATTTGACTATTTTTTCGTCTACTTACGTTGTATTACTTGGCGATGTAATTGAAGTCGTTTTTTTTTTCGTTTACGAACAAACACAATTATTAAAGTACTAATTTTTAATACAAGTAAAACCCAAGAAACAAAAAAGAAATGTATCTCTAATTTTAAAAATAAAATCTTTTATAAAAACAGGTTTATAACCTAATATTAATAATAATTATAATAAATAAATAACCTAATACATCAAGAATTTCTCTACACAAATAGAACTTTCGAAATATCTTTTTACAAACCTTACAACAATAATTAATTAATTAATACAGTTGTTTGAAGCTATCTCCTCTCGCCTCACCGACTTGTAATATAGCTGAGAAGAACAGGCAAGAAACACATCGGTTACCCTTTTAAGATTCTTGAACTGTGTAATGTTATATTTAATAAAGTTCTTGCGTTATAATGTATAACGTGAACATTGTCAGGAAATCTAAGAATTAATTAATAATAGACCGATTACTGGCTAGTAGAAATCGATTCGATTAATTGAAATAATCGTATGTCGATTACAAACAGAGAAACTAGCCGCAGTACTACTAGCGGCAGAAGATTTTGTTAATCTTTTTCTGCCTCGACTTGAAGAAGAACTCGCACATATTTAAAACCAGCTGTCAACAAGTAGCTGCTAATTATTTTAATTATTTTGAGTTTTTTTTTTTTTTTACTAAATCTAGGGTACTTTTTTGCATATTAGTCATACGAATGTATCATCCAAGTCCTTAAAATTGTAATCTAGCGAACTGTGGCGTTCAATTTTATGCTTTTATGGGATAGAATACTTACTAACAATCGTTGGAACCTAAAATTTATATGTTAAATGCTAATCTTACAATTCGTTTCTAAATACTTTTGCGGTCAGGGATTCGTATAAAATCTTTTTTTCTCTTACATAAAATTAAAGTTTAAAAAAAAAGTTTAACATAAATTGGAAAGCGACTAACATATACTGTAACGTATTCGCGGATGTCTCGATCTGTCTAACAAACCAAATCTTGCGGTTGATTTTATGAATTATGCGTTTACTGTCTAATAAAACTCCTGCAGACGCTCGCTTGTAAGGGACTCTTTACGTCTAATTGTAACCTACCTACTACCTAATATTATTTATTCAATTATTTTTTTTGTAAAAAATTATTATTTACAATTCACAACTTAATAACTATTTACAGATAGTTATGGTATAAATCATGTCCGCATGGATAGGTGCCAAGAATGCTGGCAGCAATTATTTATTTTTAGTTTAACCTTAAAACTACTTAGAATAATCTTCAACAAACAATACTTGAGTTATGGTAATTTCTACGCCTGACTTTGACCATGTATTGAATTTGATAAAAAGTAAAACGATTACACGACTGAAGTAATATTTAACTAACGTTACTCTCTCTCTTTCTATCTTCATCATCATAACAGCCTATACAGTCCACTGCTGGACATAGGCCTCCACAAGCTTACGCCAAAAATAACGTGAACTCATGTGTTTTGCCCATAGTCACCACGCTGGGCAGGCGGGTTGGTGACCGCGGGGCTGGCTTTGTCGCACCGAAAACGCTTTCTATCTTCACTAACTTATATCTCTCTCAACTTCTGAACGCTTCGCCCGATCACACTTCTCGTCACGCATTCTCCAGCTCACTCCCCAAGTCAAGCGTGCGTAAAGAAGTATTATTTCAGTAATTAGTCTTTATTTAATAATCTACATCCACATATATTTCTGTCATAGTGCCTTATGGTAACATATATTATATTCTTGGCAATTGTGAAAGCCATTACTTCTAATAGTTATATTTATATCGTTAATATGTATCTAGTCTATTTATTTCTGTTCATACTCTTTTTTTATATTTAAGTTTTAACATCAATCGCGCGATTTACTTGACTGAAGAACATGCTGTGACCACCATTCAGTTGTACTATATGGAAATTGTTTAAAAAACGTACAATTCTCTTGGTGATTCTTATTAAATTAATCTACTATATTTCTTTCTTAACTAGAGAACGCCTATTTCAATAAAATCGTTCGTGGAAGTCCGAATAACTGCGAATAATTGTATAATTCCTACAACGGAGGATCGCTCGCTCGGCGGGCTATGATTATGTGAAAGAAAAAAGAAAATATAAAAAGTCAGTTCGACGCTTTGGTCGGGACCGGTTTCTCGTTCTGCCGTCATTTTGAGCCTTCCCAGTGAAATTGCTCTGTTAGTCCGTTGTTTTGGATCACGATCAAACGATTCACTGATGCGTTATATACACATACTTTCTATATACGACCGTTTCACAAAGGAATGCGACGCTTCATTAAAGTTTATAAATGATAACGATATATTTTTAGTGTTACTTCTTTGCAATTCACTTGCTTTTTTTGGCGGTTTCAATTATTAACTTAAAAAGCGTTGTCGTATCGTTTGATGTAAATGAAATTTGTAACACTTTACAGCGATTCTCTCTTCTTGTGCGTTCTTTGTATATATTTATGTGTAGAAAAAAAAGTGTTTTTTATATAGAAAAAAAAATTTATGAGTCTAATATAGGTACTGTCGGCAATAGCCGTATAACCGTATGTAGATATAACCTTATTATGATACAAACACATTAACAAAAAAAGTATATTAAGTACACAGAAAAAACTATTTAAACGAAGGTAATTTTTTTAATGACCTAACTTAGATAATCTACTAAAAAAAAACTTTTAATTGATACACTCTTGAAAATTATACATCAAAAAAATATTCCTATGAAAGAGAAAAAATGCATCCATCCTATTTCATCGTAGATTACCACACTTGATGAATCTTGAGCTGAGTTGTAAATAAATAAAAATGACTTGATATTAATAATACATGTCGCTCGTAGTGTTTTATGTTACAGACATCGGTTACTAGCTTTTGATTTAAAGATACGTGGCAGGGCTGAATTAGGTATTTAGTGCCTTCATGAAGAATATATCATATGAAGTCGCCCCTTAAACGTTTGAAATCATTTAAACCTAATACAATTGCTTTTCTATGGAAAAAATCTCATACACGTCATAAGAACGTGGACAAATGCAGTCCAAATCATGTACCGAGATATAAAATCTATGAGATTTTTTCCATAGAGTTATATACTAAGAATATTAAGTTTTAATAACTAATAATACTTAGATAATTCTTCTAATATAACGTTATTGTAAATAATCCTTTGAATTAAAATAGTAAAAGTAAATAATAAAATAGTAAAATGTAATTAATGTTTGATTCCCTAAATATCGTTTTTTCTCTGATAGTCCGGCCCTGGAGGTGGTTAGTTGTAAGATAAACCTTTTCTGGAGAATGATGTTGTTTCTTAGGACTTACTTTTGATTTAAAGAAGCAAGAATTCTCTTTGAGGTACCTGGTGCAGATTTTTAATTATAAAGCCTGTAGTTAAAATGTATTTCTATATTTTAGAATTAGTAACGGTATAATTTTATTTTATTAAACATTATACATATTTACAATTCATAACTTAAGAACTAAATATTTACAGATGGTTTTGGTATAAATCATGTCCGCGTGGAATTGTGCCAAGAATGCTGGCAGCATTTCCCCGTCGAATGTCTGTTCCGATTCTCTGGGCAAAAAATGCACCAGCCCTCTTGTCACCAGTAGAGGCAATAAGGCGAGGAGTTATCTCATTAAAAAATCTATTAGCACTGCTACTCCGAGGTCCAAGTGTTTCGACTGCAAACGGCACAAAGATGTAATTTAGAATTAGTGACGAATATTTGTGCCGTTTAGTCGTTTCAGTAAAATTATAGAAATTATCTCAATTTTTAATTGTCTTCTTTTATGATATTATAAATAAATATATCTTCTTATATAAATATATTATAATAGTAATAAAATTATTTTAGCAAACGACAGCCAAACCAAGACTTTTTGATACTTTATTTAAAATTAACTAAAATTACAATTAAACTTATTTAAATGAGACAATACTTATCTATAGCAGTATTAGATATTAAATGAAAAATGTATTAAAATTAATTTATGTATGCTGATATACAATTAATGGTGACTCCATTAATTGTATATCACGTTGAAAAGACAACTGGTCGTGGCGTACGGCATCAGCCCTTTCCTCGTAGTAGTATATACCAATCACACCAGAAACATAAAATTCATATAGTAGTTTCGTCCAGACAACCTTTGGACGAAACCTTTTACTAAGAGATCACTGAGCATAAAATATTGTAATAATTAATATATGTGTGTCTTTTGAATAATATTTTTGTTAGCTACATTGAATTCGTAATTTTAAAAGTTATTCCTTCCATAACTTGTTCCGTTACCTTATAATGATGAGTGCGATATATCTAACTTTGACATATACTCGTAGTGACAATCAAGGCTAAACTATATTCATTAATAAAAGTATAGATAAATAATTGTGTTTGCAGGCAAACGAAGAAAAACCAACTTCAATTATATCCACAAGTAATACAACGTAGGTACACTAAAAAATAGTCAAGTAAATACGCATTATCAAAGATTACTCAAAAAGTTGTAATCAGATCTCGATGAAATTTAAATGTGACCACATGAAATACATCGGCTTTCGATTAAATTAAAAATCATCAAAATCGGTACACCCAGTAAAAAGTTATGCGGATTTTCGAGAGTTTCCCTCGATTTCTCTGGGATCCCATCATCAGATCCCGGTTTCCTTATCATGGTACCAAACTAGGGATATCTCCTTTCCAACAAAAAAAATATATCAAAATCGGTACATAAACGACGGAGTTATCCCCAAACATACATATGAAAAATATATATGGTCGAATTGAGTAACCTCCTCCTTTTTTTGAAGTCGGTTAAAATGATATAGAATAAATTTCGTTTTACAATTAATGTTATTGAAGTAAAACTTCTTTAGGCTCATGAGGCTAAAATTGTTACGGATGATACGGCAACGTTTTGACGAAACGGCAACGTTCAGTTTTACTTCCGACATGTGTACTTTGTACGCACGCACTTTTTTATAAATAAATACGATCATTTAAATATTATAAATTGAAATAGTCTTTGTATCACGATTTAGCCAGTAACACTCCACTGCTAGGCACATAGGCCTTAAACAAGGAATAAAATGTTATTTTTGTTACGCTTAGAATATAATTAATTATTACAATTTTCTATCTGTTTTTAAAAAGTTAATTTTAACCAACAGTAAAAAAAGTGACTAAAGTGAATAATAACCTTAAGTCATTAACTGAGAATAAGCTTCAGATTAAGTGTGCTAGTTATTTAAAAGTATGGATGGAGACTAGGACCTTCATGGTGATTTCATATTGTGATTCGTCATCGACGGAGATCCTACGAAACGTTTAAAAAAAATGTACCTAATATTATATTATGCAATTTAAGTTGGTAACTAAGGTAGGGCACAGCAGGGAATATCCTGCTCAAAATATGCAGCAGCCCGATTGTCGAAGTAGCGACCTAACAGAGGATCACAGTTAGCTGATACTGTTTTGTCGTGTTCTTGTGGTGAGTATTATGACCAGAGCTTCTGGAGGGAATTGGGGGTATGTTGATAGAGTGTACTGTATCAGTTATATATTTGCATATAATAAACTAGATTTCCCATGCGGTTTCACTCGTTTTTAGTAATAATAATTATCAGACTGGAAGGATGAAACTAAGGTATTATCTAAAAGTATGCTACCTGTGTGCTGCTATGCGGTTACGGCAGTCAAGAATATAGCCACCCCCTCTCATCCCGTGGGTGTCGTAAGAGGCGACTAAGAGATAACACAGTTCCACTACCACCTTGGAACTTAAAAAGCCGACCAATGGTGGGATAACCATCCAACTGCTGGCTTTGAAATATACAGGCCTAAGATGGGCAGCAGCGTCTTCGGTGCGACAAAGCCAGCCCTGCGGTCACCAACCCGTCTACCCAGCGTGGTGATTATGGGCAAAACACATGAGTTCACGTTATTTTTGGCATAAACTTTTGGAGGCCTATGTCCAGCAGTGGACTGTATAGGCTGTAATGATGATATAGTGCGATTAGCATATGTATACTGTGTTACAGGCGTCTATAGGCTACGATAATCGCTTACCATCCCGTGAGTCGTAGGCTTGTTTCCCAACCCAGTTACTTAAAAAATACTGACTATGTCATGACTAATTCTAAAACTAGATAATAATCCTGACACTTCGCTCCTAATGTTATTATAATGTGGTATTATTTGACAGTGCGCACGCCATCCCAAGCGTATTAGCTTAGCGGAAAATGTGGTTAAGCCTTTATAGGCCGGGTGAGCCTTACACTGTGTGAAATTGCATCTTAATGTCGGAACTTCCGTTTAAACAATTGTTTCTCACGTTTTTGTTGTTACGTTTGTTGATAGAGTAGGAAGACGTTCCCGCAGTTCAGAAATATGTGTCTGCAGATATAGATCTGTATTTTTTGACCTTTTTATGACCTTTTAACTTTGATAGCGTCTAACGAATTACGTATAAAGTGATAAATCAACAACTGAGTAATAAATTCACAACGTTAATGAGCACTTTTTTATTAGTATTAAACTTACATGACCTGCCTGTTGCCGTAGTCTGTAGTGGCCCTGCTATCTGTTTCGCGATTTACGGGTCCGATACCCGCCTGGGTCAGCGTGCAATATTTGTAATTATATATTAATATATGTATTTTTTCTACGGGTATTATTGTTTATCAAAAAATAACTATAACAGTCGGTTGTTACCTATAACACAAGCATTAAGTTGCTTACCCTAGGAACAGAACAACCTTGTGCGTATGTCATTAAAAAAAAAAAAACAAGGACAGAACAGACCGGAAAGAAATATTTGAAAAATAGAAATATCCATTTCGATTGGGCATCGAACTCACAATTGTTTGTGCGCCCACACGGTGCAAGCCCCGCTACCGGAGCGATGTCTACATGATTAATTTAACGTATTTGTGATGTAATTAAAATAAAGACAGCAAACAGCCAAGTTACAAAATCATGACAACGTAGTATAGATATTCCTCAAGCAGCTGTGAGACGGTTGACGGCGCTATCTGATCGGTTCAAGTCTGATGGAAAAGTAATGCGCGTCAAGATAAAACACTTTTTGAATACCAGTTTTTATGTGTACGCATGTGTGTAACGCTCCCCTTTTATTCTTTAACTAAGCGTTACAGTTGTACAATTGAGATGGGTTAAGTAAAAGCGTGGGGTTCTTGATATATATGTAACAATTATTCTACTTGCAACTATGTGCGGAGAATTATAAAAACATAGTAAAAAGTTATGAAAATATAGTAAAATGTACCCCACGTTTTTTACTCTGAATTGAATTATTCTCTTAAATTTTATTATAATTTTAATTTGAAGTAATTAATTATAATTGATTGTTCGATCTTCTACTATACTGTAACATAGTCTTTGTAATTAAAAATTATTTTCTACTTTTTAGTTCGATTAGCTATAAAAGCGTGTTTTTTTTATTTTTTTTACTCTATCATTTATTTTATATTACAAACAGACACTCCAATTTTATTTATTTGTATAGAGTATAGATAATACTGTGGCGTATCCACACATAAACAAACTTTTTATATCAGCATAACAATCAAACCTCATTTTCTAATTTTTCATATTTTTTTCTTTATTTTTTTAAAGATGCCAAGAATTTAAATTTTAAATTATTTATAATTTATGTTTTAGAATTTAATAATTCGATTGTATATTTTGCTAAGGGTACATTGTTTTTGATTTGATTGTCGTTAGATATCGAATATTTTACTATTATTTCACTCGTCAAATATCACATTCGCTAAAATACATTATGCCTGCTATCTCGTCGCTAGCCCGAGCACGCGTGCTCTGTGCAATTTGCGAACCGTGACCGAACCGCCGCAGCGGTTCCGCCGACGTTAGAGCTTGGCATTTGTTCATACAAACTAAGAGTAATTACATACCACTGTCATTAGCTTCGTGTAGTCGTTATTTTATATTAATAATATAATTATTATATAATAGTATTATTTAATAAATAATACCAAAAACTTTGTTTTACTCCCGTACAAAAAGTACTTATACTGTGATTTATTTCTTAAAATTAAATTAATTCACCCGTTGGTTCATCAGCCCTGGTTTTATTGTTTTACTTCAAAAACTTAAACATTAATTTCGAATGTAGACATATTTTTGCATATAATAACACATTATATTGTCTATTTTGAGTTACAAATGGAGTGATTATTATTCAAAATAAAAATAAACACGGGAGTTTTCCTATTACGGTCATTTGGGAAAAATGTTATCGAAGTAATATTTATCTACAGGAAAATATTTTTGTATTTTCCCTTGCCTTTATATCAACTGCTTCTCAAATATTTAATGTTACGAAATAAAAAAAAACGAATCTTATTCTACTTGTAATGTTACGAATATATATGATAAACTTAAATTTTCTATTCTAACTTCTTCTTGTTAAATGAAAAACTAAGACCTATTACGTCAACTTGATTCAAACCTTAAATATCACTTACCAAAAACTAACAATAAATATGGAAAGAGAACTGACGACTACTTAATACCCGAATATGTTACCGAACTACCCAGAGAACTGCAAGTAATGTATAAGAGTACCACGAAAAACAAATCACGTTTAAAAAAATATTTTTTACAAAAACAAACGGAATTAACTGAGTGACTCTCTGTACCCAGATAAACCCGCGACGTTTTCGTGGTACTTAAATTGAAAACTATAATGTATTTGTTATGTATTGGCCAGTAAATAAATAAAAAAACTTCTAAATCGGTTACGGTTATAAAATAAATAATATATATCATTAAATAAAGGAGAATTATAAGAGTTTCTTTAACTTATTCAACAGTTTTTTTTTAATAAGCATCTCTATTAATTAATTACTACTGAGTTTAAACAACTCCCATGACATTTAAAAAGAGTTTGAAAAATTATAAGTAATTATTAATTTAGGAATTTCCACGAGTCTTGTGTAACATGTTGTTCCGCCGATTTGTTACAAAGTTAATCGATAACAGAAACTGTGGTATTTTGTTGAAAAAAAAAAAAAAACAAGCTACAATATTGTTTTTGTGTTCTAGATAAGGAATAAATTTAAATAGTTTAATACATAGTAATCTATGTAACGATTTGTCTCTAACTCCGAATATTACTAAAACTTAAACTACAATAAAATAATTTAAAAAAATTACAGCTGTGGTTATAAATACTAAAGGTAACGGTTACTTGGAGCATCCGTTTTTTTCATATATATACATTTACTGTGGAGTCACCAAAATGGTGGTCGCGCGCGTTAGCAACTTGCGAATATTATATTTTGATATTGGAATATTGGAAAGGATTATTTTTTATTAGTAAACTTCTTACAGAAAAAGTTTAAAAAATATAAACGGTCATTGAAACATATACCGAAACTGTACAGATATGTGCTTTTCAGTGGGAGAAAATATTAAAATAAATAAGAATAGGAGGCATACGTTCCAATAACTTATTTTAAACGAGTGATCAATCCTAATTATTATTCATTTTGTATTATAAAAATATATAACTTTTGATAAAACTTTTTAAATGTATGTAATTTTTAAAAATATAAAAAAAAAGATAATTAATTTTAACTATCACTTTAGCAAGCGACTGTGCTTATAAAATTGACCGTTGATGTATCGAATCGACGATGTAGCAATCTCTGTACATGGTGAAATAACTGGCGGGAGATTCCCTACGATAGGTATTTACTATTTAGTCACTTATCCACTGCTAAAGGTGAAGACTTTTAAAAGTTACAAAATGTAGCAATTTAAGTCTTATAACAATGTCCGATAGAAGAATTCGGTTGGGCTGGGCGGTGTTTGACATGCTTCGTCGAGTCTTCACTTCGAACTTAAAATATGCTTGAAGACAAAAGTCTTTGAGCAATGCGGTTTGCCTGTGTTAACATATGGAACCAAGACGTGGAAACTGACGAAGCGACTAGTCCACAAGTTTAAAGTCGCTCAACGTGCAATGGCACGGGCTATGCTTAGGGTTTCTCTCAAAGATAGGATAAGAAAGGGGACTATCCGCGAGAGAACGAAAGTAACCGACATATCCCACAGAATTAGCAAGTTGAAGTGGCAGTGGGCTGGTTAGCTGCGTCGCAGGGCCGATGGCCGTTGGAGAAGACGTGTCCTGAAGTGGAGACCACGTGCTGGCAAAAGCAGTGTGGGACGTCCTCCGGTTCTAGACCGACTAGGCGTGATGACGATTGTGGAAAACCGAGGTCTCTGACGCGAACTTGGGCATGACTATGTCCAGCAGTGTCTGCAAGGCTGAACTGACTGACTATAATTACTCTCCATTGTCTGTAAACATATCTACATCAAATTTTCTAAACTCAAATGAAAAGAATAATAATAGCACAAAAGACCATCAAATTAATAAATACAATTAAATACAATTAATACAATTATGGTGTCATGAAAGTTTTGACGTGTCTACATTTTTAGTTTACCTATTTATTATTTATTAGTTAACTGATGAACTAAACTTATTTTAGATATTATTATTTACATTTCGTGCTTACAGGAACAGCGAAGTTCTTGTCGATATTATGTCATTTTAAAACAAAAATGAATCATAATTTTTTTTACACGAAATCAAATTACCTAATTTAAAAATATACTCGTATAAAATTTAGTTAATTTAACAATTGTGACGACAAAAAAGATTGTAATAGCATAACATTTATTCATTTTCATAGGATAATAATATACATTACATAGGCACCTAAATGTGTTAACACCGAAGTTTTACACGTTATAGTTACAGCTATTACACGAGTAGCGTTACAAATGAGAAACAATGAACACGTAACAGCAGCAACTGGAGCCTGAAGGTCGCGATGATAGCCGATACACCAAAAATCGAGAATAATACATTTTGAAATTATTTACGAAATACTATTATTTGCAATATGTGACATATATTTAATATTAAAACATGTTTACAGTGGAACAGTGTGCAGTGTGTCGTTGGATAGATATATGTTAGTTCTTGAGATGCGTTCCGGTCGGAGTGACAAGTATGTTCTGTTGCAGGCCCCATGCGCGCGTGCGCAGAGCGTCATGTCCGCCGTGATGAGCACTCTCTCCATGATCAGCGGCGGCCGGCGCGCGCACCGCAAGCTCGCCAGGTAACTGCATCCTAATATTATAAATTAATGCAAAAGATTGTGAGGATGGATGTATGTATGTAATATGTATTGTATACAGCAACACATATGCTACTTTTAATTCCGATTCCACGGGATCTAAAATTATAAATTTATCTATCTATAAGAAAGGTTTTTTTTTTAGAAAAAGGAAAATTTTTGCAGAACATTATAAAATTTTACGATTGTTTAAGCTGTATGTATTTGACAGTTCATAAGACAGGACAAGATACATTTTATATTGATCAATTACTATGCACAATCATATAGTGTACACATTAAGCTATTTCTCGAAGAATATTCTAAAGGATTATAATATTATTCTGACGCGTGGGCATTGAAAGCCCATCGACTGTCATCTTGAAGCAAATCTTGTTTACAATATTTACGAATAGCCACGATTTATTTTTAGCTAGTCAAACCTACGATACCATTCAAATAATTCGCAGGTTTTCAAACTTTTTATAGGTAGGCCACTGACAAATATATATTTATTTATTATTTATTTATTTAACAATTTATGTGCACTAGGAAAGCAAAAGGAAATAGCTCTTATAAACAATGCTGGTACAAAGGCACTACTTATCCCATGATGGAATCTCTTCCAGTAGTCCTGCCACAGGAAACTTATAAAACAGTCGCAAAATTAGCGTGTACAATCTAAACATATACATAATAAAAATATAATATAAATACATAATTATACAACATATAAATAAATACATAATAATTTATACACACGTAGATACAAATAATACGATACTTATACATACACGCATACACATATACGATACATAATATAATATATACGATAATAAATTCCAATACGCATAAGGACACTTAATTAAATTGATTTTAGACTAGGATTTAATAAATTACTTTCAAATGCAAATAATTTAAGTAATGTTTGATTGGCTCGTTAACCCTGCTTTTTTCTCCAGGTTTCGATTCCCACCCAGATAAATATACAGGTTTATTTACGTGCATTTGTTAAAAAATATCAGTTAACAGTGTTAAATATTATTACCTATCTAAGGAACAGTCGAATCTATATCTATGTATACTAGTAAATGGAGGGCCGGTTTTCTTCTTCGGTTATACTGTGAAAACTACTGAACCGATCGGAATAATACTTATACCATAAGATGCTGCGTGTTTCGGAAAAGGTTTTAAGGGTGTAAAAAATATGGACGGATAGAGGTCGCTAGTTTCTTACACTCTCAAACGAAAAATCTATATAAAGTTGTCTAAAAAAATTTAAACATACCAGATTAGTTATTTGTTTGTCTACCAAATATTACATTAGTGTCGCATTATTAACGAAATCTAGTACGATTTTGTACAGGTAATTGATACAACATTTCAAGGTCGTGTATATTTAGGTGAAGTTGGTACAAGTGTTGAGTCAGCGTCATGACGGAACAAAGTACGAATTCTTGTCATGGACCATCGCGTTCTTGCATTGAATGACATTTGACAAAATTGAAAAAATATATTCAATTACTTTTTTTAAATGTATAAGTAATCTAAGCGTGTCTAATTATAAATGCGAAATATAGACAGAAGAACTATTTGTACGTCTGTATGTGTTACTTACTGTTTCACGTTATAATCAATGAAGTGAAGAGCTCACTCAGTACAGTTTATTGAATTATTAATACATTTTATTCGCGGTTTAAACCGTTAATTAATTTTATATCAATTATTATATTTATTCAACCATTGAAAACTTTGCTTTTAATTTTGTTATTAGTAATGCGTAATAATTTAAGACTTATCTAAGCAGAATGGTTCTAAGCGAGCAAAAAATAAAAAATAAATTTTAATTTTATATTTTTAATATCATGTAACTATTCTAACTGACTTCTGCTAACTGAGGTAGGGTACAGCAGGAATTTCCTGCTCAAAATATGGAGCAGCCCGACTGGGGTAGTACCTCGACCTTACAGAAAATCACAGCAAAATAATACTGTTTTCAAGCAGTATTGTGTTCCTGTTGGTGAGTAAGGTGACCAGAGCTCCTGGGGGGATAGGGGATTGGGTCGGTAACGCGCTTGCGATGCTTCTGGTGTTGCAGGCGTCTATAAGCTACGGTAATCGCTTACCATCAGGTGAGCCGTACGCTTGTTTGCCGACCTAGTGACATAAAAAAAAAAAAAAAAAAAAAAAAAATTCTTTTTTTCTTCTGTATGTCATCTATTTAGATGAGATGGTTAAAATACTTAAGTATTAATGTTTTTCAGCTCCCGGAAGTCAGGGCAGTTCTCTGACGCTGGCGAAGAACGCAGTCGCAGTCAACATGACCTCAACAAGCAACAGCGGTCCGCTTCGCTGGTGAGTTCGCATAATTTCATTATTATTAATAATTACAACAGTTTTTTTATATTTGAATAACTTAATTTGATGGCCTGAGTTGTCTACATTTGAAATATGTAATAAGTAAATAAATAGCTCGTCGTCGGAATAATATAGATGAATAATGATAGTTACCTGTCAAAAAAAAAAAACAATAACTTAAAGTAATTAAATTGTATATTGTCTAAGTGAAAAAAAAATACGCAATATTTTTCCAAATTTGTAATTCGCTGCTTATATTAATAATCAATACCTCAAGGAAATCGAAATTTATTTTTAAAAAAATATCATCTTAAACGGTAATTAAAAGAGATTTTAGTCGATTTATATAAAAATAATTTTTTATAATTTTTTAATCAAACAAAGTAGCCGAAATAAATAATTCTAACTATAATAATTAATTTTATCCTACATTAAAAGGTAGCGATATTACATTAGGTACATTCCTTTGTCTGTATTCGCATTACAAAAGAAATTGATCGCTATTCAAGCATGGTACTCGCGTTGTTGACACAAAACAGGCCTAACATCACATCTTTGTAATCCGAGAACCGCAAGGAAAACAAAAGGTTATTCGAGATGTAATGAAGTGCAAACAAATTAAAATTGGTTTGTATTTAATATTTGTACTAAATGTTTAGGTAATGTTTTACTGACTTTGTCATGAGACATAAATGTGGTACTCCTTTAAGGCGTTTTACCTTCCAATATGGAATCATCATCAAATGAATGTAAATCCAGTATTCTAAAGTATGAATTCATAACATTCATCTTTGTGTTTCTTAATTTCACCAGCATTAAGTTGAGATTAAAAGGTACTTATATATTTTATAGAATGTCAAACATAAAAATAATTTTTCGATTTGGACCACTATTTACCAACCAAACTAACGTACCGACTCTTCAGCCTTGTAATATTATTATAGATAGACCCTAGTATCCTATATAAGTTTACTGTAATATGTTTGATTCGCTTCAGCTTATTGCAGCCCACTAGGTACTGGACATAGGAGTCCCCAAGTTTGCGGCAAATATTTCAGTTGTCTGCAAACCTCATTTTTACCGGCGGTCTTAGTAATATTTTACAATAAAAAAAAAACTATCTAGTTTTAAATTACGTGTGGTTGAATAATGCGTGGCTTTATAAATTACACAAAAAAGGTTACATAAGAACCTTGTATCATACAAGTTATATGTATAAAAATAAAAAAACAAATTATTAAAAAAATTAATTTTCCTCTATTGAATCGTATAATTAAGACTCTATCATAACATAATTAACATGGGAACCGAGTTCAGGCTCTCCCACACATTTATTTATTTCTGCTAACAATAATATAGAAAAAAATATATATAACATAGTTTCAACAAAAAAAAAAACCTATGAATGCCCACCGTGTCCTAGCTTTTGTAGGCTGTCTGAGAACTGCTGGTCTAAAGTGCCACTAGCTGTATAAAAAAAATACTAAAACTTTATAATTAGAACAATTAAATATAAAAATACGTGATATAAAACATAAGAGTTTAAATTGTAGCAAGATTTCATGTCATTCCATTGTCTATGTCAGTTACATTGCTTGTAACAACAAAGGCAGCGCCCACGACCTGTCGTGTCGCGGGACCGTTTACGAAGAAATATCGATTATTTATTACAGACAACGAGAACTTCGCTAAATAGAGCTTGAGAACTATAATATTTAAGACCAGTTAAAAATATATACTCGAAACGTTATTTCTTTTCGACTTTTGACTGTTCTTTCACTCATCAGTCCTCATTCAAAGCTTTATTCTTTTTCATCATCATCATCATCATCATCTGAGGCATTACAGCCGCGGGTGGGCCTTAGCCTGGTCCAGCAAAGCTCTCCAGTCCGATCTGTTAGAGGCTTTCCTTCTCCAACTTGTTATTCCCAACGTCTTGATGTCTTGTTCGACGCCGTCCAACCATCTGAGCTTGGGCCTTCCTCGACTTCTGCGGCCCTCCGGTCGGCCTTCTAAAAGGCGCTTGGGTACTCTGGCCTCGTCCATTCGCAATACGTGCCCTGCCCAACGCAGGCGCCCAATCTTTATGGTCTTAATTATATTTGGCTCATCGTACATTTGGTATAGCTCGTGGTTATAACGCGTTCGCCATCTCTCATTTTCCATCACAGCTCCGAAAATGCGTCTTAGTATTTTCCGCTCAAATACCAACAAGGAATTTTCGTCTTTTTTGCTCAGCACCCAACATTCGGAACCGTAGGTGAGCATGGGCCTTAGTAAGGTTTTGTACAAGAGAAGTTTTATGCTTCTTGAAAGGAGTTTCGAACGTATGTATCTTAGTAGTCCGAAGTAGCACTTGTTAGCCGCCATTATTCTTCTACTTATTTCTGAAGACACATCGTTGTTATCGGTTACCAAGGATCCCAGGTATACGAAATGATTGACGCTAGCGAAGGTGTTATTGCCAATATTAACTCCTTGTAGTACGGTTTGCTGGTCTTTTGACGCTTTCAGGTACTTAGTCTTAGCCATGTTAATTTGAAGACCGGCCTCCACAGCTGATTTTTCAAGAGCAAGGTATGCACTCTCCATTGCAGGTAGAGATCTTCCTATCACATCGAGGTCATCCGCATACCCTAGAATTTGAACGGATTTGTGGTAGATAGTGCCTTTGGTCTCGATCTTTGAGTCGCGAATACACTTGTCGAGAGCGATGTTGAACAGTAGACACGAGAGCGCATCCCCTTGTCTTAAGCCGTCATTGGTTCTGAACGGTTCTGATACACTTGTTTGAACTCTGACAACGCTCTGAGAGTTTCTAAGAGTCATCTCCGTCAGGCGCACGAGCTTTGTTGGGATGCCGATCTCCATCATAGCCTGGTACAGGAAACTTCTGTGCACATTGTCATAGGCAGCCTTAAAGTCTACGAAAAGGTGGTGAGTGTTCACGTTGTATTCAAACGTTTTCTCAAGGATCTGCCTAAGCGAGAAGATTTGGTCTATTGTGGACCTGTTTGGACGGAACCCACACTGATACTCCCCCAAGCTGGATTCTACATATGGCTTTAGTTTATTGAAAAGCATATTGGCAAAAACTTTATAACCGGTGTTCAAGAGAGATATGCCTCGGTAATTATTGCACTCCAATATGTCGCCTTTCTTATGTAGGGGACAGATAACAGATGTATTCCAATCATCAGGCATTTTTTCATCATTCCAAATCTGGAGAACCAGGTGGTGAAACTCCTTCTCGAAACCAGTTCCGGCATACTTTATAAGCTCGCCTTGGATATCGTCTATTCCCGGAGATTTGTTATTTTTATTCTTTTTCACCTTCATAAAAAATAAGTAAAATTTTGACCTCGTATAGCAAATTTTTTAAAACTTTGTTA
This sequence comes from Melitaea cinxia, assembly GCF_905220565.1. Taxonomy (NCBI): domain Eukaryota; kingdom Metazoa; phylum Arthropoda; class Insecta; order Lepidoptera; family Nymphalidae; genus Melitaea; species Melitaea cinxia. The sequence goes on along the minus strand of NC_059398.1, from coordinate 18,137,875 downwards.
ACTTAACTAAGATTAAATTTGTATCTTCCGATTTTTATACTTTTATTGACTATACCTAGGGTTTAAGCCTTGTAAGTTGTGATTCCGTTATAGTTGCGGAATTTCTATAACAATTTTCAGTAGAACGTTTTCCTTGAGTATTTTAAAACCACTCTTTTTGCACAAAGAAAGAAATTGGTAGCACTGGGTAAAAATATAAAAAAACAAGTACATGCCTTAAACTAGGGAGGAGGTAAGGCACAGCAGGAAATTTCCTGCACAAAATATGGAGCAGCCCGACTGGGGTAGTACCTCGACCTTACAGAAGATCACAGCAATATAACACTGTTTTCAAACAGTGTTGCGTTCCTGTTAGTGAGTGAGTAAAGTGACCAGAGCTCCTGGGAGGAATTAGGGATAGGGTCGGCAATACGCTTGCGATACTTCTGGTGTTGCAGACGTCTATAGGCTACGGTATTCGCTGACCATCAGGTGAGCCGTACGCTTGTTTCCCAACCTAGTTATATAAATAAAACACACACACACACACACACACACACACACACACACACACGCACATTCAAAAGTGTTACTTCTTCAAAAAGAACTTTTCGAATTCCGCATTAGTTAATTCAATCGCTAACGGCCAGTCTTAATAATCTACCTTGAGTTAAATTACACCTAGGTCATTTACCGCATCTAAATGTATTATAGTTCCATGGACGACTATCTGCTTGTGTACACAACTGCACAGTAGGTAGTTGACAGTATTTCAAGTCATGTCAGCTGCGCTCACAGCTAAACCTACAGCAGACCGGTGGAGTATTTTAAAGTTTGCCGCTCCATAAATGACGTGAATAATTGTGTTTGCTCGCAAACGAAAAAAAAACCGACTTCAATTACATCGACGAGTAATACAACGTAGATCGACGAAAAAATAGTCAAGTAACTACGCGTTATCAAAGATTACTCAAAAAGTAGTTATCAGATCTCGATCGACGAAAAAAGCGTCAAGTAAAAACGCATTATTAGATATAACTCAAAAAGTAATTGTTAGATCTCAAATAAATTTAAATGGGACCAATTGACACACACCACCTTTCGATTAAAAAAAAAATTGTCGAAATCGGTCCACCCGGTCAAAAGTTCTGATGTAACATACATAAAAAAAATACAGTCGAATTGAGAACCTCCTCCTTTTTTGGAAGTCGGTTAAAAAAGGTAAAAGCAGCGTATCTAGAGATGTGAGTTTTCGGAATATAATCGATTATTGTTTTTCATCTTGTAAAAGGCACATATCCGCAATATATTTTGACGGACTTTTTTTTACACATCCCTACTACGTACGTTAGGCTTGGGCAGCCGCTCGTGCTAGCATGGCCCGTTTGGACCTAGCGTAAATAAGCCACGAGATATACTATAATTTCTTATAACAATAAATATATATAAAACTAGCTGACAATTTTACATTTAGTATACTAAAATTTTGTGATATGCGTATGACTATAAAACTAAGGTAATATTAAAAAGTAATAATTTTTTGTTTGAAACAGTCATCAAGTATGTTTTTGCCCGTTAAGAATGTGTAAAATGCAATTAGCTGATCTCGCGAGTCCATCTCATCGTGTTCCCGGAATAACTGGCGAGGTTTTCTAATCCGCTCCAATAATTTTAAAATAGACTTTTTTTATCTCAATCCTAACGTTAATTAGAATCTTTGTTGATACTTAAACTTTCACCCATATCGACCTTTTTGAATACGACCGCTCTGGTCTAAGGGTGCGTGTGCCATGTCGTGTATACCGAAACACCGACGGTCGCGGGTTCGATTCCCGCTCGGAGTGAATATTTATGTTTATACAAATGTTTATTTCCGGTCTGGTTAGTCGTTGTGGGTCTCCTCACCGTGCCACGGAGAGCGCGTTAAGCTGTCGGTCCCTGGATACCGTTATACGTCTTTACTTTAACAGTAATTCGTGTAACAGGCGCTATAGCCAAGAATGGACTTTGACCAGATCAAGAATGTGTCTCCAGTCGGATCTCTATCCCACCCAATCTGTTCCCAGCTTTCTTTCTACATTCTTACACCAATGGTTTTTCCATATTTTGTTCCATACGTTGTCATCTTATTTTTTTACCACTCTTTCCCCTAAATCGATCACTCTAAAAAGTATTTCTTGCTACCTATTTTCAGGATGAATCGATCAATCATTGTCAGCATGGCCCATCACAGTAATAAAGTGACTAAAACAATGCGGGCGTTACCGTTAGGTACGTGATGTTATTTTATAAAATACTGTAGAAATACAACATAAAGAACTAAAACAAGATAACATCTGCGTGGAACAACCTTGTCTTCATGTTCAAGAGAATAAAAATATAGCAGATAAGATCTCTCGAAGGGAAACGCAGCTTATCATTAAATCAAACATGCTACTGCGAGTACTGTACAACGCGCATCCCTGCTGGGAACTTCCTATGTCCCGTTATAAATATTTATACTAGTAATAGACTTCCATCGCGGTTTCTTCTGCCTCGATATTTCGTGCTACGCTCAAATATTCCTATTTAGAATATCCTGAGTCTCCCAATGTGACTTGAAAGATCTGTAAAGTACCTTCAGTAAAGCGATGTGACATACAAAAATTAAGTACATAGAATACATTTAAATAAAACAGCAAAATATATACATAGTGTAAGGTATAATTAATAATAAATATATCCCTAAGTGTATTTAAATTAATTGTAATATCATTATACCATCCACCTATCTTCATCCACCATTCTCTTAAATAAATAATATGATATGATTGTCTGGTAATAATCACCCAAAATATCAAAGTATATTTATTTATATTTTTTATCTTATTTTTTTGTATCGTACATAATTATAAAATAAATGCATTCACACATGTACATTAGCCGTTAGCGTAAAAACGTCTCATCAAGTTCAGTAAGAAGTGTCAGCAATTACTCTGCTCAGACTACGTTAGTCAGTACAGCTAATCGGTTCGCGGGAAGTCGCGTGCTGGCGGCAGGCCACGGGCTGGTGACTCCTAATACCCTCCGCTCTGGTCCGCTTAGTAAGAAACATAACGAACTATGAGTCACAACTATGACTAAATTATGATAATTAAAAATGCAGAAACTTATTTTATTTTTGGTTAAGATGACTCGCCGACCAAAGTTTTTTATTTATTTATTTGACGTTGTAAAACTAGAATTAGAACCTTTTTTGGAACAGAAAAAGATCTAGCAGATTCTATTAAACAATGTTTGTGTTTTTTTTTTACATTTATACACATATATTTTACGTATTATATTATTTAAGAATAAAATCCCTACTTATGCATATACATATTTATATTATTTTATTAACTTAAAATATTCAACTAAATTAACGAAAATAAAACGGTAACTTATACAGCTTAATAAATAGGCATTATGATAGTTTCTAGGGATTCCAATATTTCCTTCATTTTAATTTAGTTAATAATCAACATTTAAATACCCTCTAGGAGACTGGGCTAATATTTCAGAAGATTTAAGACAAAATTCTGTCCACACTGTTTAAAAGTCTTTGCTTACAAAATCTTTCCGGCCTGATGTTTAAGATTAAACAAATTTTATACTCATACTTTTAAAGCTGTCTGCTTTAAACGGCTCTCAAAATCCCGTCTAAGTATCTGAATAAATTTAAGTGACAGAATGGTAAAGTTCGTTAACAATGCTCCGCGGTGGAGGCCGAGCCCTCAGCACAAAGCAAGGGCCCATTGTCCGACGCTAATTATCATAACATTTAAGAAATACTATTTGTTTGTTTGTTGCAGCAAACTCTGGAGCCGGGAGTCGTTAACCTCGAGAATCTGGAAGCCAAGGTCAGTGAACTGGCTAACATTGTTTTTTTTTTACTTTGCATTACTAAAATAAGTATTTTTATTGACATATCTTCTAAAACTACTAGTAATTATTAAATCTATTAAGTAGCATACAGATTAAGACCAGGTATCTTCATACGTATTCCTGTAACGAAAAAAAAGACTGTAAAAAATATCTCATGATTTCACAGAATGCTAGGTTCTGCTAAAAAATGCAAGACGCAGTCGCAAACCGTTGTAATTGCGCATGCGCATCCATGGGATCTGAGATCATTGCGATAGTAAAAGTGGATGTAATTAAGATAAAAAAACTTAGAAACCTTGAAAATGACAGATAGTTAATAAATAGGCGAGAAAATATATAATTACTGAAATCATTCTTGCGGCTTACAAGTTAATAACTAAGGAAGACAGCAATGTCGATATAATTGTAAATAAGTCTTTCATTGATAGTAAAAATTACTTTTTTACATAGATTATATATAAAAATGAATAAGTAAGGTATGTTTTAATCGATTAAATTTTTTTTTTTGACTACCGATAAATAATTTATGTACCAAATAGATTTTACCAGTTTACCATTTCCAACTATGCAATCATCAAAAATCAATAAAGATAAGCCTTGTATTAATATATTATTATTTGTTAATACAAATGAATATAAATATGGATCGTGAATCGAAATCGATTTTGAAACACAGTGAAGCATTGGTAAGCGGCTGTCATTGGCGCGCACGCAAGATGGCACTGGCGGGACAATTAGCGTCGCACAGATAACATCAGACATGATCCACCGCGATAAGCGTTGTTTACAGCCATTCCACGCGGTGCTGTTTTTTTAAACATGTTATGTGAACTTTTTTAAAGTAAACTACTTAGATTTAAATTTTGGAATTATCATTTTTTATTGAAACTACGTGTTTGCAATGGTAAATTGTGTAGTCAATGATCGTGACCTGTAAATCTCATGTCGTTAAATGTTTGTATGTATATTTTTGTTTTCGTTTGAGAGTTTGTGTTAATGTTGTGTTTTTAGGACGCCCGAATTTTTACCCTAAAGGAGCTGTTCGGTTTAAGGCTTTTATTTTTTTTACGTTTATATTTCCTTTTTTTGGCTTTTGACACCTACAAGACCAGAAGCATCGTAAGCGCGTTGCTGACCCTATCCCCAATTCCCCTCGAATCCTCCCAGGAGCTCTAGTCATCTTACTCACCAAGAGGAAAACAATACAGCTTGAAAACAGTATTATTTAGCTGTTATCTTCTGTAAGGTCGAGGTAGTACCCCAATTGGGCTGCTCTATATTTTGAACAAGAAATTTTCTGATATGCTCTATACACGTCCGTTGAAACCCATCAAAAAGACCAAAACAGCTTGTCAAAATTGATAAAATATGATTATTTATAAAGTTTTATTACGAAACGAGTTATGTAATTAAATTACAGATAATTTCTAATTTAATTTTAAGAAACGATTAATGGCATCCACTTTTTCGTTGCCCTAGGGTTTTGAATCTATTTTCGTTATTAAATATTGTTTTTGTAAGTTGGTAGTACTGGTTAGGTTTTTGTGGGAAGCAATAACATTTTACGAGCACAAATAGTTTCTGATTTCAATGTAATTATAAAAAAAGTGACATGACTATTCTCACGGTCGGTCGCGTGTTGACAAAGTCGTTTGGAGTCATTGTCAATGCCTTGGATGAGGGCGTTAGTTGTTAGACTATGATCAACCTCGTCTGTATTCTCCATTCTTATTGACAATGGTGAAATCTTTTTCAATATTTTTTTTACTGAGGTAGAGCACAGCAGGGCATTTCCTGCACAAAATCTGGAGCAGCGACTGGCGAAGTACTTCGACCCTACAGAAGATCACAGCTAAATAATAATTCTTTCAAATAGTGATGTGTTCCTAAGGTGAGTTAGAAGACCAGAGCGTTCGCGATTCTTCTGGTGTTGCAGGCGTCTATAAGCTACGGTAATCGCTTACCATCAGATGAGCCGTACGCTTGTTTGCCGACCTAGTTATGTATTTTCTTTTTTTGAAAATTTTGCCGATATAATTTTATTTATACCGGAATGATAGATTTTAAGATATATTACTTACTAACAAAGCTTCGTAATATATGTAAATATAATTTATAGGTGCACATATTCGAGTATAGGAACAATCTCGAACACGGGACAGGTTTGTAGACAGAAAATGATTTAGATTTATTAGAAAATTATTGGACCTACAATTTAAAAGTTTGGGTATACTTACATCGTAAGGAGAAGAAACGTAAAATAATATAGTCTAGCTAGGTGCTTAAGTTATTTTTATCCTACCAGGTAATGGATTCTTTAATTAGCTTAATTGGTAATGTTGTATATCTGTGACAAGTAAGGTAGCCCAAGCTCCTAGCGATGCGTTGTATTGACGCTGGAGTCATTACCATATTACCATCTGGTGGACCGTATACTTTTGCCGCTCTAGTAGTATAAAAGGATGTTTCATTTGGTTTCCGTAACTACAAGGTGACAACGGAATACTCTATAGAATACGAAAAAAAAATTGAATTAAAAAATTAAGAGGTGACCACCTCTTAAAACATTTTTACGTTTATGACTTGATTTTAACAAAAACATAATATTAAAAAATACAATGGATACGCGGAACAGTTACAATTAGCGCGTGAGTCCGAAACACTTGGCCGGTATTAAAAAAAAAATGTTTCTGGGATATTAAAAAAATATATAATAAACAATATGTTCACACGTAACTTAATTAGAAAACAACGCATAAAAATTAATCACCTATTACGTGTGCTATTTCGTAATGAGATAATTGCTTTGTATTACTATCTGTAATCTCGTAAAAGAATATCCTAATAATAATAAAGATAAAACAGCGAACTAATCGCGGAGATAACGCCCAATCACAACACATTCTCACTCTTGAGTGATTCGTGTGAAAACAAATAAACATTCGCGAAGAAAACCAGACAATTACTGGGAATGGCGTAGATTAGAGCCTCATACACAGTACGTGATATCAAGATAGCTCTGTTTACAGCTTCACCAGTTTACGAGTAATTTTCTATTTAGTGTGAAAGATACTTTATTGAGATTACAGTAACAATTAAATTATAGTTTAGTGTTAAGTGAAACGTAAAACGAAACGTTTATTGAACAGTACTGTAATACTTATATGATGATTTTATTTTGAAAATGTTGAATTTTGTATGTAAAAAATGAAAAATATTACGTATAGCGTTTTATTACATAAATCACTCATCATCAACACTACAGCCTATTGCAGTCCACTGCTGGACACAGGTTCCACAAGTTCGCGCCAAAAATGGCGTGAACTTATGTGTGTTGCCCATAGTCACCACGCTGGGCAGGCGGGTTGGTGACTGCAGGGCTGGCTTTGTCGCAACGAAGACTCTGTTGCCGGTCTTCGGCCTGTGTATTACAAAGCCAGCAGTTGGATGGATATCCCGCCATCGGTCGGCTCTATAAGTTCCAAGGTGGTAGTGGAACTGTGTTATCGCTTAATCTCCTCTTACGACACCCACGTGAAAAGAGGGGAAGGGTATATTCTTTAATGCCGTAGCCACACAGTATATTTGTATATTACATAAATGCGTAAAGATTAATATAGATGTTTATTGTAAGTTTGTCAGAAGTTCTGTGACCTCGAAATACACTTCGAGCTCACAGAACAGACTACAGTCTTTAATGTTATTCATTTTATACCATTTTAATTAAAGTAAATATAAATAAATAAACAAAGAAATATTTAAGTTATTAGGATGTATATTTCTTTGTGATTTCGTTCCGTGGTTATGTATTTACGCATTTGTACTCCAGAGATTGTTAATTTAGTACGATTGTGTGTATAAAATAGTCATAGTGTAAACGCGAAGCAACAAAATCAGTAAATTCAATAACACAATTAACAATAAAAATTTGTATATGGAAGTACAAAACAGACACAAAACAAAAATTAAATAAAATGACGTGTTCTTATAAAAACTATATTAGGTACGTTAAGAAAATGAAATACGTATAAAATTATAATAAGCATGAAATAACTTAAAGGAAGTGTTATTTTATGTTCAACGTACTTGCGAGTCTTAATAAATAGTATTATTTTATGCCATATAACGGATATTAAGTAACTTATATGTTAAACTGTCTGCGCTCAAGATTTTTTTCGAAATTTTACTTTTCATGAACCATTTTCTTTTTCAAACGTTTATCGATATTGGCTCTGTTGATCTTTACAGTGGCTTTACAGTTGGTTGGAAGGTACTTTAGTACCTAGGCCTTTAGGCCTACCTGTGAAAGACGATTCAGAGCTCTTTTCGAAGGTTTAGGGTTCGTTCTAAAGTTGAATGGATTATTTAATAGTACGATAAAATAAGTAATCCAACTTAAGTCTAAGAGTTTTAGTCTATAAGGACTACACCACTTTATAGGAACATGACACATGCTACATACAAGAAAATTAATGAGGTCGTCGTCGCATACCAAGAATGACAATCTTGTACAATAGTTGAAACGATTCTGAGAGAGAATAAGTCAAAATTGAATTACAGCCTACAAGACCAGTTTAATATGATCCGTACGTTCAAAGATTTTTGTATACAATTGGTTTCAAATTATAATAAAATCAAAATATCTTTAAAACGCAGAATTCGATCTGTTACAGTATTATATAATATGTATAGATCGACCAAAAAGATCACAGGATAATAATACTGTTTTCAAGCAGTATTGTGTTCCTGTTGGTGAGTAAGGTGACCAGAGCTTCTGGGGGGATTGGGGATAGGGTCGGCAACGCGCTTGCGATGCTTCTGGTGTTGCAGGCGTCTATAAGCTACGGTAATCGCTTACCATCAGGTGAGCCGTACGCTTGTTTGCCGACCTAGTGACATAAAAAAAAAAACATTTAATATCTACGATTTTATTTTTGTGTTACCCACACATTAGGAATTTTAAACCGACCGTGTCGATACGGTCAGTCGCAGGTTCGAACCCCGCTGGAGCGGTCAATTTTTGATATGATATTCAAAAAATATTTAGAATTCCTAATGTATAGATTTGTCTAACATACTTTTTTTTAATGACGTGCATAATTCCTGTACTCGTAAAATGTATATTTAAACTTGCTTAGCAGGTGAGAATGTGTTATCACTTTAACACCTCCATGCGGACGAACAGCTCAAACAAGTTAGCTTTTCTTTAGTAATCTTAACGAAATTACGTTTTTAACAAATACAAGGCTAGTTAAAAGACAATTTCGTTAAAATTAACAATTTATAGAAGACAATAATCGATTTTACATATAAAAAAATGGTAGGAAAGTCAAAACTGTACATTGAATATTTTTTTTAAAGAATGCTTTGGGTGTGATCTACAATCGATACCGAAGCCAAAAATATAGTTTTTAGAATTTTTGTCTGTATGTATGTCCGGGATAAACTTAAAAAGTACTGCATGGATTTACTTCAAATTTGGCACGAATATTATTAAGAAGACGGGTCAACATATAGGCTACATATTATCACGCTATCGCCTACGGGGAACGAGCAGTGAACCTTTATTTCTTCAACGCATTCCTTAACAACGTGTAATCTAACGACGCATATTTGAATGTTGTTGTTATTATGTTAATAACCATGCTATATAAGCTAGCTTCATACTACAAATAAAGATATTCTGTAGTGTATTTAGTATCAGTATTACACCCGTGCGAAGCCGGGGCGGGTCGCTAGTAAATATTATTTTAACTGAATCGAACCCAGAACCCCTAGAGCACAACACACGGTCACTGCAAACTGCGACAATAGGCCAATCTATTTATATGTTTATGTAAATGCACTTAGTTTGTGAGAGCGTAATTAAAAAAAATTATTTGTCCTAACTCGTTTGGCAATCGAGTGGCAAATGATTGATTGATCAACCAATCAGTGGCAATTGTCATAAGAATATCCACAATAAATTAGACATACCTAATTGTATGTACACAAAAAATATGAAGAAAAAAAGTGCGTGCGTACAAAGTACACATGTCAGAAGTGAAACTTCTTTGGCGAACTAATTTTTAAGTCTCGTTTATATTTATACAAATCTAAAGCTTTAGATTTCCGTTCCAGCGCCATCGACAACAACGTTGCCGTTTCATCCGTAAAAATTTTACCCTCATGCGCCTAAAAGTATCACTTCAAAAAACAGATTTTTGACGATTTGTATAAGGCTTAATTAATGAGCTATTTTAAAATCTAACGTATCGTGCACGCCGAGGTATAACTTTGCAATTCAAAGCTGATATAATCTTGCAAATATTTCTACATAATCAGAAATCTGCATAAGGATGCGGTCGTTTCCGCGATAAATCCCCACAACCCTCAGTCCTTTAGTCATGCAGGAGATAGTTTTTATCTTACTCCATACCTTTGTATACGATCGCAAATGTTATGAGTTTATACTTAGAATATAAATAGAGGAATCGGTAGACGCTTAGAATTGTACATCTATTGTAATGTCAAGTGAAGCGTTTGTTTATTGCTTTATTTAACATTATAATCTCAATATGTTATTTGATCGATTTCAAAAATTATTATTATTAAATAACCAATAAAATTATTATTAAAATTCAATATTATTATTTAATAATTTAAAATTTTAAAATCAATTACACCAGCTATTAACTACCGTTGTGCTCCTGTGATGAGTAAAGCTGTCAGCGCTCTTGGGCAGGGTAGGATTAGAGTCGGCAACTATGCTTCTGGTGTTGCAGGCGTCTATTACGGTAACCGCTTACCAACAACTGGGCTGTACGCTTGTTTCTTAAATCTTGCTTGTTAAACACTCTTGTGCATTATGGTACATACATACGAGGATGTGGAAAGAAGATTCTTAATCGCTTCAGCCTTTAATATCCCACTACTGGGCATAGGCCTCTTTCCCCATGTAGGAGAAGGATTAGAGCTTAATCCACCACGCTGCTCCAATGCGGGTTGGCGGATATATTCCCTACTATGAGTAACGTTAATATTATTTCCTTGTTTTTTTTTTTTTATAAAAAGCTTTATCAATTTATCTGTTCTGATTTAAAAACGAATGCTAATTACTAAGATTAGGGTCATATAACTCGCTCGTAGTCATGAAACCGGCAGAAATCGTATGAGTGAATTGGTGTTGCATTTTTGTTCCAAGCTCGAAATTCGAAATTTAATTACCATGTCTAATCCCTAGTACACACGTACCCGCGTGTGCTTGTAAACATTCATGTGTACACAAGCAACAAGTACAGAGTTCATATAACGTACATTCTTTACGAGGCTTAAGATGTCTTGACAATCCCAAGGCCACAGGGACCTTAGTCGCGCGCCGTCGAGTGGAACGAAGCGGCGCTAGCGCAGGAAGCGCTATAACAACCAACGACTTCCTTGCTAACCGCATGCCTGCAATTGTTGTACCCTAATTACAACGACCTGTTCGCTATCAATTACAGCCACTATCAACTGTGTCAACTCGATCGCATCCGTAGCTCATAAGTCAAGGAGTACTGGTTTAACGTTTCATTTTTATGTTTTATCGTTAAAATTTCCGAGAACATTAAAAATACACATTAGAAATGCTTTATAAATAGACAATATTTAATTAGAAGCAGATTGGAGCGAAAAATATGTATTCTATTTAAGTTAATTAAGTTGAAAATACAGTCGCTCCGTAGTCAGCCGCATCTTTACATTTTTGTTCTCCTTTACGAGTTTATGTTCACTTGCAATTGAAGCAAAACAATATTGGTTGAGTGATTGACGCACTACCACTTATTCGGGATTCATTTTATCAATTTGGTTAAATTCCATATGATCTAATAGAGTGAAAATCCCGGAGAGAGATTGGGGACCAACACGACACGAACACAAATACCCAAACCAAAATACGCCAAGAGCATTTGTATAGTTGAAAATTGTAATCGCAATAACCATTACCCCAGTGCTCTGACGACACGACTGGACAAAAAGACAGTGACATTACATTTACTGAAAATCGTTTCGAATTATTACAGGTTTACGAGGAGTATTTCCCGCTATTACGTGACACGTCCACATTTGTAATTAATCGACGCCTTGAATGCATCAAATTCAGAATATTAATCCTCAATTTAATCAGTCAATTTGAAAGGAAAATCGAACATTTTCGAGTTACAATGTAATTGTAATTGCATGAAAATATTTTTGCTTAAATATTCTCATATACGTAAGTGTTGAGAGGAACTTTATCAATCTTACCCAGTAACGTAGTGAGTTTAATTCGCGTACAATACATTTGTAGCCACCCCCCCCTACTCCATTCAAAAAAATATAGTATGTCCAGCAATTTTTTGTTTTGCAGACCATTTGGCGCCTCTTTGTTAGTTGCGCCCGGGGTATAATGCCCCACCCCCTGGCCACTGATGTTACCATCCCAATTTTAGAAACCCAAATCCCGAATATTTGAATCTTCCGTCCCGAAATTGAAACCACTTGAGTGGGCAATATTTACGAGAGCTCTTAAACGCATAACAGCGGATACCGTTGCGCGGACCTGTAATTTGCATGTCCCTTCTGTTTTGCGCTATCATTAAGAACAATTTGACTTTTACCTTCAATCACGAAGATTGTACGTATTTACTGAGATTTGATCGGGCCAATGAACTGTGAGGGAAATGTGATAAAATTTAGATTTATATGTTAAAAATTTATTGCACACTGATTTGAACTTATAACATTTTGGTAATTTTCTCCTTTCTTTTGTAGTTCTCCAAGAAGGTTCTTTAGCTAGATTGGTGGCTGGTTAAATTCCCGCTTTGGGCAAGCACTTGCTATCATAAAAATCATTTGTCCTATTAAATTTCACTTTAGAAGACTGAAAAGGCATAGTAGGCATAGTGTTACAGGCCTAAATAAAACATTTGTCTAGCTAGCATAATGAGGGACTTGTCAATGGACTAACCCTTTGTTGATTCTAAGTCTCCCAGAATATCATTCGGACAAAGTAGTGGCTCATTGTTCAATCAGGAACAGATTGGCATGTAGAAAAAAAAATTAAATGTCTTAGTAGGGCTGCCAATCGTGGCTTGATAAGATCGTTACTCTTTGTGTAGTATTATCAGCCAAACAGCAAGGAAACTGCGTAGTGGATTAAGTTCCAACTCTGTTCCTACAGGGAGACGACGTGTTCACTCAGAAGTATGACGCTTAAGGTTATTTCAGTTCCAAAGTTCCAAGTTTCAGTTTCAGTTCCAGTTAGTAAAGATTTACGCATATATAACTTAAAGATACACATTAAAAGTGGAGAAGATGAAATTAAATAATAAATATAAAGACATAACAGCTTGTTGATCACGACGACGTGTGGTTAACTTGATGGCAGGTGATAGACATGATTTATTCAGTAATTTACTCGCTCCTGCGCAGGCGCCCGTCACGATTTGTCACGTCAGCGACGACACTCGTGGAGCGTGCACGCCATACGGCGGGAAATTATAGATAATGACTAGTAATCAATATTGTTATAACAGCCCTACGCGCTTGTACTTTGACGTTAAATTACTAAACGAAGTTTCAAAGTATTAAGGAACTTCGAATTGTTAGATTAAATTAAGTAAGTAGTAAAGTAAGAGAGTATCGAAGTAATTATTTCATTTCATTTTTTCCACTCTGTTTTTGCTATGTTGGTACCGAATCACTTACTTATGATATTTCAGAAAAGTAACAGTTTAATAATGTAAGAGACATTTCTTTGATTGACCCATTGACGCAGTTGGTACAGACCCTGCTTTCCATTTCTGGTTTGTATGTTTGATACCCGCGACGAGTTTCAATGTATTCATTATCTATATACGCCTAAACTACTTCTTCTATTTGACTAATATTTTGGGTAGGTATAGCTTACGAATGGTAGGTAGTATATGTGGTTTAAATTTAACTTGTACTTGTACCCCTCCGGTGTAAAAGACCGGTGTAACAGTCTGTATCAGTAGCGATGATTTATTGTTATTTATTAAAGTGTATGAGAGTATTTATAGAGTGTATTGTATTGATGTTTTTATGATAGCACTTCTTCAAAATGAGTCGCGTGATGTTACGACGTTAAACGCCTGCGACAGCGTGCGCTGATATGAATTATGTGAAAATTACAAACACCAGTAGTTTCATAGAAAGTTCAGTTTTTTTATACGCCTAAAATTGACATTAGTTAATGGACGCTTGGTGCTGTCATTTTGTTTAAATTTGAAGAGACCTCGGCGCAGTGATGACATATGTAGGTATTTTGTATTATAGGTTGCGCTACATTGATAAATGACATAGCCAGTATTCTGCTTGCGGTACTCCTGTTGTACGTGTCCGTGGGCTACGGTAACCGCTTTCAGCAGTGTACAGCAGTGGCAGTGTAGGGGTCTAAACAGCAGGGCCCAAAGTTACCGTTAACGAAATGTCTGATGTTATTAGAACAGCCACAACAATTGTCACCGTCAGTAAAATCTTAAGTGATGTTTAGTGTTGTTTATTTAGTCATATATAATTTCATTTACAGATGATAATGTTTTTTCCTTATAAGAGGATGCACTGTAAAAGGCAATGCATCGGAATATGTAGTCCACAGTCCAAGGTTTCATCGTGGTTTGTTATTCAGATGGCGAGCATCGAGGTGTCCCTGGCGGGGCGGCGGCGCAGCGCGGGCGCGCGTGACCTGTCCCGCGAGCTCGACACGCTGCGCGCGGCTCTCACCGACAAGGACACGCTCATACAGAAGTACGATTGTGCTTAGCTTTTGTATCATCTCTATTTATTTTTTATATTATGCAATAAATTTGTAATGTCGTTATCAGGAACTTTATATTTTACCATTTACAAATTCTTTTTGTTGAACGAAGATGCTGATTACACAAAATGACGTGCGTTTTTATGGAAGCTCATCAAGCCACGATCAATAAAACGGATGTGAAAAAAACCTACATACCTTGGTCATTTTCTAGACATAAGTACGCTAATGAATTCAAGCAGCATGAGAGATTAAACTACATAATCTTCTTCATAATAAGTAAAATCTTTGATCTATAAGACAGTAGGACGCCATCGAACATTACTTCCACAGCTTATTTCCAAAACGTCCCACATCTATTTAGTCTAAAGAAGCAACTGAACGCGTCGCTAAGCGCGGCCCGGCTGGCGGCCCAGGCCTCCTCCCCGTGTACCAGTCCGCGCGAGGAGGCTCCCGCGCAGTCCGCGGACGACCGCCGCGCGCTGGAGGAGCGCGCCGCCGCCGTGCGGGCCGAGCTGGAGACGCGCCGCGCCTCCATGCTGGAGCTCAAGCGGCGTCTCGAGAAAACTCACGTCACCGAGTAAGTCTTAATATCTCTTTGATTCTTTGGACCACTGGTTTTTTTTTTTTTAATCTTTATTTATTTATGGAGGGTTTATTCATACACTGAATATGTCACCCTCATAGGGGCTTATATTAAACTTATCTACGCTTTATTACTAGTTTGTACAAGTTATACATCATTACAGCCTCTGCTGGCAATGGATTGCTCAAAATCACATTACACAGACCCAAATCGAACAAGTTAATATTATATTTAATATAAAAATCCCACGTCTCCGACTCAACGCGAACACATTCGATCAGAACATGGTATACGTCTTCAATTAGATTACATTCTAAACATTTTGGGGTTGGAGACTTGCCAACTAAATATGCAAAACCATTTAGGGGAATGTGTCCAGATCGGAGTCGGAGAGCCACAACAAGATTATTTCTATTAATTTTTATGCCTGTGAACCATGGTGTATGAGGAAGTGACGGTTGAATAGTTTTATACCATATGCCCTTACTGAGTGACCTAGCATCAAAGTATTCCTTCCAGCTATCAGTACATCTTCTTTTAACTAAACTAAATAACTCACTGAAATATGGAAGAACCGAATGTGTTATACCATCTGAACATGCTTCGTTTGCAAGCCGGTCTACTTCCTCATTTCCAGGTATTCCTACATGTGAGGGAATCCATTGAAGTTTTAAAACTTTACCTGTAGACTGAATGATTTGAATGGATTTAATAATTTCATAAGCGATAGGTGCGCCTCGACATATAGTTGTACATTTCAAAATATGTTGAAGGGCACTTTTTGAATCAGACAAAATTACATAATTTTTCGGTTCTAATGAATCAATATATGCTATTGCTTTTGCTATCGCTGTTAATTCCATATGCATGATCGACACAAACTCCGAATTTATTTTAAATTTAGCTGACATCCCTGTTTGCAAATCAAAAAAAGCCATACCGGATACATTTTTTCCTTTACATCCATCCGTATAAATTTTATAATAGTTTTTATATTTAATATTAACATAATTTACACATATATCTTTTAACACACAGGCATTATAACTTTTCTTAGAATTATCCACTCCAGTAATATTAAATTCAATTATATTGGTTAAATTCACATTGTTGATCCAAGTATCTAACGAGAAACATTCTAAATTTAAACTTCTACAGAAACTAATAGATTTATACTGGTCGTGTGTAATTGCTAATAAGGGTTTCTTTTTACGTCTCCAAGATCTAGTTTGACAAACATGGCTTAATTCATTTAACAGTAATGAAAAATTGTTTTGTAAAAATGACATATGTTTAAACCAATATTTTCCAGCAAGAAATTGTCTCCTTACACTCAAGGGTTGAAGGCAAAGCTCATATTCCATTACATGAATGGGTGTAGTTTTTATAAAACCACCAATAATCCGCATAAATTGATTTTGTATACGGTCTAATTTGTTCAGTTGAGTATTGCTACTGTTTGCATATAAGAAACTGCCATAATCCAAAAGACTACGTATCACCGATAAATAAAGACATCTCAAATATGTTTGATGTACACCCCAACCGGAACCTACTAACACTTTAAACATTTTAAATATATTACAACATTTCTCTTTTATTTCATTTATATGCCTATTCCAGAGTAACGAGCGATCTAACCATAATCCCAAATATTTAATACAATCAACTTGCTGGAGAGCTAATCCGTCGACATATATATTTGCTATTTCATTTCTATTTTTTGTACTAAAAACACAAATTTTAGATTTGCTTGAAGATACCCAAAGTCCTAACTGTAAAGCGGAATTAACGAATTTTTCAATTTCTATTTGGAGTTGTTGCGTACCTCTCTCAACGTTCTCACAAGTTATATATAATGCAAAGTCGTCTGCATATTGGGATATAGCTATAGAATTATTATAAAAATTTTTACATAGTTCGAGGGTCGCAATATTAAAAAGTAAGGGCGAGAAAGGATCTCCTTGAGCTAAACCGTTACTGGATCTTCTACTAATAAACTCATTATCTATATTAATTTTTAATAATCTATCATTTAAAAAATTCCACAAATACCGACACATTCTACTACCCACGTTCAAGTTATCCATCTTTTTTAAGAGTACCGATATATTAATGTTGTTATACGCATCCTTTAAGTCCAAAAAACAACCTATAGTGCTTAATCTTCTCGAAAAACCGACTTGAATAGCAGTAACGAGTAAAGACAAATTATCTAACGCGGAGTGACATTTCCGAAAACCAGTAGTTGATGATAATAGAAAGTTATTTTTTTCTATGAACCACTCTAATCTTTTTATTAAAATGGCATGAAAAATTTTGCATATACAGGATATCATCGATATCGGTCTCAGCGACGAATCAGAATTCGGGTTTCTATCTGGTTTCGGTATGGCCACTATAGTTATCTCTTCCCATTGTTTAGGTACGAACCCACTAGAATAAAATAAATTATACAATTTTAAAAGGATAAATTTCGCGTTTAATGGAAGTTTTTTGATCATGGAATAAGATATATCGTCACTGCCCGGGGTAGTGTCTTTATTTTTGATGCAACTGTTTAGTTCATGAAGGGAAATCTCTGTTTCTAAAATAGAATTATGTGACGAAAAACTTGGCATAGCAGGAGATACATAGTCGGGTGCAAGACTTTTAAGAAGATTAATTACTTTATCCCTATTAACGTAATTACTTGGCATTCTTTTGCCCTTAAACCATCTCAATTTATACCACATTTCACTTTGGTTGGACGACTCGCTTAAAGAATCACAAAATGTGTGCCAAGATTCGTCTCTCGCTTTGCGAAAAGATCTTTGCGCTTCGCGAACTTTATCTCTCAAATTATCCAGATTTCGAGGTATAGGATTACGTCTCAACTTGGCCAAGGCTAATCTACGTTCTGCCACCTTTTTAGAAAGAACAGCATTCCAGTATGGCAGAGGACGAAACTTACTAGTAGGATTTAAACTCGTTTTTATGTAAGGTATAAATTGATCTGCTGCTATGTTTAAAATTTTTATAAAATTATCGTAACATATTTGTAGATTTCCATTAAAATTAAAGTCCATAAACAATGATTCCACGAAAGTTGTGTACGACTCCCAATCTGCTATTTTATAGTTACGCCGATGAACAATACTAGGTAAAACATTTATTTCGGAAGAAATTTTTATCAATAGGTGATCACTACCTAACGTTTCATTTATAGTGTTCCAGATAAGTTTTAAAAATATGTCGGTTGAAGCTAGAGATATATCAGGAGCAGACTGTTGGAGAGCGTCATTGACTAAACGTATCCGAGTTGGGCTACCATCGTTCAAGGGAGTAAATGGATAATCAATAAGTGCCTCAAAAATTTGCGACCCTCTTGTATCGGTTTTATTGGACCAATTCGTATGGTGACCATTAAAGTCGCAAAGAATAAGAGACTTTTTATTCAATTTACAAAACAGGTTTTCCCACATTCGCTGTGTTGTACAAGCCGAAGGAGGACAATATACTGATATGACATTATTAATTACATCACAATTAAATAATTTTATACCGACCATCTCTATAGAAGAATCCAAATCGTTAAGAACCATTTGTTCTGCTTTAATTGACCTGTGTACAAACAATGCAACACCTCCATAAGAATCAGACCTATCAGCTCGAAAAATATTGTAATCCTTAAGTTTTAAAATTGTATTCGAATCAAGCCACGTTTCACTAACAGCAGCAATATGTACCTTTTCCTGAATAAGGATATTTTGAAATGACAATATCTTAGATTTGATGCTTTGAGCATTCCATTGAATGATGTTTAGTTTTAGATTTCTACTGTTTTTATCCATTGTTATTTACAAAAAAATCATAAACTAGCTTAAATAAAGATCTTTCCGATATAAATTCTGTAGCTAACAATATTAACCATTCCAAACAACATTTCACTGACATGTATATTTTTTCCTGAATAGATATTTCCTTAATAAATATAATATCCTTTAATCTAGTAAAAAGTTCTTTAAATTTTACTTTGTTATCTGGTTGTTGTTCCTTTTCAGTTTCCATTGAATCTAATAAAATGTCGCCTGTAAATTCACTTGTCTCACTTTCTATATTTCTTCTTTTTTTAGTTCTTGAATGTTTCGTTTTGTTGACAGTATTGTTTTCAGGTAAAATAATCGGATCATCAATTCTATGAAAATCAGCTTCAACTTTAAGGATTTCAGCATAAGTCGGTGTGTCATGCGTTTCTTTGTTTTTTTCGTTGCTATTTGATGGGTTATTATCAAATAACCTTCTTTCCGTATTAGATTCATTTTTTTTCATCGAAAATTTAAAAAAGTCAAATTCAGGTTTAGGTTCCACTACATCAGGGGTTGGAGGTACATAGACAGTAAGAGCTTTTTTGTATGTACAATTATATTCTGCCATTAATTCCCTTAATTTCTTCTCCTTTAAAAAAACTGGACACCGTTTTGATAGGGCCATATGATCGCCTTGACAGTTAATACATTTAAACTTTGTCGTTTCGCAATTGGCATGCATACCACCACATTTAGGGCAAACAATTTTAGTGTATGGGCATCTTTTGGCCATATGACCTAATTTCCAGCATTTCGAGCACTGAGAAACAGGAAATACGTAAGGATTTACTTTTATTTTTAAACCATCTACAGAAACAGAAGAAGCTACCTCTAAAACCCAAACGAATGCACTCACTCGGAATACACCCACTTTCACTTGAAGATCCACGTCGCTTAAGACGAAGAACGGATACTATTTCGACGTTATTTTGGCATGACAAATTTTGCGCTATCTCATCTTCTGACAATCCTAAGTCAACATTTTTAATGACACCGTATGAAATATCTTTTTCCATTGCTTTGTATATTCTCCAACCTTTATCAATAAAAACTTTACAATTTTTAATTTTCTCAACATTAATTTCATTTAATACATCCAAACGTATTTTATAGGGACTAATGTGTTTAACGTTTTCTATGCCAATAATATTATTTTCTTTTAGTAATTTTGCTATCGCGAATTGTTTCGGTAGAATTTCTGAGCTAGTGATATATACTTCAATTTTATCGATCGAAGCTTTTGCCTTTTTTTTCTTTCTAATTACTGTAGACCATACCTCTCTTTCATCCTCTATTCTCATTCTCTTTTCTGCCCTTAAATTTATCTCCTCTGTATTCTCCGACAAGTATTCCATAATTCCGTCTTCTTGGTATAAGTTCTCATCCATTATTGGTAGCAAATCATTTACTGGACTACTACAAATCTCCGTTGTATTGATCATGTCATTCTCATTAGTAACGTTTGTGTCCGGATTCATTATAAACAACTATTATTTATTATCGCCGCTACGCACCGGCCGCCAGGTAAAAAACTTGACGATGACCCGGACCGCACGGCGATAACTATTATTATTCAATTCGTTTGTAAACAATTTTAAACAAAAACACGACTACTTCACACGAATACCGTGAAATGACTGTGGACCACTGGTTCTTAGCCGGTGGTGGACCAATAGTGGTCACTGAAAGCATCCGAAGTGGTGGGCGAAAGCGGGGTGTACAGTGAGTTTCACTAGGTTCATTAGTTTTGTTCGATATCATCGGTGTTTTTATTTCTTCTGCTTTAATTGTAAAGTTCGACGGTAAAGACAAAATATCGTCAGTTACCTACCTACGCCAATGAAATTCTTTAAAGTTATATTACATAACTAAATGCTAAAGGTTTTGCCTCAATCATTTGGTGGTGCGAGGCAAAACAGAAATATTGACAAATGGTCCCTCATCACCAAAAGGTTCTGAGCTGAACCACTTCTTTAGATTGATTACCAGTTGAAGATCATTAAATCCTTGAGTTCACTGTGTTAAGGAAATGCTCTCGTAGTACGAACACGCAGTGCCAGTACGTTGAAAGTAAAATATCGCGTAGTAAAGTAAGATGTACGTTATTGTCGGGAAAACAGATGTCTAAAATGTATAACAATGATGTTCAATTTGTCAGAAATGGCAGACGTTAATCATATGCCTTCACGAACGAACGAACTTAAGCGTGATATCATCAACAGGAACATAGACACGCGAATAGAACAAGCGGAGCTGCAGTACGCGATAGGTCGCGAGGAGTTGGAGCTGCTGACGCTGGGCGAACAGGCGCGCGCGCTCTCTATGCTCATCGAGCAAGCGGACGTCGCACACCGCACCACGCTCTACAGGTACCACCTACACCTCATCCTCATCATCATCATTTCAGCCTATCACAGTCCACTGCTGGTCATAGGCCTCCACAAGTTCACGCCAAAAAATGGCGTGAACTCATGTGTTTTGGCCATAGTCACTACGCTGGGCAGGCGGGTTGGTGACCGCAGGGCTGGCTTTATCGCACCGAAGACGCTGCTGCCCGTCTTCGACCTGTGTATTTCAAAGCCAGCAGTTGGATGGTTATCCCGCCATCGGTCGGCTTTTTAAGTTCCAAGGTGTTAGTGGAACTGTGTTATCCCTTAGTCGCCTCTTATGACACCCACGGGAAGGCTATATTCTTTACAACCGTAGCCACACAGTGTTCTCATCCCTACCACACATCATTTGATTGATTGTTGATTTATATATATTAGCTAATAATTAACGAATTTTTTGTTTAAGTTTTTCTTGTTGGTGTAGTGATTACGTATTGTAAAAGCTACAATGTAACTAGCATGAGGGCTAATGACTCGAAATTTAATTACTAAAAAATCCTACCACACACGTACGTTTATATTCTAATTGACACACCAATTATTTGTTTAGTTCCTAACTGCAGTTTCTATTACGTGTCCCAAAGGATGTCTGAAGACCCCTTTGTACATCTTCCATTTTATGTTATTATTTTGTTGTTTCTTTTGATGGTGTACAATAAAGAGTATTATTATTATTACGTTCCTACCGGTAACGCTTATGTAAGATGCATTCAATCCAAATTAGAAACGAAAGACTGTGAAAAAGCTGTCATACATGTGGAGCTTACATGAATTTATGTGTCTATTGAAATATGAAAAGGAGGTCGTGTAAATTGTGACGATTTTTTTTTTGTAAGCGGAAAGCCGTAAAGATGGCGCGATAACCGGTAACAAATTATCAGTAATTGTTATAATAGTTACGCCACAGTCCATTGTTCTGGGGGCGTGGACCATCTCAATGCTTTCTTCGATTCTTCCATGCAAATGCAATCATTGAGAAAAATCTCATGCCCAAATGTAGGTTAATCCGTCAATAGTAGAAAGTTAAAACGGGTGTCGATTAACATATCTATCATTAAAGATACCTTGTGGTGTCTTGGTGTTTATGTAATAGTCAAACATATTCTATCTATTTATTTATTTATCTATTCTTTTTGTACACTGAAATACAGCCACATACAGAAAAGATACAGAACAAGATGTACAAAGGCGATCTTATCGCTAAAGATCGATTTCTTTCAGATAACCTTTGGGCATAGGACACAATAGCGGTTAGAAGTGTGCACATATCAAAAAGGAAAAAAATAAAATAAATAACGTTATACCAATTGGGTATATTTAATAATAAAAATACGTATATTCTACGTGGTTAAAGTAATTTTCCTTTATTATAATACTGCTGACGTGTAATAAAAATATTAATATTATTTTTAACAAAAAACAAAAAGCACGGTTGAAGGCGTTGTATAGCGGAATATGGCCGTAGCGGAAACAACCGGAAAAACTCGATTATTTGTCAATTCATTTTATTCGTATACCGTGAAAATTTCTAGTGCCAAACATATAAACAAAAAACCGCGGACATCATGACGGTTTTGCGAATGAAAGACTTTTATAAAGACTAATACATAATATATATATATATATACACTCAATACATCTGTAAGAATATTTTAAAATTCGCAAAAATACTCGGCGAAATACGATTTTCCCGTCTCATGTTTCCACGCGTACTAGATCGCGAAAAAAACCCAGTCGTTAACCTAATTATAGACGCCTATTGCTGTTTCGCTCCCCGTAAGTACATCTCACATGAACGCTATAGCCCCCCCCCCCTTCTTATCTAAACGCTATAGTGAACATCACACTGTTTTTCTCCTCCAAGACTAATAGGTGAATAGTGTGCGGAAACAAAATGACTTTGATCGATCTATTTGCGGCTTCTAATTAATATTAATTGCGCGGTTCCCATTGTTACCTAATAATTCCCACGAGCCTGCCTATGAATACAGTAGAAAATATTTCCTATATCTTTATTATTAACGTTTCTTTTAATTTACAAAAAAGTATAATAAAACTTTATCTAATAGATCTCTTTTACGGTTACGATGTGACATGATTTTTAGTTTTTTCATACCACGCGTACAACCCACCTGATGATACGCGATTGCCATAGCGTTCCCCAGGAGCACTGGGTACCTTGCTCGCCATATTATTTAACTATATGTAATCATCGGTAAAGCGTCTTCGATGCGACAAAGCCAGCCCTGCGGTCACCAACCCGCCTGCCCAGCGTGGTGACTATGGGCAACGCACATGAGTTCACACCATTTTTGGCGCGAAGGAGGCCTATGACCATCAGTGGACTGCGATAGGCTGAAATGCATCTGTTATGTTGCAGTAATTTCTCAGTTAGGGTTCTTCAAATTTTTCGCAACATTCATGCTTTGTCCTAACCTCAGTAAAAAAATTGATTTTACAATCAATTATTTCGACCTATTTTACATTGCTTGTAGGTCTTCACAGTATTACCAACATTCCGAACGATAAAATTACACAGATTAAGGATGTCAACTGATATGTACTCGTATTTATAAATTACGGTTGCAGTTGAACTTAGTTGATGGATAAATCGGTCAAACTATAAAATCGATGCATATAATAACTAAAAATTAAATAGTAATATATTAATTTCCCATGAAATGTATATATAAATATAAAATCAAGAGCACAATAATAAAATAGCACAATAAATTCGCTTTATTTCAACAGAGCTTTTACTAATTATTATTCAATTACAGTTTGATTCGAGCGTTTGTAAAACTTATATGTTTGACCGGATACCATATAAATTGACGTCTGCGCACTAAAGCTTCATCTTGCAAATACTTCAAATCTTCCGGCATGTCTTTTGTTCTCAAATATTGAAGACGCCGTCATACATATGATTTTATGACAATAACTGTGAGCGCAACATCGTCCGTATGGAATTTAACAAAAAAGTTATTGTTCTGTTCGCAGAGTTATAAAATAAATAAATTTCTAAAATAAAAGAAAATTTTGTTACTCTTTACTATATCAGCTATCTCCCAGTGAAATACCCGTCAAAATCGGTCCAGCCATTTCAGAGATTAGCCGGAACAAAAAGACAGACAGACAGATAAACAAAAATTGTAAAAAATGTTATTTTGGTATACTTATATACCGTGTATACACCCATATACATTTAGTAAAAAGCAGTTATTTTAATATTGCAAACAGACACTCCAATGTTATTTGTTTGTATAGATAAATCATTTCATCCTAGCGTAGTGTCACCAATGCAACTAGTACCATCATTATTTTTGAAATTGCAATTATTTATCAATCAAATACAAAACTACCTAGATATATATTTATTTTTATTCTTAATCAACATATTGTAAACTTTGTGTGTAAAAAATATGTGCAAGTGCATGTGTGTGGTCACAAACTCATTGTAAAGTTTTATACATGAACCAACTTATACTTGTGAAATAATGCTTTTTCCGTCTTTTTTTTCATCTACATTCTGCACTATATGAATGCTGTCCTTGAGAAATACCTCTAATGGATCTGCTCAATAAAAACACAGGTTATACTGCGACGGTTTTATCAAGAAATTATGAATGCATTCACGTATCAGATTCAATTTCAATTACTTTTTTTTTTATAACATAAAAGTTTTATCATTTTAAAAACCACTTACATTTACCGATAGAAAAAATTGTTTTGTAAACATGCTGACTAATAATCTATACTAATATTATAAAGCCGAAGAGTTTGTTTGTTTGTTTGAACGCGCTAATCTCAGGAACTACCGGTCCAATTTCAAAAATTCTTTCAGTGTTAGATAGCCCATTTATCGAGGAAGGCTATAGACTATATACCATCACGCTAAGACTAATAGGAGCGGAGCACCAATAAATAATGATTCAAAATGTTTTTTTTTTCCTTTTGGGAGCTTACGCTGCGTAAGCTGCGGGTTCGGGTTAAAGTTAGCACTAGCCCAAAGCAAGTATTCTACGTGGACGAAGTCGCGTGCAGAAGCTATTTTTATTATAAGGAGGAAAGTTTTCATTAATATTGGTTGGAAATTATGATTAAAAGTGAAGCTTTCACTGATTCGGAATGTAAATTCTGCAGAAGAATCTACAAGAAACTATGCAGGTAGTCTTAAAAAAACTGTATTTTAATACAAAAATTGATAATATCTTGCATGAGATACAGCGTCGCTAAATCCACACATCTTTAACATTTATAGAATTTTAAACCGAATAATAAGCTTTAGCTCTTAATTTATTTTCAATACAAGTAGATTGCTATTATGCTATGTTATCGCTGAGTGATAAAAGTTTAACGAAAGAAAATGCAAAAACCAAATCATGGTCACGCTAATTTGAGGGAAAAAGTAGCCTTCGTCGGTAAGTGTGCTATCCGATGTAAAAAGAATTTTTCAATTCCAGCCAGTATATCCTTTTTTGATATAACTAGGTCGGAAAACAAGCATACGGCTCAACTTGTGGTAAGCGATTACCGTAGCTTTTAGACGTCTGCAACACCAGAAGCATTGCAAGCGCGTTGCCGACCCAATCCTCATTCCCTCCAGGATCTGTGATCACCTTACTCACCAACAGGAACACAACACTACTTGTATTATTTATCTGTGATCTGTGAAGGTCGAGGTACTACCCCCGTCGGGCTGCTTCGTATTTCGAGAAGGAAATATCCTGTTGTGCCCTACCTCAGTTAATAATGAAATTAGTGCGTTTAAACAAACAAAAAAAAAACTTTTCAGCTTTATAATATTAGTATAGATGTCAATGACCTCGGAAGCTCAAAAAGATATAAAATACTTTTCATTTCGTTGCGGTGAAATTTTTCTCAATAGACTACTAATTTTTTTATTACATATCAAAGAGAGAGCTCTCGTGAAAGTGGTCTGTGGTCGGCTTGATTACGCTCTCTTACACATCAGTCACAAAGGACGTATTGTAGTCATTGAACAATTTTAATATCTTAAAAATAATTTGAACTTTGGTTGATACACTCATATTTTTTAACCGACTTAAAAAAGGAGAGGTTCTTAATTCAAATGTATTACTTTTTTGTGTGTTTGTTGTAAGTCTTAATTGGGTGGAAAGATTCCGATGTTTCTTTTTATTGTTGAATGGTGGTGCGTGTCACGTGGTCTCATTTAAATTTAATTGAAATCTGACGAGTACTTTTTGTACGTGACGCCGAGTGACGGCGCGTTGGCGCAACGGTTACAGCCATGGATTGTATCTGTTGCGCTGACGGTTGCGTGTTCGATCCCCGCAAATGACAAACATTTGTATTGGCCATACAGGTATTTGCCGTGGTCTGGGTGTTTGTGCAGTCCTTGTGGGTCTCCCCACCGTGCCTCGGAGAGCACGTTAAGCCGTCGGTCCCGGTTGTTATCATGTACACCTGATAGCGATCGTTACTCATAGTAGGGAATATATCCGCCAACCCGCATTGAAGCAGCGTGGTGGATTAAGCTCTGATCCTTCTCCTACATGGGGAAAGAGGTCTATAGTGGGGAAAGAGGTCTATATAGAGGCCCAGTAGTGGGATATTACAGGCTAAAGCGAGTGCTTTTTGAGTTATCTGTAATGATGAGTATTTACATGACTCTTTTTTCGTCGCCCTACGTTATATACAGTAGGTAGATCTAATTGAAGTCGGTTTTTATTAAAAAACGATAAATATAAAATATGTATTGTAAAAAGATCTTTCTCATTTAGCTCCAGTTTAAATTACATGCATTTGCACATGCCTTACGTTTTTTGATGTAAATTTTTTTTAGGCGAATGAGGGTACAATTTTTACGGATGAAACGGCAACGTTTTTGTCGATGGCGCTGGAACGGAAATCTAAAGCTTTAGATTTGTATAAATATAAACGAGACTTAAAAATTTGCCAAAGATGTTTCACTTCTGACATGTGCACTTTGTATTTTGTAAGTGACATCACCCCTTACAAAATAAAATCGATCCCCGGGAACGATATTGAGTACTTTGAGAAACACTGGTCTAAACCATAGTCTACATTCTATAGTTTGTATCATGACAATCATAAAATATTCTTAAAATGATATCATTAAAAGCTTTCGATGGAACTTAATTGATTTGCGCTTGTTTTAAACATTTAAGTTTATCGGAGTCGGGAATCTTTCATCAACAGAAACAGGTTTCGTTTCAAAGAGGATTTACATACATGTAAATGAGAATTGACATTCTGTGGTAACATTTTTTATATAAAAACAATTTAATTGCATCAGTGAATGTTTGCTTAACCGTCTTAATGACATATTCATTGGATACAAGCGAAGAAAAAGTAAATAATGATAGACCTGATCAATTTCTCAAACCATGACAATCTATTGTCAGGTCTTGAGCCTAAACTACTGTTTCTATTTGACTCATTTTTAATAGCTTAGAACTAGTATGTTATATACGTAACTTTATTTAACGCCTTGTATGAATATTGTGTTTATAAACTCATATATTGGTAGGTATATCAATGTATGTCTAGTATATAGAGGATGTTTTGAAGAGTAATTAACACGACTTATAGAAAAAAAAAACAGTCCAGCGTTGAGTGTACGTAGAATAATAATTATGTTGCAGGCAAACGAAAAAAAAACGACTTCAATTATATCGACAAGTAATACAAGATGATGAAAAATTTGTCAAGTAAATACGCTATTACTCCAAAAGCTGTAATCAGATCTCGATGAAATTTCAATGTGACCAAATGATAAACGTTTTCGATTAAATTAAAAATCATCAAAATCGGTACACCCAGTAAAAAGTTATGCGGATTTTCGAGGGTTTCCCTCGATTTCTCTGGAATTCCATCATAAGATCCTGGTTTTCTTATCATGGTACCACACCAGGGATATCTCCTTTCCAACAAAAAAAGAATTATCAAAATCGGTTAATAAACGACGAAGTTATCCCCGAACATACATTAAAAAATACATATACGGTCGAATTGAGTAACCTCCTCCTTTTTTGTCATCATCATCATCATTACAGCCTATACAGTCCACTGCTGGACATAGGCCTCCACAAGTTTACGCCAAAAATAACGTGAACTCATGTGTTTTGCCCATAGTCACCACGCTGGGCAGGCGGGTTGGTAACCGCAGGCGGGTTGGTCCTTTTTTGTAGTCGGTTTTATTGATACAAAATCAAAACTAACTTTAAGAAGCGTGTATTAAAAGACCAATGTCGTAAAACTAATTTAATCCTTTTAATTTATTAAAGGTTAGGTCTCGTTTACATTAAAAAAAAGAAAATCAGTAGCTTTGATACTATCGGCTTCATTAATTTTACAAATATCTAACGCAAATAAAATCAATCAACGATTTGATAAAATTAAAACTTCTTTTTTTGACTTACCCCTTTTGAGTTCACAAATTTTGTGAAAAAGAAGAAAAAATGAAACCAGCCGATTAAGGCAGATGACAATACATTTTTTTTTTATGTCACTAGGTCGACAAACAAGCGTACGGCTCACCTTATGGTAAGCGATTACCGTAGCTTATAGACACCTGCAACACCAGAAGCATTGCAAGCGCGTTGCTGACCCACAATCCCCAATCCGCCCCAGGAGCTCTGGTCACCTTACTTACCAACAGGAACACAATACTGCTTGAAAACAGTATTATTTAGCTGTGGTCGTCTGTAAGGTCGAGGTACTACCCCAGTCGGGCTGCTCCATATTAGAATTAGCTCCATTAAAGACGTTTTTTTTTTCTTACTTAAAAATTAAGATTTTTTTATAAAAAATGTTGCCACCTACAACTAACTCTCTCTCTCTCTCTCTCTCTCTCTATCTCTCTCTCTCTCTCTCTCTCGCTCTCGCTCTAAAGCTCTCTCACTCTATCTTCCTCATCTAACCTCTACTGTTCCTAAGTAAATACAAAATAAATAAAAGGAAATCTAATATATAAAATTCTCGTATCGCGGTGTTTGTGGGTGCATATTATTATATATTATTTTGTGTGCATATCGGGTAGGTCTGAGAATCGACCTACATCTATTTTTCACTCCCGTAAGTTATGAGGAGGTTGAGAATGTTAATAAAATATATGGCAAAACAACGTTTGCGGAGTCAGCTAGTAAATCTATAAATTATCACACCATTCAAGTGAAGTGTAACCCTTAAGATCAGAAACTTGATTCTAATTGTAAGTGTAAAACTAAGTTGCGCAATAAACAGAACTAACAACTTACAAATTTAGGACTGTACCCATTTTCGTATCAATAAAAACCTTATTGAAACAAATTCATACCATTTCTAGATACCATAACAATTACCTAAGCCATTGCTGTGAAATAAATAAAATTCAATGCAA
The DNA here is from genome assembly GCF_905220565.1 of Melitaea cinxia. Classification (NCBI taxonomy): domain Eukaryota; kingdom Metazoa; phylum Arthropoda; class Insecta; order Lepidoptera; family Nymphalidae; genus Melitaea; species Melitaea cinxia. The sequence continues at coordinate 18,108,003 of NC_059398.1, read as the reverse complement.
TTTCACCGTTTAAAGCATTTTATGTTTTATTTCTATAAAGAAATATGTTTATTTCAGTTTGCATCGAAGGCGCTGATTGTCAGTGCAATGCGCTTGCGTTCAAGATAATCGTATGCCTTATTCGGCGCCGTCGTAACAATATCTTGCCGCCGAGCATTGATGCATTTCAATCATATGTTTAATGGAAGAGTATAGTTAGTTAATTCCGCCTATCGCAGTCCACTGCTGGACATAGGCCTCCCCAAGTTCGTGTCAAACACCCCGGTTTTCCGCAATCCTTATCCAGTCTCCACCGTCAATCATACTCAGAGCGTCGGCCTAGCGGGCCGGAGAGAGTCCCACACTGCGTTTCCGCTCACAGGACACGCTTGATCCAGCGGCCATCGGTCCTGCAACACAGATGACCATCATTCCCATTTCAATTTTCTAATTCTGTGGGTTCTTTAAGCAAGAATCCAAGCATAGCCCGTTCCATTGCATGTTGAGCGACTTGCGTAGGAGGTATATTAGATAAATATTTTAATAGCTTTTAAAAGAAAATTTTAAATTACTTTAGATTAACAAAACTAATTAAATTAAATAATAAATGAATGGATTATGAATATCAACGAAAATGGTGATTTTAGGTTTTGACATAGACACATATTTGAATGTCTCTGGTAAATAACAAATTAGTAGAATGACAAACCGTTAGGTTATAGGTACGTATATTTTAAATTGCATCTTAACACGAATTGAGTGTAATTTTCTGTTATCGCTCCGGTGCGTTCACGTTCCTCATGAGCCTATGACTTAAAGCCCTTCACACGATACGGTGCGGTTGCGACGCGGCGTCTTTGCGAATACGCTGCGGTTTCCTAAATTCCTACATAAGTATACCTACTCTGTCACCACACCACACACTCATTCGTCTTAAGACAAGACAGGAAGGAGTATTTATTTTATTTGTTTATTTTATACTTTATTGTACACCACAAACAAAGTATAAAGATAGTTACAGACGGTGAAGAGTGTAAGTAGAGCGAATTGGCAACGACTAATGTTTGCGCAGCAAATGGACGGGTGCATGGTGTTGTTATGCAAAAAAATGAGTGACAGTGAGGAAAGCATCGACGTGGATTATCTAATTTCAAAAATTCTCACCTAGGCAATTTGTATTCTAAAAATAAAAATTCGAAAGACGATTAGCCTAGTCAACACTCTTTTCATCGCTGCAGAGACGCCGCCGTAAAAACTTTGCGACGCCGTACTGTTCGTGTGGAATGGCTCTAAACGCAGTTGCGTACGCGTAGCGATCGTGGGAAAACTTGCTCCAAACTTTTCAAGCATTTATCACCATTTTACAAACCTCAGAGATAATAGACGCTAATGTAGTTAAGATTTACGGCTGTGTGTTTTTCTGTTGCTGCAGTACGTAAATTAAGTTTTATGCTTCAAAGAAATTTTCTTAGATAAGAAACGTTGGTTTTTCTAAAAGTGACTTTTATTTTAATTGATAATATTATAACACGATAAACAAAATAAGAATTTAGATCATGTGTATGCATATATAGGTACCTACTATCTGAAAAAGTGTGTGTACTTATGTATGTACGGTAAGAAGTTGTACTTCATTGGCTAGCTAACTTCACGTTGCTAACTTCTTCTTCGTTGAATACGCGCCAAGAGAAGTAGGTATAACTCCAAAAACTTGCAGTTAAATATAACATTGTAGGAACAAAGAATATGAAATAATAATGCTGTCGCTTCCACACACAGATTGTATTTCCTGCTGTGACCTATACCTCTGTATAAAATGTAGCATCCGAATAAATCTTGAAGTTACAATAAATAATTATATAGTTACATAATGTCATCCATTGCCATCCATCAGACAGAATAATTATCCAAATTGCGACTCATATGTGCGATAGTTAATATTACGCACAACTAAAATTATAATACATTGATCAACAAAATCAAGACGTAGGTTGCGCTTCTAAATGTATTAACGAATAAGGCTGCACAATACAGAGGAAAGTCCAAAGAGGTCGTAGGTGTCGAGTACAAGGTCTTACCATCAATTTGTAGGGTGAACATGGTTTCGATATCTTATAAGTACATGTGAATAATGTAAAGTTAAATCATTTATGCGTAATCACATCGTGGGAGTCAAATACAATGAATTGTATTTCAACACGTTGTTAGTAAAACATGGTAAATCCGTAGCACACCTATTTTAAATGTAAGCGCTTAAATTAAGGCGTTTAATTTGAATATTATAAAATCGTTTGAATATTAGATTATTACCGAAAATATAACTATTAATTTGTGCTAATGAAAATAATAACTAATAGTCTCAAAATATTCCCAAAGCCACGACGCGGCACGGTCAGCGAACCGCCCCAGGCGTCCCGATCCGTAACCCGTAACTCCATACTCGTACCCGCACATCTCGACTCTGCTAAACGGTCGATAGGCCCGCAGCCCACTCACGGTCAGTGCACCGCCGCGGGCCAGGATCACGAATACACATTAAATACCGTACAGTAACACCTCACTATCGCTTGTCTTGTAAATCGTAGCGAGACGAATGAGTGCTTATAATACGATAAACCACTTCCAAGGAGGGAGGTGTCAGGATGTTGTACTCGAATATTAAATTTTATTACGTATCGTTTCATTATTTACATTATTTCGATGCAATAAATATCGAATATATCGCATAACAGCATAAGACAATAAAAGTGCGAAGTCAATTTTTTTATTATTATTTAAATTTAACATCCATAGGCTCTCAAATTCCCACGCTTTTTATTACACATCATGAATTAAAATCCTACAGATCGACAGTCCTGCAACTGCCTAGTAAAGCTTGGACGCGGTCCGACGCTGGCAGTATTTGTCTGTTACTAATGCCTTATTTTTTGAAACGAAGTTCCTTAAAGCAGGCTTGACATTTGGCTGGGCGACCGAACTGAAAAAAATGTGATACTAAAACCGTAAGAAAGATATATAACGGCAGTGACGTAATATCAGTCACACGACTGTATAATATGACGTTTGTAAAACTAAACTGCATATTATCTGCGACGTTGCATAAAGTTTCGAAGGACTACCGTATTAATATATTTTAAATGTACAGCACAAAATGTTTGATATTGTTTCTATTTATTTCGCTGACTTTTGTGCATATTGAATTTGTATCTTGTTCCAGCTTTTTCAGTTGATTTTCTATTAGTTGTTCTTCACGCAGGCGGGTTTTTTGTTTTTTTTTTTTTTTAAATTATTATTTTAATATATTAAGCACTAAGGGCGTGTAGTATATTGTTTTATGGTGTGTTTTTTTTTTGTCGCGTAGTAGTAGAAATAAAAACTTCCAGTTTTAGAGCCTACACAGGTATTAATTAAGTTGTTTACCTTAGGAACAGACGACCATGTGTGTATGTTATAAGATATTTATTTATTATTTACTTATGATAAATAGCCTCAATATTCTCCACTCTCCGACAGTATAGTCGAAACAGCACTGAATTTATACGATACTACTACTACTTTACTTGCAAACTTTAAATTCAATAGAAATTAATGGCTAGGATTTATTCTAGGGATGATAAGATTTTCAAGTACAAAACCTCAGCGGTTTTGATAACTAAAGCAAATGTTTGATAATAGTATTTTCCGTAAAAAAAAAAAAACGAGTACTTTAGACCACACGACTAAAGTAAAACTTCTTTAGTAACTCTCTTTCTGTCTTCACTAACTTAATATATCTCACTCTCAACTTCCGTTCGTCTCGCCCGATCACAGTTTTCGTATCGCGCTCGTCATTCTTTAACTAGCTTAGTCCCCAAATAAGGCGTGCGTAAATAAGTTACTTCAAAAATCGATGGGTACTTTCACGATGGACCCAGACAATTACAGAACTCGCTAGTAATCTAATTCATTATTTTTCTTTTATCACATATATAAAATATAAATCTGTTATGAATTTTGAACTCCATTTTGCTTCCAGCACGGTGCGTGAGTACGGTGGTTCTGCGTCATTGGTGTCTGCGGAGGTACGAGAAGGCACCTGGAGCGCGACGCCGCGAGGCGCGGGGCTCGTAGTTGAGTGGGCGGAGAACCCTGCCGTTAAGCCCGGGGACAGGTGAGTTTACTTTCCTCATCTAACATACCATATCGACGGGCCCGAAGAACAAAATCGTATCTGCAAAATTACCAAATCACAGTATGTAGCTTAGAAGTTCTGCTAAAATACAATCATTTACTACTTACGCAAATAAAGATGATCTTTGGAAAATCATTGCAAAAGCTAATCAGGAACTTTGTTTATTTATTTCTACATGTTTATAAAGACTTTAACTTTTATTTTAGGCTAAAATTAATTCTTATAATATTATAGGGATTTGTTCTTCGGAACTACCTAGCACTTATCGAAATATACGATTTTGTTTTAGGAAATTGAATTAAAAAATAGTAACCCATGTGAACATATGATGTTTTTCTCCGATAATTTAGTCGACAATATAATAGTATGTGCACATTTATATTAAAGGAAACACAATTATTTTTAATAATCAAAGCTTTAATAATATAAAAGTAGCACAGTGGGATCTTCGTTACAAAACAAACGTCAAATAGGTGTTATAAATTCTCTCATTATTACTAGATAAATCATCATAAAATATAAAAGAAAATAAACTTTAACAAAAATTAAACAATTACTCTTATTTCTTGGTCCATTCAGGAGAATACTTATTTAAAATCACAGTTTCAATTACAATTACTAATTAAGTCCTAAACTTTCTACTTAGTTTTTATATTTTATATTAGTTTTTTAATCACAGCAACAACAAGTCTCAAACTTTTTATCATTATTACATAAATCAATATTATGGTTAAGATTCATCGTCATATATGTATATCGTTTCTTTCATCATTGCAATCAGAATTATAATATGGTAAAGATTTAAAGAATACTGCATTGAATGAATTTATGACACCAGAATCACACATGCTCAGTAAATCTTTATATTTAGCTTTTGTTAGCTTGAGAGGTGACGAATAAGCATACTCTAATACAGATAAAATATTAGCTGAGTTTCTTGTATCGCTGAAAACAATGAAGCATTCATAAGTTTCTTTGATTTCATCATTCCATTATCATTCCAGCCTATTGCAATCCACTACTGGACATAGGGCTCCACAAGTTCGCGCCAAAAATACGTGAACTCATGTGTGTTGCCCATAGTCACCACGCTGGACAGGCAGGTTGGTGACCGCAGGGCTGGCTTTGTCGCACCTAAGACGCTGCTGCCCGTCTTCGGCCTGTGTGTTTCAAAAAGCCAGCGGTTAGATGGGTATCCCGCCATCGGTCGGCTTCTTAAGTTCCAAGGTGCTACTGGAACCTTGTTATCCCTCAGTCGCCTCTTACGACACCCACGGGAAGAGAGGGGGTGTCTATATTCTTTGGTTTAAATTACACTTATAATACAATTTATTCGGTTCCGATTTATCAACGAAAACTTCCTTAATCTTAGTCCACAATATTTTCTGTTATCTAAAATTCTTGTTTCACAAAACATTTTTGAATAAAAAAGTTACGGGTTTCTGTAAAGAGCTCACTATAGACGGCGCCACGGTTCGCTTAAACCGAAATTAAAAAGTATCATATCGAAAATTTCGCTCGAGTGGGTGTATCGTTCCATAGCTTAATTGGCTAGAGCGCCGACACGGTACGTCGGAGACGCGGGTTCGAACCCCGCTGGAGCGGTCAATTTTTGATATGATATTCAAAAATGTTTAGAATTCCTAATGTGGGTAACACAAAAATAAAATCTTAGATATTCTTGTTTCACAATTTGTCATTTATGTGAACCTTAAAATTATGAAAATTTTCTTGTGTCATATTTTTTACTACATACGGTTCTCCTTTTGTTTTTACCCCTCTTACAAGTAAATGCCATTCATCTACAGTGTAAATAGTTTTTGAAGAAGAGGACCGCTCTATAAGGGCATGCACACTGTCTCCCTTGTTCTGCGTATGTCCCTTTTCAAGAAATCGATGTGTGATTGATGCCTTGTACTTTTTGGCTGTATAAAAATATGAAAAAAAAGACAAATATATTCCGATTTTGGCCAGCAAAACTATCTGACCAGAAACGAAATTCTTTGGCTCCTTGTTCTATAGTTTTTATTTACGATTTCGCGATATTGACGCGTGGTTCTTTATTGAAGCATTCCAGTCTTTGTTCTTTTGTTATTTTATCCACACACTTATTCCTACAACTACAGGGCTTTCCCATTATTTTTTCACCAACAAATTTACCTCGCTTTGATACATAGCTCTTTCCAAGCAAACTTTTTCTTTTCACGTCAGACCAGTCTTGCTCATGTACCAAACGTTTCTTTGATCCTTGCTTTCGCGTCATTTCTGGTATTAAGTTAGATGCACTAATGTTTAGCAATCGAATTGAATCAACCCAACTAGTATGATCGGGACAAAAAGGGTCATTACATTTTATGTGTATATTAACGGGGGAAGGCATTGGAGTAGCTAAAACCATATGTGTATTTATATATGGCACAGAAATTCTAGGATCTTCAAATTCTCAAACTCTTTAATGTAAACAGCTGGTGAGTTATTAAACTAGAGGTTACTTCTATATTTAATGGTGTAAGCACTTCGTCAGGATGTGAGGTTTGTACTAAATGAGGAGGTGGTGAATCAAGATGCTCGCAGTTGGCTTGAAAAATATCGGTATTAACTTCATGTTGATAGCCTAATACGTTTGTGTGAACCTTTTCATCAAAAACATGCCAAATTTTTGCCATATCGACGTCGATATTCTGAGCCGTTGGTGGCAAAAGAGACATGTTGGTGTTACGTTGACCGGCAGATTCTGTCAAAATGAAAATAAAAATGTATTTCATTTGTGTGGTATTATATTTAAAAACTATTGATTTATATTCTAGTTATAATTTTTTTCTTAAAAAGAGGTTAAATTCGATACTTTTGAGTAGAACATGCTCGCATGTTAAAACTTATACGACAAACAAAATCGTTTATTTAGATACAGCAACATTTTTTGGGTACAATTTCATACAACAAGGTCGTATGTGCTAAAGCGATGACTGACTTTAAACTGATTTTTGTCGAACGAAAACTTATGTGAAACTACTGGGATAAAATTAAATACACTACAATTAAGTATTTTAGTGTCTATAAAATATAGGTAAATGAAATATGTTGATTGTTAAGGAACGATTAAATGGGTTATAGATTTCTGTAGAACAACATTGTAAATTAACAAACGACCAAAAGATACGCATTTTAGATAATTTTGGCAAATTACTTTCTAGAGTTATAAAGTAACACCAGTAACTATTTTTTAATTACCTTAATGAAAAAAAAAATATCTATTACTTACCTTGTTTAGAGATTTCTTCGTCCTCGTTGCTACAAGTAGTTTGGATCGTCACTAATTTTATCCAAAAAAGGGCTTAATTTAATATTCTCTCTTTCTAGATACACCAGACATTGTGACAGTCACTTATTAATCACGAAACCTGAAATTACGATATTAAACCGAGTTCTCGAGGAATTCTCGATGTCTTGCTAAAATTTCCGACTTTGCCGAGTACAAACACGTGAATGACGATGGGTCGCGGCACGCACGGTTTCGGAGTGTAAAGAACAAGCTTGTATATGTGAATACATGTTTGTTCGCTGCAGTACATTGTAGATAAGATGATGTTCGCTTGAGTATTTAGAAAACTAAAAGACCAATAAATAAATAAAAAATATTGCCATGTAGCTTTTTGCATGTTTAATACGAATCAATAATAAAACAGATTTCATCTTATTTTTCCATAAGATTTTGTTCTTGGGACCCGTCGATATTATTACAGCATTGGTATCTATACTAATATTATAAAGAGGTAAAGTTTATAACTTTGTTTGTATGTAGGGGGTAATCTTCGCAAATACTGATCCGATCATGAAAATTCTTTCACTAACAGAAAACTACACTATTCAGGAGTGACATAGGCTACATTTAATTGAACAAAAAATTCAGTGAAAAATATTATATATAAACTTCTCGTGTCACAATGTTACAATACTCCTCCGAAACGACTGGACTGATTTTTATGAAGTTTTATGTGCATATCGGGTAGGTCTGAGAATCGGCCAACATTTATTTTTCATACAGCTAAGTTATAGGGCTAAGGGGGGTTAATAACATATATGGCAAAACAACGTTTGCGGGATCAGCTAGTTACAAATAAAATGAGGATGCAGCAGAAAGTATTCTGTGTCAAACGATTAAGTAAGTGAGCCTATGCACTAAAGATCGCTGACTATCGATCGTTATCGAGTATACATCCCACTGCTGGACATAGGCCTGTTTCTCCATGTATTAGAAGGATCGGAGCTAAATCCACCACGCTGCTCCACTGCGGGTTGGCTGAATTGGGCAGAAAATATCGTAATAAAGTTTGGGTATAGGTCTAGGTAGTCTCCAATGCCTCACCCTACCGAGGGACTACAAATCGAAAACTTTGGACTAGCCTGTTAGCGCAGTTTGTAGTAGCCCTGCTTTCTGTTCTGCGGGTTGCGGGTTCGATTCCCGCCTGAGTCTGGGTGTAATATAATATTTGTTTTTATATATTTATATATGTATTATTTCTATGTATGTTTATAAAAAAATAGTTATAACAGTCGGCTGTTACCTATAACACAAGCATTAAGTTGCTTACCATAGGAACAGACGACCGTGTGTGTATGTTATATGATATTTATTTATTATTTATTTTGTTCAAGTAGGTCGAAAGAGCACATTTCAATCATCACTTTATACAGTAGGTGGTCAGCTTAGTAAAGTGGCTTCATCATCGATGAGAAATGTAGGTTCTGTAGCAAGGAACCGACATGAAACTCTAGAATGAAAGTCTCCTATACATTGTTTAACTATTACAAATACAATCATTAATCAAATACAAGCATTATGCATTAAAGCCAGCGCCGATAAACCCACATTTCGTAGTCATTTATTTAATCTTGAGTTCATAATATGCTAGTCTGCTAAAGACTTTTTACTCTGGCCCTTGTAAAGACGTAAAGTTTTATGTTGTCATAAAACTGTTGCTTGCTTATCAATAAAACTTCCAAGTTTATAACCAATGAGATGTTAAGTTATAATTATGGGCAAAACGTTTAGCATTTTAATGTTGATGACCATGCATTTGAAAAATATCGTCAGCGTCGGATCACGTCCTCTAGCTTTACTAGACAATCTGACTGTCAATATGTCGCTTCAGTCTGTAATATATCACTGCTGGGCATAGCTGGGCTACTCGTTACCCATGTAGGAGAAGGATCAGAGATTAATCCACCACGCTGCTCCAATGCGGTTTGGCAGATATATTCCCTACTATGAATAATGATCGCTATTCAGGTGTACATGATAACAACCGGGACCGACAGCTTAACGTGTTCTCCGAGGCACGGTGGGGAGACCCACAAAGACTAACAACAAGACTGGAAATAAATATTTGTGTGAACATAAATATCCACTCAGAGCGGGAATCGAACCCGCGATCGTCGGTGTTTAGGCGCCGCCGACACGGCACACGCACCATTACAGCAGAGCGGTCCAATATATAATTAAATCGTCTGTAGGATAAGCGTAATCCATGATGTTAAACAAAAGGCATGGGTAAAAATTTTGATGACCAAAAAGGTTCCATTACAACTCTTAGTACAAATGTAAAAGCTACAAAAAAAAAAAGAAAGAAAGAAATTGAAAGCGCAAATTGTAATTTTTTTTAATCTATGTTTTATAATACAAAATTTGCTGTGTTTTAATTATACGGACCCCTCGAACAACAAATGTCAGGCTGCATCAGATATATTATTATTCGACATTCGTTACATCGGATTTATCGTCGCAACATCGGATAATACCTACGCTGCGATATTTATGAATTAATGACTGGACAGCGGCGATGCGTGTCGATTTTTATTAATCGTTATTAATAAATATTGATTGCTCCGATTTATACGGTTCGTATAATTATTTATAGGGGATTATCAATTTGTGAATAATGACCGTAGGATGAGTTGAATTTTAATGCTGTATGTATCGGGAGTGGGTTGACTTTTAACAATGATCTCACTTTACTACAGTTTAATACTAGTTTTATAATCGAATAAGACGAATGTAGTGACAAGGAATTATGTCTTAGACATTTTCGTTCAAAGCACCATGTGTTTCAACACCAAGAATTGAATTTTTTTTATATAGGTACGTTAACAGTAATTTTAAACTATTTTTAATGCTGTATTTTTTTTATTTGTCGAAATGTAATGAGTATTTAGTTTAGTAAGTTGCGGGTTCGATCCCCGCACATGACAAATATTTGTATTGGCCATACAGGTGTTTGCCGTGGTCTGGGTGTTTGTGCAGTCCTTGTGGGTATCCCCACCGTGCCTCGTGGAGCACGTTAAGCCGTCGGTTCCGGTTGTTATCATGTACACCTGATAGCGATCGGTACTCATAGTAAGGAATATATCCACCAACCTGTATTGGAGCAGCTTGGTGGATTAAGCTCTGATCCTTCTCCTACATGGGGAAAGAGGCCTATGCCCAGTAGTGGGATATTACAGGCTGAAGCGTTCAAGGGGTATTTATTGTTAAACGTTATTATTATTTTTCTATTTAAATAATTCTACAAATATTATGGCTTGCTACACAGGGTTCTGGAAGTGAACGGTACTTCGACGCTGTGCTGTAACCAGGAGGAGCTCCGGCGCTCGTCGCCCGCAGCCCCGACCCGCCTCGTGTTACTGCGCGCGCAGAGCGCGACAGCGCCATCTGCGCACTTCACACAGGTACCACAGAGCTACTAGAATTGACAGACGAATACTCTAAAATAATTTTATTACTAAATTTAATGAAGATGTATTTATTTATATGTGGTATGTAAATGTGTATATGCGCTTATTTTAATTGTAATACATTTATCCTCCTGGGGGATTGGGGATTGGGTCGGCAACGCGCTTGCGATGCTTCTGGTGTTGCAGGCGTCTATAAGCTACGGTAATCGCTTACCATCAGGTGAGCCGTACGCTTGTTTGCCGACCTAGTGACAAAAAAAAAATTGCGCTTTATGTCATAGTTGTTTTCATTTTTCATTGTCTTTATGATGGTTTCGGCAGGTCTTAGAGTCGGACGGATAAATAAATAAACAATATACTTAATGTCTCCCACAAGGATGAGAATCCATCGCTAGAGGTCCGGAAATACGCGACACAATCACAAACGCACAGACCACGACAACTAATCAATCAAATCATTCTTTACGGTCTAAATATTTTTCATGCGTGAATCACTGGGTAAATAATAATTGGTCAAGTTATTCGGATTCGATTTGCGCTGTTTTTATTATTCAACCGACTTCAAAATAGGAGAAGCTTGTCAATTCGAATGTATTTTTTATGTGGGTATGTTAGCTCTGAACTTTTTACTGGGCGGACCGATTTCGATTTTTTTTTATTCAAAAGCTAGCGCTTGCCACATGGTTCTATTTGAATCTAACCGAGATCTGATGTCTGCTTTTTGAATAATCTTTGATAACGACACTTGACATTTGGCTGGGCGACCGAACTGAAAAAAATGTGATACTAAAACCGTAAGAAAAATATGTAACGGAAGTGACGTAATATCAGTCACACGACTGTATAATATGACGTTTGTTAAACTAAATATTACTAGTAAACTTTTTAAAAATTATTTATGTAGTTTTACATATTCTTCACTTCGAAGATTCCGCAATGCTTGAAGACAAAAGTTTTCGAGCAATGCGTCCTGCCTGTGTTAACATACGGAGCCGAGACGTGGACACTGACCAAGGGACTGGTCCACAAGTTTAAAGTCGCTCAACGTGCAATGGAACGGGCTATGCTTGGGGTCTCTCTCAAAGACAGGATTAGAAATGAGACTATCCGCGAGAGAACGAAAGTAACCGACATAGCCCACAGAATTAGCAAGTTGAAGTGGCAGTGGGCTGGTCATCTGTGTCGCAGGACCGATGGCCGTTGGAGTAGACGGGTCCTAGAGTGGAGACCGCGACTTGGCAAACGCAGTGTGGGACGTCCTCCGGCCCGTTGGACCGACGATCTACGTAAGATTGCCGGTGTAGGCTGGATGAGGATTGCGGAAGACCGGGATGTGAGGCGCGAACTTGGGGAGGCCTATGTCCAGCAGTGGACTGCGATAGGCTGAAGTGAGTGTGATGTTATGTAGTTTTGTACTGTCGACAAAAATAAATAAAGACCTGTTTTTTTATTTCACTTAATAGTTTAGTTAGGTATTTGTTATTTTCTAAAATACTAAATTTCCTAAATACTTTTATGTACTTAATTAAAAAACAATAAAAAAAATTAAAAAAAAAATCAAGAACTAGAAAATATATATAAAATTCAACACTTTTTTTTCATATTGTGTTGTTTCTATACTATCCGAAGGAACTTCGTTCCTACCTTGTGTCCCATGACACCACATAATTTTTTTTCGTCTACCTACGTTGTATTACTTGTCGATGTAATTGAATTCAGTATTTATTCGTTTAGGAAGAACACAATTATTTTAATTTATGTTTATCGAGAAAAGTTGTAGGTTTTAATATACATCAAACTATACCGTACCATGTAAATTAAGAGCGGAGCAATAACCCCAAAAACAATTAATAAATACCTTACAAACTAACAATAGTAAGAAAAAAAAAAACGAGCGTGCTTTAGACAACACGACTGAAGTAAAACTTCTTTAGCAATAGGCCTGCACTGTGTGTCTTAGATATACGAGAACTGTCTACGAGAGAAAGAAAATGTGTGCTCGCACCTCTCTCTTGCTACATTCGCCTCGCCCGTTCACACTTTTCGTAACACTCTCGTCGCGCATTCACCAGCTTACTCCTCAAGTCAAGCGTTCGTAAAGAAGTTTTACTTCAAAAAGGAATAACGCTTATATCATAACATAATTATCCTGTCTTTAACGCCCGAATTTGTATTAAAAGTAGAACATGTAACGCAGAAGGAGGCGGCGGCGTTGCGAATAGAGCTGGGCGCGCTGCGGGCCGCGGCCGAGCTGGCGGAGCGCGCCAAGGAGGGGCTGCGGGCGGACAACACGCGCCTCACGCACCGCATCTCCTACCTCGAGGAGCAGGTCGCCGAGCTGCTGGACCGCCACCCGCAGGTCGCTCTTGTTACAGACTAGCAGCTTATACACGCCTGCAACAACAGAAGCATCGCAAGCGACCAAAACCTCGCGGTCACCTTACTCGCCACTGGAACACGACACTGCTTGAAAGCAGTATTATTTAGCTGTGATCTTCTGTAAGGTCGAGGTAGTTCCACAGTCGGGCCGTCCCAGATTTTGAGCAGGATAATTCCCGCTGTGCCCTCCCTCACTTAAAACACTACAGCCTCCCTATATTATCTATGCCGTTATTTTAAACTAGATTTATCGGAGATACAATCAGTGTATTGACCGGGAGCGAAAAAAGATAGAGGCCGCTGTGTCGGCACCTACACGCTTATCCACAGACCCCAAAGATGGCGGTCGGAAATTAATATTTCTTTTTACTAAATAGGGATAATTTATGACTATCACTTATTAGTTATCAAATAACACGACAAACGAGTTTCTAAGTGTGAAAAATTGTAGATATTAGTTTGAATATTCTTTTTCTAGGTTCACTTTACAAGAACACAACCCCACTCAACGACAATCAGTAGGATTTTCTCTAGAGTCGGGAGTTTAGTACACATAACATACGAGCACAAAAGCCCAGCAGTAAGCCAGCCACTACAGACACTTGTATGGCATATACAAATGTTTGTCATGAGCGGGGATCGAACTCGTAACTGCAAGCTAACAGCCAGTAAATAAAAAATAATAATTTAATTTCTGTATCTTTACAGCTCCAGTCAGTAAGCAGTAATGACAGCTGTATTACCGTCAATAAAACAAAGAAGAACGTCACCAACATCAACATCACGAGCGAACCGCAGGCCAACACCAAAACAAGTCCCAAGTCTGAGGTGCAGGTGTTCCAAAAGGGACCCGATATTACCGCCATCGTGGCGAAGCTTCCTGGGCTGGACGGCGCAGAAGCTAACCTACCAGTAGTGAGGCCCAGGTCAAACGCTTCAGGCGCATCATCTCGAGTCGCAACCTCTCCAAAAACTTCGCCAACGCCAAATCGTCGATCTCATAGTTCACACAGTTTGGAACACAGAGCTGGTCGTATGCGCCACTCGCTTTCGCATCACTGCATTCACGATTACAGCACAGAAACAGACGCCGCTATTAGAATGATAGAGAGGAACCAAAGGCATATGGAAAAGCAACGCATGAAGACCGACCGATACAGCAAATCGAAAGAAGACAACTTCAGATCCGACAGCGATTTGGACACGAGAGACTCACAGTCGAGCGTGTATGATCAGAGAAGAACGGAAATAAAAAAAGCCGCCGAACGAATCGAGGAAAGCATCAAAAAGACGAATTGGGCCGAGAGAAAGACTCTATCTATCATCGAACAATTAAAGCGCTCGCAGCGGCTTCGGAAAATGAAAAAGAACGAAAGCGCAGAAAACATTCAAGTAGAATCCGAGAGGCACTACGTCTACAACCGAATAGACGGCAAAGTACTCGAGAACGCGCACAAATCGAGCCGACGGTCGTCCAAGCTGCACTCGAGGAGCGCAAAATCGTCCGAATTCGAGTCCGAGTGCTCCGACTTCCCGAACGGCGACGCGTACGGCAGCTCGCCGCGGCTCGACTACGGCTCCGAGAACCGGTCGAGGCTCAGCCACTACTCGAGGAACGAAGACGAGGGTAAGGCGAGGCCGACGCCGCCGCGGAAGCCGCTGCGGCTCTCGCTACACAAGGCCCGCAGCGCGCACTCGCTGGCCGACGGCAGCGAGTCGGAGGCGAGGCCGGGCGCGGAGGCGCAGTGCGGCGGCAAGCGGCCCGCCAAGCGCACGCACGCGGCCGAGCGCGGCGCGCGCGACGCCGGCCGCGCCACGCCGCGCCCCGCGCGCCGCCTCGCCGGCCTCGCGCCCGCCGCCGACGACCTCTACCCCGACGGCGTGCACTCGCGCCTCGGGCCGCCCAGGTGGTGCTCGTAGCGCCCGGGCGTCGCTGCTGTTACGGCTTGCAGATATTGCACGCTAGCTCGTACTAACAAGTGACTCAGTGTTACATCAAAGAATATTCGTAATAACAACGGTTACACAAAAATTGGACCAAATCTTGAATCATAGTCTACTTTTGACTTCTCAAACAACTGACGAGATAAGCACACTCGAGAAGACTCTCGCTCATTGAAGACAACTGTGATGTTGTGTTCCGACCGTCAAATATTAGATCGTCGCGCAATGAACAACACTTGTTCTATTTCAGAGCAGTTGACATTGCAGTTTATACATTATCAAATATTGGTATTATAAATAATTGGGCATTAAAAATGATGTAACCTAAGGCTCATAAAACAACGCTGAAAACCTACATCCCAACACGTAGTACGATACTCCTGTTCTCGATGGAAACTGCGGTAATTTTTTGATTACCATTGAAATTTGAACT
Organism: Melitaea cinxia; assembly: GCF_905220565.1. Lineage (NCBI taxonomy): Eukaryota > Metazoa > Arthropoda > Insecta > Lepidoptera > Nymphalidae > Melitaea > Melitaea cinxia. Next base: position 18,092,365 of record NC_059398.1, on the reverse strand, counting down.
GAGGCCAAACCTCATTCAAAACCCGATGCATCGATGTGAAAAGGCACTTATCCTTCAAAAGCAATTAGGTATATATATATCGTAATAGTACATTACTGAAAAATACGGGTTTCAAACCTTATATTTTTAGCTTTACACTGAAACAGGAACGGATTATGTGATGACTAGGAGAAATAATGTTGAACGTGACTTAACATAATTTGTATTTTTGATGTTGAACTATACCAATGTTGAATGTGTAAATATAAGTTAAACATGAGCACCCACCGTTAAATACTCACCTGTATTATGTATGTAAAATAAAATATCAATTTTCGGACAACATCAGCGTTTTTATTAAACAATTAAAAATTCACAATTCAAATAGTATCGAATATATTTTCTAGCAGCCACGTAATGTCATTTGCGATTAGTTTTGTTCTGTGACTACACTAAGTGGCCGTTAGAAATACACCATAGACAATGGTAACGCCTCTAAACAGTCTACAGACAATCGTTTAAAATTAACCGTAGAGTATAGATTACTGTAAACATGTACATAGACAATAATTAATGACTAAACGGAAAATTCTATAATAAAATCATGTTATAATTGCAACGAAAACAAATGATATTACTATAAAATATATTTACATAAATCGTTACAAACTAATCTTAACTTTCCGTGTTCTAAGAAGAGTTGAAAATGATCTCTATTGTCATAATGTTATCTGGTAAACCGCGACTCATTTGCATAACAATAACTATTTATTAGAATATGAACGCTGTACAAGTAGTAAAGGTCGTTTAGTCGTACTGAATAAATTAAATTGCAATGTATGTGGCGGGTTTTTTGTTAAAATGTCATTTCCAATTTTACGTTGAAGTAACAAAATGAAAGTAAAGTTTTGATAACTTGCGTCGAAATTCCAATATGCTATTGACAATTGAAAAAAAAAAAAACTAAAGATTTAGAGACAGCGAAATAAACAGATTTTGAACATTATAACTTTTACACAGAATAACTTTTACATTAGTTTTAACTGTAAATCAACTATAATATTATTGTGACCTAATTAATGTAAATAATCAAAAGGCTTAAATTTAGAAAAATAAATTGAACTATCTTACAAATTGTCGTCGTATGAAATAAAATGCAATTTCTTTGCAATATATGTACAGTAGGGAAAATGCAAATTCACGAATCTTTTTAAATTAGGCATACTTGAAAGTGGAAAGAAGCCACCAGAAGAAGACTAATTATTATAGATATTTTTGAGGGTATTTACACATTTTTTTTAATCATCTCCTACGAAACAGTATATATTGCTCGTGTCTCTTCGCTTTATAACCGCTATTATTTCACACGACCACAGGCAGTCAGTCCATATTTATACATAAATGGTATAAATTTAGCACATTAGAAGCTTCGACAAAATGGATTTTGTTAGTGCAATCACGCTAATTAATAATCTATTAGTTGATATTGTTGAGTGGTTTTTCCCCTTTTCCTACACGGGGAAAGAAGCCAATGCCCAGCAGTGGGATATTACAGGCTGATGCGAACGATGGGCGGGTCGTCAGGGCAAGTCAATAAAGTCTGCTTTTCTATTATTTTAGGAAAAACTAATTTTATCTTTAAAGAGTGTTTGAGCCTGGTTAGTGGACAAAAAATCTAACTGTGGCTAATTTTTTCAGCTACCATTCTGTGCTAATCGGAAAAATGTCTTCTAAAAGAGAAAAGTCGGAAGCAAATTAATAAATTAAATTCATCCATAATGTTTGGTCATCATCGCCAAAGCATATTGTGAGCAACGGGATATGAATGTTATATTAACGTACTTTAACGACGCCGAATTGGCAAAACACCAGAAAAATTGATTGATATTTTGTAGGCACCAAATGTGTTTGATTTGCTAGGAATGACTTTACATATGGACTTTTTTCTTTATAAGAAAACTATTTAAAAATTATTGACTGTACGAGGGGATATCACACATATTGACATTAAGCTGTTTTTCTGCTTCATTAAGTAACAGTGTTGTATTATAGTCCATTTTTCAGTAAACCTTCAAACCTAAAAAGATTATTTTTAATTCCTAGCTGTTAGAACCAGGGATAGAAACAATTTCAACCAAGATGACCTACCCGCCGAAATCCGTGCCCGAGAACCAAGCGGGGTTTCCATAATAAACATGATAGTCACTACAAGCAAAATTCAATATATATACAAACGATAACCCTTTTAAATTAGGAAACAGCGCAATAACACACCAAAAAGGCTTTATTACCATATCACACTATGAAATAATAATACCTGAAAAATTTTCAATTGAAAAAAAAAAAAAATAGTAAAGGAGGGTAGTATAGTATTTTCCTACATAACTGACATAATTATGTTTTACATAAACTCCTTACTCAAACAGCGTACAGTCTGATCTAGTAAGCAGGTACCGTAACCTATCACCTGTAACACAATCTACCCTAACCCTATCTAATAGTTCTGGCTACCTTACTCCGAAACATTGTTATGTTACCTGACCCTACCTACCTGAAATCAGTTTTATTTAGCTGTGATCTTCTGTAACCTTGAGGTACTTCCCCAAGTCGGGCAGCTAAGTTTTTCAGTAGAACCTACGTCCCTTATGATTACAGCTTTACATTAATTACAATTATTTCATTTAAACAAAAACGTATACTTTATTACATGAAGATTCAAAATTACTATTTAAATCGACCAAATAAATTCATTTTTTTATTTAAATTGACTAAACGTTCGACTTAATAGTATGCCACATATTATTGCAGTGTACTACTAGCTGCCCGGCAAACTTCGTAACGGCTTTATTTCGTGTTTATATCGATTTTAGAAGTAAAAATTCTTAACGCACGCTTGACTTTGTGAGTAAGCTGGTGAATGCGTGACGAGAGCGTTACGAAAAGTGTGATCGGCCGAGGCGAACGAAACTTGAGAGGGATATATAAGTTAGATAGAGCTAAAGAAGTTTCACATCTGCCGAGCGTGAATTGCACAGACACACACTTTTTTTTACATTATTATGACAAAAAATAAGAGTTCTAATTTTTTTAATAACCAATTCAATTCCAATACAATCCAAATTCCTTGGCACAAAATTTGACACTTTTAAATTTCCAAAAAAAATAATTGGCAGCTATAGACTGCAGCTAGGAGTGAAAACTTACAACTATTAGTATTTAAATTTGGAATTTCATGTTTGAATTAAAAATTATCAACATCAATCGTGTCGGTGACGCAACGCACGAGATTTCACCCAGTCCAAAAAGCATTTAATGCACACAGCACACGGCAGCTGCGCGTGCGTCATTAGCGAGTTTTCATTTCAAAAAAACTTTAAACAAAAAAGATGACAAGCAAAATCAAAAAAAAAAATAAACATACAACATAGTGTGACATGATCTTATAGCCAAAAGTAACTTTTAATATTACATTGATGACTAATAAAATATCTTTTTAAAAAACCTTCACTACGTTCGCTTATTTAATAACTCCGATGAGTCTTAACCACGCTATAATGAACATACATTTTATTATCAATAAACTCGAAACTAACACCTCGTGTTGTCTCTTTCTAACATAGATAACTCCATGATAGTGAAAGAGACGACACGTTTATCGCTGGAGTTTACTAATAACAGACAATATATAAGTATTAATCAGTCCTTACGATTCCTTCCGAGCGGGCTTTGCATACACAAAAGCCCCATCCTCCCCGACCGGTACGAGATAAAATAACTATATTATTATGACACATAATGGTCGGTTTATTCATACGATTGTGGTGTACTTAGAACTCGAAACAGCGACCCAGGTTCACGAATCTGGAAATTGAGAAATGATTATGGTGTAATAGTTTTCAAACAGACAAAGGGCAGTTTGTAACGAGCATATTTACTTGTCGTTAGAATGGTACGGATATTGAGCGCTCGGCGACAGCGAGGATCGCTTTGCGCGCCGTTCAAAGGTCGCAAACAACAAATAAGTTTGTTTAAGATACATAGTATAAAATCAAGTCGCCGTCTGTATGCTTAGATCTTTAAAACTACGCAATGAATTTTGATGCGGTTTTCTTTAGTAAATAAGAGTGATTCCAGAGGAAGGTTTATATGTATAATACATGTATAATATAGTAGAGGAACACTGATAGTTTTAGATGTTTCTAATGTAATGTCGTTAATAAACAAATTTTTTTTGCGCTTACATTGCAAATATTTATTTTGTACTTTATATTTATAAAATTAAAATAAAATGCAAGGAGTATTTTATATAGAACGGACGCGGAGCACGTAGAATTTCGTTCATTGACCCCTCATCTTTGGTCTTTGTCGCTCGCGTATAAACATATTGCCGTTGCGCTCACACAGGTGTAGTGATAGCCGTATTCACAGTTTGTCAACCTTTTTACTTTTTTTTACCAAAGTTAAGTCACAAGATTCATCGTTTTTCATTTTTAATTTAAGTGAAAAGTTAACAATACTTATATTAAATGCGAATGTGTGTTTATTGGTGTCTTTTTAACCGACTTCCAAAAAAGGAGGAGGTTCTCAATTCGACTGTATTTTTTTTTTTTTTTTTTTTTTTTTTTTTTTTTTTTTTTTTTTTTTTTATGTATGTTACATCAGAACTTTTGACCAGGTAGACCGATTTCGACAAATTTTGTTTTAATCGAAAGGTGGTGTGTGCCAATTGGTCCCATTTAAATTTATTTGAGATCTAACAACTACTTTTCGAATTATATCTAATAATGCGTTTTTACTTGACGCTTTTTTCGTCGACCTACGTTGTATTATAGCGCATAACTTTTTACTGGGTGTACCGATTTTCATAATTTTTAATTTAATCGAAAGCTGATGTTTATCATGTGGTCACATATAAATTTTATCGAGATCTGATAACTACTTTTTGAGTAATCTTTGATAAAGCGTAGTTGCTTGACTATTTTTTCGTCGATCTACGTTGTATTACTTGTCGATGTAATTGAAGTCGGTTTTTTTTCGTTTGCGAGCAAACACAATTATTTCACACAGCAACAGATCTAAGATTTTTTTGCATATACAAAGTATAGTCACCAAATTGTACACATAGTAATATATACACTAACTTTTATTTATATATATGTATATATACTTATAAGTTATGTATAAGTTATTTTCTATGATTAAACAAAAAATATTTTATTCTGTGACTAGACCGATCCACGGAGAGACAGCGTAGACTTAGTGTAATGTGCAAACAACGAGTTCTAAGACATTCCAAATTCTAAACTCTACCGATTTTTTAAAGCTTCGTACTTTATATAAAATTTTGAGAACCACTGGCAGTAAGCAAAAAGGTCATTGTACGAAATTCTTCGTGCTCCGCTTCCGTGCTATAATAATTAAATATCTTTATCCATAAAACGTTTGCAACAAGTTGAAGAATCTCGATATCTGTGCACGCGTGCGGTTCGGTACGTGTTTACGAATGTGTGTTACGTCGTGTGTACGTCGTTGTCAATGAGGCGGGTAGTGTGTGCGTGCTCGCGTGTGGCCGCCGGTGCGTGTGTACGTACTTCTTGAGCGCGTGCGGCAGCGGCAGCTCGCGCACGGCCTGCTTCATGAGCAGCGACAGGCGCACGCGGCGCGCGTGTGTGAGTCAGTGAGGCGGGTGGTGTGTGCGTGCTCGCGCGTGGCCGCCGGTGCGTGTGTACGTACTTCTTGAGCGCGTGCGGCAGCGGCAGCTCGCGCACGGCCTGCTTCATGAGCAGCGACAGGCGCACGCGGCGCGCGTGTGTGAGTCAGTGAGGCGGGTGGTGTGTGCGTGCTCGCGCGTGGCCGCCGGTGCGTGTGTACGTACTTCTTGAGCGCGTGCGGCAGCGGCAGCTCGCGCACGGCCTGCTTCATGAGCAGCGACAGGCGCACGCGGCGCGCGTGTGTGAGTCAGTGAGGCGGGTGGTGTGTGCGTGCTCGCGCATGGCCGCCGGTGCGTGTGTACGTACTTCTTGAGCGCGTGCGGCAGCGGCAGCTCGCGCACGGCCTGCTTCATGAGCAGCGACAGGCGCACGCGGCGCGCGTGTGTGAGTCAGTGAGGCGGGTGGTGTGTGCGTGCTCGCGCGTGGCCGCCGGTGCGTGTGTACGTACTTCTTGAGCGCGTGCGGCAGCGGCAGCTCGCGCACGGCCTGCTTCATGAGCAGCGACAGGCGCACGCGGCGCGCGTGTGTGAGTCAGTGAGGCGGGTGGTGTGTGCGTGCTCGTGCGTGGCCGCCGGTGCGTGTGTACGTACTTCTTGAGCGCGTGCGGCAGCGGCAGCTCGCGCACGGCCTGCTTCATGAGCAGCGACAGGCGCACGCGGCGCGCGTGTGTGAGTCAGTGAGGCGGGTGGTGTGTGCGTGCTCGCGCGTGGCCGCCGGTGCGTGTGTACGTACTTCTTGAGCGCGTGCGGCAGCGGCAGCTCGCGCACGGCCTGCTTCATGAGCAGCGACAGGCGCACGCGGCGCGCGTGTGTGAGTCAGTGAGGCGGGTGGTGTGTGCGTGCTCGCGCGTGGCCGCCGGTGCGTGTGTACGTACTTCTTGAGCGCGTGCGGCAGCGGCAGCTCGCGCACGGCCTGCTTCATGAGCAGCGACAGGCGCACGCGGCGCGCGTGTGTGAGTCAGTGAGGCGGGTGGTGTGTGCGTGCTCGCGCGTGGCCGCCGGTGCGTGTGTACGTACTTCTTGAGCGCGTGCGGCAGCGGCAGCTCGCGCACGGCCTGCTTCATGAGCAGCGACAGGCGCACGCGGCGCGCGTGTGTGAGTCAGTGAGGCGGGTGGTGTGTGCGTGCTCGCGCGTGGCCGCCGGTGCGTGTGTACGTACTTCTTGAGCGCGTGCGGCAGCGGCAGCTCGCGCACGGCCTGCTTCATGAGCAGCGACAGGCGCACGCGGCGCGCGTGTGTGAGTCAGTGAGGCGGGTGGTGTGTGCGTGCTCGCGCGTGGCCGCCGGTGCGTGTGTACGTACTTCTTGAGCGCGTGCGGCAGCGGCAGCTCGCGCACGGCCTGCTTCATGAGCAGCGACAGGCGCACGCGGCGCGCGTGTGTGAGTCAGTGAGGCGGGTGGTGTGTGCGTGCTCGCGCGTGGCCGCCGGTGCGTGTGTACGTACTTCTTGAGCGCGTGCGGCAGCGGCAGCTCGCGCACGGCCTGCTTCATGAGCAGCGACAGGCGCACGCGGCGCGCGTGTGTGAGTCAGTGAGGCGGGTGGTGTGTGCGTGCTCGCGCGTGGCCGCCGGTGCGTGTGTACGTACTTCTTGAGCGCGTGCGGCAGCGGCAGCTCGCGCACGGCCTGCTTCATGAGCAGCGACAGGCGCACGCGGCGCGCGTGTGTGAGTCAGTGAGGCGGGTGGTGTGTGCGTGCTCGCGCGTGGCCGCCGGTGCGTGTGTACGTACTTCTTGAGCGCGTGCGGCAGCGGCAGCTCGCGCACGGCCTGCTTCATGAGCAGCGACAGGCGCACGCGGCGCGCGTGTGTGAGTCAGTGAGGCGGGTGGTGTGTGCGTGCTCGCGCGTGGCCGCCGGTGCGTGTGTACGTACTTCTTGAGCGCGTGCGGCAGCGGCAGCTCGCGCACGGCCTGCTTCATGAGCAGCGACAGGCGCACGCGGCGCGCGTGTGTGAGTCAGTGAGGCGGGTGGTGTGTGCGTGCTCGCGCGTGGCCGCCGGTGCGTGTGTACGTACTTCTTGAGCGCGTGCGGCAGCGGCAGCTCGCGCACGGCCTGCTTCATGAGCAGCGACAGGCGCACGCGGCGCGCGTGTGTGAGTCAGTGAGGCGGGTGGTGTGTGCGTGCTCGCGCGTGGCCGCCGGTGCGTGTGTACGTACTTCTTGAGCGCGTGCGGCAGCGGCAGCTCGCGCACGGCCTGCTTCATGAGCAGCGACAGGCGCACGCGGCGCGCGTGTGTGAGTCAGTGAGGCGGGTGGTGTGTGCGTGCTCGCGCGTGGCCGCCGGTGCGTGTGTACGTACTTCTTGAGCGCGTGCGGCAGCGGCAGCTCGCGCACGGCCTGCTTCATGAGCAGCGACAGGCGCACGCGGCGCGCGTGTGTGAGTCAGTGAGGCGGGTGGTGTGTGCGTGCTCGCGCGTGGCCGCCGGTGCGTGTGTACGTACTTCTTGAGCGCGTGCGGCAGCGGCAGCTCGCGCACGGCCTGCTTCATGAGCAGCGACAGGCGCACGCGGCGCGCGTCCCCGCCGCGCGCCACGCGCCGCCGCCGCCGCGCCGCGTGCGCGCGCAGCTCCGGGCACTCCTCCTCCGAGCGCGCACCTGCCGCACGAACATTGCGTTACTACATCTTGTTACATCACTACATCGGTACAGACGACACCGCCTCCTACCAATCGGGGTAAGCTTTCGATGTCGAGCTCGATTAAATTGTGCATAGGTATAAATATGGGTACTTGGTGAAATTTACTTCATATTTAATTTTCATCTAGGAAGACGAGACAACCACAAAGTAATACGATTCTAAACTTAAAACATAAATCTAGAATAAAAACGAGTGTGCTTTAGACCACACGACTTAAGTAAAACTTCTTTAACAATAGGCCTGCACTGTGTCTTAGATACACGAAAAATAACTGGCTATGAGAGAAAGAGAAAAAAATGTGTGCACGCCTCACCCACCTCTTTCTCTTGCTCCGTTCGCCTCACCCGATCACACACCTTTTGGTTAAACAAAAATAACCACGTAACTTGAAATTATCATTATTAAAAGTACACTCACTGTTTAGAGACGCCGCATCATCTGTGGTAGTGTAAGACTGATCACTGTCTGACTCAGTCTTGGATTTGTCCGGAGACGAGCTGCTCGGCGTAGCCTCTTCTCCTATCCCGCTGTCCAGCTTCTGTCTCTTGGCCTTGCTCTTTGTATTCTCTGTGTCATCCTCGCTAACCTCCAGGGTGTCCGACTGGTTCTCGTCCCAGTCCATCTGAGATGTGCTGGCCTCCTGGGCCGCTATCTTTGCACCCAAGTCGATTTCAACTTCTGATGGTACACCCGGAGGTACCGTGCCTTTGGTTTCCTGCAAGGATGTTATTTACAGAATAAGATTATTACAGGATAATTTTTGGTAGACGACAATGTTAATAAAAATAAAAATAAAAAATATGCTAGAAAATAGAAATAGCAATTCAAGTCATTTTGGCTGATGATGCTGTGTTAACTTTGTATGGACACAGTAACTTTGTGAGAAGATCTAGCTAAGGAACTAAATTTTCAGACAAACAAATTCATGTTTGATGTCTCATTTTATTGCTCTTCCAAATTGGAATCCAACTACAAAGTGATAAGGACACGTATAACTTGCTTCCAAAAATGCGCATTACATACAACAAGATAAAATGAACTATAAACACATTTGCAAATAAACTAACCTTGCTAGAATTTGCATTATTATCCTTAGATGAGGACTGTTCGGACCTCTCGGTGGATTCTCCGCTCGCCCTCTGTGAGCCCTTACTGGACGTGGAGGGCTCGTCCGGCCGGTAGGACAGGAGCTCCCGACAGGGCGGGAAGAGTTCTAGATCGTCGGGCCCGTCGCCTCGCGTCCGCCTCTGACGCTTACTTTGACGACTGTCTTCTTTGCCTTTACTCTCGCGCCTCGGCCGCCTGTCGTCTTCCGAATCTCTGCTGACTCGAGAGGCTCTGTTTGGTTTGTCTGAACCTCGCTCATGCTTGTTCTCTGTGTCCCTCTCGTACTGGTCCTCGTCTCGTGAGCTGTCTAGTCTCTCGTCACGCGAATCTGTCTCAGACCTTTCGTCCCGTGACTCCGTCTCAGACCTATCACCCCTCGATTCGATCTCCGACCTATCGCCTCGTGAGTCTCTGTCGTCTCTATTGTCCCGAGAGTCCGTCTCTGATCTGTCAGTTCGTGAGTCTCTCTCCGGTCTGTCGTTGTCGTCGTCGTTGTCGTCGTTGTCTTCGTCTTCAGAATCGGAGGGCGTGTCCTCAACACGGTCGAAGCGCAACGCGCCAGCCACCCGGTTGTGTCCCATGCTGATGACGAGGCTCAGCAGTGCGTTCATTTCGTTCGCACCGTTCTCGCTGTCCAGATCGTGGAGTACGTTCAATCCCTCTGCGAATGAAACGAACGCATAAAAGTTACTTTCTGGGGCAAAATTAAAAAAAGTAATTTATTGTACATATACAACTTATATATGTATATGTACAAACCAACTCTGCATTTTCGTGAACAGTGGCCTAGGCGATACAATGTCTGTCTGACACTGTCTAAATCGTCTACAATAGGCGGACTAAGGCCAATGATATACAACTTGGTCGGCAAAAAAAGCGTATAGTTCATCTGGTGTAAGCGATTACCGTAACTTATAGACGTTTTAAACACCAAAAGCATCGCAAGCGCGTTGCCGACCCTATTCTACTGGGCGGCCCCAGGAGCTTTGGCCACCTTAGATGTACAGTATGGAAACACAACACTGATAGGAAGCAGTTTTATATTTTAGCTGTGATCTTCTGTAAGGTCGATGTTCTTTCGTAATTATGCAGCTCTAGATTTTGAGCAGGATATTCCCTGCTGTGCCTTACTTTAGTTACTCAGACCGAGTTGTGAGTGTGCGCAGCTCGTGGTGAGCGGTACTCACCGACGGCGCCGCCCGGCTCGATGGGGATGCAGATGCGGCGCGGGCAGGCGGCGGGCGGCGGCGCGCGCGGCGCCTCGCGCAGCTCGGGGTGAGTGTGTCGAGTGCGAGCGGTACTCACCGACGGCGCCGCCCGGCTCGATGGGGATGCAGATGCGGCGCGGGCAGGCGGCGGGCGGCGGCGCGCGCGGCGCCTCGCGCAGCTCGGGGTGCCGCCGCAGCACGCCGCCGCGCATGGCCGTGCGCACCACCGCGCGCGCCAGCAGCTGCAGTCGCACCGGGGTCTGCTTGTCTGCGCGCCACGCAAACAAAAATATTATATTGTCTATTTTCACCTACCGCCGATCCACGCATATAAGATCAATGATAAAAAACAACGGAGACCCAATTTTTGTACTACACGCTTTACATCAGTGGTTCGTAGCCTTAGTGATGAGAAACCATTTTTCAAAATTAATATTTTACCACGAACTGTTACTGTTTTTTGGGAAAGTATGGAGTACTTAGTCACACTTCAGCCTGTAATATCCCACTACTGAGCTTAATCCACCACGCTGAGTACTTAGTACATATAGCCTAACGCTATTCTACTTCGGATGCTTCCAGGGACCACCAGAGGTCCGCGGACCACTGGTTAAGAACCACTGCTATAATTTGGGTCTTCAACAAGAGTTATGTCGTATATTCAATATGCGGCTCAGAGCTGTACGAAACCAATCACATCAGTGGGCTATATTAATTCTCATCTCACCAAGCGTTAGCAGTTGGGCACTCTCTTCGCGGCTGGGTGCGCGTAGAGTCGCGAACGATACGTTGAGCATGTTGCGCGTCACCCACTGGTTCTCGCCCACGCGCCGCACGTGTTGCAGCGTGTCGTTCAACGGCATCACCAGGATCCCTCCCACCTGATCGACAGACATTACCTTCTTAACACATAAAATTTCAGTGGATGGAGTGGAGTAGCGGATTCGCTACTACAAAAATGGCAATATCAAGGGTTTATTGCCAGGCCTTTGCAGATGACGTGGTCCTCATGTTCTCTCCCCACCACACTAGCGTCTTATAATCTCAAGCTGAATTCATCCTTACTGTCTTTTAGGATTGGGGCACCCTTAATAATTTGAGCTTCGCGCTGCACAAAACCAAAGCAACGCTACTTACAAAACAGCTCAAATATGACCCACTCATAATCCATATATCCGGCACCCAGCTGGGTTTTCTAAACAAAATCAAATTGCTAAGCTTAACCATAGACTATAAACTGATCATTAATGCATTTGTGTCTGGTATATGTAAAAAGCCGCAGACATATATAAGCAACTGGCACATGCGGTGAGGGTTTCGTGGGGTCTGAATGGAGTGATAGTGAGGACTACAAATGTGGCGGTAATAGAGCCTATAGTTCTCTATGAGGCCGCCGCATGGTCTCCGGCAGCCGAAAATCTGATGACTATAAAACAGTTAAACTCGCTTTAGAGAGGTTTCGCTATGAAGTTTGACAAAGCGTACAGAACTTTTATTTCTGACATCGACCCCGAGTCCTCTCAGGCCTATTAATAACCCCTTGATGCGTATGGGTCTTGGGTCGTATTGATTAATGCGTATTTTAGATTTAGTACTAGCGAATGGTTCTAAATGGATAAAAGTAAGCAAAACAGATGATGCTTTGGTATCAATAGATCGCCATCATCCGCCTTTAAATTTTAATATTAATTTAAAAACTCATTGTGATAATTATATTAGATCTTCCCGTACACCATTTTTGAACTTTTTCTTGTGTGATTTTGACGGTGTATCCAATGAATTAGATGACATAGGCTGATTATCCGCATTTAATAATGCATCCTCGGTGGACGAAAAAGTAGATATTTTCTATCAGACCTAATAATAATACCTATAATAATGCCTATTATTTATAAATATACACCTATGCGTAAGCCCCGAGATAGCCACTATCCCATATTATTTTCGGTTCCATTATTGAGGGCACTCAGGGAGAAGGCAAAATATCACTGTAAAAGCAAGAAATATAATAATTCAATGGATAAATACTCTTATGAGATACTGCGTGAACGATGCGCAGTAATGATAAAAGATCTTTATACAAATTTAAAAAAGCGTGTCTCTGAATGTATTCGTGGTTGACCCTTCCTATTTTTGAATCTTCTTTAAGCATCAACGCAAAAATAGCGATAATTTTATTCCAAATGAAATGTTTCTCAAAGATTTCGTAGCCATAGGAGGTAAAAGTATATGCAATGCCTTCGCTAAATATTTTGAATCGATCTATACTTGCCCTAGTGACTGTCAATTGGAAGATTATCCCATCCCTCCCCCTGTGCACGATATTTCTAATATGCCATTAAGTGCTGGTCAGTTGTCAGAGGGAGAAGTTTTTGAGCATCTTTGTAATTTGCATCCATGCAAAGGAGCCGGGCCAGATCTCCTTTCTCCATTATGTCTAAAAAAATGCGCTCGTCAATTAGCTATGCCACTTACCCTTATATATTATCATTCGTTGTACTCAGGTATTTTCCCCACCAGATGGAAAGCTGCTTATGTTACACCGGTCTACAAATCAGGGAACTCTAAGGATATTACAAATTATCGTCTAATATCCCTTTTGTCAGTAAGTGGTAAAGTTTTGGAAAGTATAGTTCAAAAGCGAATTTACTCTCACATTGCTCCATTCTTCATCATAGGCCTTTACGTCTATTCCAGACGATTTAAACGGTGTCTGAAGAGCATTTCTTCTGATGGCTGTACAAGCCGATACGGGAGCGGCAGATTCTACCACACACCGAACAAGGAAAAGATGACAAAAGACTTTAGCGGGTAGGTGTGAAGTGATAACAACGTTTGAAAATCTCTGCTAAAACTTTTAGTGTTATAATTTGGTTATAATAGTAATTTGAACTTTTTTCATGAATTTTTATCGCGTTTAAATAATACCACTCACCTGCGAGCAATCTCCTTTAAATTCTACTATATTCCTATTTAAGATATATTGCTATGGATTCAGTGACCACTAAGTTATCAGCGATGACGAAAATGTTCCATGAACGGATGAACGAGTTTCAACAGGAATTGGAAAGAAATTCACCACGGTTAACTTCCTCTTCATTGGCATCTGATTTTAATACTTTCAAGACATTCATCCTGACTGCTCTCTCTGAGCTTCAGTGCCAAGTTGAGCTCCTGAGTAGAATCATGGATCGTCAGGAAATGAAAACACGGCGCAAGATGTTACTTTTTCATGGAGTACCCGAAGACAAATCTGAGAACGTTTCAGCTCGCATCACCAGTCTCGTCGCTGAAAATCTCAACCTACCGAACTTCTCTAGTACTAGTATTAAGTCATCATACCGGCTTGGTCGATCCACAGGCAAGAAACCTAGGCCTATAGTCGTAAAATTTAGTGAGGTGGCTATTCGAGATAAGGTATGGTTTGCAAAAACAAGGTTGAAGGGAACTGGAATTACGGAGTCTGAATTTTTAACCAAACAGCGGCATGACGCTTTCCTGGCGGCTCGAGAGCGTTTTGGAGTCAGTAAGTGCTGGACACGCGATGGCTGCATTTTTATTCTCGCTCCGGACGGATCGCGCAACAGAGCTGAATGTTTATCTGATCTGGATGATATTCCTGATTTTACACCTACAACACTGGCCAGGTCATCACCTCAAACCATCGCTACTACACCAAAAACCACGGAATGCAGAGGAGTTGCGTCTCGTTCGAAGAGGCCAGTTAGAAATAAATAAGCTACCTGTGAATGTTGTCAGCTTGTTTGCGGCTATTCTGTCTCGGGGCCCAGGGTCCCCGCTGTTGTGCACTATTTAACAAATTTCTGTTTTCACTTTACATGTTTTTTACTTTTTTTTTATAACATACTTTTTCATATTTATATAACTATACTTTGTTTTGGTTTTGTTTTCATTTATTGTTTTGTGACATTTTGGTGGGTATATATTTATAAAGTTTTTGTGTATCTACCCACGTGTAAGTTAGTTGTTACAATTTGTTGTAAGGTAGGATAATGATTAAAGTTGCTCAGCGATAGTGTCATGTTTTTTTTGTTATTATATTATCTGTAGCACAGGACTGTTTTTTTTTAGATTAAGTTACTAAACATTTTTTTTTCTTTACTACAAATATTTTTTAGTATTTCATTTTGTGATTTCGATTTGTTGTTTTTTTTTTAATCACTTTCATCGTTAGTGTTTTTTTTGTTATATAGATAAGATCTGTAGCATAGTACTGTGTATTTTATTTAGATTAAACAAACAATTTTTTTTTTTTTTACTATAAATATTTTTTTTCTGTTTCTTTTTGTGATTTGGATTTGTTGTTTTTTATCACTCGTCTATTATAATGGTTATTGTATCTTTTTTATGAAAGTACTATTTTCATATTCTTGCGGCTGGCGGGTGAAGTTGTATGGTATATTGTAACAACACTTATTATTATATTATTGTCATTATTATTACATTATACATATATTTTACGTTTACTGCTTCTGCTTTAATAAATTTTGATCTTTATTTAGTTAATATTTATATTAATTACGACCTTATATTGTTCATTCACAAGTATTATAACTGCACATCACATTTATATAAAGATGTCTTTTATAAACAATATCGATGATCTTGTATCATTATCATCGAATTCAGAAGATAGTAGTGACGATAGTTACTATAGTATTCCTAGCCTAAGTGACAATCTAAATTCTATTTTTTCAGATTGCCAAAAAAATTTTAATGTAGTACATATCAACGCACAGAGTATTCCTGCTCACTTTCCAGATTTCTTGTCTACCTTTAGCAACAATAGTAATATTCAGGCTATTCTAATTTCTGAATCTTGGCTTAGGCCTTGTCTGTCTTCTATTTCTTTTTCTCTAACGGGTTTTCACCTAATCCGCAATGACCGCGTTGGTCGGTCAGGCGGAGGCGTTGAGATCTACCTTCGGTCACACATTCCTTACAATATTATTGACTTTTCGCAACCTCAGACTGGTGGTGGAGCTGAACATCTTTTTATTGAGGTAGGTTTTTCACATACCAAACTGCTTCTCGGTGTTTTTTATAGTCCATGTGTTTCTGTTGACTATTTCACGTCCTTTGAAATATTGTTACAAAACATTACTCCTTCATACAGCCACACAGTGATCATGGGCGATTTTAACACCTGCTTGTTAAAAAATGACCACCGGTCCTCCCGTCTTAATTCTGTTGTCAAAGCAGTGGATTTGCATATTTTACCTTTGTCTGCTACTCATATTTTTCCTAACTGTTCTCCTTCACTGTTAGACTTAATTATTGTCTCTTCAACTGACCATGTTACTAAACACGGTCAAATGTCATCTGAGGCATTTTCCTATCACGACCTACTATATCTATCCTATAAACTTAGGCCTCCTAAAACAAAAACAAAAATTCTTTTGCAGCGAAATTTTGGTGGGATAAATTTTGAACGTCTGCAAGAGGATGCATTAAAAATTGATTGGTCTCCGGTGTATTGTGCAAGCACAATTGACAATCAAGTAGCTATTTTTGTTTCACTACTGACCCAGCTATATGATGTCCATGCACCTGTTCGGCCCGTAAAAATAAAGCATCTCCCTGCACCGTGGATTTCACCTGAAATTAAGAAATTGCAGGAGAAAAAGAACCGAGCTAAGGCAAAATATAGAAAAGATCCTAGTGAAGCCAACAGAGTAAATTATGTGAAGGTTCGCAACCGATGCAATAAATCTTGTAGAGATGCAAAACGAAGATTTATCTATAAATCTGTCTCACAGAAAGATTCTAGTAAAGTCTGGAATTTTCTCAAATCGCTAGGAGTTGGTAAAACTCGTCGGATTGATTCCCAAAACTTTGATCTTAATGCACTAAATCACCATTTTTCCTCTTCGACTGCAATTGATAGTACAACCAAACTAAATACAAAAAACCAGCTTTCTTTTTTGCCAATCCCTGATACTCCTGCTTTCTTCTTTGGTCGGTTTAGTGAAAGTGAAGTTAAGAGAAACATTCTCGCGATTAAGTCCAATTCGATTGGATCGGATAGCATTAGTCGTGCTATGATTATCCCTCTTATTGATATCCTATGTCCCATTATAACATTTATTTTTAATTTCTCCATCTCCACTAGTTCTTTCCCGTCAGCATGGAAAGATGCCGATGTAATTCCACTTCCTAAAAAAAGTAATCCCTGTTCTATATCCGAGTTCCGTCCTATTTCCATTCTACCATTTCTCTCTAAAGCTCTTGAGCGTCTCATACATCAGCAACTTAGCCGTTATCTTTTTAGATATAATCTCGTCAATCCTTTTCAATCCGGTTTTCGTCCAGGTCATAGTACGACTACTGCACTAATCAAAATCACTGATGACATCCGATCTAATATGGACAATCAGAAGGTTACGGTGTTGACACTGCTAGATTTTAGTAATGCGTTCAATACCGTGGACTTTGACTTGTTAATCGATACACTGCGTACCTTTAACATATCTCCCAAAGCTATTGACTGGTTTACTGACTATTTGCAGGGTCGTCGGCAGCGAGTTAGAGCTAATGACTCCTTTTCCAATTGGGTCGAGATCAGTGCTGGTGTACCTCAAGGTGGCATACTGTCTCCTCTTTTATTCTCTATCTTTATTAACTCGGTCACTAACGTTATATCTTCAAATTATCATCTCTACGCTGACGATCTGCAAATTTACACCCACTGTACCATTACAGAATTACCAGAGGCTGTTTCTCGTATTAACGAAGACCTACTAGCCATTTCTAAATGGAGTCAATCTTTTGGCTTAACAATGAATCCAAGAAAAACACAAGCTATCATTATTGGAAGCTCTAAACTTATTCCTCGCTTAAATAAGACACAATTATCCCCTGTAATTTTTAACGGTGTTGAAATTCCATATAGCGAAAAAGTGACAAATTTGGGAATCATATTTGATCAAAACCTCTCGTGGTGTCCACAGATTTGTGAGATAAGTCGAAAAGTTTTTTCTGCTGTGGGATCCCTTCGCATGCTACAAAATTTCCTTCCTACGTCCACCAAAATTGCGCTCGTACATAGTCTTCTCTTACCTATCTATGACTATGCTGACACTTGCTATCTTGACATAACCGAGGAGCAATTGAATAAGCTTGAGCGCATTCAAAATTTATGTATCCGATTCATATTTGGTCTCCGCAAATATGATCACATTTCCAATTTTCGCAAAAAACTCAAGTGGCTCCCAATTCGCCTTCGCAGGAATACTCACATTCTCAGGCTATTATACTGCATTATGTTTAATCCGGCAACTCCATCTTACCTAAAAGAGCGGTTTAAATATCTAACTGATTTACATGAACGTAGTTTACGGTCGAACAACAATCTACTTCTTGAAATTCCTTCTCATTCCTCTACTTTCTACACCAAATCCTTCACCGTACAAGCTGCTCGACTTTGGAATTCTTTGCCCTTGTGGATTAGACGTTCTCAATCCCTTCCTATTTTTAAGAAATCCGTTAAACTACACTTTCTTAAAATGGGTGGGAATTAATCCTTTGCTTTTGGTTTCCAGTCTTATGATTGTCTTCTTCTGTCACTATTAATTTTGTTTAAAAACTTCTTAGTTATCTAGTATGAACTTTGTGTGTATGTGTGTGTATGAATGTGTGTCTGTGTGTATGTGTGTGTTTGTATGTATGTAAACAAACTATCTATTTTAGTATGTATGTTTATTTATTGAGTTGCTTTCTATTATTTTTTATAAAATTATACTCTACACCTACACCGTCAATATATCATCTCCTTTGCCCTAAGGTTGCCTGGAAGAGATTGCTCTTAAGCAATAAGGCCGACTTTTGTACATTTTTGTTTCTACAAATTATTGCTAATGTTGCTTGCTTATTTTATTTGTATGGTGTACAATAAAGTGTTAAATAAATAATAAATAAATAAAGATGTGCTAGTGTCACCGATGTCGCTGTTCTGGTGTTTTTTGTTTCTCCTGTCCGATAAGAGTCCAAACCAGGCTTCATCGTGATGTTGTTGACCATCCTTCACGCTCTTACGCCATTGGACTCTGTTCTCGGCTAACTTTTCCCAGCTGTTGTGATTTATGTTAAAAGCGACCATATCGCGCTTGGCGCAGTCTTTAAAACGGAGCAAAGGCCTCCCAACATCCCTCCTTGCGTTCGCAACTGCGCCAAGCATGATCTGCCGCGGAAGTCGAGAGGGGTCCATCCGGCGTACATGCCCCAACCAACGCAGCCGACGCTGTTTTAGCATGGCAGTTAGACTGGGCATCCGCGCTATTTGTAGAACCCTCTCGTTGGTCGCTCTGTCTTTCCAACTTATACCCAGGATGTTCCGTAGGCAGCGCATATAAAAAGTGTTAATCTGACGTTCTTGCTTCGCATAGGACGTCCACGCCTCCGCTCCGTACAAGAGCGTGCGCAAAACACAGGCCTGAAATACTATCATCTTGGTCCTGTTGGTAAGATGTTTGTTGTTCCACACTCTTGTACTGAGCCGCCCGAACGTAGTCGCCGCTTTTCCGATGCGAGTATTGATCTCTGCTTCTAGAGAGAGATTGCACGAGACAGTCGATCCCAGGTAGCAGAACCTATCAACCACTTGTAAAGCAGTGCTATCCAGCATTAATGCAGGTATTTCTGCACTGCCTTGCGCTAGAACCACAGTTTTTTTGGGTTTTATGGACATGGAAAACAAAGTGCATGCTTTGGAAAATTTGTCCATGATTGTTTGAAGCTCGAGAACTGAGTTTGCCACAAAAGCTGCATCATCGGCAAATAACAAAGAGTCAACGAAAAGATCATGACGCTTTCGTTTAGCTTGAAGCAGTGAGATGTTGAATAGCTTTCCGTCTACTCTTGTATGAAGGTGGATACCCTGTTGGCTATCGCCGAAAGCAGTTCTTAGGATAATCGAAAAGAATATACCAAACAGGGTAGGAGCCAACACGCAGCCCTGACGGACACCCCTACGCATTTCGAACTGATCAGACGTTTGGCCATCAAAAACTACAGCGCCCTTCATATCCTCGTGAAAGGATTGAACAAGGCTCAAGAGTTTTTGTGGACACCCAATGCATTTCAGTGCAGTATAAAGACCTTCCCTGCTGACGGTATCGAAGGCCTTATTTAAGTCAACAAACGCCACGTACAATGGCGTTTTCTGCTCTCTGCACTTCTCCTGTAATTGGCGAAGGGAGAAAATCATATCGACTGTGGAACGCCGGGGGCGAAAACCACACTGTGCCTCAGGATATACGCGATTTGCAAGTTTTTGGAGCTTTCCTAATATTACACGTCCAAATAGCTTGCCGACTGTGCTCAAAAGGGAAATGCCACGGTAGGAGTTGCAATCGCCGCGATCCCCTTTCCCTTTGTATAGTGTGATGATGTTGGCATCACGCATATCCCGAGGCACGCACCCCGCCTCCCAGCACTTACACAGCAGACTGTGCAGAATAGGTGAACGCACTTAAGTTTAAGTATTTCTGCTTGGGTTCCATCACTACCAGGACTCTTACCGCACTTAAGCTGCTTTACAGCAATGTGGTATTCCCTTATAGTAGGTAGGTCGTCTAATTGACTCCAAGTATCCAGTTTAGGCATGCTCTGAACAGCCTCCGGTTCGATGCTGACTGGAGTTGCATAGAGAGTGGTGAAGTGTTCTACCCAACGTTCCATTTGACGATGACGATCTGTTATAACAGAGCCATCAGCTTCTTTAAGGGGAGCTGTCTTTT
This sequence comes from Melitaea cinxia, assembly GCF_905220565.1. Taxonomy (NCBI): domain Eukaryota; kingdom Metazoa; phylum Arthropoda; class Insecta; order Lepidoptera; family Nymphalidae; genus Melitaea; species Melitaea cinxia. The sequence goes on along the minus strand of NC_059398.1, from coordinate 18,071,969 downwards.
TGGAAACTAGGCCGATGGCCTGTTTTATACCAGAGTACACACCGCTGAAGTTTCCTGAGTCTTCACACGCTTGGATGTTGTGGCAAATATTGGTCCAATAGACATTCGCAAAGTGGCGTGTGCTGCGCTGAAGAGCTGCTTTAGAAATTGTAAGCTCTTCGCGCGTCTTTGGATTAGGATTCAGACGGTGAGCAAGAGCAGCGTCGCGTTTAGAGTCAAGCAAGGGTGAAAGTTGCTCTATATTTTCAGTGAACCAGTCTTGAGATTTAGCTCTCTGATAGCCGAAAGCTTTGGCAGCTGTTTCCGTGAGAAGAGTTCTGACATTACTCCATTCGTCTTCGACGGTCGCATTTACATCCCAAGTTTCAGTCTCCTTACGTACCAAATCCTCAAAATCACGAATCAAATCGTCATGCCTAGTTTTAGGAAGGTCTAATTTCTTCTTACCAGGTGGTTTGGACGAATGAATCTTTTTATGGATCAGGGCTACACGTGTTACTACTAGGGAATGATCAGTGTCACATTCAGCGCTGTGGAATGTACGCGTGTGAATGGTTTCACGGAGGTCTTTTCTTCTGGTGAGGACTAGGTCTAGCTGGTGCCAGTGACCAGAGCGAGGGTGCTTCCAGGACACCCTACGCATAGGCTTACCCTTGAAGAAAGTATTGGTCACACACAGCAATTGGCTCGAGCAGAACTCAAGTAAACGTTGTCCGTTCTCGTTGAGTTTTCCAATGCCGTGGGGACCCACACAATCGGGCCAAGCAGAGCTGTCCTGGCCGACCCGGGCGTTAAAGTCACCCAAGATGTAAAGCCTGTCACTAGAACTTACGCCACGTACCGTCTCAGTGAGTTGGTCGTAAAATTGGTCTTTGGCTTCGTCAGGTGAAACTAGTGTTGGGGCATATGCGGAAAAAGTAACAAAGCCGCAGTTGCTTCGCATCCACAACACCATAATGCGCTCCGAAATTCCTCGAGGAGTTTCGATTGCGGAAAGGAGATCATTGCGGATTGCGAAACCAACGCCATGCTCACGTGCGGCAGCAGAGTCCTTTCCCTTCCAGAAAAATGTATATGAGGCCTCGCGTATTGAGCCTTCGTCCGGTAATCTGGTCTCTTGCAGTGCGGAAACCGCTATGTTGAGTCTTTTGAGCTCGACATCGATTAAGGCAGTTTTGCGCAGGTCGTCAGCGCCATTTGAGCTTCCATTGGTGTCCGGGAAGCCTGTCCTCATCGTACGGACATTCCATGTCGATAAACGCATGAAAAGTGGGTTTTTGGTGTGTATTTTTAATTGCTGCTTAGATCCAGGTGTGGTTGGTAACGACGTGAACTTTCTAGATTTACTAGTGCTTCCTACACCCTAAAGAAGCAAATCCACGACGAGGCGGATCGGTACCTAATTGGCCGGGGGCTGCCCGGTTTAAGCGGGCGGTAACCGATCAATGGGTCTTCGATGAACCCTCCCACTGACGAGAGTGACCCCTGGCGCCCGCACTTGACGCCTATTATATGCGGACTTATAACCGGTCACTGCCACTCCCCGTGTTGTTTTCCACGCAGCAGCGCTGTCGTGGGCAGAGTGACCTCTCCACAGACACTGCGTCGCCTGGGACACAGATTAAGGAAAACGCAGGGTTGCCCAAGACCCACGCCCACCCTCTCGACCTAGCTGACTTAATCCGCAGGAACGGCAAGCCGATACGTGCGGAGCCAGTTCGGTTGCAGGAATCAGCTGCGAGAACGCCTAACGGAGACTCCTTCCGGGTTTAATAACGGAATTTTCCATTTCCTGGATGGTGAATAACTACGCAAACTAGAAGGTCTAGTTTGAGTTCCCTTAGTCGCCTTTTACGACTCCCTGGGAAGAAATGGGGTGGTACTATTCTTTTGAACCGGAAACCACACGGCCCCATTCTTAGACAACAACCAACATGGTTTTCGCCCTGGCAAAACTACGACTTGTAACTTAGTTAGCTATATTTCCGATATCGCAGAAATAGTGGATTCAGCTGGTGAGGTACATGCAATCTATACTGATTTCCGCAAAGCGTTTGACTTGGTCAACCTTAAACTCCTCATGTTGAAAATTGAGTACATGGAAATTCACGGTTCTTTACTTCGTTGGTGCGAGTCCTATTTAGAGAATCGGTCACAACTCGTTGCTGTAAATGGCTGTAAGTCTTACGATACAGGTAGCATTCGGTGTCCCAAAGGGTTCCCATCTTGGTCCCATTCTCTTTTTAATTTTTATTAACGACTTAACACATTGTTTACATTCTAAAATGAAACTGTTTGCTGACGATTTAAAGGTTTACAGAGCTATTGACTGCCAGCATGATATACGTGCACTACAGAGTGACATAGATGCCATTAATTCCTGGTGCATCAGAAATGGCATGTCCTTAAACATTGATAAATTCACAAGGAAGAGAAACTGGTTTACCTGCGTGTACAAAATAAACAATATAGAACTTACTGAAGTTGACTGTATCAAGGATCTTGGCGTAGCTATAGAATCAACTTTAAGTTTTCGCAAACATATTGAGAACGTAACGACCAAAGCTTCTAAGTTGTCGGGGCTAGTTTACAGACAGATGAAAATGTTCAATAACTCCAATTTATCGATACTAGTTTTTAACTGTACTGTCCGTAACCTTCTTGAATATTGTAGTGTTGTGTGGAGCCCGAGTTATCAAGTTCATTCCGATAGAATTGAAAAAATCCAAAAGCGATTCCCTTTCCATCTAGCTTACGGAGACTTCAAGTGTAAAAAATTGTTTACATATGAGGCTCGTTTTTCTTACTATAAAATGGTAACGCTAAAGGACCGTAGGCGGATCGCGGATATCGTTTTCCTGTCTAAACTTCTGAAAGGGTTAATCGATGCACCTGAATTGATTGAACGCCTTAAATTGCTTGTTCCTCGTAAGGGTTGCCGCTTACATAACCGTAAGACATTTAGTTTGCCCAGAGTAAAAAGTAATCTTGGTAGACACAAACACACAACTGCACAGAATGCAGTTTTTCGCAATTGGAAAGAGAGACGTAATAGATATCTTCTGTGATAGTATACCGTTAAAAATAAGCTGTGTAATGAGCTACGTGTTTAAATTGTATATTGCTTTACAGTATTTTAGGTTTCTATTGTAATGAATTTTCCCTTTTTTATATCGAAATGTTTAATTTGTTTTTCTTTTATTATTTGAACTGCATGTGTTTCAGTATTTTATATTCCTAACTTTTGATTTTGCACTATTGTTAAGTTATCTGTTTTGATTTTAGTTTAGTTTTTTTTTTTGTGTGTAATGCATGCTATGTCCACATCTAGTAGACTCAATTGTACATACATACTTAACACTTTGTCCTTTACTTTATATGTCTATCATTACAGCCTATACAGTCCACTGTTGGACATAGGCCTCCACAAGTTTACGCCAAAAATAACGTGAACTCATGTGTGTCATGTTTTTTTTTTTTTTTTTTTATTAGTCCACAAAACTGACTACAATTGTTTAATATAGACATATAATCATGTAATGATTGTAGTCAGTTTTGTGGACTAATAAAAAAAAAAATAAGATTTATGCGTTAGACTTACGGGCGGTGAGTGGCTCAACCTACCTAATCGTGCCGTTGCAAGGCAAAGTGATGCCACTCTTCGAATGGCGTGCGGAGTCCACATTTGCGCAAGTATGTTCGATACTCACAGATCTCAGCGGGGAAGGTCAAGATGGTGGCTCTCAAAAGATTAGCGTGAATGCCACGTGAATTCTCATGGCATCCACGCTAATCTTTCGAGTCCTTCAGCTTTGTTAAAGGCGATATAGCAAAGTACTGAGGATTCTTAGTGGCGTCGGAAAGGCACGAGATCATAGAATACGATGCCAGGGGGGAAGAGCTAAGCTTTCTGAAAGCGCAGGTTAAACCATTGTTCCCACCTGCAAGGCCTGTTCTCAATGAGCCTCCACTAAACGAGCCCAAGCGCCTTCTACTTAAAATAGTGGCATAGAGGTCAGACGCCACCACTTCTGTGACCAATATAAATAAAGAGCAAGTTCCAGATACCCGTTTGGGGGCATTGCAAAATTTATTCATACATTGGTCTCTCCAATATAAGCGACGTCTATTTTGCTTTAACTAAGGCCCTTACCTTCGACATTAAGGGCATTGACCATTCAGGGAAACCAGTTAAGACGAAAACTCCCCAAACCAGGGCCAATAGGGTGCCCCCCTAGTGATCCCTCCCAGACTAGGACCGCCCTTGAACACGCTAGACCATGCTGTAAACGCATTGTTTTAATTCCTGGCCATAGCTAATCGAGAAGTCAACTTGACAACCTGCAAAAAGATCCTGTAGGCCTACCAGCAAGGTAGCGAAAAGCTACTTATAGTGCAGCTCGATGAAGCAGAGGCGGCCATATATTATAACGATTCGTAACAGATTATCAAAGGACATATGTCAGGAAAATATATGGAATAGTGGCACAGGCGGTTTTCTTGGCTACGGTTGACGCTACAGGAGGAGAAGACACATTACTGAAACTTTTAACTGTGAAAAACGACCCAGTTTTGGCGGTTGCAAAGTGCACGAGAGTAATGCTGGATGGGTCTCGTGGGCTGGCAGTTGCGAAAGACGACACACATAGTCGAGAACTTCAATGATAATGTAGAAGTAGTGGTTACCACGATGGTCGAAACTGCCAAAGATCTTAAAGAGAAACTAACCCGCCGTTTTGGCGACAAATCCAGGTCTAGGCTGCGCACTATGGCCACCATTTCGGTAAATGGGTTTAAAGAGGGCATGAAAATTACCAACCAAATATATTCTTCACTAATAATTATAAGTCATCGTTGTTTACTCATAAAAGTATTTGTATAGAAAAGAATATGATTGATTACACACCTTTATAAGCCTTTTGAAGTAATTCTCATACTCCTCTGTGCAAGCAGCGCCGCAGTACACTCGGTCATAACAACCGGACAATGGACTCAGGCACAGCCCGTTACCTGGACGAAATTTACTATTATTACAATAGTACCAACATTTGAATGTATATTTTAAAACTTATCAAAATAATATTTAAAAAGTAAACTCCTACTTATTTAGCTTGAATATATATTTTATTTTAATTTATACTAAATTCAAATAAATTTTTTTGTGTTCTTGGTGTGTATAACAGACAAAAGTTTGTTTTTTTTAATACAATGTACATTTTTTCACAGTTAGTTTAGAATAAAAACAACATATTTTTTTTGTTATTTTAAATATCTAAAACTTAAAATGTGTGTTTAAACTTGTTAGCATATGCTTAAGTAAATGTTATGACTTTTTTCATTTTAAGATCTAACAAAAAGGTACTATTTGATACATATAAATTACTAATAACAGTAGATCTCATACTCACCAAGATAAAACCTTGGTTCACAAAAGTCAAAATCGTCCAGAACAGGAGAGTTTTCAATGAACTGGCTCAATTTCTTCACTGCATACTCATATACAGCTGGATGCACCTCCACACCGTGGCTAATGCCAGATGTACCAAGGATGAGGCCGGCCATGGTGCTGAGGTATCCCGTCCCAGAGCCGATGTTCAGGAAGGACAGGCCGGGTTTCAGCTCTAACCCCTCCATCACCTCACTATTGGGTAATGGAATTCACTTAGATATAGAATAATAACATTCCAAGTCTAAGTGGGGTCAGTCCCCTGAATGTGACAGTACCCTGGTTCCAAAAAAAATTCTTCATAGTTACAATTTATTGTCTCTGTGTTATATCAGTAAAATAAATCCAAAAGTTTATTGTTTTTTTTTTATATTAACTTCTATAAATTGTATCCATCAACAAATAAACACTCATCATCATCATCATTTCAGCCTATTACAGTCCACTGCTGGACATAGGCCTCCACAAGTTTGCACCAAAAGTGGCGTGAACTCATGTGTTTTGCCCATAGTCACCACGCTGGGCAGGCGGGTTGGTGACCGCAGGGCTGGCTTTGTCGCACCGAAGACGCTGCTGCCCGTCTTCGTCCTGTGTATTTCAAAGCCAGTGGTTTGATGGTTATCCCGCCATCGGTCGGCTTTTTAAGTTTCGAGGTAGTAGTGGAACTGTGTAACACTGCTTTATGTTTATTTACAGTCAATTATCTACATACTTAGTAAATGAAATATTAATCATACTATAAATAATATAACTGATAAAATTGTACATCATAACAATAATATTATTCTTTATCGAGTACATCAATATATTCTTCATTAAACAATATGTTTTAATGTTTTATCTTATTATGTTACCTATAATGTGGCAACTGTGAACCATAACATAGAAATCGTTAGCAGATAAACTCTTAAATAGTAAAACAAGACCTTTTAAATGATGTATGGTAGTCTCACCTATAAATACAAGGCGATGACAAATGCAGAGGTCCATTCCGCCAGGCGAGGTCCTTGTACGCCTCGTCCCGTGCCTCCGGCGTCATGTACTCAGCTCGGTCCAGCGCCCGGAGGACCCTCTCCACTTGTTTTGTGCGGATATAATTCCCGCTCATCAAATTGTCGATTAACTCATTGTTGTCGCGGCCGGAACTCACGGCACCACCCATTTTATTTATATTATTGTTGAAATCACTATCGATTAATAAATTGTTTAGCTGATACGATTTGTGACGTCAAAATTGTTTTTCAACATGTCTTTTGCAAAATACGAACAAACACTGATAGCATAGCTAGTATTAAATAAAACCACTAAATGCCTACTCACAAACCACGTATCATTATTTTCAGGAGGAGACGGTTTTTAATGAATGAAGAATACAAAAGATATATTTATAATGTAATTCGTAGAGTGCAAGATGAAATCTAAATCAATTAGAAATTCTAATAGCAAAATTAAGGTAGAATAAGAACCATAGATAATTACTCTATTTTTAATATTATTAAATAAGTATAACAGATAAGGTCATTTATTTCTTATCAATTGTTATGAACATTGATTGACTGTTGTAGCCTGGATTCGTACATATTTTTAATTAATATCACGTTTTTAATTACTGATATTTAAGATTTTTCCACAGTATAATATGAAATGTACTTGAAAAAGTTTTTTTTTTGTATTTAACCAACGTGGCTCTCGTGATGATTCGACATAATTCTATAATCTATGGCGAATTTGACAGATCAAATTGGGGTTGGGGAGCTTTGTAATTGTTTTTATTTCAGTCCGGAATAATTCGTTATGTGTTAAATTTATGTTGTAAAAGTGTAATTTGCATGGCTAACAGTTCAAGTGCGTATGGTAAAGGTGGTGTTTTTTAGTGCAAGTGATAACTTACGTTTGTGAATACGTTAAGTGTAGGAATTAATATTATTGTGACGTAATATTAAAAAGGGATTTTATTGAGTACACAATGGCAGAAACTAGTGAAGCAAAAGCGAGTGCCTCAGCGCCCGGTGGCGATGCCGGCGGGGAGGAGGAGAAGCGCGACGAGCGCATGCTGGAATGCAACATCTGCCTGGACACGGCTCGAGATGCCGTAGTTAGCATGTGCGGACATCTTTTCTGGTATGTTCTCTTGGCTGAAGTCGCGATCTGATGTCACATTAATTATGTTGATGTAATTGTCGTAAAAAGTATTTTTATCCTTCATCTATCGTAAAATTTATCAAATCATCATGACTACACATATATATCGCGTTTTAGTGTTTTTTTTTTTAATTTGCTTTTTCATCTTTAGATTGATTGACGTTTAAAACCCTTAGTTTTTTTTTTACTTTAGCAAAATATTAACTGTCTTCTTCAGTAGTCTGATTCTTAAATAAATCACAAAATTATTTTGCCAATGTATTAGTAGGATTCCAGCTTGTTTATATTTACAGTTGGCCGTGTCTCCACCAATGGTTAGAAACTAGACCCAGCCGGCAGGTGTGTCCAGTCTGCAAAGCTGCTATAAGCAGAGAGAAGGTCATTCCACTTTACGGCAGAGGAAACACAAAACAGGAAGACCCCAGAAATAAGGTGAGTGTATAAAATTAGGTGTCATTTATACTTTTTAGTGAAATTAAAGATTTTAAACTTTTTGAATGAAATTGTTTCTACTAACAATTGGAAGTAATTAAGTATCTTTTAAAAAAATCTAATTTTGTGAAAATTATTTAAAAATAAATTTAACATTACCTATTAAAAGCCTATTAGAAATCGAGTTAACTTTCAAAAGTTGTTACAAAATGGGAATCGACTAATTTTGAAAATACCTCCTCCTCCTCCTCCTAATAACCTCCTCAATTATTAGAATGTTAAAAAAGAAAAATTTTACTTTTCTGAAAGTAATCTGGTAAATAGTCAACTGCTGCCAAGAGACACCTGGATAGTATACATCAGTAGAACACTAAAGTAATATTTAACCTGTTGTATTACTGTATATACATACTTAGGTTGATATTCTGTTGATGCAGTAGTCACAATTACTGATTGTTGTACAAGCAGTCACGAATATTTAATCTGGAGATTAAATATTCGTGTAATTAGTAGTAATATTGGTACAGTCTTTAGCTGTGGTAGGGTTTTTTTTTTTTCTACAACTAGGTAAAGCATCAAGCTGATGGTAAGCGATTACTATAGCTTATAGACGTCTGCAACACCAGAAACATCGCAAGCACGTTGCCAATCCTATTACTAATTCCCCATCCCCTGGTCACCTTACTCACCAACAGTATTATTTAGCTGTGATCTTCTGTAAGGTTGAGGCACTGCCAGTCGGGCTGCTCTATATCCTCCCTACCTCAGCCAGGTTTCTAATTTGTGTTGTATTATTCTTAACTCGAACAGAGCATTAAATCCTATTAGAAGTTGCTTAAGGTGTATGTATAAATAAGTTTGATTAGTTAGGTTAGATTATATTTTAATGTAAAATGTAAAACTGATTCAAATAGATAGCCCCACAATATACATGCATAAGTATAATATTTATTTTTAAACTGATAAAATTATTAAAAGGTTACATGTCGAAAGGAAAAAATATTTTGATATAAAAAATATGTTTTTCCAATGTTTATTGAATTTTACTTAAAATTGTATGTATTATGTGTTATCTATTGCTGGTTAATTGGTAAATAAAGCAATATGATAGATAGTGTATGTAATAAATTTTTCAATAGATGTAACACCTTATAACTTTTGTTGTGATGAAATAGTACAGTTCAGCCTATTTCAGTCCACAGCTGGACATAGGCCTCCCTAAGTTCGCACCAGAAATCCTGGTTTTACATAGATTGTTAGTCTAGCGGGCCAGAGGACTTTCCACGCTGTTCCTGGACGTTCTTTTGCCAGAACACAGTCTGATGAAACTGAGATGTAGCAAAAAGCAGTTCTCATCACAAAAATAGATTCCTTCAAATGTTGTGTTATGTACCTTATAAAACTCTAGTTGTGCTTGTGACTTCGTCCGCGTGGAATAGTGACTACATGTTCAACGTATTTCTTTAAATTGGCATTACTTTTTTATATTTATAAACCGATTGACACAAAACAAAAACTAAATGTTAAGCTAGGCTTGCCACAATATATTAGTAAAAACTACACCTAAATTGGATAAGCCGTTTCTGTGATTAGCGTGCACAAACGCACAGACAAACACAAAAATTCTGTTTTGATTTGCGTCGATAAAAGTCCCAATAATATTTTTTCTCATATATCTTAAATGTACAGACAGCGACCCGTTTAATTTTTATTATATGTATTGAATATTAATATATACTTAAATGTAAATGTAGTTATTATTACATCCTTTGCTACTGAAGCTTAAAGAATTTATTTATCATAAAAACATAAAGTTGAGTTACAATGAGACACAATCAATAAACTGTAATAGGATGTAATATTTTTTACATCTGGAACACATTTACAATTACATTGTATATAAAGTTATATGGTGTCTGAATTTTTAACACGATTTAGTAAATTATTATATAGCTGAACAAACTCAAACAATAGTCATTTTTATAAAGATAATCATTAAATAACTCAGTATTATCTTATGATTATATTGTTATTCAAATTTATATTTACACAGTCGTCGACCGAGCGTGGTTATTGACCGTGACACTATTAAAAAATTTACACTTGTAACTAAAATCTATATAGTACTAGCTGACCCGGCGAACTTCGTATCGCCTAACAGTGACTTTAAAGTATTATCACAAATCTTTTGTATGGGAGTATAGAAAAGTGTTGTTTTTAGACTTTTTCAGGAAATATAAAAAAAAAAATTTTAATTTTTCTCTCCGTAAGAACCGTCCACGTACTTCAAAGAATATTTAAAAAAAAGAATTAGCGAAATCGGTCCAACCGTTCTCGAGTTTTGCGCTTAGCAACACATTCAGCGACTCATTTTTATATTATAGATAACCCATAAAAACCTATATAATAACTGACATGTCAAACTCCAGTCAGCCATTTTTTCTTTGTATGTCGCTTTTTTTTTATATGCACCTGTGCTAACTGATAGAGGGTTTATTCAAACTTTTTTTTTTTAAATAATAAATAAACGCCTCGCAATCCGTTGATTCACTTTTCACAGTGACAATTACTAGGATTAACACATGTGTCGGACGGAAAGATACAATCCACTAGCACAAACGCCCAGACCACGGCAAACATCTGTAGGGCCGATAAATTTGAATATCTGACCTTAAAAAAAAATAATTACTCAAAATTACATTACGCAGACCTAAATCAAACAAGTAATATTATTTTAATCAAAAAAAAACCCGGCTCTCCGATTCAACTTAAACACATTCGGTCAGAACGTGGCATATGTACGTCTTCAATAACTTCACTCTCTGAACTTTTTTATTTATGTAGACATTGTGTACTATAGTGATATGTTTAGACCTACCCATAAAGTTTATATCTCCTAATTTCTTCTGAAACGTGTTCATTACACATTTCTAATATGACATGAAAAAAAAATTCTTTTGAAATACGCTAGATTAACATTTTGTTCAGTGTGGCATCTTAGTAACTTGAATGAATGATGTATTTACGTTGGTGAAATTCAATGTCCTAAATGAAGTTAATGATTGAATGATTTATTAATCGAAAAATGTAGACCCAATACCCTAAGAAATATTCAAAACTCAAAAAAATTGCTATACCGAATGCTAGAATTTTTTACGGAGCTAGAATGTAAAACATCATTATACCTGCATTTGTTAATGAACTTCTCGAAGGCCTACAAAAGTTATACCAGGACAAACGCAAATATAGAAGATCACTAAAAGAACATTTATCTTATTGAAATCTCTAAAAGTTTAATAGTCACAAAACCTTATTTTAAATTTAATTGCTATAATATGGTACGGTACGGTATATATAGTATACTAGCTGACCTGGCGAACTTCGTATCACCTTATTTTTTTCTGAAATATAATAATAACATAATATATCAAAATAAAATATAGCCTATCTTTTAAGTTGGATCAAACTGCACACGGTGTGCAAATTTGACTAAAATCGGTTAAGTAGTTTAGGAGTCCATTGAGGACAAACATTGTGACACGAGATTTATATATATTAAGATGATAATATATAGATATGCGATGCGGCGGCTTGTCCGGATAAGCTCTTGTAGGTTTTTGTGGCAGGCTTATGAATAAGTGTTAAGTGTTTTTTGTATTTCTGAACAAATAAAAAAAAAGTAATTTATTGTGCGTTGATGTTAATTTTATGAATAGATTAAAAAACAATGGTCGAGCAATCCGGTGAAGGGCGGGTAATGTTTAATTATAGATGTAAAGGAAACAAAATATTTCGAAGGTTTTATTGTTGTCGCGTCGATACATTTCTTGACGTCATATCGTAAAGGAAAAGCTAGTTGTGACGGTCGTAACTTCTCTCTTGTAAACTGTGTTTATTCATACTTTTCCTGTTTATTGGCACTTTAGACGAGTTAATAATATCCCGCAAATATTATAAATAGGAAATTTTGCGAGATCGATTAAATAGATATCTGTTACATCATCTTTGTACTAAATGAGATTTGGTACGTAAACGCCTGAAAACCCAGAAAGCATTTAAGCTATATTTTATCAGGACCCTCTCATGGGATCGTATTTATTAAAATAGTCCTTTCTTAGGTGAATCGACAGTCCAGCGGGCTGGAGGTAGGCCCACATTGCCATTACCTATTACGTCTTTCTTTCTAAACTAATTTTATTGTAAAAGAATTTCAATCAAATATATAAAATTCTCATGTCGCGGTGTTTGTAGCTAAACTACTAACGGCTGGACCGATTCTCATGAAATTTTGTGTGCATATTAGGTAGGTCTGAGGATCGGCCAACATCTATTTTTTCATATCCCTAAGTTGTAAGGGGGGGGGGGTCAAAGGGGTTAATAACATATGTGGCAAAACAACGTTTGTGGGGTCAGCTAGTGCTTTTTTGAATGTAACATAACTTCTATACATCAAGAAGTATTGTAACCAGCTGGAGCAGGAGTTACGACGACTACTGACGTGAGCGTATTGAGAATTCAGTACGTAGTAGAAAATTGAATTATTTTTTTTTCTACCTTCGTTATCTATATTAGTTCAATTACATCTTGCGGACATTTTGGCTAAACTCATTTAAATTATTAATCTAAAAATTCTGTTATTAGCTTCGAGTCAGGATGCAAGGCAAATGCCCATTTTGCCCCACTGTGGGTACGCCCATGGCTACTAAGTATTACACGTTCGATCCTGCTTGTGTCTAATGTGTCTATGTGGTCTTGGCACTTGTGCTCTTGTCATGTATTTTCGTACGGTCTGCTATGGGCGTTGAGTGTAAGAAGTTTATTTGACTGATTTCTACTGATGATGATGATGTGGTGAGCTGATCAGACAGAAGTTACTCTGTGTTTACAAAATATTGAAAAATAATTTTCTTAATTTTTCATTCCGCAGGAACATTTCAAAAAGTATTATTATTAGAAAAGTTGTAAAAACTAGACGAATTTTTGACAAAAAACAACCGTCCTTGGGCTTTGAGCTTAGCAACACGAGTGATTAATTTTTATTTACATAATTAAACTAGCTGACCCGACGAACTTCGTATCGCCTAACAGTGACTTTTAAGTATTATCACAAATCTTTTGTGTGGGAGTATAGAAAAGTGTTGTTTTTAGACTTTTTCAGGAAATTTAAATTTTTTTTGTTTTAGATTTTTCTCTCCGTAAGAACCATCCTCGTACTTCAAGGAATATTTAAAAAAAAGAATTAGCGAAATCGGTCCAACCGTTCTCGAGTTTTGCGTTTAGCAACACATTCAGCGACTCATTTTTATATTATAGATTTCACGTCACGTAAAGATAATTTTGTAACTATTGTAAAATTTCATCTTTCACTTTTAAAGGTCACGACGATAAAAGCAACTATTTTAATACGATAATTATATTTAAACTAGCCTCTGCCCGCGACTTCGTACGCGTGGACTTCGCTGCTCCCGAGTAGAAAAAAGGTCAGGCTCAACCAGATCATGTATCTGGACTGGATCAGGATAGAGTAATGCATGCTTGATCCGGCAAGCTTTATCAGGACCTGGTCCGGTCCAAACAAAGATAGCCTGATGTAAAATATAATCAAGTATGGTAAGGCATACTGGATCAGGATAGCCTGATGTAAAATATAATCAAGTATGGTAAGGCATACTGAATCAGGACCCGGTCCGGTCCAGATCAGGATAGCCTGAAAGAAATTACGCGAAGTGAGCCTGAATCGCGCTATTAATGTTTTTAAGCGCACTTAGTATATATACAGTTATCAGGACAGTCTAGCTGGGAGTCCATTTCGACACAGTGGAGCAGTCGTAAGTAATAGAATATAGTTAATTAGTAGTTAATTATTAGAAGTTAATAAATAAAATTTAATTAATAATAATAATTAATTATTAACATAAAAATAATTAATATTTAAAGTAAAAACATAAATAAATAATACATTGGAAAAAATAAACGGAAATAAAAATCATAATAATTATGCTAAGTAACATATTTATAATATATTTTCGCTTTTTTTTTTTTTGTTAAACAATTTTTCAAGAATATACATTCGTGTTTTTTAAAAGGACCGGAGCGAACCGGCTGATCAGGATGAGATAAGATTTCCTGATCTGGACCCCATCAGGAAATCCCATCTCATCCAGATCAGGTCCAGACCAATCATCTGCGTTACATGCCTTATCTGGTCCTGATCAGGCATGCCTGGTCCGATCCTTCTAAGGAAGACGAAAAAATTTCTACTCGGACTATTGGTCGTAGCGTGATGATAGTCGTATATGTCCTTTCTCGATAAATTGACAAGATTTGACTCTATTGACAAGATTTTTCAAATCGACAAACTCTTCAGCTTTATAATATTAGTATAGATAATTAAATATATCTAAATGAGAGGTAACTTCTACACGTGTTTAGTAATAAGCGCAATTGTGTCGCTAATGAGAACAGCGACGATGCGTACTTTTCTCAAGGCTCAAGTTGTGCTCACACGCAAATGTATGTCGAATATTTTATTAGTGATAAAATATTGTGTTCGTCATTATTACACAGCGCTCTTATCTTACTTAACACATTACTTGCGATATTAATGGAAATCTGTTTATATTTTTTATAAATAAATTAAACTTCGACCGGTTGTTTGTATTGTTGAAAAATAAAACTGTAGTTACTGATAAAATCTTATAACACTGGATCTCAAGTAGAGTTGTGTTCTTAAAGAAGTAACCATAATTTCGCGCTATGTCAACACCAACGGCAATTTCGTCAACCGTCTTGTAATACTAGGAATGTTACGAGCGTCCATAGGCTATCCTGGCCATTCATATTTAAAAAAAAAAACAGTGTGCTTTAGACCACACGAGTGAAATAAAACTTACGAAACGTAACTCTGTCTCTTTCTATCTTCACTAATTTATATCTCCCTATTCCAAAATTCCGTTCGCATCGCCCGATCACGCTTTTCGTAACGCTCTCGTGACGCATTTACCAGCTTAATCTCCAAGTCAAGCGTGCGCAAAACGATTTCCTTCAAAAATATTTGTAACATTACATTGATTGTCTAATAATTTGCAGGTGCCTCCCCGGCCGGCGGGGCAGCGCACGGAGCCCGAGAGCAACAGCGGCTTCCCGGGCTTCGGGTTCGGCGAGGGCTTCCACATGTCTTTCGGCATCGGCGCCTTCCCCTTCGGCGTCTTCACATCAACATTCAACTTTGGCGACCCGCGGCCGAGTGCTGGTGAGTATAATAATAATAATAATAATCTTTACAAATAGAATAGTGACTAAAACAATGATGTACTAAGGCGATCTTATCGCTGAAGAGCGATTTTTTCTAGATAACCTTTGGGCACGGAACACGATATGCTCGTAGTAGCGACGGATAGGAAGTTTACAATTTGAAGATTCTAAAGATGAATAATAATAGCGTTTACTAGATTAAATAATACATACGCAACATATAAATACATACAAATATACATATATAAATAGACACAATAGTATATACGTGTTTTATACACGTCGTAAAATATATACTGATATAAAAAATTATAATAATTAGTTATAATTTTTTATTTTTTATATTTTTTTTTGTTCTAGTGCTAACTAGTTTTACATAGGTGACAACATTCTAAAGTGAGATTTTAATATAATTTTTGTAAATAATTCGATCATATGGAAATATTTTACGTCTACTATGATGTATGTTATTCCGGAAATAAATAAATTGAGATAAACCAATGTTTGCTCATTTAAGTAGGTATTAAATTATTCAAGGTTTATTTTTTATTTTTTCATATCGACAATAATAGCCGCATTCCATTTTTATAATTATATATTTTGCTTTTAAAATGTACGTACAAATTTTTAAAATTAAATTAAGAATCTTTAACAATATAACAATACATACTAATATTATAAATGAGAAGTGAGTTTGTTTGTGTGTTTGTTCCTCTTTTACGGCTCAAACGGCTTGACCGGTCTGACATGAAAGTTGGAATGCACCTTTGGAAAAATGTGTAGTTTCCGAGCGATGGCGAAAAAATTTTACGGGCGCTACCGCTCCTGGCTTTATCCTTTAGGAGAACTAATTGAAAAAAAATTGGAGTTTTTTGTAGAGTAGAGCCCTTGTGAGTGATTTTATGAAGTTATGAACTCAACTCGAGCGAACTCCTTGTAGCTCATATAATTGTGTTGCAAGCAAACAAAAAAAAACCGATTTCAATTACATCGAAAAAATAGTCAAGTAAATACGCGTTATCGAAGACTATTCATAATAAAATAGTTTTCAGATATCTATCAAAATTTTAATTCTCCCACAAGACAACCATCAGCTTTCGATTAAAACAATAATCATCAAAATCGGTACACAAAGTAAAAAGTTTCGAGGTATATGTACAACGTAGGTCGATAAAAAAATAGTCAAGTAAATACGCAATATTATATATAACTCGAAAAACACTTGTCAGATATCGATTAAATTTAAATGGGATCACACGACATGCACCATTTTTCGGTTAAAAATAGAATCATCGAAATCGGTCCATCCAGTAAAAAGTTCTGAGGTAACATACATTAAAAAATACAGTCGAATTGGGAATCTTCTCGTTTTTTTAAAGTTTTTAATCGTGAAAACGACTTCATTTATTAGCACTTGAATTGATCTTAAAGATCAAACACTTCAAATAAATTAGCATTATTAGATATTCAGCTGAATAAATATAATTACTTCTTTCACGAATAAAATGATATGTAAATGCCCTTGTCACCAGCTCCCCGCGGCACAGCGCAGTACGAAGAAGAGCAGTTCCTATCGAAGATCTTCCTGTGGGTCGCAATCCTCTTCGTTTTGTGGCTGATTTTCGCATGACCTCGCTTGACCTTCCAACCTCCTCCCGACGCACCGACACACACACATACACCACATTACACAACCATACTATGAAACGGTTCTCGATTGTAAAATGCTACTATCGCATTCAGAGTAACAAGACATAGAGGTCACGTAAACCCGGTTCCTTTATTCGGAAAACTGTTCGTTTTCCGTAGGAAAAGTTAAATTTATAGCATGTTTTGTTGGAAAATTAAGTTTTTGTAAGTGAAACGAATTGTTTTCTAAATATGGGAAAAGGTTATAAAAATTGTTTTTTTAAAATGTGGTCTATGGTATTTTTTCTTCTTTTTTTTTTAGTCTGCTCTGTGGTCAATGGCAGAGCTTGTATGGTTCACCTTGTCCTAGTTATGGTCTCTGGTCTCTTTCTAAATCGCATCATTTGAAAGAGACAATTGACCTTGGACGTCATTCAATTGCATGGTTCCTTTGATACACTTTGATATGGTTTTCCGTAATAAATGTCATATTCATATTTAGTGCTGTCACGCTCCAGTTAAAAAAATTCTTAGAATATTTTTAAATTTGACTGTTTATATCGACCAGCTACTTTGATAGGATTTAATTTATTATTTGTAAAAAAAAGTTTCATTTTTTTATAAAGTCGTGAAGTATAAAATTAAAACAGTGTTGCCATATAAAATTATATTTATGCATTTAAACCATTAACTTTTAAATTTTTATACTACACAGTAATACCAAAATCACATACATTTAAGGGAAAAAAAATTCGAACTAGTTAACAGTTCAACGCGTGTGATGTGTGCTCAGTACAAAGTGCGAGTGTGGGGTAATTTATTTTGACATAAAGGTTTTTTAATGGAATCATCGCTGCACCAGTAACGTCCGCGTCGATTGAGTGTTGCTATCGAAAATTTATCGATATTTTCGCTACACTAAACCTACCTCAAGTCTCGTACACTTTACAATGATGTGATTAAAATATTAATTTATTAAGCGTAGTATTGATTATTTTACGTATTTACACATTTCATTTTAAAATTATAATAAATTTGAAAAAAAAATAATTAAAAAATATGTTTAAATAAATCATATTTATTAATTGTAAATTTTATTCGATCTATTTCGTTGTCTTTGATGCATTGTAAAGTGTGCGAGAACTTTGTTACATAATTGTGTTTTAAGAAGACTGGCGGTCGTTTTTTCGATTTATTTATGGATTACCTTCAAATGTAATTTTTGTTTATTGTGATGTACATTTCAGCTAATGTATTGTAATATGATGTACTAAAGTGATTGTGTAAGCTTCACAGACGAATGGATCTCGAGGAAGCAATGACTGATCATGTTTAATCTGTCAGTTTCATCCAGCGTTATTATTGTGCGGAATACAAACAATTCTTACCCAATTATTTATTAATTTTAGTATATATGTGATATCGGTAGTCAGCAGCGGTGAAGACAGGCCCTTACTTTCCAAGTTTTCGTTTACCTTCCGTTGCAAATGTTATAAACTCATTAATATTATGCGCTTTAATAGTAATTCCTTAACAAGAGCAATAAAATGAATTTATAATCAAAACGTAAATATTTTACTAAGTATTTACTTTAAAATAAAAGAGATATATTTTTAATTTATAGCGATCCTATATATATTTCTAAAAGTATCATCAGTGAGCATAATGTTTGAGATTACAGTTTATATCGAAGACGTTATCTATACAAATAAATAAAATTGAAGTGTCTGTTTGTAATATTAAAATAACCGCTTTTGACTAAATGCATATGGATGTATGTATAATGTACAAGGTACATACACCCAAATAACATTTTTTACAATTTTCGTCTGTTTGTCTGTTTGTTCCGGCTAATCTCTGAAACCGTCGGATTGATTTTGACGGGACTTTTACTGGCAGATAGCTGATGTAATAAGAAGTAACTTGGCAACCTTTTATTAGAAATTTATTTATTTTATAATTGCGAACTGAAAAATAACTTTTTTGTTGAATTCCACGCGAACGAAGTCGCGGGCACAGCTAGTTTTTTTAAAATAAATTAGTTAATAATGTCACATAAAAACACATGACTTCGCGCCATTTTTAGCGCGAACTTGTGGAGGCCTATATCAAGCAGTGGACTGTATTAGGCTGAAGTGGTGAGTGAGTCACGTAAAATTAAACATGAATGAAATTGGGTTGATTTCACTAATAAAAAAAATTTTCCTTGTATACTTATGCGCTAAAATATCTACTTTTAAGTTAGGTGTCAATGATAAAGTCGATTAAGACTAGACGCGTGTAGTTATTTTATAAATTTAAGAGTTTTATTGATTTGTGCGAACTTGGTGATAGGTGTGTTTTAAAAGAATTTTCGATCGATTGGCGATTGTCGGTAAAAGGACTAAAGTAGGAAGAGTTATGCTAAGTGCTTTAAAATTAGTTGATCTAGATGTGAATTTGTGATTATAATAGTCTATGTCGCTTAAATAAAAAAGTGAATTTAAAATCTTTAGATATCGTGTTATTTTGAAGTATTTATCTCGATATACATAACGTAAAAACGTTACTAAGACAACGCATACGTAAACTCAAAACAATTTGTTTTGTTAATGAGACAGTAGTTAGACGATTTTGTTTAAATAAAACGGATAAAAGAATCATACGTGGTCTGAATTTTTTTACATTATTTATTCAGTATACAAGTTTTTTTTTATGAGTGCAACAATGTCAAATTATGAAGTTTTTTTATCTTTTACATTTTTTATCTGTTAACACACCTGGACAAAGGCGGGAATCTTTTTCCTTCTGTCATGTAACGAGTGATAAAAAATCGTTTAGAATCATACGATAATAAAACAAAAGCAACCGTCTTAAGATTAATTTTAGTTGCTTGAATCTAATAAAGTAGTATTGTAATAGGGCTTAAAATATTACCTTTTCTATTTAAGCGGCCTATTTTTAAAGCTCGTCCAAAAAGAGCCCTCGTAACCCACGGCTCGTGATTTCAAAAATTTTGTATATTATAGCTCTGATGATTCGATTGTAACATTCGCAGGCATAACGCTAGTTGTAGATCGTTTTTACTTTATATAATTCGGTAATTTTTTATTTTTAATATTCCTGTAATATAAGTGTATATAATTATTTTCAAACTGTTTAATGTAAATTATTAAAATAAACGATGCTATCAAATATGTGGTTTTAATTTTATTTCAATCCTTACATAATTATTATTTAGTAACTGATAACAATATTAGTGAATTAAAATGTTATACTAACTAAATTAAACCTGAACAGCAGATTACAATAGGTCTTTAGGACCTGCTACACCTTAAGTAATAAAGCACAAGTTTTAAATAAATATTTGCGAATAGAAATTTGTCATAAGAATAGTGGAATTCGATGGTTAAAACGAAAACGCAACTAAGGTAGGGCACAGCAGGAATATCCTGCTCAAAATCTGGAGCAGTCCGAGTGGGGTAGTATCTCGACCTTACAGAAGATAAGTAAGGTGACCAGAGCTCCTGGGGTGAGGGGGGGTGGGGATTGGGTCGGCAACGCGCTTGCGATGCTTCTGGTGTTGCAAGCGTCTATAAGCTACGGTAATCGCTTACCATCAGGTGAGCCGTACGCTAGTTTGCCGACCTAGTGATATAAAAAAAAAAAGAATAATACACCTTTTTTTATCCTTTATCTGTTAACACATCTTGATATCGCCGCTTAGAGCCCTTTCGCTTTTTTTTAAAAGGGGTCTTTTTATATATATATAACCCTATATATATATTTATTCTTACCGCAAACGCGATTTTTTTAACAACATCTTGGTGGTTTGCGCAACATAGTTGACATTTGGATAAAAATGGTCAAATGTGGGTGTTACGTAACGTTTGGGGGGGGGGACTAAATCTTTGAAATTTGCGTTACATAATACTTGAACATCAATACATATAATAAAAATGCAACGGGTCGCTGTTACACTTAAGATATATGAGAAAAAAAATATTATTGTGACCTTTGTCAATGCAAATAACACCCAAAACAATGATTGTCAGAATTTTTGCCTGTTTGTCTATGCGTTTGTGCACGCTAATCTCAGAAAGATTCAGGTGTGGTTTTTTTTACTAATATATTGTGACATGCTCTGCTTAACATTTAGTGTTTGATTCATGTCAATCGGTTCATAAATAAAAAAGTTATGCCAATTTAAAGAATCACATTGAACATTTAAATTCACTATTCCACGCGGACGAAGTCACGAGCACGGCTAGTTAAATTTTAATTACATATATGTACCAATTAAGTCTTAAAACTGGACTTTTTTAAATATAAGGTATATTTATTTATTTACAAAAGTTACAAGAGATGAAAATGTCAATTTGTCGTCGTAAGTCCGGTTCCTATATTAAAAAAAAATATTCGTTCTGATTACGAACAGTTAAATTACGAGCACATGTTCGAAATTGAACAGAAAAAACTGTCTCTCAACTTGTTTGTTTGTCAATCATACATAAAAACTTAAAAATAAAACAAGATTAATGTCGTCACTTCCTTTATTTACTAGAAGATTTTATAAAATATCAAGATAACTCTATGGCTATAAAAATTAATTTCAAGTATCAAAGAAGTAGCTTTGACATAAATTTCTTGTAAATTATAAAGAAGTCAATGCAAACAATACGCAGTCTTAATCATGTTCCTCAGCTCTGTTCATCACCAAACAATGGAAATATTTTACACCAGAATTTTAACTGACATTGAAGGAAATCAAGTAATATTATAATTTTGATAGTTTTTTGGTCAATAATTAAAATGAGAAAATGTATATACGTAAGTAACTTGCGAATAACTACATAAGTTTGATATTTTTATCGTGCTCATTATTGTCAAGACAACGTTTGTACAAAAGAACATTAAAAAAAAAACGATGACGAAAAAAAAATTTTGCGGTTACGAAGTTCGTCAGCTAGTTATCAATAAAGAGTCCCAATCATAATAAGGTCACTCGCATACGGAAGAACTCACATTTACAAAATAAGTCTTATCGAGAGGCTAAATTTAGAATGACGTCCTATACTAAAATTATACGTAGCTTATGTATCTACCAGTGTTCCCAGAAACTTTTGCCCGTCTGATCGACACAGTGACGTGAAATTATCGATTTTCGAAAAATAGCCACAAAAAAAAAATTTAACTTTTTAACTAAATTTACACAATTCAATTTTTTTTTATTCAAAATTATTTTCATTTAAAATTTGGCCACAAATTTACTTCAGAAAACTTTTTTAATGAATATGAACGGGTCGAATATACCTCACGGTACAGCACTGACATTAGATTATGTGATATTACTGTAGATTTCATGTGAATGTGTTAAAATTATATAAACAATAGGTGACCTCGCAAACGTTGCCATAGCCCATTTGCCATATATGTTATTAACCCCAAGGGGGACCTCCTTCCTTAAAATTTTACTTAGTGGTATGAAAAATAGATGTTGACCGATTCTCAGACCTACCCGATATGGACACAAAATTACATAAAAATCGGTCCAGCCGTTTCGGAGGAGTATTGTAAGTAACACTGTGACACGAGAATTTTATATATAAGAAAATTACTATAAGGATAATTATAGGTCAATAAACCACTCGTGGGGCGCTACATGCATCGAGCGGGTAATAAATGATAGTTAAATCGCACAAATTACAATGAAAATCAAACATATCTAAAATACTATAATAGTATAATTACTGTACAAAACTCATTTTATCGTAACTTTTTGTCACATATTATTATTATTATTATTCTTGAAATGGCTCCTTTGCGGATTTGCCAATATCAGAGTATTTAAACTTTGCTTTATTTAGAGTTATAGTAGGAGTACAAGTTGGTTCCAATTCCCGCATAAGTTTGCCTGAAAGAAAAGTTAACTGACAAAATCAATGTTGGATGTACGATCGTTCAACGCATGAAGTATATATACTACTCCGTGGTACAATGCTTCAAATTATGTCAAGTTTACGATAATTTTGTGATGACTGGGAACACTGGTATCTACCCTCACGTTGCTCATGTTTAGAATATATTTAATTCAAAAGAAATTGAAAAAATAATAGTTACTCTATGCCGTATAGTTTGAGGGTACGATCCATACTTGTAGATGCAAGATACTGAGCGTTCTTCCCAAATCGAACGCCTGTAGCAGACGCTGTGTGGTCGTTGAACACTTTCAACTCCTGCCACTGTCTGCATAGATACACCCTTACATCTGTGCCCGCTATGGCCAAGTATGTCCCGCTCTGATCGAAGCACAGCTCCTTGATAGAGTAACCCTCGTCCAATTGGATAGTCTTGAAGTTCTTCAGTTTTCTCAAATCCCATAGTTTGACGCATGCATCCTCAGCTGCCGTCGCCAAATAGTAACCGTTTTCTGAGAATGATATGGAGGTGACCGGTCCAGCGTGTCCAGGGAAGTTGGCCACGTTGCTCTGCTCCTTCAGATCCCAGATCTTTACTTGAGAGTCTTCGGTGCCGGTACCGAAGATCAGACCGTCCGGATGGAACTGGGCTGTTGTTAGACTAACACCAGAAGCGTCGCTAACCTGTAAAACCGAATACAATTTGAAATATAAAAAGAAAACATATGAGTAGGTGAAATTTAATCTATAATTACTTCTTTAAAAAACTACTACAAAAAGACGATCAGTAGGGTATATCCTGTTCAAAATCTTGAGCAGCCCGTCTTGGGACCTTTACCTCAACATTCAGCCTATCACAGTCCACTGCTGGACATAGGCCTCCACAAGTTCACGCCAAAAATGGTGTGAACTCATGTGTGTTATCCATAGTCACCACGCTGGGCAGGCGGGTTGGTGACCGCAGGGCTGGCTTTGTCGCACCTATGACGCTGCTGCCCGTCTTCGGCCTGTGTATTTCACAGCCAATAGTTGGATGGTTATCCCGCCATCGGTCAGCTTTTTAAGTTCCAAGGTGGTAGTGAAACTGTTATCTCTTTACCTCAACCATACAGACAATATACACAGCTAAATAACTGTATACGGCTTTCAGGTAGTATTTGTAGTAAGGTGGAAAGAGTTCCTTGTGAGGGTCAAGTATAGGGTCGGCAACGCGCTTGCGATGCTTCTCGTTTTGCAGGTGTCTATATGTTACGATAACCACTTACCATTAGACACAATCTTGTCTGCGGACCTATTCGTAAAAAAAGCCATAGTACGGTACCTTGGTGAGCAGCGTGCCAGTTCGGATATCGGAGAAAGCCCAGTGCTGGTCGGAAGACGTGGACAACACATAGTCGCCCGTGGGGTGTAGCGACAGCCCCGTCACCGGACCCTCGTGCGACCTCAACAGCACCGTCGTCTGCGACCTGAAGAATCAGTATTACATGGTATTAGTTATATGAACTTAGCTACCTAAAAACTTTTACCTGATGGTAACTGTGACCAGACAATTACTTTCAAAGACTTACTCATTAGATTCTGGTTAAAGAAAGCATGGGGAGTAAGAGTTTGTTTAATATGAACACATATTAAAAATGTAGTGACAGTAACTAATCAGCTACATTTAGTACCTAGTGAGCCATATTTTAACACTCGAGTACACCCTACCCAATATATTTAGTTTGCTTAAGTCCAAAATGTAGAAAAAAAAACTTACATTTCTAAAGTTTAATTATTACCAACTAAATAAAAAAAAAAAAAAACAGCTAAAAACTCACAAAATTATTATAAAAAGATCTGTAAGTTCAGTTGGTTCCCGCTGTCTGTATGCTTAGATCTTTAAAACTACACAATGGATTTTTATGCGGTTTTCTTTACTAAATAGAGATTCCAAAGAAAGGTTTATATTTATAATACATACATAATATAGTCGAGGAAGACTGATAGTTTTTGCAACCGTGCGAAACCGGAGCGGGTCACTACCAAAACATTATAATAAAATTTGTTTTAGGTGAATTAGGTGTCATATTGCAATACATACGTAGGCACGTTCCACACACGTATGGTGTGGTCGGGCGAGGCGGTGATGACGGTGTCCTCGTCGGGGTGGTAGATGACGCGCGTCACCTTCTTGGTATGACCCTTGAGGATGGCCACCACCTGCTCCGTGTCCTTGTTGAACACGGTCGCGTTGCGGTCGTTGCCTCCCGTCAGCAGGCGGCTGTGGTCCGACGGGTTGATGTCCAGCGCCAGGATGCCCGGCACACTGGCCGAGTGGAGACCCTGCGGGTTGCGATTAGTTCATACTACTGTTATATACGATATTGTGAACACTGTAAGTCACTAGACTTATAAAATAGAAAAAACTGAGGTAAGTTACTGATAAATTTAAAAATGTTGTATAGTTGTATAACTCATCATTACAGCCTATACAGTCCACTGCTGGACATAGGCCTCCACAAGTTTACGCCAAAAATAACGTGAACTCATGTGTTTTGCCCATAGTCACTACGCTGGGCAGGCGGGTTGGTGACCGCAGTACTGGCTTTGTCGCACTGAAGACGCTGCTGCCCGTCTTCGGCCTGTGTGTTTCAAAGCCAGCAGATGGTTATCCCGCCACCGGTCGGCTTTTTAAGTTCCAAGGTGGTAGCGGAACTGTGTTATCCCTTAGTCGCCTCTTACGACACCCACGGGAAGAGAGGGGGTGGCTATATTGTTTAGTACCGTAAAATATAGTGTAATGTATGTATAGATATGCGAGCCTGTACGCACGGGGTGCGAGGCGAGCGTGAGGAAGGCGCGCACGGCGTCGGGCGCCGCCAGCCCGTCGGGCACGGTGCGGCCGCGCCGCTTGCGCTCCTGCGTGAGCTCGGTGGCGCGGTCCTGCAGGCGCGCCACCACGTC
This sequence comes from Melitaea cinxia, assembly GCF_905220565.1. NCBI lineage: Eukaryota > Metazoa > Arthropoda > Insecta > Lepidoptera > Nymphalidae > Melitaea > Melitaea cinxia. The sequence goes on along the minus strand of NC_059398.1, from coordinate 18,046,226 downwards.
CGCCGACATGCCGGCCGCCGCCGCGCCGCCGCCCGCCGCGCCGCCCTCCGCCTGCGACAGCATGTCACGATCACAGTTACTAAATTAATCTTTTTGGCATAGAAATAAAGATAATTTGTAGCGACATCTATCGCGCAACATACAAACTACAGAAAAACTGACGTATCCTACATCACGCTATCAAAGTTATCTACGTGTTCAAGATCCCGACAACAACCGTTGGGGCGTTAGCCCGCCAGACACAACACCCGTCTGGTCGGAGGATCCTCCCTTTTCGAAGGCGGACGTCATTCTCAACACCTTATACCTCCGCATCTCCAAACTGGTGACCCCGACGTGATTCAAACTATACCATCACTCAAAAGTTACCCAGATATAAATTCAGTAATTGATTAACTTTCCCTAACAATAAAATCCAAATATTATGTGTATGTCATAATAAATCTATACTAATATAATAAAGAGGTAAAGTTTATAACTTTATATGTAGGGGGTAATCTTCGCAAATACTTATCCGATCATGAAAATTCTTTCACTAACAGAAAGCTACACTATTCAGGAGTGTCATAGGCTATATTTCATTGTAATTGAACAAAAAATTCAGTAAATAAGAAAACGATTAAAATATAATATCAAAATGGTAAATAAACTAGCGCCATCTACCGCCACTTAGAAAACAATTTATTAGTCTTTCGACTAGCGCTATAAAATTTGTTTTTAAAGTATGTTATTTGGTTAATATAATAATAATTAACGCCCAACGAAGTGGGCACGGGTCGGCTAGTCAATCATAAATTGAATGACTAATATTGTTGTTTTACAAAAAACATGATTAAATAATAAATAAGTTACCACGTGTGCTGGCTGTGGTGCGACGATGCCAGCTTGAGGCTTGAGAGTGGCAAGTGCCTCACGGGCCGCGGTCACCTCCTTAGTGAGGCGAGCGATCACCCGACACGCCGCATCGTGCTGGTAGAGCGCATGACTTAATTCCTAATAACAAAACATACAAATATTGTTTCAGTTTTGGTTTAAAGTAAACAAGATATGAAATGGAAAACTAAATAAAGTAGTATAAAAAAGAAAGGCATACCTTCAGTTAATGACCTAAAAAAGAATGAAGTGAAGGTCCAGAAAAAAGAAAAAATATCACAAATACTTATCAAACCAAACAAAACAGTAAACTGCATCTGCATGAAAAGTTATAATCTAGTATAAATTAATTAATAAAGGTCACCTAAAAAAATCAAATTGTATCTTATTATATCCACAGACACGAGCTTAAATTTGACAGTCACACAACAAATTCATCTAAAACAATGATTCCTAAAGTGGTCTATATCGACCCCCAGGGGTCTATGACAGCCTGCAAGGAGTCTATGTCAGCAGAAAAAAAAATTGAGGCCGAATTGAAAATGAGAGTCCACAATAGTAGATCTCAACATATATACATACATATATACATACATACATACATACATACAGTATACATATATATATACAGTACCTATTTACTTACATCATACGATCTTATAATATAAAGACATACATTATTTGTAAAAGGTTCTTATAAAGTAAAAAAAAATATGATGTATGTTTATAAAATTCGTTTCGCCGACGATATTGCCATCTTTGCAGAGACGTAGGATGAGTTCGGCCACATGCTGGCTGGCCTAAACGAGTCAACCCAGCATGTTGGTCTCTGTATGAACTTGGACAAAACAAAAGTTATGTTTAACAACAAAGTCATACCGAGACCGGTATCGGTCGATGGTACCCTTCTCTAAGTTGTTTAGATTTATATTTATCTAGGTTATACTATCCAACTAGGCCGCAACAACTTCGAGAAGGGGGCCAACAGGTGGATTTGGTTGGGCTGGGCGGCGTTTGGCAGACTTCTTCGAGTCTTCACTTCGAAGATTCCGCAATGCTTGAAGAAAAAAGTCTTCGAGCAATGCGTCCTGCCTATGTTTACATACGCAGCCGAGATATGGCCACTGTTGACCGACGATCTACGTAAGATTGCCGGTGTAGGCTGGATGAGGATTGTGGAAAACCGGGATGTCTGGCGCGAACTTGCGTGGCCTATGTCCAGCAGTGGACTGCCATAGGCTGAAGTGATTATAAAATTGTGTAAGTTGTAAGTTTCATTTTGAGTAGTTTTAATTTAGATTCAATTAGTAAATGTATAAAACTTAACATGTGTTTTTACTTTAAGTTTTTAACACTAAACATCACTACAGTTAGAAATTTACAAAAATCAATATCAAGTAAGGAGTCTATCCAAAACCGAAAAACATGGCAAGGGGTCTACGTCACAAAAAGTTTGGGAACCTCTGATCTAAAAATTCAACTCAGTTTACATTACCAATCTGTTTGTGTTCATATTTTATATCCTAAATCAATGTAGACACGGACGGCTCTTATCAATGTTGCGCGAAGTATTAGTAAGTGAAGCTGCCCCAAAATGCAGCACATTTTCATTTCTATATTCTTTTTGTTCTTATACCTGTCGAGCAGTTTGCAACTGCTGTCGTTGTGTGAATGTGTGCAGCATGAGGGCGTCCCATTCATCCTGCATGCTCTTCAGTGTGGCCGGGATCGATGTGGCACTGGGGGGCTTCGGTTTTACAATTGGTGGTGCTGTAGAAAGATTAATGTGATTACATATAATAAGCATAAATTAGTAGTATTAATAGAATTTAAAAAAATCATTACTTATCAACCATATTACAAAAGAGAGATGCAGAGCAAACTTCATTTACCTACATCATTAATTTATTTAAATACTAGTCAATGAATCAGTACACAGTATTTTATAAGTTTAGATGGAGACTGCTGTGCTTAGCTCTCATTTCAGTAGCATCTACTCTGTAGTTTTCCTACCGATCACATACATAACCTGATATCTGGCTTTAACAACTACACTAATGTTGTGTTAATAAATAATTAGTACATATAGAGTATACATTATATTCTTCTTCTTCTTTAAATACTATGGCTCCATCAGTATACGTTATATTAATATTACAGTAAGTTTTTTTTTATTATACAGTATCTTGTCAAAATGGCAAAGATTTATGATATTCACGTGTTTAACAATCTTACTATTATTACTTACTTTTTATTTCAATAAGGTCTTCCACTCTCAAATCTTTCCCACTGATGGGATCAACACCATTTTCAATTATATATTTTTCGATAATACGCTTCTCAAACACGGCCCCTGAAGAAGGGGACACCACGGGGACTTCGGGCACTTCATTTGATACTAGAAAAGGTAGGTGACACTAGGTTAATAGGTTAGATCCAAACACGCAGTAAAAAATATTTACAACAAATGTCTTAAAATACGAGTATGCAGAAAGATATATATGCATTAAACTTAATTCTTTTCATTTTGGTGCAACACCAAAATAAAATACTTCATAAAAGCGGGATTCAACCGGTTTTTGTTACACGATTAAAATCACGAATAAAACTTGTTATTACAGTTGTATTATGTTTAATACGTACTTGCACAATATAAAGCCATTCTATTTAGTGTATTTTAAGTCTAAAACACGAAAATAAATCATGAAAATCACATTAATAACACAATTCCCTCCGATTTTACACCAATTTTACACTTTCATCTAATGTCATAAACGCACATCAGACCGGTGTGACCAGATTTCATTTAACGAATCTACTGCTTGTGCAGGTTAAAAACTACTAAATTCTACCAAAAGAAAACGAAAAATTACTAAAAATCTACTGAATTTTTTTTTTGTTACAACGAAGAATCATAAATGTTCTTAAAGATGAACAAGGAAAACACTATAAATAAGACAAATCAATGTTTATTACTTAAAATTAAAATCTACAGAAATATAGGTATGTCGAGTTATGGTTCTTCTTCTTTATGTTGGGTAACATTGTTATAAAGCTATTTTGAGTCCATTAATTTGATTTTAAAACCTATTTCTTAAAATCTTTAACTTATTCTACTTTTATCGAAATTTTGTGTTTCACTCGTAACTGATAACTGTGGGAAGCCTCCACGTTCTAAGGACAATAATATTCAATTCTTAGAACCTATGAAATACAGCTTAGATTGGCTTGTTTAATAAGAGGCCTATATAAAATACCCTCGGGAATTACCCTTTTATGTACAGTTAAATTTAGGTAATAACAGTGCTACAAACCTCAAAACCCGTATAATTTAAGTTTCATGTGCTAAAATAGAGTAAATTGGGAGATTATACACTAAAATCATTTTCTAGTTATTTATTCACTAAAATTGGGAGTTTCACTGATAAATCGGTAACTTTTACATCACTGACTCACGGCACGAATGGTTGCAAAAAGAATAAAAATTAAAAATAAAATTACCTAGTCATTTTTTTTTTAATACATGGGGATTCCCACAACAGCTTTCCCTCTCGAATAATTAATATTAGAAAGAGATAGTTACAATTCATTCGAAGAAAAGGAGAATACCTCGCATTTTAACGAGAGGTTTGCCATACGAATGAAAAAAGCGTGAATTCTATCAAAATACACCAAATAATTTTTAACTACTAGATATTGTTACAAGTACCTCGAAATCTGCCAAAAAATTTGAAATCGACTAAATCTGGTCACACTGATATGAAAGCTAGTAGGGCGAGACTATGCTCCATGGGCGAGATAATGCACATCAGACCGGTTCACCCATAGAGTACCTACTATAGTATAAACAGGGTTCAGCGGTGCGTGTTCGGCATTTCGCTCGCGTATCGCACCTCGCACCGGTGCTAGGCCAGCAGTCACTGATGTCAACTTAGGGGTTTTCTCTCCAAATTTAGGGGGAAAAAAGTGGGGTTGGATTTTTTTACGGGTGTCATATTTGTAGGGGTATTTTTAGGAATTTTTATAATTTCATTTTTTTATGTCAAAATAAGCAAAATAAAGGTGTAATAGAATAGGCCCTGGGATAATCCAAGAAGCTTATAATGTTTTTAACCGACTTTCAAAAAAGGAGGAGGTTCTCAATTCGACTGTATTTTTTTTATGTATGTTACATCAGAAGTTTTGACTGGGTGGAGCGATTTCGACAAATTTTCTTTTAATCGAAAGGTGGTGTGTGCCAATTGGTACCATTTAAATTTATTTGAGATCTAACAACTACTTTTCGAGCTATATCTAATAATGCGTTTTTACTTGACGCTTTTTTCGTCGACCTACGTTGTATTATACCACATAACTTTCTACTGGATGTACCGTATATAAGCTTCTTGGCATATAATATACTCTTTGCTTCTAGGGATAATCCAATCTAGCGAGTAGCGAATCATATTCATTTTTATTCATACCGCCATAGACCAAGTAATGTATACTGCGTTTCATCGAATAGTTCCTATGGCGTTAATGTGGCAGTAATGTTTTCCAGTGTTCCCACATTATCTATAATAACTTACCTCGAAGTAAGGGTAATTTTATACACGTTTTTTAGTTATTCTAATATATTTATTTATTTTTATTTTGTTGCACACTAAAAACAAAAAAAAAACATACGGAATAAAGTGCAAAGGTCTTATTACTGATTATATATTTAAAAATTATTCGATTGTTGTAATTTTAAAAATCAGGACGGTAATGAAAAGCATAAATAATTTGATAATTTTTATTATAATTATGATCAAGCAAAAGATGCTCATCTAACGGACTTATACCCAAGAGATCGTCGTCATCTTCATCTTCCATATCATCTTCGTCATCAGAAGTGTCGCTATCGTCTCCCACTTCAATTATGAACCTGTCCATCTCGCTGTCAATAACTTGGCCATCAGCGTAATATTTTTCTTCCAATTTTTTCACGTGCTCACATTCTTTTCTCCATTCTACTTCGGTGATCGTTGCAAATGCTTCTTCTGTGATTTGGACGATTTTATTTGCTTCCTGACCTAGGTTTTTTTCAGCAATTCGTCTTTTTAAGACACTCCATATCAGCTCGATGGGGTTTAAATCGCAGTGATAAGGTGGAAGCCTTACCACTTTATGCCCATGCGCCTCCAACATTACATCGGCTTCATAAACAGGCGGTTGTTTATGCTCCTTTATTATTTGAAATAGCTGGGCTTTTACCATACTTGGCAAGTAAGAAAGACCATTACTTGTTATCCAGTTTTGCATTTCTGTCTTTCTGCTTGACATTGTTGGTGCTTTGTTAAGCTGCACTGTGTGGTAGGAGGCGTTATCCATCACCACAATTGATTGAGGTGGCAGATTTGGTATAAGCTTTTCATTAAGCCACTTATTAAAATTCGTCTTATTCATATCGTCGTGATAGTCGGCCGCTTGTGACTGAGATCTGAAGATGAGTTGAGCATTGGGTATGAAACCCATAGCACCACCTGCGTGGACGATAATCCAACGTGGCCCTTTGGAGTCTGATGATAATACACCTTCTTCTTGCTCGCTTTGCCAACATTTTCCGGCGCAATATGTTGAATGTATATATGTCTCGTCCAAACATACAACTGGGCGCTGGTTTCCGAGACGATTATTTCGCAATTCTTCCAGGTATCGATAACGCCAGGCGACAATATCGTATCTCTCCATTAGAACTTTTCTTTTGGATCCACATTTTTTAAAATAAAATCCCATATCTTTCATTATTCTCCACAAAGTGGTACGACTTCCTTTGAAATTTATCTCGCTTCTCATTTCATGCAATAACTTTGTTAGAGTGGGCAACTCCTTTTTTACGGAATAAAATTCATGTATTTTATGCCTTGTAGCACACCGGTCGAAGTCATCCAGTTCGATTCTTTTAGGCCGGGGGCCGGTTTTGCGTGGTGTTGAAACCTTGGTCGAAGTGCTGGCTGCGACCTCACCTTCTTTAGTGATTTTAGACACGGTTTTTTCGGATATACCTAAAACAAAATAATTCGGTTTATTAATTATTTTTTTTTAAATATGCGGTTTATCTATTGTCAAAGTAATACGTAAACCAACATTAGTCACAATTACACATGCTTGCCTAGGTCTTAAAAATAATTACCGTTAAAAAAAATGTTAGTTTAAGTGAGGAAATTATTATCTGCTACTGGTAACCCTATTTGACTAACCTGTCATGGCGGCGACACGAGCCTGAACACATCTTAAAGGAATTAATGGGGGATTATTACGTTTTTCACGTTCACAAAATGTCTTCACCTTTAACACCATCATTCTTTCACCACTTTTCAAAGTTTTGGGCATGATTTCAGTCAAAAATCAAATGAAAATAAACAAAATCTGCGGTCGCGTCTTCTCGTTGCAATGAATTTGACAGAGAGTGGAGTTCAGTGGGGCCAACATAACGCCATAGGAACTATTCGATGAAACGCACTATAATAGGGCATACCGCCTTAGCGACATCTAGTGCGATTGTTTGTTACTAAGAAAGCACAGTTAAATAAAACGCGAGGTTAAACTGCCTTTATGTTTACTACAAATACGTTGATTATTATTAGTTATTTGCTTGTTCAATTTGTACGTTTATCAGCAAGTTATTCGCTAAATATCTAATGTTAAAGAAAAAAAGTATTGTCAAAAATATACTATTATTTGTTTAATGATATTTTACTATTTAATATTTATTTTTAATGTATTATTTATTAAAAAAAAATACATTTATTTTATAAGTAATAAAGAAAATTAGGAGGAATCCCTAGTAATTGTGGGGATTTTAGAGGTTTTTGATTGGGGTTTTAGGGGGATAAATTTTTGAGAGCGACAATGCTAGCAGTGAACCTGATAAAGCAACTTGGCTACACACTGATCTTTTTAAAGTAACCGGATCGCAATAGGCATGTCTTAGCGGATTGTATAAAAAATATTATCGGCAATACTTATTTTTTATTACTTTCTAAATGATTTAAGACAAATTTATCTCAATTCATATAAGATTAAAAATTGTTTTTAATTTGTCAATTCATATGATACGTTATAATAAGACCGTCGTTATGACTAAAATATAAATACACATAACAAGGAACAATAACTTTAATAATACGCAAACTCGATTTATCGTAGATAATACAGCTTGATGATTGTATGAATTAAAAATTTTCGATAACTGTTACACTAAAAAAATCTAAAGTAATTTATTTAAATTGATGAGCTTGGTAAGCTCATAGTACATTATTTCAAAATATGTCTCTAAAATTCAGTTAGTGTAATATTCCTTGCGATGTGTCAAAATGTAGCCTGTTTGCCCACGCTAATCTACTATTATTTCTAGAGTAAATTTTGTTACTAGAGGAGCTATTACAAAAAAAAAAACCAATACATTTCAGAAAAAATTATAATATCTTAACAAGTTTTTTATAATACATTTCGCCATAGTCATGGCACATTTTTAGCACTAGACACGTGTAAAAAATTACACTAATACTAAACGAAACTTTGTACATGGCCACTGCAAAAATATCGTAACTACTCAGACTATTATATAAAAGACATTTATTTACAATATTAACATAACACATAACAATATATTTACAAAATGTGGTTATGTACAAGTCTTTTGTTATTTATTTTTATTTTTTATTTAATAATACCAATTTTTGCAAAGCAAGGTTATTATATGTTTGTTCTGCAAATCATTGAGTCATCAATTACAGTATTTTGTTATATAAATAACTAGCAATCCATCCTGGCTCTGCACAGATAATAAATAAAGTTAGCAATCAGACTGCGGTGAGTGAATTCATTTTGTGAAAATGGTGGAAACCATTTTAGAGAAACATTAATACCTTCAGTATTGATCAAAAGAAAATAGATCAGTTCAGGCTATTATAGTCCACTGCTGGACATAGGCCTCCCCAAGTTCGCACCAGACATCCCGGTTTTCCGCAATCCTCATCCAGCCTACACCGGCAATCTTACGTAGATCGTCGGTCCAACGGGCCGGAGGACGTCCCATACTGCGTTTGTCAAGACTTCAACTTGCTAATTCTGTGGGCTATGTCGGTTTCTTTCGTTCTCTCGCGGATAGTCTCATTTCTAATCCTATCTTTGAGAGTAACCCCAAGCATAGTCCGTTCCATTGCACGTTGAGCGACTCTAAGCTTGTGGACCAGTCCGTCAGTGTCCACGTCTCGGCTCCGTATGTTAATACAGACAGGACGCTTTGCTCGAAGACTTTTGTCTTCAAGCATTGCGGAATCTTCGAAGTGAAAAACTCGACGAAGCCCGCCAAACGCCGCAATTTCAATCAAAAGTAATGTTTATCATATTATTAAATTGAGCAGTTGTACGTTTAATTAGTTATTTAAACAATACTGAACAATCAAAAAATAAAGGTATATTCAACATTTTAATTTCATAAGCAAGATTATGTAGATTTTGGTCATTTCTTTTCGTCCTTTCAAATTATTTCAACTGAAGTTTAATTCAATAGAAGTGGTTTTCGATTACTGTATACATATGAATTTAATAGCAATTTTTAAGCTTACAAACAGTGCATATAACGTTAATAGAATTAATGACTAATATTTTGTAATCAATAATGTGTTGTTACAGTAAAAAAAATTATGATTAGTTGATTTCAGTAAGTTTTTTTTTTACACAACTTATGCAATTATTGCTTTAAACTTAAAAAATCGAATCCTTTAAACGTTTCACAAATATTATTTTTAATTTATACACAACAGCACGAGTCAAATTAAGAAAAAAAAAAAGCTTTAAGTACGATTTTGAATGTAGAAAATGTTTACTGCATTGTAAATTTAAATACATTTTATACAAAAAAAAGTAATTATATCTTTTTTCTCATGATTCCATGAACGTAGAACAAAAGGACAATTTTAATGTATTATTAAGTTAACTAAATATAGTGCTAAACTGTACTATAATTATGATAATAATTATTTACACCATATTTTTATAAACTAACGACTCAAAAGAAAATATGACAAGATTTTTGTTACTTTATTTACATTGTCTATACTATTGGTAACCTTTGGTTTAAATCATAAAATGTACTCTAGTTATTAAAAACGACATACTTTTTAAATAAAATTAAATATTTTAAATAATTCTTTTAACTTCACAGTGATTAAACGACTAACTAAAATCACTGAGAAAGCTTCTCAGGCAAAAGGAATTTTAATAAAAAACGATCTTTAGTTTAAAAAGAAGCTAAAAACTTGACACATATTTTTGATAGCTGTACTTTTTTCAGACGATAAATAGACTTGTAGGGCAATCACAGAACACTATTAATATGAACAAATGTAGTATCTTTAGGGTGATGTATATAAATATTTCAAATAAGAACAGTACTCGATTCAGGTATTGAATGTAAGGTAACAGAGTTCCCTGACTGCCACACTTATTGTATACAATCACAACCTCGAACCTTGATAAATTTATTAAAATTTTGTGCCGGAAGATCCACTTCAACGAAGGAAGATTCTAATATGAATAATATTGTCAAAAATTGACGTTTCGACTTTAAATCAAATAATTTATTTGATTTAACTCAAATATCATATTTCTTAATAGCAATCAATATAAAAATACATTTTATTCTAACATTGTTTAGTAAAGAAAGTCTTACTATAAATATTTTAAATGAGGACGACATTTGAATTTGAAAAATACTTGTTCATTATTGCGAGGTATTTTGATAATACCTCAACAAAAAACAATCATTCATAAAAATAATCCTCCGTCGTATAATTTTTATGATAGTCAAAAATATGTGACACATTATAAATTTGATATACAATTCTTTCTATAATACGTATGTACAGATTACAAATATCAATAGACAATATAACAACCAGAGATCTGGCAAACTTTGTTACAAGATGTACACTTTAGGACTATTACTGATATTTAAAATGTACATTTATACACAGTTCACGATTTACACAACACACAATCGAAATTCGAGTCCATAATCGATAATTATTTATTTACACAAGTTGTTCACGACACATTATAGCACTCGCGCTTCGGGATCATCCATTATTACATGATTTTTTTTAGTAACTTTTTAACTATCCCTCATACCAAAAAAATAAAATGTATTTTTTGATACAAAACATATTTTTGGGAAACGAAGCATCACGATAAAAATGTCCTCACAGAACGCGGGCGTTCATCGAAAAATAAATACACGTGGTATCTCAGTGAACAGCGAGTCCTCCGCTACACGAGCAGCGCGAGCGCGCGCGCCAGCGCCAGCGATCAGGAGAGCTGGTCGCGCAGGTGGCGCACGGCGGCGTACACCTTGACGGCGGGCCCGAGGCGCAGGCGCAGGCACAGCACCAGCTCCTCGCAGGACGCCATGAGCAGCTCGGCGCCCGACAGCCGCGCCGCCGCCGCCGCCGCGCCCGCGCCCGCGCCCGCCAGCCGCGCCACCAGCGCCGACACCTCCCTCTGCGGTCACGGCCCACTTATTACGACTGTGCGAATTATTCTTTCAGCACGAACGATATTCACACACCCCTACTATTTATTCGTTTTGCCGGAATGTGATTATACAGACAACGTATTCTACCGATTTTTCCGATGTGCAAATATTAATTCAATATACAACTTTGTGTTAATTAAAATAATAATTTAAAAAAAATATTGGTTGTAATTCGATTCATCATTACAGCCTATACAGTCCACTGCTGGACATAGGTCTCCACAAGTTTACGCCAAAAATAACGTGAACTCATGTGTTTTGCCCATAGTCACCACGCTGGGCAGGCGGGTTGGTGACCGCAGGGCTGGCTTTGTCGCACCGAAGACGCTGCTGCCCGTCTTCGGCCTGTGTATTTCAAAGCTAGCAGTTGGGTGGTTATCCCGCCACCGGTCGGCTTTTTAAGTTCCAAGGTGGTAGTGGAACTGTGTTATCCCTTAGTCGCCTCTTACGACACCCACGGGAAGAGAGGGGGTGGCTATATTCTTAATTGTAATTCGATTAGTAAACTAAAATAACTAACCTGAGTCCAGGAGCCGGGGTCGGATGAGAGCTCGAGGTCCGCTATATGGCGCGCGATTAGTGCACGCTGGGGGGGCGGCGGCGCCTGGTGCGTCAGCGCGAACGAACGCAAAGCGGGCGAATGTTGAGCGGTTGAGTGTACCGAGGGCGAATGTTGAGCGGTTGAGTGAACCGAGGGCGAACGTTGTGCGGGCGAATGTTGCGCGGGCGAGTGTACTGAGGATGAATGCTGCGCGGGCGAGTGTACTGCGGGCGAGTGTTGCGCGGTCACGGACCGCACTGCGCGGTTGTCATCACTTCCACAACCGCGCCACCGTTTTCCACCGCTACTCGATATGGATTCGTCGTCTGATACCTGTGGAAATAATTAACATATTTTTCATAATTAGTCAAGTTAATGCGGGTTACAGTTTCCACCGTTAGTTTAAAAAAAAAAAAAACTAACGTTGGAACAGCGTGGTGGATTAAGCTCAGATCTTTCTTTTTATTCTCACGGGGACAGTGGGGATGTTGCAGACTGAATCGTAGTTAAATTATATTGTCAGAAAATAATGAAAGCCTTAAGGAAGTGTCTATTAAAGAATAACTGTTAGAAATAAATCTACGACTCATTATCAAAAGCAATCACTAGATGACATTCTAGTTAATTTTTTATTATTACAAAATAATTTACATACCGGTTCACTTTTAGCGACTTCTTCAACTCTTTTATGCTTCGGAGGTCTGCCTCGCTGTGGTCTGTAAGACAATTTTTAATTAAAAAAAAAATCCATTTGTTACATAGTATTTTTTTTCCAAAAATATATTAATAGTTACTTTTCTTTCGGAACATCTCCGTTCGGTGTACTCGTTGCTATCGATTTGGGTTTGTTTAGTGCCCTGTAAAAAGCATAAAAAAATACATAAAAAGCATAAAAAAATACAATGTTTTAATTTTCAGTTAGTAAATAGGTAAAAACTCGATACGATTTCACAGTTTGCCAATTGTGCCGTTTCTAATTAACCAAGAAAATTTTGCGAAAATTGACATAATATATATAGATAAGATGTAGCATGTAGGTTAAATTCAATCTAGAAGTTTTAATTCAATTGGTAACATAATGGCGGGACAGCGGGAGTAGACATACGCGCACGCTTGTGTATGCATATGACGCGTGTAAGACTTGTGGAAGATATTTGTAAGGCGTGTGTAAAACGTGTGTAAGATGTGTGCAAGACGTATGTAAGACGTGTGTATGACGTGAGTAAGATGCGTGTCAGACGTTTGTCAGACGTGTGTTTTTTTTTATGTCACTAGGTCGGCAAACAAGCGTACGGATGATGGTAAGCGATTACCGTAGCTTATAGACGCCCGCAACAGCAGAAGCATCGCAAGCGCGTTGCCGACCCAATCCCCAATCCCCTTAGGAGCTCTGGTCACCTTACTCACCAACAGGAACACAATACTGCTTGAGCGCAGTATTATTTAGCTGTGATCTTCTGTCAGGTCGAGGTACTACCCCAGTCGGGCTGCTCCATATTTTGAGCAGGAAATTCCTGCTGTGCCCTACCTCAGTCTCTCAGTCAGACGCGTGTCAGACGTGTGTCAGACGTGTGTCAGACGTGTGTCAGACGTGTGTCAGACGTGTGTCAGGCGTGTGTCAGACGTATGTCAGGCGTGTGTCAGACGCGTGTCAGACGCGTGTCAGACGCGTGTCAGACGTGTGTCAGGCGTGTGTCAGGCGTGTGTCAGGCGTGTGTCAGACGCGTGTCAGACGTGTACCTGAGCGGCAGCGGCAGCGGCGCGCGCGGCGCGGGGCCGGGCGCCAGGCGGTCGGGCAGGGGCGGCGGCGTGGCGGGGCGGTAGGGGCAGGCGGACGCGGCGCCGTGCTGCTTGTGCGCGCCGCCCCGCGCCGAGCCCAGGCCGCGACAGCCGCCCACGCCGCACGGGCCCTGGATGCGGAGCTCCTCCGCCGCTGCAACGATTGCGTCCATTACCATTTGTAAACGATATTCACGAGCACACCAGCTCGGGTGAAAATAATTGTGTTTGCTCGCAAACTAAAAAAAAAACCGACTTCAATTACATCGACGAGTAATAAACGTAGATCGACGAAAAAATAGTCAAGTAACTACGCGTTATCAAAGATTACTCAAAAAGTAGTTATCAGATCTCAATAAAATTTATATGTGACCAACATGACAAACATCAGCTTTCGATTAAATTAAAAATTATTAAAATCGGTACACCCGGTTAAAAGTTATTGCAGATTTTCAAGAGTTTCCCTCGATTTCTTTGGGATCCTATCATCAGATCCTGGTTTCCTTATCACGGTACCAAACTAGGGATATCCCCTTTCCAACAAAAAAAGAATTATCAAAATCAGTACATCCAGTAAAAAGTTATGCGGTATAATACAACGGAGGTCGACGAAAAAAGCGTCAAGTAAAAACACATTATTAGATATAACTCGAAAAGTAGTTGTTAGATCTCAAATAAATTTAAACGGGGCCAACTGACACACACCACCTTTCGATTAAAAAAAAATTGTCGAAATCGGTCCACACGGTCAAAAGTTCTGATGTAACATACATTAAAAAAAATACAGTCGAATTGAGAACCTCCTCCTTTTTTTGAAGTCGGTTAAAAAGATTATAGGCCACTTCGTTTTGTTGGTAAGATTAACGTGTGAAGGTTGGAAATTTATCCGACATGGTTGGGATACTAGTAGTAGTATAGTTGTGATCTAATATAAATAATATAGTTATAATTTGTATTCTATATTGAGTTGAGCGTGTGGGGTTAAAATCCATCATTATTTGTAACAATAGCATGGGAGTACCCACAGTGAGGAAATAAAGCAGGAAAATTATTATGGAGAAATTAGCTGGATCTCACAGTTTTTGCCACAAAAAGGCTTTTTCTTTGGGAATTTCAATATAAAAATCTACCAATCTATGGATTTTTAGGGTCTCGTTTATCTGCATACCAACTCCTAAACATAAGTAAGAGACATTTACGAGTAAATATTTTGAAACACTTATAAAAATAATTTTTATCAAGTATTTACATGTATACAAAGGAAGCAACCGTGTGTCGAATACACGATATGATAAAAGATTACCGGTCGTTCGTATTTTTATTACGAACGAGAAAAGAAAACACATTTATCAATGAGTTCTAATGTAGATACTTATCTTATTGTTTACGATATGCATATCAACAATTACGTGTTTAAAGAGAAATTGTATTTATTTATACAATACAAATACAATACAAATATACTTTATTGTACAACCAAAAACAATACAAGTAACATAAAAAAAAAGAAACAAGCGAGAAAAAATAATAATAATAATAACAAAAAAAAAGGAATGTACAAAAGGCGGTCTTATCGCTAAAGAGCGATCTCTTCCAGACAACCTTTAGAAAAAGGACATCAATAAGAATAAATTATTAATATATTATTAAATAAAATTTAAATTGGATCAAAATATAGACTAAAGAAAATGCATTATTACACGTGGATTCTAATATACTAAGACCCCAATTTATCGACAAAACAACTTAAAAAAAAAAACTCTTTAAAGTAGAAGTGGAGTTGAGCTAAAGTTTGTCCAGAAATATTATCTTGTTCTATGCTGGATGAATGTAATACTCACTGAGAGGGGGTTCAAGGGGGTGTCCGGTCTTGAGACACCAGCCCACGGGGTGTAGGTCGGGCGAGTCGTCGTCCAGCCAGGTGGCCAGTGCCTCGGGCCAGCCGTCGAACGACACGCGCACCTGGTGACCCTTCACCGCGCTCACCGTCGCTACACGTATCAGGAATGGTACCTGCGAATGTGGTTTTAGAGTGAGACCATCGCCTGTTGCCCCGATCTAAACAATGATCGAAATTTTATATACACGGAAATTAAAGGTATTAAAGGTTTACAGAAAATACGAAGGAAGTGATTGGTACCAGCTGTATTAATTGCGGTCACCAACCCGCCTGCCCAGCGTGGTGACTATGGGCAAACACATGAGTTCACGCCATTTTGGCGTGAACTTGTGGAGGCCTATGTCTAGTAGTGGATTGAGAAAGGTTGCTGTGATGATCATGTGATGATGTGATGTATTAATTGTTCAGAGTCCCTAAACTAATCATACAATTTGAAGGGGCGATAGCTCACAATTCCAAAAATTTTAAAATTTCAGTCTGGCTACCTATTGTTGGTATGATGAGAATTACTTTTTTGAAGTACAACTTCTATACGCATGCTTGACTTGGGGAGTAAGCTGGTGAATGCGTGACGAGAGCGTTACGAAAAACGTAATCGAGTGAGGCGAAGGCAAGTTGAGACAGAGATATAAGTTAGTAAAGATAGAAAGAGAGAGTCATGATGTCTAAAGAATACACGTTTGTTTTTTAACTTGGATATTAAATTAAGCGAGGATACATTTTCTCGATTCTAAAAATATAAACGACCATGATCTTGTTATATAGATATTTCAATACGAAATCTACTTACTCTACGGTCGACGACTTCTAGTTTCATGCCGGGCTTGAATCCAACAGGAGGCCGCGTCTTGAAGGCGCGCGGCGGCGCCGCCGTCGACATCGTCTCCGCGAGGTAGCTCTCCCACGAGAACGAGTCGGGATCCTTGTAATCTATGGACGAAAGGACAACGTATAACTTCAAAACATTATTTATCACTGATATTATAGACATCTCACACTCAATGGCCCCACTAGTATCAGGTCCATACTGGGGTTCGGAAACGAAACACAAGTTCTATAGCCCAGAACAGAACAAACATTTTTATACCCTATGCAAATATCCTACTTATAAAGAGTAGACAAAAGTACTATAAACTGATGGTAATGAACTGAATGATGAATGAATGAACTGATGGTAATAAATGAAGGTACGTCAGCAGCTACAGATGCAGAATAACATATTCTAAAGGCCCCCCCCACGGAAAGGTCAGGATGAATCCCAACATCGAACATTTGAACATTTCTTTGTACGTCTAACTAGTATTGAAAAGTTTTAAGTATCCTATTATAACATAATACGTTAGTATAATACATTATATATTTAAACTGAAGAAAAAAAAAAACAATTTTCTATATCCATCAAATAATTTTAATTATGTTATCAAAAATGTAACAAAACGAAGAAAAATTATTGTTCTTAAATGTATTGTTAGCTACTAATGGATACATAGATCATGATAACATGATGTTTAGAACAATTAGTTTCACTATTGACTTAAGGAGTAGACCGTTATCGTTCGACGTAAATTCGGTGATTATGTATCGAAATTATTTTATAAAAAATAACTATCCCTACTAACATGATAAATTTGAATGTAAGTTTGTTACGCTTTCACGCGAAAATAATATATAAAATTCTCGTGTCGCGGTGTTTGTAGTTAAACTCCTCTGAAACGGCTTGACCGATTCTCATAAAATTTTGTGTGCATATCGGGTAGGTCTGAGAATCGAACAACATCTATTTTTCATACCCCGAAGTTATAAGGGGGTGGGGGGGATTAAGGAGGTTAATAACATATGGCAAAACAACGTTTGCGGGGTCCGCTAGTATGAGTAATTAATAATAATAATACTTTTTCGACCATAATTAATTTAAATTAAAAGTTTGAACAATAAACAAAAGAGTATAAAGGTATGCGTGTGTATCAAAAACATGGTAGTGTACGCTTCAGCCTGTAATATCCCGGCCGGCGGGTTGGCTTTGTCGCCGTCTTCGACCTGTGTATTTCAATGCCAGCGGTTGGATGGTTATCCCGCCATCGGTCGGCTTTTTAAGTTCCAAGGTGGTAGTGGAACTGTGTTATCCCTTAGTCGCCTCTTACGACACCAAAGGGAAGAGAGGGGGTGGCTATATTCTTTACTGCCGTAACCGCATAGCAGCACACGGGTAGGCATACTTTTAGATAATACCTTAGTTTCATCCTTCCAGTCTGATAATTATTATTACTAAAAACGAGTGAAACCGCATGGGAAATCTAGCTTATTATATGCAAATATATAACTGAATGATAACACAATCGTCGAGCGCATGCTAAATTTAGAACAATAACAACATCTATTCGTTTTATAAATAAACATACAATTGAATGTTTTGTACGACAGATTACTGTTGCCAGCAACTTCAAATGGAATCCAACCCCCACAGAGACCATATATTTATTCGGATAAGGGACCATCTATAAATTACGTCACACATTAGGGGTCGACTAAGTGTGACGTAGTGTGATAAAGGGTGGGAGGGGCCAACATTTTGAACTTGTGAAAATTTACAAATTATATGACGGACGGTGGAGGTGTCAATTTTTTTTTTATATCACTAGTTCGGCAAACAAGCGTACGGCCCACCTAATGGTAAGAGGTTACCGTAGGTTATAGACGTCTGCAACACCAGAAGCATCGCAAGCGCGTTGCCGACCCAATCCCCAATCCCCCCAGGAGCAAAAATCGCGAAATTCATTTGACGTAATTTATGGATAGCCCATAAAGAGTAGCCTTGTGCTCAAGACTTATCACCTGTGCCTAATTTCATTCAAATCCGGTCAGCTGTCCAGGATTGGTTGAGTGTCAAACGTCCTTCCAAACTTTCGTATTTATATTATTAATTATATAGTAAGACACTAAATGGGGTACATATTAATATATGTCACAATAAATATAAAAAATAACTTAATGAATTAAGAATAATAGGCTTCAATGGCACCTTCGAATCGTCATTATTTATTTCCAAATTCCAAAACGTAAACACTTGGTTTTTGGGGGCTAGGAGAGCACTGAAAGCATTACGAAATATCACACGGAGGGTGGGTAGTAACATTGAAATATCACGGGCCTTTATTTTTCGTTGAACGCGCGATTTCTAAACAAAAAAAAACAATCAACAACTTTGATGGCTGTCTAGAAATTTGTATTACAAATGCTTAATTTTTCAAAATTTAATCAGATTATACATGTATTTAATGTCAATTTTCTGCGAATATACTTTGCAGAAAAAAATACACGTGATTTCTTTTAGTTTCCAACCTCACCAATTATCACCAAGAAGGAGGGGGGGGGGGGTTAATAAGTTATTAAAAAACATAACGTGATTATTGGACGACCCCTTATGGAGTTCAAAACCAAGTTGTTTGTTTTAAGCCAATCTTAAATTCGCGATAATGAACTGTCAAGTCATACTTTACTTTTCCCGATTAACTTTAATAATAAGCGATGTATCATCAGCAAATAACACTGTATAACGAACTAGCTGTGCCCACGACTTCGTCCGCGTGGAAAAGTGACGTTGGACAGCATTTTTTGGATATATCTTTGGGTTTATTTTGGATTATAAACACCGTCGTTTGGGTATTTACATGTTCAACGTGATTCTTTAAACTGGCATAAGTTTTTTATTTATGAACCGATTGACATGAAACAAAAACTAAATGTCAAGAGAACACCACAATATAATAGCGAAATCACATCTAAATCGGATTAGCCGTTTTAGAGATTAGCGTGCACAAACGCTCAAACAGACAAAAATTCTAAAAATCATTGTTTTGGGTGCTATTTGCGTTACCGTAGTTTATAGACGTCTACAACACCAGAAGCATCGCAAGCGCGTTGCCGACCCTATCCCCAATCCCCCCCCGGGAGCTCTGGTCGCATTACTCGCCAACAGGAATAAAATACTGCTTGAAAACAGTATTATTTAGCTGTGGTATTCTGTAAGGTCGAGGTACTACCCCAGTCGGACTGCTCCATATTTTGAGCAAGACATTTCCTACTGTGCCTCAGTATTTGCACACTTCTCGATAACCGCTATTAATGAAACAAAAAAATGAATTTATTTTGGAAGTAAACAAGTTCGGAATCGCTTTTTGTCTCTTTCAGTTATTATTTATTAATTGACGATTCACGATTAGGCATGTAACATCCCACAGCTGGGCATAGACGTCTTTCTCCATGTAGGAGAAGGACTTGGAATTTCATCCAACACGTTTCTCTAGCGCGGGTTGGCGGATTTATTAATTATGGTCTTTTAAATCTGATATATCTATAAAATAAAAATGAGCCGCTGAATGTGTTGCTAAGCGCAAAACTCGAGAACGGTTGGACCGATTTCGCTAATTCTTTTTTAAAATATTCCTTGAAGTACGAGAATGGTTCTTACGGAGAGAAAAATTCTAAAAAAAAAAAAAACAAAAGATTTTTGATAAAACTTAAAAGTCAATTTGAACTTTAATACCATACGATAAAGTTTGTGTTAGGCGATACGAAGTTCGCCGGGTCAGCTAGTTATTAAATAAAAAATAAAAAATATCTGTTATTGTTTTGAATGTTACTGTTTTTTTTTTTTTTGAATAAAATGAATTCAGAAATATATAAATTACTTAATGATGATATTTGTCAATAATATTCCATAACATTAACACGTATTATCATTTGATTGATACATTGATTTGATTATTTACTAAATATTTCGTTAATTATTATTAAAATGAGTATTTAAACATTTTAAACATATTTGTAAGATAATAAAATTCATGTGTATTATAAATACGTTATTTTTTACTCGTACATAAATATTACGTGGTAATCGTTATATGCTACATTAACAAAATTTATATATAAAATATAATAAATATTATAAAAATATAATAAATTTATTTAAGTAAAATGTTTTTCGTCGTTCATAAGCGTTATATACTGTAGGTATTAAAAAGCTAAGACTGTATAACTGGTTGATAATAAGCCTATCTGACGTATAGCGGTATCCAGTAGACATTTAGGATATTTTTTTCATAACCATACATTAATATCTGTCAAATATTTCTCTTCGTAATCTGTGAATTCAAAAGATATATTTCTATTTGTTAAGGAGAAACAAACCCTAAGAGATTGTTTATTCCTGTTGACAAAACTATCAGCGACATGTGCGAGATACTTTATCAGCAAGCTACTAAACAAGTCCCAAAAATGTAAAGAAAAAATGACGCTGTCGTATGTAAAACGAAATTTAATTCACCTAACAATATTCCTTAACAAAACGTGCCACGAGATTTAAAAAAAATCACAATTATTAATTAATCAACAAATTATTTATAAAAAACAATAATAAGACATATCAAGCACACAACAGACAACAAGAATCACACGTACAGTTTTTATTTTATTTTTAACCGGTCTTGTATCAAACAATACTCACGACGTCCACTGCGAACGTTCGAGCGAACACTGATAGTAATAGTAGAGCAGCGGTGATTAAAATATTCGTTTATCCTCGTCGCGATAGACACTTCAATACGTATTTACAACCTTATTTTAAACGAAATTATGAAATATTTGTATGTAATGAAGAGGGCTAATCGTAGCAATTAAAACAATACTTTCGAATGTTATGACTATAAGATAACTACCTGGGCCCTGCGGTTTACCCCGCGTTGAGGAAAAATCATACCAAAATGCTGTTTACCTCTCAGAAGCGAATCCAGGATAAGATTCCATAAAGTCGGTCTATCTACGGATCCCTGAAAACAACCTTTCGTGGTTGCCTTCTCAGAGGATGTTCTGGCATAGTTTACTATAAACCCTTCGGTCCTTTAGGTATGAAGCGACCATGACATATAGGTTCGAGTATTGTTTCCATCTCTACCGTCTTTAGTACTTTCGCCTACCGGATATACCCGACTAGATCGTAGAGGGCGTCCTCCGTTCCCTGTTGGCATGAATCTATACCGGCTACTTTCTCGGTAAATGGTTTATCCAACACATAAAAACAATTTTTCAATTCGTTTAGCGCCTTCGAATAAACAAATTCTTTTCACGTAATAAGTTATAATATGCGTGTATAGATTTTTTTGTTGTTTTTAGTTTATTTGATATGACGACATTTTTACATATTTATATCATACAAGGGGCCGTTGGGTGTGATGCATTTATTTATTTTTATTTGTAGATCATATCATCATATCATAGAGAAAATCTATAAGTTTTAGTAGTTTAGGCTTATATTTAGCTAATGCTTTTGGAACACACGTGAACGCATGCTCACACGCACGTACGCACGCTCGCATACAAAACGTGCTGAGGTTTTGTCACGTTATATATTATGAAGTAAAATGAAATATTCATATTACGCTATTTTCGACGCACGATCAATCACTATAACCTACTTACTATTTGTTACATTTAAAGCGAATACTCTGGATAAATAATATACGCTTAAATAATTTATTTTAAGACAATTTACTATTCTGATAAGCCTTGAACAAAAATTTTATTAAGAATGACAGACATGGCTATGAAACACCATAACAGCGGCGTATGTACTATTTAAAAGTAACAAAAAAAAAATTTAATACCACTCGACTGAAGTAAAACTTGGGAAACATAACTCTTTTTCTTTCTATCTTCACTAACTTATATTATCCTATCAAATTCCGTTCACCTCGCCCGATCACACTTTTCGTAACGTCATGCATTCACCAGCTTACTCCTCAAGACAAGCGTGCGTAAAGAACATTTACTTAAAAAAATACCGTTTAACTTCATTTTATTTTATTTTATTTGGATAGCTTACAGCTTATTATAACTATAACTAATACAGAATATGAATTAAAAAAAAAAAGCTAATAACAAGCTACCACATATAGAAAATTGTCCATTTGTCTGTCTGCGTTCTCTTGAAAATGGCAAGTCGCTAACCTAGCTCTTCGCTTTACCTAGCGCGTATGCATTATGAACGATGGGTGAACAGATATGCCTTCATCAAGGAGGCTGCATAAGCATTTTGAAACATCATTTTAAAAATTATAACTTTAATATAGTTTAATAAACTAATCACTGTTTAGGGGAAATTATAACCGATCCAATGTTGATTTCGCTGAGAACAATCGGAAACCCAACATTTAAATATAAGTTATACGACTGTAAATATATATTGTAAATTATTATTTTTTTATTTACCGCTTTAATGAATTTAAAAGTAGTTAGTTTAACACTGTACACTAGCATTAAATTAAATTATAAACCGTTTCCGTTCAATTGGTCGTATGTAACAAGAAAGTGATTATAAAATTGGGGCGTGGCGACATTGATAACGAACGAGTTTCGAAAACACGTTCTAAAATAATCCTTCTAGGCTTGCACGTACTTCGCTATATTTTCCTACTATGTTGCGAAAACGTAAACAATTAAATATATATTTAACTAGCTGCCCGGACAGACTTCGTTCTATCAAAAGTTAATAGTAATTTTTTTTTATTAAAACCTTTCGTGGGCCTTAAGGTACATACAAAAAAATAAATTAGCCGAATTGGTCGAGCCATTCTCGAATTATGCGTTTAGCAACATTCATTTTTATTTATATAGATGTGTTAAATACCTTAAAATCAAAATAGCTTCATTCAAATTGGGTTCAAAAAAAGATAAGCACCATCGAATCGTCATCTTACAAATTGAATTTTTAAATATTTTTAAAAGTGAAGCTGCCACAGATTCGAAATGTAGATTCTGCAGAGGATACAAGAATGAAACTCCGCAATTACTCTTTAAAAAAAATAAACTGTGTTTTATTGCAAAATCGGTAATATCTTGCATGAAATAATACCCTAATTAAAAAAAAAACCTTTTTTTTATATCACTAGGTCGGCAAACAAGCGTACGGCTCACCTGATGGTAAGAGATTACCGTAGCTTATAGACACCTGCAATACCAGAAGCATCGCAAGCGCGTTGCCGACCCAATCCCCAATCCCCCCAGGAGCTCTGGTCACCTTACTCACCAACAGGAACACAACACTGCTTGAAAACAGTATTATTTAGCTGTGGTCTTCTGTAAGGTCGAGGTACTACCCCAGTCGGGCTGCTCCATATTTTGAGCAGGAAATTCCTGCTGTGCCCTACTACCTCAGTGAAAATTATTGTAAATTATTGTGTTTTTTCTGTCGTTTATTTGACGATTAACGCTAGTGTAGTTACCTTGGTGAGACTCATCCTGCCCCCCGCTAACCCCCGGTGCCAGTTGTACTCGCAAAGTCACCCGGCTTTGCTTGAGGAAGCGGCCGGGCCGTTTTCGTGGTGCACAGCGCCCCGCCAAGGATTCTACACCCTGATCCTGCGCGCTTTTCATGAGGAAAAGCCCCCGCAGTATCACCGTCAAGATTACCCACGTACCCGACTTTGCCTGCGTTCTGCGGTAACCGGTACCTGCTCGCGGGCGCCTAGCTGGGCCTCCCTTCGGGGTCTCACCCGGTTGGGTTGCACGCGCCGAGGGCTACCGGCGACCTGGAGCGCTAGGGTGCTGAGGACAAGGACGTACCATCATGTCGGAGGGGGGGGAACCACCCCCTCCTCGCGAGCAGCGGAGTAGGAGAGGCGGGCGGTCCGGGATACCGCGTACCGTCGTCCGCCGCGACATCTTCAACCAGACGGTTGAAGCCGTCGCGCCTCCCCCCGCACCCCGCCCCCGGATAAGAATTGCCAACGCCGATCGCCCGGCAGATCGCCCGGCAGATCGCCCGGCCGATCGCCCGGCCGATCACCCGGACGAGGAGACCACTGGAGCCGCTGACGCGAACTTCGCAGCCGCCGTAGCTGCATCTACGACGAGCGCAGAAGGGGCGAAGCGGGCTCGCTCGGAGGGATCCTCGCCGAGATCAGAGGACGAGGAGGATAAGCGCCCGCGACTCGTCTCGCCGGAGTGCGACTCCTCCTCGGTCAGAGAAGCCGCCGGTGAAGCGCTGGCTATAGCGCACGTGGACCCGCCTCAATCTCCACCCTCACTGGAGCGCGGAACGCTTCGGTTGGGGGAGTCCGAGTCCGAACCGTCGTGGCCGCGTGACTCAACCAGTTACGCAGCCCTGCCCTCCATGGCGGTAGACAAGGACCCCTCAAGACCGTCGTCACCTCAGGCCGGACCGTCCACCGCGTCGTACGCCGCGGTCGCCGCTGCACCGCCGTCGCCCAGGAGCCAAGCGGTGCAGCCTCCCAGGACTGCCGCCGCAGCGACTAACGCGACCAATAAGTCGCCCAGATCGGCCTACCCCCCGATCACTGCCGAGTGTCTCCCCAACTGGACCCGGCACTTCGGGGAAATACGGAAGAGGCTTGGACGCGCCCCGAATGCACGACCGCTGGGTAAGGGAGTGCGCTTCCTGCCCAGCTCTCCTGAGGAGTTTCGGGTGGTGCAGAGGTACCTGGAGGAGGCCATGCAGCAGGACCAATCTATCTCTTGGTTCTGCTACAGCCCTGCCTCGGAACTGCCCGCTAAGGTGGCCATTAGAGGGCTACCCTTTGACACGCCGCCCGAGGAGGTGCTGGCGGCTCTGCAGGAACTGGGGTTCCCTGCGGAGCGGGCCAAGGGCATCCCGCCCACCAGGGGCCGACACGGGTGCGTGTTCTTCGTGCAGCTGGCGCACATGAGCGTTGAAGAGCTCACCCAGCTGTACGGAGTCACAGAACTGCTGTGCATGCCCGGCCTAGTCATCGAGGCGTGGCGGGGCAACAGGGCGCCCCCCCAGTGCCACCGCTGCCAGGCCTTTGGCCACGCGTCGGCCAACTGCCATCGGCCGATTAAATGTGTTCGCTGCGCCGGCGAACACTTGGCGAGGGACTGCCCCAGACCCATAGAAGAGCCTCCAACATGCGCCAATTGTAAGAAGGCGCACACCGCTAAGGACCGCAGGTGCGCGGTATTTAAGCGTGAGGCGAGGAAGAGGGGCATCTCGTTGGCCCCGTCCCGCCCCCCCGCGCGCCATCAGGTCGTGTTGACCGAACCGCCACCTGCACCAGTGCCGCAACCGCGGCGCAAAGGTGCTGAGAAAAAGAAGGAGCAGCCGAAGACCCAAGCCGAGGGGTTGGGAGGAGCTCCACAGGAAGAGGGACCTGTGGAGCCCCCCTCGACGGAGCGAGCGGAGCGAACGGAGCGCAGACCTCCGACCACATTGATCGCACCCGCCAACCCTCCTACTACCAGAGGCCAGCAGCAACAGCAGGCTGGAACAGGGGGTGGTCAAACCACCAAACCTAAGAAGAAGAAAAAGAAGACCAGACGTAGAAAGCGGGCGGCCAGGCCGGCTCGGACGGAACCCGCGGCCGCCTCGACTCCGCAGCCGCGGCAACGAGAGGCGGCGGCATCTGCGCCGAGCGACCGAGACCCCCCCTCCTCAAGACCAACAACAGCCAGGGCCCCGAACCCGGACACGGTTGCCGCGATCCGGCTGTTCATGGAGGCCCTGACGTCGATCCTGGTGACGTACACCCAGGGTCAGGACATTGTGCCGGCGATCTCGGCTGGAATTGCTGCCCTCTCACAGCTAAATTCCAGCTAAGGATACTCTACTGGAACCCAGGCGGCATCAGAGGCCACGTTCGGGAGCTGACACTGCTTGCCCAGTCGAGGGACATCCACGTCATCCTCCTGGGCGAGACGAAGCTCTCGAAGGAGGTCGAGCTCCGAGTCCCGAACTTCTTCGTTTACCGGCGCGACGAGATCTCTCCCCGGGGATTCCCCTACAGGGGCACGGCAGCCCTGGTGAGGAGGGATATCGTACACGAGGAAGTGGAGCATGCACCGTACACCAGCACTCGTACACAGGGCGTTAGGGTGCATGCGGGGGACGAGGAGGAACTCCTGCTGTATGCCGCCTACAAGCCACCCGGACTGACTTTCTGCAGCACTGATATCCAGACGCTCTTCAGCTCACAGAAGCCTACACTAGTCGTGGGTGATCTCAACGCGAAGCACCCCAGCTGGGGCGCGCGCGTCATCACCCCGGCCGGAAGGCAACTGTTCGAGGATAGCGAACGTCACGGCTACGGTATAATGGGTCCCGGAGCGCCGACCCATATACCGACCAATCCCAGGCAGCAGCCGGACGTACTGGACATAGTGCTGCACCATGGACTGACAACCGTTGCCGATGTTGAGGTGGTGTACGACCTCAACACGCAACACTTACCGATTCTGGTCACGCTCGCCCTCCAGCGAAGTTGCACAGTGGCCCGCAGCCCCAGATCGCGGGTCGACTGGGAGCGCTTCAGCGCTGCACTCGCGGGGTTCGAGCTCACGGTCCCTGTTACGACGTCTGCCGACGTCGAAGCGGCGACCGCGAAAATCTGCGGCGCAATCAAGTCGGCCAAGGATGCGGCGACTACTACTCAAGGCCCGCCAACGGGTAACAGGGACCGACTCCCGAGCTCACTCCGCGAGAAGATGCGGAGGAAGCGCCAGCTTCGAAAGCTCTGGGCGCGCACTCGCTGCCCGAGGGTGAAGCGAGACCTGAATCGGCTTGCAGAGGAGGTAAGGCGCGCGCTCGTTGCTCTCGACGACGACAACTGGGCGGCCGCCGTCGATCGAGCGACTGAGCGCGACATCAGCCTGTACAGCCTCTGCAAAAAGTTAACCGGAGTGGACACACCCATCTACCCGCTCATGGACCGAGCGGGTAAAAGGGTATACTCTGCCAAGGAGAGAGCGGAGATCCTGGCAGAGTACATGGAGGGGCAGTTTACCCCGAACCCGGCCAATACAGAGAGCGAGGATGTCGTCCGTCATCACGCGGCAGTCCGCGACCAAGTGGACCGATTCCTATCGGCGCCCACTCCGATGCTCCGGGGCGATGAGCTCATCACCCTGTCCGAGCTACGGAGGGCGATCCTCCGCCTGCCTCAGCGGAAGGCGCCAGGCGCCGACGGGATCACCAACGCCGCGCTGATGCAGCTGCCTGTCGGGTGTCTCGCAGCGCTCACGAGACTCTTCAATGGGATACTCCAGTCGGGACACTTCCCCGAGGCGTGGAAAACAGGGAAGGTAATCGTCCTCCCCAAGCCCGGGAAGGACCGCCGCCTCCCTGGAAGCTACCGGCCGATCACGCTACTCTCGCACATCGCCAAGCTGTTCGAGCGTCTGCTGCTGCGAAGACTCGCGCCACACCTCCCCTTGCGCGAGGAACAGTTCGGGTTTCGCGGCGGCCACTCGACGACGCTCCAGCTGGCGAGAGTCCTCGGTCACCTGGCCAGCGAGTTGAACAACCGGCACTGCACGGTCGGGGTCTTTCTCGACATGGAGAAGGCCTTCGATCGTGTATGGCACGCCGGGCTCCTGGCCAAGGTGATCGGTACGACGACGCCGCCCGCGCTTGTGCGAGTAGTGGCGTCGTTCCTGGAAGGCCGTAGCTTTTACGTCTCGGTGGAAGGCGTGGATTCCCAACCGCGCCCCATCCGGGCTGGAGTACCCCAGGGCAGCTGTCTGTCGCCGCGCCTATACGCGGTGTACACGGACGACATCCCGACGCTCAAGGACCACCTAATGGAGTTCGAGGACGACGTGATGTTGGCGCTGTATGCGGACGACAGCGCCTACTTCGCGTCGTCGTATCATCACTTCGTCGCCACCAACAAGATCCAACGTCTGCTGGACCTGCTCCCCGAGTGGCTGGATAAGTGGAGGATGGCCGTCAACGTTGGGAAGACGGCCGCTCTACTTACCGGCGGGTACAAGCCGTGGTACCAGCTTACTCTCCGAGGCCAGGGCGTAGAGTGGAAGACCTCAGTGAGGTATCTGGGGGTCCACATCGACCGGAGGCTGCGCATGATCCCGACCGTCAACCAGGCGGTCATCCATGCAGCGGCGGCCCGGTCGAAGCTCCACTCGGTCTTCACCTCCAGATCACCGACAAGATCCAAGCTGAAGGTCTACGGAGCCTACGTCCGCTCGCGACTAACGTATGCGGCCCCGGCTTGGTACGCCCTCTGCTCGGCGAGCCAGGCCAGACGGCTTCAGGTCCAGCAGAACCGGTGCCTACGTTTGATAGTAGGAGCTCCGAGGTACGTCAGGAACGACGTCATACACAGAGACACCAAGACGCCCACCGTGGAGGAGTATGTGCGTCGCCTCGCACGCGCCATGTTCGCCCGCGCGGACAGGAGCGCGTGGACACACCTCCACGGTATCGCACCGCTTCACGCGAGACCGCCAGACGGACGTCCCCTGCCTCGTGAGCTCCTGCTGTCACCGCCGGTTCCCAGCGCCGGTGTCGGTGGCGACGAAAGTGACGACTACGACGACGGCTAGGACACCCGGGTTGCAACCGCGGTGTCCTCTCGAACTCCAACCAGACCAGACTTGCCGACCTCAATTACTAACAGGCCATAGCCTACTTTAAGTAGGTATGGCCCTGACCCATCGGGTCAAAACACAGATCCCGAGGGCGTAGTCCCTCGGTGATGACAGCCCGGGTGGAGAGGCTTATGCCTAAAAGCCCGTACCCGGACAGGCCCGCAGGCCTGTCAGGAAGAGCCATCGTTCGTTCCTGCTGTGCCCTACCTCAGTTGCTCTATTTTATTAATATTAAATCATAAGCTACTTTTCTTTATTTATGGATTTAAGCCCTGACGGAAATACTTAAAGTATATTCGATTTTCTTTGAAAAATTATGTAAATTAGATTGGAAATTTAATTTACATAAAAAAAAATATATAATATTTAGGAACGATAACGATGAAATCTAATGTTGCAACAAATTTTAAAATAAATAAATCCTCACAAATATTATTAGTAAGAAAACACACAGCTAATATATTCAATATCACATTAAAAATATAATAAAAACAAAAATCATAGACTCACAGAACGAATCCAGTTTGACAAGCAGTTAAAGGATTAAATATCACTCCGTAATGTACCTAATTGTCATAAAAAGAACACAAAATACACGAATAAACTGAACTCAACAAAAATTGATTTAAATGTTTAACACATACTTTAAAAAGATGACGCAATAAATATTTTCACATAAAAAAAAAAACTTTAATACACATAACCCATAGCTTAAGAACGTAACTTCGGTTCACTTAACACTACAAGTGCATTGGCGTTTACTTAAATCTAAAACGCTAATAAATTTATTTAATTCCGGCGTTTCGAACGAGTGACCTTCAGTATATATTATTATTATTATTTTTAGAAAACAATAGCTATACGAAAATTATTACACAATTTATTAAAATATTGTTTTAGTTATAATATAGAAAATATGTCCAACATCTTCATTACTTCATTACAGCCTATACAGTCCACTGCTGGACATAGGCCTCCACAAGTTTACGCCAAAAATAACGTGAACTCATGTGTTTTGCCCATAGTCACTACGCTGGGCAGGCGGGTTGGTGACCGCAGTACTGGCTTTGTCGCACCGAAGACGCTGCTGCCCGTCTTCGGCCTGTGTATTTCAAAGCCAGCAGTTGGATGGTTATCCCGCCATCGGTCGGCTTCTTAAGTTCCAAGGTGGTTGTGGAACCTTGTTATCCCTTAGTCGCCTCTTACGACACCCTGGAACTGAACAAAGCGATGTCCAACATACCTACGTTGAAAATTTGACTAAGTTTTGATTTAATTTCGGGTTGGTATTAAAAACTTCCGTCAACCCGCAGTGGAGCGTGGCCTTCTACATGGAGATAGATGTCTCCGCCCAGCAGTGGGATATTACGTGATCGTGATCGACTAAAACTTCCACATTACCCTTTTTAAACAAAATCGGTGGTAGCCTCACTTTTAACGATGGTTAAAATTTTAATTTGTAAGATGACGATTCGAAGGTGTTTTTGACGCCTATTTGTATATTTTGATTTTTAATTTTACGAGCAACGCTACCACGTACGTCCTTTAGACAAATACCGTTAGAGCAATTTAATAAAAATTAGCTCAATGAATTTTATTTGCATGAACTTATGGACGAATTTGTCGATTTCTATTTTTTCTTTCTAAAAGGACTATTTTATTTTTTGTCTTTATGTTTTTGACGCGAACTTGTGGACACCTATGTCTAGTAGTGGACTGCGATAGGCTAAAGTGTGTGCGTTTGTCTTTATCTTTTTGTTTTTATACAAACAAAATTGTTGCATACTCCTTATTATATATTTATTTAATGAAAAAAATAAATACCTTGTGACATTTTGTTAAAAATAGCTCAACTTTATAAATTACAGTTGTAGTTATTTTTAGAAATACAAATCGTAGTTTTTACTAAATAATATCCTTCCTTGCGACTTCCAAAAATGTTGGCGATTCTCAATTCGATTGTATTACATATTTCGTTTGAATAGAATAAAAATCGTAACAATGGGTAATTCTTAAAAAAAAAAAAAATGTCTTTGGTTCCTTTTTTTGGGTCAAATTACCGTTAACAATTCTTGCTTTGTTTATATTTTCAGGTAAGGAATGAAACAATACAATTGCAAAACTTAAGAAAAAATATACATTAAGAGCTTGTAGGGAAGCCATTGGCTTAATTTTTCTATGTTTATTTTTAAACTGAGGTAGGACACAGCAGGAAATATCCTGCTCAAAATCTGGAACTCTCAATACACAAGCACAAACCTCGGAAAACACTTGTATGGCCTATGCAAATGTTTCTCGTGAGCGGAAATCGAAACCGCGACCGCCAACGCAACCAGCTACTAGCCAGTTCTATGACCGCTGCACCAACGCGTCAAACATAATAAAGTATTGAAAAAAAAAGCGTAAACATAGAATATTGTAAGGATTATAAAAAAAGTACGTACATCTCGGAAACGTCTGCCTCTCGACGTTTTCTTAACAAAAAAAAAAAAAAAAAACTATCGCAACACAATTTTGTCACTGCTTCTTCCCCGCTTGTTCGTCGATGACTGTCATAACAATAGCGGACACGGGGTTTATAGTGGTACACCGCTTCGAACGAAACTGTGCCCAGAGCTGGGGTACTTGGGTTCGAATAAATAATAATAAATAATTGTATTTGCAAGCAAACGAAGAAAAACCGACTTCAATTATATCGACAAGTAATACAACGTAGGTAGACGCAAAAATAGTCTAGTAAATACGCATTATCAAAGATTACTCCAAAAGTCGTAATCAGATCTCGATGAAATTTAAATGTGGCCACATGATAAACATCGGCTTTCGATTAAATTAAAAATGATTAAAATCGGCACACCCAGTAAAAAGCACAAGTTGCACGAAAAGAAATTAAAATTTAAGTAGAGATTAAACTAATTTAATCGCAAGAATTGTATGAATTCTCCCAATAGAAACATTAAATTAAGATTATACTATTATGATGCAAGCCTAAAATTCGCATAATGTTGGATGGGTCAATTAATATTTTTAACCTATCCTTCTGTATATCACAAACGCATTGCAGGCCCCAATATATATATATATATATATGAATGTTTGTCTGTATGTCCTTTATAGAATCGTAAACTATGCATTTGATCATGTCATGGTCTTCAGCAAAGTGTTGTGCATGAGCCCACAAAGGTTTCTGAGTTGACACGAACAAAAAATTAGCTGCTAAAGCTAGTCTTGCAATAAAAAGCAAGCGAACTAGATCAATACTATATCGCTTCAGTCTGTAATATCCTACCGCTGGACATAGGCCTCTTCCCCTATGTAGAAGGATCAGAGAGGAGAAAGATCAATGCTATATATGAAGTACATATTAACTAAATTAATTGAATAATTTACGAGTTAATTTGTCTCCAGTTACACTCGCAAACAGGTATCACATGTAGTGGCTGTGTTCATAAGGGTTTTGATTTATATGTAACACTTGATGTTGAAATGATTCTGCTAAAGTTTTATTAACGCTTCAGCCTGTAATATCCCACTACTGGGCATAGGCCTCTTCCCCCATGTAGGAGAAGGATTAGAGCTTAATCCACCACGCCGCTAAATTTTATTAAACCTAAGTTAAATTACGAATTTTATTAAATGAAAATAATAATCAAATTCTTTATTGTGCACTATAAAGGAAACAAAAATTAATACATTTAAAGAAATATATAAAGGCTGGACTATTGCTTAAGAGCGATTTCTTCTAGATAACTTTTGGGTCTTGGACAGGGCGTAGAAAATGATTCTGATAGTTAAAAAAAGTTCAATAAAACTTACAGTTTGGAGGTGTCAGCATTAGGCCGTTGACCTCAGCCCAGCCCACGGGGTGGATGTAGGGGGAGGTGGGATCCACCCAGTAGTCGTACACATCGTCCCAGCTGTCAAAAGTTATAAGAAGCCGATGGTCCAGCATATCGGCCACGGTGGCCACACAGACCAGCTCATTCTGGCGATCCTCCGCTTCAAGCTTCATGCCCACACGGAATCCGTTCGGTTTCACCATCTGGAATTTTGTTTTGAATAAGATGAAACGTTCTTAGATTTGAATATTTAGAGCCATAATAGCCTAGAAGAGTACATAAATTCCCGTAGTTCATTAACAAAAAATAAAGCTATCTAAAAATAAATACTTAAATCTAACGCAATATTATTTGTAGACAATATGGGGTATAGACAATCGCTTCTTTTAATAATAAATTGAAATTTAAGGTGTAATCAAAGTGGCTTTGATTACTTATATTTTGAGATTATTTATGTTTTTAATAAAAAAAAAAGCAATGTTCAATTCACCCACGGTGAAATTCCTGATAAGTAGCCTACGAGAGATTTATTTGACCGAGAATATAAAATACTGTGTAATGTATTCTATCTTATTCTCTCCTATATATTTGTATTTGTTTCGTTAATGTGACACATTTTCGTGACATCGAGTTTCAAAAAAATAATAATAAATATACATAGTAAAAAAAAAACTTAAATATTGTATAATAATTATATGTTGACAAGCACTAATTCCACCGATAAACTGTCAGGCAGTTTGACGGATTATAAAATTGAACAGTATTTGGTCAAATAAAGAATTTATTTATTATTATTAAAAGACAACGATTCTAAAACCACTTCAAAAACACTAAACATTTCTACTGACATTTGGAATAGTGAAGTTAATACTTACAGCTGTAGTGATATGTGAAAAAAGCTGTCTGGGAGCTGCCACTGCACGCATCTGCTTCAAATACAACGGCCATGAGAAAGTACCAGATTCATAGCCAGCAGGTGGTCTAAGTTGCCTGCCGTTTTTCTCGCACCAGCCCGGGGGGAAAATATCTATAGAGTCGGCATTCACCCAAAAATCATACACGTCTGAGTACTCGTCGAAGTGCAGCCTCATCCGATACCCCTGCACCTCTGCCACCGACACCACACAGAATATAGACGGGTGTTGAGGATCGATGGCCTCCAGTCTCATACCAACTTTAAAGCCGTTCTTATTATAAGGAAACGGATCTTTGAATAGTTTGACTGGCGCCGCCTTCGCTTTACAAACGTCCAGATACCGCATCCACGAGAACCCATTTTTTCCACACATCCACGGATACTTTTCGTTCTCTACCATATCCTCGCTCATTTTCATTAACGCCGCTTCTGATATCGCACTATCGGCTGGCGTTGAATCGTAATGCTTCAACGGAATCTTATCTTCTTTATCTAAGATCGAATCTGAATCGGAGTGTTGCTTGCGCATGAGCAGTTTCTTCATTTTATTTCGCTTCTTAGCGAGCTCCGCCCTCTCTTTGTCCTTTTTCTTTTGAGTCACCTTTTGTACTTCGCTCTGACACGTGACACTACAGAAGTTGGGCGTGATAAACTCCGCCGCCATTCCGTGACAACCGCATCCGTCGCAACGGTACAAATCTTCCGGCGAATTGGGTTTTTTATCTCTGCTTCTTTCGATACGCTGTTTTAGTGGCGTGTGGTATTTAACACCGGAATTGGGTAATAAATTTTGATTGGTGTCATCTATTAAGTCAATGAGACCAAATTCATTAGTCTGGAACTGGAGGTTGCTGCCCCTGAGTTGTGCGATTCCATTATTCCATATCAATCCCGGCGGATCTTCCTCTAATTTCAAATCGACCCCATCTCTCCCGTTAACCTCCTCTTTCATATCGTAACCATCATTCTGAGAAAGGTAAACGATATCAAGTGGTTTAATTTCGTTCTTCTCTTTGTACTCCTCGGCATCCAAATCTCCGTTGTTAACTTTTGCTTCTAGGTCTTTGTCTAGTTTCTCGTCACAGAACAGTGACGGCACTCGGTGGTCGTCGTTCGCGTCTACGTTTTCATTAGACTTGTTCATTCTCGGTTGAGACAGAGCTAATTTGACGTTCTTGTTCGAGAAGTTCTCCGTGCACAGCGAGATGCGTCGCTTTATGTTAGCGTTAGCGATCTTTCTCTCACTGTTATCTGAATTCGATCGACGTAATATCGCCGGAGCCGCTATCGTGACGGGACCCATGTCATTTCTGTCAATGACATTCCTATTGAGCAGACTTTTACCCTTTTCCGGAATAGCGAGAGTGAAGGACTTCTCTTGTATCTGGCCACCCTCATCGTCCGCTATCGACACGGTGTACACGTCATCGTTCATTGAGGCATTTGTTTCTGGTATAGAAAGTGTATACTCTCCCTGTTCGCCGGTAGGCTCGGCTCGTGATCCCGTTATCGATACAGCAAAAGCCTTCTCTCCTTTAGTATTGTTTGTGTTAGAACCACAACCATCCTTCCCGTTCATAACCACGATCTTGGCTAGAGGTTGTAGCGGTGGCATTTCAGAAGCCTCCATTGGATTCGTGTCCCTCATCACTGTGATGTTCCCTTGTGGGTCGTTTTGGATCTGACCGTTGGCTATTTGAAGGTTTATAATCGGTCCTTTAGATGCCATGGTGGCCGGTAAAGTCACAGGCACGATGAATTTCGTGTTCGGTATTTTTGGCATCATCGGCGTTATATACAACTTTTGGTTGTTAGAATTGACGTTTGTTTGATTACTTGATATTAATATCGATTGATTTTCCGTAATGTTTTTTGTGTTTGCTGGTTTTTTTACAGAACTCAAGTACGCTATGGCTTGTTTGCCCGTCGCGCCGGGGGCGATACTGACCGGTACCATCATCTTGTCGTTAGTTTTAGGCTTTTGTATAACTATGGGCTGAGCGGTGTTGGCCGGCGCTAGTATTGAGGACTTTTGTGTTGATAATTTCGGCGCTATGTTTGGTTTCGGTGCCACGTTCGAAATTAAATGAATGTTCGTGTTGTTTGTGTTCTGCAAAAACAAAACTTAAATTAACAAAAAAAAAAAACCAAGGTACTAATATTTCTAATTCAATTTTTAACTTTATTAGATATTTGTCAGGTTTTGCTCGATATTTGTAACGAATGTCCTATTACTGTGTGTGGTTACTAGTGTTTGTTAACTATTAACTATAGTATAGTAATCTATAGCATCAGAATCTCCATAAATGTTTTTCTAAAACAAAATCATTATTGTAAATTGGCACAGTAGATCTCGAGAAAAGTTCTCTCTCTCTTTCTTACTTTCCTGCATTATACATAATTTTGGACAGAAATTTATTTTATTCTAATAATAATAAACACACAAAAAAGTGTATTTCCACAGATTATTATTAGGACACAATTTTCACAGTTTGTTTGCAGAATTAAAAAAAAATGTTACAAATCAAACGCTTGTATATGAAATTAATATATACAATTATAAATAAATAGAAATAAATAATAGTAAATAAACTCTTCACACTTAATGGCTCCAGTAGGATTTACTCCTGTCGGGGGTCCGGAAACACACACAATACACACGCACAAACACCCAGACCAAGTCAAAAATCTAAATGGAAAATATAAATGTCTGAACACACAAGACAAACACAACTCAAATACAAGATATATATGTATAGACAAGTGAGTTTAGTTATTTGATAATCTCAGAATGATTTTAGCATAATAAAAAAAAAAAAAAAAAATAGTTGTATAGAAGACAAGCTAAGTTTAGCTAAGTGATAAACTTTGAATGTTAGAGTTTGTTTAAAAGAATGTAAGTTAATATATGTTAAGACAAAGTCTAGCAAAATGATATGCATAGAATTTTAGCACAATTTTGAACTAAGGTAAAACAGCAGCTAATATTGCTCAAAATATTTTGAGAAGCAGCCAGACTGGGGTAGTACCTCGACCTTGCAGAAGATCACAGCTAAATAATACGGTTTTGAAGCAGTGTTGTGTTCCTGTTGGTGTCGGTAAGGTGACCAGAGCTCCTGCTGGGAATTGGGGATAGGGTCTCCAAGAAGCTTGTTATGCTCCTGGTGTTGCAGACGTCTATAATCTACGGCAATCGCTTACCATCAAGTGGGCTGTATATCTTTCTTCGAATATAGATAAATAATTTATTTTTCAAAGAGATTAAGTCTTCAGTTGTTTTACAAAAGGATAAGTACTGCTGTAATAATGCAACTTATACAATTTCTACGCTGTTTATATAACAAAACTAGCTGCGCAACGCGGTCTTACCCGCGTTAATATATATATATTATATAGTCTAGCCGTCCTTGGTGAATGGACTCTCCAATGCAAAAAAGAATTTTTCAATTTGAATCAATATCTTGAGATGAATGTGGTAAAAAAAAACAGTCTTAAGTTTCATAATGTTAGTATAAATAAATATTAATGTAAGGTTATAATTCCTGAAATCATTTTCTATAATATTAAAATGTAAATTTAATGTGATGCCATTCTGGTAACATTTAATATAGATATATATTTTTTTATTTTTTGACATTAAAAAAATATATTAATATTTTTAAAAAATATATCATTAGAAATAAGCATCAAAGTCAATCATTATGTGGATTCATGGTATTATAACAATCTCAAAGTTATTATTATAAAATACTATCACACAAAGAAACGTTTATTAGTATGGAATTATTTTAAATAAATTGTAATATTTAATTAATAAAAAACTCATAGAAAACTTTAATCCATAAAAAAATTGTAACTTGCAAAAAGATTTGTTGAAGCAAATTTCCATAATTTTAATAGTATGATATAAATATGCATAACCTTGTAATTAACTGCACTGTTTTATGAGGGCTTATTTTTATAAATATTTTACTGTTAATACTTATTTACAAATATTTTTTTATTTAATATCATACTGTATCCTAACTCTAAACAATGCACCTTTTTTTTGCACTTCTGTAAAATGTATTAAAAGCAAAGCTTGTGTGGAAATAAAAATCTACAACATACATATTGACCCCATTACCAACACAAGAACAGATAAGTGAGAAATTATTAAGTACACATATTAAAAATGTTGTATAATGCTACACATGTACTTACAGGTCGCCTGACAATAATCTGCGGTGGATTGCCACTCGTACTAGCCTGGCTAATGACTTCCGCGCTAGACATTGCCTTCAGTCCTCCTTGTGTCTGTATGTACAAAACTGAAGGCATCGATCTAGGCGCCCCTCTTAATTGTACTCCTCCAGTATTTCCAGCGTTCGGTAGAGTCAGTTGAATCGGATTATTTGACGAGTTGGGAATTTGCATGACACTTGTGTTAGGTCCAACTTGTACTTGCGACATTGAGGTGGGATTGCTCATTTTAACAGTATCTGTGAGCTGAAGCTGTGCAGAATTAGACATGTTCATTTCTACACTACCGTCAATATTAGTAGGTCGGGGATTTGAGCCCATGTGAACATGAAAAATTGAATTGTGGAGAGGCTGTGTGGGGTTTTGTAAGAGGGGCATAGATGGCAAAGTTGGTAGTTGAATGTTTTGGTTACCAGATGGTATTTGCAAGGGAACATTGATAGTCTCTCCAGCGGGCAACTGTACAGGTATACTAGTGGTACCGGACACTTGCAGGGGCAGACTTACCGGGGCTATCTGCAATGGAACACCACTCGTCGCGCCCGAAAGTTGCACTGGGACATTTATATTGGACGTGGAGCCTGGTATTTGCACCGGCACGTGAACAGTGGACAGCTGAAGTGGATATGGTGAGTTGTTTGCGTGAATTTTCACGGGAGCGATGGAATGGGTCACTAAATTATGAGTAATAGGCATTGAGCTCTGCGGTGCCTGCACTGAGGACACGATCATACTGCTCGATGTTGGCGCCTGAAAAATGGTAAACAATGTCATTTAGGCCAATTACTTTGATCCTAATATATAATTAGTATATCAAAACTCACGCGCAACGCATTCAACAGCACATTGTGCTGCGAGTTGTTCTGAGATAAATTTGTACTCGCGGAAGTGCTTGTTCCCTTCAATAATCTCTTTTTTAAAATTTCTGTATTCGGATCGTCAAAGTTTTGAAGTGAATTACACTGCTGTCTGTCCATTTCTCGCAAACGAAAACGTGAACGAAACCATTACAGATGTTTAATTATCTCTTACAATTCATTATTGCCGACCTGTAACGCATATAAAAATAAAAAAATTTAAAGTAAAAATCCTATAAACGCACTACTCTATATTGTTTTCCTTTTAGTTGTAAACTTATTAGGGTCACGTATTAAATGGTGATGAAATATTTTAAATTAATATCGTGATTTATAATTAAGAAATAAAATATTACATTTTTCTTTCGCGACTATCGCACTCTATCAATTGTGCAGCTACTTTTGCAGATCCACAACCTTTTAAAAAGAAAAGTTCTTGAAACACTAAAACATTTATTTACTACTTACCTTTCACTGTTTTAACAAATAAAGCATTTTCCCGTGCTCTATTGTGATTAATTATCTAACATTATCGTAGTAAAAACCATTAAAGAAAAATAAATTATATTCAGTAAAGCGACGAATTTTACCTGCCTACACAACTGGTAATAATTCTGACAACATAGCCGAAATATACTTATATTTGTAAAGTTGGTACTTTCGAAATTTTCATCCAATCAGCATTCAGCATTTCTATGACGAAGCTTTCGCGCCCGATTATTCAGCTAAAAAAATTAGGCCGATATAAGTACAATTGTAAATATATATTTTAACTATTCCCAACTGAAATATTTCATATTAGCGATGAATATGATTTTAAAGCAATATCTAGAAATGACTTGGACGTTACTTTAATGTAAATATGATTTTAAACATATAATTTAAATAACTGTTATAGAATAATAACATTTGTTTAAATTAGAATAAGTCATTACGTAATAAATAATATTTGCAACTTCAAAACTTTGCATGTTCCGTTTTGAGGCTGTTAACAAAAAAAATATTATTTTTTTTTTAAACTATAATATGTTTATGTAACAAATAACTGATTTGCAAGTATAAGTTATGTGTTTGTGTGCGCATACTGTAGTATAGAATAAAGATGTATGTATAAAATGGTCGGAAATAGCGGAAATAGATCATAAACAAGCTTACAATATTATCTTCCCGCTACGAGTTTCCGTTTATTTGGATACTCGTACAAGAACAAAAGTTTTTCTTTCCAAAAATTTAAATTATAAGAAAGGTAAACCATGTAGTATAATATATACAAATAAATGCTATCGATTTTTCTTTTTATGAAATACTAGCTGTACCTCATGGTTTCGCCTGTGTAATTTCCGAAACTGTGGGAGTATGATAATAAAAATTAACTCATGCATTCCAGAATGGATTAAAAACAAATCCAGCAATCTACATAAATAACAAGTAAATCTATTATAAAAAATTATAATATATTTTTATATTTAGTATAATTCATATAATAACAGTAGCTAAAAATTAAAATAATAATAAATGTAATTTATAAATAATAAAAATAAATAATGTATTAATATTCACTATAACAGTAAAATACTGCGAATCACTGCTGAGTTGCGCTAGTGTATTGCACAAACAAATCTACATATACAACGGCGCGAGTAGCGTACGACGTTCAGCTGCTGAATCGCGCTGACGTTTGGTTCTACGAATTTAATATACAGGTCTCAATACAAAATTGTTTTGCTATTAAATTTGGCTGGGCGACCGAACTGAAAAACATGTGATACTAAAACCGTAAGAAAAATATATAACGGAAGTGACGTAATATCAGTCACACGACTGTATAATATGACGTTTGTAAAACTAAAATATTACTAGTCAACTTTTTTTTTTTAAATTATTTATGTAATTTTATACTGTCGACAAAAATAAATAAAGACATAATTATGTTTTTTTTTTATTTCACTTATTAGTTTGAATAATTAATTATTTACCATGAATTATTATTATTATTATGTAATTATTATTATTATATTTGATTTGTTATTTCCTAAAATACTAAATTTCCTAAATACTTTTAAGTACTTAATTAAACACCAATCAACAAAATTAAAAAAAAAAAAAAAATTTTTTCAAATTGTGTTGCTTCTATACTATGCGAAGGAACTTCGTTCCTATCTGGTGTTACATGATACCACATAATTTTTTTTTCTAAAAAATAAATCTGTTCAAATTTTTGACACGTAGAGACTGATAGACTTACCGACAGGCAGAAAGACGCGGAATTTGTTTTGTTGTATGACTAGCTGTACTCGCGACTTCGTCCGCTACTTCGCTAGTGAGGCACCAAATTTTGAGTTAGGTATTGCCCTATTTACATACTTACTTTCACTTTACAATAAAAATATCTTTGTTAAAAAATATTCCTTATGTTAGTTGTAATTTTAAATGGAGAAAATATTTTAGGTTTTGTTTTTATTTTACTCAAATTATTCAAACTGTTGACAACGTCATGTTGTGTATATGTAGCGTATAAATAATCTGTATTATAGAATTACATTTAATAACAAAACAAATGTCAAATTGTACTTTTACACGATTTTCCGACGAATAATGCGATAATATTTTCGAAATCGATCAATGTTTATGCATACGTTATGTTTTATTTGCCTAAGTAAATAATAAAAAGTAGGTTTCCTATAAAATATACATTTTTGCGTGTTTCATAAGATAATTATTTTTGCAGTAGCTTACTTATCGAGGTAAGTAATCGCTTTAAACTACTTCAAATTTTGCAATGTACAGTCACTTATGGCTATTTAAAACGTAATACCTATTTTATACACAACGCGTGTTAATTATTTATCGTGTATCTAGAATATTCCGTCGTCACAATATGTAGTTACCAGTATGTGTGAACCTGGTTGTGTAATATTAAATAAAAACAATACGCCGTACATGTAATACAGTACATATACATTCAGATAATTCGTAGGACAATGATGTTACTAAAAATATCTATAACTATATGCGTAAACAGGATTAATGAATAAAAAAATGTTTTTAAAATTTTAGCAGTAGCTGATGTAGTTGGTTAAAATGAGCAGCCAGCACCAGTACATGTCGGCGAACAGTTCCTCTAGCTCAAGGGTTGGAGATATTGAACACATAAGTATGTATATATAATTATATCACTACTTATAATACTAAAACTTAATTGCACACTAAAGCTATCTCATTATTTTCATACATGCAGAAAGAGGCATATAATGACTTTCTCATAATCTTTGTTGCATTTTAAAATTATCCAACTATGAAATACAATATTTATATGCAAAATCAAGTCACAATAAACCAAATTGGATATAATATTTTTACAAAGATACTAATAATGAAATGAAATCAACTTTTTAATGACGTAACTTAATATTTTCTAGTTGTGATTTTTAATTGTCATTTTGATTAATTTATACAGTTTGTGATGCACATTTATTTTAATAATTGTTGTTAGTTTTGACTATAAGTAAACAAAACATTAATTACATAGAGAATATTTCAAATCATTCAATTAACTGGATTAGTATGTTTTAGTATATGATTGCATGTCTACACAAACACATAAATAATAATTATTACATTATTGTTTATTTTTCATTTATTATTGCTAATATAGCGCGTAGTAACACAGCCATCGCACCTAACGTTCCTACTCGCGCTTGTTCCCCGCGTCGCTCCCCGCGTCGCTCCCCGCGTTTCCGTGTGCCCGGCGGCGCCAGCGCTTCCACCCCGCCAGTGAGCCTGTAACCGCGCTACGTCACGCATGTGTTCCGCTGACGTACGCCACTCACTTCGCTTGCGACCGTTGTACTTTTTAGTAATTTGCTAATTACTGAGTTTAAATAATTGCCCTATACTAACCTATTAATACAGTTAGTCTCATATAACTCTATTTGAATAGATACATGTCTTAATATTTACAAATTCATCAGGTCACTTATCAGAGCACATTGGGTCACTATGCCTATCGTCGGAGTACTCGGACGTGACCCTCATAGTCGAGGGTGTTCGCATACCAGCTCACAAAGTCATTCTGGCCGCGAGTAGTGACTACTTTAGGGCTCTCTTGTATGGTGGGATGAGGGAAGCCAACCAGGTAATGTAAATAATATAATGAGCAAAATAAAATGACAAATAAAAGAACCTTATTTACGGATTCAATTAAAAGTCCTATATCTATTACATACATAGAGGTAGGCTATGTATGTAAGGATCTATAGAGTTGTAAAGAATTTTTTTTTAGCTACTTACATTGATTTAAGGTAATTTTTTCTCTTTTTTATAAAATATAATATGTTATAATTAAAATATTTTATCTCTTTGCTTAACATTTAACAAATATCTCAAATGGAAAAAAATTACTGTGATAAGGATAACTCCTGCTTACAATGTTTAGGGTTGTATAAAAATAACTCTCACTTCTCACTTCAGCCTATCACAGTCCACTGCTGGACATAGGCCTCCACAAGTTCGCGCCAAAAACGGTGTGAACTCATGTGTTTTGCTCATAGTCACCACGCTGGGCAGGCGGGTTGGTGACCACTATAACAACTACAATTGTAAAATTATTTTTGTTTTAGGCGGAAGTTGAGTTACAAGCACCTCTGTTGGCGTTCAAAGCGTTACTTCGCTATGTTTATTCTGGCAAGTATTTATTTGTTATAGATTTAAATATCATGTGCCTTTATTGAAATTATCACGAGAAACAAGATTTTGTTTTCAGATAA
Organism: Melitaea cinxia; assembly: GCF_905220565.1. Taxonomy (NCBI): domain Eukaryota; kingdom Metazoa; phylum Arthropoda; class Insecta; order Lepidoptera; family Nymphalidae; genus Melitaea; species Melitaea cinxia. Next base: position 18,002,536 of record NC_059398.1, on the reverse strand, counting down.
CTCTTGCTATTCCAATATAAATTCTTGACAGTTTGATCTATCTATATAAATAAAAATGAATGGTGCTAAGCGCATAACTCGAGAATGGCTTGACAAATTTCATTAATTTTTTTTTTAAATGTCTCACGGAAGGTTTTAATACTTGAAAAAAAAAATCTATACAAATAAAAATCTATTAACTTTTGACAAAAAGAATTCTGTCCAGGCAACTACTTTTAAAATAAAATAATAATCAATTCCCTGACAAAAAAAAAAAAAAAATTGTTTTCAATGTTACGAATTTTGAAATGGTTGATGTCACAAAACATTTGTAAAAATGTCTATTATCGTTTTATAAATGTTGCAAATTTGCAAGTTGTTGCAAATTTGTTAGAAAATAAAAATGAGAGTTTTATAATGACAGTCATAAACTACACATTTTCTACAATGTAATAAATGAATAAAACATTTTTTTTTATTCTAGTAGGCTTTTATGAGCATTTTATTGCCACTTATTAAATAAATTAATTAAATAAATTTATTTATTCAAGTAGGCTTTATAGGCCCTTGATTTTTGCTAGTGAAGCAGGGATATGAATATGTGTCATTGTGTCATATAGGCTTCCAAGGGACATTATTCCCGCGAATGAAGCAGGGACGTGAATGTGTGTGTGCGCGTGTCTGTGTGTGTTCGTGTCATATTCAAGAAGGATTCCAATCAGTTTCCCGTCAGTGAGACAGCGAACGCGTGTGGCAGGTCACATGGGGCTGTCGCTGCTGCGCGAGGACACGGTGCTGGACATGCTGGGGCTGGCGCACCAGTTCAACTTCCCGGAGCTGGAGGCCGCCGTCTCCGACTACCTGCGCCAGGTGCTGGCGCTGAGGAACGTCTGCGCCGTGCTCGATGCGGCCAGGTCTGACCACAACATACACTCTCTGAGCATCATACATTACAGTATCGTTAACTGATACGAGATTGACTTGTTTAGCAGGCGAGTCTTCGTAAGCGGATGGCGCAATAGGGCTAAAACTCAATTTATATACTAACAATGACTCACCAATTACTATGACACTAAACGAGTTATCCCCACTTCATCCTCTCTATTCCATGAAATTTTGGACCTCCCTCGTAATGCAGGATTCAATATATAGTAATAATTTATTGTAATAGTAATGACATGCTATACAGAGAATGTATTCGAAAACAAAGACGTTAATACTCTTTGGTTTACACATTTCTTTACATACATATTTAGAAGATAAGACAGGATTAATAATTGCTTATGCCTAAAATAACCGACTTCAAGTACGCTTTATTAGGGGCAACTATGAATCTACCAGTTAGATCTCGTTCAAATTTAAATGGGACCACATGAGAAAGACAAGTTTTCAAATAAAGAATGAATTATCAAAATCGGCGTATACCTAGTATGAAGAACTATTTTTTTGAAGTAAAACTTCTTTATGCATTTTTTAAATATTTTTTTATACCTTTTTTTTATATATATTTTTTAATGTTTTTATATATATATATTTAATATTTTTTTAAATATTTTTTTTTATATATTTTTTAATTTTTTTTCATATTTTTTATTATATTATACGCATGCTTGACTTGAAGAGTCAGCTGGTGAATGCGTGACGAGAACTTTACGAAAAGTACGATCTTGCGAGGCGAACGGAAGTTGAGAGGGAGATATAAGTTAGATGGGGTTAAAGGTGTTTAAAGCCCACTCGTTTTTCGCTCAATATAGTTATTCAAACTAGGCAGATTGTTAATGGTATGCGGGTAATTGAGAAAACTCGAATTCAATTAACTTTTAATTCGAAATTCTAGAGAGCAAAAAAGAATAAATATGACCTTGTGAACTGAATTTTATGGTATGGTAATTTTTTATGAATTCGATCAATTATACTGTACCTTTTTTTAGGTTGTATGGCCTAGACGCTTTGATGGACTACTGCTACAACTTCCTAGACAGGAATGCGGCTGAGGTACTCCAGCACGACACCTTCCTGCAACTTTCCGTTGTAAGTACGAATTTTACTGTAATCAACATTTCGAGAAGATTCTTAGGTGAGGTACAAACTTGGAGACACGCTTTTGACATTATTTCTTTGTGATGATTCATTGAGGCAAATAATGATGTTGTTGTCTCACCCACTTGTAACCCTAATGTTGGTGTGTTCAGTAGCAACAGAAGACTTACCAAAGAGTATACCAATAGAATAGTGATTCATTGCTTTCATTTAGCTTTGCCACTTCTATTGACCAGTTAAAGCTTAGTATATTAGAAAGGCGCGCTTAAATGGATCAGTTGAAGTAAGCCCTTCATCATCATCATCACTACAGCCTAATACAGTCCACTGCTAGACATAGGTCTCCACAAGCTCACGCCAAAAATGGCGTGAACTCATGTGTGTTACCCATAGTCACCACGCTGGGCAGGCGGGTTGGTGACCGCAGGGCTGGCTTTGGTAAAGCTTTAGATTAGGTAAAACCGAATTTCGGGACCTTGGGGGGATGGGGGGGGAGAGGGTGGGGAACGTTACCCCTGGTACCACTGTCACACCTCGGAACCCCATGGTTATGGAGATATCCATGGTTAAAGTTTTGAGGTTAGAAGAAGAATTTCGAAAGTTAGAGGAACGCTTGGCTCCGGCGCTACGGGAAGTGCAGCCCTTCCGCCCTTGCGTGCGAAAGCACGCTCACTCATGCTCCGTTCCGCAGCGGAGGCTGGTCGCCTTCGGCGACCAGCCTCAGCCGCTCCTCTACGCATTCGTTTGCGCGCACGGCGGGCGAGGGCTGCCCTCCCTTCGCGCCTCCGCGGCACAAAAAAAAAACACTCTAGGGGCAGGACAGACCAAGACCACGTGGACAGTGGGGTGCTCCGATTCGGTTTTGGGTATTTTTCGAATTTCTAAACCTATATTCTAGCACGCAATGTTACTAATTTTATTAGAATATTATGTCTGACGCGTTATTTTGTTTAAAAGTGTCGATTTGTCACACAATGCAAACAGTACGAGCTCAAAGGTATTATAATAGCTTTAAATTCTTCTTCTAACCTCAAAACTTTAACCATGGATATCTCCATAACCATGGGGTTTTGAGGTATGACAGTGTTACCTTGTATAGATTCCCCTACACCCTCCACCCTCCACACCCAAAAACCCCATAATTCGGTTTTTTTTGTACGGAGCATGAGTGAGCGTGCTTTCGCACGCAAGGGCTGCACTTCCCGTAGCGCCGGAGCCAAGCGTTCCTCTAACTTTCGAAATTCTTCTTCTAACCTCAAAACTTTAACCATGGATATCTCCACAACCATGGGGTTCCGAGATGTGACAGTGGTACCAGGGGTAGCGTTTCCCACCCTCTCCCCCCCCCATCCCCCCACGGTCCCGAAATTCGGTTTTACCTAATCTAGATCTTAGCCCTGGCTTTGTCGCACCGAAGACGCTGCTGCCCGTCTTCGGCCTGTGTGTTTCAAAGCCAGCAGTTGGATGGTGATCCCGCCATCGGTCGGCTTTTTAAGCTTCAAGGTGGTAGTGGAACTGTGTTATTCCTTAGTCCCCTCTTACGACACCCACGGGAAGAGAGGGGGTGGCTATATTCTTCATTGACGTAACCACACAGCAAAAGCCCTTCAGATATAGAAAAATTACTGTAGTTAACATTTCATCCAAGGATGCGCTACAAGGCCTGTTAGAGCGTGATTCTTTCTTCGCCCCTGAAGTGGACATCTTCAAAGCAGTTTGCAACTGGTTCAACGCTAATCAGCAATGGGTCAAATCTGAAAGTGGAATGGCTCAAGTGGTAAGAAAATACATTATTATTTATTTTTTCTTGTTAGGTAAATGTATCATCATGCATTCAGTCGGTATGTCTGGTTGGGCTGTCCCGTGTAGGAGAAGGATAGAGCTTAGTCCACCACACTGCTTCAATGTGGGTTGGCAGATATATTCCCTACTATGAATAATGATCGCTATCAGGTGTACACGATAACAAACGGGACCGACGGCTTAACGTGCTCCACGAGGCACGGTGCAGAGACCCACTAAGGCTGCGCTAACACCCAGACCACGGCAAACACCTGTATGACCAATACAAATGTTTGTCATATGCGGAGCTCGAACCCACAACCGCAAACGCAACAGCCACAAACTAGTGTGTGACCTTTGCGACAACGCTTCATCAAGTCGGCGTGTCGCATGTCAGCATATAGTAAGTAGTAAATGTACATTTTGTATGGTAAGAGAGTTGACAGGTATACATCTCATTCTAATAATCTCTAAGTCTATAATGGTATTGCCATATATACTCGTGAGACTGTTGAAATCTTGAGAAACATTTATTTGTATAAATTTATCTCATAGTAAAAGCAAGTTTTATTATAAAGTTCTATGGCGAATATACTATAATTATACATTGGCGCAATCACTTAAGCCTGGTGTTATAACAATTGTTTGTCGATTTATTCGGACTTGCGACAAACTAGTAATAAACAAAATATATATATATTGTTCCTTAGCTGTTTATGTTTTGTGTGTATATTTTCAAATCTCCTATAAAGACTCTCCTCTCTCACTGAAAGGTATTTATTGACTATGAAGAGTTTAATATCTACGATTTTATTTTTGTGTTACCCCCCACATTAGGAATTCTAAACATTTTTGAGTCGTCTCCTGTCAAAGATTTTCATTTTAATATGAAACTTTGAATAGTTACGGGTTTCTGTAAAGAGCTCACTATAGACGGCGCCACGGTTCGCTTGAACCGAATATAAAAATCATCATATCAAAAATTTCGATCTAGCGGGTACATCGTTCCATAGCTTAATTGGCTAGAGCGCCGACACGGTCAGTCGAAGACGCGGGTTCGAACCCCGCTGGAGCGGTCAATTTTTGATATGATATTCAAAAATGTTTATAAAGAGTTTATCTAGTAACCCAGACAATTATTCTCCATATCCCAGGAGAAGATCCTCAAATGTGTCCGCCTCACCTTGATGAGCCTGGAGGAACTGCTGACCGTCGTCCGGCCGTTCTCCCTCGTCACACCCGACATGCTCCTCGACGCCATACAGGAGAAAACGCAGACCAAGAGCACTGATTTGAGGCACAGGGGACTTCTGGGTGAGTATATGAGTTATTATTGATAGTTATAGAACAATATATATTCATATATATGTGTATCTAATATATAAAATTCTCGTGTCGCGGTGTTTGTAGTTAAACTCCTCCGAAACGCTTGACCGATTCTTATGAAATTTTGTGTGTATATCGGGTAAGTCTGAGAAACGGCCAACATCTATTTTTCATTCCACTAAGTTATAAGGGGGGGGGGGGGGGGGTTGAGAAGGTTAATAAAATATATGGCAAAACAACGTTTGCGGGGTCAGCTAGTATATACAGGGTGACTGGTGAATTACTATCAATATTTGAGGACGTGTTATTTGAGGATCATATATGACGAAAAAAAATTACATATAAAATAAATATTCATAAACTTCTAAGTAAAGTTAACCAACAGTTATCTCGCTAATCACGCGTCGTCTGGACGCCCTAGCTGCGCAGTCGTCACAAAGCAGGTGTGTGATATAGGTACATTTAGTTATCGCGCGGTCGTTTACCTACGTCCAAACACCGCCAAGTGTTAACAGGGTAGCAGGCTACTTTTGATAAACCAGTATGATCCAATCCCCCTTCATACTTTAATTTTAGCTTAGGACAGGGAAAAAATACCAAAATAAGATTAGGCCGACCCCTTCCCCTTGATAATTTGATAAATATTAATTTATTACGTAAGAATCTAAACGAAAAAATGAATACACGTTTGGTTTGTTTCAATGCTTATTTTTATTTGTACTTTAGGTAGGTACTAATAATTTTTATTTTTTGGTAGTAATAAACTTTGGTTTTAATTATGATCTTTACTGACATAAGATTTTCAGTCCAGAGGCTTGACAAAAAAAAAAAAAAAGAAAAAACTACATATTCAACTACAATATTAAAATTTATCAACGAAATAACGAATGTTGTTTACGAAAGCAAGTGACAACTAGTCGGCACTCGCGCGGTTGTCCGCGATTTTTCAAGGTATTTTCACTTTGCGCATTTTTGTAATTTTACCTAAGAACTATCGAGACTAAAGACATGATCGACCCCCCTCTCCCCCTAAATCGTCTTACGTAATAAATGAACCAACCATACTTATTGTCTTTTACATGATATAACACGAACGGGTCACTTTCAAGTACTCTGCATTTGTGTATTGATAAGCCATACCTAATTACTTATGACAGGTCACATTTACACGAGACATATTAGGTATACGCGTAAGATCGATCACTAGGCGCGCGCGCTGGAAGATGGACGTACTCCGACGTACAAACCTTATGGCGGCGCTCGCCAACTGACCTAGTGACCTACTAATCGAATTTAGGGGAGAATTAGGATTGGCGGGGGTTGCGGAGGGCGGCGGCAAGCGGCACAGTACAAGGCCAAGGCCGCACGCGCCGCCATTATGGCTGAAAATTAATGTGTCTACATTTCATTTATTTAAATTGAAATGTGTGGGAATATTGTCAAAAATTAAGTACCTAATTTTTTTACATAATTCGAATGAGAATCATGTACCGAGTATCCTCTGTAAATATTGATAGTAATTCACCAGTCACCCTGTATAATTATACTAGGTCGACAAACAAGTGTACGGCTCACCTGATGGTAAGCGATTACCGTAGCTTATAGACGTCTGCAACAGCAAAAGCATCGCAAGGTTGCCGACCCTATCCGCAATTCTGCCAGGAGCTCTGGTCATCTTTTCACCCCACCCCAGTGCCGGAAGAGAACGTGGCGACCCCGAAGCGCGGCGCGCGCGTGATATCCGGGGACATGCGGTCCGCGCTGCTAGACGGCGACACCGACAACTACGACATGGAGCGCGGCTACACGCGCCACAACATCTCCGACGCGCCCGACAACCCCGGCATCGTGGTGCGCCTCGCCACCACCACCATCATCAACCACATCCGGATGCTGCTGTGGGACCGCGACAACAGGTACCACTTCCTAACCTCTTTTTTCATATCCACCTTCAAATCTGAATCGCCACCACCATCACAAACAACAAAAAAATCTATAAATCACCAATAACGTACCCTGTACTAATGTGGGATATGTTATGCCTTGAAACGATTCGGTTAACAGGTGAGAGCACTGTTTACACACATTTATCCACAGACTATCAATAAATGCCGTTTGCAGACTCAGAGACAAGTATTGTTTAGTAACTTAAAACTTTGTTCGTTCGATGTTGGGGCGGTGGAAAGTATTCTAGCGGATCCCTTATCAAATTCTGCTAGAATGATTTTTGATTTTTATAAATTATCCTTTGTTTGATTTATGTAACTAGATTTTAGTAATTGAGGTATTTTTAAGTTTTTTGTGCGTGTTGCGATTATTTTGTAAAAGTTACAATGGGACTGGTGTGTTTTTGTAGGACAAAAGTCCCTAAAATCAATAAAAGAAAAAAAATAAAAAATGCCGTTTGAGAGAGTATTTAAATAAAAAAAATCTGAAAGTAGACAATTCTATCCTACTAATACTATACTTAAAATATGGCGTTCATAACACTCAGTAAACCATTGATCTGATTGTTTCTACCATCACTAATCGACCACATGGATTCTGTTATATTTAATGTTCAGCATCCGTTGACCGGTTACTGGTTGTTATTAGCTATCATTGACCACAATAAAAAACTTAATCATCTTCTTACTTCTCGAATCCGGATTCAGTCACTTGCGCCATATTTCATGTCCTTGATTCTTAATGTTTCCAGGTCGTACGCGTACTACATCGAGGTGTCCGTGGACCAGAAGGACTGGGTGCGCGTGATCGACCACAGCAACTACTACTGCCGCTCCTGGCAGAACCTCTACTTCGAGCCGCGCGTCGTGCAGTACATCAAGGTTGTTGGTACCAGCAACACTGTTAATAAGGTAACTTGCCGATATCCAATACCTCATTTTTTTTTAGGGTTCCGTTTTTCCTTTTGAAGAATGGAACCCTTATAGGATCACTCCGTTGTCTGTCTGTCTGTCAAAACCCTTTTTCCTTATAACATTCTCACACAGTCGTTTGTTCCTACGGATATAGTCAGGTGTCTTCCCCAAAAATAATTAATTATTACAAAACCAGACTTTGCGTTCACATAGCGAAAACATAGATGCAACTAATCTGTATACAAAGATGACAGCAACACAACAATAAAATAATTGTGTTTGCAGATATACGAAAAAAAAAACCGACTCAATTACATCGACAAGTAATACAACGTATATCGACGAAAAAATAGTCAAGTAACTACGCGTTGTCAAAGATTACTCAAAAAATAGTTATCAGATCTCGATAAAATGTGACCACATGATAAACATCAGCTTTTGATTAAATTAAAAATTATCAAAATCGGTACACCCAGTAAAAAGTTATGCGGATTTTCGAGAATTTCCCTCGATTTCTCTGGGATCCCATCATCAAATCCTGGTTTCCTTATCATGGTACAAAACTAGGGATATCTCCTTTCCAACAAATAAAAGAATTATCAAAATCGGTACATCCAGTAAAAAGTTATGCGGTATAATACAACGTAGGTCGACGAAAAAAGCGTCAAGTAAAAACGTATTATTAGATATAACTCGAAAAGTAGTTGTTAGATCTCAAATAAATTTAAGTGGGACCAATTAACACACACCACCTTTCGATTTAAAAAAAAAATTGTCGAAATCGGTCCATACGGTCAAAAGTTCTGATGTAACATACATAAAAAAAAATACAGTCGAATTGAGAACCTCCTCCTTTTTTGGAAGTCGGTTAACAAAGAGTTTTGTTTTGTTGTGGGCTCGGTTTTTCGCATTTAGACACAAAGGTGGTCCGTTATGCGTGTAAAATACAAAATTGAAAGAAAATTATAACCTGCCTATATAATATTTAGGTGTTCCACGCGGTGTCGCTGGAGGCCCTGCACACGGCCCGGGTGCCGCCGCTGTGCGACGGGCTGGTGAAGCCCACCCACAACGTGGCCACGCTCGACCTGTCCGCCGTCGTCATTGAGGGCATCAGGTCACTACGACAATTCATCTACTAAATATAAATTTGTACCCTTTTATATATACAACCAAGTCGCCATATAAGCACACGGCTCATCTGGTGGTAAGTGATTACCGTGGCTTATAGACGTCTGCAACACTGCTTGAAAGCAGTATTATTTAGCTGTATTATATCATCTGTAAGGTCGAGGTTGCTGGCTTTGAAATACACAGGCTGAAGACGGGCAGCAGCGTCTTTGGTGCAACAAAGCCAGCCCCGCGGTCACCAACCCGCCTGCCCAGCGTGGTGACTATGGGCAAAACACATGAGTTCACGTTATTTTTGGCGTAAACTTGTGGAGGCCTATGTCCAGCAGTGGACTGTATAGGCTGTAATGATGAAGATCGGGGTACTACTTACTGAAACGTACTGAAATTTCTTGCTGTGTTCTACCTCAGTTTAAAACTGTGTTGTTTTTGTGCGGTAAGTATAATAAAACTGAGAGAAAAAAAAAACTATAAGAATTACAATAGTTTTTATTAGTGATTTGTGTACACGCAAAATAGGCGCAGCAAAACGTCGAGTTGCAGAAAATGGCCCGTTAATCATCATCATCATAGTGATTTGTGTAACGTAAAGGACCATTAGTTAGAGTTGACACATAATATTAATTCTACACCAATAATAAAAATAGGAACAAAAAACATGCCAAAGAGCAATTGTGTTCATACATAATAATAATAATAAAGCCTTTTATTCCGCGCAAAAAAAAATACATACAAAGTTTAGATAAAAAAGAAAAGAAAAATAATGATGTTAATTACACGTATTACACTTATTTTAGAAAAATTGATTATATCTAGATAATAATATAGAAGTTTGTTTGCATGAACCCCTCCTCAAGTGAGGGTGAAGGCCTCCTCTAAAGAATTCCATGTGTCTCTATCTTGAGCTATTTGCGGCCAGCAGGTACCAGCTATTTTTATCAACTCGTCTGCCTATCTCGTGTGGGGTCTGCCTTTGAGTCGTTTGCCGATTGGGCCCTTCCAACTATTCATACATATTATGATCTTAATATTGAATGCCGCCCCCCCCCCCAGCCGGTCCCGCAACGCGCTGCTGAACGGCGACACGGAGCACTACGACTGGGAGCAGGGCTACACGTGCCACCAGCTGGGCTCGGGCGCCATCGTGGTGCAGCTGGCGCAGCCCTACCTGCTGGGCTCGCTGCGGCTGCTGCTGTGGGACTGCGACTACCGCCACTACTCCTACTACGTCGAGGTCTCGCTCAACTACTGGAACTGGGACATGGTCGCCGACCGCACCCGTGACGCGTGCAGGTGCATTCAACTACTTCCAACTGTTCATGAATTATACCCACAGTCCGTTAGACACTGGAATAGTGATTGCCCGCGTGGCAATCGTAGACCGATTTGTGACACCATTGCTATAATTCATATATGTGTGCTCACTCCACTTACTAACGAGTTACTTATACTTACTTACTCCATAAATAACGTGATATTACTTTGGCAACTTTTTAACCCCCTATCCTCTTCTACTATCTATTTTTCTGCTAAGTATATTGAAATTGTCAGAATATTTATCTTTAAATGCAGGTATAACCTAAATAAAGTTTGGAAATTTAAGCATTGTGATACAAATTTCAATCATCAAGGTTGCGGGGTGTTTGTTGGTTGTTTTTTTACTTTAGAAGAGAGCCCCCCCCCCCCCTCCCTCTCCTTGTGATATTCCGTGATGTATAGAAGACCCCTTATGTGATAAAAGTAGGGAACCTCATTGATGGTGTACTTGGGGTACGGTAGGATAGGAGATTTTTATAGATTCTGAGATCACCCAGTAGTTGAGAAAAATCAGTATGTAAAGAAGGTCTGATACACTTAGTAGGGTAGCTTAAAGATATATAATAATAAAAAACGAGCGTGCTTTAGACCACACGACTGAAGAAAAACTTCTCTAGAAATAGACCTGCACTGTGTCTAAGATATACGAGAACTGGCTATGTGTCAATTGGTCCCATTTAAATTTATTTGAGATCTAACAACTAGTTTTCGAGTTGTATCTAATAATGCGTTTTTATTTGACGCTTTTTTCGTCGACCGACGTTGTATTATACCGCATAACTTTTTACTGGGTGTACCGATTTTAATAATTTTTAATTTAATCGAAAGCTGATGCTTATCATGTGGTCACAATCAAATTTTATCGAGATCTGATAACTACTTTTTGAGTAATCTTTGATAACGCGTAGTTACTTGACTATTTTTTCGTCGATCTACGTTGTATTACTTGTCGATGTAATTGAAGTCGGTTTTTTTTCGTTTGCTTCCAAACACAATTATACTTCAATAATGATGTTCTTGTAGATCGTGGCAAGTGATCTACTTCCCGCCTCGGCCTGTCTCGATCATCCGCATCGTTGGCACCAATAACTCTGTTAACGAAGTAAGTGTAATCTACTTGATATAAATTAATAGCCATGAAACGTTTGACTCAATCAAGGTACAGTTTTGTACCAGTTATCTTTAAGTTGCAATTTGATTATAATTTATTGATTGTCTTTATAAAGACATTTAGATTTCGACAAGTATTCTAGTATTTTCATTTTTAAGCTTGAGACGCTGAAAAAACAAAAAAATCATTAATATGGGTATAACCTTAAGATATCTTTTTACTGGACATACATATCGAAGACGGGCAGCAGCGTCTTCGGTGCGACAAAGCCTGCCCAGCGTGGTGACTATGAGCAAAACACATGAGTTCACGTTATTTTTGGCGTTAACTTGTGGAGGCCTATGTCCAGCAGTGGACTGTATATGTATATTATATGTAGGGTTGCCAGATTGCCGGGAAATCCGGGATTGTCCCGGAATAACGTGTCTTGTTCCGTGTTCAGGAATTATAGTTGATTGTCCCGGATTTTGAATACTACTAGTTTTCTAGCGACCCAAAAAATATTATCAATTTTCGTATATTTTTCAACCGACCGAATTCGTAATCCTCGAATTGTCCTGCAAATGATATGCTTGAATCTGGCAACCCTAATTATATGCCTCAAAATTCACCCAATACTTGTTACCTTCATTGTACAAAAAAAAAAAAAAAAAAAAACGAGGCATATTAAATTGAAAATCTACTGCTTTTTTAGCAAGAAAGGCTTGTGGCACAGCCATCAAATGTCACAGGCTGGTAAAGTTTAACACAGATAATAATCGATTTGGGTGACTGACGAAGGTTTGCCGCAATTGCCCTTTTAAAAATCCCGATATTTCCGACTGACTCACAAATACTGGGGATTTTAAAATCGCCGTAAGTCCCTTCTAAAAAGTGTGACGGTTTAAAAAACTAACATGAGTGACGAGCTGGCGGTGTGTCAGGTGTTCCACCTGGTGCACCTGGAGTGCCCGGCGCAGGTGGAGGACGCGCGCGACGACCCCGCCGCCAAGAAGCAGCGGCCGTCGCGCGAGCGGGACGCGCCCCGGGGCCGCGCGCGCCGCCGGAGCGCCAGCCGCAGCCCTAATGACGGTGAGTTCATCCCTAAATACCACATAACCCCCTCTCCCCAATACCCCGCTTCCGCTCCCTCCTCCCCAAATACCCAATACCCCCTCCCCCCCCACAAGGGCCCAATACACCCCTCTCCCCAAGTACCCAATACCCCCTTCAGTACCCAATACCCCCTACCCAAGTACCCATTAGCCCTCCCCCAAAGACCCAATACCCAATACCCTCTCCCCCAAAGACCCAATACGTCTCCTCCAAAGACCGAAAACCCTCCTCCCCCAAAACCCCCATATCCCGTCCCATTTAATCAACAGCCCCCTTATTTTGAGCCTTTTTTATACAACTAGGTCGGCAAACAAGCCTACAGCCCACATAAGCATTGTAAGCGCGTTGCCGATCTTACTCCCGAACCTCCTCAAAATTCTGATCACCTTATTGACCACAGGAACGCAACACTACTTATAGCAGTGTTATTAAGCTGTGATCTTCTGTAAGGTCGAGATACTGCCCCAGTGAGGCTGCTCCAGATTTTGAGCAGGATAGTCTAGACTCTAGAGCCTAGCAGTCTTGTAGTTTATGACTACTTTCTGATACTAGTTGTACCTTCTATGTCTGATCTTATTATGACTACTGCCAATTCTAGTTTTATCTTGAAATTTAAGCAATCATTAAAGTTATTCACCAAAATTGTTTGTTGTAACATTAGTACAAGAAAATGACCGTTATGTACTTCTGCAAACTGAACTTTTGTTTATTCCAAGTATAAATGTTAAAAATCGTTGAAAACAATTATCTGTGTGTGTGTGTGTTTTGAAATGCAATAACATGTATACTTATCGCAACTAAATTCAAGTATTTCTATGTTGCAGGTCTTATCTTGTTCAAACTAGAACTAAGTATGACATCAAATTCTTATATTTCATATATTTACAAATTCACTACATCCACTCAAACCGTTTTATTATTGACTAGCCTGTTAGAGCAGTTTGTAGTAACCCTGCTTTCTGCTCTGAGGTTTTGGGTTCGATCCTGCCCTGAGTCTGGATGTAATATACTTATTTGTATATATATATAATTAATTCTATTATAATTTCTATGTATCAAAAAAAAAATGTAGATATCAATCGGCTGTACTTATAACACAAGCATAAGTTCCTTATCATAGGAACAGATGACCATTTGTGAATGCTATAGATATTTGTCGACACGTTGGCGCAGCGGTTACAGCACTGGCTATTGCGCTGGCTGTCGCGGGTTCGATCCCTGCTCACGACAGACACTTGTATTGGCCATATAGATGTTTGTCGTGGTCTGGGCGTTTGTGCTTATGTATTGTGTTCTGGACATAGGAGTACATTATGTATGTTTTATAGGCAATGGCAACACCGAAGGTCGTCGCACGCCCAGCCCCCCAGGTGAGGGTTCAAGAGGGGGGACCCCCCGCCCCGCCCTACCCCCCGCGGAGACAGCAACTGAGGCAGAGGAGGGTTACGATGACTGAACTCCGTAGCGAGAGTTCAACCTGTTCATGTACTGCTGCCGGCGTGTCTGTTCTTGTTTCGAGTAGTGTTTGTGACTACACAATATCAAATAGTAAGAATTGCGGTCTACAGTGTATACAGTGCAGCTGTGTCTCTTCTATCGAGTGGAAAGTGGAATAAGCCACACGTTGCTTGAGTATCAACAGTTTGTATGTGTTACGATCAGTGTTCACGTTTTTATGCTGAGTTTAGTTTATCTAAGTGCAATGTACGGAGTGTTTTAGGAATGATGCTAATATATACAAAAATAGGTATCGTTAATGATATTGAGATGTTACTTTAATACTTTTATGTATTTATATGTGAGATTATTATACAACGTGTTTAGTAATAGGCGTCCTTGAGTTTAGGGCCATATAATACATGGATGCATACCATAGCCGAAATTGTATGTGAAATAAATAAAGCATATACGGCTCAATACTACGTAACTTTAAAATCGTCACATTTGATAAAGAATGTTGAGAAGACATTGGAAAATGACCAACTCAACTGTAAAACTGTTATTTTATAAATAATTATTGAAATAAAATTCCTTTACTCACACTTGACTTGTAGAATAAATTGGTGAAGGCGAGACGAGATCGTTACGAAAAGTGTGATCGGGCTAGGTGAACGAAAGTTGAGAAAGTTAGATGGAGCTAAAGAAGTATTACTTCAGTTGTGTGATCTAAAACACATTCGTTTTTTCAATAATCAATTTTATGACTTTGATTAAAGCGTTAGGGAAAGTAACTTAGATAATTAGGTTATAATATCAATACTGATATTGCAGTTAAATAGAAGGACGCCAGTTTAAAAACACGTTGTATATTGTTCATTGTATACTATTTACTACTAGCGTCCACTATGTCCTTAGTCACATACATGTCTACATATCACATAGAAGATTCTCATTAAAAGTTTGCGGCTAATATGTAATATGTTAGTTAATATGTTTTAGATAAATCTGTTAAGTTTTTAGATGAAGGGCCTGTTCCACAAGTCGTGGATAAAGTTTATTCTGTAAATAAGTGACGTTTAGACTTTAACAGCAGAGGGGATTAGGCCAGAAGGACCTTTTTCATCTCAATTAATAAAGTACAGCTTTTAGATTCATTAATATTTCTTAAAATACGGTAGAATTTAAAAGTCTAAAAGAATAATACATCAAAAAAAAATATCTGTCGGATACCCGTCAAAAAACGTTATCAACAACTGGTGAAATAGGCCCTCAAGCTTATAGTTATTATAAAAATACTAACAATAATCATTATATTGGTCAAGTATTGACTCTTATTCTAGTTGAACTTCCAGTAAAGTTGAAAGATCTGTAGTAGATACAAAATTAAGTAAAACTATTGAAATTTATTAGATAATCATAATACTTAAATAATTTAAAAAAGTTAAGAACTAAAATTCAAGTCCTAGTAAAATATTTTTCTGAAAAGTCAAGCTGTTTAGACCAATATAAGTTTGACTTAAGAACTTCAAATGCTGAGGTTTTGAATATTTGTTATTGTGGCCTAGAATAATTATTACCTAGTGCCTGTTCCATCAGTTGCTGATAAATTTTATCTCTCACTAAACTAACTGATAGTTTTTATCAGCAGGAGAAACAAACCGTTAAAATCTGTTTCATGTCATCTGATAATCTTTTGACATAAAACAGGTTGATGAAGCAAAAAAGATATAACAACTTTTCATTTGCATAATTATTCATTAGATATCTTTATCAGTGACCAAAGAAAGGGCTCTTAGTGTTGGAATTATCTTGTATAAGCATCTACATTTTAAAAATCAAAATGACTCAACTGTGGTATAATTTTGATTCGAATTCTTGTCAGTGGCGTATTTTAGAATACAGAGCCCCGGGCCATTTTAATGCCGCCCCATAAATTAAGGGAAAGTGGTAAAAGTCGCATATGTATTAGGGATGTGTTAATAAATTATCGATTATTTTGGCTGACCACTTATATAGATATCCATTGTTTTAAAACGATAATTTTCACATTCCTAGTGCGAATGCACCGCCCCTCGCAGAATGCCGCCCCGGGCACTGGCCCTTTTGCCCTAGGGTAAATACGACCATTATTATTGTAATATCTTACATTTCACATATTCGACTGGACTTCAGTATATTGGTTTTCTTATTCGTATGCATCTGGTTCCTAAATTCAGAAATTTATTTCAGCTTATAATCCATCAAATTTCAACTAAGTCGATTTCCATCCTTTAGCAAAACTAACTGGTTTTTTCATTATAGGAAACAGTCAAGTATATCTCATATTTGACACAAGATATTTATTTAGTTAGGTTTTATTTTCGTTTTATCTAGTCTTTGCTGTTGGTGAGTGCCTATATAACTTTCTCTTAGTTGTATTTATATTAATTTAACAGTAGACTCCATAAAGCTATCTAAGCTATTGCTATTCTTGTTTGAACCTGTACGATTATGTAGGGTTGATTATTTTTTATTTATTTATTTATTTTTTCAAAGTTCCAACAACAAAGTGTGTAAGCCGGTGAATACGTGACGAAAGCGTTGCGACATAGTTTCTTTCTCTCTTTCTCTCATAGCCAGTTACGTATCATATATCTAAGATACAGTGCAGGCCTATTGCTTTACTTCAGTCGTGTGGCTTAAAGCACTCGTTTTTTTTTTTTAAATTTTAAACCTTTATTAATATGATTACTTCGTTAATATTTTATTTACTTGCAAGATGATTTCTAACTGAAATTATTTGTATACTTTCAAGTCTTTTTTTTTTAAATGTAGCTTTCAATTGTGCCTAATTGACACAAATTGTTTCATCTGTGTGAAACAATTTGTATCAATTCGACATGCAATGGGATGCTACTGTGCTGACTGTGCTTTGTAAAGTTTGTTTCATACTTTAAATTTGTTTTAAGATATTTATAAAAATAAGTTGTACGGTTGTGATACGAGGAAAGTTGGTAATAAGCTAAGTTCTTTATTTCTATCGATAATTCATACGATATTGGAATATTTAAAAACAAAATTAACCTTAAGGTAATTTTAAAGCTGTTTCTATATGCGAAAACGATTTGTCGGGCGAATGTTCGAAATAAAATGTATCGTATGCATAACGAACTCTTTTTTGAATATGGAACAGCTTTTAATATTTTGTTTTTTAAATAATTTGAGTAAGCATAATCCCTTAGATGTTAGAAAATAAAATGATTTTTTGCTTATGGCAATTTTTTGTGTTATAGATTATTATTAGGCATTCATTGTAGCCTAAGATAGGCTTCATTCCTATATCGAAAAAAATTGTTTTCTTTACGAATGTTCGTTAGTAAACTGCAGTTTTTTTTTTTTTATATAGGAACAGAGCTATAATGTACTTAGTATAAGTAAAAGTGAGATGAGAAGGATATGCACTGTGATAAAATATGATGTTATTTTTAAATGTTTGACCGGTATACGATAATAAGATTCAAGTCTTGAAACTAGTTCTATTGTACCACTTGTGTCCACAAGTAATATACATACACATGGGCGTACTAACAGTGGGGTAAGATGGGGCGTTTGCCCCACCGAGACTCGCAGCTAATAATAGATATTTCAGATTTTAATAAGGAAAATTCAGGTTAATTTAGCCAAAACCACCACAAGCTTATGTTGAAGTTTAGACAATAAACATGTATGAAATGTTGAATATGTATATATTGAGTTTTTACATTTATGTATTTTACTCACCTTAAATTCTGGGTATGCCCATATACATACATAATTATGTACTAAGTACTATGTTGATTATCTTCCTCACCACATAGTGTTAACAAGTCAGTGTAACAGTAAAATGGTAATTAAGGTTTATTGATTTTTGAACTTTTTAAATAAATAAACTAACATAGAAATGTAGGAAACAATTTGAATTGTGTTTTAGAGTATTTCGATTATAGGTAAACAATTGTAATCATATGCTGCAATCGTTAATATTGTTTTCTTGTTTCTAAAGTTCAGTATGTTTATTAAATGCTGTAAGTCATATTATATAGAGCTTTTATTGTGTTTTTAATAAATATAGACATCTTTGATTTATTTGCATTTTGTCTTAAAAATCTCCCGATATCAGTTACAGAGTAAGACCGGTAACTTATTTCACACTAAATAGTTCTTAAATCAAAAAGTTTAATATTTTAAAAAGGATTTATATTTTATCAATTTCATCAACCTATACGAATAAATAGAGTGCTGGTTTTTTTATTCAGTTATATTGCGAAAACTTCTCAACTAATCGGAATAATACCTATACCATAAGATGCAGCGTGTTTCTAAGAAGGTTTTAGTATATAATATGTTGGTGATTACTTTTCTTGTAAAAAGTTATGGATGGACAGATGTCGCAAGTAGCTAATAAATACCAAAGACAAGTTATCGCTAGAGAAATTTTCTTATTTATTATTACTTTGTAAAAATAATTCTAACTTTTCTTTTGGGTTATTTTTATTCCACTATAATAATTTTCTATACAATCTACATATTGCTTACGTAACTTGTGGACCTCTTTCTCGAATAATAGCTCGATGTTTTTTCAGAAGTTTACTAGGCTCTACAATATTTGGATCATTCTCCTCGGCAAACTGGTCGAGTCTTTTTCTCAAAGCCATTTTTAACTCATTTATACATGTGCCTTTTAAAGCAGATATCCCGATAATATCTTCGAATTTTATTACCCTATCTGGTCTTATTTCTTCTGGTATTGTTTGTATGACTTCATTTATATTTTTTAATGAATGTTTAACAGATTCAAATGTTTCTTGAGAACCTTCTATGTCTAGTTTATTTACAGCGAGAATGGCCGGTTTGTCCAGCAACTCTTCATCATACAGCTCTAATTCTTTGTTAAGTAACATAATCGTTTCAAGGCAATTTCGCTTTGGATACTTGGGACTCAGTCTAAATCCTTCAATGTCTGCTATAAATAGAAGCAATTTTGTTCTCTCGACGTGTTTAAGGAACTTGTGACCTAGTCCTACATTGATGTGAGCTCCTTCTATGAGTCCAGGAAGATCAGCAATAGTTATTTGTCTTAAGTCTTCATACTGTATAGTACCTTTATTGGGTTTGATAGTTGTGAATGGATAACTCGCTATTTTAGGCTTAGCTCTAGATATAGCTTTTAAAAGCGAACTCTTTCCCGCGTTTGGGAATCCTACGAGACCGATATCAGCAATTAGTTTTAAATCTAATCGTATGTGATGAACCTGGCCGAAATGTCCGAGAAAACTGTTTTCCTTATTCCCGCCGGGGCCGCCGCGAGCAACGATGACTGTTTCTTCCTCCTTATCTATAGATCCTAATACCCTTCCATCTTCTCCGTAGATAGTCACGCCGAGCGGAACTTCGAGTTTTACATCAGCGCCTGGATTCCCAACAATTTTCGTTTTTCTGCTATCTTCGCCGTGTCCTGCGGTTATAGTTTTAGCGCGATATTTACTCACGATAGACCTTAAATCGGCCTTCTCATTTCCTACACAATATATACATCCTCCTTGTCCACCTAAACCACCAAACTTTGGTAGTCCAGTGCCACCGGTGCCGCCTTTTACATGAAGCCTCACGGTGTCTATAAACTTATTACGTAGATATTTTCGAGGGATTTTAATTTCCTTCGCAGCAAACCATGTTCTACTGAGAAAAACCATTTTAAAAGTTTAAAAACTGCCAACTCTTGTACATTTTTCCACTTTGTTTATATTTTTAGGTTAACACAACATCAATCTAAAACTTGTGAAGCTAGGTTATTAGAGCTGTCAGTTGTCACTAATAAATGAAATAAATAATGAACTGAACTTACGTTTTTAAGAAGTACCTAATTTTAAAGTTTAATTTTGAATATCAAAACTAGTTTTTGTGGTTTAACATTCAAACATCTATTGATGATATATTTAGAAAAGTTTTGCTTTGAAGCACATATTGAATATTGGTCCAGGAGCCAGGTACAAATATGGTCAACTCATCATTGCAGCCTATACAGCCAACTGCTGGACATAGGCCTCCACAAGTTTACGCCAAAAATAACGTGAACTCATGTGTTTTGCCCATAGTCACCACGCTGGGCAGGCGGGTTGGCGACCGCAGGGCTGGCTTTGTCGCACTGAAGACACTGCTGCCCGCAACGGCCTGTGTATTTCAAAGCCAGCAGTTGGCTGGTTATCCCGAACCCGGTCGGCTTTTTAGGTTCCAAGGCGGTAGCGGAACTGCGTTATCCTTTAGTCGCCTCTTACGACACCCACGGGAAGAGAGGGGGTGGCTATATTCCTTAGTACCGTAGCCACACAGTACATATGGTCAATTATTTCCTCCCAATCGAAACTTCGTAAAATGCATTAGGTAGGAAATAACTAAAATAAACTTTTTTTTTCTCCGTGCATGAGAGGCTGCTACTGCTCGCCACACCCATGGAGTCATAGCTGACGGTCGCGAATATTCATAATAATTATAAATCCCTAATGCATTTTATGAAGTTTCGATTGGGAGGACATTAGTCATGAAAATCTATCACTGGCTCCCGGACAATATGTTTAGAGTAATATTATAAAGTTTTACGTCACTTTTACGTCATACGATCATAGTATCCGAACTAGGCTAATATTCTTTGATCAGCTGTTTTGTCCATACTCATTATTTTCGTAATATGGAAAGAATTCCGAATTAATAATAGGCATTTAGGTGAAGATACTGAAGACTATTGAATCTAAAAATTTATTTGAATGAGTATTTCTGAAAAAGAAGTGACTTTAATTTAACTTGAATTTAATTTTCATTTAATAAATAGAATCGGATTGTATTTATCGATTTTATATTACTGTTTATTTATTATTTACAGTTTTTAAAAAGTAATTACGCGTCTTTTTCTAAAACACAAAAACTATTTCTATATAAATATGCACAAATTAAAATATTTAGTATCATTATATTTATTTTCAATGCTTTTACCATTCATCGCGAGCAGCGAGGGCGATCGATCGCCTTTTTATCAAAATTGTGTTAAAAGCTGTAGCAAAGCGAACTGTACCTTAGGTACGTTATTATGGATATTTTTCTATTATTTCTATATTTCTATTTTTTTACAAGATTTAAAATTCTTAAAAAAAGTTTACGTATATGTAGTAAAAAGAAGGTTTTATTTATCATTCTAAGTAAAAAAAAAAAAAAAAATTGTAGATGGATCATTTCAACCACAGTCAGCTGAACTCCAGGATATATGGTGCCGTTGGCTCAAATGGGACTGCAAGGATGACTGTCGTTACCACTGCATGTGGCGAACAGTGCAAGGATTTCAAGAGCGGGGTTATAAAATGCCTAAATTTCATGGCAAAGTATTCATATTTAGTTTTTCTCTGATTTTTATTACATTTATAGTGGAATTAAATATTCTACCTCTTTTTTTGGATACTTAATCTTGATGTATTTCTAATAGTAATGTAAAGTTTGCAGTTGATTATATTTCAACACTTATAAAGAAAGTTACATTCTAATAAAAACTATAGGAATTTGATTGGCGTGGTTTCATTGATTACTCGGGAGCTCTGACTATTTTACTCACCACAGGAACAACACTTCTTGAGAACAGCGTTATTTAACTACAAACTTTTGTAAGGTTGAGGTACTTTTTCAGTCAGGCTGCTCCAGATTTTGAGTAGGATGTATACTGTTTTGCCTTATCTCAATTGTAGTACCAAATAGTTTTATTATAAATACATAATTTTTTAACATTTTTTTAAACATATATTTAATGTATAAAGTGGTATACTGTTATATATATACTAATGTTATAAAGTGGAAATATTTGATTGTTTGTTTGCATAAAATGCCTATTTTTTGGGAGCCTTCCCAAACGACAAAACGGATTTGAAAAATTCTGTCACTGTTGGGCAGCTATACTGTCCCTGGGTGACATAGGCTATATTATATTTAAAAAAAATTAGAGGTCCTTACTAAAACTCCAATAGTGTAACCAAAGATGTAAAAAATAAGCTAATATATTCTCAAAAAAAAAAAAAAAAAAAAAAAATTAAAATGAAAATAAAAGTTTGTTTAAATAATAATATTCAAACTATATTTAGTAACTTGACGCAAATAGAAGGTTTTATGTGTATTATTTTTTATTTTATTTTATACAATGTTGATTTGATTTCAGTGGCCATTTAAGCGAATACTGGGCGTTCAAGAACCTGCGTCTGCTTTTGCATCTCTGTTGAACCTGATGAGTCACATTCATATGTACTCGGATATCAGAAAGGAATTTCCTATTAGAGACACACCACTGGTCCTATTCTGGCATGTGTTCGCTTTAGTAAGTATTTATATATACATGATGTTTATATTTTACAAGGTAAAACTAATTATGTCCAAAAGAATATTGTGTATGTGTGTATGTATGTATGTTTCATTGATGTCAAGTATGTATGTAATAAGTATATGTAAATTATTACTAATTTGAGTTCTGACACTAAAAAACAAATTATGTTTGTGGCAGTCAGGAGCTTGGAAAAAAAAAAACGAATAATTGTTAATTATGTATTAGTTATATATTAAAACAATAATTATCATATAACTAAATATTATAACTAACGACTACTTTAGTCGAAGTGGGACTAAAAAGTGTGATCAAAATAATCTTACAATTAATAACATAAGAAATTAAAACAAAGGGCATTGTAAGGCTAATACGGGAACTCGGCTAATGTGGGAAACTCGTAAGTCACTTGGGTAGTCGCCTAGATGGTCGACTGGAAAGATTCCATCAGTTTGGTACGTCAGCTTATTCGTGGCATTAGGGTTCCGTAACTAACAGCAAAACTTTATTTTTATTTCCTTGATTATAGTCCCAAAGTAGAAAGTTCTGGATAAACATTTTAATATTTTTATGTGTTTATTTCAATTGAGTTACTATTTTATTTTTATGTAACAAAAAAGGAGATTAGTAGTGCTAATAAGGATTGTTCTTTCATAACAGGTCTGTATGAATGCCTGGACCTGGTCTATCATTTTCCACACTAGAGACAGTCCATTCACGGAGTTCATGGATTATGCTTGTGCCCTGTCTATGGTGATGAGTTTATTTGTGGCAGCTATTATAAGGTTGGTATCCCAATACGCTGTGTGGCTACGGCATTAAAGAATATAGCCACCCCCTCTTCCCGTGGGTTTCGTAAGAGGCGACTAAGGGATAACACAGTTCCATTA
This sequence comes from Melitaea cinxia, assembly GCF_905220565.1. Classification (NCBI taxonomy): domain Eukaryota; kingdom Metazoa; phylum Arthropoda; class Insecta; order Lepidoptera; family Nymphalidae; genus Melitaea; species Melitaea cinxia. Next base: position 17,979,196 of record NC_059398.1, on the reverse strand, counting down.
CCACCTTGGAACTTAAAAAGCCAACCGATGGCGGGATAACCATCCAACTGCTGGCTTTGAAATACACAGGCCAAAGAAAGCAGCGTCTTCGGTGTGACAAAGCTAGCCCTGCGGTCACCAACCCGCCTGCCCAGCGTGGTGACTATGGGCAACACACATGAGTTCACGCCGTTTTTGGCGCGAGCTTGTGGAGGCCTATGTCCAGCAGTGGACTGTGATAGGCTGAAATGATGATGATGATGATGAATGATGATCCCATAACACCTCACAGGTTTGTGATGATGACTCTTGTTTGTGTCTAGTTTCTCGAGTAATTAGTAATAGAAAAAGATATTGAAAAAAATTCTTGTGATAGTGTAAGTGGTATCCGGCTCAAAGGACCATGATATGTCCATATAAAAAATAATTAAGAATATAAAAAAAGTGTGTGTGTACTTATGTATGCACGTAAGAAGTCATACTTCATTGGCTAACTAAACTTCACGTTGCTAACTTCTTCGTTGACTAGCTAACTTCAGGGTGTTGGTTGTTTGTGACGGTGTGCGCGCGTATCGTAAAAATTTACTTTCACCATTTTTCCCTCATGCGCTAAAAGAAGTATAACTTCAAAAACTTAAAAAACTGTCCATCCCAAAGATGGCAGCAATACTCCATACAAGACCGAACTTGTGCTTGATATAGTTGAAGCAGCTGTTCTGGAGTGAAGTATCGCCGGAGTGAGTTTTGGAGCCGGATAAACCTTTTTTTACACGGGGACAATCCATCATGGATACCCTCCGGCGTCAGAAGGTTATATCAGATTCCTACTGACTAAAAAACCACCACGTATGAGCATTCGTCCGCCTGGGTGGGGCGAGATGAGGTCGCGCTATTCGCCACCTCGCTCCGGCAGCCAGAATAAACCTAGTACATCATAATAGCATAGTTGTCCATGCCCAGTCATGCAGCTGTTACTCTTCACAGGAGGATGTTAGGGGCTTATAATACGTCCTTGCTTTCAGAATATTGCACAGAAGGAGAAAATTAACAGCCGTCATTCTTCTCATCACTCTGCTGTACTACGTGGAGCACGTACGTTATCTGTACTCGGGAAGAATCGACTACGACTACAACATGCTTATTAATATACTTTTTGGTAAGAACTTTTTTAAATATATATTTTTTTACACCACTGACGTATCGAAGCGATTACCGTATGGCCTGCAACATCAGGTTCATAACAAGCGCATTACCGACCTAATCTGCGCCCTTACCTAAGAGCTTTGGCCACCTTACACACCGCAGGACCAACATTTTTTTAGACCAGTATAATTTGGCTTTGGTCTTTTGTAAGGTTGAGGTACTTCCCAAGACGGGCTGCTCCAGATTTTGACCAGGATATTTTCTACTTCAATTTATTTATTAATTTACTATGTGAGATACTAACATATCTGTATCCCCAGGTGTGGCGGGCTCGTTGCTGTGGATGGTGTGGGCCTGCGTCCAGTACCTGGCGGGCCGGCACTACGTGTGGCGGCTGGTCGCCTTCACCGTGTTCTCCGGGGCGGCGCTGACGCTGGAGCTCTTCGACTTCCCCCCAAGGAACGGATGGGACGCACATGCGCTGTGGCATTTGAGCACCTCATCGCTACCGGTTCTTTTTTATAAGTAAGTTGAGTGTGCAGTAAACTGAGGTAGGAAATATCATGCTCAAAATCTGGAACAGAACGACAGGGGACGGACCTGGAACCTGGACCTTACAGAAGACAACAAATAAATAATACTGCTGTCAAGCAGTGTTGTGTTTTTTTTGGTGAGTATGGTGACCAGACCTCCTGGGAGGCGATCGAGGTAGGGTTGGCAGCACGCTTACAATGCTTCTAGTGTTGCAGGCGTCGACGATTCTACGATTGCGCGTCTACGATTATCGTAGCACTAGTTGTATAAACATAAACCAAACAGCCTTGTCGGCAATCGGCGCTACGGCGCCGATTTTCATTTTAGTTTCCTTTTTTTACATAAACACTCATTTTTTTTTAATATCAATTATAAATAAAGATATGTTTAAATATTTCGAACTCTATTAAATCCACACAACAAACAACCAGACACATCTTGAAAATATTAATATTGTTTCGAAGTCTAAGGTATCCTTAACTTAGGATATCTAACTGAGTAAGAACAACTTCAGTGTTTTTAAAAAGCCAGACACACCAGCAAAGCTGACGTTATCCCAGTGATAAAACCTATCAATAATTTTTTTCGAGATAAAATTCTTCAACCACCACCGAAAAAGTGTTATAAGGAAAATACGCTCTAACAGAATTGCTGAACTGCCAAATCTTATATATAAAATTCTCGTATCACAATGTTAGTTACCATACTCTTCCGAAACGGCCGGACTGATTTTTATTAAATTTTGCGTGCATATCTATATTTTTCATACCCCTAAGTTATAAGAGGAGGGGGAGGGGGATTAAGAGGGTTAATAATATATATGGCAAAACAACTTTTGCGGGGTTAGCTAGTAGTTATATATATATATATATATATATATATATATATATATATATATATATATATATATATATATATATATATATACATCCAGATACATTTTTGGCGTCAAGCACAAACTGCGTTATTACGACGTCCCTCAGTTATGCTTACATTTTATATGTTTTTTCTGCGAATGTTGCTTATTTTTTTCATTTTAAATTCCGTGGGTTATATCAATTTCTTTAAATTTCTTTTTTGAGAATATTCTGCTTACAGTTGTGCCCAACCATTTATGAACCCCTTTCATGATACTTATGTTATTGCTTCCTCCATATATCCATATAGCCTCACTTAATGTACCGATTATTTAGCGTCCTATATAAGTAATGATGAAATGAGTGAGAAGTAAGCTGAAATGCGACGTTGCCAGTTTTCTAGTAGGTGTGATCATCTATCGTTAACTTAAGAAATAATTCTATTACGCTCGTTGAAATTTTAACATGTAACGGTCATAGGAACACCTCCAATTTTTCATCTTATAATAGCTTAATGAGTTGCAACATATATTATATTTAGGCTTTTAACATTTTAATTATTGACGACGTAGCACATCATCAGAATAATAATATAATAAATAATTATTTATCGTTTTGTCCATTTGTTATAAGTATTCTTTGACGGTTCGCAGGTTATGTCCACTTTCCTGCGAACCGTCAAAGAATAATAATAAATAATGTTCCCTTATCCTGCCACGGATACTTTCTGTACATTGAAGATATTTAAAAAAAGTGATACGGTCTATGAATACAGGTTACTGAATCGAACATTTTTTTTTATATGTTTGTATGTGTCGTTGTGTCTTCATCACGCCAAAACAGCTAAACGGATTACAAGTAATTTTAGAACATGGGTAACTGGGCATCCAAGAATACGAGGATATTATTTTTTCTTCTTCGCTGACGAATCTTATAGGTTAATTAAGTTTTATAGCCACAAATAGTTGTGCTGCCTGCTTTTACAAACAACATATTATTATCATTTTCAATATAAAAATGTCTCACGGCTAAAATATTTTTATACAGACTAAATAGTCTAACTACTTAACTCTATTTCACTAGAATGATTTACCTAAGTCGTCGTCTGGCAAATTTAAACGTCGTCAAACAATATTTACTTATAAAATATAAAGTATATCTTTTAAGTAGGTTTCTATTTTTTTTACGTGGATAACAATAGTTTATTAAACATTATACATATTTACAATTCACAACTTAAGAACTAAATATTTAAACATTTTTGAATATCATATCAAAAATTGACCGCTCCAGCGGGATTCGAACCAGCCAATTAAGCTATGGAACGACACGACACGGTCAGTCGGAGAAGCGGGTTCGAATCCCGCTGGAGCGGTCAATTTTTGATATGATATTCAAAAATGTTTAGAATTCCTAATGTGAGGGTAACACAAAAATAAAATCGTACAAACTAAATATTTACAGATAGTTTTGGTATAAATCATGTCCGCGTGGAATCATGTCAAGAATGCTGACAGCATTTTCTCGTTGAATCGCTATGCCGATTCTCTGGGTAAAAAAATGCACCAGCCCTCTTGTCACCAGTGGAGGCAATAAGGCGAGGAGTTATCTCATTTAAAAAAAATTTAGCACTGCTACTCCAAGGTCCAAGTGTTTCGACTGCAAATGGCACAAATATGTAATTTGAAATTAATGACGAATACTTGTGCCGATTAGTCGTTTCAGCTTTTTCCGCTGTGGCTCCCGCTTTTAAGGCTGTTTCCATGACATGAGAAGGAGCAAGTGTGTCAACGCAGGTTGCGTCCCACAAAAGCGCCCGTCCCCTTTCCCAGGGAACCAACGTCAATCCATCAGGTCTCTTGCCATCATTGCGACTAATTCCAGTAGGCTCGATAAGAGCAGGAACGTCGATGGTGGCAAGAGCTTTTTTATGATATCGTTTAGGGAACCGTGGCGGGAAAACCTACCTGAACTCTTGTTACAGGAAAGGCCGTGTAGTCCGAAAGAATCGACCTCTTTTCCGCACGGAGATCTGTGTTCAAAGCACAGTGGAGCTCCCAACCGGAGACCGAGAGCAATTCTAAAACTTTCATTGTCTAAAAGTTTCAAAAATTTTTTTGACGGCATTGCGTGTAGCCTGGATTGGGTCAAAAGCCAGAACAGCTGCAAAAAAACTTCGTATCCTTAATAACAGTATGCGTCAAACTAACGTCCGTATATGTGTTACGTATTGCGTAGCCCTTACCTTATATACGGACGTCGTAAATCTGTATATCTACTATTCGAACCACTACATATTCGACGTCCATGACCAAACCGTCACTAAACAAAAAACACAAATTTTCAGTAGGGGCGCTCAGTAACCAAATAAAAAATCATTGCAAAAATGTATTAAATGTAGCAGAACCTTTGTTTTTTCAGATTCAAAGACTGCTACCCAGCCTGGCTTCCATATTCATGCAAAAAAGTATAGATAATGTATATTTAATATATAAAATTCTCGTGTCGCGGTGTTTGTAGTTAAACTCCTCCGAAACGGCTTGACCGATTCTCATGAAATTTTTTGTGCATATTGGGTAGGTATGAGAATCGAACAACATCTATTTTTCATCCCCCTAAATGTTAAGGGTAGTCCACCCCTAAATTTAATTTTTAATTTTTAGATAAATTATTTTATTTTTTATTTTATTATGATTTGGCGTTGAAAAATACATACAACCCTATGTTTTCACCCTTCTACCAATAACCCTATTTTAAAATAGCGTTTAGCGGCAAGACAACGTTTGCCGGGTCAGCTAGTTAACTTATAGAAATATTTTTATTTTTATGACAAAATAGTGTCACTTTTCCGTTTAATATGTAAATTCAATTCGTAAATTCGTTAAAGCCTCACTTTTTCCTTTTAAGTGTACTTTTATTTTATTTTACTACGTAAGCAGTATTTTGCAACCGAGCGTCAAATAAGCAGCGACACGTGCGTAGCAACTTCGGCAAACTGTTTTTAAATGATTTGTTTTGACTTATTTGAATATTTCAAAACCTTCAAATACAGTCAGTTTGGCAACGTCGCAATAGGACGTCAAATAATCGGTTGTATCGGAAGAGTTTTAGCAAAGTATACGCTCTGTCGATATACGCGCTAGACTAGCGCTGCACCGTTGGTGCGGAATTTCGCGGAAGTTTTAGTTATACAAATGCAAATGTCTCAACGATTTTTTGCCTTCCGGCGATTTTTGTTGTACAGGTAGCTAGAGCCAAAAGGACTAATGGGACATCGATTAAAAAAGTGACGTCCGATATGCGGACGTCTAAAGGAGGTGGACGCCAGTTTAGATGCATTTCGGCCCATGTGGGACGCCTAATTATTAGCAGGATGTATATATATATATATATATATATATATATATATATATATTTGTCCGTATCTTAAATTTTCTTATTTACAGATTTGTCATACACGATATCAAGTTCTTGAAGACGACGTTCAACATCGAGAAGAGTGCATACAAAATAACCTAAATGTGCTTAAATCCTTCATTGACACCTTCTATCAATTTTGATCTCAACTGGGGCAACAATTACAAATATATTAAAGTAATGAATAATTTCATATCACTTTTAACGATACATGTTCAGTGTTACGATGTGTTCAGAAATTTTATTTATCATTAGTTTTAGATCGACAAAGTACATGTTGCTATTGTGTTTTAAAAGTTATATTACTTATAAAAGTATATAGTAGTAATTATAATTAAGTAATTTATTGATGTAAAAATAAAATCTTTAAAACTTTTCAAGACTTTTTATTTAACGAAACAATTTCAGAGAACACAGTTTTAAGACAACCAATAAAATAATAAAAACGTTAATTTTCAAATATTAACTTTTTCCACTGTTCACCGCAATTGATGCCAAGTTTGTGTTTCTTTAGCCAACCTAACCTTCCTTTATTGATCTTTTTCATTAATTCATTTTTCTGTAAAATATCCTGTTTTATACGCTTAGGAGGGTCAATAGATTTAAGTTGATTCGGTAATTCGTGGTTAACGATGGCACTTCTAGCTTCACAATTGTTCCAATATACAGGCCTTGCATGATTTATGCTTGAATGTCTAGAAACTGGTCGTTCCGAAGTACATTTACTTTCATGTTCGCGGAACGCTAATCGTTCGTTCCAATGTCTTCTGTACTCTTGTTCCAAATACGGAGATCGTTCAGATCTATTTCTATCATTTGGGTCAAAATTTCTTGATTTAAAGTATTCCTTTGTTCCATGATGTCTAGGTGATATTTTTGCAGATTTTTCGCTATATATTGTTTCATAATCATCTGAGTCACTTGCTTCATTTTCATCCCGCGTTTGTTTTTTCTTTTTAAATAATTTTACTGAGTTAAGTATTCTGCTAAAGAAGCCTTTACTTGGTTTTTTGTGCTGTAAAGGTAATTATTTGTTAAGGTTCACGAAATTAAACTAATACCAGAAAATTTTATTTAATAGTAACTATTTATAATTTAAGTAACTACTTATCTATACAAATAAATAAAATTGAAGTGTCTGTTTGTATTGTTTAAATAATCGCTTTTTGCTAAATGCATATGGACATCCATACACGGTATACACGGTACATATACCAAAATAACATTTTTTAAATTTTTTGTCTGAAACGGCTGGACCAGTGTAATAAGGAGTAACTTAGGCTACTTTTATTTTAGAAATTTATTTATTTTATAACTCTCCGAACTAAAGAATCACTTATTTGTTAAATTCCACGCGGACAAAGTCACGGGCTCAGCCAGTAATTTAAATATATTTACCTGTTCAAATTCTTCTTCTAGAACTACTGTACTGTCGCTATCACTTTCGTCGCCAAACTCTTCCGTTACTTCTTCATCTTCAACAATGGTTGAACTACGGATACTATTAAGTTCTAGTCTGTGAATATATTTATCTTTATTAATATTTCCCGTAGATTCTGCTTTAATAAAATTTGGTTTAATGACTTGTTTCGTATCACCAGCTAACGCATTGAGTATGTTGCTGTTCAATTTGTTTTGATTAATAGTTGATTGAATAGGAGAAACAATAGTTTCAACTTTATCATTTCCCTTGTTCGATATATCCTTGTTATTATCGTCTATAATATTGGTGGAAATTTTATCAGATTTAAGATCGTTGTATTCGCTCGTTGAACTGTCTTTCGTTGGAAACTCCATGTTTAAAGCCATTGATTTATAAATTTCTTTTATAAGTTTTTCAGTTTCTTTGCTGTTGGAAATATCAATTTTGTTGTTAATATTAGTAGCAGTAGTTGTAGCAGCCATTGTGGCGGGCTTCTTATGTGGCCTGCAAGAACCTTTTCTATAGTAACAAGTACACAAGTGTCGTCCTGACGTAGGTTGTACAAACACAGGAAAGTTTTGTAAACATTTTACAGGTTGGCATGGAATATTAGGGATGCAGTATTGACCGAGTGGAATTTGTTGAGAACAAGATGGCAAATAAGGTTTAGCGTTATATGAGTTATTGTAAGTATAGCTATGAAGCAGTGTTGAATCTCCTGGCAAACTATTCTGCGATTCGCCTTTTTGGACAACGGCATCTCTTTTTACTATTTCATCTGCATTGTTGAGCTTTGCATTAGTTTTGACTTCTTCTAATACAGATTGTAATATTGTTTTGATTTCGTTTAGAGTTATTTCTTTACACTCCTCAATCAACTCTAATTGTGTGCTTTGATTACTAACTTGTAAGTTTCTGACTACTTCGTCAGTTTCGACGGATTCATTCTTTCGTGTTATAGATTTGACAATACAAGTTTTTCGTTGTTGTGGTTGTTGATGTTCTTGTTTTGGGTATATATCATTGTAGTCGATGTGACAATTTTTAGACGTTTCACTACCAGCCTTCTGCCCTAACTTCCTTATTTTGTCTTGATCTATGTGATCTATCTTATGTGCTTTATTTTTTTCCTGCATTACTGTTGGTTGAAGTCTTTTACTTGTGTGTTGTTTAGCCGGTGTTTCCGTATTATAGTTCACAATATAAGGATATAGACGTTTTTGCTTGGTTCTCAGAGGCTCAGGCCAACATTTAATTTCAAAATTCATTTTATTGTCCATTTTTTGTTCAAGGTTGTATTTTATGAATTTATTGTTATTTTCTTTTACGGGTATTATGTCATATTGATTGGAATCGTAATAAACTTTAGTGTTATCTAGGGAATGATCTAACTTTGTTAGGATTAAATCATAATTAGTTTTTGTCATATAATTGTCGATATTTTGAAATTTACCATGACAACAAGAACACACATCAGAGTCATAATGGTTGAAATGTTTACATTTCTTTTCGATATCTCTGCAAATAGGTCTAGAAAAGTTACTTGTATCGGAGAATTCTTCCACAATTTCGTTAGGGTCGTATTGTCTTCGAATAACGTTATTTAAATGAGACATGCACAGTTTATCATTGCTGTTTAGAATTTCATTACATTTTATTGGAACATTCTTTACATTAAATGGGTTATCAGTTTGTGCGTAGTACACCAAATGTGTTTTCATTTTACTATTTCCCTTGTAAACTTTTTTTCTTTTTCGTTTTCTAAAGATGTTTTTGCAACGCTCTATGGCAGCTGCGTTGTCATTACTAAAACCTTTACGTGGATTAAAATCACAACTTTTTTTTGTATCAGGTGCTGATAGAGCTGGGAACACAAAAGAAACGTTTGATTTTTTTGCCCTAGAGGAGCAACTTCCACAGCATGTCGCAATTTGTCCCGATTTTATAGTCTCAATAGGTTTATTACTGCAATAAGATACTGTACTAGATTGTTTTCCGAAATTCGATCCATACAAAGCTGTATTAACAACAGCTGACGGTTTATCTTTAGCTTTGTCCGTCAATTTTTCGTCAACAGAAGTTCCTCGTTGCTGTGCTTCGTGTAATTGTTTTTCTAGGTTTATAATTTTCTGTTGTAGATCTGTTACATCTATTGGAATGCAAGATATAATTTTAACTTCGGTTTGCGATGCTGTATTGCCTGTGAAATTTTAGATGATCAAGAATTTGATACAACATTTAGTAAATCACCCATATAGTTACTTATTAAATAAATTACCTAAATTGAAGGCAACTCTACGCAAAAATGTTTCAACGCCTTTGAAGCGTTGTTTATACGGTTTTTGAAACTGGTCCCTGCTCATATTGAAGAACGGCTGAAAGGACTAATTATTAAATTATTTTATATGATGCTATTTGTAATGAAATTACGCCTTTAAATACCTTTTTATGTGTTTATATAGTAATCATTTCATTTTTCATTTTAAATATTATCACTAAAATTAAATATTACTTTACAAATTTTCTTAGTGTATTGTGGTAGCTTGTTGTGCCAAACAATCAATTAATTCATCCGTCAGTATATATTTTCAAATAGAATATAATAATCTTCTTTATAATAAATTAAACCTTTTTCGAGAATTGTTACGTATTGCGCATTTTATACGAAAGTAAATTTTTAATTTTGCCCTACTTTATGAAAAATCTAAACGATTAAATCATAATGATATTTTTGCGTCATCAATTCTCAATATTCTTTCAAAATATTATATTCAATAATTTTTCATACTCTATTGAAGTATTTTTTGATAATCCTTCTACTTTCATTCATATTCTACTTCTCTCTTTTGAGTTTCTTTACTGAATGTTTTAATAAATTATAAGTTACTCGTAGATATGAAGAAAACGGGATAAGTTATTGAGCTAAGTTACTTATCAGCTAGTATATCTTATAGCGTGATGATATATGATTTCCTAAAAAGTCATTAAACAGATATTGCAAAGAAAAAAGTCTTTAAAACCAAGTCAGTAGATTTTAAAGTTTACGCATGGCAACTAAGAAATAAAAAGAAATCCATCTTCATATAAATATTCAATAAATCTATAGTCAATTTCAAATAAAATAACTCTTCAGAAAACAAATTGAACGAAACGTTTTTTAATTTAAAGCAAAGCACAGAGACAGCATACAAAACACGACACAAAACTAATTGAAATTAAGTAGATATTTAAAGAAACATTCGTGGTCTATACATCTTTGGTGGGTCACCAAAACTAGACTTATCTTTACCAAGTAGCGTCTTGATGATCAAGTTTCGAGGAGAGAAGGGATTTCTTTTATAAAACAATTTTTTTAAGATAGTACTCCTCATCTTCATGTCTCCTTGGGCTAGATGCTTTTGAGTTTTTAGAGAAAATGACATTGGATCTGGATTCTGAAGTTTGGCCTTTTCTTGCAGACTTTTCCATAATGTAGGTTTGTTCTGAACCGGAGGTGCAGAAAACTGCTGAGTTGCATCTTGTCGAATCGGGGGCTGTATTTTTTTGGCAAATCTATGAAATATGGACATTTTTCGCTCACTTTGAGTAGCTATACTTTTTACTTCGATTTCCTTGAGACACAAAGGGACTTGGGGAGAGTGGAGTTGGTTATATTGTGGATTATAATTAGGATATAATGGAGAAGGATGATGGTTTTTTGGATGTCGATGTGATGGAAGCATTGGATCATAAAATTGTCTACAGTTATCATGGAATTCGTTAGGCATTCGATGTTGCGGAATATTTCGAGAGTCTCTGTCATCATGATTGTAAGGGTGTTTATGCACATGTGGTGGACAGCAACACTGTTCTGGTATCGGTGGTGGGTGGAAATACTCCTGTCCGTGCATTGAATAGTTTGTTATATGTTGTTTAAATGGTGGTTTCGATTTAACATTGACTTCTACTGCGCTTTCATTCTCAGTTTCTTCTTCAATAACATCTCTTTTCCTCCTTAACAGCCGCAATGATTTCAGCACTTTTTTAAACGGACTTTGTTTACCCTGTTTAAAATAAATTCAGTATTAACTTAATTGGTATATTTGCAGTTGAACTTAAAAAATAAAAAAATAATTTTTTTTTTGAATTAATTTCGATTCTGTACCAAAAAAGCAAAGTTCTTCAAAGAGATTCTTATTCAGTACCTTTGAAATTTGCACAATACACATATTTATTACACCTAAAACTAAACAGTATGAAACGTTCATTAAGCTTGGTGAAGTTGTTATTTTAAAGAAATTAAAACTGAAAATTAGATACCTTTTTCTTAGGATGCTCAGTACTGACATCAGATTCTGTGGAGGATTGCGAAGCTTCTAAACTTAACTTGTCTAATACTGTATCAGAATAGCTGGCGTTGGTCGTGTAACCTTCTGAAGGTATTCTCGATCCAATGGCCTCGCAGCTCTTAGAATGGCAATTCATATTTGGTGTTCCAACATTAGCGTCATGCTTAAAGGCTTTGGTGCTACCCACACTTCTATTTGTTAATAAATTTTTATTTACATTACGCATTTCACATCCACTGCCCTCATTCTTAGGAGAATATTCGCCCACTTTTGAAGGTGTTTTTGATTTTTGCGAAACAAATTTGTAAATTTCTTTAATAAGTTCTTGAGTTTCATCTGTAGGCTTCACTTCGGATGGATTGCTTTTGTTATTGTGACTATCTTTTTCGTGACAAATATTTTCTTTTGAATTCCTCGCACATGCCATGCATGTGAAACTTGGATTATGTAACATGTAGCCACTTTGAAGACAGTTCATAGGACATATGGGAATAATTGGGTAGCAACAAGGACTTGGAAACGTTGGTAGAAATGGTGGCATACCGCAATTCCCCACGTTATGGTTGTTATTCTCCATGTTAGGTGTATTATTTGGAATCATATTTCCATTTACTTTGGTTCCATTCTGAATATCACTCGTAGTTTTGTTTTCAATTCTATTCGTGACATTTGATTTTTCATCATTCGTCGATTCTTTCTTTATTTCGATTAAAAAACTTTGTAAAATATTTTTAATTTCACCAAGAGTTTTATCTGTTTTATGAACACTGAAGTCCGTAGCTTGAGTATTTATAGTAGTATCATTGTTTGATATGTTTATGGGATCAACTTTGAAACTACTCATAGTTTCTATTTGTTCATGAACTTGTAAAGATTTCTGAGTATTAACTTTTACTAAATGTTCGTTTCGTATATTTTGTGGTTGCTGCAACCTTGCCGATGTTTCGCTGTCATATTCATCTACTGTTTGCTTATAATTCTCAAGAGATTCTAACTTTTTTCCACTTCGGGGTCTTAGATCGACTAGACTGTTTTCATATTCATCATAATTGTGTACTTTTAAATTAAGTCGCGGTCTCTGAGTTCTTGGTGACGGTGGTACTTCCTTAAAATGATATATCATTTTATTGTCATCTACAAATTTATGTCTGGACTTTGGACTTGATTTTTCTTTTACCGGAACAACATCGTAAAAGGCTGAATTGTTGTAATCGTGAACATATCGTCTACATTTCTTATTGTGATTTTCATTCGAACTGTATAGTCGAGTATCGCAAATACTTCTCATATCACTTAAATCATTATTTCTAATGTACCGGTGCTTTCTTCTTCTATTATCGTCATAGCAACAAGAGCACAGCTCACTACCTTCTTGGATATCATGTCGTATTCTAAATTCTTGATCACGGCAAACTGGTGCAGAGAATTGACTGAAATCTGAATGTCGTTTACCAAATAACTTTACAGGTTTATATTGCCTTTCAATTATATCAGCTATAAACTCCTCATCATAACTTGTTACTTCGCGTTTATTTCGTCGATTTTTATTACTTCTTTCATATTTTTCATATTTGTGATTCATTGGTATAGCATCTTCTATGTATTCTTTCTTTCGACGTTGTTTTTGTCGGTGACTTGAACAGCTAGGGTTGACGTAATCTCTATGTTTGGAGCTATCCAATGAGTGAAAGCTACTTGTTGAATACACTCGCGATATTTTGTCATTTTTACTTTTGATATAATGGTGCTCGTAATATTGGTCCGGTTCTACTCCACCAGATTTTTTGTTTCTTTTGTTCTTTGTTTTAAGAGTAGCATTGTTACTAATGGCCGATTCGCAAGAGTTCATGTCTCGTTTAGCATTGTGGCTTCTTTCATTAATATCATTATTTTTATTATATTTTTGATTTACCTTACTCGAATTTTTATATAAAAGATTAGTTTCCAAGTTTTTAAGAGTTATGTTAGATTTTCCAGGTTTTTGAACTTCAACTTCAAGATTTCCTTGCTTTGCTAAGTTGACTGACTCTTTTCTAAATGTCTCCTCGAGTGTCGCTATATCCTGACAGTGTTTGCTAACTCTGTCCAATTGCTGCTCTATACATTCTATTTTATTTTTCAAATCTGAAACACTGACTCCTAGCGTTGAATTCGTCAAAGTATCTCGACGGGATGAAGTGCCTAGAGAAAAAGATTAGTCTTAATGCAAGATAAAAGGAAATGAAATAGATTCAGATGTGTTCCTTATAATAATATTTATTTTATAATAATAATATTTTAGATTCCAAGAAACAAAATTTTTAACAAACCAATACTTGACCTAATTTTTGATTGCTTTATGGTGGTTAATGCATAATTACCTAAAGCCTTACGTAGGAAGTTCTTTATAGCGCGGTATCTTTGCTTTGTACGTGGTGATATGCGACGCCGCGGTGTTCTTAGTGTCATTACCCGACGTCACGGCTGGGTAAACATAATATTATAAATACCGAGTAAAATACACATAAAAATAACTGCAGGAAATTTCCATTTAAATACGACCATCTTATTAGTAATTTTTAGAAACGAAAATGGTGGTCTTAACTTCTTATAATTCTATTACTTACCTCGGATTAGTTTTACGCAAGATTCCCAATGATAATTTTTGATGCATCGCACAAAGAAAAATTCATAATTTTACAAATTATCCTAATTCGTACCTAAATATATTGTTCTTAAAATTAAATTATATTTTGCGTTAATAAAAAGAAACTGGACTTTTAAATTTACAATTTGACATCGTTTAATGTTACACATATGACAATTTAATATTATTTTCAAATTGCGTCAGAGACGGTCATTTGTTCAGTAAACAACAAAAGATTTCAAGCCAAATGTAAAGAATAATGAACAAAAAATATTATAAAAAAACTACTAGCGTGTACGTTTTAATCTATAAATTTAACATATATAAAATTAATATAAACATACATAAATTAATGTAAAATTAAAATAGACATATAACAATTCTAACAGATTATAACCGATCATTTTAAATTTAGAATCCCAAAGTTCGACTTAAATTAACGATTTTAGTCAATCTGACATAGATATGCCAGAATCTAAGGTCACAATTTGAAAATTTCCGTTACTATTTAAAAATGATATTAACCATTTTAAAACGTTTACCTTTACAAGGTAAAACTTTATTAATGCCAAAGATAAGGCCGACACAAATTGTAAGGCAGTCTGGGGAATTACTGCCTCCAACTCAGTACGACGTGCCGATACCGAGAAAGCTTCATCTGACTTACGTTCTTCGAACTTATTGGGAAATTATACCTTTGTTCCTTGTGACTTGTACAAGTTTGTCATTTATGTTCTTCTCTATCGCCTGGGCCTTTAAGAATAAGGTAAGTGGTACGCCGCGTTGGCGCTCATCTTAGTAATAAAATTCCAAAATAGTTTTGAAAGCGTATATTAGACTAACGGCGTAATGATGTCTCAGAGATCCACATTGATCAATGGTAGAAATCCGAATAAATCTAGCACACTGAGTGCAGCTATATTTTTTCACTTCAGTGCACATGTGTACGTTATGTATCTCAACAAATCAAACGTGAATTACAATTTAATGTTTTAATTAAATATAATAACTTTACATTATAATTATCAAGCTTCATCTTATTAAGTAATTCAATTGAATCAAATTATTAAACTGAATTAGTTAAATTGACTAACAATTGTATTGCGCCGACACATTACATAAATGAATAAATATATATTACGCCTTGACTTAGGGCAGGGAATCAATTCAGACCCCCTCGTGGACAGAAAGTCCGAATTGAGCAGTAGAGCCGATTTAGTTACTACCTTTATAACATGGATAGGAGGAGCAAGATGTCCTCCTGCCTTAAATAGCATTACGATATTTAAGAGCGGTTTCTTTTTTGGTTACTTTAATAATATTTTTCTTATTACAATTATTTCAGGTGGATGTAACCTACACAAGCCGTAGTCGTGAGTGCATATCTCGTACTATGAACCTACGGAACCCATCTGTCCATAAACTGTTCATCATCAACCAGCGCTATGAGCCGTGGCCCGAGATGCAGGATGTACTGGACAAGATGGTGATGGCTGAGAAGAGGGCGCTGGTGCGTCTCCAGACATGCGCTCAATGAACCATAGACAAAATAAATTTGAACTGGCAACACAATAATTTTTGATATATTTTAATTTTGATAAATCACCCTCGTATCACTTTATATATATTTTTTAATTTACTAGAAGTAGTTAAAGTAATAAATGTTAGGAATTTTTTGTGCATATAGAAACAAAATACTTTGTGGGCGGTCAGTTCTGTTTTTATACTGTAATATGCACAATATTTCAATTGTATAGAAATTTACTTAATTTTAATATTTTTACTGCATTACCACGGTTTAGTTACATAAAGGAGATATTTTGAATATATTTACGTTTGGATGTTTTTTTATTGTAATAAAACGAATATTTTGTTTTTGTTAAGACGTTTTATTGTCATTCACGAGTGCATCCGCTAACACTACAACTCTACTGTTACGTTTCTTAGTTTTTCATACAAATGTCGTTATATAGATATTAACAATTTTAGTGGCTTTTTTATATTCTAAAATTATACAAAGCAAGATTAATTTGGCAATATAAGACGTCATTTAATTAAAAATTATAATAAACGATCGATAACATATAATCATGTAACTTAAATACACATTAAGGACATTATGTTCGTTGCAATAGTTTGCCACCTCCAAGGTCTTACAGTTAGTAGCTCATAGTAATAATAACAATTTGGAACATAATAATAATACAAGGGTGACTTTCTCTTAAAAATAACACAAATTCAGTTAGTTGGTGTAGTATTTTTTGAGTGTCAAGTTATATAAAACCACATCTATATATCGACATTTCTATCAACGTACAGGCAAACAGGAGTTCAACGAATAAAATAAATCAACTATGAAATAGTATCTACTAATAAGCTCTTAGAGTTGGAATGTTCTATATCGTTTTAGTAATCGTCTGTATGTAAATATTACGTTTTTTAATTATGTGAATCAACCTCTTTCGAATTACAAATCAAAGTGGCCAGTTACATGACATTTTGACGATAGCGATAGCAATATGTTATTTTCTTGGCGTTACTACTGCGAGAGTAATGGCGATTGTGTTATATTTTTTTACATAAAAACTATGTATATTTTTAAGTATAATTTTTACTTTACATACAGACTTTTTGCAAACAATGTAAGTTTAACCTACAGGTTTAACATAACATACCGATCAATAAATAGCTTATAAATAAACATGAGCGTAACTAACATGCGACTACATAAAAAAAAACATGTCATAGACAAGAAAAATTATAAGATTATTAATATTTTTAATTTTTGACTTTAAAAATATTTAATTTTTTTAATTCTACCCTCGTAAGCGTGAAAGCGATATCTTTATAAAAGTATAATTTTGAGTAAATGCGTCATTAAAGACGTTCTTTTAAGTTTTTTAATTTAAACTAAGTTCGCTGTTCCTATACAAAAAAATGATAGTTTTGTTTCGTTCGTTATTTTATTTATTTAATTTAAAATTTTTGTAGTACATATTTGAATTTATATTAAAAATAGTATTTCTTTAGCATTGTTTGTAGTGAAAATAATAAAAAGCAAAATCGATAGATTGATATTGGATACCGCTTTAGCTTATAAGAACTATAACATTTAAATATTGTGATATTTTTTAACATAGATAGTGAGTTCTAAGTATTGTACCGTTACTTTCATTTATTACAAGGTCGTTCATAAAATCTCTTATTACATAGTAAAGCTTAGCTTATAAATATATCTATTGAAAATGTTAAAATTTGTGCTTCGGATCACAACCGAATATTTGAAATAAAGTGAGAAAATTACAAAAGTTCATTTAAACCGGTTCCTAAAACGATTTTTTTTAATAAGTATAGGGAACCGGACTTCAAATATTTTTAAACGAAATACAAGATGGCGACTATATTTCGTGTTACCTTATATAATATTAATAATACATTAGTCTGTGATTTTTACGTAATTTAGTAAATTTAAATATTTGTTTATTAGTAATTATATTTTTTATTTCAGTGACAATTAAATCAAATTTTATGTAATTAAATAATTAATGAATGTAGTAATTTCACATATGGCAAGACTTTATAAAAAATATGATTGATATGTTAAACGAAAACAAAAAAAAAAAAAAATATAAATATAAAAATTCAATTCCATGTCATTTTTAGCATTAATAAATAATTTACAGTAGTTAGTGAAAGTAATTTATATTTGTCTTATTGTTATTAAACTAGTCAGAACAATATTAAATTAAAAATTGTATTAATTTTGACGCTGTTTTAATAATTCCGAAATCAGATTCGGTTTTTGCGTGTCCTAGTATTTATTACAGTTATCAAATTTGTTTCTTAGTATCATACAGCTTCCGCCATTTTAGATTTTGTTAATGTTTATTATTAGTATAAAACAGTTTACATCTTCTCTGTAAATGCTTATGGTAAGTTCTATCTATTTACAATAATTTAAAAATTAAAATGATTCCTACACTAATTATTGTGCTCCGTGCCGACATCGATGGGCAAAGAGAAATTACTTCTTGTGGGTACTTTGTTCCTTATCAAAGATCATTTGAGATAGTTAATTAAATATTTTACAAGTGTATTAATATAATTTATTATATTTTAAAAATAAATAATTATTTACAGTGATATGTTTATCTATTAAATGTATTGCACAGTCCCGGATCTAGTGAGGGCCAAGTGGGAACCCCGCCCCCGGAGCAACCGCTAAATAATAGAATGAATAAAAAACCGACTCGCTACGGCACTTAGAATCTCTAATAGTTGTATCAATTTCGAAACACCAAGGAATTTGACATAAAAATTGCCAACCATTAAGCACTTGTGAATTTTTTGCAATTTATCTCAAATGCTGGAGAGAGGGCGCCACTATCAAGTATTTCCCCCCTTATCGAGACAGTCTTAGATCCGGGGCTGGTATTGCAATAACTTTGAAGTTATAATTAAGTACGATAATGATAAAAAAATTCATATAACTATGAAAATGATTTTAAGAGACACAAATGGGGCATCCATGCCTTTGAAATATTTATTATAAGCTGTCCATCTAGTATATTATAAAATTTCAGTCTTCAATGGTATGTGATTTTTATAGGTCCAAATATCCGTCCGATAATACAAATATGTATGTACAAATTTATAATTCAATTCTCTACCGAGTTGGTAGAGATACAACCCTCTTAGTCTACGATATACAACTTGGTACAAAAGATGTCGTGAAAAATAGGAAATATGTATTAGATTCCATAAATTGCAATTTTTTTTTGAAATGTGTTTATTATGAATATATTGTTTGTGATTTAAATATATACGTTTTTGTCTTTTTGGCAACATGCTTTCTGTTACTCTTTGTAGACGGTTTTCTTTGCATATTACCTTATTACAAAGTGTTTTTTTGTCTCGTGTTCAAATGATTTTATGAAACTAATATTATGAGATTTTATATAAATTATAAACAAAAAAGTTCAAGACATAAATGTCAATCTTCACATCAATGAAGCTTTTTTGGACATTTTTCATCAGAATAATTTATCTGCCTTTCCAACATTAAAATATTCTTTCGTGAGTCATGAAAAGGCAATTTCCAATATGTCCTCTCAGTCAAATTTTCCAGTAGTCTTTTACTAGACTCCAATCAATTTCTTGTGACATTTCCAAGAAAAGCCTCACAAGATTATTTTACAGAATTTTCAAGGACCAGCCGAAGCGTAGCATTAGTTATGTGCTGCCCGTTTACCCTGCATGTAACCCTCCCATCTTTTCGCCGTATTTATCAAAATCGGATCCGGATCCAACCCGGCCAGAAGATAAAGTTGATTCACGTGAGTCGCATGGTAGTCCCACCTCGCTATATTCGGACTGACGCCTAATGTGAAATGTCTAAGATCGTAAAAACTTCCGCTGCCAGTATCAAAGAGAGGCAGTAGAGTTTTCAGGGATAGCATTCCATCGTCGAACATTTTCTTGGCTAGGGATACGGAGTTCTCACCTTCTATGACGTGCAAGTCGTAGAGGCCGAGCAGCGTGTATATGAAGCCGTTCAGGACGAACAGAGGCGGTTTTGTTGGGTACTCTTCGTACCTGTAAAATGTTTGGACCCTTGGTTAGTTTTATTTTGCGTAAAATGTTACTTTTTGAAGTTATATCTTTTGGCGCGTTAGGGAAAAACGATGAGTAAATTTTTACAAAACGCGCGTCTCAAAAAAAAAACCGACACCCTGAAGTTAGCTAATCCACTAAGAAGTTAGCAACGTGAAGTTAACTAGCCAATGAAGTATAACTTCTTCGGTGTGCACACAAGTACACACACAAACACACTTTTCCTTATATCAGTGCATTGGGTCAATTTTAGAATTGAGTAGATTGACAGACTACGTTGCTTACAGGAGGCAGTGTAGAGAAGGAAAGAAAGAAAGAAAGAAAGAGACAGTTATATTTTTTTGTGACATATATTTATTTGTGACAAATCGCAAAGTCGCAGACTTTAGCAGTGCAGATTAGGGCGCTCACCAGACGTATCTGTCCATCCAGAGCGCGCGCACGCCGCCGGCGCCGGCGGGCACGCCCAGCAGACGCAGCGCGCGGCGCGCCGCCCGCAGGTAGCGCGCCTCGCCGCTGCGGTGGTAGGCGCGCGCCAGCACCGAGATCGCGTGCCCCTGGCTCATGGCCGAGTGCCTGCACACACGCGCGGCGTTAGCATTGGTGGCTGCATGCAGCCTGCAACGTGTCGCCGCTGGGCATAGGCCTCTTTCTCCATGGATGTTCCCTACTATGAGCATTAGCGGCTGCATGCAGCCTGTAACGTGTCGCCGCTGGGCATAGGCCTCTTTCTCCATGGATGTTCCCTACTATGAGCATTAGCGGCAGCATGCAGCCTGTAACACGTCGCCGCTGGGCATAGGCCTCTTTCTCCATGGATGTTCCCTACTATGAGTATTAGCGGCTGCATGCAGCCTGTAACGTGTCGCCGCTGGGCATAGGCCTCTTTCTCCATGGATGTTCCCTACTATGAGCATTAGCGGCAGCATGCAGCCTGTAACGTGTCGCCGCTGGGCATAGGCCTCTTTCTCCATGTAGGAGACGCTGCTCCACTGCGGGCTGGCGGATTTGTTCCCTGCCATGAGTAACGATCGCTATCGAGTATTTATGATAATAACCGGGACCGACGTGCTCTTCGAGGCACGGTGGGAAGACCCACAAGGACAGATATCTAAACCGGAAAGAAATTATAATACAAATATTCATCCGAAACAAGAATCGAACCTGCAAACCATTCGTGTCTTAGTTGACTACTCGCACCATTTCACCAAAGCGATTATTGTTTATATTACTCATATTAGCATTAACAATTATAAAATTAGACACACGAAATACAAATAATTTTTTTGATAAGAGTTACAAACAAATCGCAAGGGCCTGTACTGTGTGGTGTCCCGTATTACTGTGTACCCCGTTTTTGGTCGCTCGAAGTTGAATAACTTTTAAATTTATTTTCTCAATAATACATTCAAGAGTTTTATAAAATATAAAAATATAATAACTCTTAAAAAAAAGCATTCTTAAAATAGGTCTTGGAGTTTTTGCCATAGTTGAAATGAAATGAGTTAGATAAGTGACTGTCGTGAACAACGCATCTAGATAAAGTAAAAAAGTACAAAGGTTAATCTTTTGACTCGTCTGCGTTACTTTTTAAATTATAATTCTTTTAGCGCGTTAGGGAAAAAATATGAGAGTAAATTATTATGATGCGCTCGCAGACCATCACGAAAAAAACCGACACCCTGAAGTTAGCTAGTTAACGAAGAAGAAATTAGCAACGTGAAGTTAGTTAGTCAATGAAGTATAACTTCTTACGTGCGTACATAAGTCATCATTACAGCCTATACAGTCCACTGCTGTACATAGGCCTCCACAAGTTTACGCCAAAAATAACGTGAACTCATGTGTTTTGCCCATAGTCACTACGCTGGGCAGGCGGGTTGGTGACCGCAGTATTGGCTTTGTCGCACCGAAGACGCGTACATAAGTATTTTTATCTAATATATAAAATTCTCGTGTCGCGGTGTTTGTAGTTAAACTTCTCCGAAACGGCTTGGCCGATTCTCATGAAATTGTGTGGATATTGGTTAGGTATGAGAATCGAACAACATCTATTTTTTATCCCCCTAAAGTTAAGGGTAGTCCACCCCAAAAAAAATTCTTTAATTTTTTTAATAAATTATTTATTTTTTATTTTATTATGATTTGGCGTTGAAAAATACCAACAACCCTAAATTTTCACCCTTCTACCACCAACCCCTATTTTTAAATAGCGTTTAGCGGCAAGACAACGTTTGCCGAGTCACCTAGTTTTACTATATTTGTACTTTATTAAGCTACAGATTTTAACAGTATTCTGTACTGCACTGGACCTATTAGTATTTAGTATCTCAAAGCTGGTCAAAGGGCTTTCCTAAAAGTTAAGAGGTTCAGCTGTAAATCTGCTTTTAACATTTTATTTAATAAATTTAAAACATTTTATTTATGCATTTAAAATACACTATAAATAAAATAATAAGCCGGTATGTTTGTGCTAGAAATATCCTCATATGATTGCATCTTTGGCTCTAAGCCATTCCTCGAACGGAATTGCAGTGACAAAAGCGAACACAATTTAAACTGTTAACGTAATTCTTGCAGTTTCTTATATTTTATTGAAAGTAAATTTTGCCCTTTGCTTATAAAAATGTAAATTCGTTATATGATATTTTTAATACACTTCGGGGATAACTTCTACGACGACTACGACTAGCCCGTTGGCGCAGTTTGTAGTGACCCTGCTTTCTGCTCCGAGGGTTGTGGGTTCGATTCCCACCCCGAGTCTGGGTGTAATATAAATATTTATTTATATATTTATATATGTATTATTTATAAGTATGTTTATCGAAAAAAAATATGTAGCTATATACCAGTCGGCTGTTACCTATAACACAAGCATTAAGTTGTTTACTTTAGGAACAGACGACCGTGTGTGTATTGTGTAGATATTTATTTATTTATTTAACTTCGTCATTTATGAACCGATTTCGATAATTCTTTTTTTTTTGTTGGAAAGGAGATATTCCAGGTGTGGAACCATGATAAGGAAACCGGGGTCAGATGATGGAATCCCAGAGATAACGAGGGAAACCCTCGAAAATCGTAGTGGCGACTAGTGCGTTTGTTAATTTTTTCGTCTACTTACGTTGTATTACTTGTCGATGTAATATACCTATGATGATGATGTAATAAATGTTATTCTTATATAAAAACTAGCTGACCCGGCGAACTTCGTATCGCCTAACAGTCGATTCTTTAATTTTATTAATTTTTTTTTAGAATTTTTCTCTCCGAACTTTCTAAGAACCTTCCTCGTACTTCAAGGAATATTTTAAAAAAAGAATTAGCGAAATCGGTCCAACCGTTCTCGAGTTTTGCGCTTAGCAACACATTCAGCGACTCATTTTTATATTATAGAAGATATTTTAAATTGAGAATTGGATTGATTTCTTAACCTGCAGAGGCCGATAATGTTTTTTTTGTCTTTAAGGACACTTTGGTGTAGTGGTTTCAGCAACTGGCTGGTGCATGATCTCATGATTCTTTCCCTGCGCGTTTCATTTGTATGGTCTATACAATATTTCCATAGATCATAAAGGTGTACTGAGTATAAAACGTTTAACGTTTTCTAAAATTCTACTGCAGTAATTGCAGAAGTTCAGATGACACGGTCTGGGTTTCATTTCACTGAGAGCTTCTTTTTATAAAAATACATTTTTTCCGTAATGGGCAAAATACTTTTTCTTTTACATAGATTTTACATAGAGAAGAATTTGGATTTAATGGGTCCCCTACTCCATTGCAGGCTGGCGAATTTTTTTTTAAGTTCTAAGACTAAAGAGGATCGAACTTATTCCGGCAGTCTTTAATGTGACATTAATCATCATTAACAAGTACAAATAATAACAACAGTCCCTCCTTCTGACCTCATGAATGTCAATAACAATTAACTCGTGAGCAGATAGCGGCGAGTCATGTTCAAATATATGATTTACTACGTCAGACCACTTGTGGTTTTATGATTTATGTTTGCTCGCAACGGAAAAAAACAACTTAAATTAAACCGACAAGTAATACAACGTAAGTAGACCAAAAAAAAAAAAAAAATAGTCAAGTAAATACGCATTATCAAAGATTACTCCAAAAGTTGTAATCAGATCTCGATGAAATTTAAATGTACATGTGTATTGGCACGGGCGATATATACCATACACTACATACAGTACGACACTGCGAGAGCGACTCACCAGCCGGGGCGCAGGTCGGGCACGCCGGGCGCCACGCGGCGGCGCGCGGGCACGGCGATACACACCATACACTACAGTACAGCACGACCCTGCGAGAGCGACTCACCAGCCGGGGCGCAGGTCGGGCACGCCGGGCGCCACGCGGCGGCGCGCGGGCACGGCGATACACACCATACACTACAGTACAGCACGACCCTGCGAGAGCGACTCACCAGCCGGGGCGCAGGTCGGGCACGCCGGGCGCCACGCGGCGGCGCGCGGGCACGGCGATACACACCATACACTACAGTACAGTACGACACTGCGAGAGCGACTCACCAGCCGGGGCGCAGGTCGGGCACGCCGGGCGCCACGCGGCGGCGCGCGGGCACGGCGATACACACCATACACTACAGTACAGCACGACCCTGCGAGAGCGACTCACCAGCCGGGGCGCAGGTCGGGCACGCCGGGCGCCACGCGGCGGCGCGCGGGCACGGCGATACACACCATACACTACAGTACAGCACGACCCTGCGAGAGCGACTCACCAGCCGGGGCGCAGGTCGGGCACGCCGGGCGCCACGCGGCGGCGCGCGGGCACGGCGATACACACCATACACTACAGTACAGTACGACCCTGCGAGAGCGACTCACCAGCCGGGGCGCAGGTCGGGCACGCCGGGCGCCACGCGGCGGCGCGCGGGCACGGCGATATATACCATACACTACAGTACAGTACGACACCGCGAGAGCGACTAACCAGCCGGGGCGCAGGTCGGGCACGCCGGGCGCCACGCGGCGGCGCGCGGGCACGGCGATACACACCATACACTACAGTACAGCACGACCCTGCGAGAGCGACTCACCAGCCGGGGCGCAGGTCGGGCACGCCGGGCGCCACGCGGCGGCGCGCGGGCACGGCGATATATACCATACACTACAGTACAGTACGACACCGCGAGAGCGACTAACCAGCCGGGGCGCAGGTCGGGCACGCCGGGCGCCACGCGGCGGCGCGCGGGCACGGCGATACACACCATACACTACAGTACAGCACGACCCTGCGAGAGCGACTCACCAGCCGGGGCGCAGGTCGGGCACGCCGGGCGCCACGCGGCGGCGCGCGGGCACGGCGATACACACCATACACTACAGTACAGTACGACCCCGCGAGAGCGACTCACCAGCCGGGGCGCAGGTCGGGCACGCCGGGCGCCACGCGGCGGCGCGCGGGCACGGCGATACACACCATACACTACAGTACAGCACGACCCCGCGAGAGCGACTCACCAGCCGGGGCGCAGGTCGGGCACGCCGGGCGCCACGCGGCGGCGCGCGGGCACGGCGATACACACCATACACTACAGTACAGCACGACCCCGCGAGAGCGACTAACCAGCCGGGGCGCAGGTCGGGCACGCCGGGCGCCACGCGGCGGCGCGCGGGCACGGCGATACACACCATACACTACAGTACAGCACGACCCTGCGAGAGCGACTCACCAGCCGGGGCGCAGGTCGGGCACGCCGGGCGCCACGCGGCGGCGCGCGGGCACGGCGATACACACCATACACTACAGTACAGCACGACCCTGCGAGAGCGACTCACCAGCCGGGGCGCAGGTCGGGCACGCCGGGCGCCACGCGGCGGCGCGCGGGCACGGCGATACACACCATACACTACAGTACAGTACGACCCTGCGAGAGCGACTCACCAGCCGGGGCGCAGGTCGGGCACGCCGGGCGCCACGCGGCGGCGCGCGGGCACGGCGATATATACCATACACTACAGTACAGTACGACACCGCGAGAGCGACTAACCAGCCGGGGCGCAGGTCGGGCACGCCGGGCGCCACGCGGCGGCGCGCGGGCACGGCGATACACACCATACACTACAGTACAGCACGACCCTGCGAGAGCGACTCACCAGCCGGGGCGCAGGTCGGGCACGCCGGGCGCCACGCGGCGGCGCGCGGGCACGGGCCAGCCCCCGCGCGCGCGCTGCTCCGCCACCAGCCAGCGCGCCGCCGCGTAGAAGTGCGCCGGGTGCGCGCTCGACTGCACGCGCACCTCGCCCAAGCGTCCCGAGCCGCTCAGGATTATACCCGAGATCTGGACAGAGTATTACTACTGAAAGAACTTATCGTCATTGTTTTGGTTACTAAAGTCCAGCCTATATTAACAATGAATAGGTAGGGCACAGCAGAAAATAATCCTGCACCAAATCTGGAGCAGCCCTGCTGGGGAAGTACCTCGACCTTACAGAAGATCACAGCTAAATAATACTGTTTTCAAGCAGTGTTCCTGTTGGTGATTAAGGTGACCAGGGCTCCTGGGGGATAATTCCCAATTTTGAAAATATCCTGTTCGAAAGTGAACGATTAGTAAGTAAAACGTATCGTTATAAGAATATATAAAAACAGCATGTAGCACTTGACATGGTAAAAAGTATTTCCCCAGCGCAATCTATCTTTAGGTTTCTCTTACTGCTCATACCGAAAGAACACCTGATAACAGTATACCATTTCTAGGTTAAGATGATAAAGTACGTACATAGGTGAACAGGACATGCTGATGGTTCTAATTAGCACTTTCTCAAAATTAACACAAATTAATGGAAATATAAGTTGAAAAAAAAGGGTTTAGTCAAAATATAGACCACTATAGTCACATGACATACCTTAAACTTATTTCTAGGTGACTTCCTCTTCGGCCGATCCTGCAGCGCCCAACCTTTTTGCATATCTATTATCAGGTCCCTTGTTAGCTGACGCCATTTCTGATCTACACCTATACCATAATATATGTGGTCGTCCTGCAAAAAAGACTTCCTTTAAAATCACGTTTGAACATTTTTGGAAAAATTCCTAAAAACTTTCTAAGTCTTACCTGCGCATATATCAGCTGATTACTCGTAATATAATGTAAGTAAACTGTCTCCTTTTTATCTTTATTCTGCAAGATTACAGTCATCGTGGAATTCAGTTTCAACTGCAAGTTTATGCTCAGCACGAAATCTTGTGTGATGTTCAATTTCAACCAAACTTGGCTTGAGGCGTGATCGGATGTCGAGAAGCTTAGCACGTTTGTATTGAGTTCTGAATCAAATTCTCTATTCAGTACTGCATCTTTGCTCACTATCCATTTCTCCAGAAACTTTTCCCCATCATCGATAATCCTGATCCTTGGCGGGGGTTCCGTGATATTCTTGCTATAGTGCGCTAAGCCGAATTGGGCGATCTGAGTGGGGTAGAAGTAGCCTCGTGGTTCCCATTGGGTCGACACTGGTACCCCTTCGATTCCGCTGATACATTTTACCCGATCCCGAACCTCTACATTGTAATTTTCGAAGGTTGTGAAAGTGCCTCGAGGGTCATACTTCTTCTTCGGATGGTATACTTTGCTGTAACTGTGGGACCATTCGAACTTTTCGACGCCGTCGACTGTCGTCAATTTGCCATATATCTGTTCAAAAAAAAAAAAAAAAAAATAAAAAAAAAATAGATCATTCGTGTAATTCATCAGGGTTAATGGCTTTCAGTAGTGCCAGTATAGCGCGGATCACTTTATAAATATCGAACTAACGTAGGATTGGCGAAGATACGAATGAAATTTAGTTTGGTCTCTCGGAGTTTTGAAGACTTAGAAATAGTATTTTTTATGGCTTGTACTAAATTTAAATTCAATCATCATCATCATCATTTCCGCCTATTGCAGTCCACTACTGGACATAGGCCTGCACAAATTCGCGGCAAAAATGGCGTGAACTCATGTGTGTTGCCCATAGTCACCAAGCTTTAGGCGGGTTGGTGACCGCAGGGCTGAGTATATCGCGCCGAAGACGTTGCTGGCCGTCTTCGGTCTGTGTATTTTAAAGCCAGCAGTTGTGTGGTTATTCTGTCATCGGTCGACTTCTTTAATCCCAGGTTGTCATAGGAATTTTGTTATCCGACCGAAATAAAAGTCGAAATGGAAACCTCAACTTCTTTCATTTGTATGATGTGAAGTTTGTTTTGTTATATGTTAAATCGGAAACCTGTCTAGATGTGAGCCGTTTCTAATAAACTAGTCCAAGTCACGGGTGTCCAATCAGCCCACTTACATCAGTCCACTTCGCTGCCGTCTTTATTAAGTTTTAAAGCGATGGAACGCTCGATCCTCAGGGAGTCGACCCGGTTCGAGGATAAATTATTTAATATTTCATATGCGACCCTAATATTGTAGCCTTCAAATATCTTTTGCTTGAAAATCGTCTAAATGGAGACTGGATATAGTTTTTTACTTTATGTACGTAGTCTAAAAAATTGCTGAAAAATTATTATGGTTGGGATTTACAGTTCGCTGTTTCCACATCTCTCTCAAAAGATTTATTTCGAAAACTATATTTTCGTATTGGTAACTATAAGTATAAAAGAACTCAAAAACTAAAATATATTGTTTGGAATTCCGTTTAATAAGGATGTGAAAGGATGTAATTCACTGTCCCTATGTGTTGCAGAGTTTACTTTTGAAAACATGGTTGGTAAATTTGAAAATTGCAGGACGGCGACATAATAACGACAAAAAATTTAAATAATCCTCATAACAGAAAGTTGATTTCCGGCACATTTAGCTAGATTTTAACAGATATTGATGATGACGAGTGACGATGTAAGTGTGATCTGTGCGTATGTGTAATCAATATATGCTCTATATATATTTTCAATTATTGTCTACATTGAGACGATCAATTTTGATATTTGCTCTCAAATCTTTTATCAATAATTTTTTTGTGTCTATGGCCAAGCATCTCACACACAGCGCATTTACTGTTTCACGACTCTGTCACACAAGCTATCACAGAAATCGCTACTAAATAAATTCAAAATAACCAGCATAAGTACAATGTATATGTTATATGCTTTGTATGATACATACTCGTCTCAATCGCCAGATGTCACACGCAACAGAAGGAATGTAAGCGCGTGCAGTAAGTTGTTGAGGTGCTTGTTATGAATCAATTTCATAATTATGTTGACAACGCTCTCTGCCTTATGCAATTGAGTGGTACAACGCATACTATAAGGTATTGGAAATTTAAGACTATAAATATATAGATATAGATTTTCGTTTTTAAATATTTTTGTCGTTGGGCGTTTTAAGATTCTAACATTTTGGTGCTTTTGGAAGTGTATAAGGTAGCAAAAGTGCCATTACTTTCATAGCATATATCGTATGCGTATGCGCATCTCAAATTTTACTGTTTAACAATGTGATCACGAAATTCTAAGAAGTTATAATATATGTTTTGGTTTGGTAATTTAATTCATGGAAATTTTATAACTAGAAAGAAGAATGTTCGAATCAAACATATATTAGGTATCAAAAGACTCCTATAGTTAAAAAAAGGGTCCAAAGGAATATACTTAAAATATTTTATAAAGATATGAGAGGGTTTAGTCGTGCATGTGAATTTAGTAGGATTATTACTTTTTACTAGATCATGTTAATTGATAGTTTGAGGCAGTGAGCACGAAAATAGCTGATTTCGCACAAGACAAATGTTTGTATAGGCCATACAGACTTTTGACATGGTTTGAGCGTTTTTCGTATTGTATTGAATTGTTATTTTTTTTTTGGGAGTCGTTGAGCATGAGGCGTTTTATTTGGAAGTAATTAGTTTAAAACTTAGCGATTGATTTTATCAAATTATATACATATTTGACAACATATATGAGATGTTGTAATAACACCAGGTATAAACTTGCAGTTATTGAAGTAAGACACAGCAGAAAATATCTTGCTCTGAATCTGGAGCAGTCCAACTGGGGAAGTACCTCGACCTTACAGAAGATCTCAGCTAAATAAACTGCTTAACTAATTAATTAGTGTCGTGTTCCTGTGGTGATGGTCACCTGAGCTCCGGAGCAGTGCTAAAGGTTAGGAATGGCAACGCGCTTGCTTTGTGCCTAATATAGAGGGCGTTTAAAGACAAAGGTAACCGCTTACCATTTAGAGGATCGAGGGCTTATTTGTCACCTTTGTAGTACAAAAAAAATCATCACCAGGTAAATGGGAGTCTTACATCATCAATCAATAACATAATATCGACCATATCTGGTCAGATGGTT
This sequence comes from Melitaea cinxia, assembly GCF_905220565.1. Classification (NCBI taxonomy): domain Eukaryota; kingdom Metazoa; phylum Arthropoda; class Insecta; order Lepidoptera; family Nymphalidae; genus Melitaea; species Melitaea cinxia. The sequence continues at coordinate 17,948,959 of NC_059398.1, read as the reverse complement.
AATAGTACATAATTTTAGTAAGGGATGTGTGTACAAAGCTTACCTCAAAGTACTTGTGTATGAAGGAGAACGGCACGTAGACCTGGTCGCGGTCGCGCCGACAGGCGACCGAGTACTCGCCGTTTATTGAGCACTCGATCTCGCTGGTTTCTTGCTGAGTCAACGAGTTCGACAGCACCGATCCTACTGCGATTGATCATTGCTTGAGTATTTTATCTAAAGGTTTGTTCTTAATATAAGTTCTTAAATGGAGCAATCCCCTCCCACCGGTTGCTTAGCGTAACGAGATTTGATAATGAAGTTTTTTTTATCATATCTTAACAAAATTTTAATTTGTATGCTATTTTTAATCACGAAATCGTTTATAGGGAGACCCTCAATTTTGTGACGTAATATTTGTAAGTGGTCACTGAAAGTGTAACTTAGCGTGACAAGATCGGGGTAGGGTGGAAGGGTGTGGGGGTAGTTCATAACGGTAGAATTCTGCGTGACATTTTTTATGGACAGCTCCTACCTGGATTTATCTGATATGGTACTGTCTAATGTCCGGTATTTATAATCAAAAAACAGTTCGTTTCGATTGTCTCTGGCACAGTCAGCGCGTCGTAATATTATTACTCATCGCTTGAGAATTTTATCTACATGGATTTAAGCGAAACGGTACTTTTCTCTTAATCTGTGTTAAGTTTTTAGTATTATTTATATAAGGTATCAGACAAATTGAGGATTACATGTGAAAGTGATGCCATTGCGGGGTCAAGATGAACCTGATTCCTGATGTTAAATGCTTGGGTTCTATATTCAAAAAACGATTCTCCATTCTTACGAACTATTAAATTTCAATCACGTCGTTCTAAATTTAACGGTGTTACAAACCGTAAGCAAAACGCATTGTTTTATGAATATAGAAAACTGGCTTAAATCTCTTTTTATTGTTAAAAACTTCATGGAAAGGATTAGGTTCTCAATTCAAATGCTTTTTATGTTTAATTACCCTCATATCTTTTTACTTTGTGTACCGATTTTGATGATTCTTTTTTTATTTAAAATCTGGTGCTTGTCTTGGTCCTATTTCAACAAAAGCGAGATTTGATGAGCAGTTTTTGCGTTATGCTCAATAATGTGCATTGAACTATTCTTGTAAACTAAATTCGGTTTGCTTTGTTTGAGAACAAATTCAATTATGTGTTATAAGTATGTTAAACTTACTCGGCCTATGCGCCGTGTCCCCGCAGCGGCCCCAGTAGAACGTGACGAGCAGCACGCCCGCGCACAGCGCCGCCAGCGCCATGCGCATATTCAAGCGCACCAGCATCATCGCGCCAGTCTGTGACAAAGACAAAACAAATGGTACAACCGTTTACCTGAGGTATGGCTGAGCACGAAACGTCCGACTAAAAATCTGGAGCAACCCGACTGGGGAATAACGTGACATTACAGAAGATCACAACTGAATATTATTGCTCTCGAGGACTTTGGTTTTCTTGTAGTGAATAAATATATAACATACACACACGGTCGTCTGTTCCTATGGCAAGCAACTTAATGCTTGTGTTATAGGTAACAGCCGACTGTTATAACTATTTTTTTTTTTTTGATAAACACACATAGAAATAATACATATATAAATACAAATATTATATTACAATCAGACTCAGGCGGGAATCGAACCCGCAACCCGCAGAACAGAAAGCAAGGCCATTACAAACTGCGCCAACAGGCTAGTCGTAACACACATAGTAACACATAGATTTCACGTAATTTTGTGTTGAAAAAAAAAAGCATATAATATGACAAGTTCGTGGTGAATATACCCCTTGTAATACTATTTTATTCTGTAAGGCAGGTTGGTGACCACAGGGTTGGCTTTGTCGTACCTAAGACGCTCCTGCCCATCTTCGGCCTGTGTATTTCAAAGCCAGCAGTTGGATGGTTATCCCGCCATTGGTCGGCTTTATACGTTCCAAGGTGGTAGTGGAACTGTGTTATCCCTTAATCGCTTCTTACGACACCCATGGGAAGAGAGGGCACTGGCTATATTATTTGATGCCGTAGCTACACAGCAGCTATTACATTATAAATTACTTTAGTAAATAGAGTGATTCAAGAGGAAGGTTATATGTATAATAAACACACAATATAGTAGAGAAACACTGATAATTTTTGCAACTGTGCAAAGCCGGGGCAGGTTGCTAGTTTATTAATATTATATTAATACAATAATTATCTTATAACTAATGAGTGCTTTTTTCGTAGTGGGAATAAAGAGTGATCAAAATAATGTTAGAATTAATAAAGTTAGAAATTAAAACAGTGGAGCATTGAAAGGCTAATATGGTGAACTCGGCTAATACGGGTAACTCGTGAGGTGGTTGTCTGAGAAGCTTCATCAGTTTGTTAACTCAGCATATTCGTGGGATTAGGGTTCCATAAGTTGTTGTGTATATTAGTTATAGTTATAACACATTTTATCATTTCACTAACAAATTATTTACTACTTAAAGAATTAATTTTATTTATATTTTGATATTTAATTTAATAGTTTCAAGTTAAGAGATAAAAAAGTGTTTGTTTCAACTTTAACAATTATTAAAACTTAACTCTTTTTTCATACTTTTTAATGATAAACATGGACATAAATCCTATAGTTTTGTAATATTATGTACATAGTTTTTATACATTAATTATTTTATGCATGAAAAGTATGAGAAGTCACATATGAATAAATATCAAGTTACAAGACCTTCTAATACAGTTCAGTTAGCTATAGAAATGCACGGCATATTTCTTAGAAAATGAGAATACAAATACTAAACAGTAAATTCTCGCAATTGATAAATAATGCATAGCAACACACATGATTCTTAATAAAAATTTTACTAAGAATTCATATTTATTGTAATCCATAAATAATAACCTAAGTATTACAACTTAAAAAAAAACAAAAAAAAAAAAAAATTTAAGTTTAAAATTTTATAATTTGAATACCGAATCTCACGTTAGTAGATCAGCTGTGCCCTAGCGCGCACTAAAAACAGGTCGGTAAACTAAATTGATTTGCGTAGGCGTTATTTATATACCGTTTTCTCATCACAAATATGATAAATAAACACAACAAACTTCAGCTATGCTTATTTACTAAGAACTTGTAGAAATATGTAAGCGAGTAAAAAATGCTAAATGTTTCAAATTAAATAAATATACATACTTTGCCCAATGCGGTCCATCCGAGCCAATATTTACCGTGATGTCTGGAACACTTCACACGGAATATAGTCACATCGTTAACCACACTTATGCGTGTTGAGCATAAAATGAACAGCAACGACTTTCACTAATGTTTTTTTTTCGTAGATATTTACAGAAAATGTTGATATTGGTCACAGAACTGTATGCAATCAACTCTCCCCAAAGGCTCTCCCCGAGTGATTCGCTCTGACGCCTTTGACGTTTGAATTTGAATGTGACTTTGATAGTTCCTTTGACATAATTGGTGTGACCAACACTATTATACTTACTTAATATTTTCTTCTTTATGTAATACTAGCTGACCCGGCGAACTTCGTATCGCCTAACAGTCGATTCTTTAATTTTATTAATTTTTTTTTAGAATTTTTCTCTCCGTAAGAACCATCCTCGTACTTCAACGAATATTTTTAAAAAAGAATTAGCGAAATCGGTCCAACCGTTCTCGAGTTTTGCGCTTAGCAACACATTCAGCGACTCATTTTTATATTATAGATGTGCACTGCGGTTTCGACCGCGTTAATTTGAAAAAAGTAGTTGTCTATAACCTTCATCACTATATCTCTATATCTTCTAATGATTGTCCCATAAAATTTTAAGACAATTAACTAAACAAAAAGAATTTGATCACAAAAATTGTCGTATTTAATAAAAAATGTTTGGGTATTTCATATCTATCTGGGCGTTAGGTACACACGGTAAACATGGGTTTTCCCGCGTAAAACCCTGATTTAGCGGAAGTTTCGGGATAAAAAGGAGCCTATGTTTTGCCCCCCAACTTTTTTTGTCTTCTAATGAGTATCCCATAAAAATCGGTTCAGCGGCTCCGAAGATAAGCCAACAGAAAGACAGACAGACAGATAAAAATTAGAGACTACGGTACGGTACGTGAAATGCTGATTATAATAATAATAGTAACTACGAAAATGAAAAGAACGGATCGTCAGAGAATGTGTCGCAGTGTGGCATGCAAAACGTGCATTTCAAGACACGTGCAATAAATAGGATTTGGTCCTAAATACAGCTCGACATTTCAAAATAGATAATATCGTGGCTCTGCGACTTGTCAAATCAAAGAGTTTGACGGTGCACACACTTTTTCATGTATAGCTAGAACTCCAAGTTTGAATTTACCATCTAATGACCAGGAAATACAGACACCACGCGTGCCCAAAGAAATTTGTTCGTATACTGGAGCTAGTAAAAACCTGTATTCTTTAAGTACTTCCAACAACCTGTCTCTAATTTTTTTATTGGGTATAGCTTTTGCGCGCGACTTCGTCCGCGTGGAACAGAGACGAGCGCAATACTTGATCATTATTTTGCTGCGATGTTATTTTAAAACTGCGATATCTCCTGAGATACTCATTGAAATCGAATTATGTAAAAGGCTATTATGTTTTAAATTAAATATTTGTGATGAATAGCGTATTTATTTAGATAAGGATTAATGCTGATGACAATGATATTAATATCATGTTTATAAAAACGTCTTCGCAAATAATGCATTATTTTAGAACAAACTTGATTAGCATAAAAAAGGTTATAGTGAGCCAACCTTAAAAGATAGATATATACTGTCACGGACTTTTTTTAGAACTTTTAAAGAGGATCAATTTTGTTATACATAATTTTTGCGAAACTTTAACTGTTTTCACAGCGCACACAGCGGCAGCTCTCAAAAGGAAATAAGAACCCCCGATTTTGAAACATTCTTCATTGGTGCTCCGCTCCTTTTGGTCTTAGCGTGATGACATATAACCTATAACCTTTCTCGATAAATGGGCTATCTAACATAAAAGATTTTTTCAAATCGGACCAGTAGTTTCTGAGATTAGACAGACAGACAGACGGACAGACGGACAGACGGACAGGCGGACAGGCGGACAGGCGGACAGGCGGACAGGCGGACAGGCGGACAGGCGGACAGGCGGACAGGCGGACAGGCGGACAGGCGGACAGGCGGACAGGCGGACAGGCGGACAGGCGGACAGGCGGACAGGCGGACAGGCGGACAGGCGGACAGGCGGACAGGCGGACAGGCGGACAGGCGGACAGGCGGACAGGCGGACAGGCGGACAGGCGGACAGGCGGACAGGCGGACAGGCGGACAGGCGGACAGGCGGACAGGCGGACAGGCGGACAGGCGGACAGGCGGACAGGCGGACAGGCGGACAGGCGGACAGGCGGACAGGCGGACAGGCGGACAGGCGGACAGGCGGACAGGCGGACAGGCGGACAGGCGGACAGGCGGACAGGCGGACAGGCGGACAGGCGGACAGGCGGACAGGCGGACAGGCGGACAGGCGGACAGGCGGACAGGCGGACAGGCGGACAGGCGGACAGGCGGACAGGCGGACAGGCGGACAGGCGGACAGGCGGACAGGCGGACAGGCGGACAGGCGGACAGGCGGACATGCGGACAGGCAGACAGACTTAAAATCTAATTCAGCCTAAATTACAGATGCTACAGATGCAATAGAAAATTGGAAGTTAATGTGTCCTAATGGCGATATCTCGAAGGACGTTTCAAAACAAAAACTTTGGGTTATACCAATAGTTCACAATACTCATATAAGTTTGACGCAAAATCTTACAAGTGACAAAAACCGTGCCAGGCTTTTAGCTGTGTCACGTAAAGAGTCAGGTCACTGGTTACACGCAATGCCGTTAAAAAATCTTGGGACACTTTTAGACAATGAAAGTTTTTAGACTTGCTCTCGATCTCCGGTTGGGAGCTCCTCTGTGCTTTGAACACAGATGTCCGTGCGGAAAAGAGGTCGATTCTTTCGGACTACACGGCCTTTCCTGTAACAAGAGTTCAGGTAGGTTTTCCCGCCACGGTTCCCTAAACGATACCATAAAAAGAGCTCTTGCCACCATCGACGTTCCTGCTCTTATCGAGTCTACTGGAATTAGTCGCAATGATGGCAAGAGACCTGATGGATTGACGTTGGTTCCCTGGGAAAGGGGATGGGCGCTTTTGTGGGGCGTAACCTGCGTTGCACTTTGCTCCATCTCATGTCAGGAAAACAGCCTTAAAAGCGGGCGCCGCAGCGGAAAAACCTGTCACTAATTCCAAATTACATCTTTGTGCCGTTTGCAGTCGAAACACTTGGACCTTGGAGTAGCAGTGCTAAAAAATTTTTAAATGAGATAACTCCTCGCCTCCACTGTCGACAAGAGGGCTGGTGAATTTTTTGCCCAGAGAATAGGCATAGCGATTCAACGGGGAAATGCTGCCAGCATTCTTGGCACAATTCTACGCGGACATGATTTATACCAAATCTATCTGTAAATATTTAGTTCTTAAGTTGTGAATTGTAAATATGTATAATGTTTAATAAACTATTGTTATTCATTGAAAAAAAAATTATCATAACTATGACTCCATGATCATAACATCTAATATGACCAATTTTTTCCCTGTACCATAGACAATTTACTGTTGTCACTTTCTAAATATAATGTCTTTCTTCAAAAACAATTTTAACAATAAAGTTGAAAATTCTTTTGTAATGTATAAACATACACATGGATTTGTCACTCTTTGGGTTTCTGGCTTTTTAATTCACTAAAAACAACAGAGGAAACTGTTTTTTGCCGGACCAAAACCGGTTAATTCCTGACCAATGGCCCTAATGATTTAAATAAAAATTTGTAACTAGCTATGCCCACGACTTCGTCTGCGTAAAATAGTGACATTGGACAGCATTTTAATGTATATCTTTTGGTTTAATTTGGATTATAAACACCGTCGTTTGGGTATTTACTTACAACTTAATTCTTTAAATTTGGATACCTTTTTTAGTTATAAACCGATTGACATGTAACAAACACTTAATGTTAAGTGAAGCTTACCAAAATATATTAGTGAAAACCGTGTCTAAATCGGATAAGCCCTTTCCGAGATTAGCGTGCACAAACTTATGATGTTTACATTTTATTTTAATTGATTGACATTTAAAAAGTAATTAAAACTTAAAAATCTTAATTATAAAGTAACTAAATCAAAATTTAAAAAGACAAAAAGTCCAAGATTTTATATTATGTTCGAAAAAATATTTACGAATGTGTTAAGAAGATGTTAACAATTCTTTTTAATAAAATTTTAGGATTCGCATCAAATCGTTTTGTTAATTATATCGTTTTGTCAAGAAATATTTTGTCCTAATGCTATAAAATATTATTTTGTAGAATTTAACGATTAATATTATTTACAACTGTCATTCTGTCTGTACAATTAGACATCCTAAATTGTGTAGTTTGTTTTTATTCAATATTTCGTTTCTCATTGTTTGCTATCGTACCGTATAAATACAAACTTATAATGCTATCTTAGCAGTGTGCAATAGATGTAGTCTACCGCACGGTGGGCGTCATGCACCGACAGAGGCTTCGACCTCACGCATACGATTATCGCCATTATGCAAAATAACTTAAGCTTATAATTGCGTAAGGGGAAACGGGGGAACAAACACGAATGGGAGACACGTACAAGTCGCATCGGAGCGATTCGCAACTCGGTCCATTGGAAGTGTGAAGAAGGAGGTCAGTGTGCGCGGGAAGTGGGTCAGGGCGGATGCACCGGTGCGGTCGGGCGGCGTCGGGCGCTCTCGGGCGAGCTCGGAGGCGCAGGCGCGCGGCGGGCATCGATCGCCGCCCACGCGGCGCAGCGCTCAAGTGCTCCGTGAGTCGCGACGCGAATCCCGGGCTGTGCCCCTCGAAGATGGCGGCGTGAGCGCGCGCCCGCGGCCTCCGGCGGTCATGCCGCGATGGCCAGAGAGGTAACCGCGACGCGACCGGCGCCGCCGCCCTCTTGCGTAACCGGTGACCACTGACACGCCCGCAGCTATGGTTATTATCACCGCCCTGCCCCGTGCTCGCCGCTGCCGGAGCCGGTCCTCGCGCTGGTCCGGGCCCGGGCCCCGCCGGTCCAAGTTGCTAGTGTCTCAGTGAAGGTGTACTGCACGTGCAGGCGGTGCCGCAGCCGGCGTGCCATCTCGCTCGCGCGCACCGCGCTCGAATGCGCGCGTCCCTCTCGCTCTGCCGTATACCGTTGCACATGCAACTGCATTATTCAAAACCTGTTCTAGATTACATCGTATTCTTACGCGAATTAGGTCTTTTCATGCGTTCAGGCGTTCAGTAGGCAATTCTGAGTAGTTTCGGGTTTCGGCATTCAGTAGTTCAAGTTGTAATCACATTACATACAATTCCTAAATCATTAAAATATATTAAAAATATTCAATACTACTTTCAAACTTACTGTTCATAACCCTAAAATTACAACATAAATATTATAACTAACTTAACATAACATTACGACATTTTAAATGTTATCAATGTTACTTTATAGGGAGTTATTTTAACGTAATAAAACGAGTAGAGCATTAGGTAGGTCATCAAAAGTCAGCAAATAGTGGAGATGAGTCGTTGGCAGTTGGCACATGCGTGTGACAGAGAGCCGTAGCACCGTGCTCAGCCCGTAGCAGGTCGTAGCGCTCAGCGTAGCCCTACCTCCTACGAAATGTGTCTACGCTTGAATTAATATTAGCATTGCTGTTTCTTTTGTCTGTTTGTATTTTATTTATATAATTTTTTATCGCTAAATAGCATATATGTTAAATAAAGATAAAATAACTATTTTATACTATATACTAGCTGACCTGGCGAACTTCGTATCACCTTATTATTTTCTGAATAATAACATAATATATCAAAATAAAATATAGCCTATCTTTTAAGTTGGATCAAACTGCACACGGTGTTCAAATTTGATTAAAATCGGTTAAAGTAGTTTAGGAGTCCATTGAGGACAAACACTGTGACACGAGATTTATATATATTAAGATTTTGATAATATTTATTGTATTATTTAGTCTAAGGGTTATTCTATGTTAGGAACACCTTACACCTTTGACATTTTTATATAATATAATAAATAAAGCACAATAAATATATACATACTATAGAAATATTGTAAGCACTGCATGCTCGAACATAATGCGGTATTTATTAGGAAGATAGTTGAACTACGGTTATTTAAGACGTTATTTTATTAAAACGTACACAGAATCTAGAAACATACTTATTTGTTACTTTTTTTACTTAATTATACTTTAAATTATAATATAGACTATGTCTGTGTGTATGTGTGTGTGTTTGAGAAAGATATTTTTGTGAATTTGTGTGTTGAATAATCTCTGGAGCGACAGACTATATAGATCAAGAAGTTTTTTTTAAAACATAGGCATTGAATAATTATAACATGATTTATAAAAACATTTAAGATATAAATAATCCATAAAGGATCCATATTATTAATAAGCCGGTGCTGGAATTAATTTGTAATTTTCCAAAATAAATGTGTAGGTATAATGTAAGCATAGACCTACCTCTAATCTGTTTAGAATCTTACCAATTTTCTGTGTAACGTCTATTTTTTTATCATCTTCTCTAATATATAAAATTCTCGTGTCATGGTGTTAAACATTGAACTCCTCCGAAACGGCTCGACCGATTTTAATAAAATTTTGTGGGCATATCGGGTAGGTCTGAGAATCGGCCAACATCTATTTTTCATACTCCTAAGTTATAAGGGGCGGGGATTAAGCGGGTTAATAACATATATGGCAAAGAAACGTTTGCGGGGTCAGCTAGTCATAATATAAAACAGTTGAAAGATTAGACAGGACTCTAGGTAGTACCTGAAGCTGCTTCAGACAGAATTTCGAGAGCTAATTTAGGTTGAAGTACGTAGGTGATATGGGGGGTTTTCGTCCTGCTTACTCGAAGAAACTCGCTAGAAACTTAAATAAAAATGTTATACGGTATAGATTACGTATAGGATCGAGTCGACAGATTCAATTCGAAATTATAAAATAATATATTTTCTATTCTAGTGTTTGAAAAGAAGGAATATGCTTATTTAATGAAACAACTTTTTTCGGATTTTATCGCGGTTTATTATTAACTTTTGATTCCCGACGTTTCGGATACTTTACAGCAACCATGGTCACGGGAGGACGTGACCCGAAAAAAGTTGTTTCATTAAATGAGTAAAATTCGCGTAAACATTAGAAAACAATATAGGAATATGCTTTATATACGGCAAGGGTGATCTTTTTCACACGTGTCATTTATGGTGACTACACCGCCTTCATGCTCTATCGCCTACGAACTTAAAAAAATTGGTATAAATCATAATTTATAGGATCGAAGTAATAGCTCCAATTCATTAGTCCTTGAAATTAAAAAAAAAAATTAAAAAAAATAACTCTTCACCTTTATAATAAGTTTATGCAATAAAGCAAATAAATAACACATTAAAAACAAAATAATTTTTTCTTTAAGTGATCATGTTAAAATTTTATTTAATTCTTTTTCTTTCTTTTTAGATATTTTTTTTAATCAATTTCAATGTATCGCTCGCTTCAGCCTGTAATATCCCACTGCTGGGCATATACCTCTTTCCACAATAGGAGAAGGATCAGAGCTTTATGCACCACATATAAAATATAAATAATCCGATGTTTTTTATCCAACAAACTTTAATATTATTAACGCGAAAGATTGGACGGATGTCTGGCACAAGTTTGACGCTCAACCATGGTGCCTTAACGTTTCTGGATGAAATTTGTTTCAAAGATAGTCTGAAACATTACAAAGCTACTTTTTATGGCGAAAAAATATATGATTCCCGTAGCACAAGCCTCTTCAATGAAGCTTCGCAAGTAGAAGTTAGTTGACGTACATTTTATTTTAAAGATTTTAATACCATCTTATTGATAATAGTAAAATAGGATATAATCAATTTTCACACTATTTAACCTTTTTACATGCATAGACTGACGTACAAACTGACACTGATGTACATTTCAAATAGAATGGAAAAATAAAAAGTTGGTAAAAAAATAAGATGTCTCCTCTAGACTGTGTCCGTGTCACTCATAAATAATACATGAACTATTTGATGGCAGTAAAATTGTAAGCGCAATAATGTAGTCTGCCTCTACCTATAGGTTTTTTACTACACTTTTACAACCTATATATACCAACCGCTATGGTGTAATGGTGTGAATTTTCGTCTAAAACACCGACGGATTGCGGGTTCGATTTCCGCTAGGCATAGATATATGTATTTGTAAAAATACTCATTTCCGGTTTGGATGTCTGTCCTTGTGAGTTTCCCCACCGTGCCTCGGAGAGCACGCTAAGTTGTCGGTCCCGGTTGTTATCATAAATACCTGATAGCGATCGCCACTCATAGTAGCGAACATATCTGCCAACCCGCAGTATGATGGATTAAGCTCCAATCCTTCTCCTATGTGGAGAAAGAGGCCTATGCCCAGCAGTGGGATGATACAGGGTGAATGTATTTTATAACCTAGTGCGGATCTTAACCGTAAAGTATCCGTCTAATATCATAATGAGTAATCACCATTCGATTTTTAGAGAAGTAACATCGTTAATATTACAATAACTAACCAAATTATTATTTCTGTGTATGTTTATCATATATATGAAAAAAAAAAGCTATACCAGTCGGCTGTTACCTAACACAAGCATTAAGTTGCTTACTTTAGGAACAGACGACCGTGTGTGTATGTTGTAAATATTTATTTATTTTATAAGTCATCTGATGATCTGAATTTTGCTGATCATCTGGAGAAGCTAGGGAACTTATTCTGAGCACCCAGTTGATCAAAATCAAAATTTAAAAATAACTTTATTAAAATAGGCTTCAAAAGCACCATCGAATTTCGATTCGGAATGTTGATTCTGGAGAGAAGAATCGACAAGAAACTCCGTAGTTACTCTTTGAAAAAACTATATTTTGGTAATACAGGGTCACTAAATCCACATATAATTCTGCACCGAATAATAAGCTTTAGCTATTAATTTCTTTTTAATAGGAGTAATCGTCAAAGGAAAGAACTCTGTTTAAACATATTTTCGTTTCAGAAATTAAGGTACTAAAACATATCTCATTTTAATAGTGCCGAAACTCATAAAATGATAACAGTTACGTATGGAGAACACAATTACGATTAGACAATTGAAATACTAACTACATAGCAAACAATACGGGTCCGGGGTCATCGAGTTAGTAAAGAAGTTTCTGCATATAATTTACATTTATAATTATGTGTGAATAACGTTTCGAGATGTTGAGCGAATGTGCTATTTAACGGTTGAAGTAATGATAAGATCTTCGCTATCTCCACCGACTCTTTATCAAAGAATAATAATAATAATAATATAAAAAACAATGTTCACATAGCAAAAAATACAATAGAATTCCAAATCAACGTGCACGTAGTAAAATATAAAATAGAATTAATAAATTGTAAATCTTTAATTATAAAGAAGAATTCAAAATACAAATTCTTGACATCAATCAAAAAATATTTTTATATACAAAAAAAAAAAAAAAAAGAAATGAGGTCTCATTATTATTTTCATATAAAAAGTCTATATATGTGGATATGCCATAGATGTTTATCATAGATATTTTTCTTACAATGCAATATTTATTTGAATATATGTGCATATTTGCATAAATAAAACTCCTGATATATATCTTAAACTATATTGCATACCTAAATGCTATATATATTACTAATCGCTAAGTTTATAGATTACTAGTTTTCCGCTTCTTCTGTTTTCAACCCGTTAAATATAGCTTATGTCACTCAGTGATAAAGTCGCAATAATTAGGCGAAAGATTAAAAGCGGTACAGTTTAAAGGTCCGTTTTCAATAATCCATTGGTTTTTCCATCCATCCATCTGGTTTTTCTTACTATTTAAAGGTTTTGACACAATTTCTATAGAGTTTACATCAAAATTGTACTCCCGTAAACAAAGACAGAGATTGACCTTTAATTTTTTTTTTATTCATACAACTAGATCTTCAAACAAGCGTGCGGCTCACCTTGTAAGCGACCGTAGCTTATAGACGCCTGCAACACCAGAAGCATCACAAGCGCGTCGCCGACCCTATCCCCTATTTCCCCCAGGAGCTCTGGTCATCTTACCTCACTAACAGGAACTTTTTGAAAGCAGTATTTAGCCGTGATCTTCTGTAAGGTTGAGGTACTACTCCAGTCGGGTTGATCCATATTTTGAGCAGGACATTTCCTGCTATGCCTTATATGTATATACCTCAGTAATTTTTTTTATTATAGATTCGTATGAAATTCAATATAATAAATATGAAATCCACCCTGTTTTTTAAATGTAAGCTAAAATAATAAGTGACACAGAAAGTAAAATATCACGAGCCCGTCTCTCGGGCATCACGCCCGAGTTAGTTCTACAATTAAGCTATGTTCAAGTACCGCAGTGGCGAAAATTTCGGACAAGAATTAATAAATTTATGTTTTTATTAACCTTGTTTTAAAAATTAAATCATAATATGATAACTAAAATTGTTCTAGAAAATAAAGCGATGAGTCTAAATTCTAAAGGTACATTCGACTCTATTTTATGTTTTTCTTTTAATGTATGTTAAAGTTGGTCGGTTTATTTTACGTTTTTAATATTGTAAATAATTTACAGACACCTGCAAATAAAATTGGACGATCTTCTAAATTCTGTTGATGCTCACTTTTACTATATTTTTCTTAAATGTTTTTGACGTCAGTTTTTTTAAATTTACTTTTTGACAATAAGTTCTGAATTTAATCGCGAATATTCATAACTGTATGCTAAATGGACAATTTATAATTTGATTTATTTCGATGTTGACGATATTCTTAGTAACTTAAGGACACTTGTAAAAAAGAAGGCAATTATCTAGATACCGATGTTACTTTATTGATTTTGTATTTGTTGTTGTACTACTTGTTGGTGTTGACTTATGAATAAAATAAAATAAAAAATAAAGAATCTCACAACTTTTTAATCGGTAGACCGATTTCGATATTTTTTAATCGAAAGGTGGTGCGTGTCATGTTGTTCCGTTTAAATTTAATTGAGATCTGATAAATGCTTTTCGAGTTTTATCTAATAATGCATATTCAATTAACTATTTTTTCGTCGACCTACACTGTATTATACCTCATACCTTTTTACTCTGTCAAAAGTTCTATGTTAACATACATATACCTCCTTACAAATCCTGATTTTTTCTCCGATTGTTCTTTGCAGGATTTACATTCCGAATCGGTGGTAGCTTCACTTTTTTTGATAATTAATAGTCTAAGATCCGAAGTAGGCGTAATTTTCACCCATCTGCTTAAAGGATAAAAATTATTTTATCATATGATTTAGTATGTTAAAGATAAATCGCGAAAGAGTTGGCTGGAAGATGACTGACTAAGCTATATTATATTCGACTACCGCGATTCAAACCAGATTTTTAGTAAATAACTCTATGTCATCGTATTCGGATGAAATAGTTTTTAGCTTTTTGATGTAAGATTTTTTTATTAAACATGGGGGTGAAAGTGAGTAGTATTATATATCTTCTTATATATAAAATTCTCGTGTCACAATGGTAGTTAAAATATTCCTCCGAAACAGCTGAACCGATTTTTATGAAATTTTGTGTGCACATCGGGTAGGATTGAGAATCGTACAACACTATTCTTCATACCCCTAACTTATAAGGAGGGGGGGATTAAGGGGGTTAATAACATATTTGGCAAAACAAACTTTTGCGGGATCAGCTAGTATTAACATAAAACTATTTTCTTGCCAATCCGGTAGTTAATTGCATAACTAACATCAACATTCGAATTTTCTATACCTATAGGCATACTGTCGGTGGGTATTAAATGTATTCTTTAAACTCGTAGGTACATTTGCAACTAAATTAATTTTGAATTAAATATAGCCTGGTCGATTGTATTAAATACAAATTTACCTATTAATCCAATCTGCTCTCTTTAAAAGGTGAAATTTATTCTACTTATCATCAATTTTTGAAGAAGATATATAATTTTGAGTACAATTAGAAAACAATACAATTATTAAATTATTAAATCTATTTTTATCTAAAACTTAAAATAGATATGCAGATTAGATCACTAAGCTGTCTATAATAATCCATGATCTCGGCAATCGATCGTGCCAGGCAGGCGAAATAGGGGATCCACAGTAATACCTCGATTAGTAATCCTTTGAGTAGTCTCTCGCGCCTGAGTATGTGTTTAGCGGTTACACTTCGTCATTTGAAATTAGTTTGTATACTTAATTATATTGAAAACTAAATTTGCCTCTTACTGTCTTCTAAATCGTAAGTTGATTTTGTTAGTTCCGGACATGTATAAAATAAACCCACGAAACTGACAACTAATACACACTTACACCCAAAGAGTATAATAATAAAATACGGAACTTACACCTACTTATCTCCCTGATAAAGCTTGGATGTGTAGAGTGTAATTATGAATACTATAATACAAATAAATGTCGTTTTTATGATTAATAAAACTGGTCAAGTGCGAGTCGGACTCACGCACCGGGGGTTCCGTACAAAAAATATATTAAACATATTTTTATTATATGATGTTACGTACAAGCGTCTTCGGTGCGACAAAGCCAGCCCTGCGGTCACCAAACCGCCTGCCCAGCGTGGTGACTATGGGCAAAATACATGAATTCACGCCATTTTTGGCGCGAACTTATGCAGGCCTATATCCAGCAATGGACTGCGATAGACTGAACTAATGACTTACAATTTATGCTTTTTGCAATTTTTTTCATCTGTGCTATAAGACGTTGCTTCGTACCAAATTTCAAGATTCTTCCGGTAAACACATATCCGCCAACTCGTAGTGGAGCAACCCGTAGTGGTGAATTAAGCTCCAATCCTTCTCCTACGTGGAGAAAGAGCCCTATGTCCAGCAGTGGGTTGTTACAAAAAGATTATTAAATTTCTATCAAAAAAATAACGCAAAAAGTTACACACACTCTCGAAATTGAAAAGATATTGCTTCTCGTTAAATGTCTCTAAGAAACACGATGTTTCGCGGTTTCGGTGAGTAACTAGGTACAGGTTTGTGTATATAGCGGTCCAGCAAAGTTAGCGTCAGATAATTAATATTCATCTACATTCGCATTTTTTGTATTAGCGCCATAACAAAGTTATCAATTTCATTCAAATATGTTTTTTGTTTTTCGTTTTTCCAACACTTCTTGAAGTTATAGTTCTTTTGGCGCGTCAGGGAAAAATGATGAGGGTAAATTTTTACGATACGCGTGCACACTGTTACGATAAACCGACACCCAGAAGTTAGCTAGTCAACGAAAAAGTTAGCAACGTGAAGTTAACTAGCCAATGAAGTATAACTTCTTACGTGCGTACATAAGTACACACATACTTTATTTTTATTTATATATAGAAATGTTAATAATCTTTTTTTATATTTTAAAAATCTCAATAAACGTTTAAAGTGTAAGATAGTAGTGTTTATGGCGTTGCATGCATCTTAAAAATCCATCTTTTTCACATATCTACAATTGTGTTTCGTCTTATTCCATGTCAGAAACCCATCAACTTATCTATTTTTAATTTACCTATATCTATATTAATTACTTATTCGTTTATACTGTGGTTTACAATAAAAAAATATTATTGTATCTTCGTCAGAAAACAAATTTAAAATACTGTTAATGTATCATCATCATCATCATCATTTCGGCCTATTACAGTCAACTGCTGGACATAGGCTTCCACAAGTTCGCGTCAAAAATGGCGTGAACTCATGTGTTTTGCCCATAGTCACCACGCTGAGCAGGCGGGTTGGTGACAATATGCATAACATAAACAATATCTTTTGTTTATTGTTTTCTTATATTTACGTGAATTTCACTCATTATAATAAAACAAACCCTCCCGCGACCATGGTCGCTAAATAAAATACTGTAAAATGTCAGAAAAGTCGGGCATTTAAAAATCTTAATAAACCGCGATAAAATCCTAAAAAGTTGTTTCACAATATCTTCTGCCATTTAATATGCCGAATAATCAAATACGTCAATTTCTAGAAGTTTTTATTTATGTAATTCGAATTTATTCAATTTCTCATCTCATTTTGTTTAGAAAAAAATACTGTTAATAGATATTTTTCTCCTCCTTCCATTCTGAAACAAAGTTTAGTGATAGGTTTTAGTCGAGGAAGCCCTGGTAATGCACTAACAAGATTACGATTTAACAATCTGTAATCGTGAGCGAGGTTGTTTTAACAAATCGTTATGTCATTAAGACATGGCCAATTAAATTTATGAAACGAAATATTTCAACGGTTATCAAAATTTTATTGAGGTTCGCAATCTTTAGCGCACCAAATGATCTGCTTCGTTTTTTCTCCATTCGTGACATTGGTGAAATCATATGCTTTATTTTAATACTATATCAATATTGCCAATTAAAAGCAATAATAGCAATGATAAGTAATTAAACAAATCTTGTACAAAGTTTGTTCTTTGCATATTCTTCAGTTTCAAAATATTTCTTGACTGTTCTGAAAAATTTATGAAATGTTGATAGAGATTTTTTATTGGCTGGAGCGATTTCCATGATTCTTTTTTTAACCGAAAGGTGGTACTTGTCATGTGGTTCCATTCAAATTTAAAGTAAAAGCGAGGTAACACGAACTGATAACCTTTTTTGATTTCAGTTTAAAAATTCCCCGTAAAAAGTATGAAACGTTGCAGTTTACGCGAAGTTTACGCTACCTTTGCATCCACTCCTGCCGTCCATCCGGCGGTTCGCCGTTCACAGTTCATAGCAAAACTATAAGCATTTAAGCATATTGTTTTTCATTAAATGTTTCTTCATTTACTACAAATAATAAACTATAGTAAGCAAGAAGAATAATTCTCATTTACACCGATTTTTCACAGATAATTAACTAATATATTTCAGTAATAATGGTAAATTGAAAGGTAACTTGCTCCAAATAAAAATAAATAGAGTTATGACGTTTCATATAGTATTTTTCAATAATTTTTAGAATAACTGAGGTCTATTTAATATGCTAAAGTTACATAAATATTAGTTGAAATTAAAATTGCTGGCTACGAATCGTATAAAGCATTATTATCTTAATAAAAATCTAAAATATCTTTTTTAAATAGCGTTAAAACAAATTAAGTCAATTAATCATCTGTTTATAATTTTTAATCTGTTAAGAATAATACGTAAAAATGTCAACGATTTTTAACTTACTTCAAAAAAGGAGGTATGGTAAGGTTGTATTACTTATCGATGTAATTGAAGTCGGTTTTTTTCGTTTGCCAGCAAAAAAAAAAAACTTTTAAAAACTGTGAATCGTTAATGTATACTGAATCCAGCGCCACTAAAACCTAAAACTAAAGCAACACATCTTTATAATTTATTTAATATTTAAAATATTCCTTCGCGTAGAATTGGCTGTTTGTTTACTAAAACAAATTACAGAAAACGAATTGACAAATAGGTTATTAAAACACTGCACAGCTAGCCGTAGACATAAATTGTGGAACAGAAGTCTAATTTCGCCGGTACATCTAATTACGAGAAAATATGTGGATGGAAGGTGCTCGTCTCGCAGTTGGAGATTCTTAGAGAGCGTCTTGACGAATGAGAATGATACTCGTAAATACTGTCGCTGCTGGTTGCGTTTAAAAATATATATCGGTGTGATTTTTTTTCTCTTTCTTCGTTTTTATTGCATTGATGTTGTAATAAAACATATTTTTATATACTTTTTAACCGACTTCCAAAAAAGGAGGAGGTTCTCAATTCGACTATATAATTTTTTATTTTTTTATTTTTATGTATGTTACATCAGAACTTTTGACTCGGTGGAGCGATTTCGACAAATTTTCTTTTAATCGAAAGGTGGTGTGTGCCAATTGGTCCCATTTAAATTTATTTGAGATCTAATAACTACTTTTCGAGCTATATCTAATAATGCGTTTTTACTTGACGCTTTTTTCGTCGACCTATGTTGTATTATACCGCATAACTTTCTACTGGATGTACGGATTTTAATAATTCTTTTTTTGTTAGAAAGGAGATATCCCAAGTTTAGTACCATGATAAGGAAACCAGGATCTGATGATGGGATCCTAGAGAAATCGAGGGAAACTCTTGAAAATCCGCAATAACTTTTTACTAGGTGTACCGATTTTGATAATTTTTAATTTAATGTAAAGCTGATGTTCATCATGTGGTCACATTTAAATTTTATCGAGGTCTGATAACTACTTTTTGAGTAATCTTTGATAACGCGTAGTTGCTTGACTATTTTTTCGTCGATCTACGTTGTATTACTTGTCGATGTAATTGAAGTCGGTTTTTTTTTCGTTTGTCTGCAAACACAATTATTTTAAACTGAAACTTCTTTACATAGTCTTGGCTTGGGGAGTAAGCTGGTGAATGCGTAATGCGTTACGAAAAGTGTGATTGGGCGAGGCGAATGGAAGTTGAGAGGGAGATTTAAGTTAGTGGAGATAGAAAGAGAGAGAGAGAGTCACGTTTCGTAAGTTTCAATTCAGTCGTGTCGTCTAAAGCACACTCGTTTTTTTAGTTGAAACTAAAATGTTTAAGACTGGTCACAAAAACAATTTAAAGCAGCTAAAATACTTTTATTTACTAAAGTAGAACAGGATTTTTGTGAATATATTTTTTTAGTAAATAATGATATTAAATTAATGATTGATTATTATATAACATATAAAAACATACTTTTTTAATATATAAAATAATAAAACACAGGGACGAAAAAATAATACCATTACCAATCGCGTAAACTAATAACAATATCAAACATTACTACAATCAACATTATCTATAAGGCATAAGTTCATGAAATATAAACGGAACATTATTAATTTCATAAAAAATGAAGTATTCTGTCCTAATTTGTTTACACAAATCACTCGAGAAAGACCACAAAAATGCACGTCGAATTGCTTTACTCTATTATGTTAAACGAATACAAGCGTTGCATTTTTAGGAATTAAACTTTATAAAGTAATACTTGTAATATATTACCAAGACCACCTAACTTTAATATTACATTTTTAATAAAAGTTCAACGACCCATCGAGCTTCGGTCAACACTAGGATATTTTATCATGATGAATTTTCCCGAGGTGACATCGACAAAGATTGTTTTTATCACCTTCTTATACTTTAATTTCTTGAAATTATTATAGCACACATAGACATTTTTAGATGCACAAACAAGATTACACGTATGTGTCTATAAACTATATTTTAATAATTAAATATGTTGAATAATGTTTTGTGTATACAAATAAGTCAATAAACTGTGTAAAGTATTGCTCGTAGCAGCTCGCTACAGCGTAGCATAACCGTAGTACACATTCGAACTCTACAGTGTGGAAGTTTTCCACGTAAACAATATTATATCAGCGCTGTCTGTCGTAGTCGGTAATAAAAATAAAATAGCTTTCTACATTGTCATTTATCGCTGTTATTATGGACCTATCTTTAACGCAGTTCTCGTTTGACAGATTTTAAATTAGAAAATGGTCTCTTTTCGACGTAGCTTAGCAAGTCTATGAGGGTTTATCTCGACGGTCATACGTAATCAAAGACGGCTCCAATACTTTAGGACGGCCTAAAAGTGCATTATCGGTGTTGCTAATTTCGAAGATGTTACGGCATGGGGTAGGGCGCTGCAGTGCGGGCCCGAGGCCTCGGCGGGGCGAGGGGCGGGCGCGGCGCCTCGGGAGGGTGGTGGGAAGGGGGAGGCCGCGACCCGGTCACGAGTCACGAGTCGCGCGTCGACAGTGCGGCCGCGGCGCTCGCCGGCGCACCGCGCCGCCCTTTCCTACCGCAGAGTGCGCCGATCCCATTCGAATGTTTAATCTGTGCTTGACACGCTTCACACTACTAGGATACTAACGAATGATGTGGATAAAGATGATCGTTTATAAATATTTCACAGTCGAAATAGATAGCTACGTGTTCTCAATTTTACAGATGCTCAGAATTAAGTAATATTTTTACATGTTTAGAATTGTATCGTAGACAGAGTCGTTTTGCGGCTTTCGTATCGTTTAAGGTTGTGCTTTGGGCTTATTATTGTGATACGTGGATATATTGAGTACGGTTCATTTCTATTTTGTATATTACCTACTGTACGTTAAGATTACATTTAAAAAAATTTGATTCTTTTTCATAATTTTCTAATAACGGACATCACTGATGTTGTGGACGACTTTAATTAGCATATAGTTATAAAAAGACTTCAACTAATTATACGCTAAATATAATAAACAGAAAAGTGACTTGAAGTGAAGTTGCAAGTGTGAGTGAATGCACCGTGAAAATGATAGTCGAAATACAAGAGGTAACACAATCCGTAGCCACTCGACCATGCACTGTTCATTACCCATCGCGATGTCCTGTAAATAGTACCTCCTAGAGTCACCTTATGATATTATTTGCTGTTCGATCCATCATGAATGTGAAAGTGATAAAACACGAGTATTAAGTGAGAAGAATTATGACCCCTTCTACTTTTACTCGAGTAAGTTATTTACATTTATAAGCGTTAAACTCTTATTATTTATTTTAAAGTACTGAAGACTCAGTCCGTGTAGAGTTCAATGACAAACTTTGCTTGTAGCTTTATTCGTAGCTGTTACATTTTTCGTTTCGCATGTCGAGCAATCAGCTGATCACTGAACATGACAATGACATTTCCGTCGAAGAAAATAAAGTCCGATGACTCGGCGCCAGATGATTCCAGAATGTAACTAGGTCTCAATTTCCCACGGTTGGGATAGTCCAGTCTAGATTAAAGATCGTTGAGGGCGATGTCAGTAGGTCAACGCACAGTGCGTGCGGCGAGGGGCGTGTCAGTAAGGGCGCGAGGGGTGCGGGAAGGGAAGGCAAGCAAGGAGGGGGCGCAGGTCGCTCGGGCATTGCACCGCTGCATCCAGTGCAGGCTCTACGGACGCCGGCTACGATACGTAGCCGCTACGCCGTAGCACCTACACTATGCATGACCCGTTCTTTGTAGAATGACATGAATACGCGTTTCTTCTTTTTCATTTCTCTTATATTGAAAACTTTTGAAATCTGATTTAATGGTGAGAACACAGTTTACGTCAGTCTGTCTTAGAACAATTGAAACGATCAGAATTTTACAATTATTGCCCAAAACTTAAAAAAAAAACTGCATAGTAATTACCTTTTTAAAAATGGTGATAAAAGTTCAAATAAAAAGATTGAAATACTTTAACCAACATCAGATTATCCTAATTTTTAATAAATTTGATATGCATAAAAACAGTATTCTTCTTTCGTAATTTTTGTATCTCTAACCAATAGATATCTCATGTCCTTGCTTTTTCAAAGTAATAAGAAGCTTAATAACCCTTAAAGATAGGTAACACACGATCAAATCTAGCACGTTTCATAACCACCGCTCTCATTTTTTTTTTGTCCAAAACGCTACCGCATTAAAAGTAAACCTTTCATTAGCGCCGTTTTATATTTCATTCATTATGCATTGTTTTAGCATCCACTGTATTTTAAATATTACTATAATTTCATTTATTTAATCGAAAAAAAAAAAATAATTAAAAAAAAATTAAATATTCCTTTTTTTAAACAAAATGTAACATAATGATAACAATAACAAAAATATTTGAGAAATTTGTTATTTGAATATAGTGGGGCTTAATGACTTAGTATGTGTAGTGAATGTGCATTATTATTAATTAAAATTGTATGTGTTTGTTATTAGGAGGTTAGAGGGAAGAGGCCTTTTAAGATATGGGACAGTTCGAGAAATGTGAGGAAGGGTCTAGTCGTGACCAGCTTTGAAGAGCTCATTCATAGAGGTTAGTATGATACGAGTCCATATCTATAATAATATTATAAAGAGGTAAAGTTTCTAACTTTGTTTATTTGTAGGGGGTAATCTTCGCTAATACTACTCCGATCATTAAAATTCTTCCACTAACAGTAAGCTACACTATACAGGAGTGATATAGGCTATATTTTATTGTTATTAAACAAAAAAATTCAGTGATAAATATATGTATATGTAAATCAAGTCGGAGAAATACGCAAGCAAGATGAAAACTTTACAATTGCATCACAAAAATAATTAACGCCCAACGAAGTGGGCACGGATCAGCTAGTTTTATTATAAGGCTAGGCGGGCAAATAAGCGTACGACTCTCACCTAACGGTAAGCGATTACCGTAGCTTATAGATGTCTACAACAACGGGAGATTGCCCAAGAGTTATCACTTTACTCACCACAGGAACACAAAACTGCTTGAAAGCATTATTTAGCTGTGATCTTCTGTAAGGTTGAAGTACTATTCCAGTCAGGCTGCTCTAAATTTCGAGAGAGATGTCTCCTGCTGTGCCCTACCTTAGTGTATACAAAATAAGTAATCTAAAGATGTTAAAAACCCAACTACGACAAGAATATCATAAAACAACCCCTATAACCTATAACTCACAATTGAATAAAAATAATCTGCTAAAAACCTTAATTTATAACCTATACCTACTATATATAATACTATGAAAAAAAAAACAGCTGTACCTAGTCATCAAAATCTAATTTATTTTACTTTTTATTTTTATTATAATTTAGTATAACAATGATTTATACGTAAAATAGGTTCTTGTTCTTCGTCATTTTAAGTACTAAAGTTATTTCACACGAGTAGGTACAAATTTATACTTTTGTTATTATCTTTAACTTGATTTTAATTCACTTCAAAATATCTGTGATATAATTAACAGATCTTTTGGATAACATACGACGGTAGACTAATAAGATTATTGGCATTAATATAACATTTAGTGGAACCAAGCCGACTCTAAACCACAAGATGCACCCAGCGTTGTAATTCACTTACCGAGGTCAATAAGATTTGACGCAGTTCGCGCGACCCGCTTTTAGTTCCAGCCACACTTAGATAATACGAGCCAATTAAGAGGTTTTCGAGAGAAGTTAGAGGTGACAATTCTAAAATTGTTTGTGGGATTTTATTATACATGCGAATACCATAACCAAGAAAGGAGACGTGCACTTTGCGCAGTCGGAATCTTGGAGTTACAATTTTGTTATTCCTTCTCGTGTTTACAACGCGATTATTACTATTAATTAAAATTAATATTAATAATTAATTATTTAATTACTATTAATTTAATGAATATTCTGGTGAATATACATAATATTTTAATTAATATATTGCGACGCAATTGTTATTATATATGTCTACCTTTTGAAAAACATCCCGTAGACTCGAACTCCAAGATCGTAAATGCCGCGAACAACCCTTTTTGCAAGATAAATTCATATCATTACCCCACAGTAATAGACCGTAAGACATAACACTATGGAAATAGCTAAAAAAGCTAAAATATATTAATAGATATTTGCCGAGACGACTCTATAAAATAAATCTATAAATATCTTTAACACACGCACACGATCCTAAAGCTGACTGTTATAGCTATTTTTTTTTCATAAATATACATGTATAAATCAAAATCAAAATCAAAAATAGCTTTATTCAAATAGGCTCCAAGATCACTTTCGAATCGTCATTTTACAAATTAAAACTTTAAAATAAATTATTATTTTTATAAAAGTGAAGCTACCACCGATTCGAAATGTAGATTCTGCAGAGAAGAATCGGCAAGAAACTCCAAAAATTACACCCATATTCAGACGGGGATCGAACCCGCAACCCGCGGAACAGAAAGCACGGCCACTACAAGCTGCGCCAACGGGCTGGTCAAACCTTCTCCTCCACTTGAGATAGAGTGAGATTTCACCCGAAAACGCGTCACATAATTAATAGAAACCCCCTAAAGTAGTTTGATGATGAAAAAGAGAATGTGAAAAGCCTTTATCTAATGAACACCGTTATCCGTCAGTTAGTTTTATCAGGAACAATTGAATCAGGCCAATGTACTCGTAAAAGTATTCGAAATATTATAGAACATAAATCTAATGGAAGTACGCCTATGTATATTCTATTTTATATTTTTTTCTTTTTGACGGTTAATCAACTGAAATAATGAAGAAATATGGCGATATGTGACATTTAATGGTTCGGTTGAGTTAGGTTAATCAGTTATTGCCGGGGCCCGGAGGCTTTGTCTACCGCCGGGGCGAGGTACCGAATGCTAGCGCGACCCCATCTCGCCCCACACAGGCGGACGACTGCCCACACGTGGTGGTTTTTTAGTCAGTAGGTGTCTGACATAACCCTCTGGCGCCCCCGCGTTGGAGGGTATCCATGATGGATGTTCCCACGTAAAAAAAGGTTAACATTTAGCAGAAATTTAATGTCGTATTTTTATTTATACACGGTGAGGTTATATTTTCATATACTATGGTTATTTTTTTTACAAAAGTAACTTTTGCAGTATTTTTTCAAATGATTTCTTAAATATCTTATTATGTGTCTAGTGACACGACGTGGGCTAAATAAAAGGTAAAAGTTATTTAAACAGTTACACGGGTATCCATCACCCTAAAACAGAGTAGAGTAATTGATTAAGTGCAAAGCTTAGTCTAACAAGAGAACAAAATCTTTATCTAGTACACAAGAAGGCGGTTAAGTACAATAATGTAATATTTCAGGACACTTTTCTCTAAAAACAGCTTCATTGCCGATAAAATCTTATATATAAAATTCTCGTGTCACAATGTTAGTTACCATACTCCCTCGAAACGGCTGGACCGATTTTTGTGAAATTTTGTGTGCATAATATCAGGTAGGTCTGAGCATCGGTTAATATCTATTTTTGATACCCCTAAGTTATATGGTGGGGGGATTAAGGGGGTTAATAACATATATGGCATAACAACGTTTGCGGGGTCAGTTAGTTTTTATATAAAAGAGAACTAAAATTATGGGTAAACAAAATTTACAAATAAAATAATCAATTCTTTAATAAAATAAAAGAGTTTGTGTATCTGGGTTCAAAGTTTACAAGAGATGGAAAGTGTGAGAGCGATATTGAAAGAATAGTGAATGCAGAAGAAAAATACTCATGTACGGAAGTGAAAGTTGGGTATGGCAGAAGAAACATGAAAGCAGAATAAATGCAGTTGAGATGAGAGCGTTGAGAAGTATGATAGGAGTTAAAGTGAGTGACAGGATAAGAAATAGTGAGATAAGAAAACGTCATGGTCTGAAAGAAGATGGAGTGACAAAATTGAGAAAGGTATGTTTAGATGGTTTGGTCATGTCGAGAGAATGAGTGAAGAACGACTGATGAAAAAAGTGTATAAGGCGAGTGTGAATGGAAAGGTTGGAAGGGGTAGACCTAGGCGGACGTTCCGAGACCAAATAAGGGACGTCTTGAAAAAAGGTCAGGTCAAGAGTACCCTAAACCGAAGAGCATGTATGAAGGTAATAATAAAAGTGGACGAAGCGAAAGAAGTATGTAAGGATCGTAGCAAGTGGAAAGAGGTGGTCTCTGCCTACCCCTACGGGAAAGAGGCGTGATTATATGTATGTATGTATGTTTAATAAATTTCACAAAAATTATATATATTAATACGCTAAGGTTATGTAAGCTTGCCTTTTTAGAAAAAAATCTCACAATTACTGAACATAAATTATATATCATTTTATTAATTGCTTGCTCTACCGGCATCCACAAAAAAAATATTGATTTTTTTTGTAAATTATTAATTATTAAAATTATATACAGGACGGCTTTAATTTTGAAACAACGTTAACGTGATTGACGAGCGATACATTTTTTACTTAGTGCGAATTATCCGCATGGGTATTACTAGTCATAACTATACTTGTGTATGTCTTTCAGGAAAAGAGAAGCTATCGGTAGCTGCGAGTGAGCCAGTCCGATTGGTGCTAGAGAGTGACGGCACCCAAGTCGAGGACGGCGAGTACTGGCGCACTCTCCCGCCCAACACTGTGCTATTACTGCTGCGGCAGGGAGAGCGATGGTACCCCACAGGCGTCGACGTTATCAAGGCTGGTAGGTGCTGCAGCGATGGTGTATCTTACTTATAGGCTATATAAACGCATGACGGCTTTTTATACAAAGTCACCATGAAATATGTTAGATAATATAACTTAGAATTTCATTTCAAGTAAAATATTTATTTGTGTTGTGTAGTGTTTAACTTTTAATTATATAAACATTATGCTATTCCAGCTATATCGGCTATACCGAAAATTGTATGCGAGACGATACACGCTCTCGAGCTGCACGATGAGACACCTTCATGGAAAATCATGGACAACAAGGGGCGCGTCACAGTGGTACTGCACTGGGACCAACGGCCTCAGGCGTCTCCGGCAGCACGGTCGCCCTCGCGTCAGGCGAAGCCAGACCGGCGGCCCTCGCTCGTCATACAGACCTCCCTGGAGCGCCCGCAGCCCCCACCGCCGCATATCACCGTTGTGAACCACGATGAGCCAGGGCCGGCGCGCGCGCGCCTCTCGCGGGCCTCCTCCTCGCTCGACCACCACGTGCACACGGCCGAGTGCCGCGCTGCCGCGCCCCCTCCCCATGCCACGCCCCCCACCCCGCCCACGCACTCGCATCCCCATCGTCCTCCGACGGACGAATGCGATTTCCACTGCTGTGCACTACATGAGGAGGGTAGACGTATCGCAGTGCACAAAAGCGTTGCCACGTCTCCGATTCAGGATTCCCAGCCGCGCGCTTCACCTCAGGGACGACCGAAGGGCCACGTCCGTTTTCTCGATGCCGAGTCTGCGCGTCGGGGTGAACGAGACTCGTCGGAGAGCGAAACCGAGAACACCCTAGTCGAAGATGAAGCAGTCACATCGGAAAAGTTCCTCCTTCTTATCGATCAGTTGAGCGTCGATCAAAAGCGGCATCTGACCATCAAGGACATAGGCATCATACTCGAGAGACTCAGTTCCAAGATACTCGACGTGGAGAGGTTGGACCGAGAGTCGGAATCGGACGATTGTTACAACTGGACGATCAAGGCGACGATTAGAGGAGACGCATTGAGGGAGCTCGGCGTGATATACAATGGAAATTACTACGCGATCAGTGAGCACCCGGGTTACCGGGAGGAAAATGAGGAGGCTGGTGACGAGGGCGAGGAGGAGGAGGAGGAGGACCGGCTCTGATCGGGCCTGTGCGGCGCCGCCGTGCCCGCCGCCGCCGCACTGCGCCTAGCGCTGTGCCGCGTCGCCGCGCGCTGACCCGCCGCACCACTCGCCTACCATCACTGCCATTTTAAACCGCAATAAAGCAATATAGGTTACTAGATCTCGCCGGTGAGTCGACCGAAGTCCGGCGCTAACTCTAGTGGAGAGGTCGATCTTCCGCCCTAGATGTCCGACGCCGTACCCGGGTACAGATAACTGAGAACGGAGGAAGATCTATTCTCGAACCCGGCGCGTTGTGTCGTTAAATGTTTGTAAGTAGTGTGATCGCAGCTAGGAGCGAACATCCCAGATGGTTAAAGACTTTTTATGAAATTGCAAAAAGGCTGAGTCGACCCGATGAACGGGCCGGTTGGGCGACGACGCCGAACTCTAGTTTATAATAGCGAAATAAAGTAAGTAAAACTGACTTCCTATCGAATACTAAAACGGTTACTGATGTGTACGAGTCAGTTCACCTTTTTGAATCGATATTCTTACACAAATTCGCGTGTGCACGTTCGGATGTTTACTATAGCGTAATGTGTATTGATTCCGACGTCGAACGAACAGCAGCACAAATATTTATCATCGACATTATTGTCTTTATAATTAGGTAATAATAAATTATAGGAGAAGTAGCGACGAATAACGATGTCACTTCATGAATCCGCCGCTTTTTGATAACAAAATTCAATGATTAAGTGTATTCGGAGTTAAGTTATTACTTCATTGGTTTTCGTGTTCTTTTTCTTTGGTTCATAATATTTCCATTTTTGAAAGGTAGGCCTAAATAAATTCTTTAACAGTAAAAAAAGATATGCGATTTTTAATTTTCAGTTATGTAATGTGACTAACGCTCAAAATTTTATGACGTTGAATATGGTTAAACCTTTTTAAAACAATAAATGTAGCGAATGTATTAGCCGGTCGCCGTGTCGTACCGTTGTTGACCGGATTCTAAATAATAAATAATCTTTATAATCATACTTTGCTCACGTATCGTATTCGCATTTTATGATAACGATGAATTAACTGTGTGTAAGGTTTACGGATGTAGCGTGTTCGAGGTGATAACTTGACCGGGCTAGACTGACGAGCGTGTCGCTTTTGTGCCATATTTTAACCTTACCGGTAGAAGTACACCGCGCCCGGGGCCCAGAGCCCGGGAGCCCGGGGCCTGCCCGTCGAGCTCGAGCGTACGAGTCGAAGCGACGACTCGCGATCGGAGCGTACGTACCCAAGGCTATACTAGAGTACGATAAAGCAAGTTTAGTTTATAAACTGTGTTAAAAAAAGGTTGTAACTAAAAATACGATTATACAGCAATTCGTCGCGACATACCAAATTGGTATTTGGTAGTTGTAAGTCGATTCTCGTGTATTTATAAGCTCTATGATATCGTAGTATTATTGTATAATGTTTTTAATTTTTGTATAGTACTGATACGTCACTAATGTATAATATATTGAAGTTCAATAAGTTTTACAGTCCCCGTCGGGGTGTCATAGAATGTATAGTTATTTAAGATGTAATATTACGATTATTAAATTATTACGGAGTGGGCGCCGGTCGGGCACTCAGATCCTGACGCGTGGGGTCTCACTCCTGTCGCGTTTGAGTCAAAGATTGTATACATTTTGATGTACTGTGTACGATACCTGTTGTTTATGTGATATCCGTTTTTTTTAAATAAGTTTAGAACGGTTCATGAAAGTATTTATAATCATCTAAATTTAGTTAACTTTAATATTTATGAATAGGTTGAGTGGGCCAACAGTTAACCACCTAATTTTCAGATCAACATTGTACGTAACTGTTAATTCAAAATGTAAGATTCACTGCAAAAAAGTATAACTACACGGATGAGCGTGATAACTCGCCGCAAATTGGAATGTAGGAGAGCAACTGTTTCGGCATCGAAATTTCTAGTATGCACAGGGCGACAATGTCGCATTTAAAAAGGTGGGCGGTGAATTGCTCTGTACGAGTGGCTAACTGTTGGGCTACCCTAGTTATCTTTAAAAAAAGTTTTTTTTTAAAGTTTTAAATGTACATTACGTGGTTTATTTTATTTTATATTAAAAATTGTTGTATCATGAAACATAGTTTTAAAATTTAATTAAAATTGATTATTAATGTTTTAGTGTAATTTTTAAAGTAAAAATTGATTTCGTCTTTACGATTGCATTTTATGTGAAACAAAATTTTCATGAACCGGATAATAAAAAGCATTTTGATGTTTTGATACATAAATTATAAGAATTTGTTTTTAAGGTTTGATATTGTGACTTGTCTTTATCAATTCTAATTAAATAATTTCTATAAAATACTATTGCTATAAACCTTTAGGTGAAGCTATTTCGAAAAAAAAAGTGGCTATGTTTCATGAAGGTGTAACGGGAATAAAGATACTATTATATAGAATAAAAATCATGAAATAATCACATGTTGATGTTAGAAACAAGAGTGTTACAAAATATGAGAGATTAAATTTTTTTTTATTCGAAATACCAGTGACTTCAAATGATTTTTTTTTGTTGTCGAAATTTATACTAAATCAGACTAAGGCGACGCGAATAAATCATAAATATATTTAGTTTAAAAATTTCGTAAAGTATTTTTTAACAAAAATTTGATAGCAAAATATTTGATTTTAATTTAAGAAAATTTTATAAACCAAAAACTAGAAAATATTACAATTATATATTATTACTTTTACATGTGTGTTATAATTTATTAAAATTTTAAGAATTTATTTGTATAGTTTAAAAATACTATATTGATACTGTTTACCAATTCTGTGTAATACTTAGATTTTTTTTTGTTTACCACTAAGTCGGTAATTTACATTTAAGTTTTTGCTATCGGAGACATCTTAATTTTGAAAATAGTATTGAAACTTTATGTAATTCGCTGTTTGAACAAAATTTTACTAAGGGTGTTATCTCGACTGCTCCGAAATATTTCAATTGTATCTTCCTTATGTACTTGATATTGATGTAATCAACCGTATTACATTGGCCCCGATGTAGCTATATAAAAATCTTTGAAAAAAAATTGAAATTTCAAATGCAAATAATAACTGTAAGCTATTCTATTATAAACAGCGATTTTTTTATTATTTACATTAAGTATTCATTGCAATATAAAATGTGGACAAGTCACTAAAAAGTTGCGGAAATTTTATATTTATACATATAATAAAATGGTAGGAAAGTCAAAACTGTACATTGAATATTTTTTTTAAAAGAATACTTGGGGTGTGATCTACAATCGATACCGAAGCCAAAAATATAGTTCTTAGAATATTTGTCTGTTTGTATGTATGTCCGGGATAAACTCAAAAAGTACTGGATGAATTTACTTCAAATTTGGCAGGAATATTATTAAGAAGTCGGGTCAGCATATAGGCTACATATTATCACGCTATCATCTACGGGGAACGAGCAGTGAACCTTTATTTCTTCAACGCATTCTGTAACAACGTGTAATCTAACGACGCATATTTGAATGTTGTTATTATGTTAATAACCATGCTATAAGCTAGCTTCATACTATAAATAAAGACATTCTGTAGTATATTTAGTATCAGCATTGCACCCGTGCGAAACCGGGGCGGGTCGCTAGTTACTAAAATAAAATAGAATTTAAAAACAGATATTTTGTATTGGATTTCACGTGGAACGGATGTGAACAATTCGAATTGTGTTTCTGATATAAGAACAGAGTTTAAAGTACTTTTTATGTAATAAGTTACTTTGTACAGCCACGCAATAAGAGTAAATGTTTAGTGTAAAAGTATCCTTTAAATACATTCACTAGTTTTTTTTTTTTAATCCAAACTGCCAGCAAGGTCTTTGTAAAAAATATTTTAAATAAAAAAGGCGTAATTATTAATAGGTATATAAATTTTGTTTTTTGTTTTAAAAAATTGAAGTCACTGTATATTTCCATATTTAAAAACATACGTAAAACTAATCTATTGTAAAGTTATCGTATTATAGTCAACAGAGGAGAGCACACAATAAATAAATAATTTTAATATTATAATGTCGCGTTGTGGATTTAAACTAAAAAAAAAAACAAAAGATTTTATATTAACCCACGGTTAATTTTCATTTAGTTAACACACGGTTTCAATTTACATATGATTTCGCTTACTAGGTATAGACTTTAGATAGAATTTGTATAGGGCCCATGTAATGTCTATCTCTAGTAAGTAAATCTATCTATCTCGTTCCCTTATTAGAAATAAAATTCTGAGATGATTATGGATGAGTTTATGGATCTCATG
This sequence comes from Melitaea cinxia, assembly GCF_905220565.1. NCBI lineage: Eukaryota > Metazoa > Arthropoda > Insecta > Lepidoptera > Nymphalidae > Melitaea > Melitaea cinxia. The sequence goes on along the minus strand of NC_059398.1, from coordinate 17,916,296 downwards.
TCAGAATTTTATATCTAGGTAGTAAAATCAGAGATTATTATTGAGATGGGCAAATTATTTCTGATTAAGATTATCTAATTACAGATAAATTATTTTATTCGAATGAAAAACATTTGAAAACCGTATAGATTATAAAATAATTTTGGAATGTGTTATGAAAAGATGGATCTGTTGTTATGTATGTATTATTTTTAAGTGTTGTGTGTTCAAGTGCCAAAAAAGTTTGGTTTTTATTTATTTTATATCGAAGTCTTAAATCTTCAATTTGCTGTATTTAATGTTAAACAAATAATGACGTTATAATATAATATGTTATTGATTGCTTATTGAATAATAATTATAACTTTTCATAGTTATGTAATAACACTTTTTAATTTTTTTAACTCCTATAAGGTCGACAAATGACATTAGTTGTGGTAATGGATGTGCCAAATTAGTATGTACGATTGTATGTTACATTAAAATCATTTTGTAAAGAGTTAGTATATTCTAGTGTTGTACTTTTTTGTATATCAGCTGTTACACGACTTCGATAATTTATTTTAAATATTTCTCTGTATTTGTGTGTGATTCTAATAATTTATTAGCGACTGAGATACCGGTTTCCGTTAGTAACATTAAGCAACATCTCGAAAAAAACTTCACTGCCACTAATTTAAAAATAAAATATTGGAAACCATTAAAAATGGCGTTTTATTGATTTAATATTACTGTGGGATTAGTGACGTTTACAATGACAAATCCTTGGGCAGCAGTATAGCAGGAAATATGTTGCTAAAAATTTATACACGGAATGCATGGATTCTTTCCATCGCATTTAAAGATCGCAACTAAATAATACCGCTTTCAAACAGTATTGTGTTCCTGTGGTGAGTAATTGTGGTGGTATAGGCAGGTTATTTTACTCTTTGATTGCGAGTAAGGTCGGCAACGCGATTACGACGCTTCTGGTATTGCAGGTGTCTATAAACTACAGTAACCGATTACCATCAGGTGGGTGTCACGTGTGCTTCGTATTTCATAATAGATTTTCAAAATACCATTATTAAATTCTTTAAAACTATCAGTATTTGTCGTAGCCACTTTAATTAAAAACATTTTATTTACTTATTCTTTTTACAGTAAAACCTTAAGCTATAATATGTTTACCCTGGTTTACTAAACTCAATTAATTAATTTAACACTAGTCTAAAGTTTAAAGCATGTAACATATGGTCGATTTTCGAACAATTAAGGAGAGTGGAGCTGTTCCTAACTGTACTTGAGCAATTCTGCCGTCTATAAAGTTAAAGGCCGCTAAATGACAAAAACCAGTTTTGAGCTAGTCGAAAAAGGCGGCAAAATTTTTAAGCCGATGCTACTCAGTTTCTATGAAAGTCATTACCAAATATTTTTCTATAGCTTCTAAAATTTAGTGTGCGAATTTTTCTTTCGTAAGACTTGTAAATAAATTGCTTAAAATACAAAAACAATTATACTTAACTGGGTACATAATACAATGTGTTACATTAAGTACTTTAAAGACATTTATTATTATAGGTAAGATTAGAATATTTATGGTATGCTATTCAGTCTCAGGACTAATCAAAAATCGTTGCCTTTCTTAACTTTCGATTAACCCTTCCGGCAATCGAACCGGGAACCTACCGTACATCCGTGCATCCATAGTTTAAGCTTTAGCTACTTGTAAATCAAAAGCATCTGCAAAGCCACGCGTGTATACGTTAAACTAATTACATAACAAATCCTCCCGTAGGTACTGCATTGATGAAACACGTTTAGGACTAACGAAAGACACTGCTCGACAGCACTCGGTTTCAACTCTAAGCGGGTAGGTTGACTCAAGAACAATAGCTGGCTGCGTCTCGATTGTCGCACCTACTATTTTGCTGTAAACAAAACATTCTATTATAATAAATCGCATTGGGTAGTTTTATTGGTTTAAAATAACTACATAATAAAATAAAATACGTACCTTTGATAGTCGATACCTTCCCGCCATGATTAATTTATTACGGAGGAAACACACAGCACATTTGGGCCTTGAACGAAATACCATAGAGTAAAATTATATATAGATACGTATTGTATTTATGTATGCTTAGAGTTGCTTGTGCTTGACACAGAGTATAATATACATCATACAACAAACAATAATTAATTTTAATAATATGTTATTTTTGTGGCGTTTCTAGGAAACGTTGCGAAATGAAAGTGTCCTAAAACAAATGAAATAAGATATCATCGTAGAGTTAATAAAAGTGGTCGCAATATGGTGATTGATTTTAACACGGTGCCATTGTCCGCACTCACAAATGAATCTCGAAATTTATTGTGCTCTCGTTTAAACACAAAAAAAGTTTTACCAATCGTTGGACCCGATAATCTATCGAGACACAGGTATTTACATTTCAATATAACCTTTCATTATTTTATATTTTTGTTGCTAATTACCTAATACGTTGTTGTTATGAATGTCAAAGCGTTATCACATTCTAGTTCAATCTATGTTAGTTTAAAATATCGTAAGAAGATAGTTAATAAATTAAATTCTATTTAATGAAAATTAGCTTTGTAATATTAATAAAACAGAATAAATTAATCAATTACAATATATTCGATAAGCACGCTAGATTTGTTGTGATTGCAAGACAATGTTCTTATTCTTTGTATATTTTGTGAAAAAAGTTCCGAAATATTTTCTTTTGAGCACAAAATAATGTTTTCTCACATATATGGGTTTAAGAATTAGTCGAATGCTATTATTCAACAAAATGCACACGTCCAAAAATTAAAGATATTGAAGAATTTACATTTCAAGGTGCTTTTTCATCTACAAACACTCAAATCGTAACAATTTTAGTTACAATAATTTTTCACTGAATATGAACATGGTTAGTTTGTAGTTAAGTTGACTCACTTGTGTGACCCTGTTTAATATTATCATGACTGAGTTGACTCATATTTGACATTCCGAAACTGAACTTGCACATTCTAAGGTTTCAGTCCATTATATGCTTAAATTTATTTTATTTCAGAGATTGGAGAGGGCTAGCGTCACTTGTAAACATAACTGTTGAGGAAGCAAGTAGTTTGAATGAGTGTCAGAATAAAACGGCTACAATTTTAACAAAATGGCAAGGTTTTAATGACGGTACAGCTACCGTTGGTCGTCTTTTAGTATATTTACAAATTTTAGACAGATACGACATTTATGAGGATTTATTACTGCTTGCTAAAGAAGAGAAACTGAGTGGTATGTACTAAAGTTTATTATCTTAAATTTGTAAATGTTAAATAAAATAAATATAATAAAATAACTGGAAGGCACACATGACTCTGAGTATTATACAGCACATAGCTGTGTGGTCAGCTTGGTGACATAAAAACAACAACGCAATGATATGACAAATACCTACTGTTGGTAAAAAAATTGTTATTAAATCTACAGAGGGGTACTGTGGTGAATTAACTTTGATCTCACTCTTATATGGAAGGTTATAACTTGCCCTGCAGTGGTATGCTCACCGCTTGTTACAGCTTAGTTCAGTTATGTAATGGTTATAATATTTAATCTGCAATAAATTGGTGAATAAAATATGTAGGTTAAAAAAAAAAAAAGATTTGGAATTAGTGCTTAATGTAACACTAAGGTTTTAAATTTGACTTCTATGTTGAACTGAAAAAAATAACCATTCAAAAACTTTTATCAAGTCATTTTTGTTTTTTTTTTTAAATAAATGAGTCCAATGTTTCAGCACAAAAATAATACATCTCGCTTCTTTCTTCAATGTTCAAATAAAATTGCATTCGTATTGCATTCAGCCTGTGACATTCGACTGTTTGGCGTAGGCCTCTTTCCTCATGTAGGAGAAGGATCAGAGCTTAATCCACAACGCTGCTCTAATTCAAATAAATACATCTAAATAATACAAAATACATTTGAATATGACTTGAATCAAATGTTTTCTTATATGTAATTAATGAAATAATGTTTTGAAGATAAATATTGAATTATAAACTAATTAAGTAGATTGTTGTTTTGATAACATATGATATCTGAATGAATATCTTGATTTGAGTTTCAAGTGTATGTATATTTTCTTCAAAGGAGAATTATTATAAAAAATAATTGGAAAATTGTTTAGCATGGCAAAGGCACTTCCATTAAGTTCCCCAAAAAACATTCACCTGCATGTATGCAAGACTAAAATATATGTGAATATGCAAAAAAATTTAAACATTTTTTACCTTTTCAGTTTCAACGAATCTTACTAATGACAATCAGGTGGAAATTGCTCTAGACGGCACTGATGAAGATATCATCACATATGATGACAAATTGTTTGGCAGACCTCAGCGGTACCACGCATACGTGCTGTACGCTAAAGAAGATAAAGATTTTGTCGATGAGCTACTTTTACGAATGAGGCGCGAAGGATTCAAGGTATATTATATAAGTCAGTTCAGCCTATCGAAGTCAACTATTGGACAGTAGAAGCCAATCATCCTGGCTGTCTGCAATCTGCAATAGATGGTTGGTCTGTGCTATATAAATAAAAAATTATATGGTGTCATGGGACACCAGGTAGGAACGAAGATCCTTCAGATAGTATAGAAGATTGTGTTGCACAATTTGAAAAAAAATATATTGAATTTTATATTTATTTTCTAGTTCTGGTCGCCCAGCCAAATGTCAAGCCTGCCGTAAGGAACTTAGTTCCAATAAGAAATAGTATCTCTACCAACAGTTTTATCAGTAACGTAGTCTTAAACATGTGGTTAAATAGCAACTTGAGGTACATGAAAAATTTTCAGCATGAGTGAACTTAAATAGATTAATAAAATATGTGTTTAGAACATATAAAACAGTTCTCAATACTGAATGTCGTGAAAAATCAATAATATAAAGTGTTTGAATGGTATTTGATAGTTTTTTAATTTAATCTAAGACTTACTACGTCAATCATTTATATACAAGTTATTGTCATTATTTTCATTTTTTTAAATAACGGCTTTATTGCTGATAATAAGTTAAACATTTGATTTCTAGATATGTACAGAAGAAGACCTAGTGGCCGGTCATGCAACGAAGTTCGAGCCGGTTTCAAGACTCATCTCCGATCGCTGCCGGTACATCGTCCTGATCTACTCGCCAGACTTCTTGAGGAGTCCTGCGATCAATTTCTGTATGAATTTGGCTCAAGCGGATTCAATCAGTATGTATTATATATATCACTTAAGTGTTCCGTAACACGTCATATAATAAATGATAACAATTATATGAACACATTAGGAAAAGAATACAGAAAGCAGGGATGTACAAAGGTGGTCCTATTCCTGAACAGTGATTTCTTCAAGATAACATTTAGGCATATGACATTTTTCCCCTTAACGCACTAAGCGATTCGCTAGTACATTCTTGATCCGTACGGCCAAAGAATGGAACTCTACCAGCATCTGTGTTTCCAGAAAATTATATCCTGGGGATCTTTAAGTCACGAGTGAATAGGTTACTTCTAGGTAAGCGTGCTCTGTCTTAGACCGCATTTTCACTTATCATCAGGTGAAATAGTGGTCAAACGCAAGCCTATCATTGTATACAAAAAATAAAAAATGACACGATAGCAATGAATAGAAAGTGTAAATAGCAAACATTTGTATTGGCCAGCCTGCTCCAGATTTTGAGCAGGATATATCCTGCTGTACACGTAGTAAATATAGAGACTATTATGACTTAACCACCACGATGGTTTCCAGGCAAGCGCCAGAGCAAGATGGTCCCGGTGATGTACCGGCAGTGCGTGCTGCCGGGCCACATCGCGCACTACCACAGCCTGCGCTACTGCCAGGGCTCGGCCTCCGCCTACGACTTCTGGGAGCGCCTCTCGTACTCGCTGCGCATCGTCGACACGTCCAGGTACCGCGACACCACGCGACACAACCACTACACGACACGACCACTACACGACACGACACGACGAGACGCGACGTGACACGACACGACACGACACGACACGACACACCAGGCGAGTCGTGGCCGAATTTACCCTAGGGCCAAAAGGGCCATGGCCAGGGCGGTATTCTGCGAGGGGCTTCATATAAGGAATGTGAAAAAAATTTATAATGGGTATTGTTAATATTATTGAGCATGATATTAAAATTATGCGGAATAGATAGCCTAAAAAAATACATCTATCATCCAGGTGATGGAAGGGAGCCCGAAATACACTTGTGGCAAAGGGTGTATTGTAGCTGGTAGAGGCTTGCTTGGGATTGCTGAGAAAAACTACCCATTTAGGGTTTACGAAAAATACATATTTTCGATCGCTTTGACCTATTCCTATTATCCTATTAGATGTGTGGATATGGCATTAAAGAATATAGCCACCCCCTCTCTTCGCGTGGGTGTCGTAAGAGGCGACTAAGGGATAACACAGTTCCACTACCACCTTGGTACTTATAAAACCGACCGATGCAGCAGCATCTTCGGTGTAACAAAGCCAGCCTTGCGGTCACCAACCCGCCTGCCCAGCGTGGTGATTTTTAGCGCGAAGTTGTAGAGGCCTATGTGCCTATGAATACGAATTGTGTGACACAAATAAAACACTGGAATCAAATATAATACTAGCCATAATTATTACGGTTGTTATTTAATTGCAAATCAAAAGTGTTCATTTTGTACTAGGTAAAAATACTAATTGTAATAAAAAAATAGTTACATCAAAATATTATAGTTTTATCAACAATTTATGTCCGTGGCTAATCATTATTTATATAAATGTACAGCTTTGATTATGAACGCACATCTAATAATGACTAGCGCATGCACAGTAATGTTGTTACAGAATTTTTTAAATAAAACAAGGGTTCTTTTTTTTACAACATACAGCTATTGATCTAAGTGGAACAGAATTTTATTTGAAAATGAATTGAAGGCAAGAATTGGGGAGAGATATGTTTAGTGTGAAAGAGACAACTACAAAACAAAATAAATTTAATTCGTAATCTACGAGTGTTCTCCAATCTTGACCAAATGCAATAAAAGTACAGTGCAGTTTTAAAATATACCCTGTGAAAAAAAAACAATCTAACCTAACTCAACAAACTAATTATCTGAATTACACAATAACAATCGCCTTGCAATGTATCTGCACATTACATATTTGTCAGATTGGCTGAAGTACAAATGGCGATATTTACAATGTCAAGGCAATGCGATAAGGAAGTTTGAATTATAATTATGTATTCTGTCCTGAGCATTATTTATAAAACGCTATATATCACTTGGTCCACATCCATAAGAAAGAATGCTATACAAAACCATATAACTTTGTTTAGCGTGTCATTTGAAATTTTAAGTATTTTGTGCTAAGCAAGTTTTGATATGCTAATTACTGCTGCATAATTAATTTTCTGTGCAATCAGTATATTTGGTATTAATAACAAAATTTAAAATTAAAGTACTGAAAAATCATCTCAATAAAAGTTACCTAATTTTTTTTTTTAATTTGTATTTGATTATAAGAATTGAAGACAGTCAAATTGTTTTATGGGTCAAATTGTTGCCTGAAATAAAGAATTATTATTATTATTATTATTACAGATTGAATAGCACAACTTCAACGTACTCCACAATGGACATAGCTGAGATGACACAGAGTTTATCTAATGGATATCGTCATGCCAACGGTCACAGGGATTTTCACCTCGCTCTACCGGATGTGCCAAGTCACAACCTTGAAACTTCAAGTATGAACGACCTACACAGCCTCCATTCGGATTACATACACACTTTTGATACTAAGTCTTTAAGCAATACAAGTCAGTCCAGTGAAATTAAGAAAAAGAAAAAGTATGGACCCTTTAGGAAAATAATGAACACTTTCAGAGGAAAAAAGCACAAAAAAGTTATCGCTGTCGAAAATTGAAAAGATTTTAAACTTGATTGGCTTATAACTTAATTTAACGGATAAGTATGACCAGTTGAATATTAAGTGAAAGATATAAACGAGATTTTTTAGTTAGTATTTTTGAATGAAATTAATAAAAATATTGGATATATTTTTAGATAGGTTCTTTACTGTTTTCGTAGGATGTTCTAGAAATTAAAAAAAGTATAAAATCAAAAATGTTACTTTAAAAAAAATGGAATTACGTGTTAAGGAGCAGTGGAGAGTAATCATTGCTACGTGAGTCAATAATTATTGTATATATTTATATTTTAAGAGAAAAATGATTTAAAAAAAAAATTAAGTGGAAAAAAAGAAAAATAATGAATACACTTTGTTGTACGCTACTTACAAAGGAATTGGCAGGAATTACTTAAATACAAAATTTATTTTTGTACAAGTGCAGTACGAGATCTAATAATGTGATAAAATCAATCAAAACGTAGGGGTTCCTTTCATCGTCTGTGATTGGTTCTGTCACCATTTTTATAAGGATATAACTGAGCTTATCACTTTAATAATTATTTTTTTAAGATTTGTTAAGTAAATGGCAATCTATTTTAAGACTGTTAGAGACGTATTTTTCATTTCCTAATAATCAATTACTGTATTGTATTATTACGAATTCACCAGCTTGCTTCGTGTCTAAAGGTTTACTTTAAAAACAAAATTGTGAGCATTCAGAAAAGTCATTTGGTTATAACGATTGTGTTATAATTTATAATATAAAAATATTTTTGATGAATATCTAATTAATTACAAAAAAATATATACATATATATAAGTCAAGTCCATTTGAAATGAAAAATATCACCTCTAGAATGTTCTTTGAAGTAATATTTGATACTAGCTGCCCAGACAGACTTCGTTCTGTCAAAAGTTAATAAATAGAAAAAAAAAATTGTATTAAACCTTCCGAGCCGAATTGGTCGAGCCATTCTCGAGTTATGCGCTTAGCAACATTCATTTTTATTTATATAGAAGATAACTTGAAAGTTACATATAATGATATAATATATATTTACTGTTTTTAGAATTTTATTTCACTAACAATGTTCCAAATATAATGTGTATGAGGTTTATAATAATGTTTATAATGTATATTTTGACGGATTTGTAAATAATAATTCAAAATTAAATATTATATTTTTGTTGGATGTGAATCACATAGTACAACATGTGATGTTTTCTACTTTTTTGGCATTGCTATATGCTGATATTGGGTATCGGTTAAGATTTTATTTTTCTGGATTGTACTCCTTAAGAAACGATATTAGGATATTTATCTGTGTGAGATACAGTGTGTGTACTTATGTACGCACGTTAGAAGTTATACTTCATTGGCTAGTTAACTTCACGTTGGTAACTTCTGTACTGTGTGGCTACGGCACTAAAGAATTTAGCCACCCCCTCTCTTCCCGTGGGTGTCGTAAGAGGCGACTAAGGGATAACACGGTTCCGCTACCACCTTGGAACTTAAAAAGCCGACCGCTGGCGGGATAACCATTCGACTGCTGGCTTTGAAATAAAGAATAACAAAAATAATTTGAAATTTACACTCATAATTTTACTCTACCGCGCCAAAAGAAGTATAACTTCAATAATATTCCAGCATTTACTGTACCGATATGAGGAGCAAGTGTCGACTAATGATTTTAGAATTTTATTGTTTCAATTAATTTGATTTATTATAATAAAGATTATTTTTTAAATGTCACGGTACATAGTCGTTCGAGTTCGAGTAGTCTAGTCGCGCGTCGGTATAGTGACGCACTCACTAACTTTACTACATTTACTATACATTTATATGACGTCATGCCATTATCTTAAGATTATATTGGGCATCACATTTATACATACATTTTTGTAGAATGAAATGTGAATTAAAAAATAATGAATTTTATGTTAATTCCTAAGATACTCCTAGTTTTACTATAGATCTCAGTGTAACTACCTTCAATTAATACTAGAACTTGGTCATCTTAAATATTCATATTATTTTTTTTAAATATTGTTCTTTGCAAGCGTTCAATAAAATATAAAAATGTCTTATAAGTGTGGTGTGCTTTTGGTTGCAGACATCTATAAGCTACGGTAATAGCTTGCTATCAGGTGAGCCGTACGCTTGTTTGCCGACCTTGTTGTATATAAAAAAAAAAATGTGTTAAATATAGCTGTTTTCTTTAATTGGATATTTCAAGTCTTTCGTATATTAAAGAAACAAAAATTTATATTTTTTATTTTGGTGCCAAAAAACTACATGGCGACGATCCGTGGCATTTGTCGACTTGTATATGGTGTACCGTTACAATGATAGATGTAAAACGTATTTTTATTCCATGAAATTGTTATGCTATTTGATTTATTATTAGTGTCAAGCGCTTCCAACTCTGTACAATTGTTAATATTTTTGTTAATGTTCGTGCTTTATAGAGTAAGGAGGCTGTTGAATTTGAAGACTATGTGAATTGTATTTTAATAATATTTACAAATAAATGATTACAATGTTCTCTGTCTTTTTTATTTTTCTCGCTATGTAGCGGAGCTGTACTGAAATATAGTGAAGTGGAAGTTTTTGTAGCAATTTCTTTTATAATCTTTATTTTTAATAGAGGGTTCGTTCAAAGGTTGACCAGTTGTAGCAATCTTGAAACATATACTTGACGACGCGTTAGCGCAGCGGTCACAGCATTGGCTGTTGCGTTGGCGGTCGCGGGTTCCATCCCGGATCATTGGCTGTTAGTGCTTGTGTATTATGTGTTTCCGGACCCCGACAGAAGAAAATTCTACTATACTAATCCCCCCAGGAGCTTTGGTCACTTTACTCACCAACAGGAACACAACACTGCTTGAAAGCAATATTATTTATCTGTGATCTTCTGTAAGGTCGAGGTATTTCCCCAGTCGGGCTGCTCCATATTTTGAGCAGGATTTTTCCTGCTGAGCCCTACCTCAGTTAAGTCAGTGTTCATATTAATGGAGTTTGCATTTCTAAATATAATTTTAAAAAATTTAAGTGAAAAAGTACACGTATGAGATGCAATAAGCGGAGTCATAAATTTGAACCTAATAAAATGAACTGACCTTGCCGCCTTATCACAGCAACATTATGTTATTTCAATTATAAGGTATAAAAATAATATTTTGTAATAATAAATTATAAATATATTTTACGATATGTTTATACTGTTTATTCTGACAAAATGGTCGCTGCCGCAGCTTGCCAATAACATTTCATTGTTATCTTCCTTTCGGGGCGGTCTGAAAACCAATCTCTTCACTGTAAGGTGGTGAGCGATACTGTGAATAATGAACAAAAAAAGTTAGTATAGCATTTGTATGTCAGATACAAATAGAATTGTCACAAATAAAATGAAAAAACAGTTGCTTTGGACATGGATTATTAAGTCCATGACGAGTTTTCCTACATCTAGTTATTAGACCTATTCAGCAGTGGACTGCAATAGGCTGAAATGATGATGATAGTTATTATGGAGATAGGCATTAGCTTTCAATCAAACAATCATTAAAATCGGTACACCCAGTGAAGTAGGTCGGCGAAAAAGTCACAAGCGCATAGCCGACCCTACCCCCAATCCCCACTGCTTGAAAGCAGTATTATTTAGCTGTTATCTTCTGTAAGGTCGAGGTACTACCCCAGTCGGATTGCTCCAGATTTTGAGTCGGAAATTTACCACCCAAATTAGCGATCTTTATATATATATACTAGCTGACCCCGCAAACGTTGTTTTATATGTTATTAACCCGCTTGATCCCCCCCCCCCTTATAACTTAGGGGTATGAAAAATAGATGTTGGCCGATTTTTAGACCTACCCGATATGCCCAAAAAATTTTATTAAAATCGGTCGAGGCGTTTCGGAGGAGTTCAATGTTTAACACCATGACACGAAAATTTTATATATTAGAAGATATACTAATAATACTTTAAAAATAAAATCACCTGCTATCAAGTTCGTGTAACAGACTCCAAGATATATTGAAACTATAAATCCTAATGATTCCTGATTCTAGTCCGACGGCAATTATTAGATCTTCTTGCTTTAACGGAGCGAAGGTTATTGCTGTCACTGATGCGTTGGGTATTTCGAGGGGCTTTCCTGGAATTTTAATAAGTTTATGAGTAAAATTTTTAATAGCCACTCTGGTGTAGTTTTGCGAGTAGTCGTCTAATACACCGAAAATTGGCGGGTTTGAATCCCGCTCGGGATGGATATTTGTATATGTACAAATATTTGTTTCCGATTTGAATATCTGTCCTTGTGGTGTGGGTCTCCCATCGAGTCTCGGAGAGCACGTTAAGCTGTCGGTCCCAAAAAATGGAGGACATGAAAGTGGGCATTGCTTACACCCCTCCTAAAGAAGAATATCCTTAAGAAGGATGACAAAGCTTTCTTCAATACTTAACATCCCACCGCTGGGCATATGTCTCTTTCTCCACGTAGGAGAAGCGTCGGAGCGTAATCCACCAAGCTACACCAATGCAGGTTGGTGGATAATACACATTATTAAACTTAAAAATTAATTGGTCAAACATAAATACACTATGGTTAGTATAATAATATCGGCTTTCGATTAAATTAAAAATCATCAAAATCGGTACATCCAGTAAAAAGTTATGTGGTATAATACAACGTAGGTCGACGAAAAAAGCGTCAAGTAAAAACGCATTATTAGATATAACTCGAAAAGTAGTTGTTAGATCTCAAATAAATTTAAATGGGACCAAATGACACGCACCACCTTTAATTTAAATGTTTTTTATCGGAATCGGTCCACCCAGTTAAAAGTTCTGATGTACATTAAAAAAAAAAAAAAAAAAATACAATCGAATTTGAGAACTTCTTTCTTTGGAGTCGGTTAAAAATTCGTTGAAACGGCCAATTACTCACCTAGCAAACCATAGTCTCTTAGCGAAGTATCACTGGACGAATCCGTCTTTGACCACAAGCACACCTAAAAATGGCAAAGGTTATATTGAAATCAAAAAAAAAAAAAAAAAACGAGTGTGCTTTAGACCACACGACTGAAGTAAAACTTCTTTAGCAATAGGCCTGCACAATAGGCCTGCACTGTGTCTTAGATATACGAAACTTAACTGGCTATGAGAGAATGAAAATGTGTGCTCGCACCTCCCTCTCTTGCTCCGTTCGCCGCGCCCGATTACACTTTTCGTAACGCTATCGTCACGTATTCACCAGTTTACTTTCCAAGTAAAGCGTGAGTAAAGAAGTTTTACTTCATAAGTGTGTGTGTGTGTGCACGTGCGTGTGTGCACGTGCGTGCGTGTGCGCGTGTGTGCATTTTTGAAAGGATAACTTAATTAAACTTACAAACTTAAACCTTAAAAATCAATACTTTTTGCGAAATCTGTAAGTAATTCAGTTTTCAATTTATTTTTTTATAGTCAACTTACTCATTTTTTCATCAAAATTTAGTTATTAAATATTTTAGGTACCAAATAATGATTCAGTTGCCATAATAATTATTTACAAATATTTCAACTAATTTGATAGAGATTTCGTACAAGCGAACCCAAGTGTGGAAACTAGTTTCAACTCACCTTGCCCTCCCTAGAGCCAGTCCCGAAAGCCCTTCCATCAATCGCCCACGAGCAACACCAAATAATTCTCGTATGTACCCCATTGGTCTTGTCAGTACAGGCGGCTACTTCAAACCGATTCGAATCTTGTACCCTTCTAAATAAGGTCCACCTTCTGTCTCGGGACACTGACAGTAAATGCCGACTGTCGGGAGAGAACGCCAGCTGAGTGACGGTTAGATTGTGAGATATTAACTTCTGTATTTGTTGCCAGTTCGATGTGTCCCTGAAAAATTATATATTATCTGGATAATCTCTACGATTTTTTTTGTGTTACCTACACATTAGGAATACTAAACATTTTTGAATATCATATCAAAAATTACCGCTCCAGCGAGGATCGAACCCGCGTCTCCGGCTGACCGTGTCGGCGCTCTAGCCAATTAAGCTATGGAACGATGTACCCGCTAGAGCGAAATTTTTGATATGATGATTTTTATATTCATCATTACAGTCTATACAGTCCACTGCTGGACATGGCCTCCACAAGTTTACGTCAAAAATAACGTGAACTCGTGTGTTTTGCCCATAGTCACCACGCTGGGCAGGCGGGTTGGTGACCGCAGTACTGGCTTTGTCGCACCGAAGACGCTGCTGCCCGTCTTCGGCCTGTGTATTTCAAAGCCAGCAGTTGGATGGTTATCCCGCCATCGGTCGGCTTCTTAAGTTCCAAGATGGTTGTGGAACCTTGTTATCCCTTAGTCGCCTCTTACGACACCCACGGGAAGAGAGGGGGTGGCTAAATTCTTTAGTGCCGTAGCCACACAGCACTTTTTTATATTCGGTTTAAGCGAACCGTGGCGCCGTCTATAGTGAGCTCTTTACAGAAACCCGTTACTATTCAAAGTTTCATATTACAATGACGCGGGTTCGAACCCCGCTGGAGCGGTAAATTTTTGATATGATATTCAAAAATGTTTAGAATCTGGATAATCGTTCAGTTAGCGGTGTGAAAGTTCTATTAAAATGAGCACAGGTTCAAATTCAGCTAGTGCAGCCGTAAATTTTGGCGTTTAACTTTTATAGACATATATAATCTATATTTGGTCTAGTAGAACCGGACAGTCAAGTCCTTGGTCCCAAACCTACCATTCACCACCTCACAACTCAGCTACGTGCACGTGTAGGGGGTGAATTTTAATTCGCTGTCTCATTCGGAGCGTCTGTCCCTGCATCACCCATCTATCCAAATATAGTTTTTTTTTAATATATATAAACAATATCCAGGGGCTCTTAGTTGCCAATGGCATTTATACTAAATAAAATATTTGTTACTATACGGCGTGTATTTTTTTACAATAGTTTAACTTCAGAGTTCTAAAACTTCTAGAATTGCTAGGACGGTCCGACACTGACAGCTTTTCTTTTTATTAAACGACTTCAAAAAAAGGAAGAGGTTACTCAATTCGACCGTATAGCTTCGTCGTTTGTGAACCGATTTTGATAATTTTTTTTTTTTTTGTTGGAAAGCAGAGATCCCTGATGTGGCACCATGATAAGGAAACCAGGATCTGATGATGGGATCCCAGAGAAATCGAGGGAAACTCTCGAAAATCCGAATAACTTTTTACTGGGTGTATCGATTTTGATAATTTTTAATTTCATCGAAAGCCGATGTTTATTATGTGAACATTTAAATTTCATCGAGATCTGATTACAACTTTTAGAGTAATCTTTGATAATGCGTATTTACTTGACTAATTTTTCATCTACCTACGTTGTATTACTTATCGATATAATTGAAGTCGCTTTTTTTCGTTTGCCTGCAAACACAATTATATTATTTATCCAAATATAGTTGGCACCAGCTCTAGTACTAAGACTCACCACAGAAGCACAGCGGCGTGGTCAACGGTGGATGCTTTAGCAGCGGAGGCTAGTAGGGTCCCATCAGAGCTAGAGTCAGTACAGAACACCTCGTAGCCGTGTCCGTACAGCTTGTGAGTCTCCGGCCACAGCGTGTTCTGCATCAGCGTCTCTTCTGTAGGAGGTTCTGGAATCATAAAAGACCAGATATTTAGGATAAGATATCTCCTGTAACATAACGAACCGTTTTCTCAATCTAGTTAACCGGGCAGAAGCGATATACTTTATTTGTTGTCAATTTTTTTTACAGAAATATTTGATCCTTCAATACAAAATGAGTTTGGATTTCATTAAAAACTTATTGGAAAATCACTCGCATTAACCAAATCAATCATCAAACACCAAAATGTAACAAAACATAAACCAATTACAATTTTTAATTTATCCAATTAATTATATCTATATGGAAATCGAGAAAAATCATTTATGTAATATTACCATGCAGCTCGATAGGTACAAAATATCCGTCATTATCGTCACCGCCAGTTTGTTCTTCACCGCTGAACACCGCTTTGTTGGACAAACCAAGGGACGGCACTGACGCACCTTCGGGACCTATGAAATTGTAATTGTTTTTTATCAAAACAGATATAATGCACAGATGATAACAAAAGTACTGCGAGGTGTTTAAATCATTGCTGAAAAGTGATTTTTATTAGGGAACCTTGGGCCAGAGGAAATTACAATGCATCTTTATCACATCAGCCTATCGCAGTCTACTGTTAGACGAAGCCTCCCTAAGTTAGTCCCCGATAATGCATATAAAAATACAAACACTTACACCCAGACTGAAGCGGGAATCGAACCCGCCAATTACGCCAACGCGCTAATCACATTACATACAAACAACATACAATTAAATTGTAACTATTTCATACGTACATACCTTTTTCACTAATCTTTTTTAATTTCTATTTAAAGTAGGTAAATACATAACCCATCTTATATATAAAATTCTCGTCTCAAAATAATTCTATAACCATAATTAAACCATACCTTTAACACCATCTCCAACGAAAGTATCTCCGACTATGTTCTTAAAGTTCTGGACAAAGTTATGCGGAGCTCGGAACACTCTCAGGACTTTTTCTTCAGCAGCGGACGCGTAGCAAGTGGGCGATATAATTGCTAGTGAAGCCAAGTCGTATCCGTGGACTTGGGGACGAGCCAGCTCGTGCCACTCTGGACCAGTATCTGTGCCAGTATGGCAATTTATGTAGACATAGAAATGGACTAGACTTGGCATATTGCTTCTTTAAAATGACAGAGAAAATTTAACAGAAGTGATTAAGTTTAACTGGGGTAGGGCACATCAGGAAATTTCCTACTCATAATCTGGAGCCTGACTGGGGCAGTACCTCGACTTTACAGAAGATCACAGCTAATTAATACTGCTTTCATAAGCAGTGTTGTGTTCCTGTTATGAGTAAGGTGATCAGAGCTCCTGCTGGGAATTAGAGATCTGGAGGTTCTGGTTTACCTCTGTAGGTCTATAAGCTACGGTAATAGCTTACTATGGCAAGCGGTCCAGAAGCAAGCAAGCACCAGAACTTGTACTAAAACACAGTTTATATATTATTTTTCAAAAGAGTAACTGCTAAGTTTCTCGCCTATTCTTCTCTGCAGAATCTACATTCCGAATCGGTGGTAGCTTCACTTTTACAAAAATAATAATTTATTTTTAAAGTTTTAATTTGTGAAATGACGATTCGAAAGTGCTCTTGGGGCCTATTTGAATAAAGCTGTTTTTGATTTTGATTTTTTGAGAGGCATCGCAAGTGTGTTGCCGACCCTACCCCGAATCTCACCCAGGAGGTCTGGAGTAAAGAGGAAAGATCGGATTAGAAATGAGTACATAAGGGGAAGTTTGAAAGTAGCACCTGTGACAGAGAAAATGAGGAGCAATAGGTTAGTGTGGTATGGGCATGTAATGAGGAGGGATGACCGCTATGTCGGTAAAAGAATGTTAGGGATGAATGTCGAAGGACGAAGAGCGATCGGCAGACCGAAAAAGCGATGGATGGATTGTGTGAGTGAGGATATGAGAAAGAAAGGAGTAAGCACTGAAATGACGAATAATAGAGAGGAATAGAAGAGGAAAACATGTTGTGCCGACCCTACATAAGTGGGATAAGGGCAGGAAGATGATGAGAAACATAACACTCCTTGAAAACGGCATTATATAGGTGTGATCTTCTGCAAGGTTGACGTACTTCCCCAGTCCAGGTTTAGAGCAGAATATTTCTTGCTGTGCCATACCACAGTTGTAGATAAATAATCTCACCGTCATCTCTGTTCCACGGTGCGTGTAATCTCGCCGTCTGGTCCAGGGATACACTGAGGAGATACTTCCCCTCCCCCTCCCATCTTATATCTTCCACTCCGCTGAAATGGCCTCCAACTACTACACTTGGACGCCATTGGTTCGTTTCCTGAATATATGTTTTAGATTATAATCTATTTATTAATTAAACCTACATCAAAACAATTAAATTAAATATTATAGTTGAAATAGTTTTAACTATCAGTAATATTTGTATTGCATTGCCTGTATAACCCACCGCTGGGCAAACGCCTCTGCTCCCTAAAACGAACCTCTTGTCGAAGAAGTGTTGTAATTTAATCCACAATGCTGCTCCACTGCTGGGAGAATAGTGGGGATAATTTATCTACCATGAGTAACAGTAACTAGGTGTTACATACATATATATGAGAATACATTGTAAGAGATTTTTTTGCAAGTATTTTTCTAGACGTAAAAATATGAGTCAATCGTAAAGCTAAGAATCCTTTTAATATATTTATAATAGCCGACCCGTGCCCACTTCGTTGGGCGTTAATTATTATTATATTAACCAAATAACATACTTCAAAGAACAAAATTTTATAGCAACAACAAATAATATGTTGCTCCAACGCCATCTATCAAAAATCATGAAAACGTCGTCGATAGACTAAAATAAGACTAAATTAATAACGTCAAAAGACTAATAAATTGTTTTCTAATAGCGATAGATGGCGCTAGTTTATTTACCATTTTGATATTATATTTTAATCTTTTTCTTATTTAATGAATTTTTTGTTCAATTACAATAAAATACAGCCCATGTCACTCCTGAATAGTGTAGCTTTCTGTTAGTGAAAGAATTTCTATGATCGGATCAGTATTTGCGAAGATTACCCCCTACATACAAACAAAGTTATAAACTTTACCTCCTTATAATATTAGTATAGATAACAAAACTACATAGAAACTGAGGTAACTGAGGTAGGGCACAGCAGGAATTTCCTACTCAAAATATGGAGCACCCCGACTGGGGTAGTACCTCGACCTTACAGAAGATCACAGCTAAATAATACTGTTTTCAAGCAGTATTGTGTTCCTGTTGGTGACTAAGGTGACCAGAGTTCCTGGGGGGATTGGGGATTGGGTCGGCAACGCGCTTGCGATGCTTCTGGTGTTGCAGGCGCCTATAAGCTACGGTAATCGCTTACCATCAGGTGAGCCGTATGCTTGTTTGCCGACTTAGTGATATAAAAAAAAAGAAAAAGCCTACCTTATCTAGCTTCCAAACATGCAATGACCCGTTATACCCGTGGCCCATGAACGCGTCTGGTCCAAACCTACTCCCATAGAAACCAAGACCGTTACCCCCCACTTCCCCCACTCTCACGCTCTCCACCCACGCACCACCATGGCTTTCTGGTTGCCATATGATGAGGGTTTTGTCCAGCGACGATGACAGGAGACGGTAGGTTGGTTGATTTGTTGCTGGATGGGGTAGATAATTGTTTTAACGAAATGTAATTTTACGACATGCATATGTAAGAAAAATTTATATATTGCCGAAAAAAAAAATATATATGTAAAAAAAAAAATGTGCTTTAGACCAGACGACTGAAGTAAAACTTACGAATCGTAACTGTCTCTCATTCTATCTTCATTAACATATATCTCTCACCCCTCGCCCGATCACACTTTTCGTAACGCGTGAAGAGGTTTTACTTTAAAAAACCGTCAATTTAAAAGACTGTCGGTCACCAACCCGCCTGCTCAGCGTGGTGACTACGGGCAAAACACATGAGTTCACGTTATTTTTGGTGTAAACTTGTGGAGGCCTATGTCCAGCAGTGGACTGTATAGGCTGTAATGATTAAAAGACTGTATGTAGCACCATAAAAATGTTTAGCCTAATCAGATAATAATGAATCGCTGAATTGTATGTAATACTTCGGAATGCCTACACCTATTTGGATAGGTTTTTATTTTTCATATACGTTCTTGTCAGGAGGAAAATAATATGGCGATATGAAGTTTACCCGGTAAATTATTATATCTTTTAATATAAAGCTGAAAAATTAAAATTCAAAGGGTAATGTTGTATCTTAATCATTCATAAGCGGCAATATCGTACTAGCCAGCCCTGCGGTCACCAACCCGCCTGCCCAGCGTGGCGACTATGGGCAAAACAGATGAGTTCACGTAATTTTTGCGTAAACTTGTGGAGACCTATGTCCAGCAGTGGACTGTATAGGCTGTAATAATGATGAATATCGTATTACATCTCTGTACCAATCTTTAAGTTTACTTTGTTATGTTTTTGTGGTGTAAAAAAAAAATCACCTTTGTCATAATCCTTCTGCCACTGAACACCATACACCCAGCCTTCATGGCCAGCGAGTACTGCGTCCAACTTAACAGACCAAGTGATACCATTCGCCTGGAATACCTTTTCTTCCACTTTAATTTCTTTCACTATTTTGTCTTCATGACGCTGAATGCGCCAGAGACGGATGTACGTGTCTTGGGATGCTGATGCTAGCATGATAGTATTGTTGTCTAGAAGTAATAAAAAATAATCATTTGTTTGCTCGTAAATGAAAAAATACCGACTTCAAGTTAAAACAACAAGTAATATAACGTCGTAGGTTCAACTGAGGTAGGGCTCAGCAGGAAAAATCCTGCTCAAAATATGGAGCAGCCCGACTGGGGTAGTACCTCGATTTTACAGAACATCACAGCTAAATAATACTGCTTCCAAACAGTATTGTGTTCCTATTGTTGAGTAAAGTGACCAAAGTTCCTGGGGGGAAATTGGTATTGGCAACGCGCTTGCAATGCTTCTGGTGTTGGAGACGTCTATATACTACAGTAATCGCATAGTATCAGGTGAGCCGTACGATATGTGACGTCCATCATTCTTCATTATCTAATTTATTCTACATCTTAGTGCTAGGAAAATAGGCTTTTATCACACAATCAAGAAGTAGCTAATGAGAGGTAGTAGTTAAAATTTTTTATACAAATTGGTCGAAATTATCTGACCCGGAAAATGTTCTGTCCTAGAACCTAGGTTTATGAAAAATAGCCAATGAATTATTCTAAGACCTATTATAGATACAAATAAAATATTGTGAATTCAGTTAAGTTGTTTCAGAGAAGTTCTGTAACAAATACTGTTCTATATATTAGAGGGGAGACAAACTTCTTAGCATTCCATGGATTCACCGTGCCGGGTCCATTGTGTGGCAGGAGAAACTCAGAGCAGTTCCCAGGACTTGCGACCTAGGTATAGGTTTAAATAGGAGATGCGCATCAATACTCAACTTCACTGCTCGAGTTTCCTGCCCTGCCTAGCCAAATTTGGTAGGAACCTGTTAGTGCAGCCTTACACACTCGTTCTAAAATAGAACTTACTGCAGTTCTCGACGGACTAAGGTCTTTCAGAAGATTATAGAGAGATTTTACTGGTATACCTCTCGCTCCTACTTCTACGTTCGTTTGTTAGATCATAGTATTTATTTAATTTTATTGTGCGGTCTTTAGGAATGTTGGTTTCCTACGGTACAGTGAGCTCTACAAGTATTATATGTTTAATATGTGTAGAAAAGAGGAATATGTCAGATCTGGACGTCAAAACACCAACATCCTCTGGGATTTTATAGTGCTTGTCATATGTATCCTTTAAAATAGTCAGGTACCGTAAAGGCTTTTAGAGTTGACAGATAATTTGTCTAACTTACCGACTCCAATAACATCCAGGCCTCTTACCCAATCTTCATGCCCGACTAATGTGTGAACCCTGTGATACTCGGCCTCTTCAGCAAAAATGTGTATTTTGTGGTCATCGAGAGCACAGAACAAGATGGGCTTATTGACAATGGGTAAAATGTGTGCGTAGAGTGTGAGACAGAGTCCCGATTGTAGGCTTATTGTTTGTTTGTGGGTTGTTGTTCCTGTAACAGAATTATTGGAGAAATGTATTTATACATTAAAAAAAAATATATATATAATGTATTTATATATTAAAAAAATATTTTTCCTTTTTGTTTTGATATTCTTAATGTATTTGAATATAAAATATTTTTTACTTTAAATTTAAGTATACTTCATCATTTATAGGAAAAATATTAATTTTATTGTGTCAATAGATTTTAAGACTAAAGCTCAAGCTAAGAGAAGGCTGCAATTTAGGTGCCACGATTCAACCTATAATCATCCCACTGCTGGGCATAGGGGTCTTCTCCATGTAAGAGAAGGATTGGAGCTTTATTCACCACGGTGCTCCACTGCGGGTTGGCAGATATGCAATATAGGTAGATCTGTACTAAATTCTTCGTTGCTCTAAATCTAAAACCAATTGATGAAGTTTTATTTTTTTTTATATTCATAGTATATTTCTAGTTTAGTTTAACCTTTAGCATTAAAATAAAATAAAAAATTACAAATGTGTATACTACAATTCTAATTGGAATCTAATTCTTATTTACCATCTTTCCTCTTCCAGACCCTAACCGTTGAATCGATAGACCCCGTGTAGACCACCAAATCGTCCCCATTGATATAAACCCCCGTGATACAAGTGACACCATTCTCATGACCTGTGAGGGTACTCGTGACCTTCCAACCCCCATTATCAAAGGTCCAAATAGCAGCCGTTTTGTCTGCCGAGCATGATAATAATTCTGTACAGCTGTTTTGTTTCTGGAGCCATTTCACCGAGTTAACTCGTAAGCGATGATGGCTTAACACCGTTAATGGATCTTGACCGGCTAAATTCTAAAATAAATTATTTTTCTTGATATAATTTGCAAATATGTATATAGCGTATATAAATGTGTAGAATTATATTAGTAACTAATAAAAGAAGGTTTTTTTACTTTTGCTATTCCAAGACTCAAAAAATATTACGTACAATATGATTAAATTATTAAAGCTATTCAGTGCTGCTTTCAGCTTTTTTTTATGGAAAAATCCAAGAATAAAATGAAAAGGTTACACTAATGTACCGTATCGTAAATAACTACAGCGTTTGAGGCACCAAAACACATTAAGCCATCTTTGTTCCAATCTACTATCTCTGGCAAGCGGTTACATGCTACTGAGGTGTACACTTGCTTTACAGTCACCATCTTTTATAAAAATAATTGTGTTAATACTTTAATATTAACATGCAATTGTTTTGTTTTTGATACTGACATTGAGTTGAATTAGGTTATTTTACTATCAAAGTCAGTTGTCATATAGACACATTATCTCAGCTGTCCACGAAACAGCAACAAAAATATGTTCATAATATAATTAAAAAAAATTGTATTGTGTAGGTATAGAGTTTTAATGTTTGAAATCAAATAAAAAAATAGAGAATATAATTATGTTTGCAGGCAAATCAAAAAAATCGACTTCAATTATATCGACAAGTAATATAACGTAGGTAGACGAAAAAATAATCAAGTAAATACGCATTATTAAAGATTACTCCAAAAGTTGTAATCAGATCTCGATGAAATTTAAATGTACATTAATGCACATTACATTAAAAATTATCAAAATCGGTACACCCAGTAAAAAGTTATGCGGATTTTCGAGTTTCCCTCGATTTTTCGGGGATCCCATCATCAGATCCTGGTTTTCTTAACATAGTACCACACCAGGGATATTTCCTTACCAACAAAAAGAGAATTATCAAAATCGGTTCATAAACGACGAAGTTATCCCCGAACATAAATTATATAGGTATATATATATATATATATACAGTTGAATTGAGTGAAAAATGAGGAGATCTCTAAAAGAAGAACTAGAGCAGCCTTTTCATATTAAAAAAAAAAGATTCTACTTTAGACCAGACGATTGAAGTAAAACTTATGAAACGTAACTCTCTCTTTATCTTCACTAACTCCACTAACTCACATCTCTATCTCAACTTCCGTTCACCTCACTCGATCACACTCTTCTTAATGCTCTCGTTAAGCTGTAGTGTGTGCTGCTGTAGTATATTGCATAGTCTTTAGTCAGCATTAAACCGATTTATCGAGCAGCGAGCATCATATATTAATAAAGGGGGGAAACTCGAACAAAACGGACGTGTTTTCTTTACCTACCATGACTACTACTGTACTATACTAACACTATACAATACAAAGCAATCACCAGCTTACTTCCTAAGTCAAGCGTGCGTATAGAAGTTTTAGTTCAAAATCGTATGTTTATAGACAGGGTCTCAGTAGTAAGTAGGACAATCGTAGTAATAGTGATTATTAATATTAAATAGTTAGAGTATCGACTGTACTGGACTGCAATTTTTTTATAGGAAATCTGTGGAGAAAATAAATATCTTTATCTATGTAGTATTTCAATCGTGAAAGTTAATAATTTATTCTTTGTATTATTGTAGTCGATAAAAATCAAACCACAAATTATGTTTTCCAAAATAATGTTTTTTTACAGTTTTAATGACAAAGAATAATAATCATAATAATTCGACAGTCGACAGATCCTTTCTTTTTTTAAATCTAATTTTTTTAATATTCAAAATTGACAGTTCATAGATAACGAGCCGGTAACCTTCGTGGTCGCTCGTGTTGCCCGCGTTACATTATATAATTATATTTGGCAAGAAACATATAGTCCGTATTTTATTATTATACTCTTTGCATATAGTACTAGGACTATTAGGATGGGTGCTGTTCTGCTAAAATTATTCTTTTTAATATCATCAACAGTTGGTGATTGAGAAACTAAATCAGCCAATGGCTGCTAATATTTATTATTAAGTGTATCTAAGACCTTAAACTTTTATATACGAGGCCATAATAAATATCGTTTTAAAAAATTATTACTTATTATTATGAAATGTTTAAAAGGCGGTTGTAGCGATAAAATGTACATAATTTTTTTTTTCTTAACTAATAATATGTTTTACCATTTTAATCACTTTTTTGAATATTTATTCTAATACTTTAATATCTTAATTTATTTTAGAAGCATGTATAGCCCAAAAGTTATAGATAAGTGAAAAGCTAAATTCATAAAATAAGGGAGATAGGGAGAATAGCATGGGGAGAATAGTTTATCTGTACGTCTGAAATTTTAGCGGGATTGTATTGGGATTGTAGATAGTGTAAATTTTTATCTTTTATTATGACATTTATTTAATAACACAAGAAATTGTGTTGAATGTTTTGAAAACTTGAAAAAAAAAACAAAATATTTTGCATATAACGAAGTGTATAAATAGTAAAAATGCCTGAGATTATGATACATGGTATACCAGTAAATTTTCCTTTCGAACCTTACGATGTTCAAAAATCGTACATGGAAAAGGTTATAGAGAGTTTACAAAATAATACAAATGCTTTACTGGAGTCACCAACTGGAACGGGCAAGACTCTTAGCTTATTATGTTCGTCATTAGCCTGGCTGATGGTAAAGAAAGCGCAATTGCAAATGAATGCACAATTGGGTAACTTCAATGAACACAGTGGAGGTGGTTTTACACCAGGTTTAAAGGATAACCTAAAGTCAAGCGCTGGTAAGCAAGCAAAGGATAACACTTCATGGGGTATGCCGAAAATTATATATTCTTCACGCACACATTCACAACTAACTCAGGCTATGCAGGAATTGAAGAGATCGAGTTACAGGCACGTTAAAGCTGCCATCCTCGGCTCTAGAGATCAAATGTGTATCCACCCTGAGGTATCTAAAGAAACAAATAATATGAACAAAGTGCACATGTGCCAGTTAAAAGTTAAGACCAGAACATGTCATTTTTACAACAATGTTGAATCCAAGAAAGATGATAGGTCTGTTAAAGGTGATGATATTTTAGATATAGAGGACTTAGTGTCTGTAGGGAAAAAGTTAAAATGTTGTCCATATTATTTATCAAAAGAACTCAAACAGGATGCAGATATAATATTCATGCCATATAATTACTTATTAGATCCTAAATCTAGAAAAGCTAATGGAGTGGAACTCCTAAATAATATAGTCATACTTGATGAGGCACATAATGTTGAAAAGATGTGTGAGGAGTCAGCTTCCTTGCAGATCAGAACCACAGATGTAGCTTTGTGCATTGACGAGATAACGTATGTTATGAAGTCTTTCATAGAAGGAAGTGAAGACCAAATAGACACTTCTCTTGATAACAACCAACCAAAGGATTTTACTTGTGATGACTTATGTATCTTAAAAGAGATGATGCTAGCATTTGAAAAGGCTATTGATGAAATTAGCGTCGGCTCGGAAGGTTCAACATACCCTGGTGGTTTTATATTTGAGCTTCTTGATAAGGCAGAGATAAAAGATCAGAACCATATGTCTGTAATAACTTTAATTGAAAATCTAATACAGTATCTTTCAACTGCAAGTGCCTCTCCGTTTCAGAGAAAAGGTGTTGGATTGCAAAAGATTGTTGATTTATTAAATGTTGTATTTAGTGGCACTTCACATGCTTATAAGGAAAGAATAAAGCTGTGCTATAAGGTCCATGTCTTAATTGATGACAAGAAAAATAATAAAAAAACAGATAGTTGGGGAGCTCTAAAAACATCCAATTCTAAGTCGGCAGAAAGAGTTCTCAGTTACTGGTGCTTTAGTCCAGGGTTCGGTATGAAGCAACTTTTAGAGCAAAATGTAAGGAGCATTATTTTGACTAGTGGCACTTTAGCTCCTTTAAAGCCTTTAATATCAGAATTGGGTATTCCAATTGGTATACAGTTGGAAAATCCCCATATTGTCAAGTCAAACCAGATTTGCATCAAAATAATAAGTAGTGGTCCAGATACCGTTCAACTAAACTCAAATTACCAAAATCGAGACAATCCAAAGTACATTTCTTCTTTAGGAAGAACTATTCTAAGTTTCTCCAGGGTTATACCAGATGGACTTCTAGTATTTTTCCCATCATATCCAATAATGACAAAATGTCAGGAAATGTGGCAAGCTGAAGGCATTTGGTCAAGCATTAATAATATTAAGCCCATTTTTGTTGAACCGCAAAGAAAAGACACTTTTAATACAATTATTAATGATTATTACAGTAAAATAAGTGATCCTAATTCGAAGGGAGCCTGTTTTATGGCAGTTTGCAGAGGCAAGGTTTCAGAAGGGTTAGATTTTGCTGATATGAATGGAAGAGCAGTAATTATAACAGGATTACCCTTTCCACCTCTGAAGGATCCAAGAATTGTTTTAAAGAAAAAGTATTTGGAGGAATTACGGGTTAAAGATAAGGAGTTTCTGTCTGGAGATGAATGGTATTCATTGGAAGCGACAAGAGCAGTTAATCAAGCTATCGGAAGAGTGATAAGACACCAAAATGATTATGGTGCAATTTTATTATGTGATACAAGGTTCAATAACCCCAAATTGAAGAACCAGCTCTCAGCGTGGCTCAGAGACTATATCAATGTGTCAAATAGGTTTGGAGAGACAGTTAGTGAAGTATGCAGGTTTTTCAAGAATGCCCAATCATCTCTGCCACAACCCAAACTTAAGCCATTACTTCCGCACGAATCTAATGACTTTTCAACAGCAAGCAGTACGAGTTTAGCTGGTGTATCATTCCCAAAAACTAATGTCCGAATTGTCAATAAGACTTTAACCTCTAGCACAAAATCTATTAATAAGTATCCGAATTCAAATGAAGTATATGCTGATTTTTCAATGGATTTTTATAAAAATGCAAAGGCATCATCGTATGTAAATGAATTTCAACCTAAGAAAACTAAGGATCTCTTTAGTGCGTTAGATTGTAGCACTGAATCTCAATCATCGACACAATCATTGGTTACAATACACAAAAGAAATGCTGAAGAAGAAAATATAGCTACTGTCCAAAAAAAGAAGAAATTAAAGATCAAATCTTTTGGTTTTGAAGAAAATATGAAGAGTAATGGAGAGTTAGTTATTTCTGATGCAAGGGTGGCACCAACATCTCTGATAGATTTTGTTAAAGAAATTAAAACACTCCTAGATGCAGACAGCTATAAAAAGTTTCAACTGTTGATATCTGCTTATAAGAAAGAAGGAGAATATGACGTGTTTTTAAAAACATTGTCTGATCTATTAGAAAGTAAAAAATTATTTTACTTATTTAAAGGTATGAAGAGATTCATGAAGGATGAACACAAAATTCTTTTTCAAAAGTACTGTGATAATGTCAAACTAGAGAGTTGATGTTGGCTATAAAGAATTTATTAGGTAAATTTAAATTATATTTAATCATAGATGCAAATTGTACAATAAAAAGTATTTAATGTATATTGTTTGTTATTGAAAGCTTTTTGTGTGAGCTTAAAAAAAATCCTTATTCTACTTTTGATGATTTATTAAAACTACCAGTTATATAGTTAGTTAAAAAACATTTTTAGGTGCTTCGTTAATCCTATTGGCTATTTCTACAGAGTTTATTCTTAACATAGTTTGTTGCGCTCTTTGAAAGTTAATCCTCATAAATTGTTTCCTCCTCTTCTTTTTGAAGTGTGTCCTTGTGTGGGAAAGACCTTTGGATATTATTGTGGCAGTCACAGTAACTAGGCCAGGTTGTACTAGGGGCCGGCCAATTAACGAAAAGTCTTTGGTTGCTGCTAATAATACTTTATCCAGAGTTATTTTATCTCCTATATTTGGTGGCCAGTATCCTTCCACTACGAGGAGATCGCCGTCCGTGACACGCCACTGCTTACCGAGTAAATGTACTATTGCGAAGTTACGTGACGACCTTCCTTCGATTAATTTGTTACACGTTGCTATTACGTCCTTTGTAGTATCCGGTATGGTTGTGTTCTGAGATGGTGAGTTTTGTGTGATCAATCTTGACAGGATTCCACCTATAAAGAACAAATAATGGATACAAAACATTTCGTTGAAATTATGGTAATATTGCTAATAAGTACCTTGACTGTTAAATACGCTGGCGAGACGTTGTAAGCCGGCTCTTATCATAGCCATTTTGATGGACAATTATTTAACGCGTACTACTAAATAAAGATGTTAATGTTTTTGTACTTTTTTGAAACTTTGTCAATACATTTTACAAATTCAACATAACCTAAACAACTCGTTTGTAGTTGACAGAAAACTACATGTCAATTGACGCTGACAGAATAGCTAAGATGTGTAAATGTTTACTGAATAAAAAATTCAAAATTAAAGTAAGGTAGGTTTTAAATTAAAATAACGTATAGTGCGTTTTTAGAATTTTGTTCAAAGTAATAAACGTGAACATATAAACGTAGTTATTTCGAAGGATGATAAATAACTGTAACAACAACCTATTTTGAGAGCTGGATGCGTGCCTGATTTTATATTATTTTAGTAATAAATAATGTAGTGCACGTGTTAAGAAAATAGTGACACATCAGTGCAACTGAGAGGTAAAGAGGCGTACTCACTCACTCATTTTCATAACTTGAATGTATTATAATTTTTCTAAAGTTGATGATACCTAAACAGATAAGTCAACTTTATTATTATCAGTTTTTTTCTATTGTTGTACATCATGTAAGCGAACAGTGGGATAATTGTGCAAATAAATTACGTCGTCCATGCCATAATCTTCGTTTTAATGAATTTCTTAAATTGCTTCTCAATCGTGTGACGGGTCAAACTATTGATCTCCTGACTGCTTAGCGCGACCTCCAGGGCCTCCAGCCAGCCTCAGGATGCTGTGCCAAATTTCCATCTTTCTTCCTTTTGTCCTGAATGAATGACTGTCCCTTACATATTGAACAGAAATAGATCATATGCAGCAATTTTCATTATCACATGTAATTTTATACAACTAGGTCACAAAACACAGGAATGTAAGCGATTACCGTAGCTTATAGATGCCTGCAACACCAGAAGCATTGCAAGCGTATTGACGAATTCATTTCCCGCCAGGAGATCTGGTCACCTTAATCACCATAGGAACACAACAATCCTTGAAATCAGTATTATTTAGCTGTGATCTTTGGTCAGGCAAGGAACTTTTACCAGTCGGGCTGCCCTACCACAGCGTTTTTTTAGTCGCTTAAATTTACGTCTTGTCTTAATTTTTTTTTCAGAAGTTACAAATACTACCCAGTAGCGTAGCTAGGGGGACAAGGGCCCTGGTGCATAGGGAAAGAATCGGGCCCTCCTCCCCTCTTGCCGCGTTGTTTGAACTTGTATTGGCCTTTAAAATTATTGATAGGAATAAGAATAGGAAGCAGTGAGTTGAACTTATCCCTAGTAGGCTAAATCCATACCCCGTCTCTATTAGAATATCCATGTGTTTAATAGAAGAAAAAGGGAATAAATAAACAACGACGCACATGACAATATAGAATATTTATTATACAGATGAGATTAATTAAGGGAAAAAACGATTTTTAACAGAATTCCCCGTCCTATTCACAATCTCTTGCGCGCTTTAAAAAGTTGATGGGTGGAATTGGCGAATTGATCTCACGACCGTCAAGCATGTGAGCTTATCGCTGATCCAATGTGCTACGGGCGTACTCATCCAAACTACCAAATAACTGAAATAACGATAACAAACAGCACATGCTTATCGAGGACGCTTGGCGCATGTGTTGAAAATGTTGAATAAGGAGTTCTATAATTGGTGATGTTGATTTGAAAAAAAAAATAAAAAAAATCTTGACTCGAGGCTCGAGCCTGCTCACAAGATTTTTTTTTTCAATTTATTTTATTTTATTATTTTTTTTTTTCAAAGCTGAGGTTAGAGGGCCCCCTGAGCTCCGGGGCCCTGGTGCACTGCACCACCTGGCCCTATGATAGCTACGCCACTGATACTACCTATATTGTACGTTAATAACTGATAGAAAGTAGACTGCATCACCAATAGGTAAAATGGAACTGTTAGGATCTGTGACCATAACTAATGAACATACTTGACAGACGTGATTTTGACGGTAAAAAAACAAAATTACAAAAAAAAAAAATGTTGAATAAGTAGTCACATATAAGAATAAACACGGTTGACTAGATAAATATTTTCAATTAAGTTGAAAAGCGTTTCAGTTATTAAATTTAAGTTCTAGAATGTATTTAATTAAATATCGTTTCATACGGCTGCTTAATTTTCCGTACTCGATCTATTTTTAACTTGTCTCTTTTTAGATTTTTTAAATCAAAATTGAGATAGATTGCGTGATCTTGACTCATTTTAATTATAAATATTAAACAGCCTTCAACATTTGACCTCGCACAAGTCCAAACGTCTTCAATATGTTCTTCTACAAATTGTACACTAAGTCATTGGTATGATTGCAAGATTGAACTGTGATTAATTTAATTTTACTTCATTAAAAACTTACTCATATGTTGGTATATAAAATCTAGGAAAAAAATTGAAGCAAATACTATACTTACTATATAATAATGCTGTGACAGGTTTCATTATGAATACTGAAGATAAAACAGTATTTAAATTAATATTACGCCAGAATATATTTAAAATATTGTAGTTTCGATAAGTATAGTGTCAACCTTCTCCTTATTACCTGTCCATAGTTATTCTTTCATACGACTAGGACGATAAACCGCCTAGATTCGATTCTTGAGAGACGAGATGCGTCCTAAACCTGTCGCTAACCTTTTCCCAGAGCTTTGGCTATCTCACTCGACACAAGAATACAACACTACTTGATTAAAATATCATTTGCATGTAATCTTTTTTTTTTATAACTAGAGAACAATATTTTTTTTCCGAACTGTTGTGGGTAGCTGTGGATAACGCTATTTCTTGCTCTGCCCTGCTCATAAAAATATACTTGTTCGCTGGGTTAGAAATACATATCTAAATGAATCATATATACTTCATAACAGTAGCATAATTTACCAGCTTTTTAAAGAAGTAGGTGCCTGATTCGCAAACATATATTATTTTTGGATCATCTGTATGTTTGTAGTTCTGTATATTTATGTCCTCTAATTATGTATCGGTTTTGATAGTTCTATTTTTGACGTTACAACGTCTAATAAATCGATGAGCGCCGGCTACATGCGCGAAAAATGATGACGCATTGTCCCGTTACGGTCATTGTCCCGTTACGCTCATTGTACCGTTACGCTCATTGTACGCTTGCGTCGCATCTATCTCTCCTCCCCTCGATTGACCTTTGCGTTCGAGAATATATTTTGTTATGACGTTGTCATGTTACACTATCGTCCGTAAACCAACTTTACAGACAACCAATTTTTTTTAATCATTAAGGTAGATCTTTCGAGTGAGTTTAATTAAACGTTATAAAAAAAGCCAACCTTGAAATTACTATATAGTAAAATAATAATTAAACTCTGCCAGGGTCACTACGGTGGCACTGCTGGTCCCAAGCCCGGGTACAAGAGGAGGGTTCTTCGTTGTGCTAACCACTCTACGAGGGTAAAAAGAATTTCGGTTCAGAAATCTAACACGAAGAATAAATCCGGACTGTCTCAAAATCAACGACCCCGAAGACTAAAGACGAACGGGAGGAAGGCCGCCAGACATCGTGACAAGTGGAAAAAAATCGTGGAAGAGGCCAAGACCCAAAAAGGGTTGTAGCGCTACTGGAAGTAAAATAATAATTAAATAAAAAATAAGAAAGTTTTTAATTTTAATACAAATCGTATTGAGTGAATGTATATTAGATATCTCCAAGGAGAATTTATCTCGACATCATCATTATAATACACGAGGAAATTGAAAAAATATTTTATACATCACGTTTTCGGTGTCCATTAGAATTTCCGATTTGTATGTGTGAGGAAATATCTTACTTTATTGTTTTACCGCTAATATATGCTATAGACGTGTTTTCACGCGTCTTGTAAATGATAATAATTAAAAGTACAAGTTGCCCAGCAGCGTATTTTAAGGTTTAGCGCCCCGGGCCAATAAAGTTTGCCGACTTCGATTCGTCTCAGCTGACCTTTTTTTAGGTAATTTTTAATCGACTTCAAAAAAGGAGGAGGTTGCTCAATTTGACCATATATATATATATATATATATATATATATGCATGTCATTCTGGGTCACCCCTTCGTTTCTTAGTGAGTAGTACTTGTGGTAGAGAAATTTTCTCCTGACATGCAGCAGAGTATCGTGTCTTTATATACACGGTGTTCACTGAAAATCAGTGTTGGGGCAACGATGTCTCAACGATAACGAGTGGCCGTCTGATTGGTGACATCATATTTTTTATATATATATATATATATATATATATATATATATATATATATATATGCATGTCATTCTGGGTCACCCCTTCGTTTCTTAGTGAGTAGTACTTGTGGTAGAGAAATTTTCTCCTGACATGCAGCAGAGTATCGTGTCTTTATATACACGGTGTTCACTGAAAATCAGTGTTGGGGCAACGATGTCTCAACGATAACGAGTGGCCGTCTGATTGGTGACATCATATTTTTTTTATATAGCTTTGAAATTTAATATTATGATCATATACTGTTGTATTTTATCTCATGTATGCAGTGTTTATTGTTTGTTACCTATAAAATTTATTTTATTTTATATCAAGCCTTTGCCGCCCAGTTTGACGTTTTCAGGCTGATTCTATTAAATTAAAAAGTATTTATAAATATATTTTAAACACGGGTTTTCCTGCGCTTTTCTTGACATTAATTCCTACTTCTATCTTCAAATACCATTTACTGATTTAATTTCCATAACCCATTCCATAATCCTAGGCTTAAAAACTTTGATAGCTATATTTTAATAGCAGTGCATTGAAACGAAAACAAATCAACGGGCAACTTTTTATTTTTATATCAAATTCGTTTTTTTTTTACGATTCAGCCTGTAACATTCTATTTCGGGTTTCTTTATACTTAAATTCACTACTATAAACAACGATCGTTATTAGGTGTTTATGATAACAGCCGGGACAGACGGCTTAACATGCTCCGAGGCACGGTGGGGAGATACATAAGGGCAGACATCTAAACGGGAATGAAATATTTATACATATACAAATATCCATCGTGATCCGTGCCTACACGCATGAAGGAAAACTTTATTCACATAGTATTGGTATAGTAAATATAGCACGTTTGTCTCTAACACGCAATCACATGTTTACATCCGTACTTGCATTGCTGACATTTCAAGCTAAAGTCTTTAAAGGAGGCTTCATATGTTATATCTGTTAAGCTGTAGTTGACATGAGAATAATTTATTTTGTGTAAAAACTTTTTTAAAAGTATTTATAAAATGTTGTTAGTGTAAGTAAAATTTGCAAAAAAACAAAAATACTACAAAAAAAGATGTATCAGCTGTTTAATTATTAT
Organism: Melitaea cinxia; assembly: GCF_905220565.1. Taxonomy (NCBI): domain Eukaryota; kingdom Metazoa; phylum Arthropoda; class Insecta; order Lepidoptera; family Nymphalidae; genus Melitaea; species Melitaea cinxia. The sequence continues at coordinate 17,882,286 of NC_059398.1, read as the reverse complement.
TGTTTTAAAAGGCAATGGAAAGAAAAAAATATAACCAAGATGTTCGTGAAAAAGAGTTTAAAAATTTCTATTAAATTGTGTACATGTGATACAATGCTAAGTGCCCACTCTAGGCGTTACGTAAAATGGGCACCATAAAATTCTATAACACAAGTAAATTGACGCGTTTACATTAAGCTCTTTTGTTACACCGTTTATATATAATGTGTAATTTGATAGAGTAAATTGATTTAGGATTAATTGAATCGAGGTGAAATTTTAATACATGTCTGTCTTCGTAATGGTTGCTATTCAATGCTTACGCTATTCTACGCTTTATGTTGCTATGTTGCACTATTCATTACTGTAATTCGCTTAATAATATCAAAATATAACCTCTTATTTTTTGAGAAAAAAAAGCTTCTACGTTAATTTGAATAATCAATATACCGAGATTTATAATAAATTGTCATGTGGCTACGGCAGAATAGAATACAGCCACCCCCTTTTTTTCCGTGGGTGTCGTAGGTAAGAGGCGATTAAGGCATAACAAATTTCTATTACGAACTTGAAACAGTACAAGCCGACATCCATCGGCTTGTAAATATACAAACCAGAGATGCGACAAAGCCAGCTCTGTGGTTACCGACCCACTTGCCCAGCGTAGTGACTATCGGCATTACTCCCAATGACTTCCATACAAGCACCTTGGCCCTAAGTTCCCGGTGGTTCCACTATTCCCGGCTATCGCCGGTGAGCTCGATGCTGAATACGAAGAACCGGGATATTTGGAGCGAACTAGAGACATGCGATGTCGCAACTAACGGTATTTTTTTTAAAAATTTCTAAAGGAAATTCTAAATTTTTCTTCGAACGACTTCTGTGATATTCATCATTATCATCATTACAGCCTTTACAGTCAACTACTGGACATAGGCCTCCACAAGTTTACGCCAAAAATAGCGTGAACTCATGTGTGTTGCCCATAGTCACCACGCTGGGCAGGCGGGTTGGTGACTGCAGGGCTGGCTTTGTCGCACCGAAGACGCTGCTGCCCGTCTTCGGCCTGTATATTTCAAAGCCAGCAGTTGGATGGTTATCCCGCCACCGGTCGGCTTTTCAAGTTCCAAGGTGGTAGCGGAACTGTGTTATCCCTTAGTCGCCTCTTACGACACCCACGGTAAGAGAGGGGGTGGCTATCTTCTTTAGTACCGTAGCCACACAGTACGGTGATATTCGGCAGTGAATTAAGAAATAAAGCCACACGTTTTGAAATTTTGTATCTACTGTGTGTGGTATCTTGTCTATTTAAGTTATTCCGCTGAAGATAATAATGATATTAGTCATATAAATTGAGATTTTTAATTTTCTCCGTTTGTTTACATGGAAGAAAATGAGAATAATTTTCGTTACAATTAACAAGTATACAATAGTTACCTAAACTAAGATTATACACCGTTTGTTCAGCATCGAAGTTTTGTCGTGAAAATTTATGGGTCGTTATAATAATTGAATAGTTCGATAATCGGAACTTTCCATATATTAATAAAACAGACAAAACTTTCAGATCGGATTTTACTTGTAAAGTGCATTTGTGTGAAATTTAATCACACGGCCGGATCACGCTAATACTTCGTGACAGCGCACACATTTCTACATCATTTCCTACGGAGCATTTAAATGTAGTCATTATTATAAATGAATACTACAACTAATATAGTTTCAATATTGTTTTTTGTTAGCATAAAACAATTATTAATTATTAATCACGAAAGATTTCAGCTTAAATATTCTTAAGAAGCATAGGCGTTTTTACGTACGCCTACGTACGAATACATACGTAGCGTAGCAACTAAATCACGTAGCAGCCGCGTAGCATTAGAAACGTTCTACGCAGAGGTAGTACATCGCATTCAAATCAAATGTCCGTGAAAAAAAAAAGAAGCTGAACACAAAAAAGGTTTTATTCAGTCATTCAAACAGTAGAGAGCTCCTAGAAAACGAGGAATAAAAAAAAGTCTTGAAATCTCAATATCATACATAATTAACGTGCATAGCGTGCTTAAAACACTGCATGAATAATTACTGCATAGTTCAGTTCTAGGTAATCTGTCAAGGTTTTTCAAAATCAGGTGCTGATTTTTCAGGGCGGCCGTTCGGGTGTTTCCGCGGGCAGTCGGGTGGCTACGACGGTGGGGTGCGTTGCCATGCCGACGGGCACGCGGCCCGCGCCTCAGCTGCCGAAAATAAACACGAGGGACAACGAGGCCTCCGGGCCTCACGTGACAATTTCAGATTTTTTATGTTACACGTGTACACGGGATGCGGCTAATTTACTACCCTTAACGTACAATCTTACACAACCTCCATCAATCGTAGTCATTTTAAATTAGTTCGAAATAAGTTTATCACTTTATATATAACCCTTTTTGACCGTTAGCGTTCAGTAAAAAGGTTTGAAAGGTTCTGAAAGTTGGAACAGTTCTGTTTGCTCGGCGGCAGGGCTGGCGGCGGGCGGGGGTCGCGGGGCGGGGGTCAGGCGGGCGTACGGTGCGCGCGCATCGCTCACGCGTCAGTCGCTGGGCGGCGCGGGCCGGCTCACGGTCGATAGCTCCCGGGCACGGGCACGGCCATGATGCGCGACGCGTGCACGCGCAAGCGGCCTCGACGCGCTGCTGTGTGAGTGTTGTGTTGTTGTGTGGACGCGTGGACGCCTCGCCCCTCGCGGTCGGCGCCTTGTGCTTTCGGTTAGTATGAGACATGTGTTTTAGGTGCCATCCAGCATCACTAATCAATCGACTCAGCGGTGTTGATTACGTATGAGTATGACATTCGTAGGTAGAGCAGGTCGGGATTTCGACAAAATAAGCAAAAAAACCGCCGTGCCCTAGTTTTCGATAGTTGGATTTTTTAAGGTTGATTTTTACCAAATTAATTAGAAATTTTTATTAATCATTGCAATTTAATTAAGGTTACCTTTAAATGATATCGAAAATACTAAACCGAGGCTTGAAGCGCCCATATTTGGGTTACGACAAGATCTAGAAAAATTCAGGTATTCGCGGCCTACGTGCTCCACGTTCTCTACGTACTCTACATGTTAATTTTCCTAAATCTCCATGCGTCACGCTTAATGAAGGAAACAAGAAACTATGGCCACTAAAATATTGCATCACAACTATTTCAGTTATGAGATAGTTTTGAATTTTAACGAAGCCGCAGCGGGATTTTAACTGGAGTTAAAATGATAAAGTTGTTACAGTCATAGTAAGAAATGGGGTCAATGACATATTCGCTATAAATCTCTACTGTTCTCTACATACTGTGAAATGTGCTTGCTATTTATGATAAAGCACACATAACACAAGTTGGAATAACAAATATTAATATTACTTTATATCTTCTCATAACGAAAGTATGCAGTGCTGGATAAAATTTTAGTCATATTATTATTTCTACAAGAATGATCACAAAATATTTCTTAAAAATCAGATAAATACAGTTTAGATATAGAAACAATCGGCAAAAATAGTTTATAAATATATGCTGCATTAAAACCTTTTTTTTTGTAACATCGACCAACTATAACACAAATTATTGAAACAGCCTTTAATTTAAATTATAAAATATTTGAAATTAATAAAATTTATTTCTAGAAAAAACAAAATACTTATCCATTAGTAATTCTTGTTATATTTATTAGTATGAAGAGATTTACTTAATGAAGTGATTCGCTTTAAGTGGAAAATCAATTCATTATAAACAGCATAACATAGAAAAAAATGTAGGGCATAAAATTGCTCATAAAACATTAAATATTAAAAATAAGATTTACGTTAAATTCAGATTAAATAATAAAAAAAAAGTTTTATAGTACGACAGCTGTTTTAATTATTTTTTGAATTTTATTTATAGCGAAATTGTGTCTGATAAAAAACAAATATTATTAAAAAAAAAAAGAAATAATTCACGTCGTAGTTAAGAAAAATTCCGCTAGATGTCGCATGACTTAATAGAACACGAGATTATCTTGAGTGATAAAAAATTGACACACCATTAGCATATCTGGCTTGGGTTCAACTTTAAAAAATCTTTTTACATAAATATCTATGTCAAATTGATCAGAAATACACAAATTTTAAAATAATTTCTCGTTATAAAATTGTATTCGTTATTCAGGTATTGTTTGTCATTTATTAAAAATTCATGCTTTATATAACGGCAAAAGTAGGGAAGACGTATTTTTTTCATAATTAGAACGTATAAATTTAAATAAAAATTTCAATTCTTATTTAGTATTTATATTTTTATTGAGTTATTATAGATTGGAAGCCATTGATCTGAATAAATGAAATGAGTTTTTATAATAATTTATACTGTGCCAAATACAATAACTCCAATATTGTTTTAAATAACACAAAGTTAAAATTAATTAAATTGAATCCATCGCTTTATTTGTGGTTTAAAATGTAATTAGAAACTGTAAATAAATAAATTGTTCCGTATTAAAAATATATTGTTTTAATAATATGAATATATTTGAATGTAGATAGTAAAAATGTCTTGTAACGTTTAAACCCTGCATGTTCGATGTTCTTTTACAGTAAAACTACAGATTTTTCTGAGATGAAAATTATTATTTACTTACGTAATTAGTAGGCGCCCTCTATTCTTAAAATTCTAATGAAATGAAGACTGAGATAAATTAATTTTTTGTCGGGTACTGTATAGTCGATACTGTTTTCTAATGTTTACGCAAAAACTTTTTCGGATTTTATCGCGGTTTATTAGGTTTTTTACATGTCTAACATACATATTTTAATAGTTCATACTGTCAAAAACATATTTTTTACTGTCTGTCAGTCTATATCTTGGCATCTCGCTGAAAGTACTGAATGAATTTGAATAAAAGTTTGAATGATATTAGTTTTTACTACAAAGTATAAAACAGAGTACTTTTTCTTCCGAAATTCGTTTCGGTTCTCTTGGGATAGGGGATGAATGTCAAACCTCGTAACAGGACGCAGTTTGTTATTAGTAGGGATAAAATCAACAAGCCAGAAAAACCAACTCAGATGATTACTTCCACAGATTATATTATTTTTCATTTGAATTAAAAACGAATATAATTTTGATTAAAGCGTCGATTCAATAATGGTTTGGAAGCCTACTCGAACAGTCATTTTTGTTATTCATACAGTTCCACAGATTATACAAAATGTTTTCACAGATTATATAAAAATAAGATATGCAGAGAGATCGAACAGATTACTTATGATTAAAACGCAGTAAAAAGCCCAATCTAATACTGAGACTATGTAGAATATAATCAAGGAGGTATTTCCTTAACCATATTTCTTAAGAAGGTGATCTCTATAGGAAGTAAGACTTAAAAAAAAATATTTACGTTCTGAAAAAAAAGTAAATTATAAAAAAAAATGCTCGATACTAAAGTAAGAACCATAATCAAATTTAAATAATACTCTATTCAAGAACATTTGAAAAGGATTTTTGAATCGTTATTATACTGTTTAAAATTATATTAGTTCAGTTTGAATACAAGTATATTTTTATAATAACTAAAGGCATTATTATGTATCAGACTGTAAAGTATCAAGACTCTCATAATTTTTAAATGAAGGTGTAATTTTATATACCGATTTCGATGAAATAAAACTTCGTAATACTCAAGTTACCAGGAAAACTTTATAATAGTCGATTTGGCAGTTAGAGTGGTTTTAAAATATTATTACAAATAGTATTTTGCCTTATTTGCTATTATGATATATTGTCATTCACACTATTATAACGATGCTGATATTTTTATACGATTAATATAACTTTTATGTTTTTTTTATGAAAGTAAAATATCACTTCAGCCTATCGTAGTTCACTGCTGGACATAGGCCTATACAAGTTCGCGCCAGACATTCCGGTTTTCCGCAGTCCTCATCCAGCCTACACCGGCAATAGTGGGGTAGCCGGGAACTGGGGGCCGAAACTTCTGCCGTGAACTCATGAAGGTTTTGCTTATAGTCACCATATATATATTAGGGTTGGTGACCGCAGAGCTGCTTTTGTCGCTCCGAAGACGCTGCTGCCCGTCTTCTGCCTATGTATTTGAAAGCCAGCAGTTGGATAGTTATCCCTCTATCGGTCGGCTTTATATGTTCCAAGGTGGTAGAGGAACTATGTTATCCCTTAGTCGCCTCTTACGACACCCACGGGAAGAGGGGGGATGGCTATATTATTTACTGCCGTAACCACACAGCACAAAAGCTAAATCTAAAAATTCTTTATTGAAGTAGGCATCAAAGGTAATCTTAAATCTATCTGGTAAATAGCTCCGGTAATAAGTGGTGGTCTTAGACTATCCCCCCCTCTCCCTATACCCAACATTTTATATTATCTTTATTCAGACTCATATGATTAATGAAAGCCCCAAAATACATCAGTCAGTCAGCCAGTCAGTTCAGCCTATTGCAGTCCACTGCTAGACATAGGCCTCCCCAAGTTCGCGCCAGACATCCGGGTTTTCCGCAATCCTCACACACCGGCAATCTTACATAGATCGTCGGTCCAACGGGCCGGAGGACGTCCCACACTACGTTTGCCAAGACGCGGTCTCCACTCCAGGACCCGTCTGCTTCAACGGCCATCAGTCCTGCGACACAGATGACCAGCCGACTGCCACTTCAGCTTGCTAATTCTGTGGGCTATGTCGGTTATTTTCGTTCTCTCGCGGATAGTCTCATTTCTAATCCTATCTTTGAGAGAAACCCCAAGCATAGCCCGTTCCATTCCACGTTGAGCGACTTTAAGCTTGTGGACCAGTCTCTTCGTCAGTGTCCACGTCTCGGCTGCGTATGTTAACACAGGCAGGACGCATTGCTCGAACACATTTGTCTTCAAGCATTGTGGAATCTTCGAAGTGAAAATAACATACCCCAAAATACATAATATTATTTAATTAATTGTAGTTTATGTGAAGCTACCATTCATCAGTAACGTAAATGCTGTAAAGAAGAATTTATCAACAGATGCTATTTTAAAAGCCAGACGTACTACAAACCTCATGGTTTTGTTTTTATTGTTGTATATGTGACTTCACTTAATGCTACTTCTGTACTTCGCTTTTCTGAGCTGAATTGTTGTCAGCATACTTACCACCATCCTCATCTCAACTGGACGTAATTTATTAATTATCTGTGAATATCTTTTCAATGTTATTTGCGTTGTATAAGTAAGTCATTGTAAAATAAATATTAATTTTTATTTATTTGTTTTCTATTTTAATTCTGAGGCTTTTTTCAGCAAGGCTGAAAATTTCTGCCCCATTATAACCAACAATATAATTTATTATCTATTATTTTTAAATTTCTATTTTAATTTCCAACTATAACTCATCTTGGCTATAAAGATATTTAATATGAAAAATAGTTTTGTGAATCACAATTTGACACGTCATACGTTTGTATGACGCTTGTTTTTTTTATTCTAAGTACAGGTTTAAGAAGATAAGGAGACAAACAACCATTTCGCAGTAAAACGTATCCCTTACGAATGCAGCTATAAAATCTCTTGTAAAATATATTTTGTTGATACTCGTGATTTGATAAGCCGCTTTAAAGTGCTCTAAGCGGCTTAAAGGTTGTAAACTATTTAAAATGATAATAGCTGACTGGGGATTTTTTTATTTATTTAATACATTTATTTAGTTGTATCAAGTAAATAGAAAAAGAGAGTATCGAATAAATTAAGTTATTTATGGAATAAAATTAAAAAAAACTATTAATAGTAAAATTCAACGATAAGTATAAAATTTAAATTAAAAACTTCTATTACCAATTAAAATTATGTACTTTGTTAGTAATTTAGACATAAATACGTGGAAAATGTGACATTTTATGTAAAGTTTGAGATTGTCTAAACAAATATTACAGAATACATATTAAACACAAAAGTTAGGAACACAGGTGGGCGTTTCATATTCTTTCACACGCAATTTGCTGAACGAATTATCATCAAATTTGGTAAGTAAATAGCTGAAATTCTTAAGCCGAGGTAGGGCACTTCAAAAAATATCTTTCTGAAAATCTGGAGCAGCCCACTTCTCCAGTATCTCGCCACTACAAAAGATCACAGCTAAATAATATTGCTCTCAAGCAGTGCTGGGTTCCTGTGGTGAGAAAAGTGATTATAGATCCTGGGGGGTTGGCATCGCGCTAGCAATGCTTCTGGTGTTGCAGGCGTCTATAGGCTACGGTAATCGCTTACCATCAGGTGAGCCGTGTGCTTGTTTACCGATCTATGTAGTTGTATAAAAAATAAATAATGCATAAGTAAAGCAAGGGACCTAGCTATTGACATTTATAATTGAATAAAAATATGATAAACAACTATTATGTTTTTTTTTGTAATTAAAAATAAAATAATGAACTCGGCGGCCCCAAAAGAATTTACTCCAGTGTTGGGGAATCGGAAACACACGCAATACACAAGCATAAACGCCCTCTGTATGGCCAATACAAATGTATGCCATGTGCGTGGATCAAGCCCGCGACCATCAGCGCAACAGCCACGAGCCCGTGCTGTGACCGTAGCGCAAACGTCGTCAGAAAAAATAAACGTATAACATTTCAACCTCAATCAGAATCAAAAATTTAAACATTAAATAAAAATAAAATAAAATCTTGCATATTCAAGTTTTCATACTTTTCATTCAACCGCTCCTTTCTTCCGCTCAATTTAACCCAAGCGTTTAATTGTTTATGGTAAATAAAAAAACGACTAAATAAAAAAAGCTCTCTAACCGTTGTAATTAAATTTTTTACGTAAAATAAAGTCGGTTATGTCCGCGATCTCGTTAACATAAACTGGAGTGGTCATTATGTAGTCTGCAGTCAGAGGCATAATCTGAGGTCCCAATAAACAAATTAACTTGGATGTTATAAGGTTTAGTTATGGCACGGTTAACTTTTACGAGCGTTCTATTAATAAAACTATTATACACAAGCTGTGAAGTGCTGTTCTGTCTGAGTTATTCTTGAGGTTATTTCGCGACAAATGATAGCGTCTCATGATCTACTAATGTGACTGTAATTTTGATCATCGCTTGACGTAGAATCAAAAGAATAGTGACATAAAAGTTTGAAAACATTCGGCTATTGATATGTTAAATTTAATTGTAACTAAATTAGTAATTTGACTAAACGAGTACTCGTTTGAACATTTTTCGTACGTAGTCAGCATGTATCCAATTTGACACCTGAGAAAACTTCTTTCGTTATAAAATGAAGTCTTTGTATTATTTTTTTGTTTCACTAGATTTGCTATCAAGATATGATCTGTCTAATGGTAAATGAATACCGTAGCCGCTAGACGCCTGCGACACCAAGAGAATTGCAATGGTACCAAGAGCTTTGGCTACCTTACTCACGAAACATGACATTACTTGAGTAATTTTTTGTAAGACTGAGGTACTTTCCTAGTTGTTCTGCTTCGGAATTTATAGTTAGATACATCTGTTCTTCAATAATCTATGTACTTCGCAGGATTAAATTAGTACAAATTGACAAATTGAAAATTTATGTCCAGGATAGAGAGAATTAAAAATCCCTACAATATTAATTCAGGGTTGCCACTTGTAATAATTTACTGCCGGTCTTTTACACTCACCGCACATCTATCCCTAAATAAATAAACGTCTCACACTCAAAGACCCGAACCGAAAATACACGATATAAATACGAACACCCGCCATTCCACGACTATCATCTGTGAGGAGTATAGAATTATTTGTTGTGAGCGGACTTCGAACTGACAATCGCTAGCGTGACATTAAGTTTCTGTGACCACTGTGCCTGCCATATATAATTGAGCATAAATTTGAGGCATACCTCAAATTTATGCTCAATTATATATAAATAAAATAAATAAATATCTTATACACACAGTCGTCTGTTCCTGGAGCAAGCAACTTAATGCTTGTGTTATAGGTTTCAGCCGACTGTTACAGCTATTTTTTTTGATAAATATAGGAATAATACATACACACACACACACACACACACACACACACATACACACTTCAGCCTTATACAGTCCACTGCTGGATATAGCCCTCCACAAGTACGCGCCAAAAATGACGTGAACTTATGTGTTTTGCCCATAGTCACCACGCTGGGTAGGCGGATTAGTGAATATATATATACGTATACTACACCCAAATACAAATACTACACCCAGACAGACGGGAATCGAACCCTTAACCCGCGATGCAGAAACAGGGGTATCACAATAAGTTGCTTACCTTAGGAACAGACGACTATGTATGAATGTTATAATGTAAAAAAAAGACAAATAAATACACGTGATATAATATTACAGCCCTCCCTCCTCTTTATGATATTTCGTGATTTTTGACTTCCCCCCCATCGAAGTTAACGAGATTAATGGGAAACGCCTAAAGTTCTACAAGACCAAAAATATGTAATATCATTAAAGATAAAGTTTCTTCATTTTACTTATATGCTTCAAAAAAGGTATGTAGTCTGTCTAAAAGGGCTGCAGTTTTCGAAAAGGTAAATTTGATCAGACAGTAACTTCCGTCTGTAGATTGGCTAATTCGGCGAGTCGTTTAACTGTTGTGTCTGGACCTTGCCCCCGGTGGTCTTCATCCAACATCAGAAATATGAGGGCAAAGATATGACGTGTTAATTGCATTATTACTGATTGCAGTCAAAATTTGAAGCATAAAACATACGTCTACTATTTTGAGATCGTATAATTCCTTTTAAAATGCTTTTTATTAGTAATAGTTATCAAAATTCGTGTGACCAGTTTGATCATCACGATAAATGCAGCGTTTCTTGTAAGATTTTTTACATTTGTTTAATTGTACGCTTTGGTAGCTTTGTATAAATTGAGCTTAAGTTATTTGTTACGCGTCAATTTGATGAAACAAATAGTCTATAGAATTACTCGGTAAATGGGTTATCCAGCACAAATATAATTTTGAAATTTTAACACGTAGTTCCTGAGATTAGTGCGTTTAAAAAAAACAAACTATTCAGCTTTATAACTTTTTTATGCCTAATTTTTTTTTAAATTGTAAATAAAGACATAAGGAAGTAGCTTAGTTTTAAGTTAAAGGAGATATAATTAAGCTTCTAATGTAAAATAAACGGTTTTTATTACATTGGCTTACTGATTTAGGTAATTTAATGTTTAGAATTTATCTTTGTTTTGGCGTTTTAACTAACACGCGTACGACTCATCTGATGATAAGCGATTACCGTAGCTTATAGACGTTTGCAACATCAGAAGCATCACAAGAACCGTTGCTGAACCTCCCCAGGAGCTCTGGTCACCTTACTCACCACAGGAACAAAACAATTCTTGAAATCAGTATTATTTTGCTGTGATCTTTTGTAATGTCGAGGCACTACCCTAGTCTGGCTGCTCCAGATTATCAGCGGAATATTTCTTGTTGTACCCTGCCTCAGTTAATAAAATACTTTTACTTTTTTACAGTTAATTATATACTTTAGCTATTATCTTTTTAATATATTGGTTATAAGTGTATTATAATCACAAATGTTATTATTATATGACTGTTCACACGTCAGCAATCAAAATTTTTGAACAATTTGAGTTTATTATCAGTACCAGTAACACAAAAACTAAATTTAATTTAAAAAAAAAAAAACATAATGGCGTTCTACACAATACATCTAAGATGAAAAGAAAAAAAAATCAAGTTATTAATTTCGTTCGTAAGCAAAAGTGTCACGATATGAAATAAAGCCAGATATTTTAAAATCAAATAATGTTGCAAGGTTGAAGCGAAACAAGTATGGAGGCTGAATGCGGCGTACTGTGCTATTTCTGAACGTGACGTCAGTAACCCTGCAGTGTTGCAAGTTTTTATACTCGCTTTGACCCCCTTTCGTTAGGTTCCGCGGGCTGAACTTGTTTACTAAAAGTCTAACCTGATAAAGCGTATTTACTGTTGTGTTTTTTTTTAAACTCTGGATTTATAAAGCGATATCGTTGCCCGTTTTTAAGTGTTTAAAAAGTTATGTACAATATTTTTTTGCGGGATATTAAATGCGAAATATATAATTTGTTTGGAGCTTATAATTAATTGAATTGAAAGTGTGCTTACTTAAATAACTGATTTATTTTTAAAAGTATACTTGTTATTTTTATACGTTTTTAGATTTTTTATTCATTAATGAAAGAAGGAGGTTATCAATGCAACTTCTCCCCTTCCTTTCTCTCTCTCTTTCTCCCTTTATCTCTTTCTAGACACATTCTTTATGAAAAAGGTTAATTTGACTTCTTCCTACATTAGTTTTAGTGTTAAAAGAATTTAAATGTCTACGAATTACTAAGAGTATTATCTCTTTTATATATAAACATATCACATCCCATCCCATCCCCCATGTTAAGCATAGGCCACTTCTCTATATAGGAAATGGAGGTTGGAGCTTAATACCACGCTAATCTACTGCGGCCTGATGGATTTTCTACCAAAAGTATTAGTCACCAGTTGCGTATAATAATACCGATAGGTTTATGTGTTCTCCGATGCATGATAGGAAAACACACAGGCACATACACGCAGACCAAAATTTTTTTATAGGAATGCAAATAAATATCCTGAACGCGAATCGAATACACGACCGCTGACATTCCCTCATTCGTACTTGCACTACTACATCAGAATAGTTATCAAGCTGCCGTTGTTTAGACCACAACAAATGTCTGTCTACTACGCTTACACTTCAGCCACTGCTATATAGGTCTCTTTCCCCATGTAGGAGAAGGATCAGATCTTAATCCACCACGCTGTTCCGCTGCGGGTGGGCGATATGTTCCCTACTGTGAATGAAGATCGATATCAGGTATTTATGATAGTAACCGAGACCGATGGTTTAACGTACTCTTTGAGGCACAGTGGGGAGACCCATAAGGACAAACATCTAAACCGGAAAGGAATGTACAAATGCCAATATTCGTCCCGAGCGGGATTTGAGCCCGCAAACCATTGGTGTTTTAGGTGATTACTCGTACCACTACACCAGAGCGGTGGTCTTTCACTATTAGCCTTTAAATTAATTTACTAGTGAACAATGTAAAAGTCCCACAAAATTATTCAATCAGTTTGACTGCGGAATAAGTAGTCTCTATACATTATACATTTTATGCAAGGCACGAATCTAATAAAATAAAAACAGTTATCTGTGTAATTTATACTTGAATACACTTTTATTGGCCCCCTGTCTGATATCCTTGGGTAGGCTGTTCAGCAATAATGGAATTCGTTTTTTCAAAAATTCTCTACCTTAAATTTTTAGGGATTTCAATCTTTACGATCAAATCATCCTCTATAATATAGACATCATTCCAAATTCTACTATATTGATTACTATCAGGTATAAGTAACTTTAAAGTGAGAACTCACTTTCTCTTTCAATCGATCTTGGAACCTGATGTCTATATCTGGACTGACTTTGGAATCCAATGTCAATCTAATTCCGGATATACGCTGTTTGAATACGGGAAGAAGGCCGTTGCTGTAGCAACAGATTTATTTGTTTAGAGGCATGTTAACATGATGAAGTATGATAAAGTATAATGGTGTCCAACGGTAACATAAATCAAGGAACCAAGTCACCCTTATTTTTTCTGAAAACTGTCTCAGAAATCCTATAAAAAAATTTTTTTTCATATATCTAGAGTGGCAAACAAGTGTTCGCCCCTCTGATGGTAACCGGTCACTGTAGCTCATAGACGCCTGCAACACCAAATATCAATCAAGGAGCTCTGATCACATTACTCTGTTACTTGAAAGCAGTATTATTTTCCTGTGTATCTTGCAAGGTTGAGGTACATTTCCAGACGGGCTCTTCCAGATTTTTTGCAGGATATTTCCCCAACCTTAATGCGATATAAAAAATAACGTACACAAGTTAAAAGCGCGTACTATCCAAACCCTAAATATTATCCTACTCATTACACACACACATACACACACACACACGGAATAATAACATAATATATAAACTTTTTTAAATTTTTTTCTTAATTTCTTTATCCATTGTCTTCCTTGTTGTTATTCTTCCGTTTTTTTTTAAATTTATTATTATTAATTATTGTATAAATTTACCTCACGCTGTTTTTTTAACACTTGTTGTTTTATGTTGTTGTGTAATAAAGTTTAAATAAATAATTAAAGATTAAATATAGTTGACAATTTCTCAAACGATTAAATTATCTAGTAAGAGATGATAAATGGATATTCCATTCAACAATTCCATAAGGCATTAAAACCAACTAATACAGAAATAGGGCTCTATAAACAGAATGTAAATAGTGTATATCATTTCAGCTTTTCATTAATTAAATGGTTTAATTATGTATAAGCTATCAGGTTAAATATCACCAATCCGTGAGTATACCTCATCGTTGTGAATTCAGATCGGCTTGACCAAATTCGTTTTACACCCAGCTCCGGCCGTGTTAGCGAGCAACGCTTTAATTTGTTTAATCACAAGTAATGGGAACATTAATAATAAAGGACTTTGGCTTTCGTTTGGGATTATTAAAATTGCCTTTACAGCGGTCCTTTCGCGTATTTTATTTTTGTTTATATTTAAATTTATCGAATTAAACTTAAGTGACTTAATATTAGGTTTTATTTTTGAAGTTATACTTGGCTCGTTAGAGATAAATTATGAGAGTACATTTTTACGATGCGACGCACGAAAAAACCGACACCCCGAAGTTAACTAGTCAACGAAGAAGTTAGCAACGTGTAGTTAGCTAGACAATGAAGTATAGCTTCTTACGGGCGTACATAAGTGCAAACACTTTTTTTTGAATTTTGATGGTTGTTGCGTGTTACTTACTGTACTTTGATTACTTTATTTTGAAATATTTAAAATATTACTCATACTTGCACTCCTTATATTTGATACAAAGTTATAAGATTACATATAATAATCTATAAAAAAGTAAAAGCTAAATTCAATTCTAAGCTTGTATTTGTTACGCGATAATTATAATAATTATCAACATTTGCAGATTTCTATTTGAATTTTTAAATCATGTATTTCAGTCTTAATTTAATCCGATCGTCTTATCTGCAGTAAAAACACGGCGTCATAAGTTTAATAACCTTTCTCGTCAATATGCAAAGTACTTGCCCAAAAACAGGCCGTAACGTTACTTCGGATATAAAAATAGTTATTTACTTAAATCAAAACAATAAAAAATACTTTTATAAGGCTGAGGTTACGTGTAATGACACAGTTTGTCTGAATCGACGTTTCTCGAACGACTGTAGTTCGTGGAATCGTAAACCGCTGTCTCAAAGTGATGACCAAATCGCGGCCACAGTGGGCGAACATAAAAAAGATTTTAAACTTGTCTCCCTAGCTTAATGCGGCAGCCTACTTAAATTTTTCATTTTGCCGACATCGTGACCTTTTTTGCTTTTCATTTAAGCACATCGTCATTCTAAACTGGAACAAATGAAACTTATCTAAACACTTGATTCTACGAAATCTTTGATTATACGGGATTTATCAAGATAAAAATTGCGGTAAGCCACGATTAGTATTTTGAAAATAGCGTGAAATAGTGTGACGAGGAGCACCTCATAAAATGATAATGGATCACTGTAAATGCCACAGAATCAAAACGTTCATAGTGACCGCGAATCAAAAGCTTATTAACTAAACTTAACTGAAACAGTTTGTCGAGTCCTAAGGCTTTTGAAGCCTTTTTGAATTAAGCTATTTTGATTTTATACAAAGGAACAAGCTGCGATGGTGTCGGTTGAAATACGCGAATGTCTTAACTTTTCTTCGGACATATGCATTTGCATGAACTGCAAATTACCTTTTTACAAAAAAAACTTCTGTTTTAAGTTGGTCACAATTAATCAAGGTGAGGGAAAGCCAATACAATCCAAACTAAATACCTACTGAAAATATTACGAATTGGGCAAAAGGTTTCTTTCTAGAACTATGTCATTTATAAACGTCGAAACAATAGAAATGTCTAGAAGTTTCGTAACATAGATGCTTTCGAAATAAAATTAATTATATCGTTTGAATTAAATTGTAAAATTTGTCCGAGATCGGATTCGCAATCCCAACAACACAAACAGAGACGGTAAAGTTTTAAGTTTTCTTAAGATACAGTTGAAAATTTTCAAATTGTAGTAATTAATCTTCATTAGATATTCCCGCTTAGAGTATCTGTTCTACTACGGGTTTTTAGGTAAATGAAACTATTTTGCCTTATTCTTGATATTAATTGTTTGTTTTTTTATTGTATTGACGACATCCACGCGCTCTTAGTTGCCATTTGTACTACATAAAATATTTGTTACTATACGGCGTGCGTTTTTTTTAAATGTTTTAATTTCAGACCAGCAGTTCTAAAACTGTCTATAGTTGCTATGATGGTCCAACACTGACAGCTTTTTGGTGTTATAAATATATTTATTATATAATATAATACCAGGTGGTTTTTTATTTTTTATTTATCGATATTAATTGTTAGTGTTGTATGTAAGTTAGTCGACACTATAAATGTGGAACATTTAGGAATGAATATTACACTTATATCTATCTCCATATTATTTAATATCCGGAATGACTTTGACCAGTGAAGCAATTCTGTATGAAGTATGCCACTGGAGGAAATATCTTGCGCTAAATGTGAAGATCACAAATAGTAGTGTAGTAAGTAGTGTTCTGTTGCTGTGACGAGTAAAGGTGACCAGGGGTCTTAGAGGGAGGGTGAATGTGGGTGGGGTCGGAAACGCGCTTGCGATGCTTGTATTGCAGACATATATAGACTACGATAGTTGCATACCATCAGGTGAGCCGTACGCTTGTTTGCCGACCTAGTGGTATAAAAATAAAAAATGCGTTTTCAATAATGCACGAAAAGCTTATGGCGATAAGGCGGTCTTATCGCTTATTACCTCGGACAACTTAAGGATAGAAATGAGTACATACAAAAAATAATAATAAAAAACTGAACATTGGTACAGTTTGTAGTAACTATGTTTTCTGTTCCGAAAATATGGTATATGTACCCAACCCGAGTCAGGGATTGATAATAATTTTCAACATATATATTTATTATTTATAGTCCCAAAATTGGACTCACTTACGTGTAAAAAAAACTTCGAGTTTAGAAATTAATTCAAACTCGTTTCGAAGAACGAAAATAGCTCTAACATTAAAAGGAAAATTTTCAACTACTTCAATTAATATAAAACAAAGTTATAACAAAACAATAAATCTCCAAAGAAAACATATTTAGTTGTAATTTAACTTGTAACTAATAATTTATGTGAAATATTCGAATTTTTGATTAAACCTGTGTTTTCGAAGTTTAAACAATTAATCACGATATAAACAATATCGGCGCGGGTTTCCGCCAATGAAATAATAATTAATAAACAATCATTGTAACTTGAACAGTTTGGAAATGAATAAATCAAGAGGTCGTTGTGTTGTGTAATCAATTTTGTGCGTAATTTCACCGTCCCTTACACTGTTGGTGCTCGTCTGCGAACAGGTATTTTCAAGGCTAGTTTAGTAATTGGAAAATAATATTAGAATTCAATATATATAATGAAAACTAACATAAGTAAAAAATACACACATACGTTCATTTGTTCTCAAGGCTGATAATTTAATGTTTGCTTTAGGTAACATCCGTCGTAGAGATAGATCAGAACTTAATCTAGCACGCTGCTCCAATGCTGGTTGGGTTGTGATACATATTTTTATAATAAACATACATATATATCCCATCACATCGCACCACAAAATCCCACAAAAGATTTTACAATTTTTTCAACATAAATTTAAAGTTTTCATTAAAAAGAAATTAATAGATAAAGCTTATTATTCGGTACAGGATTATATAGATGACTAGCTGTGCCAGCGATTTTATCCGCGTGGAATTTAACAAAAAAGTTTTTGTTCAGTTCACACAGTTATAAAATAAATTAATTTCTAAAATAAAAGTAGCCTAAGTTACTCCTTATTATATCAGTTATCTGCTAATGAAAGTGCCGCCAAAATCGGTCCAGCCGTTACAGAGATTAGCCGGAACAAACAGACAGACACACAGACAAAAATTGTAAAAATTGTTATTTTGGTATATGTACCGTGTATATCTCTATTTACTCTATAATACAAACAGACACTCCAATTTTATTTATTTGTATAGATATAGATTATCACTAACTTTCAATAATAAAAAAAAAACTTTTAAGTTTTATATTGATTATTATATTCCATAGCTTTCAAAATTCTTTTAATCTCAAATGTTTTTGTCTTTGTTCGATTTTTAAACTTTTCGAGATAATTAAAAAAAATACTTCAGACTTTGCGTGACTTTAATAGCAAAACCTCATTTTAATGCTATTTTTTAAAATTATATCTTATACTACTATCTTCAGATGTTTTTAAGGGATTAATTGTCATTTTATGTTTACATTCGTTAAAAGACCGACTTAAATGATTTAATAACTTATTGTCGCTGCGAATTTTTTTTGAAATATATTATTCCAAATCAAAATAAAAAATTGCTTTATATAAACAGGCTTCAAAAGCACTTTGGAATCGTCGTGAGAAAAAAATTTACTTAAGCTAATTTTATTATTCATTTTAATGTAGCATAAATTTCCTAGAAACAAGCTGATGCTTTTGCGTTCTTGGGTTTTAAAATCGTTTAATGACTACTATTGTATGATTCATATTGATGCTTGTATGACTGAAGGTGAAGGGGGTGTTTGTACTTGAAGTTTGTATTTGAATCGACACAGAATAAATTTTTTACGGTTACGATAGCGTTAAGTAAAAAGCCTAAGTTTATCATTATGAAATGTTTTTATATATTACATATATAATGTCTTAATTTATATTTATCCTTTGGATATTAAGGTGAACAGTAAAACTATAATTGAGTTGCTCTGAAAAGAGCGATTTTTATTTTATCATATAAACTAGTTTTACAAATAAATCTATAATATTAAATTAATTACAATCTCACCTGAAAAGAGAAACAAAATTTAAAGCTATTGTTTCACCAGTTCTAATTAATTACTATTATTTAAATATTTAAGTTATAATATAATTTTCACAATCAGTCAATATAAAAAAACAGCTCCATAGCAACTAATTCACAGATAAAATATACATCAAAGAAATATTATTAATTATACTAATAACTACTTAAATAAAGTGTCACGTACTTTATTTACACACATATAACTGCGTTTATTAATAATAATCTTTATGATTTATTTCAAAACATCTACGTTGCAGTCTTATGCTGAATTTCTTCCTTAGATTAACATTAATCTTTAAATAGTACGAAAAAAAAATCCTACAGATAATAATCAATTCACACTAATTAATAATCAACTAAATATAATAAAATACATCAAAACCCACCGATAAACCTGTATCTCAAATAAGAACACTTCAAAATTTTCAAACATGATAAGCGCCATTTTACACCGACATAAATAGATCTACACGATGTCACATTCGTCCTTTAATCGAATACAACGTTAACCGAATCGGGGAAAAAAGATGGGTCTTTTTAAATTGGTCCTGTCTTTGTCGATGACCACTTTAATTCGACCCGTTTGCTTGTATCCAGCGTTCCCTTAGAAGCGCTGTGTCTACTAAAATGAGAGGGGAGAGGAAGGTCTATCGGTTCTGGAGTTTGATTCTGGGTACTTGTTCCAAGTTACAAGGTATCTAGGATAATGGAAATGAAAGACAGTAATCGTATTTATTCGCCCCCCTAAGTGGGCTCTTGAGGAAGACAATCATATACATATGATATCGCGCGCTTTGAAGGGGAAATTTTCTTGAAATACGTAATGGTTACATGAGAATTTTTATTGTGATCTTGATTTATTTATTGTGTAATAAATATCAAGAAACAGGTTTCACGTTTCTCCTTTGTTCTCTATTTTAGGAACGTGATGTTACTTTTAAAAGTAATAAAAATGCGACTGATTAAAATGTTACAATTTTAGAGTCGAATTAATATTTTAAATAGGCATAGGCCTCTTTCCCCATGAAGGAGAAGGGTCAGAGCTTAATCCACTACGCTGCTCCAATGTGGGTTGGCGGATATATTCCCTACTATGAATAACGATCGCTATCAGGTGTACATGATAAAAACCGGGACCGACAGCTTGACGTGCTCTCCGGGGCACGGTGGGAGACCCACAAGGACTGCACTAACACCCAGACCATCGCAAACATCTGTGTTATTAATACAAATGCTTGTCATGTGCAGGGATCGAACCAGCAACCGCAAACGCAACAGCCACAAACCAGTGCTGTGACCGTTGCGCCAACGCGGTGTCAATACTTTTGATTCTACGGAAATTACCGAAATTATTATTTCGAAAATTTTGATATATTAGCATCGTTGCAGACGCCATAATCGCCGGTGACCACCAAACGTCTTAGTGACCCAGAAAGTATCAAAACTTTTAAACTCTAAATATATTATATCTCAAACACATTAAATAAATATTTATAAATAAAGTACTTAGATTATTATTTGCGTTTATAGTGAGTTGATATATTATTGTAATCGCTTACTGTTAGGTAAACTGTACGCTTATTTGCCACCGTAATGGTATAAAATATCAACAAACATTAACGTTACGTACGTGACAGATAATTCACAACATATGGACGAAGGTCTGTGACCTTTTCACAATATTTGCACGGCTTCGCCTAAAAGTTTTGGTAAAATGAATCGCTATCTTCGTAGTTCATTACGTAAAACCGTTAAGGCGGATTTATATTTGCCTGACGTGTCGTGTCTTGTCGCACCAGAACAGAATCGGTATCATATATTTTGTATGACAACGTTTACATTGATGTGTTGTGTCATGTCGTGATGGCTTCTGATGTGTCGCATCGGGACCAATCCCGGTCTGCGGGAGATAAGTGGGTTGCGGGGGGTGCTGAAACGGTGCCATCACGACACGTCAGATTAATGTGCGCGCCCGGCAGTGCTGTGTTTTGACGCGTTAGTAGTGTAGTCATAAGTATCATCGAAAAAAAAGTATCGTGCTCATTAAGTATCGAAACAAAGTATCGATACTTCTAGGGATCGAATACGAACACAAAAGTATAATCCGAAATTTCCTTCTCTTATTTTTTTTATAAAAGAGTTGCCAGCATTAAAAATTGAATACCTTTTTCAAAATCTGATTCAGAATCCGATGACACAAAGAAGAACATTTCAAACGTTTGACCTTTTATAGAGCTACGGCTGTATTGATTCAAAACATTGTCCTGATGTGTTAGAACACGACATAATAATGTAAACACTGGCCATCCCGTCATGAAACGACACGACGCAATACGAAACGACACGACACAACACGACGCGACACGACACGACACGTCAGTCAAATATAAATCCGCCTTTATTCTTTTTATTAATATACATATAAATCTTACAATATAAAATAAAAATATAAGGATTGACGTAAATTGTCAATAAGCATCAATTTGATAGATCTTACAATTTTGACTCAAATCTTGATTTAATTTAAGCAAGTTAGGTTTTCTATAAAAACTCTAAAATGTAGTGTCTAACAATGAATTTATTTTTCAAAGATAATTCAAGATAAGCGAGCCATAAGACGATAGTAATAAAAAAGCAAAGTATATTATATTAAGTTAAAATTGTTATCCAGAAAGGTGAATTAATATTTTATATCATATTTACGACCCAAGATAACGTGCCTCTAACTAAAAAAGGGCAGCATCCTGCAATTTTTTTTATTATTAAAATCGGTTTATTTTTTTGGAAGATTTATTTGGCATTTTGAATATTTGATGTAGTTATATAAACTAGCGGTTTCCCTGTGGTCGAAATTCGATCATCATTCTTAGTTTGAACATTAAACAAAAGAGTATATATATGAGTGCGTGTATGACAAATACATAGTAGTTTGTTTAATGTTTTTTTTTTATTGATTTAATATACTTTTTATCCATAATTATAAAAAAATATTAGCATTCTGCGCCCCTTTTCTATATAAACTATAAATGTGCGAAATTTCATACTCCTCCGTCCGCGCATTTTTTTAAAAAGGGGGTAGTTTTTGCTTTACGTATTAATATATAGATGTCCAAATACAAAATGCTTTATCAATTAGGCACAATTACATCGGTATGTGAAAAGTTTATAATTTAGGTTTTTTTTTACTTCTTAACAGATTATCAAAGATGGCAAAAAGAAGTTGGAAGGTTAAATGCCCTAATGACGATATTTACAGCATAGTTACGAGTACCAAACAAAAACTTTGGTATACCCATTGGTTTGCACAACGCATACAATCTGAGCGCAGTATTACATGTGACAAAAACTATATATACTTAGTTAAATTTTTGACCACGGAATTGGATTTGCAACTCGATGGGAAGATACAGTTGTCACTCGATATCATTCCACGTGGACATAATTAGATAAGTTATTTGGTTTTAGTGATGTATGTATGTATAATATAATGCAATTAATTTTAAGTAAGGGATTAAGTTTGTAAATATGAATGAATTGAGAAGAAGCAGCAAAATTAGTCAAGTATTAAGTTGTAATATGTATACTTAATTTTATATGTAGCGTGTATCACACTATTCAGCTTGTAACATACCACTGCTGGGTATAGGCCTCTTTGTCCATGTAGGTGAAGGATTTGAGCTTTATCCGCCACTGCTGTGGCACTGTGGGTTAGCGAATCACACAATTATAAAAAAAATAAAACTTTATTTTTATCCTTATAATAACACTATCATAAATTTAATAAAAAAAAGATTCATCATATCTTAAAACGTCTCAAACCACTTAATTCGCACAAATTCATCAGACGACTTTATTTTTTACGCCATATTGTTTTGTTTTTCCGCATTGATCTCTTTCACGGTACTAAAGCTTAATCTTCTCGATAAATTCACGCTAATATCACCTTTTTTAACGTATGATAAGGGTGACTTTCGTATAGATTCGACACGATATCGACATCACTTCTGCCGTCATCGTTAAATACAAGAGCCGTTCCCATTGATAAGATCTCAAATTCATGTGAAAATCTTTCAGTTTTAACGGCTTTGTGGCTTTTTATTGATTAATAAAATGACACAAGATTAAATAAGTTGACGAGTCTTTTTGAAATATTTATTTTTCATATTATTTAAATTGATTTTAATCAACTTACAAATAGGTGCTGTTGGCATATCGTTGAAGGAACGATGTGGATGTGTTTGAAGGGCAATCTCCGGACATACGGCATTTGAGAAATACTTTGACGCGTAAGAGTTTCACTATTCCGTGTAGTTGAAAATATTTTTGTACTTGTACTGTATAAGTGACGAAGTTTAATGCTGCTGAAGTGTAGCAATAATTTCGAGGTATTGTTAAAAAAAATTAAATTTATATTTGACTTGCTAAGAGTAAATAATAAAGAACAATGGCAATTTTTTACCTGAATATTTTAAAAGGCGTCTAAGATGAAACTAAAAACGTTATTCATACAGTACCTATATCGTTTACTTTTTATTTTTCAATTTTTATAGTCAATCTACTCTTAGAAATCAGAAGTGAAAGAGAATTTTATTTTAAAGAAACGAATAAGACACGGAGTAACCTTACAAGATTTATTCATTTACATCAACTAAATGTTTAACAACACAAGTACAAGTACGCGTCTTATTAGCACTAGAGAGTACGTCCGTCGCTGCCGCGAGCTCGAAGCAAAGAGAGCGATGCTACCGCATGATGCGACGTGGCGCACGCGGCGTTATTGCCCCGCTCTCCGCGCTCCGTTGCACGACGTCACTGAGTAGAGGAGCCGGGTCGTGGGAAAGTTTCTAACACGGCCTCTCCTGACAGCTGAACGTCCTCGTCAGCTTAACTCCCCTCGGCTTGGCTCTGCTCCTCTTCAGCAGGAGTTCCTCGGGCTTCATCTTCCTTTAACCCCAGTCAAACCACCGTCATCTAAAGCAAAAGAAATCTTTTGATTGTTGTTTCATACTTTGTTGTCGTTGACAACTACCCATTGTAAAATGATCACAAGTGTGCATTTCAAGCGATCAGATTAAAATAGGTATCTACAACTCGTATTCTCGCTAACAAACGCCACAATGTCGGGGTGAACAATTGCCACAATGTCGGGGCAAACTACAGCCACAATGTCGGGGCTAACAAACGCCACAATGTCGGGGCGAACAATTGCCACAATGTCGGGGCAAACTATAGCCACAATGTCGGGGCTAACAAACGCCACAATGTCGGGGCGAACAATTGCCACAATGTCGGGGCAAGTTACAGCTACAATATTAATCCCTCTGCGAAGCGTCACACGCAGCTCACTCTTCTCTGCCCAGCACTGCAGCACAGGCCCAGCACTGCAGCACAGGCCAAGCAATTCACCGCTCATCAGCAGGCTGTACGGTGCGACGCTCAGCTGAGTATGTCACGCGCAGCAGTACTCAACGTAGCTCAGGCAGGCAGCACACACTATTCGCACCTCTGGCCACGCTATGTTACACGTGAAGTTAGTCGCTAGTGGTCACAGCTGTAACATTTAAAAAATAGGCAACAAGCATCTAATCGTACGTAGTCATGTTTAGGCTAAGCTCCAAACCACATCTCATGTCGGTGGTAACAGTATGTAGCACTGTTTTATATTGTCCAGCAGTAACGCTCAACTTTTTTTGTCCAATATCAGATATTACGTATTGTAATGTGATGCACAACATAAAACTTATTTTCAAAATTCTGGACTCTAAAACAAGTGTCGATGTTTACTACAATTTGTATGGGAGTAACCAAACAGAGAACTCACATTTTTAAATAAAAGCATCAGTTACAGTTTTGTTAGATTAAGACATAACACGTCTGAGTTAATTTTTCTTTTCAAAATGAGTGCAATGCTTTTATTACGAAAGTATTGACTCAAGAGGAATCTCAACAAAAGCTTCGTCTTTTGTTCGCTCGGTCATACCTGACCTTGACTTATGTTACGTTCAATACTATCTCAGTTGATTAAAAAAAACATTCCTAATGATTGATATTGGAACTCGGATTAGTTACCAAATCACTGTTTATCAAAAAAACTTTATTCAAATAACCTTCAAAAGCATTATCGAATCGTCATTTTACCAATCAAAATTATAAAGTGATTATTATTTTTAAAAGTAAAGCTACCACCGATTCGGAAATCGTTACGGCGTTACACTTATTTTTTTCACGTCTGTAGCATGACAATCAATCGTACCTAATAGCATCACGTTGACGTGAATTTAACGTACTACTTATCGCTTGACGAACGAACGGGATTATTCGCTGAAGGCGCGCTCTTAGGTTTTACATATACCGACAGAAATTCGACCATATTATTTAACTGTAACCAAGCGTTCGTTGACACGGCTTTAATCTGAAGATCAGAAATGCCTCCGATCACTGAAGCAGTTTTTAATTCACCTCACATGACCACAACAATCGAAATTCAGTTTTAAAATTCGTATACGTGCAGTCCAGCCATCCAGCCATGCATTAGCATTTAGCATCACCACGTAAGCAACCGCCTATGTGTCCCAGACATTCTCGATAGTCCCAGTTATTTAATTTCCGAGCGCGATCTAGTTCTGCGCACCACAGGTCAAAATCGTGAACTGACATGAATCGACCCCAGTCGAAGTTCGATATATAGTAATGCTTAGATCTTACTTGAGTGAAAAACGCGTCAACAATCCTGTACGCTGTCGTCGTGAAGCGCCTCGGACGCTTGACCTGTCGCGTGCGACTCTACATCGTCAACAGAGGACCTAGTTGTTTCCTGGGGCGAAAGTTGAGATGCACGCCCCGGCGCTGGGATGCGGTATCGGACTTGACGTCCATGGCGCCGTAGTAGGCAGCCTACTCTCTAGTGCATTTAACCACTCTAGTATTCGATTAAAAGGATCAATCACGTCGTACACTATCGCGACGGTCATACGAACTATCGCGGCGCCTATCCCTCGTAATTTTCATAGGGAGATTTACTACAATTGTGACAGGAACGAGTTTGTATATCCAAACGGTCGTAATTACTACTGCGTGAATTACCACGACGTCTACAAGAATTCTGCTTTTTATATCGTTCTTCAGACGGAGTGTGTCAACCCGTAGACCCAGACTCACGATCAGACATTTCTAACTAAATAGCTGAATACCACACTTGACACAAATAACGTAACGAACAACACAAAGCTTTTTTTTTTAAATAAAACAAAAAATATTACGCAATCACTATTGTTGATTTTAAACAAAATACTACACTCGACACACATATAACGAGCAACATGAGGTTACTTTTTTCGTATGAAAGAAGAAAAGAAATGTTACACAATCACTATTGTTGATTTATAACAATGGCGAACGGTCGAAACGCGCGTGTATCTATCCCACTTCTGATCTTAGAAATCAGAAGTGAAAGAGAATTTTATTTTAAAGAAACGAATAAGACACGGAGTAACCTTACAAGATTTATTCATTTACATCAACTAAATGTTTAACAACACAAGTACAAGTACGCGTCTTATTAGCACTAGAGAGTACGTCCGTCGCTGCCGCGAGCTCGAAGCAAAGAGAGCGATGCTACCGCATGATGCGACGTGGCGCACGCGGCGTTATTGCCCCGCTCTCCGCGCTCCGTTGCACGACGTCACTGAGTAGAGGAGCCGGGTCGTGGGAAAGTTTCTAACACTACAATAATTAGTGACAGCTACTATTGACAGGTACCTAACCTCAAATTATAAAGTAAAAACGTTAATATCTTTTTTTTGTGGCTTTCTAAAAAAAAAAATATTTCTGATTAAGCTTCTGCTATGTTATTCCTATCG
Source organism: Melitaea cinxia (assembly GCF_905220565.1). Classification (NCBI taxonomy): domain Eukaryota; kingdom Metazoa; phylum Arthropoda; class Insecta; order Lepidoptera; family Nymphalidae; genus Melitaea; species Melitaea cinxia. The sequence goes on along the minus strand of NC_059398.1, from coordinate 17,855,335 downwards.
CTTTAGCATTTTTTTATTTCAAGACGCCGCAAATGGATATCAGGTAAAACGTTGTATAGAAAGCTGCCATTGTTCTTTAAAGAAATGATTATAATGATTTGTTTGCTGTATTACTCGTAAAAGGAAGATCGAGAATGATTTGACACACAATCAATATCTTAGGTTTAAATAATTTTATCTCAAAAAGAAAATTCACTTAAATGAGAACAACATAATAAATGTAATGATACAAATATTCGCCTTATAAGTAGGCTTAGTTAACGGAATAGAGTATAATTAAGTAGTTTTATATATTTTGATCACTATAAAAGTGGGTATTCTGTAAAATATATTTTGATAGTTGAGACTCAAATCCATTAACTGAGCTTACATTTTTATATAGGATGGTAATTTAGTATGTTCTATATACGAAATTAGTTTTTCGCCGCGTTTACGCTGCACGATTTTAATTATTTTGTTATATCTTGTTACAATATAGCCTATGTCTTTAAGAGTATAATATAATATAATATATATATATATATATATATATATATATATATATATATATATATATATATATATATATATATATATATATATATATATATATATATACCTTACCTCTTTGCAATACTATACAAATAAATAAAAATGGAGTGTCTGTTTGTAATATTAAAATAACCGCTTTTTACTAAATGCATATGGATGTATACACGATACTTATACCAAAATAACATTTTTTTTCAATTTTTGTTTGTCTGTCTGTTTGTCTCGGCTAATCTCTGAAATGGCTGGACCGATTTTGATGGGATTTTCACTGGCAGATACCTGATGTAATCAGAAGTAACTTAGGCTACTTTTATTTTAGAAATTTATTTATTTTGTAAGTTATCGAACTCAACGACAATTTTTTTTTATTACACTCGGACGGAGTCGCGTGTACAGCATATATAACTATAGTACCTCGCACGTCACGCCATCGACATCATAAATCGTTTGATTTTTATACGTCGTTTGAGTGCAGTTAGCGTGTTGGTGGCACTCGCTACACCAATGAAACCGACTGATACGCAGTAATTAAATATTAATTAAATTGAAAGCATTAATATATGTTGGCTGCACAGTGCTTTAAGTTTTGTATATGGTTATCACCTAAAGTCTTAACTTAAAAAGCGGACTTAGTGACGCTGTATTTTATGCAACGTGTCACTAATTTTGTACTAAAACACAGTTTATATATTATTTTTCAAAAGAGTAACTGCGGAGTATTTCGCCGATTCTTTTCTGCAGAATATACATTCCGAATCGGTGGTAGCTTTATTTTTACAAATTTAATTTATTTTCAAAGTTTTAATTTGTAAAATGACGATTCGAAAGTGCTCTTGGAGCCTATTTGAATTAAGCTGTTTTTAATTTTGATTTTGAGTCGATTTAAATAATAAATAAAAATAAATATTTATAACGTAGACAAATGTTCGCCCGTTACTACGGTAAGCAAATTAATACTTGTGTTATATGTAACAGCTGACTTTTGTAATAATATTTTTTTTACATAGAAATAATAAATATAAATATTACACCCACTCTCAGGCGGGAACCGAACCCATAATCACCGGAGTAGAAAGCAGGGTCACTATAAACTGCGCCAACGGGCAATAGCTGGTTTCCAAATAAGTTGTTAAGGACTAATGTATTGCGTCAACCGCACATTGGGAAAGCTTACCACGTGCGTACATAGTGTTTAACAACACAATATAAACAATTACCGTGTACCTATTTGTCAACCTCTTCATCTACCGTGTACTTTCGGTCGATATTTTTCTTTGTAAGAACAATATGATATTGTATGATTTGTGTAAATTATTTTATAGCACTAGAGTACCAAATAAATGCCAACGTACTGTTTGTCTGACGGTAAGTGGTTAACGCAACCTGTTGAGTATAGAAACATTAGGAGCATCTCAAGCGCGATATCTACATTCGCTGTCACCACAGAGCATGATCAGGAGCTCTGGGTACGTTATTGACTCATCATTATCATCATCATTCCAGCCTATTGCAGTCCACTGCTGGAGATAGGCCTCCACAAGTTCGCGCCAAAAATGCGTGAACTCATGTGTGTTGGCCATAGTCACCACTCTGGGCAGGCGGGTTGGTGACCGCAGGGCTGGGTTTTTGGCACCTAAGAAGCTACTGCCCGTCTTCGGCCTGTGTGTTTCAAAGCCAGCGGTTAGATGGTTATCCCGCCATCAGTCGGCTTCTTAAGTTCCAAGGTGGTAGTGGAACCTTGTTATCCTTTAGTCGCCTCTTACGATACCCACGGGAAGAGAGGGGGTGGCTATATTCTTTGGTGCCGTAGCCACACAGCACACGTTATTAACTACACGAACTTAATTCAGGTAGGGCACAACAGGATATATCCCGCTCAAATTTGGAGCAGCCCGTCAGGGGAAGTATCTGGAGCTTAGAGAGGAAACAGCTAAACAATACGTCATTGTCTTGTTTGTAGTGACCCTGCTTTCTGCTTCGAGGGTTGTAGGTTCGATTCCCACCCTGAGTCTGGGTGTAATATAAATATTTATTTATATATATATATTTATATATGTATTATTTATAAGTACGTTTATCGAAAAAAAAAATGTAGCTATACCAGTCGGCTGTTACCAATAACACAAGCATTAAGTTGCTTATTTTAGGAACAGTCGAACGTGTGTGTATTGTGTAGATAAAAAAAAAACTGGTAGCGTCGGCAGTGTGCTTGGAACGCTTCTGGTACTGCAGGTGTATATAAGCTATGGTAATCGCTTACCGTTAGGTTAGCCGTACGCTTGTTTGACGACCGAATTATATAAAATAAAGGAAAATAACATTGCTTCAGAGTTACTAATTAGTTCCTCGACCTTACAGATTAGTACCTCGACCTTACAGAAGATCACAGCAAAATAATACTGTTTTCAAGCAGTATTGTGTTCCTGTTGGTGAGTAAGGTGACCAGAGCTTCTGGGGGGGATTGGCGATTGGGTCGGCCAACGCGCTTGCGATGCTTCTGGTGTTGCAGGTGTCTATAAGCTACGGTAATCGCTTACCATCAGGTGAGCCGTACGCTTGTTTGCCGACCTAGTGACATAAAAAAAAAGACTGTGATTTTAGGTAATGTTGATATACTTCCCAAGTCGAGCAGAAGATTTTGAGCAAATCTCTTCTCTACCCTTCCTCATAATAAATACACTCACATTCTTTATATATTTTCATTTCATATATTTTACTGTCCATTCTATTTCTTCCAGTTAATTGCTAAAGCACCAGAAAGAGCAACATCCGTTTTAAGATCGTGATAAAAGTTCCTCGTTCGATCGAGGCGGTCGTAGATAACTGGCAGTTATTTACTGTCATTACAAGTCGCAATGTTTTCTCGTCCGTGTGTAGGCGTCCTTTCGTGAAACGTTACTTCAAAAAGATACAATTTTCCGCGCAACATTCATTCAATTTACATTGCTTTGGAATGATTTTAGTTCGTAGATATTGATATATTTCATATTGGTGTAAAAAAAATTGCGCGGAAGATTTATATTTTTCTTCAAAAAATGAGGTGAATGTTTCAACGTTGAATTGGCAGTTGATGCTTTGGCTACTACAACGGCTTGTCGACGTCCCACTAGTAGGCTATGCTCTTATCTCCTTTGATGAAAATTGTTGGCAAATACGCCTTTTCGTTGTTTATTTTTGTATTCAAATTTTATTAAAACAACTATTTCGTGTACTTACCACTTTTAAAGTAATAATTGAAATGTTATGAACTGCTTGTAATACCAAAAAAGGTAGAGAAGAAACACCGTTTTCGAAATAACAAATTTTTAATACAAGGGAAAATCTTAAATTTAACTACTAAGTAAAATAGAACGCATAAATATAACAGTGTTTATTGTCTCAATAATAAATCACAAGTGTGTACACATTCATATTAACATACATATAATACTTACATAAGAATTCTTCCCACTTTAATCGATAAGATTCCGCACAATAAATAAAACACGGTTTATCTTTTAAGGCATCTAAAATGAGTAACATTTGTCCTTAGACAGATATATTGAGATAAAAGAAAGTTCTAGTTCAAACCAGTTCGAGGCGGTTACTAGACGTATTGCAGCTATCGACTGTCGTAAAAGCGGGTTGGGGTGATTTGTCGTCCGCGTTCGGACGCCCTTACGTACAATTTCAAGATAGAATACAATTTTCTTCGAAAAATTGATTCGATTTGGGTTTTTAGCGAACAGTTTTAGTTTACTAATGTATAGATATTCTGCGTGTTAAAATTTAAGTTTTTTTGTTTTTTTTTTATCTTAAGTTGAATCGTACAACATTCGATCATTTTGGTGTAAGTAAACTAAAGTTCCTTCAATGCTGACAGTTCCAAAATTACGTTTTATCTATAATATACGTGAAGCAAAAACTTTGTACCTATTTTATACGAAAATTACGCAGACGGAGGATTATTAAATTTCGCACAATTAGAGCTAATATTTTTTAAAATTATGCACAAAAATACATTAAATTAATAAAAAAAAACATCACACACACTACCATGTATTTTGACACACACTCGCAAATACACTCTTTTGTTTAATGTTCAAACTTATAATTTAAATTTTTTATGGTCGAATGTCGACCACTGGGCGACCACTAGTACAATTGAAATAGTTATATATAAACTAATATTTATTTTTCGGTTATTGAAGTGACCTTACGAGTACTATCGTACTCAAAGATTTCTTCTTTAAATTGTTTCCGTTGGATAAATGTATTATCTACTATTAGATTGATAAAAGAGATTACTCGTCGTAAGCAAATTATTCTCACCTTGTCTTAGAGAAGCAGTGTGGATAGCTCTACATTCTAAACGGAAATTGCTTTGTTTTTTTAAATATATAATTAGAACGGGAACAAGCGTACGGCTTACCTGATGGTAAGCGATTACCGTAGCTATAGTAGCTTGCAACACCAGAAGTACCGCAAACGCGTTGCCGACTCTATCTCCAATCCCCCCACAGGAGCTCTGGTCGCCTTACTAACCAACCGGAACACAATACTGCTTGAAAACACTATTATTTAGCTGTGGTCTTCTGTAAGGTCGAGGTACTACCCCAGTCGGGCTGCTCGATATTTTGAACAGGAAATTTCCATCAAGTTGTAATTTTTTTTTATTTCTTTTTATTATTAATTACAAGTGTAATTTGTAATAACCAGTTTTATCATCAAAAACACGTACACACATACGCATATATGCTGTGACGATGCATTGACGCAGAGGCTACAGCTTTTGCTCTTGGCTGTGCGCTTCTAGTTGTGGGCTCGACTCCCGCTCATGACAAACATTTGTATAAGCCATACAGATGCTGCCGTAGTTTGAGCGTTTTCACTGGTATATTGTAGGTGTTTCCGTAACCCCGACACAGGAGAAAATCCCACTGAGGGTCGTTGCGTGTAAAACGTTTGACTAGAGTTGTTACTTAAAGCAAGTTCGGTTAGATTGATCGAATTAATTTTCACGCTTTGCGGTTTTAGATGTAGGCTAGACATAATATAATTACGTATTACGTAAATATGTGATTGTTAATAATAAAAAATCGTTTGATAATGTTACGTGCTAGGGTTCGAAGGATTTGGAGAGAAAGACCTGCTGACTCTTTTCAAGACTTTATTCACAAGCACGAGGTCCAACACAAAGCACTAGGTTCAAACACTAAGCACTAACAATGTCCTAAGTCGTAGCCAATGTCGTAGGTTTCGCTGGTACCACTCTTGATCACTAGTTTTCACTCTTGTAGTCGCCTCGAAGATCGCTCAAACTGAACTGTCTCGCTCGCCTCGCTGCGGCTATTTATATCGACCGAAACGAGGCCCAGACCATTCTGGAAAGTTTGCGCATGTACCCGGTTTTCGAGACTATACTTCTATATAGTTCCACAGTTGTTCCTCTAACGCCATCTAGTATTGAGTAGAGAGTTTCATGCGGTCTCTGTCTTTGCGTGGTTTCAATGGTTGCCGCTAGATGGCGCTAGTTTCTTTGTGTGTCCTTCACTCTACTCCCCTTAGAGATGCTCGTCCCGAGCATCGTTGTTACTGCCATGGTAACGCGCCAGACGGTCTATGTGTACCACTTTGAATGTCCCTCTTGGTTGCTTTTGAATCCTGTAAGTCACATCATTCAGTCGGGTAACCACTTTGTATGGACCGTCCCACTTGGTCTGCAATTTTGGCGATTTCCCTTTCCGGCGGGTTGGGTTATGCAGCCACACCAGTGACCCTTCCTTGAAGCCGCTCGTGTTCGATTTCCGGTCGTATCTGGTTTTCATGTTCTCGCTTGAATGTAACTCATTTTCCCGAACCAAGGCGTGTATATAGCGCATTTTTTCCCTTAAATCGCTGACATAGTCTTGTACGGTATTTGGTCCCTCCGGTGCCCCTCCAGTCAATAGGTCTACTGGTATTCGTTATTCTCTACCGTAATTGACATACGCCGGGGTAGCTTTTATGCTCTCATGCTCGGCGGTTCGGTACGACAGAAGGAAGAGTGGTATATACTTGTCCCAATCTTTTTGTATGTCGTCTACCAATTTCGCCAAATGCCTCTCAAGGGTCTGGTTAAATCTCTCAACCATTCCATCAGACTGTGGATGGTACGCGGTGGTCCTCGTCTTATGCATGCCCAAAATTCTGCACACTTCCTGAAATACTTGCGATTCGAAGTTCCTGCCCTGATCGGAATGGATTTCTAGAGGCACGCCAAAGCGACATATCACTTCTTCGACTAACTTAGAAGCGACTGTTGTAGCTTCTTGGTTTGGTATGGCGAACACTTCGGGCCATTTGGTGAAGTAGTCCATGATGACCATAAAATACTTGTTTCCCGATTCCGTTACAGGAAATGGCCCCGCTACGTCAACTGCAATTCGTTCCCACGGTACACCGACGTTATAAAACCGCAGATCCCCACGGCTCCTGGTCTGTGGTCCTTTTACAGCAGCGCAAGTAGTACATTTGCGGCACCAATCCTGTACATCATCTCGACAATGCAACCAGTAGAATCGTTCACGCACTTTTGTTAACGTCCTCTTGACACCTAGATGACCTCCTGATACGCCATCATGTATTTCACGGAGAACATCTGGTACTCTCGTTCTTGGGATAATTATCTGAAGGCGGAACTCTCTGCCGTTAGTCTTCTCCCATTTCCGGTAGAGTATTCCGTTTTGAAGTATCAGACTGTCCCATTGAGCCCAGTACGCCTTAGTGACAGCGCCAGTGTGTGCAACCTCACTCCAGATTGGTTTTACGTCACCCCGTTTCTTCCATGTGATGATGTGCCGAAGGTCGTCATCTCTTTCTTGTGCTTCCCTCATAGCATCATTCTCCCAGAGACCCAAAGGACTTGTTCTTGTTAGCTTTAATGTTACTTCATTAAATTCTTGCTTAACACAATGTTTGCAGTCTTCCGAACACTGCCTGCGTGAGAGTGCGTCAGCATTCCCATGCAACTTTCCGCTTCTGTGTTTCGTCTTGAAGTCATACTCCTGATCCCGGGCAGGAGGCGAAACCCCTTGCTTCTTCAGCTCCTTTATTTATTCCTCGATCCTTTTCATCCTTGCTATCTGGGTCTTCTTCTGCGGACAGTTGAGCTGAAGATGGCCCCTCTCGCCACACTTGTAGCACATGACTCCATAACTTTTCTTCGTAGGAGCCTTAACTATCTTGACTTCCTCAGAGACCTCGCGGATCTTATGGGTCTGCCGTATGTCATGGCGAGGAGCCTCGACCTCCAAAGCATGCGCCAATGCTTCCTTTATCGAGGTATGGTGACGAAGCCTCACTGCAGCTCTGACCTCCAGGTCTTTGATTCCGTCGACAAATGCTTAAACAATATTCGTGTTTACCATCTTGGTGTCGGCTCCTGGGTATGACCTCCTGACGAGTTTTTCGATTTCCAATGCCCATTGTTGTAGTCCTTCTCCTGAACGTTGGACTCTATCACGCAGTTGGGCACGGAATACGTGCTCCAGGTGTCGCTCCCCGTATCGGGATTCAAGTGCCTCCATCAAGTCTTGGAACCCATTTCCTGGCAGTGCTTCCAGGACAGACAAAGCTTGCCCTCTGAGCGCAACAGTGAGAGCGGTCAGGCATTGCTCTTGCGTCCATCCGTTGGCAGTAGCAACAGTCTGGAATTGTCGACGATAAGCGTTCCACGAAGTAGTGCCGTCGTATGGCGGCACTTTCACTTTTGGTCCTTGCGCCACTCCGGTAGTTCCACTAGACATCGCAATTCCTATGGTTTCAAGGCGTACTACTCTCTTCTTTAGTTCAGTGAGGCCGGTTTTCACATTTTCAAGATCCAATCCTAACCCGGTAACTCGTTCTTCCACTACGTCGACATCTTTTCGAAGCTTAGTCACCGCGTCGCTAACATCTTTTATAGCCCAAAGCGTTTTTTCTTGGAGCTCTTTTTGTTGCTTTTGTAATTCTTGCAAAGCACCACGAATTTCAGCCTTTTGTTGCTCTTGTGATTCTTGCAATTTGAAACTTGTTTGCTCTTGTAATTCTTGCAATTTAAAACTTGTTTGCTCTTGTGATTCTTGCAAAGCACTACGAATTTCAACCCTTTGCTGCTCTTGTGATTCTTGCAAAGCACCACGAATTTCAGCCTTTTGTTGCTCTTGTGATTCTTGCAAAGCACGAATTTCAGCCCTTTGCAGCTCCATTAATTTAATTAAACTTCCTAATCGAAGAGCCACTTGAGAGTCTGTAGAAGTTACGGTGTCACTGGTGGGCGTGGTAAGGTAGGCGGATCCAGTGGGCGAGGCTTGAGACAAAGTAGGCTGGGCCTGAGTCTGAGTAGGCGAGGCCTGAGCCTGAGTGGGCGGGGCCTGAGCCCAAGGGGGCGGGGCTGAGCCCGAGTGGGCGGGGCCTGAGGGGCGTGGTCAGTGGGCGGGACATGATAGGCGGGGTCAGTGGGCGGGGCTTGGTCCACGGTGGGCGGAGCTTGGTCCCCAGTAGGTGTGGCCTCCGCAGCTCGTTGTGCCCTTGTCCTGACGCCCTTGAAGTCTTCTCTCGGAGTCGATGGCATCTCCAAATCTCACTTCTGACACCACTTGTTACGTGCTAGGGTTCGAAGGATTTGGAGAGAAAGACCTGCTGACTCTTTTCAAGACTTTATTCACAAGCACTAGGTTCAAACACTAAGCACTAACAATGTCCTAAGTCGTAGTCAATGTCGTAGGTTTCGCTGGTACCACTCTTGATCACTAGTTTTCACTCTTGAAGTCGCCTCGAAGATCGCTCAAACTGAACTGTCTCGCTCGCCTCGCTGCGGCTATTTATATCGGCCGAGACGAGGCCCAGACCATTCTGGAAAGTTCGCGCATGTACCCGGTTTTCAAGACTATATAGTTCCACAGTTGTTCCTCTAACGCCATCTAGTATTGAGTAGAGAGTTTCATGCGGTCTCTGTCTTTGCGTGGTTTCAATGGTTGCCGCTAGATGGCGCTAGTTTCTTTGTGTGTCCTTAACAATAATAACCTGAAGCAGCATTGAATTTTTTTTTGGTACGGGAATTACGTGAATTGTTTTATAAGATAATAATTTTTGATTACTTTAAATATATGACTTACTCTTCACAATAATTTAAGTATATAAATATATTTTACTAGCCGACCCGTGCCCACTTCGGTGGGCGTTAATTATTATTATATTAACCAAATAACATACTTCAAAGAACAAATTTTATAGCACTTAAATAAATAATATGTTGCTCCCGTGTATTTATTATTTTAAATTACAGAACCAAATAACATACTTTAAAGAGCAAATTTTATAGCACTTAAATAAATAATATGTTGCTCCAACGTCATCTATCAAAAATCGAGAAAACGTCGTCGACAAACTAAAATAAGACTAAATTAATAACGTCGAAAGACTAATAAATTGTTTTCTAATAGCGATAGATGGTGCTAGTTTATTTACCATTTTGATATTATATTTTAATCTTTTTCTTATTCACCGAATTTTTTGTTCAATTACAATAAAATATAGCCTATGTCACTCCTGAGTAGTGTAGCTTTCTGTTAGTGAAAGAATTTTCATGATCGGATCAGTATTTGCGAAGATTACCCCCTACATACAAACAAAGTTATAAACTTTACCTCTTTATAATATTAGTATAGATAGATACACACGGTCATCTGTTCCTAGGGTGGACAACTTAATCGCTGTGTTTTAGGTAAAGATTGACTGACATAGATGCATTATTTTTTATATAATATCAGTAAATTTACATGATAACTAGCTGAACTGTTGAACTCTGTACAGCCGCATACATATATTATTTTTTAATTAAAATAAATCTAGGTTATTAATCAAAATAATATATAGGCTATATTATGTTGGACAAAGTTATATATCTGTGCAAGATTTCATTAAAATCGTGCCAGTACTTTCGTTGATTAGCTCGGAAAATGTGACACGACGTTTAGACATGTAATATATGGTAAATCTACATACTAAATTAATGGAAGAATCAGTTAAAACTAAAATTAGCTAATTAAAAGAAATATAATTTTAATTTGTATAATAACATGTGAAAGTGCTTTTGAGGCCTATTTTAATAAAGTGATTTTTGATTTTGATTTTATATATTAAGGTATCGTAAAATCTTCGCATTGAATCAAGGACAAATTTTATTCAGCGTCGAGTTCATCGACCGCTATTTGTTTTACCAGGTCTAATAAAATTTCTGCCTCTCACAAAGTTCCTTTTTCTCTCAATCGCATTATCCTGGGGTCGAGTCGAATACCAAATAAGTTTAATTAGAAGCCGGGTAACTTATGCAGTTCTTGGAGACGTAATTAATCCATCCCTTTCTATCTTACGAGCTCTTTGATGAGAGAAAGAGTGAGGTGTATATAATTGATACAGATTAGGTTTTATTTGTGAATTACACGGCTTGGTTGCGAGGTTGCTTGGTTTTCACGTTTGGTTAGTCTACAGTTTCTGCTGTATAGTTATCGTGCAATGTTTTTATTACCTTTTTAGTCTGAATATATTTTTGTGTACGTTAAATCACATTTGTATATCTGCTGTAACTTTTTGAGATTCATATTTTGAAAAGGAAAGACTAGGAGTGCCTATTTACGAGATAATTTTTTTATGACAATGGACGAAAACAAGCAGACGAAGCTATCTAATGTTAAATGGCTACCGTTGCTCATGGACATCTGCAACATAAGTTGAGGCTGCGTTGCCGGTTTTAGGAAAAAGATGTCTATACACTCGCTTAAAAGCCCCCAAATTATGAGTATAGCGCTCAGAGACAACCTCAGGAGGAAGATCATTCCAGAAGGTCACTCCACAGTCATGTACGAATGATACCTCTAGGTTGGTTAGTATAAACTTACGTTTTGTCTCTAAAACCATTTTAATGAGTAGTTCGGTGTAATGGTTTGATGTAGTGGAAGTTATCTCAGCTTGTACTTAATTTTTTTTTAAAGAACAGCTATTATCCTACTTTGATTGAATTGTGGAAATTTATCGAAAAATTGTTTTTTTTTCTGTATGGATAGCTTAAATGTATTTATGAATTATTAGGGTAAATTAATATTTTTGTATATGAGTGTGTGTGTATTGTGTAGACTTTTGGTTTCGGATCGTTTTGAAAACCATTTATGCTAATTACTTATTAATTATTAACTATCTTAATTTAAATTTAAAAATATAGAACGACATGTAATCGATTTGGAGGCTTTAATGTCTCTGTCTTAAATATTACAGTCTCGGCCCAGCGGACATCAGGGGGGGGGGGGACCAGACGCTAAGTTTGCATCTCTTGCTAATTCTCTGAATTTTATTTATTGTATCTTATTATATGTACCTTATCCTATGTATCTTATTCTATGTATAATATATAAGGCGGATGGACGAGTCGTAATTATAACTAGATATTTATTATTTATTTATTTCGTTATTTGTTATATTTATACCAATGGCAGTAGTTTTAGGACCTGTTTAATCGGTTGTTGATAACGCTATTTGATGGATAACGGTATCCAAGAGATGACAGTTTATTATGTAATTATCATTTTTCAAAGTTGTAGTTTATTCATTGAGGTGTAACAGGTCCTAATAGCCTGTCCTACCTCCTGCTATTAGAGTATATACGTAACTTATTTGTTGGATAAACTCCCCAAACGGTGAAACTGGCTCTTAATAATGACTTAAACTGATACGTAATTAGATCAGATCAATATTTCTACATCAATGTGTTCATTAAGTTACATTATAAGTTAGAATATGATTCGAAATTCTTACATCTCTCACTGTCGACATAATACGGCAATTGTAACAATCTCTCGTCATTATTTTCACATTATTTCGTCACCTCCGCCGCTATCTCACAACGTATTTTACGTGTGACGAATATATGATCGTTTGTCAATATTTCGTCATCTTTTATACACAGTATAAGAGGAAAAAACTGTTTTTAAGAACGACAATGAATGTTTTTGCCGAATTTGTTAAAACATTTTCTTTCATAATTCTTAGTCGTTGTTAGATTTTTGTCGGAATTTTTAAAAATTATCGTATTAATGTATAGTTTTTTTGAAGTTTGGCACCAAAGACACCTTTGGCCGCGATAGGGCAAAATAATGAGAGTAAATTTTTACAATGTTCGCGCACACCATCACAAACAAAAATTCCAAACACCCGGAAGCAACGTGAAGTTAGCCAGCCAATGAAGTATAACTTCAGTTGCTCATGTCATTTTTACTACATAAAATATTTGTTACTATTAGCGCGCGTTTTTTTTTTTACAATAGTATCACTTTTTTTTTGAAGGACAGTACAATTTGTTAGATTTCCGGAAATGTAAGGAATCCATTTTTTCCTATTTTACACATGGGGGTATGTTCTTAGATAATCAACTTTATGTTGACTTTTTGGTAATAGCCTACTGATATACGTATACGAACGTTTTGTTATAAGTTTAAATATGTATAACACAAACTTAAATATGTATTACACCTTGATTGAAGGTTGGAATCGAACCTTCAACCTTTGCAACCGAAAGCAGCGTAAGTGGTAGCTGTGGTGACGGACTAGTCAAGTCTTTTTTTATGAAGACTAACAAAATCAATATCCAGCGTCTGGGAATTAATACTCAGATTGATGCATTTAGTAATATTTTACGTAATTTAAACTTAACTAGAACTTACAAATTCGGAAGAGTTAAAAAAAATACAAAGTTCACAACTTAAAGAAACGAAGAGATAAATGAATCTTTAAAACTGTCCAAGATTTAGCTGATGACCTCACCGGAGTTCCGGAGGTGGGAGTTTTCGTTTAAAAGTTTTTATTGCTCCGGCGCTTACTGCGGACGTGTGATGACAATAAGGTTTTTACGTTGAAACTTTCGAGGGATCAGCTCGACCGCCGCCGCTACTATGAAATTTAGGGGTGAACTTTTTTTATTTTAAGCCGCAACGTTGACCAAAAAATTTTTGTGCAGGAAAATGTGAGTAAAATCTGGTGGCATTAAAGTTATGTAATTATTATTCTTCCTGATTATACAGATACTGAACAAAAGATCTGGTTTAATTTTGACACGTGACAAATTATTTGGATAGTCCAGGAGAGTTGAAGATATTTATTTATTTATGTATAGCTGAATTTAGTATTGAGTTTTTTGAAGTAAAACTTTTTTACGCTCACTTGACTTGGGGAGTAAGCTGGTGAATGCGTGACGAGAGCGTCACGAAAAGTGTGATCGGGCGAGGAGAACGGAAGTTGAGAGGGAGATATAAGGTATTGAAAATAGAAAGGTTTACTTCAGTCGTGTGGTTTAAAGCACACTCGTTTTATTTATTATATACATTTTTAGTTTAATGTCCCTCATCAATGCCGATGGGAACGCTCATGTCAGGTTCGTAGTCGAAGTCGAGTGTATGCGTGCGAACGATTTCCTTGTAGACGTACGCAGACTTTCGGGGCGTGCGAGTACGTTCTGGACTTTCGTAGTCCACTTCGTACAAGCCAAACTTGACCCTGAAAAAATATATGTATGTATTATGTCGTTATTTACTTATTACATTATATAGTATATTATTATATTTATAAATATTTGACCACTTGTTTATATAAATGTCTATATTTCAGCAATACTGCAAGCGCCAGTCATGAGCGCACGACTCTGTTGATTCAAAATTATCTACACGTCAAGTATATCGTTTAAATTTATTTAAATCATGATAATAATTATAATAAAACGATTTCTTTTGGGTTTCATCGCAGTTATTAGGTTTTATACATGCCCGACGTTTGGGATACTTTACACACACAACCATGGTCACAGGAGTCCTTCCGTTTTATTGTAATGAGCGAAATTCGCGTAAACATTAAATCATAATGTTAGTAAACATGAACGTTTTAAAAACAAATAAAAAAGTCGGCGTGTCAGCTGACTCAAGCAACTGAATTTTAATCCTTAAAAACGATTACCCGGTTATTGCAAAACATATTTATATCCTGCACGGTAAATCGTTCCCCATATTTTTTGATACCATGGATCTTATCAACATATTGATTTACTTGTTAATATGTAACTAAAAAGCGACAGACATCTGAATCTCGAGAATCGTATTTCCGTCAGAACGCGTGTCAATTTCAAAGACCAGTTTATGTATCACGTTTAAGGAAGATATTTATATATATATATATATTGTTAACCGACTTCAAAAAGGGGGAGGTTCTCAACTCGATAGTGTCTTTATTGTGTATATTACCTCTGAACTTTTTACTGGATGGACCGATTTTGATGACTTTTTTTAAATCGAAAGCTGATACGTGTTTAGTTGTTCCGCTTGAATTTGGTCGCGATCTGATGACTACTTTTTGAGTAATCTTTGATAACGCGTATTTACTCGACTACTTTTTCATCTACCTACGTTGTATTACTTGCCGATGTTATAGAAGTCGGCTTATTTTTCGTTTGCGAGCAAACTCAATTATTTTTACTCCAATAATATAAATTTCACCATTCACTTACGTATATCCACTGAACCATTCAAAGTTGTCCATCAAGCTCCAAGCAGTGTACAACCTGATATCTGATCCTTCTTCTATGACGTCTAGCATCCTATTAAGATACTGCCTGTAATATGACACTCTGTCATCATCATTCAGTCCTACTTGTGAGGGCAAACCGTTTTCACTTATATAAATGGGAGGATTATCGTAGTCTTCTCGAATCTTAGTCAGTAGTTTATAGAAACCCCATGGAACCATCTGATAATTGTGGAAATGTGTTAGAATGTGATTTTTTAATTAATTAAAAGTTGGCCAACAAGCGTACGGCTCCACATGATGATAAGCAGTTACCGTAGCTTGTAGGCAACAGCTGCGCCAGAGGCATCGCAAGTGGAGGAGCTTTTGTCACGTTACTCACCACAGGAACATAACACTGCTGTGCTCTTATGGCAGGTCGAGGTACTACCCGAGTTGCCCTGTTCAAGATTTTGAGCACAATATTTCCTTCTGCACCTTATTTCAGTATGATATAAGACATCTATAGGCTGGTGATATATGTAAGTACCACCACGTAAAAATGTGATCGAAGGATGAACTACTAGACATATGTACGTAATGGACAACAACCACTGCCTGGTAGTAAAAGTGCGAGAACCAACTCCTATACAGAGCGAAGAGAATCGGGATGATGAAAGTACTGTCAAAGATTTTCATTGTAAAATGAAACTTTGAATAGTTACGGGTCTCTGTAAAGAACTCACTATAGACGGCGCCACGGTTCGCTTAAACCGAAAATAAAAATCATCATATCAAAAATTTCGCTCTAACGGGTACATCGTTCCATAGCTTAATTGGCTAGAGCGCCGACACGGTCAGTCGGAGACGCGGGTTCGAACCCCGCTGGAGCGTTCAATTTTTGATATGATATTCAAAAATGTTTAGAATTCCTAATGTGTGGGTAACATAAAAATAAAATCGTACATATTGAAAAAGGGATGTTGCAAATTTGCAAAATAATTATAAATTGACTTAAACTGTAAGTAAAGTATTTAATTAATCCTTTTAATTATTTATTACGTGAAATGTACTGGTGGGTAACATGGCTTACTGATGGTACTTAGTTCTATGTTATGAATCATCATTAGTGATAAATAGAGCTTTATTGAGAGTACAAGGAATGAAAGGAAAATAAATAAAAACAGAATCACAGTGATAGCTGGTCTATTAATAATTAAAGTGATTGCGATTTGACGAAAATTCTCAGACAATTAATGAGTCGTTTTATACAGATTGTTTCATACATTGTTTTTTGTTTTTGTCAAAATAATAGAGATGTTCATGGTGATAAGATTTTAAATGTACGATATGGTGCAATAAAATTAGTAAACGTTTCACACTTAACGTTATGCTCCAGCCTGCGATATCCCACTGCTGGGCATAGGCCACTTTCTCCATGAAGGAGAAGGATCAGAGCTTAATGCACCACGCTGTTCCAATGCGGGTTGGCGGATATATTCCCTACTATGAGTAACGATCGCTATCAGGTGTACATGATAACAAACTGGACCGACGGCTTAACGTGCTCTCCGAGGCACGGTGGGGAAGCCTACAAGGCCACATCAAACATCTGTATGACACTGTATACACAACACAAATACACAATACAAATGTTTGTCATATGCGGGGATTGAACCCGCTACCGTCAGCGCAACAGCCGCAAACCAGTGGTGTGCCAACGCGTCACATTCAACGGCCATTAATATAATATGTTTCTTGACCATGATAAACATTTGTGTGGGCTCTAAGTGCTGTAAGGCTGTTGTGAGTGGTCACAACAGCTGAGTAATGCATTGTTAATAATATCATAGAGATTATTTTCGATTATTACTGAAATGCAAAATGAATGAAAACTTAACAATCTTACCTTAAATGTTGACGTCCCGAACCCAGGCCACGAGCTATCTTGATAAATAATAACCTCCATATCGTCATTTCTATAAACCAGCGACGTAGAATAATGATTAACGCCAAAGAAATCGGAGCTGCCCTTAACTAATTCGATTTCCTCAGGAGTGAATTCGGGTAGCCTCGATCGTTGGAACCCTTCAGATAGGCTTTTAAGCGCAACCTTTTCTTTTACTGTTTGGGGAAAATCTCCCTTTTTTGAAAATATAGGATTAGCGTAGAGGCCCCACTGAAATTTTAAAACGTATTTGATGAAATATAAGAAAGTCAAACTGTGAAATTATAAATTATATTTATATACCTTCGGTCGTCTGTTCCTTAGTTAAGCAACTCAATGCTTGTGCTACTTATGTAATAGCTGACTATTATTGCTACATTTTTTCGTCAAATACATAAATATAATACGTATATATATATAATATTTTAACTGTTGGTTCTACTGTTAAAATAAAAACTAACAGTGTACAATAACTTAAAAAAATAATATAAAAAACACTTACAAAAAATTGTATGACATCTTCTGCAGCTTCTGCATCTTGTTCGGAATCCGGTTCATACCATGGGGTGCTCAAAACAATTCCAATCGTACCGTTATATTTAGGCCTATATATCTTATCATACATGTGGTAGACCTTCGCATGAGATATCAAAATATTCTTGGCGCACAGATAATCTGCATATCCGGATTGATTGTAAATAGTATTCGCCACACTGCATACTTCTGTTGGTTCATTTATCGTGTACCAATATTTTACTCTATCACCAAATAGTTCGAAAGCTATTCTGCTGTAATCAGTAAACCAATCTACTATAAGAGGATTGCTCCAACCACCAAGATTTTCTAACTTTCGAGGCAGGTCCCAGTGATAAAGTGTGACCATTGGTTGAATGTTATATTTTAGTAGTTCGTTGATTAAGTTATTGTAGTACTGAGCTCCTTTCTCGTTTATTTTGTCTGGTAATCCAGTGGGGAGGATCCTCGGCCACGATATCGAAAATCTATAGAAATCGAGACCAAGTTCTCTGATCATTTCCACATCACGCTTATAGTTGTGATAGGAATCGGCGGCCACGTCGCCAGTGTGGCATTCATCGACCCTGCAGGGTTCCCTATGAGATATATCATCCCATATACTTTCAGATTTACCTGGAATTTTTTTGATAGTCATTATATAAAAGAGTAATTATAATTTATTGAGTTGGGGTAACGAGTGATTGAAACTACCGTCTTCATTCCAGCCTCCTTCAACTTGGTATGAGCTGGTGGCTGCACCGAAAAGCATTGATTCTGGAAATTTTCTTGCTTCTTGTCGATCAACATTATTCGTCCTGCTTTCAACCGAAATGAAGCAGGCGAAGTAAAATCTGTGAACAAATTAATTTAGAGAATGCTTTATTCCTCTTATATTTATTTTATTTATTTATTTATTCTTTATTGTACACCACATAGAGTAATTTAATACAGAATTGTAAAGAAAAAAAAGTGTAATGCACAATGAGGCGGCCTTATCGCTCGATAGCGATTTCTTCCAGGCAACCTTAGGGTTAGGATTAGAGAAAAAAAAAAGAAATGTCTTAAACACTATTAAATCTCTAAATATAGCTAAATTGTTCAAAAAGTACGTTTTAGATACTACAATATGATGAAAATTATATTATGTTATTTGTGAAGTATTGTAACACTTTTAGGTGTTTCAAGAGGGTTTTTGTGTTGTTTTTTTTTTTGATTTCTTTAGGAGAAGTCCTGTGATTTGCATTCATGGCCATTATTTAATTAAAAAAAAATTCTTATACATATTTTTTATTAAAAATTAATTATGTCTCGCAACAAAAATCTTCATGCGTTCTGTCCAAGAAGCTTATATAAAACACTGGAGAGTGCATCTAAAACATTTTAATGAAGACAAGTTCATTCACCCCAGTTATGTTTTTTATCCCCCTCATTCTTTATTTAAAATTACCATGCTATGTACAAAAAATCCCAATCAATATGTGCGCAGGACCAGTCAGATATGTTCATTATTTAGCACGAAAGCATGCTTTTTTTGAGCAAATGCTACCTATAAGTATATATTATAGTAGTAATTTTTGGACGCATTGTTTTCCAAGCAAAAGGATTTGTAGGGGAACCTGTGGGACCAACGCCATTCGAAAGTGTTCCCACTAGATTACAACATGGGGTTATTCAAGGGGCAGACTAACAAATTCCTGAAAGATTTGAACATTGAGTAGTTACTGTGATGCTGCAAATGTTCATGGATGGGGCTAATCACTTAACATCAGGTGACCAGGCCTCATTTACTCACTTTTTTTATTAAAAGAAAGGATGATTTTATTTAGTTCTGTGTGCAGGACCACTTGGTTTACTATTATCACTACACGCTCACTGGCAGAGAGTTTGCTATTAAATAGCATGTGTATTGGTGTTTATGCTTTGAACATGCTTATCTAAGAGCATGCTTATAACAAGCATACTATAGGTAGAATAATAAGTATGCTTATTATTAGTATATGCTTAAAAATTAACGGTCGTTTGATTTTTAGCCTGCTAACTGCAGTGCGGGTGGAGGGGACGTGTTTTGAGCGCGTCTAAACAAAACAGATTTGCTTATGAGCATCCTAGTATCGACCAGTTATTTTACTAGCCTGTCATATTATCATCCTCTCGCATTTCACTAACAATCGACGCCTTGCATTTCAAGTAAAATCATAAGTCTATTTTGGAAACGTTTTCCATTTGGTGCCGCTATTTCTAGTTATTCTAATAATCCTCTATATATCCACTTATACGTGTATATATAATATGCATCTATGTATACATGAGTATTTATTGTAATATCTTATATTACATATAGTCCATAGTTTTCTATGTTTATGTATGTATTCATGTCTGTGTGTATTTTATCAGAATGCCACCAAAATGACCAACAAACCAATAGTGGTCCTGAAAAACAATGTTAGGACTAATGGTCCTAACTTAAACTGAGGTCGTACCATTTTTGTGAGGCATGCTGCGAACATGTATGAATTATGTATTAGTTAAATGCTTTTAATCAATAAGTTTATGTTTATCTTTTTATTTTTTCTTTTATTCGTTTTTCGTTTGCGTTTACTTTGTCCTGTTATAAATTATGCACTATGTGTTTTTTTTTGTACAATTTTAACTTGATCAGCATGTTTTTTTTATTAATAAATTTATTTATTATTAAAAGGATGATTTTACCAATTTTTTTGCCCAAAACCATTTGCATTGCTTATCCAATAGCATGATCAAACCATGCATATAATAGCATATCTATCTGTACCTACCTTGATGTGGATGCTGATTTTCAGGATTTCGTAAGGAGTGTTCTCCTTTCTGGTTTTACTTCCCTAATTGTAGGGAGCTGCCATTTTATTATTATAGCAACACTGTACTCCAAAAAACAGTATTATGTGATTTTGATTTTAGGTTGACTACTTTTATTATTCATAATAAGAAAGTATTAATAAAGAGAATATTCGCTTTTTAAAGAAGTTTTATTTTGTTTTTAATATACTTATTTACCTATATACCGTTGTAACTACTTTTTGTTTAATTTTATTTCTGTACTGTTGTTTTTTTACTACGTAAAAGTGTTTGATTATATGTATGCAAGAAGTAATAAATAAAATAAATAATACCTACTGTATCTTTATCTAAATATTAATAGCCTAGTGGTTTGGACTGTGGCTTCCTATTTGGGCGGTCGCCGCTCGATCCCGGGTTATGGACTTTTCAAAGTTAAGTGCGTTTATGTAATTAAATAACACTTCTTCAACGGTGAAGGAAAATATCGTGAAGAAACTTGCACGCTTGAGAGTTTCCCATTAAGTTCTCGAAGGTATGTGAAGTCCGTCAATTCGCATTGGGCCAGCGTGATAGACTATGGCCTATAACCCTATTCTCAGAGGAGACCTGGCTAAGTAGTAAGCCATTGATAGGTTGCTGGTGATGATGATGATCTTTATCTAAAAATCTTTTTTAACTGTTTTAAGAATCTTTAAATCTTAGCGAACAGTGCAAATTTCATCAAGATCGGTTCAGTGGTTTAAAAGAAATCGGCCATAATGTTTCACGAAGTCCTTTTTCATTGTAACTTTTGTTATATCAGTTTACCTTTTCAATTCACTCTTGGATGTTTCTAAAAACACAAAATTATCTAATTATTTATTGTTTTAGGTGTCATTCATGTGCATTAAATACTCAAAGTGTGCGCTCCATAAAAATAAAGCAGCTAATTGGTGTAAGTCTGTTTATCAACACTAAACTATACTGAACTAGAACATGTCCACTGATTTTTTATTTTACGCATCGGCCTATCAGTGACAGAAAATTGCGACGTTGCCACATCCACTACATGGCTCACTACAGGAGATAAAGACGGATATGCCCGCGTGGATTGGGCTGAGATCAAACTAATCGCAAACATTACGATAGGGTCCATCAAGTAACAACGCATCTTCGTCATCACGTTTTTTAGCCTACCAAATTTGATGGATCTAATTATCACTTAAGTTTGATGATTCCTTATCCCTAGCAGATAATAATCTACCGAAATAATCTTTAAAATGAAGCTAGAAGGTAAACGTTTTTTGATAGATTATTACCATTATCGTCCATAGGGACGCCGCTGTCCCTTTTCATTTTTGCGAGCTAATAGAATAAAGAAGTCTTGTAAATGCTTGACAAAATTTTTAAATAGTATGGATCCTGAACTTAGGATCAACGTGGTTACCCTGCAGAAAGAGATAAAGAATATACGTGACGTAATTCAAGGTCAAAGTTTTTGTCTTCAAAGTGTTGTTTACGATCCACTCTCGAGTGTTTTGTATAAACTTCTTGGTTCTGTCGCACGCGCAGTCTTTGGTTCCGTCAAACGTCAATGGATATGTCGTAATATCATTCATGATTTCATTTTTTGTAATCCACTCGAGACGTGATCGCTTAGAGTTATTTGCCTTCACTTTCAAATTTCGTTCGTTGGGTGAGTTTTTATTTTATTTTAATAATGTTTCAAATTCTTTAAACAACAATCGTTTATACTTATTGCTTTCTTTCTTTTGCTCTTAGGCGTGGGCCCATATTTCTTAAATTTTATAATGACGTCTCCATAAATGTGACTGCCATTTTTATGCAAAATGCAATCTTCTTATCCGGCGAGATTTATATCCATTTTAGCGCTGGATGTTTTTCTATTGGTTAAAAATGTCTTTACTAATGTTGTTTATTTTTCATTCTTCAGCTTAATAATTCAGATAAAAATTATTTAAAATGTTAAGTACTGATAACAAGATTACCCTCATCTGAAACCACATGCCTACGCTGTGATATGATTTTTTTTGATAATACTGGAAACATATACCTTCTTATCTAAAACATCTATTGATTCAGGCCATCACTTTTTAATACTGCAAATAATGGGATGTCGGTGAAGTTGATGAGAGAAGAGATGTAATCATTGTGACGCTGGCAAACAGATGGACTTTCATCGACAATCGCCTAGCACTGCAGGTGATATCCAGAGCATATCCGGTATTGTGTTATCTATTTTCAATTATATTTTAATTTACAATTTTTAAAAACTTGTGTAATGAATGGTGTATACTATATTAATTTTGAAATTAGCAGGTAGTATATAATTTTTTTTTCTAAATTATTATTAGACTTTAAAATCTCTTTTCATTATAATCTGGTAAATACTTCTTTATAATTAAATTTCATATTAAGTAACTATTTAGAAGAACATAACTTATTGTACAAATCAACACTCTTTTTTTTTGTATCTGACCTGCATTCACCTTTCCTTTGTATTAATAAATATAATTAGTAAATCTGTATCAGTTAGTTTTATTCTAAATACATCATTCGTTTATCGAAGTAATATTTTGGCGCCCTATTTAAAATAAATTTCAGATATTTATTCCGCTCCAGGGTTTACAAGATCTCACGTCCCTGTGATACTAAATCAGGAAATATTTTATAAGTCTCATTGCTAGTCCGGTCAAATTTTTGTGATCCAAAGGGAAGCGCTACAATACCTAACCTTGAGTCATTATAGTATTTTGAATTGAATATCATTGAGATGACGTCATTATGCCCTACGATAAAATTTGTATTGTAAGTTGACGTCTATACCGTCAGCTTTGTGAACATATTGTAAAAAATTGGGCTAGGTTTTAGATTAGAATCCGCATTTTGAAGTTAGATAGGTTAGGGTTATTTTTTTTTGTTACCAAATTATGTCAATAAACAGTCTAATTTGGTAGTTAAATAGGTTAAGGCTATTTTTTTGGAACGAAATTATGCCGATAAATTGTCAAATTTCGAGCTAATATAATTTGACGGTTTTTAATCTAGAGCCTCACCAAAAATTGCATTAGATAACAACAAATACACGCGAAACATGATTTCTTACAAAAAAATATGAAATTATTAAAAATACGAGCATACGAACGTTGTCACGGGACAACAGTGTGTTCTCTACTTCTAAGTATTTGTTGCTTTCAAAGTTTAAAAATTTATTTTAGTATGAATATCAAATTCAAAATACAAAATTTTATAAATTAAAATTATATTGTTTCTAATTAAATAATTCATTATAGTTCAGATCATTCTGTATCTAAGGCACTTGTCAATTTTGAAGGTAATGTCAAGTATATTTATGATAAGCAATTACGTTTACGGCAGCCAGTGACTTGAAAAAAACTAAAACTTTAAAATACTAGTTTTAAAAATTAATTAAAATTTTAATTAACTTTTTTGATTTTGGACTGCAATAGGGCTGAACTGATAATAATACTGACAATTAACTTATTCTTTTGAGACAATACTGATTGAGCTTGTTTTAGATATTGAATGATAAATTTATTAATATTAGTGGTCACCCAGAGGTCGAAATTCGACCGTAATTAAAAATATAAATTAAAGAAAACCAAAAAATTATGAAAATAAAGAACCATTTTAAAAATTATTCCATAAACCATTTTAAATATGTATTTGACACACACTCATATATACTCTTTTGTTTATTAGTATAGAAGTCATTACAGAAGTATTAGTGTAGTATCCTTTGGCAACAGAACCTTAATAATGTTCAAAGTTATAATTTAAATTAATTATGGTCGAATTTCGACCACTGGGCGGTCACTAGTAAAATAGTTATACGAAAAATTCAAAATACCAGCTGCTTCAACTTATTATATAGGGCAAGATCCAAGGCAAGCGCAGTGTGTATCGTAGAAGAACACCTGGCTAAAAAATCTACGCCAATAGTTTGGGAAAAGCACCCGTTCGTTATTCAGAGTCGAGGTATCAAGGGTACATACAAGTTGGCAAAATGATCGCCGAACTTCATGAAAAGATGGGACTTTAAGAGAAAGATAAAAATAGTATAAAATTTTACTACTTCCCTTTTTTTATAAAACTAGGTCGGTAAACAAGCCTAAGGCTCTCCTGATGGTAATCGATCACCATAGCCTCTTGACGCCTGCAACATCAGAAGCGAACTGCCGAAGCTACTGATGCTATCAGTGTATCTTTCTACTTTTTTTTGTACTTCTACGTTTTTTACTGTGTTTGTGTTTCACTACGTCTATACCATAAAGAAATAAATAAAATAAATAAATAAATAAATTAAGACTTACAGTAATAATGATAGTTTTATCATCTTAGCTTCAAATACATCTGTACTCAACCTTCTATTAGACTAGTATAAGTACATTTTTGATAACACCTTCTCTTATATCTCAAACATAATCTATTGATAAAGAAAATAATAATTTTCTATCAGTGACATCTCGACACCTTTATCTCAGATGTAATAGATGATATTCAATAGTAGGATCATAATAGTAGGCATGGAAGTTTACATAAATACAAACATACACATTATACATTGCTGATTAACACACCCTAGATCTTTGGTTGTAACCAAATATAACTGAGGTAAATCATAGCAGGAAATTTCCTGCTCATAATATGTAGCTGCCCGTCTGGGGAAGTACCTCGACCTTACAGAAGATCACAGTTAAAAAACACAGCTTTTAAGTAGTGTTGTGTTCCAGTGGTAATGTGGCCAAAGCTCCTGGAGAGGGGTGGGGATAGGGTCAGCTAGGCGTTTACGATACTTCTGGACTCGCATTCATCTATAAGCTTCGTTTCAGTCTGTAAAATCCCACTGCTGGGTATAGGCCTCTTTCCCCCACGTAAAAGAAGTTTCAAAGCTTAATCCACCATGCTAATACCTAATGCTGATTGGCAGATATTCCTTACTATGAGTAACAATCGCCATCAGGATCTATAGGCTATGGTGACCATTTATTATCAGGTAAGCTGTACGCTGGTTTACTGATCAAGTTGTTTAAAAAAATACCAAGATCGCTTTACGTACTGTCTAAGACAAGGCGAGGTGGAGGACAAATATAATTAAACTCCTAAATTAATCGCATTTATATAACCAACTGCAACCGCCAGCGCAACAGCTACAAACTAGTGCTGTGACCGTTGCGCCAACGCGATGTCAATACTTTTGATTCTACGGAAATTATCTCTCTGCATCGTGTTCCTCATTACTGAGGGTCGTGACTCCTTCCACTGACGACTTTCTCTCGAACGATGTCGCGCTATGTTGCTCTGTGAGTTGCGACGTGTTGTGCATCGTGGACTTTCGTGTCGAGTGCGGTACGGATTTGATCCGACCAACGTATCGGGCTCCGTCCCCAAGGTCTATTTCCTTCCACTTTGCCACTGATAACAATCTTTTCCAAGTTGCCACCTTCTCTTCGGGCATTGTGACCGAAGTACTCAAGAATCCTCTGAAGACCGGTAGTGGATAGCTTTTTCTTTATTTTAAGTTGTTTCAATATCGATGCGTTGGTCCTGCGCGCTATCCATGGGATTTGGAGCTGGAGAAGGATCCACCAACACATCTCGAAGGCATCAATGCGTTGCCGATCAGCTGCTTTAATGGGCATGTCTTAGCAGCAGATATATCGAGAAGACAAGTGCACAGACAAGACGCACTTTGGTGTCAATAGAAAAGTGTCTATCCCTCCAAGTTCCATGCAGTTGAAGCATAGCACTCTCGGTCATTCCGATGCGTCTTCGAATTTCGACCTCGGACGACCCAGTGTTGCTGATTTTGGAATCCAGGTAAATAAAGTTCTCTACAATTTCGAGATTTAGTGAACCAGTAAGTTCCAGTTCTAGTTCTACGGAAATTACCGAGATTATTATTTCGAAAATTTTGATATATTTGCATCGTTGTAGACGCCATAATCGCCGGTGACCACCCAACGTCTTAGTGACCCAGAAAGTATCAAAACTTTTAAACTCTAAATATATTATATCTCAAACACATTAAATAAATATTTATAAATAAGCAGTTAGATTATTATTTGTGTTTATAGTAAGTTGATATGTTATTGTTTTTTTTTATTTTTTTATAGAAGAGGGGGCAAACGGACAGTTGGCTCACCTGATGGTAAATGAAAAACAACATCCACAGACACCCGCTACATCAAAGGATTAGCAGGCGCGTTGCCGGCCTTTCAAAAAGGAATATGCTCTTCTTTTGAAGGTCTCTAGGTCGTATTGGTTCGGAAATACCGTAGGTGGCAAATGGTTCCAAAGAGGGGTCGTGCGTGGCAGAAAATGGCGCAAAAATCGAGCTGTCGTAGACTTCCAGACATCGAGGTGGTGTGGGTGAAATTTTGAATTTTGACGCGATGTCCGGTGGTGGAATTCTGCTGTAGGTATTAGTCCGAGCAATTCCTCAGAACAGTCCCCGTGGTAAATACGGTAGAAAATGCAGAGTGACCCGACATCTCTACGCAGCGCCAAAGAATCGAGCCGATCGGAGAGAATCTTGTCGCCAACGATTCGAACCGCTCGGCGTTGAACACGGTCAAATGGAAGGAGCTGGTACTGGGGCGCCCCAGCCCATAGGTAAGAGCAGTATTCCATGTGAGGCCGGATCTGTGCCTTATATAATTGTAGGCGGTGGCAACGCATGAAATACTGCTTCGCCCTACTGAGCACACCAAGTTTCTTCGAGGCTAGTTTAGCCTTTCCTTCCAGATGACCACGAAATTGCACATTGCTCGATATGTCGACGCCTAGTATCCCAATACTGGCCGAGGCTGTTAGGGGAGAGCCTTCAAATTTGAGAGGAATGACGAAGGGTGATTTTTTTGCGGTAAACGCGCAAACTTGTGTCTTATTAGGGTTGAACTGGACTAGATTATGTCGTCCCCATTGCGAGACTTTGGCTAAAAGAGACTCGATTTCAGACACAAGTTTGTTCCGACACTCATCGACTTGTTCCCGAGAAATATTAGGACGGTCTGTGTATAAGGCGTTCCCGGTGCTGTCGTCCGCATAACAATGAATGCCACTAGTTTGTAACAGGTCATTGATATGCAGAAGGAACAAGGTGGTGATAGTACACAGCCTTGGGGAACGCCAACATTGACAGACTTGAGGTCCGAGCATGCACCGTCAACAACGACCTTGATGTTCCTGTCTGCCAAAAAACTGGTGATCCATTTACATAATTTCTCGGGAAGCCCATAGGATGGTAGCTTTGTTAGAAGTGCCCCATGCCACACCCGATCAAAGGCCTTCGCTAAGTCCAAACTAACCGCCAGTGCTTCTCCCTTGTTCTCAACTGCTTCCGCCCATCGCTGAGTTAAGAATATTAGAAGATCACGAGCCGAGCGACTCCGTTGAAAGCCATATTGGCGATCGCTAATCAGCTGGTGCTCCTCTAAATACCGCCAGAGCTGGCAGTTGATTATGGATTCCATAATCTTTGAGAACAAGGAAGTTATAGCAATTGGTCTATAATTGGACGGATCTGAGCGGTCCCCTTTCTTAGGAATCGGGTGCACCAAAGCCATCTTCCACGAGCGTGGGACAACGCCTAACGAATAAGAGAGCCGGAAAAGACGCGTGAGGACGGGTGCCAACTCAGGAGCACAAGTTCGTAGCACTAACGGAGGGATGGCGTCGGGCCCACTCGACTTATTGATGTCCAACGAAAAAAGGGCTTTGCGTACGGAGCTTTGTTGGAAAATTATTTCCGGCATTATTGTATCACACCGAGGGATCGTCGGTGGTATTTTTCCTCTATCATCCAAAGTCGAGTTGGAAGCAAAAAGAGAGCCTAAAAGATCGGCCTTCTCCTTCGCGGTGTGGGTCAACGAGTCGTCCTTCATGTGCAATGATGGTGGGGATGGCTTACAAAAATTCCCTTGGACAGCGTTGGCGAGTGACCAGAATGCACGAGTTCCCGAACGAAGTCGAACCAATCTCTCCCCAATTCTGTCCACGTACTCCGCTTTTGCCTCAGCGATGACTCTTTTGAAGGACCTGGAGGCAAAGTTATACTCCTTTTTTAATGCACTGGTCTTTAAATCCTGGGACATCGACGCATTAGCCCAAGCTCGGTAGCTTTCCCGCTTATGGCGTGCGGCTATTTTGCAAGGTCGACCAAACCAGGGCTTAGATTTGCCGCCTATAGGCACCGCAGAGCACGGAATAAAAAGTTCCATGGCTTGCAGAACCACTTCGGCGACAGAATCAGCAACGATGTCTGGATCATCCAGCGAAAAGCAGATTCGCCCCCATGGGTAGGATGCGAAGAAGGACCGCATTTCATCCTAATCAGCTGGCCTATAGTGCCAAACGCGTCGGCTGCCCGCAAAGTGGGGCCATGGTGGGCGTGTAACTGGCACAGAACTCCGGACCAGACAGTGGTCCGACGAGCCAAGTGGAGAGTCCACGGAAACTACATAATTGTCCGGGTGAGACGTCAGCAGAAGGTTCAACAGGGAAGGCGTATGATCTTCCACATCAGGGATATGCGTTGGTGATGCTACTAATTGTGACAGATCATATGCTGAGGCAAAGTCGTAAACAGATCTTCCCGCATGATCGGTTGTACGCGACCCGAGCCACTCGGTGTGATGGGCGTTAAAATCACCAAGTATCACGATCTCGCGGATGGGATCTGTTGTAGCACGGTGTCTGTAGCCATTTGTATGTGCTCCATGAGTCGATCAGTTTCGTGGTTACCGCTGTGGGACCTATATAGGCGGGCATAGACACGGGGATGGTCGTCGCTGTCTATGCGCAACCACAGGATAGAGAGGCCCCTACCTTCAAGACTGCCGAGGCGACGAGAGCAGACATCCTCTCTGACGTACGCGCAAACTCCAGCCCGCGGTACAAAAAAATGTTCTAATTTGTACCCCGGACAGGAGAGATAGGAGATATCAGCTGGAGAGGATATCTGCGTCTCTGTCAAAAAGAGCAAGGCCGGCTTCGCCGTCTGTAGGTGGTAGTGGACGGCGTTAAGATTAGTATGAAGCCCTCTGATGTTACAAAAATCCACAGTCATAGTGGTAGGGGACTTCTGCCGACTGCTCCGTTTACCCCAGGCAGTTAATGTGTTGAGCACAGATTTGCCCCCCCCCCCAGAATTCGCGGGGCTGCCTAGGCTTCGTGTGTGTATGTTATAAGATTTATTTATTTACTTATCATGAATAAATCTTATTTTGAACACTAGCAATAGGTTTATTTTAAGTGTATGTATTTTAGATGCCTGATGATGGTCCAATAAAGGATCGAAACGTCGCATGAATTTGCAATTAGTGGTTTGATTGGCACCTTTTGTGCACTTTCCTGCGAACCGTCAAAGATCGTGTTTAATGTTTCATTCGAATTAAATTATTGGTACTATCACTGGAACTACTGAAGCGATTTTGAAATTTTCACTCTCTCAAGCGTGCTCAATCACTCCTTCTCCCCCCCCCCCCCCTACTTGAGTACGCTGGAATCAGATGCAGGTCCTGAGCCCAGAAGTCCAGAGAGGGGTTCTCCGGTGCTATTGCGACCGGTACCCTCCTGAGGTAGTCTTTGCGTAGTCTGTGCTGCCATCATGTTAAGGGGGGGGGGGAGGAGCTCTGGTCACCTTACTCACCAACAGGAACACAACACTGCTTGAAAACAGTGTTATTTAGCTGTGATTTTCTGTAAGGTCGAGGTACCACCCCAGTCGGGCTGCTCCATATTTTGAGCAGGAACATTCCTGCTGTGCCCTACCTCAGTTAGATCTATTAGATTATTGTAATCATAGTAATTACAATATTGTAATGGGTGATTTTAATCGTGGTCATATAAAATGGTTTGATGAAAAATATTCAAATGAAAACTCTCCTAACACCTTAAAAGATATTCTAGAGGATTTTATGACTCTCAACGAATTTAAAAAAGTAAATAAAATTCAGAATCCAAGATGTAATATATTGGATCTGATCTTAGCAAATATTCCAAATTGCGAAGTTTTATCTCCGGATGACGCCCTTTCCAAAATTGATAAACCTCATCCGCCTTTGGTTCTCCACATAACCAACATTAACCTAAAAGGCCTCTCTCATAATAGTAAAGGATAGGATAGGTATGATTTTTACAAAGCTGGCTCTTAATGACTCAAACTGATTCGTAATTAGATCAGATCAATATTTTTGCATCAATTTGCTCATTAAGTTACATTATAAGTTAAATTATGATTCAAAGTTCTTATATCTCTCACTGTCGACATAATACGGCAATTGTAACAATTTCTCGTCATTATTTTCACATTATTTCGTCACCTCCGCTGCTATCTCACAACGTATTCTAAGTGTGACGAATATATTATGTGATCGTTTATCAATATTTCGTCATCTTTTATACACAGTATAAGAGGAAAAAAAAAATGTCTTTAAAAACGACAATGAACGTTGTTGCCGAATTCGTTAAAACATTTTCTTTCGCCATTCTTCGTCGTTGTTAGATTTTTGTCGGAATATTTAAAAATTATTGTATTAATGTACAGTTTTTTTGAAGTTATACACCTTTTGGCGCGATAGGGAAAAATAATGAGAGTACATTTTTACAATGTGCGCGCACACCGTCACTCACAAACAAAAATACCAAACACCCTGAACTTAACTAGTCAATGAAGAAGAAGTTAGCAACGTGAAGTTAGCTAGCCCATGAAGTATAACTTCAGTTGCCAATGTCATTTTTACTACATAAAATATTTGTTACTAATAGTGCGCGTTTTTTTTTACAATAGTATCACTTTTTTTTTGAAGGACAGTACAATTTGTTAGATTTCCGGAAATGTAAGGAATCCATTTTTTCCTATTTTACACATGGGCGTATGTTCTTAGATAATCAACTTTATGTTGACTTTTTGGTAATAGCCTACTGATATACGTATACGAACGTTTTGTTATAAGTTTAAATATGTATAACACAAACTTAAATATGCATTACACCTTGATTGAAGGTTGGAATCGAACCTTCAACCTTTGCAACCGAAAGCAGCGTAAGTGGTAGCTGTGGTGACGGACTAGTCAAGTCTTTTTTTATGAAGACTAACAAAATCAATATCCAGCGTCTGGGAATTAATACTCAGATTGATGCATTTTGTAATATTTTACGTAATTTAAACTTAACTAGAACTTACAAATGCGGAACATTTAAAAAAATACAAAGTTCGCAAGTTAAAGAAACGAAGAGATAAATGAATCTTTAAAACTGTCCAAGATTTAGCTGATGACCTCACCGGAGTTCCGGAGGTGAGAGTTTTCGTTTAAAAGTTTTTATTGCTCTGGCGGTTACTGCGGAGGTGTGATGACAATAAGGTTTTTACGTTGAAACTTTCGAGGCCGTCAGATCAGCTCGACCGCCGCCGCTACTATGAAATTTAGGGGTGAACTTTTTTTATTTTAAGCCGCAACGTTGACCAAAAAATTTTTGTGCAGGAAAATGTGAATAAAACCTGGTTGCATTAAAGTTATGTAATTATTATTCTTCCTGATAATCTAGATACTGAACAAAATATCTTGTTTGATTTTGACACGTGACAAAAAATTTGGATAGTCCAGGACAGTGGAAGATATTTATTTATTTATTTATTTATTCATATCTGAATTTAGTATTGAGTTTTTTGAAGTAAAACTTTTTTACGCTCACTTGACTTGGGGAGTAAGCTGGTGAATGCGTGACGAGAGCGTCACGAAAAGTGTGATCGGGCGAGGAGAACGGAAGTTGAGAGGGAGATATAAGTAAGTGAAAATAGAAAATTGTACTTCAGTCGTGTGGTTTAAAGCACACTCGTTTTATTTATTATATACATTTTTAGTTTAATGTCCCTCATCAATGCCGATGGGAACGCTCATGTCAGGTTCGTAGTCGAAGTCGAGTGTATGCGTGCGAACGATTTCCTTGTAGACGTACGCAGATTTTCGGGGCGTGCGAGTACGTTCTGGACTTTCGTAGTCCACTTCGTACAAGCCAAACTTGACCCTGAAAAAATATATGTATGTATTATGTCGTTATTTACTTATTATATTATATAGTATATTAAATATTTGACCACTTGTTTATATAAATGTCTATATTTCAGCAATACTGCAAGCGCCAGTCATGAGCGCACGACTCTGTTGACTCAAAATTATCTACACGTCAAGTATATCGTTTAAATTTATTTAAATCATGATAATAATTATAATAAAACGATTTTTTTTGGGTTTCATCGCAGTTATTAGGTTTTATACATGCCCGACGTTTGGGATACTTTACAGCAACCATGGTCACAGGAGTCTGCCGTTTCATTATAATGAGTGAAATTCGCGTAAACATTAAATCATAATGTTAGTAAACATGAACATTTTAAAAATAAATAAAAAAGTCGGCGTGTCAGCTGACTCAAGCAACTGAATATCTAAGATTTTATTTTTGTGTTACCCACATTAGGAATTCTAAACATTTTTGAATATCATATCAAAAATTGACCGCTCCAGCGGGGTTCGAACCCGCGCCTCCGACATACCGTGTCGGCGCTCTAGCCAATTAAGCTATGGAACGATGCACCCGCTCGAGCGAAATTTTCGATATGATAATTTTTAATTTCGGTTTAAGCGAACCGTGGCGCCGTCTATAGTGAGCTCTTTACAGAAACCCGTAACTATTCAAAGTTTCATATTACAATGAAAATCTTTGACAGGAGACGACACCGTGCTATTTTTAATATCTAAGATTTTATTTTTGTGTTACCCACATTAGGAATTCTAAACATTTTTGAATATCATATCAAAAATTGACCGCTCCAGCGGGGTTCGAACCCGCGCCTCCGACATACCGTGTCGGCGCTCTAGCCAATTAAGCTATGGAACGATGCACCCGCTCGAGCGAAATTTTCGATATGATAATTTTTAATTTCGGTTTAAGCGAACCGTGGCGCCGTCTATAGTGAGCTCTTTACAGAAACCCGTAACTATTCAAAGTTTCATATTACAATGAAAATCTTTGACAGGAGACGACACCGTGCTATTTTTAATATCTAAGATTTTATTTTTGTGTTACCCACATTAGGAATTCTAAACATTTTTGAATATCATATCAAAAATTGACCGCTCCAGCGGGGTTCGGACCCGCGCCTCCGACATACCGTGTCGGCGCTCTAGCCAATTAAGCTATGGAACGATGCACCCGCTCGAGCGAAATTTTCGATATGATAATTTTTAATTTCGGTTTAAGCGAACCGTGGCGCCGTCTATAGTGAGCTCTTTACAGAAACCCGTAACTATTCAAAGTTTCATATTACAATGAAAATCTTTGACAGGAGACGACACCGTGCTATTTTTAATATCTAAGATTTTATTTTTGTGTTACCCACATTAGGAATTCTAAACATTTTTGAATATCATATCAAAAATTGACCGCTCCAGCGGGGTTCGAACCCGCGCCTCCGACATACCGTGTCGGCGCTCTAGCCAATTAAGCTATGGAACGATGCACCCGCTCGAGCGAAATTTTTCGATATGATAATTTTTAATTTCGGTTTAAGCGAACCGTGGCGCCGTCTACAGTTCATTTTTGAATATCATATCAATTTTTGATATGATATTCAAAAATGTTTAGAATTCCTAATGTGGGTAACACAAAAATAAAATCTTAGATATTAAAAATAGCACGGTGTCGTCTCCTGTCAAAGATTTTCATTGTAATATGAAACTTTGAATAGTTACGGGTTTCTGTAAAGAGCTCACTATAGACGGCGCCACGGTTCGCTTAAACCGAAATTAAAAATTATCATATCGAAAATTTCGCTCGAGCGGGTGCATCGTTCCATAGCTTAATTGGCTAGAGCGCCGACACGGTATGTCGGAGGCGCGGGTTCGAACCCCGCTGGAGCGGTCAATTTTTGATATGATATTCAAAAATGTTTAGAATTCCTAATGTGGGTAACACAAAAATAAAACCTTAGATATTAAAAATAGCACGGTGTCGTCTCCTGTCAAAGATTTTCATTGTAATATGAAACTTTGAATAGTTACGGGTTTCTGTAAAGAGCTCACTATAGACGGCGCCACGGTTCGCTTAAACCGAAATTAAAAATTATCATATCGAAAATTTCGCTCGAGCGGGTGCATCGTTCCATAGCTTAATTGGCTAGAGCGCCGACACGGTATGTCGGAGGCGCGGGTTCGAACCCCGCTGGAGCGGTCAATTTTTGATATGATATTCAAAAATGTTTAGAATTCCTAATGTGGGTAACACAAAAATAAAATCTTAGATATTAAAAATAGCACGGTGTCGTCTCCTGTCAAAGATTTTCATTGTAATATGAAACTTTGAATAGTTACGGGTTTCTGTAAAGAGCTCACTATAGACGGCGCCACGGTTCGCTTAAACCGAAATTAAAAATTATCATATCGAAAATTTCGCTCGAGCGGGTGCATCGTTCCATAGCTTAATTGGCTAGAGCGCCGACACGGTATGTCGGAGGCGCGGGTACGAACCCCGCTGGAGCGGTCAATTTTTGATATGATATTCAAAAATGTTTAGAATTCCTAATGTGGGTAACACAAAAATAAAATCTTAGATATTAAAAATAGCACGGTGTCGTCTCCTGTCAAAGATTTTCATTGTAATATGAAACTTTGAATAGTTACGGGTTTCTGTAAAGAGCTCACTATAGACGGCGCCACGGTTCGCTTAAACCGAAATTAAAAATTATCATATCGAAAATTTCGCTCGAGCGGGTGCATCGTTCCATAGCTTAATTGGCTAGAGCGCCGACACGGTATGTCGGAGGCGCGGGTTCGAACCCCGCTGGAGCGGTCAATTTTTGATATGATATTCAAAAATGTTTAGAATTCCTAATGTGGGTAACACAAAAATAAAATCTTAGATATTAAAAATAGCACGGTGTCGTCTCCTGTCAAAGATTTTCATTGTAATATGAAACTTTGAATAGTTACGGGTTTCTGTAAAGAGCTCACTATAGACGGCGCCACGGTTCGCTTAAACCGAAATTAAAAATTATCATATCGAAAATTTCGCTCGAGCGGGTGCATCGTTCCATAGCTTAATTGGCTAGAGCGCCGACACGGTATGTCGGAGGCGCGGGTTCGAACCCCGCTGGAGCGGTCAATTTTTGATATGATATTCAAAAATGTTTAGAATTCCTAATGTGGGTAACACAAAAATAAAATCTTAGATATTAAAAATAGCACGGTGTCGTCTCCTGTCAAAGATTTTCATTGTAATATGAAACTTTGAATAGTTACGGGTTTCTGTAAAGAGCTCACTATAGACGGCGCCACGGTTCGCTTAAACCGAAATTAAAAATTATCATATCGAAAATTTCGCTCGAGCGGGTGCATCGTTCCATAGCTTAATTGGCTAGAGCGCCGACACGGTATGTCGGAGGCGCGGGTTCGAACCCCGCTGGAGCGGTCAATTTTTGATATGATATTCAAAAATGTCAAGCAACTGAAATTTATTCTTTAAAAACGATTACCCGGTTATTGCAAAACATATTTATATCCTGCACGGTAAATCGTTCCTCAAATTTTTTGATACCATGGATCATGGATCTTATCAACATATTGATTTACTTGTTAATATATAAATAAAAAGCGACAGACATCTGAATCTCGAGAATCGTATTTCCGTCAGAACGCGTGTCAATTTCAATGACCAGTTTATGGATCACGTTTAAGGAAGATATTTAAATATATATTGTTAACCGATTTCAAAAAGGGGTAAGTTCTCAACTCGATAGTGTCTTTATTGTGTACCTCTGAACTTTTTACTGGATGGACCGATTTTGATGACTTTTTTTAATCGAAAGCTGACACATGTCTTGTTGTTACACTTAAATTTGATCGTGATCTGATGACTACTTTTTGAGTAATCTTTGATAACGCGTATTTACTCGACTACTTTTTCATCTACCTACGTTGTATTACTTGCCGATGTTATAGAAGTCGGCTTATTTTTCGTTTGCGAGCAAACACAATTATTTTTACTCAATATAAATTTCACCATTCACTTACGTATATCCACTGATCCATTCAAAGTTGTCCATCAAGCTCCAAGCAGTGTACAACCTGATATCTGATCCTTCTTCTATGACGTCTAGCATCCTATTAAGATACTGCCTGTAATATGACACTCTGTCATCATCATTCAGACCTAGTTGTGCGGGAAAACCGTTTTCACTTATATAAACGGGAGGATTATCGTAGTCTTCTCGAATCTTAGTCAGTAGATTATAGAAACCCCATGGAACCACCTGATAATTGTGGAAATGTGTTAGATTATGTTTTTTTGATTAATTAAAAATTGGCGAACAAGCGTACGGCTCCACATGATGATAAACGGTTACTGTAGCTTGTAGACGACAGCTGCGCCAGAGGCATCGCAAGTGGAGGAGCTTTTGTCACTTTACTCACCACAGGAACATAACACTGCTGGGATCTTCTAGAAGGTCGAGGTACTACCTCAGTCGACTAGTTCAAGATTTTGAGCCCAATATTTCCTTCTGCACCTTATTTCAGTATCATATACGATATCTATGGGCTGGTGGTATAAGTACCACCACGTAAAAATGTGGTCGAAGTGTGAGCTACTAGTAGATGTACGTAATGGACAACAACCACTGCCTGGTAGTAAAAGTGCAAGAACCACCTCCTATACAGAGCGAAGAGAATCGGGATGATGAAAGTACATGATTCTATGTCCAGTATTTAATTGATCCTTTTAATTATTTATTACGTGAAATGTACTGGTGGGTAACATGGCTTACTGATGGTACTTAGTTCTATGTTATGAATCATCATTAATGATAAATAGAGCTTTATTGAGAGTACAAGGAATGAAAGAAAAATAAATAAAAACAGATCACAGTGATAGCTGGTCTATTAATAATTAAAGTGATTGCGATTTGACGAAAATTCTCAGACAATGAATGAGTCGTTTTATACAGATTGTTTCATACATTGTTTTTTGTTTTTGTCAAAATAATAGAGATGTTCATGGTAATAAGTTTTTTAAAAGTACGATATTGTGCAATAAAATTAGTAAACGTCTCACACTTAACGTTATGCTCCAGCCTGCGATATCCCACTGCTGGGTATAGGCCACTTTCTCCATGAAGGAGAAGGATCAGAGCTTAATGCACCACGCTGTTCCAATGCGGGTTGGTGGATATATTCCCTACTATGAGTAACGATCGCTATCAGGTGTACATGATAACAAACGGGACCGACGGCTTAACAGCACAAGGCCACATCAAACATCTGTATGACACTGTATACACAACACAAATACACAATACAAATGTTTGTTATGGGCGGGGATCGAACCCGCTACCGTCAGCGCAACGGCCACAAACCAGTGCTGTGGCAACGCGTCACATTCAACGGCCATTAGTATAATATGTTTCTTGACCATAATAAACATTTGTGTGGGCTGTAAGTGCTGTAAGGCTGTTGTGAGTGGTCACTACAGCTGACTAATGCATTGTTAATAATGTCATAGAGATATTTTTCGATTGTAATTGAAATGCAAAATGAATTTTAACAATCTTACCTTAAGTGTTGACAACCCGGACCCAGGCCACGAGCTATCTTGATAAATAATAGCCTCCATATCGTCGTCGAAGGAGGGAGAGCTATAATATCCGTAAACTGATTCATTTCTATACACCAGCGACGTAGTATAATGATTGACGCCGAAGAAATCGGAGCTGCCCCTAACTAATTCGATTTCCTCAGGAGTGAATTCGGGTAGCCTCGATCGTCGGAAACCTTGAGATAGGCTTTTAAGCGCAACCTTTTCTTTTACTATTTGGGGAAAATCTCCCTTTTTTGAAAATATTGGATTAGCGTAGATACCCCACTGAAATGTTACAAAATATTTGATGAAATTAAGAAAGTCAATCTGTGAAATTATAAACTATATTTATATAAACACGGGTGTCTGTTCCTAAGTTAAGCAACTTAATGCTTGTGATACTTATGTAATAGCCGACTATTATCGCTACATTTTTTCGTCAAATACATAAAAATAATACGTACATATATATAATATTTTAACTGTTGGTACTACTGTTAAAATAAAAACTAATAGTGTATAATAACTTTAAAAAAAAACACAAAAACACATTACATTAAATTGTATGACATCTTCTGCAGCTTCTGCATCTTGTTCGGAATCCGGTTCATACCACGGGGTGCTCAAAACAATTCCAATCGTACCGTTATATTTAGGCCTATATATCTTATCATACATGTGGTAGACCTTCGCATGAGATATCAAAACATTCTTGGCGCACAGATAATCTGGATATCCGGATTGATTGTAAATAATATTATACGCTGCATGGCATACTTCTATTGGTTCATTTATCGTGTACCAATATTTTACTCTATCACCAAATAGTTCGAAAGCTATTCTGCTGTAATCAGTAAACCAATCTACTATAAGAGAATTGCTCCAACCACCAAGATTTTCTAACTTTTGAGGCAGGTCCCAGTGATAAAGTGTGACCATTGGTTGAATGTTATATTTTAGTAGTTCGTTGATTAAGTTATTGTAGTACTGAGCTCCTTTCTCGTTTATTTTGTCTGGAAATCCAGTGGGGAGGATCCTCGTCCACGATATCGAAAATCTATAGAAATCGAGACCAAGTTCTCTGATCATTTCCACATCACGCTTATAGTTGTGATAGGAATCGGCGGCCACGTCGCCAGTGTGGCATTCATCGACCCTGCAGGGTTCCCTATGAGATATATCATCCCATATACTTTCAGATTTACCTGGAATTTTTTTAAATAGTCATTATATGAAAGAGTAATATAATTTATTGAGTTTCAATAACGAGTGACTGAAACTACCGTCTTCATTCCAGCCTCCTTCAACTTGGTATGAGCTGGTGGCTACACCGAAAAGCATTGACTCTGGAAATTTTCTTGCTTCTTGTCGATCAACATTATTCGTCCTGCTTTCAGCCGAAATGAAGCAGGCGAAGTAAAATCTGTGAACAAATTAATTCAGAGCATGCTTTATTCCTCTTCTATACTATCAAATCTCTAACTATAGCTAAATTGTTCAATAAAGTACGTTTTAGATACTACAATATGATAAAGATTATATGTAAGTTGTGAAGTATTTTGAATTGAATATCGTTGAGATGACGTCATTATGCCGTACGATAAAATTTGTATAAGTTGACGTGTATACCGTCAGCTTTATGAACATATTGTGAAAAATTGCATTAGATAACAATAAATACACGCGAAATACGATTTTGTACAAAAAATATGAAATTATTAAAAATACGGGTATACGAATGTCTTCACGGGACAACAGTGTGTTCTCCACTTCTAAGTACTTGTTGCTTTCAAAGTTTAAAACTTTTGAAATGTGGATATACAGACGTATGCTCTGAATATCCTGGACTATGAAAATAACAAATGTTGAGGTTCTGCGTCGAATGAATAAGAAGTTGGAAATAATGAGGATTGTGACTGGAGAGGAAACTGCAATATTTTGGTCACATAATAAGAGGACACAGATATCGGATTCTTCAGCTTGTGATTCAAGGAGAAATCGAGGAAAAACACCGACCTGGCAGAAGGAAAACATCCTGGCTGAAGAACCTCCGTAAATGGTTTAACCTAAGTACTTGCTCACTCTTCCGTGCTGTAGATTCACGATAGATCACGATAGTCATAATGGTGGCCAACCTTCGTAGAGAAGAGACACCGTAAGAAGAAGAAAGTTTAAAAAAATATTTTAGTAAGAATATAAAATTCAAATTCGTCTGTAACAAATTCAAAGACATTACCAGGTGCCGACTGTGAAAGCGATCACCAACTGTTGATAGCGGACTTTAGACTACGCTTAAAAAGTGCTCGACCTAATCCTCAAAAGGTTGGCTTCCTCGATAAACCAGCTCTAGACCATTTTCAAAAAGTAGTTGACACGAAGATCAAGTCAATAAAAATGGATCCGTTCGACTCTAGCAAAGCTGATTGGAACAGCCTCAAGAAGGTTGTTTTAGATACTGCTGAAGAGTGCAGTAAACTATATAAATCTAATATAAAGAAAGAAGAGTGGATTAGTAAGGTTTCATGGACACTGATAGAGGAGAGGAAGTCATTGAAGAGTTCAGGGTTAGTAACTGATACCCAGCGGGAGCGTTACAACCAGCTCCATGCTGAAGTCCAAAGATCAACTCGCAGGGATAGGAATGAGCACATCAACTTAGTTTAGTCAGGAGATTGAGAGGCATGCGGATAGAGCACAAACCAAAAACCTTTTCATAAAAATCAAACAACTAACTGGCACCTTCAAACCGAAGACTTGGACACTTGAAGACAGTAGAGGTAATACCTTGACAGAGCTGGAACATGTTCTTGAAAGATGGAGGACCTACTGTTACGACCTCTATCGTGAAGAATCGGAACAACTACTGAAAAGGAAATGGGATGACCACCCCGAAGAATCTAGTATATTGCCGTCCAAAGTGGAGGACGCAGTCACTAAACTAAAGCATAAATCTCTGGGTCTTGACGGCGTTTCCGCTTCTATGCTTCAAAATCTCGGCATTGAAAGGACCAAGATTCTGCATAAGATTTGCAGTAAAATATGAAAAACTGGCAATGGCCCGCTGACTGGACCCAATCTGTTGTCATCCGTCTCCACAAGAAAGGCTCTACTAAGAAGTGTGAAAACTATCGTACCCTCTCTCTCATGTATCATGCGAGTAAAGTTATGTTACGCATAATAAGCGCTAGACTGTCATCTTACACCACTCACCAGATACCGAGTGAACAAGCTGGCTTTGTAGCTGGTAGGGGAACTCGTGAGCAAATATTGAATGTCTCGATTCTCATTGAGAAGTGCCGTGAGTTTAACAAACCATTGGTTATGTGCTTTAAAAATTACACAAAAGCGTTTGACTGTGTAAAGTGGGACCGTCTGTTTGATGTGCTCATAGAAATAGGTGTTCCTCCTCATCTCACTTTCTTGATACAGAATCTGTACCTTGATGGAAGCAGTTTCGTGAAATTGGAAAACCATTTGTCGAAGTCCTTCCATACTGAACGTGGCGTACGTCATGGCTGTATTCTGTTCCCGAAGCTATTCAATCTGTATGGCGAGTACATAATGAGGATAACGTTGGATGACTGGGATGGTGGCGTCATAATAGGTGGTCAGAAGATAACGAACCTAAGATATGCTGACGACATTACGTTACTAGCTTCGGATGAAGAGGAGATGGCAGTTCTACTGAAGAAAATTGAAGTTGCAAGTGCCAAGCTCGGTCTTATCTTGATTATGGTTGTAGATAGAGCTCAAATTCTACTTCACTCGAATGCACTCAATACTTATGAAAAAGTCAATGAGTTTGTCTATCTTGGGTCGTTGATAAATAATGTGGGTAGCTGCACTGAAGAAATTCGCTGACGTGCTGGAATTGCTAAAAGTGCAATGACCAACTTAAACAAGATATGGAGGAATCGTGGTATCCATCGCAAAACCAAAGTCCGTTTGGTCCGAGCTCTTGTGTTCTCTGTATTTTTGTATGGCTCAGAAACTTGGTGTCTCAGAAGTCGCGATTGCAGTAAGATCAATGCATTCGAAATGTGGTGTTGGCGAAGACTACTTCGAATCCCTTGGACTGCCATGAGGACGAACGAGTCAATTTTACAAGAGCTCAGTATTACCAAGCGACTCTCAACGATCTGCATGGAGCGGCCCATTACCTTCTTCGGGCACATTATGCGGTGTCATAAGCATAATCTTGAGAAGCTTATAATACTGGGTCAAGTTGCAGGGAAACGTGCCAAAGGGAGGACACCAGCAAGATGGTCTGATGTCATCGCCTTCAATGGAGACATATCGTTCGTGGTCGCGATCCTCATCATTGAGGGAACGAGGAAGAAGAATAAAATTCAAAATACAAAATTTTATAAATTAAAATTATATTGTTTCTAATTAAATAATTAATTATCGTTAAAATAAACTACGGCCATACAAAATATAAAACCTGCAAAAAATAAACGACAAGAAACTCCGAAGTTATATCGCACTCTCTTAAGGGATTTGTCGAATTATTGATTTCTTTGTTTATGTAAATATTTGTACAAAAATATATCTAATCCCACCTTGATAAAGTTATCAGTACAGATCATTCTGTATCTAAGGCACTTGTCAATTTTAAAGGCAATGTCAAGTACATTTATGATAAGCAATTACGTTTACGGCAGCCAGTGGACTTAAAAAAAAACTTAAACTTTAAAACACTAGATTTAAAAATTAATTAAAATTACAATTAACTTTTTTGATTTTGGACTGCAATAGGCTGAATATAAAAATAAAATAATACTGACAATTAACTTATTCTATTAAGACAATACTGATTGAGCTTGTTTCAGATATTGTATGGTAAATTTATTAATACTAGTGGTCGCGCAGAGGTCGAAATTCGACCACAATTAAAAATATAAATATATAATTTTCAGTTTGACTATAGATTTTAACAATCATCAAAAGAGTATAATAAATAAAAATAATGTTTTTTGTTAGTTTTTTTTAATCGCGTATCTTTTTGGAGTTGAGGACTTAATTATGCCTGATTTAGCCCCAACGGAAATTGCCAGGGCACTCGAAATGCGAAGAAATGGTCAA
The DNA here is from genome assembly GCF_905220565.1 of Melitaea cinxia. Classification (NCBI taxonomy): domain Eukaryota; kingdom Metazoa; phylum Arthropoda; class Insecta; order Lepidoptera; family Nymphalidae; genus Melitaea; species Melitaea cinxia. Next base: position 17,812,248 of record NC_059398.1, on the reverse strand, counting down.
ACCTACAGAGTGCTATCCAGAGATCTTCGTCGATCAGTTTCAACGATCCATCGCAGTATCCAACTGTTCAGGGAGACCGGCACTTATGTGAGAAGAACAGGACAAGGCAGAAAAAGACACACTTCGAGTAGGGATGATCGTTTCATTCGGCTTCGTGTACGTAGGAACCCCCGTTTGACAGCCGTCCAAGACCGACATGAGTTAGAAGCAGTGCGGGGTGTAACCGTAAGTGAGCGTACGGTACGAAGAAGGTTTGAAGAAGCTGGTTTGGGTTCATTTGTGCCCGCCAAGCTCCAAGGATCGAGGTAAATCATCGTAGAAACAGGTCAACTTTCGCTCAGGAACATCGACTTTGGAACGCGGACCAATGGAGTAAGGTATTGTTTAGTGATGAGTGCAGAATTCTCTTAAATCAAATTGACGGCAGGCAAAGAATATACAGACGGACAGAAAAAGGAGAACGATACATTCAGACAAATTTTGAAACTAAAGTTGCACACGGTTGTAGATCAATAATGGTTTGGGCGGGCCGGGCATTTGTTTGGGAGCTCGCACAGACTTGGTAGTGATTGACAAAGGGAGTCTGACTGCAGATCGCTCTATCAGAGAAGTTTTAGAAGAAAATGTCGTACCCTTTGCCCCATATATCGGTGACGATTTTGTATTTATGCAGGATAATGCTCGGCCGCATACCGCTCGGGTAACTCAAGCTTATCTTAATGATATTAATATAACTGTTATGGAGTGGCCGGCGAGATCACCAGATATGAACCCAATAGAGCACGTTTGGGACTTGCTGAAAAGAAAAGTTAAGTTTAGAATTCTAGCTCCTGCTAACGTGGGTGAACTGCGATTCGCAGTAGTTGAGGAATGGCGAAGACTATCACAGGAGACCATCGATAACATCATTCTCAGTATGCCTAGACGGGTAGAAACTTTAATAAGAGCACGTGGAGGAAATACGCGATATTAATCACCATTTTTCTAATTCAATTAATTGTTATTTTAATATTAATTTTCACTTTGCCCGGTTACATGAGAAGTTCAAAAATGTACCGTTTTTCACAAATAGCCTTTACTCGCAAAATCTGTTCTTAATGTGATCTCATTTTAAGAAAAACAAATGAAACTTTAAATAACAAAAGGAGTGTAGTAAGTAGATTTTAACATAAACCATATTTTTTTAAATTATGAACCTTTTTTGTGTTCCGCTAAATATGCCGGTGTGTTTATTAATATTGGCATCACTCGTCGTAATGAAGACTCGTGGCGGTGCGTGGCGTCAGCATTTCCCTTGTATGTAAAATGTATATTTTTATCAATCGAGCGGATTTTTAAATAAAAACTAAAATTCACTAAATAATTACAATTCATAAAAATACTCGACAAAGAAAAAATATCAAATTACAATGAAGGAATTTCAATGAAAAATGGTAGCGAGTCTGACACAAGTTAACTAGCCGAGAGCCCTCCAAAGAATGATGTTCCAATGTGCTCAGTAGGTTACCGCGGACCTGGGGCTTCACCACCTGCATGAATCGCCTGATGGTCGCGTGATGTTGTGACGTAGAAAACATGTCGAAACATGTACAGGTACACGTCGATCCCTTCATTCCCTTTTAACTTACTCCCTTTTCACTTCTTCTAACAATATTCTATGTATTAATACGTGAAGCAAAAACTTTGTACCCCTTTTTACGAAAATTGCGTGGACGGAGGAGTATGAAATTTCGCACACTTATAGTTTATATAGAGAAGGAGTGCAGAATGCTAATATGTTTTTAAAACTATGCATATAGATTAAATTAATAATAATAAAAAAAATACACAATATACACTACTATGTATTTGACACGCACGTATATATATACTCTTTTGTTTATTATTATAGAAGTATAGACTTTAACAGCAGAACCTTAATAATGTTCAAACTTATAATTTAAATTAATTATGGTCCAATTTCGAACACTGGGCGATCACTAGTAAAAATAATTATATGAAAAACTCGAAATACCAGCTGCTTCAACTTATTATACAGGGCAAGACCCAAGGCAAGCGCAGTGTGGATCGTAGAAGAACATCTTGGCTAAAAAATCTACGCCAATGGTTTGGGAAAAGCACCCGTTCGTTATTCAGAGTCGAGGTATCAAGGGTACAAGTTGGCAAAATGATCGCCGAACTTCATGAGGAGATGGGACTTTAAGAGAAAGATATAAAATGGTATGAAGTTTTACTACTTCTCTTTTTTTATAAAACTAGGTCGGTAAACAAGCCTAAGGCTCTCCTGATGTTAATCGATCACCAATAGGCTACTATTGACGCCTGCAACATCAGAAGCGAACTGCCGAAGCTACTGATGCTATCAGTGTATCTTTCTACTCTTTTTTGTACTTCTACGTTTTTTACTGTGTGTTTGTGTTTCACTATGTCTATACCATAAAGAAATAAATAAAATAAATAAATAAATAAATTAAGACTTACAGTAATAATGATAGTTTTATCATCTTAGCTTCAAATACATCTGTCCTCAACCTTCTATTGGACCAGTATAAGTACATTTTTCATAACATCTTCCCTTATATCTGAAACATAATCTCTTGATCAAGAAAACAACAATATTCTATCAGTGACATCTTGACACCTTTATCTCAGACGTAATAGATGACATTCAATATTATGATCATAATAGTGGGTCTGGAAGTGCACATAAATAACACACACTCGATCTTTAGTTGTAGCCCACTATAACTGAGATAAATCACAACAGGAAATTTCTTACTCAAAATATGGAGCAGCTCGACTGGGGCAGTACCTCGACCTTACAGATCACAGCTAAATAATACTGTTTTTAAGCACTCTTGCGTTACTTTTGATGAGTAGGGAGTCAGCGTCTGGGGGCAATTGGGGATAGCGTCAGCAACGTGCTTGCGATACTTTTGGTATTGTAGGCGTCTATAAGCTACGGAAATCGCTTACCATCAAATGAGCCGTACCCTTGTTTGCCGATCTAGTTATAAAATAAAACTTTCTAAGGAGACTATACAACTCATCACCAGCTAGTGCCTATCGCAGTGCACTGCTGGGTATAGGTCTTCCTAAGTTCGTGCCGAAAATCCCAGGCTTCCACAATCCTTAATAATACAACCACCTTAACTAAAATAGCTTCAGAGATCATCTAATGCTGTTGGTCCGGTTTGTTATTATAGACACTGGATAACAATCTTTACTCGTTGTAGGGAAAAAGTCCGCCTACTAGTCGTGGAGCAGGGTGGTACATTAGGTTCAAAGTATTTACATATATGGGGAAAGGGGAGAAGCATGCTACAAGCTGAATAAGTATAAAAAATAACTTGCACAAAGTAGCAAATAGTTATAATACTAGCTTAACCAACGCTAACGCAAAAGTCAGTGCTGTGACCGCTTTTTTCCTCTGTGTTAACACGGCAAATCTTCAAAAAACACACCCGGCTCTAGAGATAGAATCGGGTAATGTGCGATTCTTAAACGGTAAAACCCCTGCGATGGCCGTCTTCAACATGAAGTTGGAGGAGATACGGGATATGCAGTGACCGCTGTGATAACGCGTCGTCAATCAAAGTCTTGTGTCTATTAGTGTTAACGAACATACCATAACACCAGAACGATCACAATACTATTAGATTCTAGTAAGTTTGTTGGTAAGCTCTGATCCTTCTCCTAGATGGGGAAAGAGACAGGCCCAGCAGTAGGATATTACAGGCTGAAGCGAAAATTGTCGGCTTCACTAGAGGAAAACCTATTTAGTTAGCTAATGACTTGTAACCAAATATCACGTCGTATATAAAGTAAGTTTTATAACTTCTACACGATTCATGAATATTTTGCTTCTAAGTACGTCAATTCGCATTGCGACCCCGTTATAAAGATATTCCGAATCCTGCAGATCGCTCAATATGTATGTATAAGCTTTTTATATGCGCCCTTAGCTAATAAGATGCGTGGCCATTGTAAGTAGTGTATGAACTTGGTTCTTACCGAATTACTAAGACTTGCTGATAAAGCTATCGGACGGACAAAGGTATCCAACAGATAAGTATGTTTTTGTTTTTCGCCATCAATTTTCATTTTATTTGTCAGGTGTCTATTTGTTATCTGTGAACGCTATAGACGAAGTTTAGTTGAGGCAAAATCGGCGATAAGAGTTTTTAGAAGAAGGTAGACACTTATTGGGTATTCACAGGATTACAGAGCATTTATTTTAAGTGTGTGCTAAATACTCAGTTAAACGCAAAATACGCCGTTTATACGTTTTGAGCAGAAATCTATTCTATCTAATCCTCCTATACATTTATGTGTTTTCTATCTTTATTGTGATACATTTTTCGTTTCGAGTTTCAAATCACAACGATTCTAACAAAGATTCACTTCAAAAACTATGTGGTTACAGTCCAAAAAGAATGATACATACACAAACACACACATACAGACACACATGCACAGATTTCAATATGACAATAGTGTTTCACTACTCATTTTAACAACCTGTCTTTAGCTCATTGAAATATAACACAAATGTAACAATACAGAAATAGGAAGACGTGGAAATACAAAATAAATTATAATGTAAATTCCGCTCTACAAAGACAATTTCATACAGATGTCGTTTGCCTTTGTACCCTGCCCTGTCACCTTGTTCAGGGTAACTTGAACATAACAGACATTCTAGAAATATAATTTGTATTTTAGTTCACTCTCTGTCTTATGAGCGATAAACGAGGCGACGCGGAGCGACGCGAGACTACACGAAAACGAACGCCGAAATAACAGCACCAAATTAGCCTATTTTTTTGTGTTATTGTCAGCAAAAAAATTGTATAAAGAAAACATTAAAAAAAATTAAACACTTTATAATTAATTGGAACAGTCAAATTCTAAAATCAAAACATTAATTGACTCTCGATATTCATGCTACTATATTATATAACTACTAGCTGACCTGGCGAACTTCGTATCACCTTATTTTTTTCTGAAATATAATAATAACATAATATATCAAAATAAAATATAGCCTATCTTTTAAGTTGGATCAAACTGCACACGGTGTGCAAATTTGACTAAAATCGGTTAAGTAGTTTAGGAGTCCATTGAGGACAAACATTGTGACACGAGATTTATATATATTAAGATGTGTATATTACCTACATCTTACATAAGCAGCTAAAACCGCTGTAAAACATCTCTGTCATGCGTCAGTTGTTTCATGCAATTTTACTGTTCATATTTTTTCACTGGCTTTATATTTAATTGATTAATATAAACTAAAAAAAAATGCGTGCGTACAAAGTACACATGTCAGAAGCGACACTTCTTTGGCAAACTAATTTAAAAAAATCTAATTATAAAAATAAATTGAATAATTGAAAAAAAAAAAAACTCTACGAACTATTTACTGCGATCTATCGTTAACTATCCTACATTTCGTATCTCGAATTTCTTTAATACGCTTTACTTTAAGTATGTATTTTAATAAAAATTGAGTTTCATGATGTAATCTATATTTTTTTATAATATGTTGAGCTAAATTACAAAAAAGTTGCAATGAGAATAAATTATACTGTCAAAATTCTTTTATCGACATTTTATTAATATTTAATTTTAGTGTCATCTACTTAGATGTCAATGTAATACTATCGATATAATGTAACTACCTTTATAGTTTTTATAGTACACGCTAGGTGGCTCTACCTGCCAAAAACAACATAGATTTTTATATTTTAATTAAAAGAAATTCAAAATATCACGGTAGTTGTTGTAAACAGTTCAAATTATAGCTTCCTATTTATTTTTAAATTTACCATATAATGTGAAATGTTAGAAATTAGAAAACAAAAACTTTCAACCGAGGTAGAGCACAGCGAAATATCCAGCTCAAAATTTGAAACAGTCCGTTTGGACAAGTATCTCGACCTTACAGAAGAGCACAGCTAAATAATACTGTTTTCAAGCAGTATTGTTTCTGTTGGTGAGTAAGGTGACCAGAGCTCCTGGAGGAGGGTGGATTGGGTCGGCAACGCGCTTGCTCTGCTTCTGGTGTTGCGTCTATAAGCTACGGTAACTCTTACCATCAGGTGAGCCGTACGCCTGCTTGGCGACCTATTGATATAAAAAAAAAAAAAACTAATTGAAACACGCAGTGTTCCCAGATGGTCACCCATTCAAGTACTGTCCGCACCCGACGTTGCTTAACTTCGGTGATCGAACGAGAACCGGTGTATTCAACGTGGTATAGATGTTTAAAATCGAGACCCATGACGCGTTTGATCCGTAAAAGTTTTACCCCTCATTACCCCTAAAGAAGTTCCATTTAAAAAAAATACTGTATGCAGTTCGCTGGATCAGCTAGCAATAGTCCCAAAATTGGTTGTATTACACCGTATCTTGTCACTAATGGTTGGTTTATTTATATACGAAATTATTTATCTGTGGCTTTGATAATACTAATGTTTTACATGACTATTTCGATATTGACAGGATATTGATCTATACTAATATTATAAAGAGGTAAAGTTTTTAACTTTGTTTGTTTGTAGGGGGTAATCTTCGCAAATATTGATTTGATCATGAAAATTTTCCACTAACAGAAAGCTACAGTATTCAGGAGTGATATAGGCTATATTTTATTGTTATTGAACAAAAACTTCAGTGAAAAGTAATAGTATATGTAAATCAAGTCGGAGATATGCGAGCGACATAAAAACTTTATTATATATTTGCATCATTAAAATAATTAAGGTCCAACGAAGTGGGCACGGGTCGGCTAGTATTATATATATAACGGTGGCATATTTACCGTTGATTTGATTCAGTTTTTTTTAAATACCAATAAATTGGCAAACAAGCGTACGGTTTGCTTCATGATGAATGTTTACCGAAAGCTATAAACTGCAGCGTGGAAATTGCTAGCTGTTTAAAGCGATTTGCTAAATATATTATAAAATCACCACAGGAACAAAATACTGCTTGAGAGAAGTGTTATTTAGCTGTGATCTTCTGTAAGGTTGAGGAATATATCCTCGTTAGTTAGGCTGCTACAGATTTTGAGTGAGATAAAATTGCAAATGCTGTTGTACGCTTCAAAAATATGATTAATTTATTACTAATATTTTTTTGCCGATTTATTCAATCAAATCAAGCTGTAAGTACGTTTAATTCAAGTAATTTTTGTTAAATTATAATATTTTATTTTTAATATTTCTACCACTTACAAGGATAAAAGTTAAATGTAACTTGTTTTTGAAATTTCGTATACTTCTCTCCGTACCGGTTTTACTCGGCGCAATTTACTGAAGAAAACGAGAAGTACGATTATATTTCAGTATCCGAATTAGTGAACTCGAAACTGTTAAGAAGATTAACAAAGTACGATCGTAGGCTTTACAGGCACGGCTTAAGACAACGAGCAGGCTTTGCTGCGGAAATGATAGAAACAGTTACGTTTATTTGCATTAGTATTTTTTATTGGCGACCATTATGGGGCAAAAACAGAGAGAGAAAGAGAGAAAGCGAGATACAGATATATCTATCGGTGTAAAAAAGGGAGAAAGCTTTTTAAAGCTTCAGTAAAACGCTGTGACAATTTGACCGGAACATTAAAAACATTAATTTAAAAGTTAACTGAAAACCACAAAAAGAGATCACTATCTCACACAAGCTTACATAAGCTGTAATGTTTTCGTTTACTTACAAGAAAAAAGCTAAAAATAAATTGATTTCAAAATTGCACGTCATTTCCACAGTTTCCCTGTTCTGCGGGCTCAGGTGTAATAAGTGGAACTAATCAAGGGGCGGCTTAGATTGGACCACTATCCGCACCTGTTGAAATAATATGAACGAATGTACGCTAGATACTATCGCAGTAGCTGTTACAGCTCTGATATTATTGGACAGTTCGGTCAGACATATTAAGCCTTATGACAGTTTTATGAATTTAAATTTCGAATGATTTTGTTGTATATTATCTGTGAAAAAATTGTTTCGTGCCAGTTTGATTTGTCATAGGGGTTTACGTTCAAAGAAGATCAATGGTACAATATATAGAACATATATTATTTCGGTTGCCTGTTAGAAATGTTTAACTAGCCACCAGTCCTTCCATTATATTTCATAATATGTAACTATCTTTAAGTTTTGTTTATAATATATTAATGGAGTACAATAGACTATAAAAATAAAACATGCCACATCTTTTACAGCAACTACTCAAAAAAAGGTTGTCTGATTGAGCAACTACTCAAAAAAAAGTCGGTTTACGGATGATAGTTGTAAGTACGTGATAACATCATAAAGAAACATTGATTAAAAATTGCATACTCATATGAATTGAATTGATGTATTATTATCACTGAATTATTTCGAGCTGCTAGCCCCAACGTCACGCGAGAACAGAGATATAAGTATCACAAGCCAACGCTTGGGCCGATCGTGCCTCTCTATCGCTTGTTCCGCGCTCTCGCTTACACGCTCAGGTTCAGGTGGAACGTGACACTTTTTCGTGCGTGCAGCCGGTGTTCATCGACTTATAAGACGTTATCACGTCAAAAATTAACTGTAGGTGTCAAAAGCTATTTTAAGTCACCATTTTACAAGTTTTACTATTTCATTAATTAAATATGGTGAAGCAGACTTACGGTCTAGGAATGTCTACCCGGGCATACTGGATATCACCCGTAAATGAGATCCCCTGCGATACCAAAAAAAAACAAAAAAAAATGGTTAACGTAAAGTTACAAAAAATTCAAAGAAAGAAACTCGACGGTCAATATTTTCAAAAGTTATTTTCTGTATAAAATATTTTCCTGCCAGTTACAATGTCACCAAATCAAACAAAAGCAACGGTTAATGGCTGTAAAGCAATTCGGTTTTTGTTTTTCACTCTTTATAACAAGGAATGATATCTTAGGCGCTCTGGATCAATAAACGTTTTGGCGGGAACTAGACAAACAGGACGTGACGTCATAGCGCGCCCCGGACGACGCTATGTATGGATGCGGAAGCTTTATATATATTTTGCTTAAATGTTGTCGATACTACGCGTTTATTTATATTTATTATTGATTTATTAATATTATATATTTACATTATGTCATATATTAATACATATATTACATTAATTAAAAATATGTATATCAGTCATCTCTTATGGTTTTATTTTTAATTTATATACGTTGATATAAAAATACTTAAATAATTAAAATTAATTAAATTAACGAAAAAATTTTAATTAAGTTTTTAATTTACCTACCCTCAATCCGATGAATGTAAGTTTATTTGTTACGCTTTCACGCAAAAACTATGTAACCGATCATCATGAAACTTTGTACACATATTTTTGGAGATATTAAAAGTAATATAGGATAATTAAAAAAAAAAAAAAAAAAAAACAATTCAAGCGATCCGCAGTTAAAAGCTAGTTAGCTATATTAGCGTGTAATGTCGCATTGCTTTCCCCACTTACGTCAATCAACATACAAAAGAAAAAAAAATATATATAAATCGACTCCCTTGGTTCTTTTATACATTCTGTATTGTATCAATTCGGAGCGATGACCCCAGAAGCGCGAATTTCAAATTTAACCGAGCGTCAGACAAGTGTCCCTTGGGGATAGAGTGGAAGGTAAGTTTCAAGAGTGGAGCTCTTACAACTCGGTTCCCATATTTGAAAAACGATACGTCGATACGTAGTCGATATACGAAATGTTTGAATTTTTTTGAAGTTATACTTCTTTTGGCGTGTTAGGGGGAAATTATGAGAGTAAATTTTTACGATGCGCGCGCACATCATCACGAGAAAAACCGACACGCTGAAGTTAGCTAGTCAACGAAGAAGTTAGCAACGTGCAGTTAGCTAGCCAATAAAGTATAACTTCTTACGTGTGTACATAAGTACACACACTTTTTTTTGTCATCATTTCAACCTATCACAGTCCACTGCTGGACATAGGCCTCTACAAGTTCACGCCAAAAATGGTGTGAACTCATGTGTGTTACCCATAGTCACCACGCTGGGCAGGCGGGTTGGTGACGGGTTGGTCCAGGGGGTGTAGCCAGTTTCCACGTTGGGCACTCTCCAAGCTCAACCGGGAACTGGCAGAGGAGGCCGCAATCGTCGGCCGCTGGAGTCTCCCGCCATTGCTGGAGTTTGGGGTGGATGAGGCGGCTAACCGGCTCTGCGACACATTTACCGCTGTCTGCAGAGCGGCCATGCCGCTCGCGAAGCGTCTACCCCAACGGCGGGCGCTCTACTGGTGGTCGGCTGAGATAGCCGGTCTCCGGGCCGCCTGCAACGGGGCCAGGAAGCAATATACTCGGAGCAGGCGGAGACGCCCCCAGGACGTGGACAGGGACGACAGGCTGCGCAGGATCTACGTGGAGAAAAGGAAGATCCTGCAGCAGGCCATATGCCGAGCCAAGGAGGAGGCCTGGCTGGAGTTAATTGGGGGTCTAGAGAGAGACCCCTGGGGCCGACCGTATAAATGTGCGCGGAACAAGCTCCGCGCCCAGTCGGCCCCCATCAGCGAAACGCTCCAGCCGGAGCAACTGGGAAGGATCGTCGGGGAACTCTTTCCCGACGAACCCGAGGGTTTCATGCCCCCCAGGATGGCTCGGCAGACGCCGGACGAGGAGGAGAGTGTTCCGCCACCCGTCACAGTGGCTGAAATGGAGGCAGCTCTGTCCCGCCTTCAGAGTAAGAAGAGGGCGCCGGGTCCAGACGGGGTGCACGGGAGAGTACTTGGGATCGCTCTCGGGCACCTCGGCGATAGCCTCCGGGAACTGTTTGACCACTGCCTGCGGTCTGGCCAGTTCCCGGGGGCCTGGAAGGAGGGTCGGCTTTGCCTACTTCCTAAGGCAGGGCGGACCCCGGACTCGGCTTCGTCGATGCAACCGGTGGTATTGCTGAACGAAGCTGGGAAACTATTGGAGAGAATAGTGGCTTCCCGGCTCGTTCAGCACCTGGAGGAGGGCTCGGGACCCGGACTCTCGGAATCCCAATTCGGGTTTAACAACAGCAAACTTTTTGCACAATTAAATAAAAAAAATCTGAGTCTATATATAAAATTATCGTGTCACAATGTTAAGTACCATACTCCTCCGAAATGGTTGGACCGATTTTTATGAAATTTTGTGTGCATATCGGGTAGTGCTATGTGGCTACGGCACTAAAGAATTTAGCCACCCCCTCTCTTCCCGTGGGTGTCGTAAGAGGCGACTAAGGGATAACAAGGTTCCACAACCACCTTGGAACTTAAGAAGCCGACCGATGGCGGGATAACCATCCAACTGCTGGCTTTGAAATACACGAGCCGAAGACGGGCAGCAGCGTCTTCGGTCCGACAAAGCCAGTACTGCGGTCACCAACCCGCCTGCCCAGCGTGGTGACTATGGGCAAAACACATGAGTTCACGTTATTTTTTGGCGTAAACTTGTGGAGGCCTATGTTCAGCAGTGGACTGTATAGGCTGTAATGATGATATCGGGTAGGTCTGAGAATCGGCCGATATCTAGTTTTCATGACCCTAAGTTATAATGGGGGGGATTAAGGAGGTTAATGACATATATTGCATAACAACGTTTGCAGGGTTAGCTAGTGATATATAAAAATCTAACAAATGTATAAAAGCTGAGTGATTCTTATTAAATATAAATAGTCTTCAGATTCCCTCGTTTTCTATCAACACATATCTCAATACGCCTTCTATAAGATATCGTCCAATTATTTATTTCCGTAAATAGGAATATGACTGATCTTTTATTGAATAATTCTCGATATCTGAGTAATGCAAATTTAAATTGTACTTTAAATTTTAATATTGCATTCATCATAAGCAATTTGGTGATGTATCATATATATAACACAAGCATTAAGTTGCTTACTTTTGGAACAGATGACCGTGTGTGTATGATGTAAATATTTATTTATATAATATGATATTAGTATTTCCAGTTTTCCGTTTCCGTCGGGTTACAGATTATGTAAAAAAATATACATTAATCGAAATGGAAACCTGCCGTTCAATATTGGAGTTTTTCAACAATGTCATATCCATTTTACCGAACTCATTGCTAAGGAAGTCATCAATCAAGCGCTCGCCAACTGAAATAATACAGCCCGGAGCAATTGTTTTTAAGATATAAATCATTTTCCATTTATTTTTAAAATTAACCTTTTTACATTTTCCCCTTTTACAACCAATTATATTTCATTAATAATAAATGATTTAATAAAACACTTTTTTCGGATTTTATCGCGGTTTATTGTTAACTTTTGATTCCCGACGTTTCGGATACTTTACAGCAACCATGGTCACGGGAGGACTGATGTTTTTTTTAACTTTGTTGTCAGCTCAATTCGCTAATTTAACTGTGACTTTTTCTATTTATAGAACAACTAGAGATCTCTGTCTGTCCATATTATTTTACACGATAAGTAGTCACCAACATATCATATACTGAAAGCTTCTTCGAAACATGCTGCATCTTGTGGTATAAGTATTATTCCGATCTGTTCAGTAGTTTTCGCAGTAGAGCCGAACAAAAAAACCAGATCCCCATTTATTAGCACAAATAGATTCTGTAGTACTTGGTCTATGTAAGTCATCAGTATTTACATTATTAGCTAAAAATAAATTATCTTTACATGAAAGTAAATATAAGGCCTAGTAATGAATTATTATCCTCTATAGCTCTGATCCCTCTCCAACATGGGGAAAGAGGCCTATGCCCAGCAGTGGGATATTACAGTTTAAAGCAAGCAATTAACAAACTTAAATAATAGGTATATTGTTATTGTGTAGGATTTTATTTAAGGTAGTTTCAAATTAAACTTTATTAAGTCTTTATTACATTTAAGTGTCTTAAATAGGCTGGGGTTTTAAACGATTTCAAAAAAGGAGGAGGTTACTCAATTCGACCGCATATATATATTTTATGTATGTTCGGGGATAACTTCTTCGTTTGTGAACCAATTTTGATAATTCTTTTTTTGCTGGAAAGAAGATATCCCAAGTGTGGTACCATGATAAGAAAACCAGGATCTGGTGACGGAATTGCAAAGAAATTGAGGGAAACCGTCGAAAATCGTAGTGACGACTAGTGCGTTTGTTAATTTTTTTCGTCTACTTACGTTGTATTACTTGTCGATGTAATTGAAGTCGTTTTTTTTCGTTTGCGAGCAAACACAATTATGTAAACTATAGTAGGACTTTTCTAGATTAAATCAGGTAAACTGTAGTAGGTTTCATTGTTAACCCCTTAAAAAAGTCGTACAACAAAGTATCGTTAAATATACATCGTCCAAGTTATCAAAAATGCTGCGAAAATAAAAATTACTGTGGCAAACTGAATATAATTTTTATGGAGTCAAATGGTAACTATTATCGTTGTATGTCGACAAAAGAATATCGTATACCGGATCTGAAATCTCGGCGTAATCGGTGTACATATATAAAAAATTATACCAACCGAATCGAGAACCTCCTCCATTTCGAAGTCGGTTACAAAAACGTTGCCTTTATCATCCTGACTAATGTTTTGAAGGAATTAAGGTTTTCTTGACATTCTAGTTACTCAGAAATCATGTTTCAATTTTTATGATTCCGGTTTACGTATTGGCCAGTATAATTTTTAAAATATAAAATTTATCAACAGAATAGTATACTAATTAGCTTGTTGTCATATTCTGTCCAAAATTTACTTTATATAATCTATATATTAGTACGTGAAGCAAAAACTTTGTACCCCTTTTTACGAATACTGCGCAGACGAAGGAGTATGTTTCGTACACTTGTAGTTTATATAGAGGAGTGCAGAATACTAATATTTTTTTTTCAATTATGCATAAAAAATATATTAAATCAATAAAAAAAAAAAAACATGACACACACTACAATGTATTTGACACACACACGTATATATACTCTTTTGTTTATTATTATAGAAGTATAGACTTTAACAGCAGAACCTTAATAATGTTCAAACTTTTTTTTTTTTTTTTTTATAAAAAAAAATAATAAGTTCAAACTTATAATTTAAATTAATTATGATTGAATTTCGACAACTATGCGATGACTAGTATAAAATAAATATTTAATTAAAACTAGCGAATTTTTCAATAAATAAGTTCATATTTACTATCCGAGATTGTTAATGTTTTCTCATTAAGAAGTACGTGAAAGATGCTCATTGAATTTATCGATAGTTCGTGCTGAAGATACACACAATGTTTTAATAAATTGCTCTTTCTGAAATCTTGATAATAGCTGGCTAACGAGGAACAGAAATTAGAGAACAGAAAAATCTTTTTATTCACATCGTTCTGAAATAGTGGTGAAAAACGTATCATTAAAGCTAAATAACGCTAATTCGATGCACAGTCGGATAAATATATTTGTGCAAGCAGTAGGTCTGGTAGGAGTATTAGTTTGTGAGTATTGTACTTTGTAGAGTCGACTTTGCCCCTGAGAGCACGTCATTTAGTCTCTGTTGCTCTCATAAAAATTTGATTACGGTTGTTACTCATGGTAGGGAAATTGTCTAGAAAACTGCAGCGTGAAAAACTAAGTCGATTTTCTTTTCCTCTCCTATAAACTAGAGAATGTTAGGCCATGACCTAACAATAATTAAAATCTCTTTCACTCCCGTACAATTACTACGTCGTAAATAATTGCTTAATGAGAAACCTGACTAAGATTTTACCTAAGTTAGTCTCATATTCTTCAGAAAGAAGGCTGAGCAATTGGCGTGTAATGTGGACATTACAGACTTTTATTCAGCACAGTTACGACATCCTCAATTAATTCTTTAATTTATATTTCCTTGTAACGATCATCGCAAACATTGTCAATCATTCATACCATCATTTCGCGAGGAACTCTCGAGCGGGGAAGGCACGAAGCGAACAAGTCGTAAAACTAAATTTTTACGTTCACTAAAATAGCAATGAAACAAATTTTTATGGGCGTTAAATGCTAGTTTTGTTAAGGACCTCGTAAATGTGTATCGTATCTCATCCGGGTTTCATGTGGAGCAGAGGTTAAAGTGTGGTAGTGCTTTAGTTTTTCTTGTATTAATTTCATATTTCATTCGGTTTTTCATGTTTAAGATTCGTTCCTTTTATAGAATTATTCTTAGTTTATATGAGCGAAAGTTTGACGTAAAAACGTATTTAAAATAAATTTGATAGTTTTTGTATGCCACACATTATTGTGACTATCTACTGTAGCAAGTCACATGATGTTTCTTCATAAATCTTCATCAATAATGATATAAATTGTGTTAAAAGAAAAAGGTTATAACTTGGTCCGCCACAAAATAACACTATGCGTTAGCGTCGCAATATAAGTAAAAATTGAGTCGTTAAAAAGTTGTACAATTAAATTGGGTAATTTTTTTTCTGTGTTCATTATTTACAAAACATAGTTTGCATATAATAAAGTAAATATATATATTAGGGAAGGGCATCAAATATCGATATATCGAAATATCGATATTTTTTCAAAAACATATCGATAAATATCGGCGATATTTTTAATTTCAAAATATCGATAATCGATATTTATTTTTGAATATCGAAGTCGATATTTTTTTTTAAACTATATTATATTTTAAATGAATTATGTATTCTACTTTTATTGCAACATATGGTCCGTTTTATCTGTAAATGAATATAAAACAGAGCGCGCGAGTTTTAATATTAGTGCTGTCTATATCCCTCTGAAGTTTGTGAACGCAACCAAAAAACATGTCTATGGGTAGTTTCTTTAGACTAAATTTGAGTGTGATCAAAGACCAAAGTGTGAATCTAATGCTAATCTATGGTGTAACGTGTGCGTAAATGTTCATTAAGCTGGACTGATTTTGACGGGACTTTCACTAGGAGATAGCTGGGGTAATAAGGTGTGACTTAGGCTACTTTTATTTCAGATTTTTTTTTATAACTGCGAACTAAACAATAACTTCTACGCGGACGAAGTCGCGGGCACAGCAGCTAGTAATAATATGTAATTCATATATACAATAATATATATTCTTCATTGTTATCATAATACTTAAGTGTTCATTGTAATAATATGTAATAAAATTAATATACTTGCCAAATATGTATTAATTTTTTCCCGTTCAAATATTTTAACAATTCTTTCAGGTTATTGCAATTTGCACAAAAATATCGAGATATCGAAATATCGAATTTTTTTATTCAGTATATATATGGATATTTTTAAACTATATATATATATATATATATATATATATGTATATATATATAGTAATTGCAATTTGTAGTAAAAATATCGATATATCGAAATATCGATATTTTTTAATCAGTATATATCGATATTTTTTAAAAATATCGATACGATGTATATCGATTTATTTTTTTCATTTGCCCATCCCTAATATATATATATATATATATATATATATATATATATATATATATATATATAATTCAAAAAAACATTCAGTACGAATTTCGTCTAGTGTGTTAGTGATAGATATTATATTTTTGTATTGCACCTGACGTGCGGCTGGGGGGTCAACTTTTGAAGTAGTTGTGACAGTATTCTGTTCTACGTATTGACCACCAACACCGACGATCAAGAGCTCGTTTATTTAAATTATTAATCTTACATACTATGACGCGTAAACAAAGTATTAGCGCGATCTATGTTGATCCGCACGCCATCTATCGAGCGTTGGACAACTTTTACATACAACGATATTGAAACAATATTTGTGTAAACGTTTTGAACAATTTTATAAAAAATATAATTGTGTTTGCTAATAAAAGAAAACCGACGACGTAGACGAAAAAATTTAATCAAGTAAATATGCTCGATAGATACCTCAAAAAGTATTATCAGATCTTAATTTAATTTTAATGGGCCCACTTAATAAACACCATCTTTCGATTAAAAGGAATCATTGAAATCGATCCACTCAGTAAAAAGTTATGAGGTAACATACAATAAAAAAAAGAAAAGTCAGTTGAATTGAAAACGAACGTTTCTTGAAGTGTCTTAAACATTTCATTCTTTTTTTTAATTTAAGAGTTGTCACAGATTATTATAATACAGTACAACCATAACATTACGTCAAACAAGTAAAATTGATGAAATATTGGTTTATAAAACACAATAGTAATGCCTTGTCATTTGTTTCAGGATTTATTTTCAATAATGCAGCTGTCTAATGGAGTCTAGCTTAGGCGAGAGGAAAGCCAGTAAGTCATTTTTTTGTTTCTCGTAAAGAAGCCGATGCCGGCTGTAAATCAAGACGGTACAAAAGCCTTCGGACGTTGATAGATTGATTCTTTGTGTGTTCACGAAACGAATGTGTACGTTTTCTAATGCTTACGCATACACAAACGTACACAGAGTGTATGATGTTAAAGAAATGACAGCGGAAATTTTAGTTTAGTTGATGTTTGTCTTGAGTTACGTTGTGACGGATTGTTCAAAATTGGTTATTGTTGTTCTTCTATATGATGTAAAGATGCTGTTTTAGAACATTTTATTGAGGCAGACTGTTGTTATATAATACACCTTTTAACATCACTCTCTGTGAAATTGTATGCAAACTCATTTTTTTAAATTTGTGAGTGATTCATTTTAAAGTATGCCAAAAATTATTTAAAAGGACGGAAGTATGTGATGAGATGGATGAGAAGGATAATATAGCAGAAAAGTTTGTTTGTTTGCTTAAACGCGCTAATCTCATGAAATGAATCTCGAGAAATTGAATAATTCTATTTGCGTTGGATAACCCATTTATCGAGAACGGCTATTTTTTTACTCAAATCACCGCGTGTGTAACCACCAGTGCATGTATATAACAATGATGAGGTAGATATTTATAGACTAAACGTTTCTAAAACCGCGTATTTGTGTGCGCAATTACGAATTTACTTTGCCATGCTATATATACTACGCATGCATTCAAAATACATGTGCAGTAGTTAGGAGTACTAGCAGGATATCATCATCATCATCATGTTACTAATTTACTTTTGTGTTGAAACCTAAAATCGTAAAAAAATGGACCATAGATAAGATATCTATGTAAAATCGTTATAGATAAACAAAAGCATATAAAACAATTTTTCATATATTAATGTATATTTTTTGTTATTGAATTCAGTGTAGCGGTTCAGTATGGAGCACTTAATCATAATAAATGCCATTTCTATTGTTCTCTGTTCTTATTTGCGGAGTTTTATGTGAAATATTTGGTAGGTTAGTTTTTTATTGACGTTGAAAACATTAAATACTTTTTTGACTGTAAGCGCCTTAGATTGCTTTATTGTATTCGAAAAAAAAAAAAGATTTGTCTGAAATATTTTCTATTTTAGAACTTTTAAAATATTTATATATTTTAATTTGGTTTATTTCGTTCCTTCAATTTTTGAATTATTTTTTAAATATTTTATTTTTATGAATTTTTTTGATACTCAAAGTTATTACTCTTATTTTAGCATGTCATTTGTACTCAAATGTCGTAAGTGATTTCATTTTTAATTTTCGTTTATAAGTATACTAGCGATTTCACCTGCGTTGATTTGAGGACAAAATTGTCTGATATTGAACAAAAAATTTACCAACCGTAAATCATATTGAAGAATTAAAACCGTTATATATATCATTTTAATAATAAATTGGCTTACGAAAGCAAAAGCAATAATAAATTTTTTAGTTTTCTAAAAATTATCTATAAAATGATAAATAATTTATTCGCAATAATTGTGAAGTTTTTTCTAAAAAGGGAGCCAAACATCTTAACCTTAGCGTATTAAGATATAATTATGATTATTTCATTTGCAATTTTTCTCGAAAATTAGAAAGTAAAAATAATATGCTAAATTTTCTCAGACTTAAATAGAGGTTGTTTATTAGGAAACTTTTTAAATGGCAACATTAAAATAATGTAACATAATTCACTAAACCACGTTGACACCCACATTTATGGTTAACTAGCTGTGCCCGCGGCTTCGCCCGCGTTGAATTAGTGTGTCACAAAGTTTTCCCGGAAAACTTCCAATGAAAAATCGGCTTAGCCGTTTCTTAAACCTTCCTCTTGCCAATGGTGGAGCCCTCTCTCCTATGGTAAAACCGCATGAAAATTCATCAAACTTCCAATCCCCGTTGTACCCCCTTAGGGGTCGAATTTAGTAAAATCTGCTCTTAGCGGATGTCTACGCCCTATAAGGAGCCTTTCTGCCAAATTTCAAGTTTGTAGGTGTTATAGTTTCGGAGATTTCGTGATGAGTGAGTCAACCTGCCATCCCCCGTTTTAACCCCAAAAGGGAGTTTATTTCTAAAGATAGATTATTTGGACACCTCCTCACTATCTATAGAGCATACATTTTAAATTTCAAGTCTCTTACTTCAAAAACATAGGACTTTCATACAAACTTCCAAACCCCGTTTTATCCCCTTAGGGGTCGAGTTTTATTAAATCTGTTCTTAGTAGATGTTTATGCCCTATAAGAAGCCTATTTGCCAAATTGTAAGCTTGTAGGTGTTATAGTTTCGGAGATTTCGTAATAAGTGAGTTAACCTACCATCCCCCGTTTTAACCCCAAAAGGGAGTTTATTTCTAAAGATACATTATTTGGACACCTTTCCACCACCTATAGAGCATACATTTTAAATTTCAAGTCTCTTACTTTAAAAACATAGGACTTTCGTACAAACTTCCACCCCCCGTTTTACCCCCTTAGGGGTCGAGTTTCGTAAAATCCGTTCTTAGCGGATGCCTACGTCTTGTAAGGAGCCTACCTGCCACATTTCAAGTTTGTATGTGTTATAGTTTCGGAGATTTCTTGATGAGTGAGTGACCTTTCGCTTTTATATATATTATTATAGATTATAGATTTCCCGCCTCCGTGACACGTACAATTCGAGATCAAAGAACGACACGCGTAAGGCAATCTTTTTAGCTTTATTATGTTGTAATTAAGTAAAAATAAGTGGATTCGTAGACAAGGCTTTTTTAATTAATTTTGGCAGTATGATTTTTTTAATCTCTATCTTTTTGTTCTATCTCTTATACAAATTTCTTGGATTCCAAAATTGTATCATAAGACCCTTTACTTTCCATAATCACCAGTACTTTATATGAAAAAAAAAAACGAAAAAATATCAGCCGATATATATATATCTCTGGGCATAGGTCTTTTTATCCATGTATGAGAAGGATCGCAGCTTAACCCACCACGCTGCTCGCTCTTACTCGATTTGCGGATATATTTTCTACTAAGAGGGACAACCGCTATAAGGTGTATATGATAACAACCGGGACTGAACACGGTGGGGAGACTCACAAAGACAGATATCCAAATCGAAAGCAATATCTGTACAATTACAAATATCCATATCCATCCCGTGCTGGTATCAAACCCAAAAACTGCCTGCACACGCACCACTATGTCAGAGTTATTGTGGGAAATGTGGAAAATACATGATATTAATAATGCAGTTCATTAATAGCAATACTATTTACTTTTTCAAAGTTCTGACAAGCATTGTTGTGAACAACGTGCGGTTCAAGCTTCATTTACTGAACACGTTATCAATAGCTCACTTTCCTGTTTATATTTCCGCATTCGTAGTTCACGTTTGTAATTTATAGATGGCGTTGTTTGTTTTGAAACGTTTTTAAAACTTTTTATTCAGTTGGTTTTGAAATTTAGTGAAGGTTGTAATCTCGACCATACCTATCAATTTTGTTAGTGTCTTCTCTATCATATGTGACACTAGTGGAGTTGTATATACTCGTTATGCACCATAAAATATAATCCAATTGCTTTTAATAAGAACTTGTATGTCAAAGTCACGCTTCCCTCTCTTTTATGTCTCATATGCTGACTAAATTTTGTAAAAATACAATCAGGGCTAGTTAGTTTGTATTACGGGAAATCTTATTTAATAAAATTTTTGTATAAAAAGTAAAATAAGTATAAGTCGAAAGGAAAAAAGAAAATTAGTCACGTGATCATGATTTAGCCTATAACATCCCATTGCTGGGCATAGGCCTCTTTCTCCATGTAGTAGGAGGATTGAAGTATAATCCACAACGCTGCTTCACTGCCAGTTTGCAAATATGTTACCATGAGTAACGATCGTATTTATGATAATAACCGGGATTGACGAGGGGGGGGGGACTGACTTAATGGGCAAGGTAGGGGAGATCCACAAGAACAGACATCCAAATTGGAAATATTTGTGCAAACAGAAATATCCATTCCGAGCGGGAATCGTACACGCCAACCGTCGGTGTTTTAGGCGACTACATGTGCCACATCACCAGAGCGGTTGTTGTTGTTGTTGTTGAGTCACGTGAAGTATGTGTTTGTATGAGTGTTGAAAAACAATAAAGATAATTCTCTTTTTGAATCAATTCTCTCTTTTCTTTCTTCTTTTTCAATCATCTTGAAAATTATAGATTTCTTTAATGAATTCAATTTTTTTTGTACCAACATTGTTTTGTAATCCTTGACTATTAGATCTACTCTGTGTGTGAGAAAATTAAATAATAACTATAAAAAAATCCTTGAATAAACGAAGAATTTTTTTTGTAGATATTTAGATGTATTATGTTCAAAAGTAACCTAGTCGATTCTGTGTAAAAACATGTAAGTTATATTTATTATGCAGTCCTTGTAAACAATTTCTCAGACGTGATTTTATTTTTACCTTTTATTAATGTTCATTTTTCCTTAAGTACATTCATTCATATCAAGTTATATTTAATCCAACCGTCCGACAAGTGGATTTAAGGTAGAAGCACAAAATTATAATACCCGATGGGGAAAATGCAACGTTACTCGAGCAACGAAAATAATTAACGCGAAATGTGGGTAAAGTTTTATCACTGTACGTGTTATACCGTGCATTATTTTAGTAGGTGTTGAAGGGACCGCTGAGATGATTGATTAGACCCCGGACAATGGATTTAAGGATATAAAGAAAAGATAAGAATACCCCGCAGCTACCGAGCGATTTGAATTATGTTCTATTATTAAAAAATGGCTTGTTTCGGGTTTTAAGTTTTTATATTTTCTGTGATTTCTTTGATTGGTTAAAAGATTATTTTTGAGAGATTCTCTAATTCATAGTATGTCTTAATACTTATATCAGTTTTAAATAAAATTTAATAAACAGCGCCAACTCTTCTCTACAGAAGCTAAATCGTTTGAAATTAACGAATAATTTTGTAATGTTGATGCTGTTCTCTTCAACATATCGCAGTCCACTGCTGGACATAGGCCTCCACAAGCTCGCATCAAAAATTGCGTGAACTAATGTGTGTTGCCCATAGTCACCACGCTGGGCAGGCGGGTTGGTCACCGCAAGGGTTGGCTTTATCGCACCGAAGACGCTGCTGCCCGTCTTCGGCCCGTGTATTTCAAAACCAGCAGTTGGATGGTTATCCCGCCATCGGCCGGCTTTTTAAGTTCCAAGGTGGTAGTGGAACTGTGTTATCCCTCAGTCACCTCTTACGACAACCACGAGAAGAGAGGGCGTGACTATATTCTTTACTGTTGTAGCCACACAGCCGTTGATACTGCTATGGCGATAGTATTATGTAAATAACGTGTATATTCATCACGACAAAGTTTACCTACACGACGACGACACGATCAAGCAATCACACTGAAATCATTAACGCCAATTACGTCTCTTCCAACTTCCAAGTTATATATATTCTTATTTGGTGTATCAATTTTATCATTGTTTTCATTTAATAACTATTTTCTAAACTCTATCGAACCATCTATAAATAGACCTCGTTATTTCAGATAAATAATGTAGTTCTTGCTATGCGATATGAAACTGTATTTCCTAGTTACTAGTATCTAGTTTCATGTAACACTTTGTAGTAAAATTTCAGCTACACGTCAATATTCAGTTTAGATGTAGAATATACAATCTCGTGTGTCGTAAAACTGTCGACGATTTGTTCAGATTTGTAAACGATCGTTATATTTTAATTTTGTTAAGTTTCGGAATTGAAATACGACGATAGATTTAAAATATGGCATAGATGAACATAATGGTTCAAATCGATAAATTATTTTTGTGTTGGATGGTTCATTTACTGTAGAAGGCTATATAAAGTTTTAATGCGTTACTTCAATCAATGCGAGTGAAACCGCGTTGATTTGAGGCGTTAGTTACATTGCAGCAACGAAGATTTTGCTAGTTACATTGTTTGCAGGTTCGAATTTGAGGATCTACTAGATTGGTATTATTTTTTTATATGAGAAATGCTTATAGTTCTTAAGGCTATAAAATAATGTCGTGAAGTTATTATTAACGTAGATGGTAACGCGTGTGTCACCTAGCGATATATAAAATCTGTGAGCAATAGGTCAGGACGGTCCCAATCAATCACTCCAGCATCCATTATCAATTATTGACGTTACAGCCGAACCCGGCGGCCTCCGGGCCTCATTGATGGTATTGTCGTTTTAAACTATAGAATTTATAGTTTTATTAAGAATTATATCTTAGAAGGTATAAAAAAAATATAAATTGGGTTGAATGGAAATAGATCTATCTACCAAAAGTTAGCCTTTAACTTTTGTGTTAATATTAAGCTGTAACAAATATAATGTTACTGATTTATTTTGGTGGCGTAATTGCTCTTTTATTCTTGCTAGGCGTTGTCGTATATTAGCGCGGTCCTTGTGACGTGTGGTTTTGCGTATGGGGCTATAGGTTGGGATTTGGTGAGTAGGAATTAGCTCATCAGTATAAAAGCGCTTGTGGCGAGTGGCTCCTTCTTTTCCTTCGTCTCCAGCCACGGCCAGGTTCAGGGTTTGATTTTTTGGGTGAGTCATTGAGCTACTAACGTAGATTAAGTTCTTGTTTAAATTTTGATTACGTATGTTGATTGTGTCGTGATTGTACTATTTGAATTTTTAACTATTATCACTGGCAGTTTCATTTAAGTTACTTGTTAGTTCACTTGCCATTGTTACTATATTTAATATCGTATTGAAGATTTAAAAACGATACGAAAATAAACGTGTTTACTTGTTAAATAATTAATATTTTTAAAATTTTTAATACGTCAATTATGTAATTTCAACAACTTTTTTAACCGACTTCCAAAAAAGGAAGAGGTTCTCAATTCAACTGTATTTTTTTATGTATGTTACATTAGAACTTTTGACCGGGTGGACCGATTTCGACAAATTTTTTTAAATCGGAAGGTGGTGTGTGTCAATTGGTCTCATTTATTTCTCATTTATTGGTCTCAATTTATTTGAGATCTAACAACTACTTTTCGAGTTATATCTAATAATGCGTTTTTACTTGACGCTTTTTTCGTCGACCTACGTTGTATTATACTGCATAACTTGCTACTGGATATACCGATTTAGATAATTCTTTTTTTGTTGGAAAGGGGATATCCCTAGTTTGGTACCATAATAAGGACACCAGGATCTCATGATGGGATCCCAGAGAAATCGAGGGAAACTCTCAAAAATCCGCAATAACTTTTTACTGGGTATATCGATTTTGATAATTTTCAATTTAATCGAAAGAACAATCAAACACAATTATATTTAATATGTTGCTGCTCTCTGACCTCATAAACATTACTTAAATGATTATATTACACAAGCTGATCCGGCGAAATTTGTTCCGCTGTTATTTTGTCGTGACCATATCGGTGTTTTAAATTTTCGTTTATTGAATTATCCAATTTGGTGCCGTCATCCGAAAGTTATTCGTTTATACACATTCATCGATCCATTTTTATTTAAAAAGATGCG
This sequence comes from Melitaea cinxia, assembly GCF_905220565.1. NCBI lineage: Eukaryota > Metazoa > Arthropoda > Insecta > Lepidoptera > Nymphalidae > Melitaea > Melitaea cinxia. The sequence goes on along the minus strand of NC_059398.1, from coordinate 17,787,428 downwards.
TCATTTCACGATATTGCCGCGCTAACTACTTACGTATTGAAGCGCTACGCTCTGCTAAGTGGCAAATTGGTCGAGGATGACGTTCACTTATCGACCGCACGTATCTACAACCAAGTTGCATGGATAAAATAAGTAGCATTCTTCTAAGGTATAATAATTACACACATGTGGACATTGCTATTTTAGAAAGCATAGCGCGATATCAAATTTCTAAATTAAAAAACGAAATTAAAAAGTTCTTTATTGAACCATGTTTAAAAGCATACAATATTTTTGCAGGTTAAACATTTTTTTAAATTGTTCAGTTATAATTACCGTAGAACGCTAAATGTAAATTCTGATCAGATGAGAATAATCGAGAATTAACACAACAGTTACTCACAACATTGATTTTTTTTATGTATTAAGGGTTGACAGATGAAAAAATGTTTTTATTTTGATTTTTTTGTATCTGTGAACTGATTTTATTTTTATAAAATTAAAGTGTATACTTTTGACCAGAGTACTTCCGCAGCAGAATATTCCAGATTTTGTCTGGATATTTCTTTACGTTCCTTACGTCAATGTCCTTTTTGTAGCGTGACTGTCCTAAGTTTGGACCGTGGCTACGAAGCCTCATCAAGCTGCCTCTCATCTCGAAAATGCTGACTAGGTGTAACCCCTTTAAAAGAATTGACTATAAATTCAATAGTTAATCGTAACATTTAAAAAACGTCAATGTATTGTTACAATTAATCAGTTATATATCCATTAAAAAAGTTGGTACCTATACACTTGTTTCTCATTTATCTAATTTATATTTGATACAAATAGCTCTTAACTTTCATTAAAAAAAAACATTATATTATTAATTATTATTATATATTTATTACTATTTATTAATATTATATATTATTAATTATTATTGATATTAATCGACTCGTTACATTTTGATATAAAGAGGAATATATTAACATTAACAACTCTACACCTCTGTAATAGTGAATATACGCTACAGTTTGTCTTTAACTAGACTGGAGACCAACATTTAAACTGAGGGTATTAGTGTATGACTTCTATTTGCATTGACTTAAAACTAATACATCAGAAGCGCTCATGTTACGCGGGTCGTTACCGCCGGTCGGTTTATCCCGTCTGGTTTTATCCGGTGCTAGCCGGCCCGGGGCGGTTAGCACCTCATTCAGCTTAAGCTAGCTAGGACGCCCGGCCGTCACTCGTTACATTAGTGGGTTATAACTTATGAAAACGATATTAGAGAGATTTACTTCTTCTTGTAGGTATTTTTATTCTTAATGCTTTTTTTTCCTTCACCCAGTCCACTGCTGGACATAGGTCTCCCCAAGTTCGCACCAAAACATCCCGGTTTTCCGTAATCCTCATCCAGCCTCCATTGCCAATCTTACGTAGCTCGTCGGTACAGCGGGTCTCACACTGCGTTTGCCAACACGTGGTTTTTACACTCTGACCAGCCCACTGCCAATTCAACTTGCTTATTCTACAGGTTGTGTCGCATACTTTCATTGTCTCTCTTAGTGCATATGGTTAATTAAAGTTCGGCCATTTTGAGTTTAATAAATTTTGCGAATTTGAATATTGAAGTTCTTTCTACTAATTAATTGTTTTGTATATTCATTAGAACTATATACAAGTATATGATGTAATGCAGCTATTGATATTATCACATTAGTGTTATGTGTCAGAGATATTAATTATTGAAGTATAAATTCTTTACGCACGCTTGACTTGGGAAGTAAGCTGGTGAATGCGTGACGAGAGCGTTACGAAAAGTGTGATTGGGCGAGGCAAACGGAAGTTGAGAGAGATATAAATTAGTGAAGATAGAAAGAGAGCGTTACGTATCGTATATTACTCTAGGGGCAAGAGAGAGAGGTGCGAGCACACTTTTTCTTTCTCTCTTTCTCTCATATACATACATATAGATGGAGCTAAAGAAATTTTACTTCAGTCGTGTGGTCTAAAACAGACTGTTTATTTTTCTATCTCAATGATCAGGTATGTACGAAATTAGAAAAAAAAAATTAAAAAAAGAACCGTTAATTTAATTTAATAATTTACACTCACTTTGACATACATTAGTGCATTTTATGAAAATTCCGGTCGATCTAATTTCGAATCAAGTTCTATAATAATTTATTAACATAATATACAAAACGTAACCCATTTAACTTGATCTTTCGGATCCGATGGAGGTAAGCGAGAATCATCGAGGGATTTGGGTAAATTGTTTTACCTAATATTTCGTGTAATAGATTTTTCGTCATCCCTGGGAGTACCGGAGGGACTAAGATAACAATATAGTACACGCCTTTGTCTCGAGTGATTAATGTTGCCCGAGACCGCCTCCGTGCATCCAGCCAGTTCGACCACCGTGGCTCGAGGCTTGAGATGGATTACGTTTTGTATGTCATTAATGAAACTAAGAAGCATGCAATCAACCAACTATACTTTGTATCAAACTATTCTTTAAGTCTATTTGTAGTAACTTTATATTTTATTTATAATCATTTTGATAATAATGAATTAGATATAAAAGGAAGCCTTGATTTTTGAGATTAATCAAATGTCAATTTTATTATAATATGTTCAATTCACACGATTTTTATATATACTCGTAATTACTAGCTGACTCCGCAAACGTTGTTTTGCCATATGTAATATTAACCCCCTTAATCCTCCTTTATAACTTAGGGGTATGAAAAATAGATTGGCCGATTCTCAGACCTACCCGATATGCACACAAAATTTCATAAAAATCGGTGCAGCCGTTTCGAAGGAGTATGTTAACTAACAGTGTAACACGAGAATTTTATATATAAGAATTTGTCAAATGAAGTATTTAATTATGAACTAGCCGTACCCTGCGCGCGTTGCTATGCTTTTTTTATTATTATTTTTTGGTCGTACCAACTCAGAAACATTTGTGGGCTCATGCACAACACTTTGCTGAAGATCATGACATGCTCAAATGCATAGTTTACGATTCTATAAAGGACTGTATGATCCTCGAAGAAAGACTGTTGTCTTGTAGAAAGTAATCTCGAAGGACCAAAAAACTGTATGGTACAGTCTATGGTTGAGTGAGAGATGACATGTGAGGGAAGGTTATGAGGGAAACCAAACCCAATGAAAGTCGATCTAACACTAAATTTATTAAGATTATTTTGAGTACCTATATATAGGCGGAAGTATAGACGTCATTTGACGTCATTCGTAGCAAACAAATATCAATTTCATTAGAAATCTGCATTAGTAAAAAATCAGCAATAATATATATAACAATTTCGTAATAAATCAGCAAAATTAAAGAGGTTACTAATTTGCAAAACAATCATATTGCTCAATGTGCGTTAACCCGTACAAGGACATACAGATAAACATTAATTTATATATATATATAGATTAAAGACACGTTTATTAACATTATGTTTGTGCTATATTTTAAGTTTAATGGCTGCTGTCGCAATAATTAAGGCATAAACTATTTCGTAACTCTTAGTATTTTACGATGATACATATTTAATGTCAATAATTTAGTTGTAACATATTCGCTGCAAGTCTTAATGTAATGTTTGTTAATTTTAAAATTAATACTATTAAAACTTCGAAGGACTTCGTTTTCGAAAACATTAAATAAACGGACATCTTAAATTAAGTGAATGAATATTTAATTCATTTCTTTTAGCAATAATAATTAAAATCAATAATATTGGCCTAAGCAACAACAAAAAAAAAAGCGTTAAAATATAATAAAATAAATAATAATCATTACAGCCTATACAGTCCACTGCTGGACATAGGCCTCCACAAGTTTACGCCAAAAATAACGTGAACTCATTGTTTTGCCCATAGTCACCACGCTGGGCAGGCGGGTTGGTGACCGCAGTACTGGCTTTGTCGCACCGAAGACGCTGCTGCCCGTCTTCGGCTCGTGTATTTCAAAGCCAGCAGTTGGATGGTTATCCCGTCATCGGTCGGCTTCTTAAGTTCCAAGGTGGTTGTGGAACCTTGTTATCCCTTAGTCGCCTCTTACGACACCCACGGGAAGAGAGGGGGTGGCTTTTTTAGTGCCGTAGCCACACAGCACAAAATAAATAAATAATAATGCTGCTCAGAAAATACCAATTCATTTCAAAATAACTTTCGAGAATATTCTAGAAAAAAAATCATCATATTCGAAAGCGTCGCTTGAATTGTAGTCGAAACTTATCGTAGTCGAACAGCAAAACATGTTTACTATAACGGAGTGACTGCACACGAATTTTTCTTTCCGCCTCGTTGCCTTTAAAAACTCTCCACTTCCGAAAGTTTGGATTTCGATTCTCCACGTTTTCTGCTCTCCTGGTAGTGCGACTTGAAGATTCGTTAATAATATATAATGTATGAAATATAAATATACAGGCGGAAATATATATAATGTATTTCCGCCTGTGGTATTGCTCACTTTGGTTTGGCTGTTTCGTTTCTATCGCTAAATTAAGCCTATGTCACTTAGCGATAATGTACCACAAACAATGTGTTTGATCCATAACAAAGAAACAAGATTGTTTTTTCTTTATTGGATACAAAATATAGCCTTAAATTCGACGAAGTTCGAGTCGGATATAAGTAGTTTTAAAACCATCTTAAAATAGAACATTTAAATTTAAATTTTGTTATACTTTTTGTTATTATAACGTGGCGTGGCGAAAGTAATTAATTAAAATATTAAGTTTACCTATTATACCTTTTACGAACGGACGGGTTGACGGATAATGCCTCGGTAATATAATAATAGTCGTTAGTAAACTTTTAGTTCCGTACCTTAATAAATGAACCGTAAAACAACATGAAAATAGCTTTCACCCCTTGTAAATATACAGACTAGTTTTTATTACAAAAATAAAGGAGCTCCCAACGGATAAAAACTATTTCTATCTCAAGAAGATACTTACGAAAACTCGTAAATAATAAACAAAAGTCTGCGTTTAGATTCGAGTAATAGATAGACAGATATAGATAGCTATAAATAGATATCCAAATGAATTGAAAGTATATTAAATGTAGTTATATTTAAGTGTATTTGGGTATATTTACGTTATCGTGTTAAAATATTTTCTTCCCTGGCAGTTCTTTGAAAATTTATTGACCCTACGAATTGTTATGGTGCGTTCAGATGTTCGCTGAATTGCGGTTCAAATACATTAATTCGCTATTGGCATTGTTCTTTTTTTCATAAGTAGAAGCCTGTGTCATAAATTTTGTGAACTCACTCCCTAATTGTGAAAAAAAGCTTAAAGTTTCTTTATAGCTAATTGTCATACAAATTATATTTTTGTTTCAATTGGATCGTATCTCCTATTATCTGTACGCAGCGTTATAGCTGAAAACAACTCTTAGAAAATAATCGTAAGAATTTTTATGTTATCCGTTTACAAAATGTATTTATTTCTGAACAAATGAAAAAGAATGTAATAAGGTTTCACATGTTTATGTATATAAATTTATTTGTCTATTAATATTTAGCAGCGTGGTAAATTAGGCTGCAATCCTCCTGCATGGAGAGAAAGATGCCTATGCCCAGCTTTGGGATGTTATAAGCTGAATCGATCGATATTTGACTGGACGTAAAATATTAAAATATAATATTACATCTATTTTGTGTTCAAATAGAGTAAGTAGCATACTAGCGATCAGATCACCTTATAGAAGGCGGGTACCGTAGTTTATAAACGCCTGGAGCACAGAGCGTCCCCAGGAGTTTTGGCTATGTTACTCACCACAGGAACACCGCTGTAGACTGTGAAATTGGGGTATCTCAGTCGGGCTATTTTAGTAAATTTTAGTTAGAAAGTAAACTATACCTATTGATGGCAATACATGCAAAACCACGTGTTGAGTCTGTATTTATAATGATTATATATTATTTTAACTTACCAAAATTGAAGAGTACAAATGAAACTTCATGAGTTCAGAACGTGTATGTATAACCTCAAAGTTTTCACAAAGTTTAGGGCACTTCAATTCTATTATTCATGGACATATTCTGTACATTTATGTTTAACTATATTTAATTTATTGTAGAAATAGGGATACGTCTGTTTCATACGAATACATGTATTATAACATTGACCAACTATTTATCTTTACACTTCCAATCAATAAAATAATATTAAGTACAAGCCTCATATTATGTATATAATCATGTGTCGGGGTACGGAAAAACATAAAAAACGTAAACGCCCAGAGAATTAGACATCTGTATGGCTCATACAAACATTTGTACGTTACTCTGACGTCAAGAAACGTGAATTATTAACTGTAAGTTTTGAAACAAACAAATATTATTAATAATAATATTATTAAATATTACCAATTAAAAGTGATAGAAGTCTGCAAGCTATTATAACTATAAATACAAACATTGTTTTTGATAGTTTCGTATGGGAGAAGTCGAGAGTGGAATCTAGCGATATAATAACGAGTCCGTTAATTAACAGACCTAAAAAGCAACTCGAGGTATTTGTAATTAGTGAAATCATGACATATCCCACTCAAATGTGGCGCGGTGATACGAATTCCATAAAACAATTGTATAATTTACATATACATGATTTATATGGGAGCATTCGACGATAAACTACAACGGAGCTGGCTAAATGTACACGTTTAGTGATGGGGGACGTTTATCGATATGTTTTCATTGAAAATATTTTATCGAACTATTTATTCTTTAAACGGTCAAGACATATGATATTAGGCATACAGATCTTACTCTTATTTCAGGCGTTTACGCAATACATAGTGTGTATGTTTTTAGGATTTGGTGCACTTTTTAATTATTCCTTATTTCTGTCTATAGCTAGCTAAGCAGAGCAGAGCTAACTCCTCATTTTTTAGTTATTAGCTAGCGCAAACCACACCAATTTTTGACACATATTTTTTATCATTGGTGTATATTATTGTTATAATTTTGTATTAAGGTGCTGAAATTAAAAAAAAAATAGATTTTGCTTTAAAATCGCACATCACTATCGCGACTAGCTCTCACATAAGTTCCCATTTCACATTGCGGTGTGTGTTGTTCTGCCTCATAATTGATTTCTACATACATACCATAATTAACGTTTCCTAACATGTAGGTTTCACCTGTACCTAATATGAGCGTGTAAATTATTATTATCAACCGTTGATAAATGTTCTGATTTAGTATTGCGTAAGTTCCATTAACGCTGACGCGAACCGAGTCGCGGGTTAGAGTCTTACTAGGAGCAGTATTTTTTTTGTTAACGGTACTTTGTGTTTATAGGTCACATTATTCTGCTTTGGATAGCACCAAAGCTCGTTTATCCTGGTTTTTATTATAATAATACTAGTGACCCGCTCCGGCTTCGCACGGGTATAATATAAAATTATAGCCTATGTCATTCACTAAAAAAATGATTAAAATCGATCCAGTAGTTTTTATTTATTCATTTCTGCCCGTGGCCCGCACGCGTTAACTTTCAACTTTAAAAAAAACCGACTTCAATTACATCGACGAGTAATACAACGTAGATCGACGAAAAAATAGTCAAGTAACTACGCGTTATCAAAGATTACTCAAAAAGTAGTTATCAGATCTCAATAAAATTTATATGTGACTACATGACAAACATCAGCTTTCGATTAAATTAAAAATTATTAAAATCGGTACAGCCAGTAAAAAGTTATTGCGGATTTTCAAGAGTTTCCCTCGATTTCTCTGGGATCCCACCATCAGATCCTGGTTTCCTTATCATGGTACTAAACTAGGGATATCTCCTTTCTAACAAAAAAATAATAATTATCAAAATCGGTACATCCAGTAGAAAGTTATGCGGTATAATACCAAGTAGGTCGACGAAAAAAGCGTCAAGTAAAAACGCAATATTAGCTATAACTCGAAAAGTAGTTGTTAGATCTCAAATAAATTTAAATGGGACCAATTGACACACACCATCTTTCGATTAAAAAAAAATAATGTCGAAATCGGTCCACACGGTCAAAAGTTCTGATGTAACATACAAAAAATAAAAATAAAAAAAATACAGTCGAATTGAAAACCTCCTCCTTTTCTTGAAGTCGGTTAAAAAGCCGGCTTGAACCGCCGCAAACGCTACGTCCCGCAATTTTTAAATCTGTAATATTTTCGAAAATGTTTATTGAAATCATATGCTGTAAAGGGCCATATAGATCTATATTAAATCAACAATATATTTATGGTATTTAATTAGATAAGGATTAATGTTGTATTGGTTAAAATCGCTTTGAAAATTAGCCATTATTTGTCGTAAAAAGTAAATGACAAAAAAATGTTATTGTGGGATATCCATAAGAGATAGACATATACCATAGGGGATTTTTCTGTAGACCTTTTCAATGTGTACAATACTTACTACATTATTTTGATAAATCTCGTAGGGTTCAGGCTGCGTTTGCAATGTAAGCGGAAAAAATATAATTATTTACGACATCACATTAGAAACCTCAAAAATAACAGTATTTCTCCACTATTTAATGGATGTTATTATACATCAACATTCCTCTTCAATCACTCTATCTATTAAAAAAAACCGCATCAAAATCCGTTGCGTAGTTTTAAAGATTTAAGCATTTAGACCAGCATGGCGTATTAGAGACCAATATTTCTCCTTTTTGGAAACGATATATATATATATATATATATATATATATATATATATATATATACTTATATTAAATTGAATCAGAATAAACGTTATTGTTTAACTATTTTAAAGCTAAAATGGACAACGGTCTAAGACCGGCGCTTTGCAGCGCTTTCAGCCCAGTTTTATCTTCCTCGTGCATGTCCGTAATCCAAGCTATTGTCGCCTGTATGTCGCAGTCAGAATAATTAATCTAGATATTATATTCAATATCCAGACATTAAAAACGTATCTACCGTATTTGGATAAAGTAAATATTGAAACGGAATTTGTCCTATTGTTTAGTCATTTTGTGTAATGTTTACCCTGCTCAAAGAAACAAATTTCCTATAACTTGTTGTAGGATTTTTAAATAATTTAAGAGGTTATCAAGTATTTCAATAAAAAATATGCCATTTGACAACTGTCTGTAATACTTTAAGAATATATTTATTTCTGGTTTGGATGTCTGTTCTTGTGGTTCTCCCCACCGTGCCTCGGAGAGCATGGTTTTTATCATAAACACCTGATAACGATTGTTACTCAAAGTAGAGAATATTCAACAACCCACAGTAGAGCAGTAGTGTGGTGGATTAAGCTCCAACCTTTATCCTACATGTAGGCCTACACCCAGCAGAGCAAAGTTACAGACTGAATCGATCGATCGATCGATTATCTATGTGACTTAGTCAATATATTTAATATAAGATTTTAGATTAATATGGTTACTTCTATTACTAAAACTATTCATAAACGGAATATTTACCATTTTCTTGTCATGACGACACTGTGTCGTCTGTAAAATACGGGATCAAGTGTCGAGTGTGCGTAAAGCAAAGGACAATGGTAGGGGTGAACGTAACAATGGTAGTGGTGACCAGTGTTTACACAGCGAACGTGTGACAAAGAAGGTAGTCCAGTATGGACATTGCAGAAGTCGTCAAAATCTGCCCGAAAATTTTAGTCTCGTGAACAAGACATTCGCCGTTAATGTCGAAATATCGAGCTCTGCAAATGAAAATAAAAAACATATATAATATATCTACTTAATATTCAGTTATTTTGGATATATTAATTTTAAATAAAAGTAAAAAGTATCTGGCTATGAAATATAGTTACGCCCTTAGTCTCGGTGACAGGTATGGCTTAAAATAATTTATGGGGCTATAATTAAAGGAGGTTTTATATCTTATGTATGTACACTACAGTAAACGTAAAAGGAATAAACTTTGAATAGGCTGCAACAGAAATTGCGTTACGAGTGTCTGACTTTTTTTTGTTAACATATCGACAAAAGCTCATCGTCACACTGATCTTTGTGTGAATTTCATAATTAAATTTAATTAATAAAACGGATCAAATTAAACGGTCCCTAGTAGAAGTTTCTCATGTGTCTCACATCTATATTGGCAGTGCAAATGTTTATCATATGCGAGGATCGAACCCGTGACCGCTCCAACGCGGGTCGTCATTATTCATGTCGTCGTCTTCATTAGCGACACGTGTGTACATATTCATATTATATGTTTATTATATTATAATAAGAAATTAATCGCAGAAATCGAATCGCATATCACAACGAATAGAAATCGAACTTTTAGTGGAGAAAGAGAAGTGGGGAGAGAGAAACTGTGTCACATTTATAAGCTGTTCAGTTCAAACGCAGATAGGTAAACATGTCGTACACAAAAACACCCAAAACGTCACTAAGCAATAAAAAAAAGTTGTTGAAATGAGCAATTGAGACATTTAAAAGAGACATTTTAAATGTTTAATAATTTCAGCGGTTTTAATTTGTTGGATATCTGCAGCGTCAGTTAAAAGTTGTCCTTTAGAGGTTGTACAGCAGGGGTGGGCAGGGTTAGTGATGAACCGAAAGTTTAAGCCGGCTATGAAAACTTACCGGTTTTTTTTTACTGGCTTATGACAACTGTCCACTTAACACGGCGATTATTCAATAATCATTATGCGATGGTTATATAATATAATTTGATCTATATATATATATATATATATATCTATCAATCGTTCGTTTGTCTCGCTAAAATTCGAGAATGGCTGGACCGATTTAACTAATTTTGATCTTGAAATATCGTAATATGTAGAAGTTCTGGGAAGGTTTTAACGGTGGTGAAGAAACATGTAATAAGTAACGAAAAATTCCTAAATGTGAAAAATTTGATGTTTTGTCAAAAAATGTCAATTGGTTGTCAAATATTTATGGGTGCGTTCAGAAAGTCTTGACCATATTTTCCACAAATATACGTAGGCGATACGAAGTTCATCGGGTCATCTAGTTATTTAATAAAAATGATATTAGTAATTTGTTTTTGTGTTTTTAGTGAATTCAAGTGAAAATTAAATTCAAAACTGAAGATTAGTATACTTTTGATGTGATAATTATGTGTGATGGTAATTAATGATTATTATTATTTGTTAATGTAATTAAGACTTTAATTCGTAAAATGATGTCCTATTATTTTTTTTTTATAACACTAGGTCGGCAAACAAGCGTACGGCTCATCTGATTGTAAGCGATTACCGTAGCTTATAGACACTTGCAACACCAGAAGCATCGCAAGCGCGTTGCCGACCCAATCCCCAATCCCCCCAGGAGCTCTGGTCACCTTAATTACCAACAGGAACACAATACTGCTTGAAAACAGTATTATTTAGCTGTGATCTTCTGTAAGGTTGAGGTACTACCCCAGTGTGGCTGCTCCATATTTTGAGCAGGAAATTCCTGCTGTGCCTCCAGGAGCGCAGATTATTTTGATACACAAATAACTAAAATAAAATCATTATCCCATGGCCCTCCAACTTTCCTCAATCTGTGAACTACAATTTTATAGAATAATATCAAGTTAAATAGGTTTTTACGATGTTTTAAAGTTAATTTTTAATCTACTCAAATTAAAATTTATGATCTAATTACGAAGTCTTACCTCGGCGAGGTTTAATTTTTATTAGCTTCCTTTGATATTTAAATGTACTTAGGCTACGAAATGTTTGCTCTGCTTAAGTATTTTTTGTTCAAATTTTAGTTGCAACTTTTTTTTAAATAAGTGTTTTTGGAAGTAGTTTTTGTAGTTAATAAGCATTAATTTATTAATGTCACACACACAGTCACCAATGTCTACATGCTAATCTTCACAACTGTTCTTGTGAGACGGTTGATATAGTCAATAAGCAAAAATATCTGGGACTTATAATTGACGATCGACTAAAATGGACTGAACATATTAATCACGTATGTGATAAGCCGCGTACTATATTGGCTAAAATAATTTTAATTAAAAGAAAAATCCTTTATAAAATTCTATTAAGCCTATATAAAACTTTTGACGAAACAACTATATTTTACGGTCTGAGTAGCTATGGCAGAACATGTAAATCAAACCTTGATACAAGATATAATTTGCAAATAAGAATTATGAAAGCTATAATACCTAAAAAAATTAAAACCTATCACGAAAATGATTATCACGAGCTCTTTTATTATTGTAATATAATACCAATACATCATCAGGTTAAATTCATATTACTGCTTGAGCAGTTTCATCATGGCGAACACCAATATGTCATCAGGCGTACCTACCAAACACGTAGTGCGTCTCAAGTTAAATTAAAAGTACCGAGTTACAATAATCGCTATAGCAAACAACTACTACAATATCAAATACCAAAATTAAAGAACGACCTACCAGCGTCACTAAAAAATGAAATTGCAAAAACAGATATAAAATATAAATTAAAACAATGTTTCTTATCGTTAGTAAAAATAAACATTAAATAATATCGTTCAATGTAAATCACCCCTGTGTAATTGATTTGTAAAACTTGGAGGGTAGTTGTGTAAAAATGTTGATCGTATTGTCACTGTTCAGTTGTTATAATTGGGATATTTACTTATTTTTGATATTGTGAGCGTACGATGTCGAATGCCGGTGTGCGGATAAATCAATAATGATTTTTGTGACACGGTGGAATGCAAATGTTTATAGTTAAATTTCTTTGTATTTTAAATAAATTATATATATATATCTTTTCTATACATATAATAAAATGGTAGGAAGACAAAACTGTACGTTGAATATTTTTTTTAAAGAATACTTGGGGTGTGATCTACAATCGATACCGAAGCCAAAAATATAGTTTTTAGAATTTTTGTCTGATTGTCTGTTTGTCTGTATGTATGTCCGGGATAAATTCAAAAAATACTGCATGAATTTACTTCAAATTTGGCACGAATATTATTAAGAAGGTGCTGTGTGGCTACGGCACTAAAGAATTTAGTCACCCCCTCTCTTCCCGTGGGTGTCGTAAGAGGCGACTAAGGGATAACAAGGTTCCACAAACATCTTGGAACTTAAGAAGCCGACCGATGGCGGGATAACCATCCAACTGCTGGCTTTGAAATACACAGGCCGAAGACGGGCAGCAGCGTCTTCGGTGCGACAAAGCCAGTACTGCGGTCACCAACCCGCCTGCCCAGCGTGGTGACTATGGGCAAAACACGTGAGTTCACGTTATTTTTGGCGTAAACTTGTGGAGGCCTATGTCCAGCAGTGGACTGTATAGGCTGTAATGATTATTAAGAAGTCGGGTCAATATATAGGCTACATACTATCACGCTATCACCTACGGGGAACGAGCAGTGAACCTTTATTTCTTCAACGCATTCTGTAAAAACGTGTAATCTAACGACGCATATTTGAATGTTGTTGTTATTATGTTAATAACCTCAGTTAATAACCATGTCATAAGCTAGCTTCACACTATAAATAAAGTCACTCTGTAGTATATTTAGTACCAGCATTGCACCCGTGCGAAGCCGGGGCGGGTCGCTAGTATATATATCCATATATATATAATTTATTTAAAATACAAAGAAATTTAACTATAAACATTTGCATTCCACCGTGTCACAAAAATCATTATTGATTTATCCGCACACCGGCATTCGACATCGTACGCTCACAATATCAAAAATAAGGACCTTTACAAAAGTACTAATGGTTTGGTGGCTGTAAAGGTACTAATGGTTTGGTTTTCTTTGGTTTGTTGTTGTAAGGATTAATTAGTTGTACAGCTTTCTTCAATGTTTATTTTAGATGCCTGATGATGGTCCAATAAAGGATCGAAAAGTCGCATGAATTTGCAATTAGTGGTTAGATTGGCACCTTGTGTCCACTTTCCTGCGAACCGTCAAAGAGTACTTATGGCAAATGGACGCAACGATAAATAATGTATATAATGTTTGTAATTTTGTTTTAATGTATTATATTATGTCATCATTCATCATCATCATTTCAGCCTATCACTGTCCACTGCTGGACATAAGCCTCCATAAGCTGTGCCAAAAATGGCATGAACTCATGTGTTTTGCCCATAGTTACCACGTTGGACAGGCGGGCTGGTGACCTTTTTTTTTTTTTTTTTTTTTTAACAAGTCATACATCCACGGGCTTATGAACCCATGTCCTTTTTTACTCTAATACATGCAAATTTTTATTTTTATTTTTTCTCTATTTCAAGGTAGGCGTTAGTCAATAACATCGCTGTTCAAGTCACTATGTTTGTTTTTAATGTCTCCAAAAGAGACGTGAGTCCACCGACCGGTTCTTAATCTAATCTATGGTACAATTTTTTTTTTTTTTTTTTTTTTTTTTTTTTTTTTTTTTTTTTTTTTTTGTTATTATTATTATTTCCTTATAATACTATACTTATATCTAGCTAAACATTATTTACATGCGTGATAATAGTTTTCTTAAATATATATATATTTTTAATATTATCTATATTACTACCAACGAGGAGTACTCCCAAGCCAAGCAACCTATTCCAATTTTATTTTGACATCTCGAGAATACTCTCAACGACGGCGGTGTCTCTATTATGAATCGCCATCTTGAGACTATGCTCGAGGATGTCTTTTTCCGTAGCCTCCGCCGCCCTCCCGACGAAACGACAGATCGCGTCATCCCTGTAGTCGGTGTAGTAGACACAGGCCTTGGTGTGTCTAGTCACCGCGACTATCGCGTGCGAAACGCTGTCATGTATTCGCAGCCTCCCACTCCTCGTCTGGATGACGATGACACTCTCACTCGTCTGGCCCTGCGCCTCGTGGATAGTCAAGACACGCGACCCCTCCCCTTTCCCGTATCCCCGGTCCACCAGCAACTTCTTCTCTTCCTGCGTGAAGACCAGGTATAGGGTCCAGTTCTGTCTTGCAGAGATTTGCGCGCCCGTGAAGCTTTCCACGCGCAGGGAACGGATTATTGGGCTTGAGCTATAAATATATTTGTAGACCTCGCTGATGGCGAAGGCGACATCCTTGGGGTTTCGGTGCGTACAAGACAGCTCCCACGATATGCCTGTTATCAGGGTTGGTCTGCTGTACCGCATCTTGAACAGGTTTTCCCTGTCGATGTACGGCAGCTGGTTAATATCTCCGATGAGGACCACCTTCTTGGCTCCTGATAGTCGGGCTGCCATCACTATGGCCCCGAAGTGGTTCATGAGGGCTTCATCTACCGTAAGACGGCTGATTTTTGCGCCCCCTCGAAAACCATTGACCAGTACGGAGGCCATAGTGCGCACCTTAGATTTGGCTTTAACGCCATAGCGGTGTGCCAGCTTCTCCTTAAGTTCTTTGGCAGCCTCGACTGTGGTCGTAATGACGACTTCCTCGTCCTCATCGAATTCCCCGACTATGCGAGTTGTCTTGCCACATCCTGGAACCCCATTTATCCATTCCAGTGAAGGTAGCCCCCAGACCACGGAAGAATCATCGGCGTCACGGTCCCCCGTGATGGTTTGAGCCATCCGGAGTATCCGATCATCCAGCATTACTCTCGTGCATCTGGCCACTACCACCACCGGGTCCCCTGGTGGTGTATTGAAGATCTGAGGCTCTTGTTCCTGCCCCTCAGACTCGACCGCGCTCACGAAGCCTGCTGTGATGTTATATGCAGCCATATACCTCCCCGACATATTTCCTTTGAGTATCTGTCGAGTGTCGTTGTTGTAAATGGCTGCTTCGGCTTCTTCGAGTTCCACCTCCAGTAACTTTAGGTTGTTGTACTGGTAGGTCTGCATGATCTTATTGCATGTGGCCAGGTTCACCTCTCGGTTTGCCTTTGTTATGGCCAGGAACTCGGTAAGGGCATTTTGCGCGTGTTCAGATGGTGTGGACGCTGGTCGAAGTTTTGGTGGTGTTACTTGCCCCATATCGGCCCTTGTTCGAACAGTTGGTGGCGCCTCCGGGTGCTTCGAACTTTCGTCCTCGGTGAACCTTTCCAACGCCTTAATTTGCCGCTCTCTTGTATCGACCTGATTGGGGGACAAGTGGGGCGGTTTTTTGCCTCGTTTTGGGGAGATCGTCGATTGGATAAACTTCGCCATCGACATCAGGCTCGGTTTCGGTGTGGCTTTTGTCCGATTGCTTAACTCAGCCTTTTGGGCCTCGACCTGTTTCTGTAGGCGCTCCGATCCACTGGGTGTGGGCTCTTCAAGAGCCGGCGATGCGGGGGGTTTAGATGTCCTGATCTTGGGTTTTAGGTAGCCTAGATCCTCCCCCCTGTCTTCGTATATAATGACCTCGTTGTTCAGTGAGGCCTTTAGACACCCGTACCTGTCTGATACGTTGCCTTTGTCATACCCGACTCTCATTGAGTCCACACTGATCCTTCCGGGGGCCCCACCGGAGGCCTCGTCCAGCCGCTGTAGCCACAAACTTGACTGCGCAAAGGCAGACCTTTCTCCTTCCTCGAAAAGCACGATTGTTTTATTTTTCAACCGCACCAGACGGTAAATTAAGTCGTCCTTCAGTTTTTGCGCAAGCGCCTCGATCTTAGAGCGCTTTATGCTTGTGTTTAGCGTGCTACCTGTCATCAGCAGGGCAAGCCCCGGCGAGACCACCAGACGATCGTGACCTTCGGAGCGACAAAAACTCATTCCGACTCTCTCCGCTTCGCTGTCCATAAACAGAGCCACGCATCTGGTCTTTATTCCCACTTCACCGCTTCCTTTCCATTCTTTGAACAAGGCCACTGGTGTTTTGCTGTGAGTAGGTTGCGGAGGTACGTTTTTATTGGCTCTCTTCTGGAACAAACTCTGCAGAGAAGACGGTGTGGTCTGTGTTATTTGGCCACGCAGCGTTTGGGTATTCAGGGGCTGAGAAGCAGTTGCCCCAGGCTGGTAAACGGTATATGGGACACGGACCTGAACGTGTGTCGGTGTCTGTGTAATTGTGTTTGTGTTTGTGTTGGTAGTTGTTGTGACGGTACTGGCACTATGTGGTATGAATGCAGCCTGTGGTAGAGCGGTCGTGCTATTTCTTTTTGCAGCCGAGGAAGCGGCTTTTCTCGCAAATGTCAGGAAAGACGTTCTGCCCGGTTCATTTTCCAAGATGGTGCGGAGCGAGGTCTGGTCTAGTTTTGTCTGGAGTTTGAGTTCCAGAGCCAGCCTTTCTCTGCCGAACCTCGGACATTCCAGCAGAATGTGCAGAACTGTCTCCTGACAGTTTGAGTCGCAGATACACGAAGGGCTGTCCCTAAGGTGGAATCTGTGTAGATACGCCGCAAATCCTCCATGACCGGTCAGTAATTGTGTGTCGACCGGTGTTAGTGCCGATTTTCTTACCAGCTTGTAAGCGGTCTTTACGTCTGGTAGAAAGATTTTCGTGACCGAGCCAGTTACCGAAGAATTGTATCTTTCTTGCCACAACTCGACAGTCTCTTCACGTATCCGCCTTCTGACATACGACACTGGAACTTTGTCGTAGTCGGGTGCCGTCTTTTTCGTTAGGGCCGCCTTTTTAGCCAGTTCGTCCGCTCTTTCATTTCCCGGTGTACCTACGTGGGCCTTCAACCAAAAGAACCGCACCGTTCTATTGTCTTCTCGGATTTGCCTGATGCGACTCTTCATCTCAATGGCCAGAGGGTGGGTTACCGAAGGACTCCTTAGTAGATCAAGTGACGATCTAGAGTCGCTCAAGATGTTAATAGGGCTTTTTTTCGATTTCCTCGCCATGTCCACGGCTCGGAAGAGTGCGTACATCTCCGATTGGAAAACGGTGTTATGCGGTTCAAGCCGGAACGTGGAGTATCTTACTTCCTTGCCTTGATCCCACCACGTTAGGGCTGCTCCTACTTTGCCCTCTATTTTGCTACCGTCGGTGTAGATGTATGAGCCGACGATGTGGTGTTTTTCGAGGTCTTCAGGGTTCAGACTCTCCAAGCGCTCATACTCAGTTGGCATGAGTAGAGATGGATGGGGGTTTTGCATCGGACCCACCCTGCGCTCCAGCTCTCTGCCCGGTGGCAGAAGGTCCTCGCAGTGGCCTTTCTTAATTTTAAACAGCATGGCCGCTTCTCGGATCCGAAGGTCGAGTGGGAGCAGGCCTGAGAGGACGAGTGCCGATGTCAGAGACACCGTTCTGTACGCTTTGCATATTTTCTGTGCGAAGCCTCTTTGCAGTGAGTCTAGTTGCTTCCTTACAGACAACTTCTCTGCTGCTGAGGACCACGCGCTTGCCGCATACAGGACGATGGGCTCTATCACCGCCACGTATATGGTTCGGACTATTTCTCCGTTTAGACCCCAAGACACCTTCGCCGCGCGCGCTAAATGTTTATAAATGTTAGCCGCTTTCTTGCATACGGCGGCCACATGCGCATTGAATGTGAGCTTTGAGTCCAAAATGAGCCCCAGCAGTTTTATTTCTTCTACAAGCCTCAACTGAGTGCCGGACATGTGGACTATTGACGACCTTTGTCGCACCGAAGACGATGCTACCCGTCTTCGGCCTGTGTATTTCAAAGCCAGCAGTTGGGTGGTTATGACGACATTGGTCGGCTTTTTAAGTTCCTAGGTGGTAGTGAAACTGTGTTATCCCTTAGTCGCCTTTTTACGACACTCACAAGAAGAGAGGGGGTGGCTATATTCTTACTGCCGTAGCCACACAGCATTATATGTATGTATTATATATGTTTGTATGTATGTGTATGCTGTATTGCATGTAGTAAATGTGTATACTTCTTTTAGTCAAGTCTTGAGTTTGAGTGGCAGATAAGGCTGTATGTCTTCAAGTTCGCCTTTTGCTCAAATTTTTTTAAGATGTTTAATAAAGTTTAAAAAAAAAATACTCGATGTTCTCATATATATCAAATAACATTATATATTTGTCAAACACACCTGAGACGTGTACTCAGCGGAAATATTTGCACCATATGCAATCCAATAGTCACGTACTCCACATTCGGTAAATGCACATTTCAATGTTGCTTTCTTTAATTTTTGAGTACCAAGCTACCAGAAAGCGGGATAAGGTACGACATACTCATCTTTCGATCGGCTTTATATCGTTGTAATAGAATTTAAATTTCAATACTAACGAAACGAGAGTTGAACAACATATTGAGAATTTCTTTACAACACTATTGGGACAGTTTGTGTTTTATTTTAAAAGGGAACAGGACTTGGATAGTGTAGAGAGTGTAATAAAGGATATTTTGAACGATAGTCTACATTTTATTAAGAGTTTAGATGTTGGAATACTTTGACGTTCGATATTTTACGATCACAGAATATTCATTGAATTTGTTGCGGTGCTACGACTATCTTTCATTTTATCTGATGATGCTACTACTGATGGACTAGTTCACGACTTTAAAATAAAATGTTTGTCCTGCTATTTATGTCTGTAAATGCAATTCTCAATCCCTTACTTTGGTTTTACTTTATCGATGATGATATATGTTATTTACTTTATCGATATTATGTTCTATTCTCTTTTTAGCTATTATTTTTAATTATATCTTGTACTATTTCAAATTTTCATTTTTAACTCAGCCTCAAAGTATCTTTTACATAGATTCACAGCAATTATTTGCAAAATACATTCGACTGTTAATGATAAGCTCATCATACAATGACAGCCGAGATTATTGATCGATACCTTGAATTAAACACCAGTAGATAGTGAGTTTATTTATTTTAAAGTTAGGACAAACAATATGCAAAAATAGTAAACTGTTGATAGCTCAAGTCGTTAGTCATATCACTAAAACAATTTTGGTCCTTACAAAATTAATGAGGTTGTGGCATAAAATGTATCTTATAATTACAAGCTTTTTTATTTTTACAATGTAAATGCGCGTGAATTTTTAAATTTGTTTACCATTCTAACTTACTGGTACTTGGTTGAGCTGATATATATGAGTAAGGTTATTATTCCGAATCGAGGATTCGCTGCATCATGAGTGAGAGACATCGATACATTTTCACGACTATTCAGCCAGTAACATCTCACTTGGCATAGGCTCGCTGGGCATAGGCTTTTCCATGCTTTTCCATTTCCATTCTTTCCATTTTCTGTCTCCATGTAGTAAAAAGATCAGAGCTTAATCCACCCCAAAGTATCACTGCAGGTTGGCTGATGATTTCCAGACTGTGATCAACGATCGCTATTAGGCGCCTATGACAACAGCCAGCAATGACAGTATAACGTGCTCTCCGAGGTGCCGTGGGAGATTTATGAAGAAATACACCTAAGCTAGAAAAGCATATTTTACGTATACAAATATCCCCTAGCTACAATTGAAAACCTAATCTGTATGTTGCAGTGTGATTAAAAATGTCAATTACGTTGCATATATATTCTTTTAGCAAGTATTTATATCCATATATTAATACGTGATGCGGAAGTGCTCATGGGGCCTATTTGAGTAAAGCTGATTTTGATTTTGAAGCAAAAACTTTGTAGGTACCCTTTTTATGGATATTGCGCGTCGGAGGAGTATGAAATTTTGCACAATTAAAGTTTATATAGAGGAGAGGTGCAGAATGCTAATATATATTTTTTAATGTATTTGACACACACACGCATATATAATCATTTGTTTACTTTTAAAGTCTGACGTCAAATTGAGAATAGATTATAGATTAATTTTTAACCGACTTCCAAAAAGGAGGAGGTTCTCAATTCGACTGTTTTTTTTATGTATTGAGAACTTTTGACTGGGTGGACCGATTTCGACAATTTTTTTTTAATCAAAAGGTGGTGTGTGCTAACTGATCCCATTTAAATTTATTTGAGATCTAACAACTACTTTTCGAGTTATATCTAATAATGCGTTTTTAGTTGACGCTTTTTTCGTCGACCTACGTTGTATTATAACGCATAACTTTCTACTGGATGTACCGATTTTGATATTTCTTTTTTTGTTAGAAAGGAGATATCCCTAGTTTGGTACCATGATAAGGAAACCAGGACCTGATGATGGGATTCTAGAGAAATCGAGGGAAACTTTCGAAAATCCGCAATAACTTTTTACTGGGTGTACTGATTTTGAAAGCGGATGTTTATCATGTCACATTTAAATTTTATTGAGATCTGATAACTACTTTTTGAGTAATCTTTGATAACGCGTATTTACTTGACAATTTTTTCGTCGATCTACGTTGTAAGCACAATAATGTGACCTATAAACACAAAGTACCGTTAACAAAAAAAAACTGCTCCTAGTAAGACTCTAACCCGCAACTCGGTTCGCGTCAGCGTTAATGGAACTTACGCAATACTAAATCGCTAACGCGTAAATTGATAACGCGTAGTTACTTGAATATTTTTGTCGATCTACGTTGTATTACTCGTCGATGTAATTGAAGTCGGTTTTTTTTTCGTTTGCGAGCAAACACAATTTTGTCTATACTGAGTGTCAAACATAACCATACTAAATCTATTAAAACATTAATATTTTAAATTTATTATGGTCGAATTTCGACCACTAGGTGACCACTAGTAGAAATAATTAACTCAACTTGTTTTTTTATAAACTATCTTTGTATTTTTGAAATAACAGGGTAGAGTATTCATTCTCTTGAAAGGATCAATGTAATCCCACAGACCTTAAATACTTCAAAATAACAGGAGTTGATGAGAATGTTCTCAAAAGGTTCGATGTAATCCTACGTAACTTAAATTAAGGTTTGTCTGCTAGCTCTGGAAGTTTTTAATAATTTTTATAAAAATTCTGCTCAATGGTGAAGAAATAAGTGTTACAAAATGTTCTCTTCAGTTTATATAATAGTAGTACACGGCTTAAATTATAAAAAGACAGTTTGTCGTATTGGATCGGTAATTTTGATGAAATATTTCGTCGATTAAGTATTATTTTTCTTAAAATCCATCTTTTGAAGTAAAACTTCTTTATGCACGCTTGACTTAAGCTGGTGAATGCACGACGAGAGCGTCACGAAAAGTGTGATCGGGCGAGGCGAACGGAAATTGAGAGGGAGATATAAATTAGTGAAGATAGAAAGAAAGAGAGTTACTCTGTGAATGAAAAATATTTGCTTAAAACTGTGGCTATACGAAACCCATTTCCATTGTCTCAAACTAATATTAAACATGTTGTAATTACTGAACGTTCATAGCTATAAGAAATAAGCAATATTTTATAAACAATAAATGACTACCTAGCAACGAAATACATTCCACTATTATTTTCTAAATAAAGCCCCACATGGAACGTGTCGATAAAACGATGATGATGAAAGAGAGGTCCTCAATAAATTTCCCCCGCAAAAGTAGGCGTGATATATCCCTTATTTCTACAAGAATAACGTTCACATCTCTATATATTTATGAGTTATGCCATATATAAGACGAGGTATGTATGTTCAAGCTAACGATGTAAGTTTTTCTATTTCAAAGTTGTCTCAGATAATGAAAGCGAGTCCTATTTTATATTGTAATGTCCATCGGTCCCCATGGAATTTCCAGTATTAGTAATGGTCAGGTTTTCTGCTTTCGAACTTTTTAACACCCTGGTGAGAAAAAAATTGGAAACAAGGACATACAACTCGGGAGTTTACGATTCATATTGGTGGATTCTGGTGTTGGTTTTATTTGTGTGTGAATAGGGGGAATATTTTAATGGATAATTATGATGCAATTTGATTTATATTAGGTTATACTATTTAAAAGTTATGAAACATTAATGATAGACAAAATTTTGTGTAAGATATTCATTTAAAGAATGAAAACAGAGATCTTAATGCACGAGGAACATTTTCAGTTGTTTATTTTTCGTCTCCGTCATTATGCGCGATTATACTGTCGTGAAAAACTTTGAAATTTTTCCAAGACGTTCCTAAGCACGTTTTTTATTTTTACGTTCTCTTTAATGTTGATTATTATTGAAATTTTTGTACAGGTGGTTTGGCGGAAACCGGTGCAGGTTATTTAATACCGATTTCTTAGTTCTATGTCTTCGTCGTAGCTTCTCTTCCCTTTTTAAAAAGTAATAATAAATAACCGCCTCACATTCAATGCCAATAAGGACATAAAATCTTGAAATCGGTCCACCCAGTCAAAAGTTCTGAGGTAACATACACAGAAAAAATACAATCGAATTCAGAACCGCGTCCTTTTTTAAAAGTCAGTTTAAAATGTTTTTAAAAATCTAACTTTAACAAATTATATTTATATTTTAGTTTGTAAGAGAATCGCAGTTGTCTAATGTCGGTTAACTGTAACATTTTTAAGATTTGGACTTAATATGCATTGCGTCAGCAATAATCTAATAAAATAGTCAGATGAATGATTGCTTGTCGTTTCACACATCAATTTGATTTTCACAGATTTTTTCGAAACATTTTTTTTTTTAATTTTCACACTTATTTATAATTATTTTCGTCTCATTACAGTTAATGACAAGTACGTCTTTTGTAAGTTCATAAACACGAGACGAGAAAAAAGAGATAACAACAAAATGTCTCATTTTGAAGCAGTGTTTCATTTGTCAAATGCTGTGGTTGCATCGTAACGTACAAAGGGACGTCGAGGTATTGGCTTTAATGAATTCTATATGAAGGAAGGCGCGTGCGGAACTTTCCGCTTCTGTAGCGACAGTTGAAATGGTTTGTTTGAAATCTCATCGAATTGGATAGCGTCTAGACTGTGAGGAATACCTTTTTTAAAGTAGGAGTTTACTCTTTAAGAATCGATTTTCATATAAGGCCCCCGGTATTAAAAAAATATGAGAAGTAAAATCTACTAAACGAATGACCTCGTTACGTTTCTCGTAACGCCATCTATCGCCTATAGATGATTGATTCGTTTATTTACCATTTAATTGGTATTAATCTTTTTCTTAGACTAGTAAGCCTTTTTTGTGCCTATTTAGACAATCGATCTGAAGGAGTTAACTCCAGTCGTCCGTCGAAGTTTTTTTTTGTTTTTTTTTTTTTTTTATATCACTAGTTAGGCAAACAAGCGTACGGCTGACCTGGTGGTAAGAGATTACCGTAGCTTATAGACGCTTGCAAACACCAGAAGCATCGCAAGCGCGTTGCCGACTCAATCCCCAATCCCCCCAGGAGCTCTGGTCACCTTACTCATCAACAGGAACACAATACTGCTTGAAAGCAGTATTATTTAGCTGTGATCTTCTGTAACACATGAGTTCACGTTATTTTTGGCGTTAACTTGTGGAGGCCTATGTCCAGCAGTGGACTGTATAGGCTGTAATGATGATCTTCTGTAAGTTCGAGGTACTACCCCAGTCGGGCTGCTCCATATTTTGAGCAGGAAATTTCCTGCTGTGCTCTACCACAGTTAAACTTGACACACACACACTTTTTTTATATAGAAACCAGAGTTTAAAAATTGGGTTGTTGGCACTAGCAAGATAGATATTAATTACAGGTTTTATTATAAATAAAGTAAAGAAAAATAGCCTGAAAAGTCAATAAAAGTCAAATAAATTACACTGAAACTACAACAGTTGTACATTTTTAACTCAATAACGAAAGTTATATTGATACAATACTCTCGTACCTAACTTGTTGAGCTCCCGCTGATATTATCTTTTAAACTTGAAATACCATTTGATAGCTTTATGTGCGCTTTGGTTCGTTTATTTATTAACCGACGAGAAAAAGAGGGTTCTAATTTTGTATGTGTTTTGTTTTTTTTTATACGAATTAAAAAAAGGATAAATAGGTAGGTTCTCAATTAGACTGTATTTTTTAACCGACTTCAAAAAGGAGGAGGTCATTCAATTCGACCGTATTGCGCTTCAGCCTGTAATATCCCACTATTGGGCATAGGCCTCTTTCCCCATGTAGGAGAAGGATCAGAGCTTAATCCACCACGCTGCTCTAATGGGGGTTGGCGGATATATTCCCTACTATGAGTAACGATCGCTATCAGGTGTACATGATAACAACCGGGACCCATGGCTTAACGTGCTCTCCAAGGCGCGATGGGGAGACCCACAAGGACTGCACAAACACCCAGACCACGGCAAACATCTATATGGCCAATACAATGTATTTCATGTGCGGGGATCGAGTCCGCAACCGCCAGCGCAACCGGCACAATCCATAGCTGTCACTGTTGCGCCAACGCGGCGTCTATATAATGTATATTCGGCGATAACTTCGTCGTTTATAAACCAATTTTGATCATTCTTTTTATGTTAGAAATGAGATATTCCAGGGTGGAACCATGATAAGGAAACCAGGATCTGATGGTGGGATCCCAGAGAAATCGAGGGAAACCCTCGAAAATCCGCATAACTTTTTACTGGGTGTACCGATATTGATCATTTTTAATTTAATCAAAAGTCGACGTTTATCATGTGGTCACATTTAAATTACATCGAGATCTGATTACAACTTTCGGAGTAATCTTCGATAATGCGTATTTACTTGATTATATTTTCGTCTACCTACGTTGTATTACTTGTCGATGTAATTGAAGTCGGTTTTTTTCGTTTGCCAGCAAACACAATTATTTATGTGTGTTACTTCATGACTTTTTAGTGTGAGAATCAACTCCTATGATACTTTTTTCATTGAAAGGTTGTGCTTGTCGTGTGATAACGTTTAATGTTGATCGATATCTGGCAAGTACTTTTTGAGGTATTTCTAATAACCCGTATTTACTACAGTATTTTTTCATCTAGTACGTAGGTACGTTGTATTACAGGTCAATGTAATTGAAGCCGATTTTTGATTCATTTGCAAGCAAACACAATTATGTTATTTACCATGAAAACAACGGAACGTGACAAAATACCATCATTTAGGGTGAAAAAGTGATGGGATGCTATATGACATTCCTAAATATGACATCCTTGGTAATCGAATGGGCCTCGTCCGCCGTCTTTGGATCTTTTAACCAAACATTCTAATAACACTCCCCGCCACACTTGATTCTGATTGATCGTCGCCAGTCAACAGGAAAGCGAGACCACAGGAAATAAATTGAATGACTAAACTTAAAGAGTATTTTAAAATAATTAAAACACAAATATTCACTCCGAGTGGGAATCGAACCAGCGACCGTTGGTATTTAGGCGCCGCTGACACGGTACACGCATCATTACACCATATAGGCGTTATTGCAATAATAATATATGGCATATTAATGTCTTCTATTTTCATTAAGATGTCATTGCTTTTTCATGAAAATGAAACTGTTGCATTTTCAGAAACTTACGAGTTATACTTAAGTATTCAATTATTTTAAAGATTAAAATCATATTTAAATATTTTTTTTAAAACAGTATTTAATATATAATGTGCTTAGATGAACTTGATTGTTAACCAATTAAGAAATAAAAAAAAAACTGTGTGTGTGCAATTCAAATACGGCAGAAGTGAAATTTCTAAAAAGACGTGGGATGGTAGGCCGTTGGATTTGTTCCATCGACTACGATCACGGTCTCGTGAATAAGGTCATAAACGCCATGCAAAACGCGTCAAGCAATGTATTCTATCGCATTCTCTTCTTTACATTTATGTATTTGTTTCTTTATCGTGACGTATTTTAGTTTCATCGAGTTTCAAATCACGACAATTCTGAAGAAGTTTCACTTAAAAAAATACTTTTGACATCCATGCAGACCCGCTCCACCAGGCAGAAGGAGACGGTGATATGCGCTTCACCCTCGACAATGGAGTGAGAGCAGGGAATCATTCCTCTCACTCGCCAGCGAGGTAATAGAGCGCTCACGGCTCACTTTATAATGTAGCGATGATACCTTTTGCAGTAGCAAACTCTGATCACGGCTATGATTTATTCAACAAAACACATATATATGTCTACGAATTTGTTAAAGTAAGGTAGCTCTGTATATATTTTTATGACTATTAACATCATGTGTTATATTTGGTTATTTTTATCTTGATTCTTCTCGTCGATCATCATGCACATTGATTTTTGATATTGGTGCCTGCTTGGTTGAGGTTAATCACTTCTAAAAGATTCAATGTAATGTTTTATAGCCTAAAGCCTTCCTAATAAATAGGCTGAATTCTGAAATAACATAAGCATTGCATTATTAAGTAAAGTAATGCTCTTTAAAATATACAGTTGACTTTTTAATTCGTTACAAAGTAATTTATACCACAAACAATTTTAATATTTATTAACCTTATGAAGCGATTACATCAATTCGTTTTAAACAGCCAATAGATTCTAAAAAGGAAGTACGGACATTTGTAAAGCTAATTAGGGGTCTGCAATTCGATCGCGGGTTTTCCTTTTTCCCTGATTAATGACTCATCCGGGCAGAGTCGGATATTCGCTTTCTTACGGTGCATGCTTTTTTTAACTTAGGAATCTACTTAACTCTGATATTTATTGAGATTTATTTATAGCGTTTAAGATGTTTTGCCTAGTATTGTATTCATTAAACCTAGACTTAAAGGATTTACTAGAAAAAGCGTAAATACACTTAGGTTCTGGTCAATCAAGCGCAACTGTAATTTTGTCCTTCTCTCTAAGTTTGCAACTACAGTTGAGAAAATCAACATTTCCTTCTTTTGTATTTCTAGAATTCTTTAAGGTTATTTTGTCTGTTGATCAAGTGATTCAATTGGCATCAGAGTCTTATTACTATTACTTGTAAGGTTAACTGCTAATTCAATTCACCTGTTTTACAATTTTCTGCTGTGTAGCTGTGTGGCTACGGCATTCAAGAATATAGCCATCCCCTCTCTTCCCGTGGGTGTCGTAAGAGGCGACTAAGGGATAACACAGTTTCACTACCACCTTGGAACTTATAATGGCTGTGAAATACACACGCCGAAGATGGGCAGCAGCGTCTTCGGTGCGACAAAGCCAGCCCTTGCGGTCACCAACCCGCCTACCCAGCGTGGTGACTATGGGCAACACGCCATTTTTGGCGCGAACTTTGGAGGCCTATGTCCAGCAGTGAACTGCAATAGGCTGTAGTGATGATGAGTGATAATTTTCTGTGTCACTTTTAGATTACTTTTTGAACTAATGGTCTCAATATTTTACGTATCTGAGTTTTGGCTTACTAGTGACAGGTTTCTGAAAAGCCCTTTTTTTATAAAACTAGATCTGAAAACAATCGTACGGTTTACCTGATGTTAAGCAATTACCGAAGCCAATAGACGCCTGCAAAATTAGAAGCATCGCAAGCGTGTTGCCGCCTCTACCCTCAATCCCTCCCAGGAGCTCTGGTCGCCTTAATCACCAATGAAGCACAGCGTTGTTTGAAAGCAGTATTATTTAGCTGTGATCTATTGTAAGGTCGAGGTAATGTCTGTCGAGTTCCTCCAGATTTTGAGTAGAATATTTCTTGCTGTGCCCTACCTCAGTTAATGTCTCTAGAAAGTAAAATAAGATATAGATTGATTTATATGGTGGACCCATGACCATGACCCATGACTATGACATCTGACATAAGGTTTAAGGTTTAAAGAATTTATTCTCATAAAAAGATTACATTAAATCCACTTACATGAGAACAATACATTGATATAAGTACTTAATTAAATCAACAGTCACTGCATTTTAACAAAAGTTTGTTACAATGAATAAGTAAAGATGCACAAAACATTCATAATAATTATAGTAAATCAAAGTGAAAATGTATTTGCTTGTTTACACACAAATAGATACACATACACATTAGTAGTTTGCAATTATGTAATTACGTAATTGGGACTTAAAAATGTTGAGAGAGTCTAGATTTTTTATATCTGAGGGTAGTTTATTATAAAAATTTACTCCCTCAAAAGTTATACTTTTTTTCCCTAATTTGGTACGAGTTTTTGGCAACACGAGCAAGCTTGGTCGTCGTAAACTGCGATTGGAAACTTGTGATTTTTTGATGAAAGATATATCAGTTTGAATGGTTTTACTTATAATCTTCTTAATTAAAATGCAAGTGCTAAACAAGTAAAGCTGCCGGATGTTCATTAGTTTTGTCTCCTCGAAGATTTTATGAGTTGGTGTTAAATATGGGTAGCAGAAAAGTGTTTTTATTACTTTATTTTGAGCTCTTTGATATAGACACTTGACATAGATTATCATGATGAGCCCTAAGACCATTAATCATTTCCAAACTAAACACAAACGAAATCATGAGTCAAATCTAGTGTATAAGCTCAATATATATTGATAATCGTGGAAATATACATCTATGTAGTTCGTGACTCCTCGCTTCAATACATCGATAAACTTTTAACGAACCACTCACGGCCGGTTGTTTGTAACTGGCCTTTATAAGAAAACTGAACTTTATAGTATGTGGCTACTTTACATAGCGTTCGTGTAATTATGTTAAGAAGCGCGCTCGTCGATTCCTTTGTGAGGTTTAAAATATTTTTCTTCTTATTTTTTTCCGTCCAGATTTCTGTGAATTATTTTAAATTTGAAACTAATTTGTTTGAGTTATTATAATTTTTATTGAATAATGTATTATTAAGAATATTGTTTAGGTCCTCGTTGTTGCTAATTTATTATTTATAATTGGATAGAATGATTATATTTTAATAAAATCGTTACAGGTTTAAATCGAAGCTTTGACTTGAAGTTATTTAAGAAGTGTATTTTATTTTCATTTCTTGTTAAATATAAAAACAGTCAGAAAACCTGTAAAAATTCCGAATTTTCGATACTTACCCGTTATTGCTTATCTGTTCCTTGTTAGGTTAAAAGGATTTTAGAAACTAAAATATCGTTTTATGGGCTTAAAATAATAATACAGATATTACGCTAGTCAACACCAGTAAGGATAAAAAGAAGAGAATTGGAGCATTGATCTGACTGATCAGCTGCCATGCTGCCATACAGGCTGCGAATGAATGATGATCAGCTGCCTGAAACGCTGGCGGTTGTGAGATCAATCTGCACTCTTGAAATATCATATCAACATACTGATCATCACTTATTCGCTTCAGCCTGTAATATCCCACTACTGGGTATAGGCCTCTTTCCCTATGTAGGGGAAGGATCAATGCGGGTTTGCGGATATATTCCCTACTATGAGTAACGATCGCTATCAGGTGTACATGATAACAACCGGGACCGACGGCTTAACGTGCTCTCTGAGGCACGGTGGGGAGTCCCACAAGGACTGCACAAAACACCCAGACCACGGCAAAAACCTGTATGGCCAATACAAATGTTTGTCATGTGCGGGGATCGAACCCGCAACCGCCAGCGCAACAAGTACATCAACGATCACACCGTTGCGCCAACGCGGCGTCCATCACTTATTATCCACATCTTATTGCCTTTACTTACCTTTTGCCCAGAGACATGCTCGTAGCGTTCTTGGAACAGTTTCACGCTGACATGATTTATACCACAACTATCTATAAATATTTGTATCTTGAGTTAATTTAAATAAAATTTAATTTGTGAATATATATATAATATTGAAAAATTTCGAAATAAATGTATATATAACTTTACGTCTTGTGATGTAAATGTGTATTATATACGATGTATTTTAATAGACAGATTTCGTGCACTCAACTTGTTTGAAGTGAAACTTTTTTTGGGCGCATGCGGGTACATTTTTTACGGATGAAACACAATTAGCGTCACGAAGACGAACATCGTTTTTGTCGAACGACAGAGCCACCTAGCGTGTACTGTAGAAACTGCAAAGATTGTTACAATAATATCGATAGTATTGCATTGAAAAGTAACTAGATGGCGCTGGAATGGAAATTTAAAGCTTTAGATTTATATAAATATAAACGATACTTAAAAATTAGTTTGCAAAAGATGTTTAACTTCTGATATTTGTACTTTGTACGCACGCACTATTTTTAATCGTCATATTTTCGAAATCAGTTAAAATTTGTATCCCGCTAAACCTTCCCCGAAGTAGTGTTATGTACTTAAGCCCTTTCTACGAAAGAGAGTTTAATAAAAGGTTACTATATAAAGTAATGTAAACGTATTCTGAGTTCATCGGACCATTGATTACATTTCATCGCTCTTTTCTTATTTTACTTTCCAGTTACGATGTTAATTAATCGAAGTTTAAACTTTCGAGTCGTGAGTTCGGAAAATCGATTTAAAGTGTTCTAATTTATTTACGTTAAACGCTCTTGGATCGGTTAGATGTAAGTAATGATCTGAGCATTTATTTATTTATGGGATGTTCCTTAATAATTGTGTTTGCTCGCAAACGAAAAAAAAAAAAGATTTCAATTACATCGAAGAGTAACGTAGATCGACGAAAAAATAGTCAAGTAACTATGCGTTATCAGAGATTACTCAAAAAGTAGTTATCAGATCTCGATAAAATTTATATGTGACCACATGATAAACATCAGCTTTCGATTAAATTAAAAATTATCAAAATCGATACACCCAGTAAAAAGTTATTGCGGATTTTCGGGAGTTTCCCTCGATTTCTCTAAGATCCCATCATCAGATCCTGGTTTCCTTCCTAGACTAGGGATATCCCCTTTCCAACAAACGAAGAATTATCAAAATCGGTACATCCAGTAGAAAGTTATGCGGTATAATACAACGTAGGTCGACGAAAAAAGCGTCAAGTAAAAACGCATTATTAGATATAACTCGAAAAGTAATTGTTAGATCTCAAATAAATTTAAATGGGACCAATTGACACACACCACCTTTCGATTAATTATAAAATTGTCGAAATCGGTCCACCCGGTCAAAAGTTCTGATGTAACATACATAAAAAAAAATACAATCGAATTGAGAACCTCCTCCTTTTTTGGAAGTCGGTTAAAAAACGATATACGTCCACGGTATGGAAAACATGAGGAGTGAATTCTTGTGAAAGAATAAAGCCGATAGTGTTGTTTTACAGCGTATCGTGTTATGTGAGAAAGAGATGAAGATATTTTTAAATATTACGATGATCATTCTTAAGAAGTAAACTTCTGTCGCGCGTGGAGCTGACACACACACATCATAATTATTGGTAGAAACGGTATCGGATTCAAGACAATTTGATTTGACAGGTTATTCTTAGGCTGTGCCTACTGTCATTGTTAAACCGACCAATGTTATAAACATAATACTTTGTTCGTAGTCCATATGACGCGCGACATTATAAAATTGTAGGATTATATAATGTCCTACATCATTGCCAACATTTTGTTAGCGATTGTGCCTACAATAAGCAAAGTTTCATAAAAGGCCCGTCGTCGATTTGCGCGAAGCGCTAATATCGCATATATGACGGCGGGTTTTTCGATTGAAGCGGATTTAAATTGAATTATGGTTTGTCTTTTTCAAAAATAAGTCATGTTCATGTTTTATATATAATTTTTAGTAACATGACAAGGTAGGCAGTGCCTTTCTGAGTATATAGAATGCACGCTACGGCCCACACACACACACACATACACTTTTCAGTCTATTCATTTTAATTGAAACAAACAGTACATAGTATATTTTATACCTTACGAAAAATGAATCACGAAAATGTTTGAAGAGCAAAAATTTTGAGGCATACAATTAGGGAAAGGCACTATTGACGCAAGGCATAAAAGGAAATTTCTCGCTCAAAATCTGGAACAGCTGGGCTGTGGGCATCACGCTCGTATCATATCACTGCCAAATGACTACTGCTCTCAAGTAATCTTGTGTTCCTGTGGAGGTTAAAGTCGGCGACGCGTTTGTAATGTTTCATATGCTCGGTCGGGTTCGCGCTTGCGATGCTTCTGGTGTTGCAGGTGACCCAATCTCCAATCACCCCCAGGAGTTCTGGTCACCTTACTCGCCAACAGGAACACAATACTGCTTGAACAGTATTATTTAGCTGTGGTCTTCTGTAAAGTCGAGGTACTACCCCAGTCGGGCTGCTCCATATTTTGAGCAGGAAATTTCTGATGTACCCTACCTCCATGCATCTCTATGGTTCAATAACCGTTTACAGAAAATGTCATGCTCAAAATCTGGAGCAGCCCAACTTCCCCAGTACCTTGACCCTACAAAAGATCACAACTGAATAATATTGCTTTCAAGCAGTGTTATGTTCCTGTGGTGAGAAAGCCGATCAGTGATCTTGGGGGTTTGGGGGTAGGGTCGGCAACACGCTTGCGATGCTTTTGGTCTTGCAGGCGCTATGGTAATCGCTTACCATCAGGTGAGCTATACGCTTGTTTGCAGTCATAGTTGTATAAAAAAAATATTGTCCGTGGTATTAAAATAAAGGTAAAAAGTTCTTTGGCATCTTAAAAGAAAACGCA
The DNA here is from genome assembly GCF_905220565.1 of Melitaea cinxia. Taxonomy (NCBI): domain Eukaryota; kingdom Metazoa; phylum Arthropoda; class Insecta; order Lepidoptera; family Nymphalidae; genus Melitaea; species Melitaea cinxia. The sequence goes on along the minus strand of NC_059398.1, from coordinate 17,754,219 downwards.
ACCTTTTTTTTTACTTTAAAATAGTATAATAATTGAATGTTAGTTATAAAACTGCGGTCGTTGCATTTTAAGCTAATACGAGTATTGTTTTTGTTCTTGCAAAATTGTCGGTCTGGTCGTTGACACGTAATTGTGTTTTCCATGTGACGAGTATTGCGCGCTGGCTCGGCATTGTGCGTTACAAACAGTTTCGTAATCGATTTTCATTATGGCTATTTTATTTAGTTCTTAATAAGGATAAGTTTATTTATTAGGCTTTCGGTTTCGACATTTTTACACCAAATATACATATAGTATACTCGTATATATAGAGATGTATTCCTTATGTTTTGTATATGTAACATTGTTTTCTGTGTTTACGCGAATTTCAATCATCATGATGAAATAACTTTTTCGGAAATTATCGCAGTTTGTTAGGTTTTTTTACATGAGGTGTGAGATGTCCTGACTGAGGTGTCAGACGTCTTTCCGTGACCATGGTTGCCGCAAAGTATCCAAAACGTCGTCATCATCATCACCGTTTCAGCCTATGACAGTCCACTGCTGGACATAGGCCTCCACAAGTTCACGCCAAAAATGAAGTGAACTAATGTGTTTGACCCATTGTCACCACGCTGGGCAGGCGGGTTGGTGACCGCAGAGCTGGCTTTGTCACACCGAAGACGCAGCTGCCCGTCTTCGACCTGTGTATTTCAAAACCAGCAGTTGAATGGCTATCCCGCCATCGGTTGGCTTTTTAAGTTCCAATGTGGTAGTGGAACTGTGTTATCCATTAGTCGCCTCTTACGCCACCCACAGGAAGAGAGGGGGTGGCTATATTCTTAATGCCGTAACCACACACTCCGAAACGTCGGGCATGTAAAAAAAACCCAATAAACCTCGATAAAATGCGAAAAAGTTGTTTCATTGTAATATGTAGTAACATTTATTGATTTGTTTCAATTATCGATATATGTGATTTTGCTTTCCTTCATAAATATAAATAATTATAATTCGATCACTATTTTTAATTTCACTTTATTTTTGAAATGTGTAATATTAAGACCATTTTAAGAGTATTTTGCCATGAAATTAAGACATTTCAAATCAACCGAAAAAAGTTTGGAAGATATTCATTTTAACAAATCCTTAAATTTTAAACACAAATATATTATCACTTATAAACTCAGCAGTGCTCGGATCGTAAGCCGCGAACGCAAACAATAAAACAACTGAATGACGAAGTTTTAATACTATTACATCACATAATTTAACAGAAATCTCTATGTTACAACGTTGATGGCGTTGACGTGTAATTATGTTTCTGTACCGCTCACTGCAGCAGCTTTCAGGAATAAAATATAAAAGGACTCAGGCTTAATTCACTGTATTTTTAATATGACGTACAAAATTTTCTTCTGATGCTTTTGATGTATCTTTTATACCGTTTTGTATCAAAAGTTTAGTGAATATTTCTAGCATCATGCTGTTTGGTCGTGTAATAATTATTTACTTATTAGGATTTTTTGAATTATAAAACGGTCACAAATTCTACGAAGATTTAAGTAATTTATGCCATATATCTATACTAGAATTATATAGCTGAAAAGTTTGTTTGCTTAAATGTGCTAATTTCAGGAGATACTGATTCGATTTGAAATTTTGTTTTTGTATTAGATAGCTCATTTACCGAGGAAGCTTATAGCAGCGGTGTGAAACCGTAGGGCACAGCTAGTAATAGATAGATGGGGGAACATTTTTCATTTCATAACCAAGCCGCGTGTATTATATAATTGTAAAATTATTTGGTACGTAGATGGGGCAGCGCTGTCTGTAGGCTGTATCCTGTATCTGCTCCGGTTGAAGTTCACTTCGATTGCTTTCTCGAGTCTGGGTGTAATATATGTACTTACGTTATACCTATAATATAAAAATGAGTCGCTGAATGTGTTGCTAAGCGCAAAACTCGAGAACGGTTGGACCGATTTCGCTAATTCTTTTTTTAAAATATTCCTTGAAGTACGAGGATGGTTCTTACGGAGAGGAAAATTCAAAAAAAAAAAAAAATTTAGATTTCCTGAAAAAGTCTAAAAACAACACTTTTCTATACTCCCATACAAAAGATTTGTGATAAGACTTAAAAGTCAATTTGAACTTTAATACCATACGATAAAGTTTGTGTTAGGCGATACGAAGTTCGCTGGGTCAGCTAGTTATCCATATATATGTGTTCGAAAAAACAAGTTATATCAGTCGGTTGTTACATTTAACACAAGCATTAAGAAGTTTATGAGATTTTTTTCATAAGTACACGACCATGTACGTTTAAAATATTTAAGGATTTAAATTTTAATTAATTTTCTTAATTTCATATGTAATTGCTACACTTTAATGTATGACAGTAATATGTAAAAGCTACGTAAGACCTCCTCCGTCTAATTAAAAACAAACACGTTACAAGCTGTTCTCATTAAACAAAAAACACACTTAACTCTTCAACACAAGGTCGAAAAATAAACAAAATTTAGAATTCTCTTTACGGAAAAATCTCATTCTTGTGATTTAAAAGAACATGTGATTTAGATTTAAAAATTCTAAAACAGCATCGCAGGCAGCCAGAGACTAGGAGATTGTTTTAGGTAATAAAAAAAAAACAATGGCATATGATTAGAGTAGTTTATTAACAGAGGTAGGACACAGTAGAAATCATCCTGCTCAAAATCTGGAGCACCTCGACTGTACAGAAGATCACAGCTAAATAATACTGCTTTCAAGCAGTGTTGTGTTCCTGTGGTGACCAATGTGACTAGAGCACCTGGGAAGGGTCGGGAGTAAGGTCGGTATCGCATTGGAGTCACGTCTGGTGTTGCAGACATCTATAAGCTACGGTGATCGCTTACCTTCAGGCGATCCGTACACTAGTATGCCGACCTAGTTGTATAAAAAAATTGTGATTAACATAAGGTTGCTAAGGTTGATATATAAAATACTGTTTTCAAGCAGTATTGTGTTCCTGTTGGTGAGTAAGGTGTCCAGAGCTCCTGGAGGGGAGATTGGGGATTGGGTCGGCAACGCGCTTGCGATGCTTCTGGTGTTGCAGGCGTCTATAAACTACGGTAATCGCTTACCATCAGGTGAGCCGTTCGCTTGTTTGTCGACCTAGTGGTATAAAGATAAAAAGAATACCTGAGATAGTATGTATTGTTGATTCTGTTACTATGTATGAAATGTGGGAAAGTTATTTTTTTATTTTTATTTTCATCATATCTTCAGAATCAACATATGGTAAAATAAATGCTCTCATTTAATTTCATTTCAACCAAAAAAAAAACCTAAGATTTCTATAGTCCTTAAAATCCTATAGACGTTGTAATCTCGACCACGCCGATTGTCTCGATCATGTCTTCTCTGTTATACGTGACATCGGTGATATTAGTTGGAAAAGATATCTTTGGCACTTTTGGAAACCGATTTATATATATTCATTCATAAATTAAGTTTAGTGGCCAGAAGTATATGACATATTGTATTGTGAAAGGGGTGGATTCAATTATTTTATCGTCATTGTCAGGAAAAGATACGATACGTATCAGCCTGTAACATCCCACTGCTGGGCATCTCTTTCTATTACAGGAGACGAATTCGAGCTTGATCCACCATGCTGTTCTACTGCTGGTTGGCGGATATATTGGCCACTATGAGTAACGATCGCTATCAGTTGTATATGATAACAACTGGGACCGACAGTTTAACGTGCTATCCGAGGCACGGTGAGGAGATCCACAAGGACAGACATCCATGTATTTATACAAATATCCATTCAGAGCGGATATTGAATCTGCAACCCGTCGTTCTATTAGGCGGCTTGTACCGCTACTACACCAGAGCGGCTGTTGTTGAATTCAAGGCAAGATTTCAATGAAAGAAAATCAATAAATATGTACCAAAACCCGTGTGGTATCGTGGGACAAAAGATGGATGGGACAGCCTATCACAGGCCACTGCTGGACATAGGCTTCCGTAAGTTCGCGCCAAAAATGGCGTAAACTTATGTGTGCCTATAGTCACCACGCTGGGTAGGCGGGTGTCCCTCCGCAACGCCCTATCCTTATAGGGCGAACCTTATAGGAGAATGAAGTTCCTTAAATTCGTTCCAATATATATATATATATAGGTACGAAGTTCGCCGAGTGATCTAGTTTAATAAATTTCATAAATTAAAGTTACGAAACAGCTCCATATATAACCACATATAGTAAATATTGTGGCGCCCAAAATATCCATAACCACCGATTAGATAATAAACTACACACACGAGAAATTCCTACGTACTTAACAGTGGAGAATATCGCTTGCGGTATTTCGATAATTTACAGATAACGACTCGTTTTAGTAACATTGCAACATATTCAATAGTAAGTTTGACTGTTTTGACGGGTTGGTCCCACTCGGACTCGAAGCCATTAATTGATATTTTAAATTATAACTAGCGGTAGCCCAGTCTCAAAATTCGACCATAATTAATTTACTATAAATTATAAGTTTGAACTCTTTTAAGTTTCTGTTGTCAAATACTATACTTCTATGATAATAAGCAAAAGAGTATATGATACTGTGTGTGATGTTTTTTTTATTGCTTTAATGTATTTATTATGCATAATTAAAAAAATATTTAATTTTTGCAATCCTTCTCTATATAAACTATAAGTGTGCGTAATTTCATACTCCTCTGTCCGCGCAATTTTCGTAATAATGGGTTACAAAGTTTTGGCTTCATGTATTAACATAAATTTTAATAAGGACATTTGTGTAGATTTCGCCAAAACCCCCGAAAGCTATCGTTGTAGTAGTGTGTATAGTGACAGTAAATGAAAAGTTGCGGTGTATAAAATTAATTTTAATTTCTATTACTTATAGACTTTTACATTTATTTGTTTTCGACTCACCTTTATAAAATTCTGGGTGCGTTCGTTCATCGTTTTAATTTGTGGCTCGTCAATCGTTCTGCCATATTTAAAATTTTCTGCTTAAAAATATGGAGCAGCCCGACTAGGGTAGTACCTCGACCTTACAGAAGATCACAGCAAAATAATACTGCTTCCAAGCAGTGTTGCGTTTCTGTTCGTATGTAAGGTGGCCTGAGCTCCTGGCGGGAATTGGGGATACGGTCAGCAATGCGCTTGTTATGTTTCTGATGTTTCAGACGTCTATGAGCTACGGTAATAGCTTACCATCAGGTGAGCCGTACGCTTGTTTGCCGACCTAGTTATATACATAAAGAAATGGATAGGGACATCATTGTCTTCTAGGGGTATAAAAATAGCTTACGATCTATTCTCAGATCTACCAATTATACCAAAAAAAATCATAAAAATCAGACAAGCCGTTTCAAAAGACTACGATAACAAACGCTATGCCACGAGATTTGTATAAAGTGTTAATAACAATAAAAATAATATGAATTAATTTTAACCAAAAAACGAAGGAAGAATAAAATAATGAATAGTAATCATGAAAAAAAAAAAACAAAAAGCTGGCGTAAGGTCCTCGAAAGGGAATGTCACTCAGTTAATTAATTTATTTAATTACTAATTTTCATTGATATTCTAATTTTTTTAAATTAAAATAAATAATAAATTTAAATATCAACAATACTACATAATTAATATGAGAAGATACAAATATAGTGTATCTGTATTATGAAAGTAGTGATTCATTGCTATCACTTAGCCATACTCCTTGACTAATTAAATCTTGCTACATTTGTTTAGTAAATCAGTAATAACAAATTTTGATGTTTATTGTGGGGTCAAATATAAAATGTTTTTGCTCCTTTGTGAGGTGACATACATAAAATGTTCGTAGTTATAATATTGTTAAGCAAAGAAAACTGCGAGCGAAGTCATGGTTACACCTAGTATATTGTATACATCTTTTTCTGATATCGGTAGAAAATACAGTTATTACGATATACGATAAGATTTACGATTGTAGAAACAATTTTATGTTAGCACTAAAATTAGTAACGCAAATATATTCCATTAAGTTGTTCTGTTATATTATTGTTATGAATGACATAACGTCTGTGTTTGTGTTTCTTGTGTGTATGTAACACACATATTGTTTGTATTTTTTTATATAACTAGGTCGGCAAGCAAGCGTACGGTTCACCTGATCGTATGCAAATACCATAGTCCATAGAGTATAGACGCCTGCATTACCAGAAGCATCGCAAGCGCGTTGCAGATCCTACCTCCTATCCCCCCACGAGCTCCCGTCATATTTCCTGCTGCATAAAAATTATCATTGAAGGCAAATAAATAAATTTCTTATAACATATCGGTCGTTTGTTCCTACGGTAAACAACTTAATGCTTGTGTTATAGGCAAAGGGTTTTTTTATAGGCAATAAGGCTTTCAGTCAGTCAGTGTAATAGTATGTACAGTTCGTTTCATCATCTATACGCAGAGTTGAAAAGACACGAAAAAAATTTATCGGAGCGGTTGACGTTCAATCTCCATAGATTTTTTTAAGACCGTGGTATAATAGATTTTTTTTTTTGAGTAACCCTTAACCTCAAACAATTATACAAATATTTGAAATACTGTACAAGTATTGTTGATGTTTTATGTTGTTCACAAATACATACGTATATACCTGACATATCAGGATTATGACTTACGATATCAATATGTCTTAGATGCTTAAATATTAAAAAAAAAATAGTGGTTGATTAATAAAACTAATGAAACATTGAAATACATTTATTATAATTTGAAATTAGTCTAATAATAAATAATTTATAATTAAAGTAGCCGACCGATGGCGGGATAACCATCCAACTGCTGGCATTGAAATACACAGGCCGAAGACGGGCAGCAGCGTCTTCGCTGCGACAAAGCCAGCCCTGCGGTAACCAACCCGACTGCCCAGCGTGGTGACTATGGGCAAAACACATGCCATTTTTGGCTTGTGGAGGCCTATGTCCACAATTGGACTGCGAAAGGCCGCTGTGATGATGATGTGATGAATTAAAGTAGCTATTGATAATACGATTAAAAGAAACGTACCGAGACATTGTACACATGTTGTGTTGTCTTTTATAGTTCAAGATTCACTCAGTTAGTTAGGCATAGGCTTCTTTCTCATTGTAGGAGAAGAATTGGAACGTAATCAACCACGATTGTCCAGAGCTGATTATATTTATATACGCATATGGTTATTTTAAGTAACGATCGCTATCAGGTATTTATGATAACAACCGGGAGCGACAAGTTAACGTGTTCTCTGAGGTACAGTGGAGTGAGGACAGACATTCGAACCGGATAGAACTATTGAACAAATGTATGATAATCTTTTATTGTACTTAAAATATATTTACAGAATAATCAAGCATAAGAAGTACAAAAAAATATTTTCAGTGTATTGCATATGACTAGAGCTTCATATTGAAGCTTACTTTTAGTAAAAAATAATTTTTGTTGTTGTATCCTTACTACAATACAACTCAAAAAATTATTTTACCAAATTGATTTCAGACAAAATCTAAAAAATGTCTCAAATTTTTCCCAGTCTTTTAGAGAGGAAATTGTTTCATAAAATTGACATTTAAGACATTCCCTATATATTATCAGAACAGATATTAAAATTCTTTTCATTTTGTTTGTATAAAGTGTAACTATTCTACTTTTTGGTAAAGGAAGTTATTTGTGAATTATAATTATGTAACAATAATCTGTATTTCGGACGTGTGATAAGCTGTTACGCCACGGTTCATGACCTCGACTTTATTTTGAGTAGTATTTTGGTATGAATTATAACTTAAATGGATCATTAATTTTTCTCTTACATTTGAATTCCGGCTTTAGTCTATACAGTTGTCACTTCAACATATGGATCACTGTTCCACTCAATCACACTATAGTTGCTCCACACAAAGTTTCCTTTTATCGATAAAGGTGCTTCCAAGGCCAAGTATAATATAGCTTTGGCGCCTTCCTCATACACTTTTGTAGATTTTCTATCATCACGACTAGTAACACCTCCCGGGTTGACACAATTTATTATCACTCCTTTACTCGACAATTCGCGGTGCTGAAGGAAGGTGACAGCACTCAATGCGACCTTACTGAAAGCGTGAGCATTCAATCCCCAACCTTCAGTTTTCTCAACGCCTTTTCTAACAGCTTCCTCGTAATCCTGTATGACCGCTACTAATTCATCTTCAGTGAGAGTTGGATCGCTTATCCTTTTTCTTATCTTTTCATTTTCAATAGTAGCTAAAAGTCCAGCTGGTCCGGAAACGTTAACAACCCTAGCGTTTTCAGTCAACAATGGATAAACGAGTTTACCGAAATTTATGTATCCATAAAAATTAACACTCATAATTCTTCTAACTTTTTCAGCGTGCGATAGTTTCCTCTGCGTTGGAACGTAATCTGTGTTGTTTATCAAAAGATCGATCCTCTCATCTGAGTCTTGTATGTGATGTCTGAAATTTATAATGCTCTTCGTGTACGTCACATCCATTCTGAAATATTCGATGTTAGCGCCAGTCTTTTTCAAGTTTTCGTATATGTTGTATCCAGCCGTTTCATCTTCTGTTGTAAAGTATATTTTTCCATTGTACGATTTTGTCAGTCTCTTCAACACGTGATAGCCCAGGTTGCTGGCCGCTCCCACTACGACAGACACGTTAGTCATAGCGGTTAAATTAATACTAGCGACAAACACCTCGTTATCGCTATCGGAGGCCATCGCATCCCGTGTGCTCTTATCAGTTAAATGTCAAATGACTGTGTTCAGCGAGATAAGTTCTCTTTAGTGATATAGTGAAAATATCGTTAGATTTTCATTTGGAATTTGATGCTGGGGATCAAGATTTATATATTTAAGATGTGAACCGTTTCTAGTAAATTACGATAAATATTTTGTTTCTACTAAATTAATTTATTTTGCGTACACACGTTTTAACGATTTTTTTTTTAATTTAATTTGTAAGGGTAAAAAAAAGTATTTTACATATTGTTTTCTAATGTTTACGCGAATTTTACTCATTTAATGAAACACTTTTTTCGGATTTCGGGAGGTCCTGTAAGTCCTGGTTGCTGTAAAGTATCCGAAACGTCGGGAATCAAAAGTTAATAATAAACCGCGATAAAATCCGAAAAAAGTGTTTCATTAAATAAGTATTTTACAGTTACTTTTTAGTATCAATTTATGTATGTTAGAATATTATGTTTGGAAATGATAAAAATGTGTGTAGAAATAGATAAGTCGCTAATTGCAGTAGCAATTTTAATCGCCCGTCGCCATTAGTGTTATCTGGATTTACTGTTTTTTAATTATCTACTTTTTCAAACGTCAGACGCAAACTTATTAAAGGTCGAACGATTTTATAAAATTCAAATATTTGTCGAATCGAACTAACTTTTGATTGAATAACAGTAATTTTTATTTGATGAGCAGGAGATGAAAAACATTATACAAATTTTAGATGAGATTAACTATGTCTTTAACTTGAAGATAAAGAGTTAGCAAAGCAAATTTATCACTTCAAGCAACAGTAATAAAGTCATAATTATTACGTGGAACGCAAGTTGAGGCCTGGGAGTTGATTATTCATAATTGTAGCTATCGATGAACACTTCGATAGTGCTGTAATCTTTGGGCAGACGCCATTTATTTTCTATGTAAACTAGCGACCCACCCCGGCCTCGCACGGTTCCAAAAACTGTCAGTGTTTCTCTACTATATTATTCATGTATTATACATATAAACCTTTCTCTGGAATCACTCTATTTACTAAAGGAAACCGCATCGAAATCCACTGCGTAGTTTTAAAGATCTAAGCATACAGACAGCGGGAAGCGACTTTGTGTTATATTGTGTAATGATATTAATATTGTATGTATAGCGGCAATGTATTTTTTTGTCATGCCTATAACTTCCAAGTATAGTAAGACAAAATGTTCGTCTTCAAAGACGTTAAGATTATTTTAAGTCGTTCCCAAAAGTTTCAAACACGACGTAATGAACTATGTAATGATTAATAAAAGACTTAGTAAAGTATTAGTCTGTTTTTGATTACTCTTTCTATCGTTATTTGATAACTAATGGTATAGATATTTTTGCGATAATGATACTTTTAGTATGATGCATTACCTAACTTGACACGTTCGCTTAACTTGAATGTGTGACGCATTTTTTACCACCAAAAAGTTGTGCGAGGTTACGTGATGAGAACTGTTATAAATGTGTTGAATGTGGCTTCTCAAATGTACGAATGATTTTGGGACAGTCGTAAAACGAGGGACACGGTTTGATAATATATTTCGATTATTTCGGGATAACTTATAATAAATATACAGAAATATGTTAAGGTTTCGACACTCGTATATTATTAATATGTATCTGATTTTTTCGCAGCCTTTTATTTAAATATGTATGTATGTATGATTGTAGTTCAGTTTCATTCGTCTTCTGCGAGTGGAGCGCTTCAAAGGGACTTATAAATATTTATTGCTTCGAACATATTTATCTTGACTGCGATCGTTCTCAGTGCTTTTTAAAATTATTTTTATTTAATATATTGATTATTAAGAATGTTAAGAAAAGTTATTTTTAGGTCAAATAAGTAAACTTAATTTTTATCACAGCTAGCGGGTCGCGAGACATGTCACCTATCTTTTGGGGATTACGTTGTACGTTCTCTGTTTGTCGTGTGTCATTTTGAATTTGCCATAAGATTTGTCGCATAATATTCGTATCGTGTTTTTAAATATTTGATGAGAAACTTATCATAGAAATTTTTGTAATGTAATTTTTTTAAAACTCACACACATAAATATATTATACCACTAACACACATTTTAAACTACACATTATATTATTTTTTTATCCCTATTTCTATTTATAGGTTAGAAATGTCGTCACTCGTGGCCCCGAGATGAATTTTAAAGCAATGTGAAAACGCAGTATTGCATTATTTTACCCCTCCTCATAATATGTTGCATAAAAGGAACTGAGATGCTGTAATACTTTTTAACTGTATCCTAATTGTTTTACTTATATTTATAGTGCGAAAGTTTCATTCGAAAATTTTTATTTTTTTGATACACAACTTCAATATCATTACAATATAGGTAACGATACTATTGAAATTTCAAACTTGTCATAATCAAACATTATAAAGTCATTCGTCGACAGGTCCTGACCTTGACTATGAACGTAGAGTAGAAATTTTTTATCAAAAGTCCGGAAGTAGACATAGTACAAACGCTGATTAGAATAAGTATTTGTATAATTTCTACAAACTTTTGTCACAAACACAATAAAAAAAAATATATAACTAGGTCGGCAAATAAGCGTACGGCTCACTTGATGGTAAGCGATTACCGTAGTTTATAGACGCCTGCAACACAAGCGCGTTACCGACCCAATCTCCAATCCCCCAGGAGCTCTGGTCACCTTACTCACCAACAGAAACACAAACTTCCTTGAAAGCAGTATTATTTTCCTGTGATCTTCTGTAAGGTCGAGGTACTACCCCAGTCGGGCTGCTCCATATTTTTAAGCAGGAAATTTCCTGCTGTACCCTACCACAGTCAAACTCACGATCTAACGACCAAACCTGTTCCCAAGACCAGTTGAAGGAACTGTGGAAGGATCAGTCATCAAATATGCAGTTGTAATATACCATGAAAGTTTAAAACACACAATGATGGATACATAAAATTATTTTACTATCTACAAACAAATACTCACAATGTTGCTTACAAAATAAATTAATAATTGTGATTGCTGGCAAACGAAAAAAACCGACTTCAATTGCCTCGACAATACAACGTAGGTAGACGAAAAAATAGTTAAGTAAAAACGCATTATCAAAGATTTCTCCAAAAGTTGTAATCAGATCTCAGTGAAATTTAAATGTGACCACATGATAAACATCGGCTTTCGATTAAATTAAAAATCATCAAAATCGGTACTCTCAGTAAAAAGTTATGCGGATTTTCAAGAAGTTCCCTCGATTCCTCTGGGATCCCATTATCAGATCCTGGTTTCCTTATCATGGTACTAAACTAAGGATATCTTCTTTCCAACAAAAAAAGAATTATCAAAATCGGTTAATAAACGACGAAGTTATCTCCGAACATACATTAAAAATATATATGGTCAAATTGAGTTACCTCCTCCTTTTTGAAGTCGGTTAAAAAACTAAATTATTCAAAGCTTACAAAGCAGAACGCGTGGTTATTTTTTCTCCTCGTACACACCGTCTGTTCCTTCGCGGTCTTTATAAATATTTTCATTGCAGCAGAACTAATGTCGTTTTCCTTCGAGAAAGGAATGAACAATGTACTGGCGTCAATGGATGAATGTACTCTATAAAAATGATGTGAACCGATTATTCTTTTAAGATTAAATGGAAATTCATTCAGATTTAGTTAGAGACTATATTACATAGATATGTTTTATAGATGATTTATTGTGTGAACTTAGTGACGCTGTATTTCATTCCTGATATTACTAATTTTGTACTAAATCACAGTTTATATTATATATATATTATATACTTTATTGCACTCAAAAAACAGATATAAAACATACAATAATAGAAAGGTTTATGGCAAAGGTGGACTTATCTCTGAAAGAGATTTCTTCCAGTCAACCCATGGTCATGAGTAAGTGTTTCATATAGCGAGGCAAGCAGTGCAAGAAGTATTCATTCAGAAGAAAATAAATAATAAATAATAAATATTAAAAAAAAACACCAAAGAAAAAATAAATAAAATAAAAGAATAAAATTTATATATATATACAAAAATGTAACATACTACATATTAACAAATACATATAAATATACTATTACCTACCTACCATATATGTATATATTAAAAGAGTAACTGAAGAGTAGAGAATAAAAATCAACAACAACTTTATTCAAATAGGCCCCATGAGCACCTTCGAATTGTCATTTTACAAATTAAAACTTTAAAGTGATTATTATTTTTGTAATAGTAAAGCTACCACCGATTCGGAATGTAGATTAGTAGACGTTGTCCTGTCTTATCTGTGGATGTTGAACTCGAATTGGTATAATTAATAAAAAAATAATTAAAAAAAGTGTTGAAACCAATCTTCTGTCAATTCTATGTCAAACGTCATAAGGTTACATTAAAAAAGTTTATATTGTCCAAAGCGCTAAGATTAGATTAGAAATAATTTTATATGGTTGTTAGGTATTCTTAAATTTTCTGATTTTCCGCGCAATCTCCTCATCATTTTTTTTCCATAAGAATTTTCTCCTGACTATAACAAACACAACAAAAAAAGAATTTGCGAAATCGGTCCAGCCGTTAACGCGTGATGGCGTGACCAAGGGAAACATGGATTCATTTCTTATATATAGATTGGATAATATGCTTTTGTATAGGAGGGCAGTTAAACTTTATTCCTCTTTGTGTGATTAATTGTAAAGATCGTTATGAGGTATTTTGATAATAACCGGCACAGCCGGATTTACGAGACCTCTTACCCTACGAGGAAAATGATACCTGAGCCGGATATAAATATTTGGATTAAAAAAAATGTTAGCCGTCACGTGACAGCTGGCAAAATGTGAAACATTTAATAAACATTTATTTTCTTTTTATACAAAAAAAAAAAAAAAATCTAAAATTTATTTAAAAATCGCAACAACTCTATTATTGTACATATATTCCATCATATAGGGTGCGCCGCCACGGCCTCTATCGCCCGCGAACAATCAGGCTTACCTCTCGCCTATAGATATTTTACGTCAAAAAATAGTTCAAGATTTATGTCCTTTCAATTTTTAGAACGAGAAAATAACTGTCGTCGATATATATATAAGATAAGATGATGCCACATGATAAATAATTACAGCCTATGTACAACTGTCACACTAAGATCATTCCTAATGCGTTGTTGACTCTACTCCTGCTGTCAATTCAGCGCATCTCCAGGTGCTCTGGTTACTTTAGTAACTAAGAATCATTATTATTGAGTCATAGAAGAAGAAAAAAAGACAAATATTTAATTAATGTGACATTTAAACATGTTAAAATTAATAAAAAACATATTTTACTTTTTCTGCAATATTCTTTCATACCATTAGAAACATTAACTGGGGCAAAATCATAGACATAAGACATCCCTTAGTGAAACCTCTTACTCAAAGATCTTTTTCATAATGACGATGACGTAATAATGTTATATGCTCAAAGTTCCACGTTTACCGATTATTCTATAATAATTAGACTCTCAGCTACTTGTACTGGTGATGTTGTGTATGAACGGAGCAAGTTCCTTCTACTAAGGTATCATTCGGGTATAGGGCTTATAAATTGTCTAAGTTGTCTAGTAATTAAATATTGTTTTAACATTGGCAACATAGCTTATCCAAATTAATATTATAAACGAAGAAAAATTTGATTATGTTTTGGTTATATCTTTCATAAATACCTTGAAGAACTACTTAATAAAATGTCTGTATGGGTTGTTTTTTATGTTGTTGTTATGGCGCGAACTAGGGTCTATGTCCAACAGTGGACTGCGATAGGCTGAAGTGAGTAAGTGATATAAATTGTAAAAGTTAAATTTTGTTGCAATAAAAGTAGGACCATTTCAAGTTGTACCATAGGTACATGTAGGGTACGTATAGGGTAATGATAGCATTATGTCATTTATGTCATATTTTATGTTATAGATATTTTAAGCTTTTATTTGATTCGTTTTCTTTTGGGAACAAAGCATTTTAAATATGAATTTTGTTTCTAATTAAAGTGATTCATAAATATAATAAACATATAATTAACGTAAGTAAAATATGAGTTAAGCTGAAGTTTGTGATATAACATAATAATGATCGAAAATATTTGCTAAAATGTTGTGCAAAAAAAATCTTTTTCATTGAAGTATGGTAGTTTTAAAACATAATTTTAATAATCATTAATAACCATGACAAAAAAAAAATTAAAAAAAAAATAACAAGACATTGCTCACACAACAATATAGTAAAAACAAGAATTCCTTTTTTCAAATCGTTTCCAAGCAAAAGTCTACAACGTTTCTGTTGAGTTTTTCTGACACATCACTCCACCGCACATTAATCAAGTCACGGAACTACGAAGATGCATAATTCACATCGCGAGTGCTACGATATTGTTCCGCAAGGAACAGCTTATCTTTGAACAAACATTAATTTTAACGAGCCCAACTCAATGGGGACTCGTGATGTGAGTTATATGGGAAACCATTTTGTGATCGAATACGTTGGGCGAACGGTTTCGGGCGTCACGGTGTCGAGCCCGATCTATTACTCATTTGAGATGGTGTTTTTAATCTTTTATATCCGTTCGAGAGTTTGATATTGTTATCGAGTAATGGGAATTTTTTTACGAGGTGCCTTTTTAAAAATTTCATCGTGGCTTTACAGCCAAGTATTATGATATATTTATTAATTTTATTAATTTACACTTTTTGCACACCAACACAAAAGTAACATAAGTAGAAGTAGATATACAGTTTAAGACAATTAGTATACAAAAAAGTAATTCTTTATTCTAGCTATGATAATAAAGTTACTATGTGAATATAAAAATTAATCCCTGTGTGCCTTTGCATAAATATTTTTTGTGTTTATTAAAGATTTATAAAATGTTTTTTACGAAATAAAAAAAAATATTGCACAGATGACTGGAGAATTTCAGAAAAATAAACGACTTTAAACTTCAAATTATTCGAATAAATACAGGATAACGTATTTGGGGTCAGCTACTTTTTTATAAAATTAAATTAGTCAAACACAATTAATTAATAATATAATATAAATATTAAATCATAAATTTTAATTGCAAATATACAAATTTCCAAAGTTAAAACCCTACGTTAGATCGTGCACTTTGTCAAAATTACAATCAGAATATCAGGAAACAATTAACAGCCAACGTTTACACTAACAATTATCTTTCGTATATCCCAACGAGTAACTCAGAGTAAGTTGAACTAGTATGGGTGTAGTCAATGGTACATCAGTATATAACACTAAATAGAGTGTCGTTATCCCTTCGCCTGGAACGGGTCATCATTTAATATTATTACGGTTATTATCAGCTGTTATAGAACACATAGAAAGGGTTTTATCGATGGCTGCGAATATCTTTATTCGTTGACGAACTGTTGTTTGATATTTTCGTAACTTTGAAAAAATGTTTTGAACTTAAAAAAAATATTTTTTATCTGCAATATTTAAATATTTAAAAATAGTACAAATAAAAGAATGTAATATACATAATGAAGTTCGTCTTTTTATATTTTTCCTTGGAATTGTTAAACGGTCAATAAAACGTATGTTACATATAAGCGCTGGTTGATCTATGATCAAAAAGCATTGTTCACTAAGAAAAACTGTATTGTTTTCTATATTTTATAACCTATGATTTGGTTAAATTCAAGATAAAAAATAGAAAAAAGTAAACAATAAAAGTAAATTATACCTACTGTATACCCATAGTTTTTTCTTGATATTTTATTAAAAAAAAAAAAACAAAGTAACAAAGAGTAAAACAAAACAAGTTATACTGACCATATGTGAGTCCAGAGTTAAATATGATACTTATTATAATCACGATTTCACAGCAAAAAATTTGAAAACGAAATTATCAAAATACTTAGTGGTCAGCGCACGTGTTTGTTGCACTAAAACCATACTTATAAAAAAAATATTTTGTGTCATGGGACACCAGGTAGGAACGAAGTTCCTTCGGATAGTATAGAAGCAACACAATTGGAAAAAAAAAGTTGAATTTTATATATATTTTCTAGTTCTTGAGTTTTTTATAATTTTGTTGATTGGTTTTTAATTAAGTATATAAAAGTATTTAGGAAATTTAGTATTTTAGAAAATAACAAATACCGTAAAATAAAATAAATCAAACAGAATAATAATAATAATAATTCAAACTATTAAGTGAAATAAAAAACATATGGCTTTATTTATTTTTGTCGACAGTATGAAATTACATAAATAATTTAAAAAAAAGTTTACTAGTAATATTTTGGTTTTACAAACGTCATATTATACAGCCGTGTGACTGAAATTACGTCACTTCCGTTATATATTTTTCTTACGGTTTTAGTATCACATTTTTTTCAGTTCGCTCGCCAGCCAAATGTCAAGCCTGCCGTAAGGAACTTTGTTCCAATTAAAACAAAAAGGACAAGTTTTGTGATGTAAAAATGTATTTATGTCAATATTGAATAAAAAAAGTGTGCGCGTGCTTATTTACGCACATAAAAAGTTATACTTCATTGACTAGCTAACTTCAGGCTGTCGATTTTTTCGTGACGGTGTGCGCGCGCATCGTTAAAATTTACTCTCATCACTCCCTAACGCGCCATAAAAAGTAGAACTTCAATATTTACTTTTTAACCGACTTCAAAAAAAGAGGAGGTTACTCAATTCGAACTTCGATTCTTCAATTATATATATTATATGTATATATTTATGTATGTTCGGGGATAACTCCGTCGTTTATGAACCGATTTTGATAATTCTTTTTTCGTTTCAAAGGAGATATCCCTAGTTTGGTACCATGATAAGGAAACCAGGATCTGATGATGGTATCCCAGAGAAATTGAAGGAAACTCTCGAAAATCCGCATAACTT
Organism: Melitaea cinxia; assembly: GCF_905220565.1. Lineage (NCBI taxonomy): Eukaryota > Metazoa > Arthropoda > Insecta > Lepidoptera > Nymphalidae > Melitaea > Melitaea cinxia. Next base: position 17,736,545 of record NC_059398.1, on the reverse strand, counting down.
TTTACTGGGTGTACCGATTTTGATGACTTTTAATTTAATCGAAAGCAGATGTTTATCATATGGTGACATTTAAATTTCATCGAGATCTGATAACAACCTTTGGAGTAATCTTTGATAATGCGTATTTACTTGACTATTTTTTCGTTTACCTACGTTGTATTACTTGTCGATATAATTGAAGTCGGTTTTTCTTCGTTTGCCTGCGAATACAATTATTAATATTTTTCTCCTAGGTACATGTCGAGTTATTTAATTTTTTCATTGTTTTGAAACGATGTATGTTAATGTGATTATCTCATTAATATTGATAGGTAGTTATGTGTGTGTATGATCTTGTATTTCGGATATGTGTCTGCAAATGTCTACCACTTTTCTCATAGCTCCTTCGCTACGGTCAAGTATAGTGTACTAGGGTCTTTGTTTGATATATATATTTTTAATTTTCCACATCGTTAAACTTGTGATTGTGATGTCTTTTGGGTATTAAGCCTGTCTTTTGACATTTGGTCCCTTTGAGCTGGACTTATTCAAGTTGAAATTCAAAATACATTTCATTAAGTGAGTTCATCTAAGCCTTTTTGAATTGTAATTTACAAATAATTATTTGGGTGTTAAATTTATGCTATAAAATTTGGGAAGCATTGTGTTAATCTGTAATAAACTTATTTTTTTTAAAAATTTTTTTGTAATGTAGATAACATTAATACATTATTTGGGTTTTGAAGTGTTTTGAAAATAACCAAAGCCAAATATGAGCATGCTGCCATGACTGTAACAAGTAAAACATTCGTTAAAATAAAGTTTGTAAAAAAAGATTTAATAAAAATACAATAATGGACTTTTTCAGTATATCTCTGGTATTACCAACTATAGCGAAAGATTTTTGACATATTTTGTACGAAGCTTACGTTAAAAATTCTATCTATTGTAAGCAGAGAATATTGAAACAGGCCGTTAACGGGTAAAGAATTGCTTTAAAAAAAAGAAGGAAATAATTTAATTTAATTATTTTTCTTAAATTAATTTGTACAGTTTGTGTGTTTTTAATACACATTTTATAATTTCATAATATTATTTATCTATAATTACGAAATAAATAAAAAATCGATAAAACTGAGCGCCGTTAAATTTTAACCGGTTTTCCGTTGGTTTACCGAAGTATTCTTTCTATTGGAACGTTTTGGATCAATGAATAGCTCTTTATATACTGCACCGACAGCTATAACGGATATTGCTACATTGCTATTATCTTCACGCTCGGCTAGGCCACCTGAAACGATTTTAGTGATCGTTGAGATCCAGGAACTGAATTCAATACATTTGTGTTCTTTTTTTATGATTAGAAGCTATGAAGACTAGCGGTATAGTAGATAATGTATTTTATAAGATGAGTTTTAGTATACCAAATAAAAAATGTTGTCTTACGAACAATTAAAAGCGTGAAGTTTAAAAAGTCGTTCCGTTTTCAAAATTGTTTTCTGTTTTCTGTGCAATAGTTTTTTTTTCCATTTATTAAAAATCTTTATATTCATATTAGAAAATTTAAAATGATGATTGTAACCGATAAAGTCGTTCTTGAGTTGAGCGTGACCAATGGAAATATGGTGATTTTTATAACGCGGTTTTTATATATTTTTCTAATGATATTCTCAGAATTTTTAATTCGATTTAAATTATAATATCTAAGATACGTGACAGTGGTGATCGATATTGAAATTCTAATCACATACGTTGTCGATGTATTGGCAAGCTTGGAACATGACTGCGTTCCCGTGTCCCTTGTGGCTGTAATTACACTATTTCATTAACTATTCAAAACGGATAGAACATTACCTAGCCTCAACTGGGTCCCTTTCTGGAGACGTAATAACAGAGGTAAGGCATAGCAGGCAATATCCTGCCCACAATCTGGAGCAGCCCGACTGGGGAAATACCTCGACCTTATAAAATATCACAGTTATTTGTACCTGTTGCGCTGCCAGTTGCGGGTTCGATCCCCGCACGTGACAAACATTTGTATTGGCCATACAGGTGTTTGCCATGGTCTGGGTGTTTGTGCAGTCCTTGTGGGTCTCCCCACCGTGCCTCGGAGAACACGTTAAGCCGTCGTTCCCGGTTGTTATCATGTACAACTGATAGCGATCGTTACTCATAGTAGAGAATATATCCGCCAACCCGCATTGGAGCAGCGTGGTGGATTACGCTCTGATCCTTCTCCTACATGGGGAAAGAGGCCTATGCCCAGTAGTGGGATATTATAGGCTGAAGCGACGAGTGAGATACAGTTGTTTATTTTTACCCCTAATATAGCACTACTATACTAAGTTAGGTTAGTTTATTGCTTGTAGTATAGTAGCAATTGGGACGTTAGACAGATGGCGCTAGAGAAATAATAGTTCTAAAAAAAGGTACAAAGATTTGAAGGTTATTTTGTAAATTAATTCCTGTTATCAGATAAAACACATCTTTGTTGATAATAGTAACGTGTTCTTCCTGAGTAAATATACATTATTTTAAAAACGTTTAATTATTAATTTCGTAATTTCTTTTGATATAACGTATAATAGGTTTTTTTATATTGAATTCAGATTCATAAAGGTAATTGAATTGTCTGAAGATTAATAATTCTTTTGGTAGATTTGAAAAACAGAAGAATTTTATTTTTCTTTATTCTTTAGTTGAATAATTATTGGATGTGTAAAATTTAAGTACTGAAAAAAGTATCTTCAACACTATTTATGACAAAAATACATTGAATTTTTTTTTTCAAATAAATTTTCATTTATATTTGCGTATGTGATATAAATATATAAATCACTACTAATATCATAAAGGTAAATGTAAGTTTGTTTGTTACACTTTCAAGCGAAAACTGCGTAACCGATCATCATGTAACTTTGTACACATATGCTTGGAGGTACTAGAAGTAACATAGGATACTTTTTATTTTTAAAAAATCATTACAAGCGAAGCCGTGGGTAAAAGCTAGTACTATATAAAAATAAATAATGAATAATAAAATCTTTATTTGATCAAATACTGTACAATTTTCTAAGCCGCCAAACTGCGTTACAGTTTATCGGCGGAATTAATGCTTGTCGACATATAATTATTATACGATAATTAAAAAAAAATATACATATAAATAGTAGAATAATATAAACAGTCTATACCTTACTGTGGGAGATAACAAATATAGGAAAAAAAAATGCTTTGTCATCAATCTATAATCTCAAATAACGTATTTGCTGTCTCGGTACAGTCTAAGGTATAAGTCAAGAGAAATGCAGAGCGAATGTATCGAAATTGATTAAGGCTTTATGCTCGTCTTAGCTCTAAAAGCTCTCGAGGGAGCCTTACAACTGTTAGCGTATTACCAGACTAGTCGATAGTTTGATTACGTTATGATTGTATGAATATTGCTTATCCCTCGTGTGTTGTCTTTTAATCGTGTGCTTAATAATACTTAAATTGTTGACATATATCTTAATATATATAAATCTCGTGTCACAATGTTTGTCCGCGATGAACTCTTAAACTACTTAACCGATTTTAATCAAATTTGCACACCGTGTGCAGTTTGATCCAACTTGAAAGATAGGGTATATTTTGTTTTGATATATGTAATTATTATATTTAAGAAAAAAATAAGGCGATACGAAGTTTGCCAGGTCAGCTAGTTAATATATAGTTATAACATATAGAGCTATGTAGTCTGGGTGTAATATTTTTATTTATATAAATATTATTTATATGTATATTTATCAAAAAAAAAAAAATGTTACTTATCAGTTTGCTTTTGTCTACAACACAAGCATTAGGTTGCTTAACGTATGAACAGACGACGTGTGTCTTGTCAAGTGCATGTAGTTATTTATATGATACTAAAACAAACAAAAAAAATTTAAGATTTTTTGTTTGTTTTGGTTTGTTTGGCTTTCTGTTTCTTTTCGGGCTAATCTTCGGAAAAGCTGAACCGATTTTTATGTGAGTTTCACAAGATGGTAGAGGAGATTGTGGACCAATATAGGCTATTTTTTATTCCGAAATTCCCATGACACCGGGATATACGCGAGAAAAATCTTGTTTACCGCGCAGATAAATATGAAATAACTAAACGTGTTCTATGAAACACGACAATTTTAGAGAGAAAATCTATTCTGCTTTTGTGTTTTTTTTTTTTTTTTTTTGTTTAAACGCGCTAATCTCAGGAGCTACTGGTTCGAATTTTAAAAGTTCTTTTTGTGTTGGATAGCCTATTTACCGTGAAAGGCTTTTTTTGTTGACCCAGCCTTGAAAGGCCATTTTTCCTCAAATTAACACAGCTAGTTGTTATTATATTTTGATTCTTCAATATAAATATTAAGTTTATATTTAATTAATTAAGATTTATTATCAATTAAGACCGTATTGTTGATGTTACAAACTTGGCAGAGTCGATAGATTAATTAAAACATTATTGTTAACCTTATTTATTTTATTCCGAAATTTCATAATATTATATATTTTTTATATAACTAGGTCGGCAAACAAGCGTACGGCTTACTTGATGGTAAGCGATTATCGTAGCTTATAGACGTCTGCAACCAGAAGCATCGCAAACGCGTTGCCAACCCTATCCCCAAATCCCCCCAGGAGAACTGGTCACCTTACCCACCAACAGGAACACAACACTGCTTGAAAACAGCATTATTTAGCTGTGATCTTCTGTTAGGTTTAGAAACTACCCCAGTCCAGCTGCTCCATCTCTTGAGCAGGAATTTCTGCTATGCCCTACCTCAGTTAAGAACACAACATAATTCATACTTATTTATTGTTAACTGTGTCTCAATAAAGGCTTATATTATTATATACGAGTATTAACATGGACAAATAACTTTTCGTTACTAGATGTTAAAGAATAATACTTAAAACCTTGTTTTACAAAAAAAAAAAAAAAATAGCTATCTGTAAAGTCGGCTTACGGACGATAGTTTAACGTGATAACGTCATAAAGAAACATTAATGAAAAATTGCATACTCCTCCAGTAGCCTAAGTATTGAAATGCTAACTCTGACGTCACGCGAGAAGGGAGATTAATGTGTCACAAGCCAATGTTTGGGCTGATCGTGCCTCTCTATTGCTTGTTCCGCGCTCTCGCTTGCACGCTCAGGCTCAGGCGGAACGTGACACTTTTTCGTGCGTGCAGCCGGTGTTCATCGATTTGTAAGACCTTATCACGTCTAAAATATGCTGCTTGTTTTCAGAAAGATCTGAATTGAATTAAATCCGACAATATAGTTGTCATAAGCTCCTTATATGATAAAAAAAGCGTGTGTATCCAATTCACACACGGCTGAAGTGAAATTTCTGAAAAACGGCATAAAATATACTGTTTGCTTTCAGAAAGATGTGAATTGAATTAAATCCGACAATATAGTTGTCATAAGCTCCTTATATGATAAAAAAAGCGTGTGTATCCAATTCACACACGGCTGAAGTGAAATTTCTGAAAAACGGCCTACGAGATATTTTAGCACAGATAATATAAAATACTGTGTAATGTATTCTATCTCATTCTCTCGCCGATTTACTCCTATATATTTATGTTTCTTTATCGTTACGCATTTTCGTTTCATTGAGTTTCAAATCACAACGATTCTTCTGTACTGTGTGGCTACGGTACTAAAGTATACAGCCACCCCCTCTCTTCCCGTGGGTGTCGTAAGAGGCGACTAAGGTATAACACAGTTCCCCTACCACCTTGGAACTTAAAAAGCCGACCGGTGGCGGGATAACCATCGAACTGCTGGCTTTGAAATACACAGGCCGATGACGGGCAGCAGCGTCTTCGGTGCGACAAAGCCAGCCGAGTCACCAACCCGCCTGCCCAGCGTGGTGACTATGGGCAAAACACATGAGTTCACGTTATTTTTGACGTAAACTTGTGGAGGCCTATGTCCAGCAGTGGACTGTATAGGCTGTAATGATGTATATAATTATCTATTCACTAAACTTATAATGAACACCGTTAGTATTTTTATAAAAAAACAATAATTTAATAAAAAATTAATTATCATATTAAGATTTACTTTACTACGTCACTTCGATTATATGTAAAAACTTCAACTGTCAACCGAATCAAAAATCAAAGTTCAAATGGCATGCAACACCCATTTTTACTAGGACCCGAAAACTGAACAAAATATGGCTGGTAATAGCGCTGTCTCAAGATCATCTATTACCAACAGCCCGGACGTGGCGTTCGTATGTTTGGACCGTTCGTCATCTCGGCGTGTGCAATACAACATAACAGCACGTACGTAAATATTGTACGTGCACGGCCGTGTTGTGCTATTCCTTCGCCATGGTCTGTCTGCTGATGTTATTCCGCTCTATTGATAGATAATGATCTTGATAATTTTGATAATTAAATAGTGTAGTGATCCTTAATTTACTTAAAAAAAGGATTTTTATCAAGATGTTTTTTGTGTATTACCTCGTAATTTTTACTTTCTGGGGTGCTTACTAGGTGTCAATTTTGACAATTATTTTTTTTTTCAATCGAAAAATGGTTCTTGTCACGACGGAAAGCTCGTTTTTATCCGTAAGGACCGATCCGAGGGACGTCCTGAGCATAGTCCTTCAGCATATTGGACTATCTTGCTGCTCGACGAGGTGGGAAAGCTATTAAGAACGCGTTGTGGCTGCTCGCATTGTCGAGCATCTGGATTCTGTGGGTTCATCTCTGTCGGAGGGGTCCGCAACGCCCCATAAGTAACATACCTTCGTTCCAATGTAATCAATTTAAATTTTTATTTTTGTAACGATTAAAATATAGATAAATAACTCTTAGTAACTAGACACTGGAAATTTAACAATAAAATTAGTTTTAGTAAATGTTTATTAATTATCTGTGTTAAATATTACATGAACTTTGTTTTAAACTACATAATTAGCTTTGATTTAAAACGTCTGTTAATTTTTAAACACATTAAAGTTTGTTTTTGGTTTTACAAATTCACAGAGGGGTTTATTTGTGAAACGTTATTAGAACTCAATGTTTTAATGATTAATTATGGCCGTACCGCAAGGTGGCGTGTTGTCTCCTCTCTTATTTTCTTTATTTATTAATTCAATCAGCAAAAACATTTCTTCTCTCTACCACCTGTATGCGGACGATCTTCAAATTTATACCCATTCTAAGTTGGCTGACTTACCCTCAGGTATCAATCAACTCAATAATGACTTAAATAACATTTATAAATGGAGCAACTCGTTCGGGTTAAAAGTCAATCCTTCAAAGTCCCAGGTCATTATCGTGGGTAGTCCAAAGCTGATGAGTTGTATAGACTGGTCACTTATACCACCTTTAGTATTTAACAATACAACTCTGAACTACAGCAAGAATGTTAAGAATTTGGGAGTAACGCTAGATCAGTTTCTCTCCTGGTCACCTCAATTAACTGAACTTAGTAGAAAGATATTTGCAGCCGTCGGGTCACTTCGTCGTCTTCAGTTCTTTCTTCCTTTGCCTACTAAAATTGCACTAGCCCAATCACTCCTTTTGCCGATTCTTGACTATGCAGATGCATGCTTCTTAGATCTTACAGAGGAGCAACTGAATAAGCTTGAGCGACTCCAGAATCTTTGTATAAGGTTCGTATTTGGCCTTCGCAAATACGACCACGTCTCCGATTTCCGTAAGAAACTCAAGTGGCTCCCGATTCGTTTTCGCAGGAATACTCATGTACTTTCCCTACTTTACTGTGTACTTTTCAATCCTGATGCCCCTCAATATCTTAAAGAACGGTTCACGTATCTTTGCAATTCCCATGAACGTTCCCTTAGATCTGATTCCAATTTACTTCTAAAAGTTCCTTCCCATAAATCCTCCTTCTATTCTAATTCCTTCACTGCTAAAGCTGTCCGCCTTTGGAATTCTCTTCCGCTTTCAATAAGACGTGCTTCTACTCCAGCCTGTTTTAAGCAACGTCTAAAGAAGTACTATATGTCGCGTAACATACAATAATATTCAGAATTTTAACATGCATATTTTATATTATCAATATATATTTTACAATTATACACGTATATTAATACTATTTTGATTATTTATGTATGGATATTTGTACTTGTATGTGTATGTCTATGAATTAAGGAATCTATTATACACTATTTTTTTTTTCTATTCATCCTTATGGATATTGTACACTTCCTATCCGTCACTACTATATCATGTCCTGTGCCCAAAGGTTATCTGGAAGAAATCGCTCTTCAGCGATAAGATCGCCTTTGTACATCTTTTTGTTGTAATTACTACTGTTTGTTTATATTTTGGTGTACAATAAAGTATATTATTATTATTATTATTAATTATGAAAAGTTTTGGCATATATATATACAAATCTGTGTGTGTACTTATGTACGCACGTAAGAAGTTATACTTCATTGACTAGCTAACTTCGCATTGCTAACTTCTTCTTCGTTGACTAGCTAACTTCAGGGTGTCGGTTTTTCGTGATGGTGTGTGCGCGCATCGTAAAAATTTACTCTCATTTTTTCCCTAAAACGCTAAAAGTAGTATAACTTCGAAAAAATTGAATATTGAAATATGACACAGCAGGACATATCCTGCTCAAAATCTGGAGAAGCCCGACTGGGGAATACCTCAGCCTTGCAGAAGATCACAGCTAAATATTTAAGAAGTATAGTCTTCCTGTGGTGAGCATGACTAAAAATGCTTCAAGGCAATATAAGTCTTATTATAATATATATGTTATCTATATTCTTACAAAGATTAGAATATTTACGGTCAAAGACTCCTAGACTACAGACTATCGATTGACAACTTAGCAGAGTTCCTAATCAATATAACTATGTATGTACTCGAATTGAAGCAGATTATAGATACACATATATCTGTTTGATTCGGTACCAACTTGATAAATGTTCTGTGAACTACTAGATAGACAGACTAAACTATTACTAACTCTTAGCGAATTTAGTTAATTAGAAACATATTTTATGGTCTTATTTTATTAATTTAATTTTTGGTCTGTCTATGGCGTCGATAGATTATTTCGTCCTGAAGTATATTTAATCTGTATTATTATTTTATTAATTTGATTCAGAAAATTTTAAATTTATTTATATATTTTTATTTTCAATTTCCTGCACAATTTTTCTAATTTGTTATTTTGTTTTTGCATAGTAATAAAAACTGTCGAATATGTACTAAATATGTTTTACGTTATTATTATTATTATTTTCCATTTTAATATAGTGTAGGTACTTATAAGTTCTGCTACGGTATTATGATTTATGTCCAGAGGTTATGTGGATGAAATCGTTCTTTAAGCGATAAGATTGCCAAAGTTCATCTTGTTTTGTATATTTTGTGTTTGTGTTTGTATTTCGATGTAATTTAAAAAAATCAACAAAAATAATAAATAAACTTCATAGTAAAAAAAGGGCGTGCTTTAGACCACACGACTGAAGTAAAACTTCTGCACAATAGGCCTGCATTGTGTCTTAGATATACGAAACGTAACTAGCTATAATAGAAAGAGAGAAAGACAGTATGTACTCGCACTTCTCTCTTGCTCAGTTCGCCTCGCCCGATTACACATTTCGTAACAATCTCGTCACGCGTTCACCAGCTTACTCCCCAAGACAAGCGTGCGTAAAGAAGTCTTACTTCAAAATTAATCACATTGGTCTTCGCTTTCAAGTTTAACTCTTAGAAAACATATTTGGCGATTAATGAAACAATTTCTGAATCTCTGCATTTAATATAACATCCTAAAAGAATTTTCCTAGTTACAAACAGCTCTTAGAGACTTCGATACGCCAGTTTTAAATTAAAAATGGCGGATGTCCATTTTTAACATTTCCTTCAGACGCTGACCCGTTCTGAGCATGCTGTGTGTAGTGAGTGACAGAAGAACGAATGAAAAGAAATTCTATAGATGTGCCAAGTAGGCCAACGTTTTGCAGTAATTTCTCTTTAAGCTTAAATTTAAAGACGAGCTGTAATGTATTTTAGTTTTTTGTTTTAATAAATGAATTATAATAAATATGGAGTTACTGTCGATTCGGGATGTTAATTTTGTAAAGATGAATCGGCAAGACATTTACTAGTTAAACGAAGGTGTTTCTGAAAAATGATGGAAATTAGAACAAATTAATTACTTTGCAGTTTTTTCTTTAATATAGAAAGAAAGAAAGTAAGAAAACTTGTTTATTGGCCAATCACTGTTTACAAATGACAAAAGTGAACAGATGCATTATTAATAAAAAAAAGAAAAAAAAGACGGAGAATACATAAAGAAGCAATAGAAAAGAAAACGCCAATACATATCAACAGTTCTTTGCAAAAAAGAATCATCAAATGCGATCCAACCAGTAAAGAGTTATGATGTAATAAACACATGTAACTTACAATTGAATTAAGAACCTCATCATTTTATTAAAGTAGTTAAAAATGTATAATATATGCAAGTAAGCATTCCGCTTAGGACCATCACACAATGCAAGACTACAATTCAGCAATATGACTAACTCCGCTCTCGTAAACAAACGTAACATTTCCAGCGAAGTCACACAATTAAACTAGTGTTTGTTTATTCTGGTCCAGTCGGAGTCAAATTTAACGGGATTTCTGGGAGTTGTTAGCGAAATGAAAGTTAGCGAATCTATGCTGGAACAAGATATGTCCACATTATGTGCATAATCCTTCAGAAAGTTATGCGAGCTGGCTGTGAGTAATTGCAGTTTTCAGTCATAACAACTGGATTTAGCTTAATATATGTGTATAAAGTTATCCATGTACTTTAGTTGCTAAAAAAATTATGTGACATAATTTTACTGAAATCACACTGCAATATTTTTTTTGACGATGGCAACAGTGCCAATTCTGGCTTGTGGTTGTTGAGCTGGCGGTCGCGGGTTCCATCCCCACACGTGACATTCCGCCTGGTCTAGTGGTGCTGTAGGCACCTAAACACCGGCGGTGGTGGTCGCTCGGCATGGATATCTGTAATTGTAGGTACAAATATTTCTTTCCAGTTTAGATGTTTGTCCATGTGGTTCTATAGCGATCGTTACTCATAGTAGGGAATGTATCCGCAATCCTGCAATGAAGCGTGGTGGAATAAGATATAATAATCCTTCAGATGGATGTCACAGGATGAATAGAATCGAATCGAAAGATGACATTCATTTGTATTGGCCATACTTGTGCTTGTGTATTCTGTGTATTTCTGGACCCCCGTTTATTTATTCATATATGAACTAATGTCTTGCTAATGTCACAAGTTCAAATCAGGTTTAGGTTAGCTTACAAATAGAAAATAAGTCCGTTATTACGGATTAATTTCTTTAATAAATGTGTTTGCTCGCAAACGAAAAAAACCGACTTGCAATTACATCGACAAGTAATTATAAGTAACACAATTAGACGAAAAAATAGTAAAGTAAATACGCGTTATTAAGGATTAGTTAAAAAGTAGTCATCAGGTCTCAATCAAATTTAAATGGTGGTCCCAAAACAAGAATCGATTAAAACACAAATCACTAAAATCGGTACAGCCAGTCAAAAGGTCTGAGGTATATATAAAAAAATACAATCGAATTGATTACCTCCTCCTTTTTTGGAAGTAGGTTAAAAAACGTTCAAACAAACTTCAAAAAAAGTAGAACTCAAGACATAGTTTGATAAGGTACACATTTTGAGGAAAATTTAGCTATATATATATATATATATATATATATATATTTAAACACCATGTTATTATTTATAGGCTGTTATAGATACACAAATGGAGCCCAAAGTAATTGTGAAATCAATATGTCACTACAGGCACGCCATCACATTGCGTGCAAGCATTAATTGTACCGACATGCGCCTTGAGACGTAGATATTACATGCATTTACTGGCATGTAGGCTTGTAATTAGAGTGTTTGTTACAGGCTCTAAGGTTATGATCCATATTACTTGCTGTCTTTGGTGAAAAACTACAACTTAACTGTAACTGAGGTAGGGCACAGCAGGAAATTGGAGGAGGCAGGAAAGAATTTAGCCACCCCTTCTCTTCCCGTGGGTGTCGTAAGAGGCGACTAAGGGATAACAAGGTTCCACAACCACCTTGGAACTTAACAAGCCGACCGATGGCGGGATAACCATCCAACTGCTGGCTTTGAAATAGACAGGCCGAAGACGGGCAGCAGCGTCTTCGGTGTGACAAAGCCAGTACTGCGGTCACCAACCCGCCTGCCCAGCGTGGTGACTATGGCAAAACACATGAGTTCACGTTATTTTTGGCGTAAACTTGTGGAGGCCTATGTCCAGCAGTGGACTGTATAGGCTGTAATGTATGTATGTACAGCAGGAAATATCCTGCTCAAAATCTGGAACAGCCCGACTGGGAAAGTAACTCCATCTTAGAGAAGATCATACGTTTGTAATACTGCTTTCCAGCAGTGTTGTTTTCCCATGGTAAGTAAATGACCAGAGCTCCTGGGGACATCTCCCCTTGGGGGTAGGTTCGGCAAACTCCCTTGCGATGCTTCTAGTGTTGTAGGCGTCTATAAACTACGGACTTCACTTACTGTCGGGTGGGCCGTACGTTTGTTTGCCGACCCAATTGTATGCAAAAAAGGCAAAAATGAAGATACAACTAATATAACCTTAATTGTTAACATAAGGCCATACTCCAAGGCCTTTTTATGAAATTACTGTTGACAAGTTACAACGCAACGCTGACATATTTCGTAATTTCTGTACATTTTCATTAAGAAAATGAACCAAGTGCACAATTAACAAAATAAAATAAAATAACAAAATAAAATAAAATAAAATAAAATAAAATAAAATAAAATAAAATTTGTGAACAGACTACACACATAGAACAATCAAAAACACGAGCTATCAAGCCATCTGACATCAACATTAATCCAATTCACGGGCAAACATATATAAGGATTAACCATATAACCTTACGTACAAGGATTTTTTTACATAAGTGGGAAATAAATTACGTAATAAGCAGATGTCGAGAGCACGTTCGTTCAAAGTTTTTACGTATTCGGGGGTGAGACGACGCTGTATAAAGTGCGCCATTATATGTAATGTCTGCTTAAGTAGATGGCGAGTTCTGTATGATAGTGTTTGAGATGATTGTTTGGATGTTTTTTTTTTTTTTGAGATAGTATTGAGGGAAAAGGTTTACCTGGAATGATTTCGCTTCTCGTGAATCTGTCTTCATATATTGTTTTAATACAAGTGATCGAAATTCGACCATAATTAATTTAAATTCTAAGTTTGAACAAAAGCGTATATGCGTGTGTGTGTCAAATATATAGTAGTGTGTGTAATGTTTTCTCTATTGATTTAATGTATTTTTTACGTATAATTAAAAAATATATTATCATTCTGCACTCCTTCTCAATATAAACTATAAGTGTGCGAAATTTCATACTCCTCCGTCCGCGCAATGTTCGTAATAAGGGGTAAAAAGTTCACGTATTAATATATAGATAAATAATAACAATAATATGATAATTTTATTTATGAAACAATTTTCTTACAACAGAACCAATGATAAGAGCCTCCTTCTAAGCATGTTAACGCCTGTGCCAGGAGATTCCGTCCTTACATTGTTATAACACAATAACAACATAACAATAGTAAAAAAAAAATTACAACAACATTAACATTACATTATGTTTGTTTAATTATAAGTATAACATGTGAAGTGTCATTGATGTGGTCGTGATTGTCGCAGAAACGTACTAAGGGCTTTCCCTTACTGTACCTGTACTAAGGAATTTAAGGGGCTCATAATCACCGTGTCCTCTATTTATTTATTATTATAATTGAGTTTTCCCGCAAATAAAAAAAATCTTTACAAGTAATAGAACGTAGGTAGAGGAAAACATAAATACTCCTTATCAGATGTTGATCAAATTGAAATGGAACTACAAGATTCGATTAAAAAAAAACAACATCGAAATCGGTCTAAAACTTCTGATAAAAAAATACATTTGAATTCAGAAGCTTCTCTTTTTTGGAAGTCGGGTAAAAACATTATGTGTGATGCTCAATAACATAATAATCCACAATTACGCCAGAGAAAAAAAACCATTGCTCCTGCAATTACATCAAGTTTTAAAAAATAAACAGGTTTATAGTAGTGATAAATTAGAAATGTTTTCTCTTCAGACCTGGGTTAGTAATATGGATCTTGGGCCAGCTATTCAATCAAACATTGATGGTATTGTTGTAACTAAATATAATTATAGCAATAGTTTATTAGCTAATATGTGTAATCATTTCATACAAGATCGCTATAGTCAATTTTATAAAATTTTTACAGACGGTTCCAAAGATCGATCGGGTGTAGGTGCAGCTTTTTATGATGTTCAGAATAACAGTCAGGCTTGCTTCAAAATTACGTCAAATATCTCAGTAATGCGTGCGGAATTAATTGCTATAGCAGAAGCTTTGTCTTATGTTGCTGATAGTCCGGGTCAGGATATAGTCATTTTGTCGGACTCGAAAAGTGCACTACAGCACGTGGCTAGCTGCGCCTCGACTGTTCGAGGATTCCCGATAGCATACTCTATAATGCAGTCTATGTATGAAATGATTGCACAAAATAGAAAAGTGATACTGCAATGGATACCTTCACATGTCGGCATTCCAGGGAATGAAAAAGTAGACAACTTAGCTCGAGATGCAAATGTAGAGGGAAGAGAATTACACTGTGTACCATACTACAAGTACTGGGCTCGTTAAAAGATATGTGATGGAAGGAGTGGAAAGAACATTTTTACGAAAGAGCCTTAAGCAAAGGAATATGGTACAAGACTATTCAACCAGCTTTATCGCGGGGTCCCTGGTTTGTCGATACAGGTTTGAGTAGACAAGAAGTCATCACAGCACATAGGCTTCGATCCGGACACATTCCATTAAATAGAATTGGCTTCCTAATGAAAAAATTTGATTCGCCATTGTGCACAGAATGTGACCGAGTAGAGGATACATATCATGTTTTAATGGAATGTGTGCGAATCGAAACTGAAAGAAGTTTGTTTTTTATGCAGTACCCAGAATATAATTTAAATAATGTGGGGGTATTGTATGGGGGTATTGTATGGGGGTATTGGGGACTGCTGCCGCTGGAGCTAAAACATCTCCCTCCACCAATTTTAGTCCTCTCGCAACAACAACTCACCCTGGCACTACTTCTTTGCCTATGCCAGCTATTTCCACTGTTCTTAGTGGTACCTGCGTTTTGGACAGCGCTCCAATCACTACCACTGACAATCCAGTTTCTCCCGTCTCTAACACATCTGTCAGCGGCGTTGAGAAGTGCTCGTGTATATCATCCAGTGGTATGAGAGACATCATTCGTGCGGAACTACTCAACGCTTTCAAACATGAATTTCTCCCTCAACTACTGGAGGTTCGAAACGTAGTAGCATCTCTGGAAAATTCTATGACCTTTTACAGCAATGAACTACTGAAGGTGCAAGCAGCACAGGCTGAACAGTCCGCTGCACTAGATACTATAAGGAAAGAAAATCAAGCACTGCGCGAATCCTGTGTATCTTTGTCTTCCAGACTGGCCCAGTTAGACCAACAATCTCGCTCTTCAAATGTTGAGATCCAGTGTGTTCCGGAGCATAGACAGGAGAATCTCCTTAATACTATCCAGCAACTTGCTAAAACTATCAAATGTCCTATCAGTGAAAATAACATCCACTACTGTACAAGGATGGCTAAAATGAATGGCGCTAGTCCCCGCCCTCGTTCCATTCTAGTGAAGTTTAGTAGCCCTCGTTTACGCGACGAATTTCTTGCTGCTACCAGCAAGTTCAATAAGAGCCATAAGGATGACAAACTCAATACTAGTCACTTGGGTTTTGGAGCGGATAAAAAGAAGCCTATCTACGTCGTAGAAAATCTCACTCCGGAGTATAAAGCCCTTCATGCCGCGGCACGACAAAAGGCGAAGGAACTAAAATACCAATTTGTATGGGTGCGTGACGGTCGTATCTTTATGCGCAAAAGTGAGCAATCAGCTTTTGTTCATGTGAAAAACCTAGACATTTTAAATAAATTGTCATAATGGCGCTTAGTTTGCCATAAATATACTGAAAGGCACCCTCACTGATATTGATTTTTATTATCAGAATGTTAGAGGCTTAAGGACTAAAACTATCCAATTATTCAATAGCATTGTATGTTGTGACTATGACGTAATAGCTTTTACAGAGACGTGGTTGAATGGTAGTGTATTCGATAACGAAATTGTTGATGATCGTTATGTTTTATACAGGCGCGACCGTGAGAGCCATGGTTTTGACAGGGGCAAGGAGGGTGGTGGTACGTTGATCGCGGTTTCTAGGCGTTATAAGTCTCAACGTGTACTTGATTTTGAGTCCGATTGTGAAGACCTCTGGGTTAAAATCGAAATATGCAACAATAGCAACAATCCTTCCTATCTTTATATATGTTGTGCTTACTTGCCGCCGCCAGTCAAACTTTCTACCCTGGCACATTTCCTGGATTGCTCCAATCGTAATTTGGAGCTTTGCTCTGGGGAGATTCTTTTTCTAGGAGACTTCAATCTGAGCGGTATGGTCTGGCATGTTACAGATTCCCTCGTGCTAACTCCTGGAAGGACCGATAGTTCTTTGCATAATAACTTATTAGATTTTATGTCTCTCAATAATCTCAACCAATATAACTCCAGTCGAAACTCAATAAATAAAACTCCAGATCTTGTTCTCAGTTCCATGACATTGTCGCGATTGGACGTCTGCTCGAATCCGCTGTCTACAGTTGATCCCCTCCACCCACCTCTGGAGTTTTGCATTCCGATCGCCGGTGCTAATAATCTAAAAACAAAGTGCGACGTCAAATATCACTTCCACAAGGCTGATTACAATAAAATTATAAGTGATCTGGCTGACGTTCAATGGAATAATGCATTTGACGCTTGCATCTCGATAGACGAAATAGTCAAAATTCTCTACAATCATTTGAACTCACTGATAGCTAAGCATGTACCAAAGTCCAGGCCTCGAATCGGTAATCAGTATCCTATTTGGTTTTCCGCTGCGTTAGTTAGATCACTTAAAGAGAAACATAAGTACAGAATGAAATTCCGCAAATATGGGAACCCTAGAGATGATATCACCTTTAGACTTCTTAGGGATCGCTGTGCTAAGCTTCTGGACCAAAATTACTCCACCTACTTAGAGCGCTTGGAATCATCCATTAAGTCCAATCCTAAATTAATTTGGTCATACATCAAACATAGAAGAGGAGGAGCTTCTGTTTTTCCCGCGGAAATGGCTTCCGATACGCGAGTGGTAAATAACGGGCATGATATTTGCGCACTTTTTGCTGACCACTTTTCCTCAGTTTATAATGTGAACCACTCGCCTATTCAACCCCAGACGTACGAAGCTGTTTCCACAAACCTTATATCGCAGATCTCAGTTACCAGGGAGCAGGTCTTGAAGGTTTTAAAGAGACTTGATTCTGGAAAGGGAGCCGGTTCTGATGGCGTACCACCGGTCCTCGTCGTCACATGCGCTAGTGTCCTGGCTTTGCCTCTTTCTATAATATTCAATAAATCTTTAAGCTCTGGCATCTTTCCAACTGCCTGGAAAGAGTCCCGCATAGTACCATTACTAAAGAGTGGCGATGTCAGTAAAGTCGTAAACTATAGACCCATTTCTCTTATATCAGTCTTCGCAAAGGTATTTGAAATGTTATTGTGCCCAATTTTATCTTGGCACTTTAAACAATCGATTACTGCAGAACAGCATGGATTTGTAAAGGCTAGATCCACGTCTACCAACTTAACATCGTTTGTCGAGGACCTTATTGAGGTAGTTGATCACGGATACTCGGCAGATGCTATTTACACTGACTTCAGTAAGGCCTTCGACAAAGTCAATCACGATATTCTCTTACACAAATTGAGTCTTTTTGGTATAGCAGGAAGGCTCCTTAACTGGTGTCAATCTTATTTGACCAATAGAAGGTCGGTGGTTGTGGTTGCAGGTTTCTCTTCTAAACCTTTTGTTGCCTGCTCTGGAGTTCCTCAGGGCTCGCATTTGGGACCCCTGTTTTTCAACATATTCATCAATGACATTGGAACGTACTTCCGGAACTCCAAGGTATACATGTTCGCTGATGACTTGAAATTCTTCAGGCGTATAACTACGACTGCTGATAGCCAGCTTCTTCAGAGTGATCTCGATAGTCTTGTGTTGTACTCGTAACGGCATGAGCCTCAACATTAATAAATGTCGTGTAATTTGTTTTACAAGACAGAAAAAAGTGCCCCCATGGTCGTACTTCATCCATGGTGAACCACTATCGGAGGTTGAGCATATTAGGGACCTTGGCGTCATAATTGACAATAGATTGCGATTTAATATCCACATCGACTACATCGTTAAAAAAAGCTTCAGAATGCTGGGATTTGTTTTGCGAAGCTGTAGAGAGTTCAGGCATCCATCAACAAAAATCACTATCTATAATGCTCTTGTGCGCAGTACATTAGAGTACTGCAGCATTGTTTGGAATCCGCATTACGAGGTGTATAGCAAGCGTTTGGAAAGCGTTCAGAGAAGATTCCTATGGCACTTGTCATATAGTTGTAATATATTGAAGAATTCAACAAGCTATTCGGATAGGCTGCAACACTTCCACCTGAATTCCCTTTCTAGTCGTTGAAGGTTTCTCGATGCAATATTTCTATACAAGCTGGTCAATGCTAAGATGGATGCTCCTCAACTTCTATCTTTGTTAGATATAAATACACCTAAGCGTCTACCGAGAGTCAACAAATACAGGCCTTTTGCTCAAAAGCGTGCTAGATCCAATCTGGGGCTTTTTTCTCCTTTAAACAGAGTCACGAAAGCATACAATGCTATTCATAATACCACTGTGTCCGTCAACCACTCAAGCCATGAAATTGATATATTCTCTAATAGTCTGAATTCATTTAGAAAATTTATAGGCTTAAAATATTATGAATTGTAAGCGATAGTTTGTAATTGGAATTCTTGATGTATGTATATGATGACCTTATAGTTTTGCGTTTATCTACTTCTATTGTCAAAAATCCACATTTAAATAATTTTTAATTTTTAATTCAATCTGGCTTATACCGTCTCTTTACATTTTTATTCTCATTTAGTTAAAATAATTAAGTATTAATCAATATTTTCTAATTAAGTGTTTTATTATATATGTTCTAATAATTGCAATTTGACTCAGTTACTTAGTATTTACTTGTTATGTTCAATTGAAGTAAAAATTGTCTTATTCGCATTGTGGTTTGCACCTGTAATTGAGGTGACACTTAACAATCAACATTCTATATTAATGCTACTTTTTTGTGATGTATTGGTGTTTATCTTGTTGGTGCAACTAAATAAATAAATAAATAAATAAATAAAGTATTCAACAGTATCTTGGCTTCTCCAACTTCTGAAGAAGCTAGAAGTGTGTATAAATAAGTCCTAATATATTTAAAGAGACGTTGTTGATTTAGTTAAGAACGATGGAGGTGACGTGGTCACTGTGTGACAAAACCTCCAATTTTTTTTAGAATAAAAAAAAAATAAAAAAAAAAATATTGAAAGAGCGGTGTTAAAAACTTAATAAACCGCGATAAAATCTGAAAGTCCGTTGTTTCATTAGATAGATATTTTTGCGTGACCTGTTAGCTGAATTTCAAATTTTCGAAATAAGTAATTTTATACCTCTATCGCATAAAATATTATACATATATAAAGAATTAAGAGTCGATATTAAGATATAATACGACAAAATCCCTTTATTTCAAAGTCCTTATACAATTATTATTCAATTACCCATTCTTATTAAACTTAATATTTGATTCGACCGTTTTCCAAACGAATATGGTTGCTCGGCAACCATTTACATTCCCGTCTGCGCACTATAGACATATTCGCAATAAAATTAATTTTAATTTGAATACTCTTTATTACATAATTTGACGGTAAGATCGCTTCAGCCTGTAATATCCCACTACTGGGCATAGGCCTCTTCCCTCATGTAAGAGAAGGATCAGACCTTAATCCACCACTCTGCTCCAATGCAGGTTTGCGGATATATTCCCCACTATGAGTAACGATCGCTATCAGGTGTACATGATAACAACCGGGACCGACGGTTAACGTGCTCTCCGAGGTACGTTGGGGAGACCCACAAGGACTGCACAAACACCCAGACCACAGCAAACACCTGTATGGCTAATACTAATGTCCTTATGTCCGCTGCACCCGTTATTCCCAAATATTGCTGACGCTGTCACATATAATAACTAGCTGGGCCTGCGGTTTCACACGGGTTATTAATTGATTTTTAATTTGAGAAAAAAAGAGCCCATAGCGTTCCTCCGTAAACCCAACACTAAAACATTTTTTTAATTCGATCCAGTAGTATCCCCTCGGATTAGCGCGTTTAAGCAAAGTTTTTTAATATTATTTAGTATCTTTATTTTATTTCTAGTAATTTTATCGGGACTCACTTACGTTCAGCTCATATATATGGTTGCTGATTCACCCCTATACATATGTTATTGCGTGATGTTTTTTTAGTCTGCAACGATACCAAAAAAAATAGACAATATATTGGTAATAATAACTTTTTTATATTCTAATACAAAAATAAAAAAAATAAAAATAGACAATATATTGCTAATAAAAACTTTTTTATAATTTTTTTAATATGAATCTTCTATTTAAGTCTGCTAGTTAAAAATAGTTTGAATAAGTGTTAGTGAAACGAAATTTGTAATGACACGTTATTTTATTATAAGCGCATTATGTTAAGGAAAATACACCAAAAAGCAGTTCTGAATAATATCAGAAACATAATTTTTTTGCTAGTCATCGTTATAATGAATCTTGATCTTAAGTGCAGAAAACAATGACTTTGCGGTTTTTTATCCGGAGAATGCCCGGTTACTAAAGATACTCTGCTTCAATAATTTTCAAGGTGAATTTTTTTTGACACAACTATATTTTTATACTTGAATAAATGGGTTTATATTGCGTACATGTGTAAAAAAATTAATTCGCTACATTGCACTACTGCATGTAGGTGGATAGTGTCCTATTTAGACGTTCATGAGCTGGTGTTTATTAAAAACTAGGTGTGTAACAGCAACGTATAGATCGGTTAATATGTGATATTAATGTGATGATGTCATTAATAAAAAATTATAGTTTAAAAAAAAAACCAAAAAATCACGCTTTTATAGCAAATCGAACTAAAAAGTAGAAAATAATTATAAAGAGTTTATATTACAGTAGTAGAAGATAGAACAATCGATCATAATAAATTATTTCAAAATAAAATTATAATAAAATTTAAGTTATTAAGAGAACAATTCAATTCAGAGTAAAAAACGTGGGGTGCTTGATATATTAAATGTAACAATTATTTTACTTCCAATTATCTATGTGCGGAGAGTTAAAAACATAGTCACCATCACTTCAGCCTACGGCAATCCACTGCTGGACATAGGCCTCCCCAAGTTCGCGCCAGATATCCCGGTTTTCCGCAATCTTCATCCAGCCTACACCGGCAATCTTACGTAGATCGTCGGTCCAATGGGCCGGAGGACGTCCCACACTGTGTTTGCCAAGACGCGGTCTCCCCTCCAGGACCCACCTGCTCCATTGGCCATCGGTCCTGCAACACAGATGACCAGCCTATTGCCACTTCAACTTGCTAATTCTGTGGGCTATGTCGGTTACTTTCGTTCTCTCGCGGATAGTCTCATTTCTAATTCTATCTTTGAGAGAAACCCCAAGCATAGCCCGTTTAAAAAAATAGTAAAAATAAATAAATTATAGTTAAGAAAAACTAAAAAACCACGCTTTTATAGCTAAATTATCAAAATCGGTTCATAAACGACGAAGTTATCCCCCAACATACATACATACATACACACACACATATATATATATATATATATATATATATATATATATATATATATATATATATATAATATCAAATTATTAGATCAGATAGCGCCATCTGTGAAGTCTTAGAACTAGAAGTTACTTTGTACATCGGGACTGCTATTTTTTTCTTTCTTGTGATTAATCCCTCAGTATGTTTGCGTATTTTATAATTAGATACCTACATTTATTTTAATTACAAAACGTAAACATAAAAACAAAAAAGGTGAAAATGTATATATGTCTTATGAACTATATTTTTATATATTAATATTGTATGTATCACGGCAACGTTATTTTTTGTAATACCTAAAATTTTAAAGTATAGGGTAAGACAAAATATTCGCCTTCAAAGACGTTGCGATTATTTTAAGTCGTTCCCGAAAGTTACAAACACGTCCCGATACATTTAAAGATATTCGTAGATAATCCGATCGCCAATACAAGATTCGTAACACTTACACGTAGTGAGTGCTATAACAAAATTCAAAGTGCATCCCCAAAGGCAAGCAGCTTAAGACAAGCCGAACAGTATGCATTTAAATCGAATATTACAGATATTATACAGCAATGACCAGGTAACGATTATGACTGTACAAGCTGTTGCCTCCAGCTTTAGCGGAGTGAAACATCGAATACCGTTGAATCTTTGACAGCATGTACCAAATAACAATAATTTACTGAAGGAAAACTTTTTTTACAAATGCTTGACTTGAGGAGTAAGCTGCTGGATGCGTGACGAGAGCGTTACGAAAAGTGTGATCGGGCGAAGCGAACGCACGTTGAGATGTACATATAAGTTAGTGATGATAGAAAGAGAGAGAGTTACGTTTCGTAAGTTCTAATTTAGTCGTTCTTTTTTATTCACCATTTTTTAAGAAGCTTTTGACATTGCATAAAATGACTGCTATACCATGTCAAGTGTTACATTAAAATTCTATTTAAAGAAAGGATTCCATTCCAATATAAATGAAGCTGATGGTTATAAACACACACTACACAAGCACAAACGTCCAGACCATGTCAAACATCTATATGTATGGTCAATATAGATGTTTGACATGGTCTGGACTGGTCTAAAAATGAATGTCATGTTTCGATTTGATTCAGCATGTCCTATTCCACTGCTGGGCATAGGCCTCTTTCTTCATATAGGAGAGGGTCGAAGCGTAACTCACCGCACTATACCACTGCGGGTTGGCGATATATGCTATGAGTAACGATCGCTATCAGTTATTTATGATAACATCCGACTGACAGCTTAACGTGCTCTCCGAGACACGGCATGGAGACACACAAACAAATAGACTGGATTATTTGTACACCAGAGCGATGTATCATAAAAGTTATTGAGATTTAATTAGAAGATATCTAATGACCCTCATGTTGAAGGTTCTTGTATATGCATGCTCTATCACAATGTCAACCGGCTATAAAATATTCTGGTGATTCGGGGTATATTCCTTTTTATTTACAGCAGATTTGTATTTAAATTAATTGTTAATTACGATAAAATATCATAAGATTAAAAAAATATTTTTAAGAAATGTACACACATTATGATATTAAACCTTGCATATTGTACATGAGATGTCAGTAATATTATGATATCACGAGTAGTGCATTGTGTTATTTAGACTCGGTATCAAAGATTTATGGTTTACATTAAGGAAAGATGTATGTTGGAGGGTACTTTTACAGCGCTGCATTCACTGTAATACTTTTAGAAAACAATATGTATCCATTCTAATGGTAGATGTAGGGAACGTTTGCTCGTTTTTAACCGACTTCAAAAAAGGAGGAGGTTACTCATTTCGACCGTATATTTTTTTTATGTATGTTCGGAGATAACTCCGTCGTTTATGCACCGATTTTGATAAATTTTGTTTTGTTGGAAAGGAGATCCCTATATCCCTAGTTTGGTAGCGTGATAAGGAAACCAGGATCTAATGATGGGATCCCAGAGAAATCGAGGAAAACTCTTGAAAACTCTCGGTCCGCATAACTTATTACGGGTTGTACCGATTTTGATGATTTTTGATTATATTTAAATTTTATCGAGATCTGATTACAACTTTTGGAGTAATCTTTGATAATGCGTTACATTATTTACTTGACAATTTTTTCGTCTACCTACGTTGTATTACTTGTCGATATAATTGAAGTCGATTTTTCTTCGTTTGCTTGCAAACACAATTATATGCAATATAATTATTATTATGTTTCTTTGTTATTGGGGTATTTCGAATTGAATAAAAAAAGTGTATGTGTGCAATTCACATATGGCAGAAGTAAAAGTTCTGAAAAGTCGTTGGAAGGCCGTTGCAATTTGTTCTATCGACGATGATCACGGTCTCGTGATAAAGGTCGTAAGCGCCATGCAAAACGCGTCACTTAAACGCTTTGTGCAGTAATGTCTTCTATCTCATTCTCTCCTATACATTTATGTGTTTGTTTCTTTATCGTGCCCCATTTTCGTTGCATCGAATTTCAAATCACAACGATTCTAAAGATATTTCATTTGGAAAATTGCATCACACTTAACGGTCTCTAATGGGATAAGATATATGTAGGAGATTCAAAGTCACACACAAGACTGATATAAATACGCCTAAAGTGCCTACGCCAAAAATCTGTATCTCTACACAAAAATTTGTCATGAGCGATGATGGAACCCGCGCCCGTGACTTTTAGTCACAGATTACTGCGCCAATCTATCCTCAAAATCTGTAAAATTATTATTTTGAGTCAAGCTGATTTTATATGAATATTTAAATATATATAGATATGCAGGGCAGAATAGAGTCCAAGTGGCCATACAATCATTTGGAACTTGAGGGTTGTATTTCTTCGTATAGGCTGTATTACTTCATCTCCATGTTGGGTAAGCGGCATTATATCATCATAGATTGAAAACAAATTATTTTACGAAAAACAGTTTATTCCTAATAATAATTAAATTAAATCAAGTTGATCGTTGGTTTAGCATCTATACTAATAAATGGAAGCCGGTTTTTTTGTTCGGTTTTTTTCCCTACTATGAGTAACGATCGCTATCAGGTGTACATGATAACAACTTTGACCGACGGCTTAACGTGCTCTCTAAGGCACGGTGGGGAGACCCACTAGGATTGCACAAACACCCAGACCACGACAAACACCTGTATGGCCAATACAAATGTTTGTCATGTGCGGGGATCGAACCCGCGGTTTTTTGTTCGGTTATACTGCGAAATCTACTAAACTAATCGGAATAAAACTTATACCATAAGATGAAAAATATTTTGGAGAACGTTTTAGTATATAATATGTTGGTGATTACTTAAAATGTAAAAAAATATGGACGAACAGAGGTCGCTAGTGACTTATGTTAAACGAATCACAATATACGTCTAGTAGCGGCTTTATAACTATATTTAGGTACGGCGTCTGCCTCGTTTGTTATCGTCGTGGATGAAACACGCATCCTAATCAAGTAGTGTTCGAGCTCAAGAGTTTATCTCATACGTGTTAGAGGTAATGTCTCGATGATAATCTTTAAATCAGAGATGATATTATTAAATATAATATTACAAAACTGAAAAGTTCGTTTGTTTGTTTAAACAAGCTAATTTCAGGAATTACTGGATCGGATTGAAAAATCTTTTTTGTGTTAGATAGCCCATATACCGAAGAAGGGTATAGGCTATTTTTTTCCTTAAATTAATGCGTGTGAAACCGCAGGGTGTAGCTAGTTATTAACTATAGTGAAAGACGTAGTCCAAGTATCGTTTTTGTTGTATTTTTAAGTTTTTCTAATTTAAAATAGCTATAAACCATTACGTTGTAATATAATAGGTCCTAAGTAATGAAAGAGTCCATTGACTTGTATGGAAGATATTTAGTAAAAGAATTTTATTAAAAAAACCAAATACGGGCAGCAGCGTCTTCGGTGCGACAAAGCCAGCCCTGCGGTCACCAACCCGCCTGCCCAGCGTGGTGACTACGGGCAACACACATGAGTTCACGCCACTTTTGGCGCGAACTTGGGGAGGCCTATGTCCAGCAGTGGACTGTGATAGGCTGGAGTGATGAACGCTTTAGCCTGTAATATTCCACTGCTGGGCATAGGCCTCTTTCTTCTTGTAGGAGTTAACTGTAAACTAAGCATCATTTATATATTATCATTACATACATACTATTCATTTATATTCGCATATTATATATTATTTTCAAAAGAGTAACTGCGAAGTTTCTTGCCGATTCTTGTCTGTAGAATCTTCATTCCGAATTGGTAATAGCTTTACTTTTACAAAATAATAAACACCTTAAATTTTTAATTTGTAAAATGATGAATGATTCGAAAGTGCTCTTGGGGCCTATGTGAATAAAGTTATTTTTGATTTTGATTATTATACCGATATAATGCACTATTTACGATTCAGCTTGTAACATCTCACTGCCGGGCGTAAAAAACTGTCTTTAAATTTCATTTGAAAAGACCTATGGCTATGAATACTGAACTGTTGTCATTCACAGTTCAGTGAAATACATCATTCAACGCGTCCAATCTGTGTAAAACATTTTTTAAACTCTACAAAACTACTTTACTTCTATAACCAAATCAATTGCATTATCTTGGTAGCTACTAAACCCCGTTTAATCCTGTAGTGCAGCCTTCAGAGTACGAGTATAAGCGTAGGATTAAATCGGAGCGCTAGCAAGCTGATCTATTTTATTAATTTTGATACTGTTAAATTAATTAATGGTATGAAATTCAGTTGAGGGAGACCTGTCTGATACGTCGAGTGGAAGTTGTGTGTTTAAATTATTATTATTAAATAGATTTTACCCGCGGTTTCGCTTGCATTGCTTTTTTAAATAAAAACTAGCCTATATTACTTCTAATGCTTCTAAGAATATGTGTACAAAGTTTCATGATGATCGGTTGAGTAGTTTTCGCGTCAAAGCATAACAAACAAACTTACATTTATATTTATAATATTAGTAGGGATTTACTATATTCGACGGAGTGTGTAACTATTGTTTTAGCTTAAAAGTAATTTTTATACATCTCATTTCTTTTACGAATGTGTCAAGACCGAAAGCTATAACAAGTTTTTTTTCTGTTATATTTATATTTCAGCGACGAATTAAAGATATTTGGGGGTGCGATGGTATAGTTTGTGAATTTCTTCGTCCGCCATCGCAAAGGGAGGATCCTCCAACCAGACAGATGTTGTGTAACGGCCCAACGGTTGTTGTCGGGTTCTTGTATATATACTCAATCATTCTGATAACTCTGATAGCGCGATGTTAGCATACGTCAGTTTTTCTCTAATTACGTAGTTAGTATATTGCGCGATAGATGTCGCAGATATATTATTATATGATGATATGATGATAATATATCTAATTTTATCACAGTATTGACTCGCGGACTCGGTTCGGCAACGCGCTTGCAATGCTTCTGGTGTTGCGGACGTCTATAAGCTACGGTAATCGCTTACCATCAGGTGATGAGCCGTACGCTTGTTTACCGATCTCGTTATAATAATAATAATAAAAAATATTATTACAATTATTCGAAATTAGATACAAGTAATTACATTATTTTAATTTGTTTCATTGTAATTATATAATAATATGTATATTAATAATAATGTTCAGTTGCGAGATGACCATACCATACTCTGACTTTAAGCGCCATCTTACCGTAAATCAAGTGAATATTATACTGAGTAATAGTACGAGTATTAGAGTTTCATGTGTCATGCTAATCCACTGAGAAATGGCAGATATACTTTAGGAAGTTCTTTGGTAAATATAGTGATTCCAGAGGAAGGTTTTATGTGTAATACATACATAATATAGTAGAGGCACACTGATAGGTTTCGTAACCGTGCAAAGCCGGGACGGGTAGCTAGTTAACTATAAATAAATAAAACTTAAAAGTAGCTTTATTCAAGTGAACCCTATAAGTATTTTAAAATTGTAACTGTCCTAATAATTCTACTTCTGCACATATAATAAATGCGAAAGTTACTGATGATTTATGTATGTATGTATGTATGTATGTATGTATGTATGTATGTATGTATGTATGTATGTATGTATGTATGTATGTATGTTTGTTACTCTTTCACGAAATATTACTGGAGTGATTTTTGTTGAAACTTGGTATGCAGATAGCTGGAGAACTAGAATAACACATAAGTAGGTGACATTTTATCCTAACAATTTCCACGGGATTAGAATTACGCGGGTAAAACCGCGTGACACTGCTAGCAGAATAATATCTATTTACTAAGATAAGACATAATTTTAAATCTGCCATTTTCTTTATTATATTTTACGTAGTTATGTAAAAAGTTTAAGTAAATAAATAAATGTATTAAAGCTAATGTGAAGAAACTTTTAAAAATTATCAATATGCATATCATTTTAATAATTAAAAAAAGTATACATATGTTTTGATCAAAGAAGCCAGGATTACTTCAAAGAAAAACAATACAAAGTAACCATTATGTTTCAGATTCACATTTCTTATTTTGACTGAATCAATATAATATTATCGATTAGCTCGTTGCCGTAATTAGTAGTGGCCCTGCTTTCTGCTACGCGAGTTGCGCGTTGGTTCTATTTCCGTCTGAGTCTGGGTGTAATATTCGTATTTATATTTATTAAATATTTTTTTTGATAAATATACATAGATATAATACATGTTATAACAGTCGGCTGTTACCTATAACACAAGCATTAAGTTGCTTACCATAGGAACAAATGACCGAGTCTGTATGTTAAAATATATATATTCGTGAACAAGACATAAATAATGTAGAAATATCGAGCTCCATATACATAACATATAAAGAAAAATTGCAAAGAACGCCTAGTTTCTAAAGTTATACACTAATATACATTCAGAATACATTGGTAGGTACAACGCAATTTTAACTCGTAGGCTATTCATTTGATCGTTTCATGGTTTACTGAATTTGTTTATGAAATCCAAAATTACAAATTCCACGCTTCAGAGAGCGATCGAACCAAAGGGTCTATGTATACAGTATGTACACATAAAAATAAACTGGAAATGTATGCTTGGTTTCGAAATAACTGCCTTTTGCATTCGACTGTCTAGGAAAAAGGTTTTTCAAATGGATTTGCGTGTATGAATTTTTACTTTTTCGTTATGTTAGTAGTAGTAGGTAGGGGTATGATTGCCTTTATTGTGGCAATGGCTTCGATACCCGCTTGGAACACATATTCATATTTCTAAAAGTATTCGATTCTTGTTGAAATAAAAGTTGAAGGAAACGTGTGATCGGGCGAGGAAAACGGAAGTTGAGAGGGAGATATAAGTTAGTGAAGATAGAAAGAGAGAAAGTTACGTTTCGTATATTACTGTATTGAGCTGAAGAAGTTTTACTTCAGTCGTGTGGTCTAAAGCATATTCCTTTCTTTTTGGTTATATATCATTATGTAGAAGAGCACCAAGATCGTACACCCTGTACAGAAATTATTGGCTAACCCACAATGAGGCATTGTAGTCGAAGAGCCAACTCTTCCGATTTAACTTTTTTTTCTATATGAAGAAGAAGCTATTGCTTAGCATTGTTGACATTTATTGGTTGGTGAGTTGTTTAGTGGAGTTCAGTATTTGCATCGTAACTTTTTGTCTCTCGTCTTTTTGTTGTTGTGTGTTTTTGTGTTTGTTTTTTGTTCTTTTGGGTGTCGTAAGAGGCGACTAAGGGATAACACAGTTCCACTACCACCTTGGAACTTAAAAAGCCGACCGATGGCGGGATAACCATCCAACTGTTGGCTTTGAAATATATAGGCCGAAGACGAGCAGCAGTGTTTTTGGTGCGACAAAGCCAGCCCCGCGGTCTCCAACCCGCCTGCCCAGCGTGGTGACTATGGGCAAAACACATGAGTTCACTCCATTTTTGGCGCGAACTCGTGGAGGCCTATGTTCAGCAGTGGTCTGTAATAGGCTGAGATGATGATGATGATGAATGATGAACATGATCGTTTTTTGAGTTGTCTCTAAAAACGCGTATTTACTTGACTGTTCTTTCGTCTAGTTACGTTGTATTACGGTCGATGTAATTGAAGTCGGTATTTTTTTTTTCATTTGCAATAAGACAAAATTATCAGATCCCCCCAGGGAATCAGCTCAGAGGACTGGGAGTTTATTTATTCTACATACATTTTCTTACATACAGAAAAGTAATTTGCCTAACCGTGGTAAGTATTTATGTACATTCCTTTACTATAGGCATTTGATTTAGTTGCCTCGATATAAGAACGTATTTCTACAGAAAAATTCGAGAGCTAACGGCTGCGTCTGAATTCTTACAGATACTCGAAGTCGTGCTTAGTTTTTTTTTTTAACATGTGGAATTCATTGTAAATATTCAATGCATTCTTTTCTTTGTTAGCATATGCGATCGCTTGACCTTCACTACCATACTAAGGGTCAATTGAACAGTTTCATTAGCTTTCTAATATTGTATTTAAAAGAATTAAGATACTATATATAATATAAAAATGATATACATAAAAACAGTAACAGAAAAATCCGTCAGTTAGCCCATGGATGTTGCACGATAGAGAAGAAAAAATAATAATAAAAAAGTATTGTAAGAAGGATCTTTTTAAATCCGTACATTCCTTATGATTTCTACGTCAGTAAAATTTTAAATAAATATCAAGCAAATCTTTCGAGTCCTTGACATACTTTTCATACTCAATCACTATAATATTTCATAAATGTAACGTATGAAATAGCATCACTTTGATGCTACGATAAAGGATCACTAGATTGGATCTCGAATGTCATGTTGTACCTGAAAATTTCAAAGGCCTTTAGCAAACGATAGTTACCTAATTTCAAATGCTCTTTCAATGCTGTTGGGAGATAGTTGCTCAATGAAAGTAGCAATCGTTATAAGATGGTTATGATAACTAAGTGGTCAATTACGCTCACAAGAGTTCTGGGCCACTCCAGTTGTTCATATAACGTCAATAATTAATTGTATTGGCATATGCTTTCTCGAACGCACAATGCTATATTTTACTTTTACCATCAGTCATTGTTTTTCTTTAGTGATGTAAGTTAAAGCTGCCTACCGTTGTATATTAATTTTTGCTTAAATTATATTTCTCCTATAAGTAAATTTGATTCTTATGGGAAATATAGTCTCTAAAACTGTGTAAATGTTGATGGCTTTTAGGCGCGTTAGAAAGAATAATAAAAACAGTCACTGATAACCTCTCGACTGTTGGCGTAGTTGACAGTGACTCTGTTTTCCATTTTAGTTTTGTGTGATTGATTCTTGTCATGAGTCTTGATGTAATATTTATATTAAAAGCATCAGTCAGTCGTTACCTAAATTCAAATATTAACTTGTCTACCGTAGGAACAGACGACTTTGTATGTTCAATTATATTATTATACTGTAAGATCAAAATCAAATATTTTAAAAATTAGATATAATATATTGCAAACTAATGTTTTTATTACTAAAATTATTTAAAACGGGATATTTACCAAGGTTTTTTATTTTTATTTTGTGGAGCTCGATATTTCGACTTAGATGTCTTGTTTACGAGAAATGAAAAGAAACATGGTAAATGTCTCGTTGTAAATAATTTCAATAATTAATATTTTTATTGTTTGAATTTTAATAATAATAATAATAATCATTTCTTTATTTCTGGTAACAATTGACCCATAAAACAATTCTAATTAAACAATTCTTATAACACAAATACAACTAAAAAAATGAATGATAGTCACGACAATTTGAAAAATACAATACAACAATAATAAAATCACATTAATAATAAATAATACCAAATACAATTAAATAATTTGAAGGTTTATTAATCGTGTTTTCCTTTTTTTTCAGATTCATGTCTTGCGCTGCATCCACCCGCTATGTTATCCGATATATGTAAGTTATCTTAGTATAAGTTGGATAAGAAATTAAAAAAAAAAAAAAAAAAACATCGACAGTACAAACGAAGTTTTTATAATAATTATTTTCCAAATTAAAATTCAATTCGTTTTTTAATAAATTAATCATAATGAGAAGCTGTCACACTGTGATTTTTTAATTAATAGACAATTAAATAGGGTTGACCGTTCTTGGCACATAAAAAGTTATATTTTATTTACAGTTTATGTCATAAACAGGATACCATAGTAAATTAAAGTTTGAGTGAATCGTTCCGAATGTTTTAAGTCAACTAATAGGTACTCGTGTTATAACTAAACATCTCGACCAATTACCAAACTTGCCGCATCGATTAGCGACAGTATAATTTATGCATCGACATCAGTCATCGGTTAGTCACGGCTGTTACCCGGAGGACTCGCTATCAGATATCGAATTTTAGATGTTTCATGTGTTTGTTTCATGTCAATATTTTACTGTGGGTTATTTCACTCTACTTTGCTGTTAACGGAATATTGAATTTTGTCTCGCTTCAGCCTGCAATATCCCACTACTGGGCATAGGCCTCTTTCTCCATGTAGGAAAAGGATCAGAGCTTAATCCACCACGCTGCTCCAATGCGGGTTGGCGGATATATTCCCTACTATGAGTAACGATCGCTATCAGGTGTACACGATAACGACCGGGACCGACGACTCCGGGACCTCACAAGGACTGCACAAACACCCAGACCACGACAAACACCTGTATGGCCAATACAAATGTTTGTCATGTGCGGGGACCGAACCCGCAACCGCCAACGCAATAGGTACAATCCATGGCTATACCGTTGCGCCAACGCGGCGTTTTTTCTATTTTGTCTATTTTGTACAAATAAACGCCTCTCTTAACTTGTAGGACGAGCAACTCTGTGTCGACGTTCAGAAGAATCAAAATAGCTTTTCAAATAGGCTTCAAAAGCACTTTCGGATCGTCATCTTATGAATAAAAATATACTAGTATACATAGACTCTGTAGAGAAGAATTTTTTG
Organism: Melitaea cinxia; assembly: GCF_905220565.1. Classification (NCBI taxonomy): domain Eukaryota; kingdom Metazoa; phylum Arthropoda; class Insecta; order Lepidoptera; family Nymphalidae; genus Melitaea; species Melitaea cinxia. The sequence continues at coordinate 17,703,554 of NC_059398.1, read as the reverse complement.
ATTTTGAAGAACTGACAAGAAACACCACAATCTCTCAAAAAAATAAACTGTATTTTTATTACAAAATTGCTAAAATCTTGCGTGAAATGTAGCGACACTAAATCTATACATCTTTATCATTTATGTAACTCTGCTTCGAATAATACGCCTTAGCTATTAATTTTTTCTACGTGACATTGGCGAAATCATCTGTGCTCATTTAGCACCATTGATAGCCATTAATCAAGAAGAAGAAGAAGCTATTAATTTATTTTTAAGATAAAATTTAATGATTATTTAAATCTAATATATAAAATTCTCGTGTCGCGGTTTTTGTATTTTTATTTTTATTTTATTTTATTTATTTTACTTTATTTTGGAAACAAACGGTATTACATAAAAATATACAGGAATACACAACACAATAGTATCACTTAACCAAAAATAGTTTCCAATATTAAAAAAGAACATATGACAAAGTTCAGAAGAGATGCTTCACAACAATAGTTCAATATCAAAAAACATAATAATAATACTAAAAACATTACTATAAATTGATTAGCAATCATTGAGAGAAAAAAAAAAAAGTAATCAATAAAGATATTCAAAAATCATTACGGGCATTATGAAACAAATAAATTAAAAAAAAAAATACAGTTTAAAAAATCACAAATCAAATAATCAAGGATCAAAGCTAAAATTAAAATCATAATTAAATTAAAATCAAAAAATAACATCAAATTAAGAAGAACATCACGAATATCATAACATCCATCAAAGATACATTAAATCAACGCATTCATCACATGCAATTTAAATTGATTGAGAGAGAGATGAAAAATGTCAATATTTATAAACAAATTATTGTACTGGGCACAACTTCTGTTAATAAACGCGTTTTTATAAAATTTTGTCCTTGTAGCTGGGATGTCAAATGTAATTTTATGTCTAGAATTTAAACGTGGACACTTAAAATTGTAGTTAAACTCCTCCGAAATGGCTTGACCGATTTTCATGAAATTTTGTGTGCATATTGGGTAGGTCTGAGAATCGAACAACATCTATTTTTCATCCCCCTAAGTTACTGGGGGGGGGGATTAAGGGGGTTAATATATGGCAAACAACGTTTGCGGGGTCAGCTAGTTATTTCTATAAAAAATAGGACCAACAAGCACAAGTTATATAATGCTTTGATTACACTATTTACAATTATACTTTAGACTGCTTTTTAGGTTCGTTAGTTAACTGAATTAATAACTTTATCTTACGTGGTTTCTATTGATCGAAATTCACGTCAAAAGAACTGTCAAATATTTGTTTATACCATACAGATATTGGTCGTGGTCTAGGCGTATGTGATATGCAAGATATTCTGTATATTCCAGATCCCTTCCACCACCCACCACCTTCAGGATTCATATCCTAGTGGGGGCAAAACGTTAAGTTTAGTAGTCAAGTATTAAATCTGTATTATCTTCTGCAAATATAAAAAAAGAAACGCCAAAACGTATGTACGCTTATAGTTTTTGAACGGCTTGCCTCAAAATGGATTTTTTTGATTATATAACTAGGTCGGGAAACAAGTGTACGGCTCACCTGGTAGGAAGCGACCGTAGTTTATAGACGCGTGCAACACAAGCGCGTTGTCGACCCTATTTCCCCAGGAGCTCTGGTCACCTTAATCACCAACAGGAACACAACACTACTTGGAAGCAGTATTATTTAGCTGTGATCTTCTGTAAGGTCGAGAGTTTGCACCATATTTTGAACATGAAATTTCCATATAATAAAACAACAAAGAATAATTAAAATACTATGTAATGTATTCTATCTTATTTCCTCGCCTACCTAATCCTATACATTCATGTGTTTGTTTCTTTGTCGTCATGCATTTTCGTTCCATAAAGTGTCAAACCGACATTTCTCGAAGGATCGCACAGCTGAAGTGGCAAAGGGCAGGGCACATAGCTCGAAGGACCGATGGCCGATGGGGCGGAAAGGTATTTAAATGGCGACCACGTACCAGGCGCCGCAGCGTTGGCAGGTCCCCCAAGAGGCGGACCGACGATCTGGTCAGGGTCGCGGGAAGCCGCTGAATGCGTGCGCAGGAACGATCGTCGTCGAAAACATTAGGGGAGGCTTATGCTCAGCAATGGGCGTCCGTGAGCTGATATGATAATGATGATGATGGAAGTTTCAAACCACAACGATTCTAAAGATAACTAACTTCGAAATATCGACTGATTCATGAAAGAAAAAAAAAGACATAACCGTTCGCAATGTCAGCTATTTCAAAAGTCATTTTATTATAAATCGTGATTAAATGCGTGTGAAAACATACATTAACCCTAGTTTTTTTATATCGACGTTGATAAAATAGAGTGAAGATATTCCGCCGCTCGCTGCAATCAAGCGGGAATTTGGTATTTTATCGAGAAGCGGCTCGTTCGGCTGTGACTTCGCAAACATTTATACCTTCATTAAGTGTTTGCTTGGCTTATAAAAATTTACTCCGCGTGTTATCGTGGGTGAACTGTCTCGGATATTTTTATGATTTTTATGTTTATGCTATTTGAATGATTTCATGTTGCTTTTATAAAGAACTATTTACCTGCGACTTTGCTCTCAATTATGCTAGTGGTCGACCACTGGTTGATATTCGACCATAATTAATTTGAATTATAAATTTAAACATTAAACAAGAGAGTATATATGAGTGTGTGTGTCAAATTCCTGGAATATATGTAATGTTTTTTTATGCATAATTTAAAAAATAATAACATTCTCTATATAAACTATAAATGTGCGAAATTTCATACTCCTCCGTCCACACAATTTTCGTAAAAAGGGGTACAAAGTGTTTGCTTCACGTATATAATAATATATATAGATATATTAGTATATATAGATATATGTTTGACTTTCAACCTCTTTAAATATCTCTCACAATTGCACTAAATTTAGAAACTAAAAGCGCTCAGTGTGCTTGACGTAAAATTTCATTTAATTATAATTACTAGTTTTAATTTCATTGTAAAGTAAGTCTGAAGTTGCGAATAGAATAAAGACGAAATGAAATGAAAATATCTATTTCGCCATAAGGGGACAACTAATGTCACAAAATTATAAACATTCTCAAAAACTGACCACACGAAAATGTAAAGAAAAAACAAAAAATCAACTTAGTAAGCAATAATCATTTTAAAATTTCGGCTAAGCCATTAGGTACATTACCTAATTATACCTGTTAACCAGCATCTTTAAGTAACAGCATTAAGTGTCACACATCAAATCTCAGTCTCTGCAGACATTAAAATCCTCAACAAAATAAAAAATACTATTTTTTTTATCAAGACAGACTTAAACCTAGAAATCTGAAACTGAGGTAGACCACAGCAGGAAATATCCCACTTAAACCTGGAGCTGCGTGATCGGGGAAGCACCTCGACGTTACAGAAGATCACAGCTAAACAATACTGCTTTCGAGCAGTGTTGTGTTCCTGTAACGCGTCAGGTAACCAGCACTCCTGGGGAGGGAGGGGGACATAAGCGCGTTGCTGACCATACCCCCAGGTAGGGTCAGCAACGCGCTTACGATAATTCTGGTGTTGCAGGCGTCTATAGGCTACGGTAATTGCTTACTATCAGCTGAGCTGTACGTTGCCAACTTAGTTTTATACGAAAAAAAAAAACCTTCATTATTTGACAAATGAATAAGAACAATAATTAGTAAAGTCAATACTAATAAAAAAATTATTACTAATTTCGTTAAGTAAAATTGATTCAAATACTTTTAATATTAAAATATTTTGACACTATGTTTTAACAAATAAACGCACTATAAAATAGCTTGAAATATTTTAAAATAATTCCCTCCCGGTCCCAAGATACGAATAACATTTAGTATAACAAACGAAAATAATTCATTCGTACATCGGTTAGTTATATTTTAGTATTGAGGTAATAAAAACGTCCCGGAGGTATCCTAAACTGGCGTATGCTTTCACACATTCATTCGTATAATTTACTTATCTTTATGATAATAAACTAACTAGTAAATATTTAAATTTCGCCTATTTGCTGCATCTGTGACAGTTCACAAGGAAGTGTAAATGACTAATGATATAGGATGACCGACCTAGTTATATTAAAAAAAAATGTTGTATACATTTAATAATAATACTTAAATATTTTAACTTTGATATAGGTATTTCAAAATATATTTAACATCATATATTGTTTTAATTTGGAATTCTAAGAAATGTAGAGTAATATAGATCTGTCGGCGGCAGCGATGGGTGAGCGGTAGAGCCATCCTCGCCTATGTTAGGTGGTACGGAGTCCATCACGATGTTGTATGCAAAAAATAAATTAGATGTAGGTAATACAAAGATTTATTAATGTAATGTGCTAGGTATGTAAACTGACAGTTTCGCCTTGGAGGTGTGGAATGGTCGGTTTATCAAACACAACTATCGGATTCTCGAACGCAAGTGTTTTTTGTACAGTCACCCCACTCTCCAACACGACTCTGTCCACGTGACTTCAACAACAAATGACGTCACCGCGTTTACCCGTTACTACTATAATCAATTCAGCAACTTTTTATTAAAATTATTGTTTTTGCACGACAGATATATTTATTAATAGCGAAATGATGTAGAATTTTTATAATTTAATTTTCTGCTTTTTTTTAAATCCGTAACAGTTTTGTAATAACAAAAGATTAAGTCGAAGATTAAGTAACTTTTCACGATTAATTAAATAAATACTGTACAACAGAATTTTGTTTCCTATTTTATTAAATCAATAATTTTCTAAATTTCTATCCTTATTGGCTGTAAATATCATGAAACACCTTTAATGGTCAAATTTTATATACATCGTATAATTACTATAAAACAGTTTTAAAAATTTTATTAAACATTAGCGTCCCACCCCAGCTTAGAACGGGTGTTTACCAAAAAAAAAGTTATTTTCCTAACTTTTTGAAAATATAATATAGCGTATGTCACCCGCGGATAGTGTAGCTTTCCAACAGTTAAAGATTTTTAAAATCGGTTCAGTAGTTTCGGAGTCTATTCAATGCAAAACAAACAAACAATCAAATCTTTCCTCTTTATAATATTAGTATAGATAACAACTTTTATTAGGGTAACTAAAAATAACCATTCGTTTATATAACAAACTAGCCCACCCGTGCCCACATCGTTGGGCGTTAATTATTTTTGTGATGCTAATATTTACTCGTAGTAATTTTCATCTCGCTCGTATTTCTCCGACTTGATTTACGTATACTTCTATTTTTCACTGATTTTTTTTTTGTTCAATAACAATAAAATATAGCCTATGTCACTCCTAAATAGTGTAGCTTTCTGTTAGTGAAAGAATTTTTATGCTAGGATCAGTATTTGCGAAGATTACCCGCTACATACAAACATAGTTAGAAGCTTACCTCTTTATAATATTAGTATAATAATTATTTTCTATAATAAAGTTACTCAACGTTCAGTATATGACAGAACTCTATTAAACGCGTAAATAAATTAGCGTGAATTTTAGTGTGTAATAATAGGGACGTGAATACACACATCTACAATGACATCTACACTAACATTATAAAACTGAAGAATTTGTTCGTTTGTATAAATGTGATAATATTAGGGACTATTAATTCGAATTTAACTGAGGTAGGGCACAGCAGAAATTTCCTGCTCAAAATGTGGAGCAGCCCGACTGGGGTCGTATTCAAGCAGTATTGTGTTCCTGTTGGTGAGTAAGGTGACCAGAGCTCCTGGGGGGATTGGGGATTGGGTCGGCAACGCGCTTGCGATGCTTCTGGTGTTGCAGGTGTCTATAAGCTACGGTAATCGCCTACTATCGGGTGAGCCGTACGCTTGTTTGCCTACTGTAGCTGCATCTATTTGTAAATTAAGAGCTGGATCCCATATGTAGGTGCGTTTTTATCAAACAGTTGTCCCTAATTATACAAACATCTTTATTTATTTCCGCGGTTGCAGTCATTTCTATTGATATTTTTTGTTTCTATGCTGTTATTGTGATTTTGTAATGTTTTACGGTATGTAATTGAATAATATTTAATTTTCTAATTTTTGCATAAAAATAAATTACAATTATCGTTAGTTACATGTGTTATCTTTATGTTCTAAGACTACAATATCTCAACGGTACTGTAAACATCACATCGATGAGGGAAATACCTCTCAGTTAAGTTTCTCTAAATAATATTTTAATACGTTTCAATATCAGCGCATATTCGTACACCGTGCCCGTGTACCCGTGCCCTTAGGGTTATTAAATTCCCGTACACACCACAGGCGTGCTAGTTAGTTCAACTATTCGAATGACAGTCAAAATTCTTGTAAGTTTGCGAATTATTGTTAGTTTACATCGAGCATTTTAGTTATGTTATAGTGATAGATAATTTTTATATTATGTAATATTAATAAGGTGTTAGTGTTTATACAATCACTTATTTTCTGTCTGGTTATCTTTCCTTGATGATGTCATTGATCCCGTGTGGTGTCGGCCGAGTAGAATAGCACCACCCCCTTTCTTCCCGTGGGGATTGTAAAAGGCAGCCGAGGGATAAACCTAACTCAAAATCATCAGGGTCCTGGAGAAGGAAAACTTCATTTAAAACCCGGAATGGGGTCTCCGTCAAGCATTCGTGGCATAATTTTAAAATGCGAAAGACTCCTGCAGCCGAACTGGCCCCACACGTATCAACTCGTCGTTCCTGTGGGTCTAGCCAGACCGAGAGGGTGGCGCAGAGCTTAGGCAACTCTGCGTTTTCCTGATGAGTGTCCTATGCGCCACAGTGTCTGTCTGACACTGTCTAAATCGCCTGCAATAGACGGACTAAGACCAATCTCCAAATTTATCTGTCCTTGTGGGTCTCCTTGTCGTACCTCGGAGAGTTAAGCTGTCGGTCTTGGTTGTTATCATAGATATCTGATAGCGATCGTTACTTATAATAAGGAATAATCCGTTAACACACAGTGAAGCAGCCCAGCAGTGGGATGTTGGACTGAATCGTAATAATGAAAGGTATATAATAAAAATGTTTAATGTAAGCGCACTTATGTCTCATGGTAGCCAACTTAATACTTATGTATTAGGTGACATCTAATGTGACATCCGATTCATATTACATCCAGGCTCCACGGCTCATCCAAGAGCATGGAAAGGGAAGCAAATTTATTACTAGCAGCATCAACATATTGTTTCTCTGTTTCATTGGACAAAAGTCTGCGAGCATATAAATACCGGAAATTGTTTTTAAAAACCTATAAGCATCTGATGGGACATGTAGCTTTAGACTTCGCAATAATGACAATTTTTAAATGCACCGCTCATGTGGACTGCTTTGATATACTTATTTTGCATAAAATATTAAATAAAAATTATAGCATAAAATGTAAGTTGGTAAAGATGTGATTGGCCATAAATCTTATGGATTCAAAATTATGGCTATTTGTAAATGCTCCTGCTCTGAACACTCATATACTTACTGGTGAAAAAACTAATTACTTAACAAAGGGAACGGACATACCTTTGAGTCACAGTTTGAATATAAGAAAAACAGTCATTATGTCTGTTTTTTTTATGTCACTAGGTCAGCAAACAAGCGTACGGCTCACCTGATGGTAAGCGATTACCGTAGCTTATAGACGCCTGCAACACCAGAAGCATCGCAAGCGCGTTGCCGACCCAATCCCCAATCCCCCCAGGAGCTCTGGTCACCTTACTCACCAACAGGAACACAATACTGCTTGAAAACAGTATTATTTTGCTGTGATCTTCTGTAAGGTTGATGTACTAACGCCAGTCGGGCTGCTCCCTATTAAATTGTTGTCAACTTTGATAAATTTTTTTTGTGAAGTATCTTTCAAGTAAGGTTATATGGTCGTAAAAATGACGATACGATTCATAGGAGCTGAGTTAATACGCATAAAAGTCAAAGTCTGACAAGTGCGAAAGTTTACCTGAGCGTTACCGCCCGATGTAACAGGTAATAAAATTAGTCACAACGAGATCTGTTTTTAGGGTACAGTAGCGAAAAGTAGAAAACTGATACATTTTTTTATTAATTTGTCACGGAACTATATATTTGGAACTACAATAAGTAGATTGTTTAAATTTTAATAAAATGTATATTTATAAGGCTATATATCTATGTATTTCTATCTATCTCTCTTTCTATCTCTTATTATGCATATATCCATGTAAGAGAAGGTATAGAAGTATGTATTATTTAGTGTAGTAAATTAGTAAAGTACTCGAGTGTTCAAACTTATCCATTCTTTTTATTTTATAAACAAAAGTCGCGGTCAACATAAAGTAAAATTATTATATTATAATTAAACAAACAGTGAATACCATTTAGAAAAAAAAAAAAACAAAAAAAAAACCTTAATTAAAATCCGTATTAGCCATAAAAGCTCTAATTTCTGTATGGAATAACATCCCGGACATTATACAACTCTTTGAAAAAACCACACACAAAAGTCATACGAGGTTGTCTAAATAAATTAATAAAAAGATTGTATTTAACACAAAGGTCGCAGTTTCGCAAGAGATGACCCGGTATGGGTAATAGCTAATAAAAAAGTGCAATTAACGGAGGCCTAACGAGCGCGTGGCGTGCTCGGCCGAATGGGACTGGGCGAAATGTTTTTGGGATTTTCTTTGTTTTGGTGTAGTTGTTTTTGATGTGGTATAGCGGCATGGATGTTGATCGCTGACCTTCAACTTTACTGCCGCATTTTATATATATGTGTAAAGAAATAAGATTCCTTTGAGTTTTTATATAAAGTATTGTATACCTCTTTCAGTAGTGATAATTATTGGTTATGAAAATATTTTGACACTCGATTGTAATCAATTATAAAAGAAATATTTTATTTTAATTTAATTTTAAAGGGATTAGTTAAATAACTTAGAATGTCGTTTCTTTGTTTTTTTACGTAGGTTTTTATATTTTATTTTATTTTATATCAAAATGTATAAAGAAAAATAGTAAAATAAAATCTTTGTTTTTTCACATCAACACATAGTTTAATTTTCCGGTTCCAATCTAGCTACATATACTATACTAATCTGTGGATCCAATTTTGTGATGTGTGTTGATGTAATACTGCTACAGCTAAATAATAATGCTTTAAAGCGGTGTTGTGTTCCTGTGGTGAGTAAGGTGACGAAAGCTCATGGGGGGAATTGGCGATAAGGTCGGCAACGCATTTGCGATGCTTCTTGTGTTGCAGAGGTCTATAAGTTGCGGTATTCGCGTACCATCAGGTACGCGAATACAGTACGCTTGTTTGCTGGGCATAGTTGTATTTATAAAAAAAACTTTTAACGATAACAAACTGTAGTATCAAAAATAACCTACATACCAAATAATAATATGTGAAATTGCGCGTATATCCGTAATATTAATGAGCCTAACTCAACAACCGGTCGGGATTCTGTAGTTTGCAGATGATGTGAAATCACCCCAGGCCCCATTGTAACATGCCGTGACAAGCCAGACAATTTAAGTAAGCTAGTGTAATCTCAAACTCAAAATTTACATTCAACTAAGTTCATCCTCATCATCATAGGCCTCCACAAGTTCGCGCCGAAAATGACGTGAACTCATGTGTTTTGCCCATAGTCACCACGTTGGGCAGGCGGGACTGAAGACGCTGCTGCCCATCTTCGGCCTGTGTATTTCAAAGCCAGCAGTTAGATGGCTATCCCACCATCGGTCGGCTTTATAAGTTCCAAGGTGGTAGTGAAACTTTGTTATCCCTTAGTCACCTCTTACGACTTCCACGGGAAGAGAGGGGGTGGCTATATTCTTTAATGCCGTAGCCACACAACTAAACTAACTACCGGGTGAATGAATGTTATTTTAAAAGATATAATCGTAGGTATTTTTGGTGCTGTATAGCGTTCACGCAAACGTCGCGGGCAGCAGCTAGTAAATAAATAAATAAATAAAATTATGATTTTCCCTATGATTGTAAAACTAAATTTTAAAACCTTATTAGTCCTGTTCTGCGGTATTAAGTAAAAAATTCACAATTTAAATATATAGCTGGTGTGATACGGGGTAGAAGGCGGTGATGCCTGCATTGTCACCGGACATTGATTAGGTGATTTAGCGTGCCGTCAGGTGGAAGCTATGCATGTCACAAAGGGACCGGTAATGTTGATGATAGATTGGACCGAATCTATTGTCACGAGAATAACTTTTACATTTTTTATCGTTTGATATTTTTATAGTAAATGAATTTTTTTATACGGAAATCTTTTTTAATATTAAATATTTTTGCAAACTAAACGTACTTCAAGAGTTAGTTGCGTTTCGGTTTGACAATGTAATCTGTTTAATTTTTAATAGCTTTTCTTACTGAACGTTAATTTAACCGACTCCCAAAAAAGGAGGAGGTACTCAATTCGACTGTATTTTTTTTAAATGTATATTTTTCAAAACTTTTGACTAGGTGGACCGATCTCGATAAAAAAAATATTAATCGATAGGTAGTGCGTGTTATTTGGTCCCATTTAAATTTATTTGAGATCTAAGAACCACTTTTCGAGTTATATCTAATTATGCGTTTTTACTTCACTATTTTTTCGTCGACCTACGTTGTATTATACCGCATAACTTTATACTGGTGTACCGATTTTGAGATTTTTAATTTAATCGAAAGCTGATGTTTATCGTGTAGTCATATTTAAATTTCATCGAGATCTGACAATAACTTTTTGAGTAATCTTTGATAACGCGTAGTTACTTGACTATTTTTCGTCTACCTACGTTGTATTACTTGTCGATGTAATTGAAGTCGGTTTTTTTTTCGTTTGCGAGCAAATACAATTATGTGTATTAAATTCAAATTTAAAAACCTTAAAGCCTATAATAGAGTTATTATTTTCTTAAAAAAAGTAAATTATGTAAATTTTGGACTAAACCGTTGACAAACTACAAAATTACAAAATTGTAGTGCCTCTGCTTTTTGCTCCGTGGATTGCGGTTTTAATTCCCGTCTGAGTGTGAGTATCATTATATATGTATTACTTCTACATATATTTATCAAAAAATTGCTATAACAGTCGGCTGTTACCTATATATATGTATCAAGTATTTGAATAAGTAAATTAACGTCTTATATACTTTAGTACCCACTACTTAAATTTTCAGTAATGTGCTGTAATATTATGGTTTAATATACTTATAATAAGTCTAGTAAATTGGCCGTAAGAGTATGTACAATATCAAATATATGTACTTTATATATATGAAAAATCTATTGAATCAGTTTAAAAATGAACAACATCAAACCAAAGATTTAGGAAGACCTTTTTAACACTAAGTCGTACGAGTCTTAAATACATTATTAAAAAAAAAACAACCGAATATCCACACGGAGTTATTTTGTATATAATTTACAAAGTGATCATGAAGGAAAAATCTCAACCATTTCGGACTATTACGACGAGGTCGGAGCGGAAATGGAGCCCGGCGCGGACACCTGGCCTCGGAGCGAAATCACATTTCCATCTTTGTATGTGTTCGCGTATTGCTGGCAATTTCGACTCACGTGAGCCGAATGAGTTATAACCTTAGGGATACGTAAGTTAAGATTTGTCTCAATTTATTTACACTTTTATTTATCGAATCCTGTGTTTATTTTAATTTGTGTGATGGGCATGAAGTTGTATTGATTGGTTGTGTGTAGAATAGGCACATATGCATATACACATATTTTACACATACACATACATTTGGAACTAATACTGAGGGATATAATGATATCTCTACTTTACACATATCTTTTAACATACACGCCTGGTCGTATATTCTTAAGCTATACTTACTGCTTGTATTATAGCTATCACTGACTTATAGAGGTTCTCACTTTTGAAGTTATACTCCTTTGGCACGTTAGGGAACAAATATGAGAGTACTAAAGTTAGCTAGTCCACGAAGAAGAAGTTAGCAATATGTAGCTAGTTAGCCAATGAAGTACAACTTCTTACGCGCGTAAATAAGTACACATACTTTTTTATAAATATATATAATAAAACACGTATATCAATATCCAGACCAATGGGCTAAACTAAGTCTTGTCTATTTATGTATGATATTTATAAGTCTGTGATAAAACGCAATTAACGAAGTTATGTAACAAGTAAATATTATGAAACAATTTATTATGAAAGCTTTGATGTTCGAAATAAATTGATTTCCTTTCGTTTATAATATATGAAAATAAATAACGTTATGATATTAATGTTTTAAGAATATATTCAGTGAATATTTTAAATATTTATTTTTTAAGTTGATTACGTCGAGAATCGTAACGAGTGTATAATGAGATTGGAGTTCAAAGGAATTGAAAATTAAGCGCCATTTTTTTACATGATATTTTGTTCAAATATTGTTTCAAAGAATTACGAGTGACGGTTTGATGATTATTATAATTAATTAACAGAAGCAAAACATTATGTGGATACTAAATATTTACTCGGGTTTTGGACAAGCGTTTGGGAGTTTAAGTTATTAAATTTTATTGAGATGTGGTAGAGCAGGGAAGATTTTGTTCGATTCTCTCTTTCTGGGGAAGTCTCAACCGTATGTTGACAGCCAAATAATACGCTTATAAGTATATTGTATATTGTGTTTCTGTGGCAAGGAAGGTGGTCAGAGCTTGTGTCGTGTTGTGTGTGTTGTGTGAGTCGGCACTTGCAATGTTGCTGTCGTTGCTGGCTGTAAGCTAAGATTTCCGCTTATTATCAGGCGGTCTGTACGTTTGTTTGTAGTAAATGTAGGTAACACACACACACAAACACAACACTTCACCTTTTGTATCATGGTGGTTCCTATGGATATTCTCTACTCTGTCGAAGAAGTAAGGGGGTTTTGTCACTCTTATTTACTAATGTCCCACCATGTGCCATAATAACCTAATTTTGGATATTATAGGTACATTTTCGCAATTAACACAACTAAGTTGTTTGTTCGCTTGACCATACTAAACACTTCATTGCATAAATAAATAATCGTAGAATTACACGTTCTGATGATCTCTGATCCTTCTCCTACATGGAGAAAGAGGCCTATGCCCAGTAGTGGGATATTACAGGCTGAAGCGTTACACGTTTTGGAAAAGGAGAAACGTATTTGAAATTGCTTCAATTTAACGAAGAGTCATTTTTGAGTAAGACGATAACTGGTTCTCGAAACTCGTGAATCATCACCCAGTTTAATACGTCTTGGATGCAGAGATATCTGTAAAGCAGCTCGAGAAATTTTACAGGCCATATAACATCAAGCTTTCATCAACCCACAAAAGCTGTGCGATAACAATAAACATAAATCCGACAGTCGAAATTTAAAGCGTATAAAACCACAGGAAACGTCTAGTGTATGCAATAAATACATTTATGTCAAAGAATATTACAATGTTTTACGATGTCGAATTGATACATTGCACTTAACCTTGCTTCGATATCGTTCGCAGCGGAGTGGCTTTGTAACTCAGTTTATTAATTTGATACTGTTCCGCCTTACGATTTTACGAAGTAATAATTAAAACGGGAAAGACTACCCTTACTATTCGATTTCCTTTAGATTTTTACTTTATGGTTAAATCAAATCGAAATATTTAATGCAAAATAAATCTCAAACAGAGATAAATGGATACAATATTGCGGCTTGGGTCTAGCCGGGACAACGGTCAATACAAGTAAATTGAAATATCGGCAAAGAACTGATGAATTGTTCGGTGGTACGTGCTTATTTATTGATTTATATTATCATACGCTTCAGCCTGTAATATCCCACTACTGGGTATAGGCCTCTTTCCCCATGTAGGAGAAGGATCAGACCTTAATCCACCACGCTGCTCCAATGCGGGTTGGCGGATATATTCCCTACTATGAGTAACGATCGCTATCATGTGTACATGATAACAACCGGGACCGACGGTTTAACGTGCTCTCCGAGGCACGGTGGGGAGACCCACAAGGACTGCACAAACATCCAGACTACGGCAAACACCTGTATGGCCAATACAAATGTTTGTCATGTGCGGGGATCGAACCCGCAACCGCCAGCGCAACAGGTACAATCTATGGCTGTAACCGTTGCGCCATATTATCATACAGTGATGCAACTCAAATGGTATTTAGAGGTTCATTAAAATGAGTTTTCAATTATCAAGATTGACAGCTTAATACTATTCCAGTTGGAGCCACTCGTACATTATATAAATCACCTGACGTGAACGCTAAAGCGTGATGAATAGTACATCTGTAAATGTATATTTGGTAAGTTACTTAAATAGTGGAAATAGCCCTTATATTGTATGTTTTTTGTATATAATAATACGAAATATCTTATAACATACACACGCGGTCGTCTGTTCCTACGGTAAGCAACTTAATGCTTGTGTTATAGGTAACATCCGAATGCAATAGCAATTTTTTTTCATAAATATACATGGAAATAATACATATGTAAATATATACACTATATTACACCCAGACTCAGGCGGGAATCGAGCCCACAACTCGCGGAACAGAAATTAGGGCCACTTCAAACTGCGCCAACGGCCTAGTCAAGGTTTAGTAAGTATTCAATATTTTACATCAAGAATGAAATAAATAGGAATATATAGAATATGCTTTATTTTATATTAATGTAAAAAGTAATTGAAATAAAGAAAAATAAATAAATAATTCAATTTTTCATTACGTTTTAACATAATTTATTTAATGATATACATTTCATTCATTTAACTTTTTCAAGTACGCCTTTTCAATTTTAGTAACACTTTGAATACTTATTTTTATATTTAAAAATATTTTTACTGCATTTATAAGTTATGTAAATAGATTTATTTGAAATATAATCAAACATTTATTCATATTGAACTAATAGAAAAACGGCTCTTGTTTTTTCTCTTTATGTAAAACTTGTAAGTAAAGAATTGAATTCTATTCGGAAAAAGCTTACTTCAAAAATAAATTTTTAACGGATTTCAAAAAAGTAGAGTTATATCATTACTTGTTACTACGCGTATTGATTTTGATCATTTTTCACCGACTTCTAAAAAGGAGGAGGTTACTCAATTCGACCTAGGTTCGACTTAGGTTCGGGATAACTTCGTTGTTTATCAACTGATTTCAATAATTTTTTTTTTGTTGTAAAGAAGATATCCCAAGTGTGGTACCATGATAAGGAAACCAGGATATAGTGATGAAATCCCAGAAAAATCGAAGGAAACCTTCAAAAACCGTAGTGACGACTAGTTCGTTTGTTCTTTTTTTTTCGTCTACTTACCTTGTATTAGTTATTGATGTAATTGAAGTCGACTTTTTTTGTTTGCGAGCACACACAATGATTTAATTTAAAACTGGTGCTTGTCATGTAGCTATCGGTCCCGGTTGTTATCATAAATATCTGATTGCGATCGTTACTCACAGTAGGGAACATATACGCCAACCCGCAGTGGAGCAGTGTGGTGGTTTAGGCTCTAATCCTTCTCCTACACGGCAAAAGAGGCCTATGAGCAGCAGTGGTATCATTACAGCCTATACAGTCCACTGCTGGACATAGGCCTCCACAAGTTCACGCCAAAAATAACGTGAACTCATGTGTTTTGCCCATAGTCACCACGCTGGGCAGGCGGGTTGGTGACCGCAGTACGGGCTTTGTCGCACCGAAGACGCTGCTGCCCGTCTTCGGCCTGTGTATTTCAAAGCCAGCAGTTGGATGGTTATCCCGCCATCGGTCGGCTTCTTAAGTTCCAAGGTGGTTGTGGAACCTTGTTATCCCTTAGTCGCCTCTTACGACACCCACGGGAAGAGAGGGGGTGGCTAAATTCTTTAGTGCCGTAGCCACACAGCACCAGCAGCAGTGGTATAGTACAGGCTAAATGTATAAATATTATAACATAATGTAGGGTTAGATGTACCCAACAAGATAATCTACCTATTTGGCTTGCCTTGAATATATTAATAAAATGTTTGCGAACCTATTCCAGTATCGCCCCTTAAGCTACACTTAATAAAGGTGGCTTGGAGATCGCTATCAGCGACAAGGCCGCTTTTGCATATTTTTTTTTCAATTTGTACCGAAGTTGTAAACATATTTTACTTGAGATTGAATAAAGAAAAACAAAATACTCTGTAAATATTTTTAATCTATAAAAGATAACAAGAATTAATAAAATTCATAAAGCTTTTTGCTTTGGTAAAAGATTTTTAAATTTTAATACAAAATATCCGTTATGTTAAACAGTTATCTCAAAATTCTAAAACCATATTGATAATACAATACTTCATTAACATCAAACAAGAACTATAAGGGATATAGAAAAACCAGCCAAGCGCGAGTCGGACTCACGCACCGAAGGTTCCGTACAAAAATTATTAAAAATATTTTTATTGTATGATTTAGCTAAAAATGTATGCTCTTCTTTCCTTTAATTGTGCTATAAGACGTTGCTTCGTACCAAATTTTAAGATTCTGATTTCACAGGAAAGAATCAAAAAAAAAAAGTGTCGAAAATTTGCAACATAAACGGCTGTATCTTTTGATTGCATTGGCTTAGAAGTTTGATTTTTTTTAAAGATCTAAGGGACAGTAGACTTGATTATTTAGTCTGAATTTCAGTTTGATACCTCCACGCGTTCCAGAGAAAAAGGGTTTTGACAGACAGACGGACAACGAAGACATCCTACAAGGGTTCCGTTTTTTCTTTTTGAGGTATGAAACCCTAAAAATGAAAAGGAGTATTACAATACCAGTCGTTAAGCTGTTGTACAGATCGGTTGATTTACATGTTTCAAAAAAAAAATCGGCCTGGACTAGACCGGACCTCAACCGCTATGGTGTAGTGGTGTTATGTATGCGCCTAAACATCGACGGTTTGCGTATTCGATTTCTGCTCGGGATGGATATTTATATTTGTGCAAATTTTTCTTTTCGGTTGAGATCACGGTTCTTGTAGGTCTCCCCACCGTGTCTCGGAGGGCGCGTAAGCTGTCAGTCCGGCTTGTTATCGTATATACCTGATAGCGATCGTTACTCATAGTAAGGAATTTATGCGCCAACCCTGCTGCATAGCCAAAGAGACCCACGCCCAGTAGTGGGGTAGACTGGACCTATTCGCTATTTTCTAATTATGATAAAATATTTTTCTAATTCTGTTCACGATTTAGGAAAATTAGAGATACTAGTCTGAATTTAGATATTTGAGAAAGATTGACTGTTCCAAGGCATCATTGATTCAGTCGACACAAAATGCTTAAAAATAAAACAACCTTTTTTAAAGAAGTCTGTACCAGAATAATGGGGAAAAGGGGTTTATTTATCACGTTTTTAAATACTGCTACGGAAGCTAATAAATGTACCAAGAGAAGCTGGCAATAAAATGAACTAAAAAAAGTTATTTGTCACATTTTTTTTAAATACTGCTACTAAGTACACAAGCTGGCAATGGAGTGAATTCACGGAATCTCACTCACAACAGGAATAAACACTGCTATAAAGAGGTATTATTTGGCTGTTGTCTTCTGTGGAGTTCAGGTACTTCCTCATTTAGGCAGCTCTATTCGTGGATATTTCGTACCATTTTCAACGTTACGAAACTGTTAAAATTAAATTTTTAGTAGTAGAACTTTTGTATACACGCTTGACTTGAAGAGTAAGGTTGTGAATGCGTGACAAGAGCTTTACGAATAGTGTGATCGGGCGAGGCAAACGGAAGGTGAGAGGTAGATATAATTGAGTGAAGATAGAAAGGGAGAGGGTTACGTTTCGTAAGTTTTATTTCAGTCGTGTGGTCTCAAGCACACTCATTTTTGTTTATTCAAATAATTTTTCATATATTTAACATATTTTGGAGTTATCTAGAAAATTTAACAATTTAAAATTGTCTTAGGGCCTGTTTGTCCAGTTGTCGATAACGCTAGTTGACGGATGACGGATGACGGTAGATAAAAATTTCCGATGTATTATTCTTTTTTAACATTAAATTCTAATGTATTTAACAAATATTTCTATTTGCAAATATGTATCTAAGACTTGCTTTATTTAATTGAGGTGAAATAAGTAATACTGGCCTATTCTACCTCCTGCTATTAAAGTTTATTCGTAGCTTATTGGTAGAATAACCATTATCCACAACTGGTAAACAGGGCCGTAATCTTTCTTGGTACAATAAAGTGTATGTATTTTTGATTAAAAAATATTTAGAAAAACAGTTCTAAATGTTATTTAGTAGTACTGAACCTTCGATTCAAATTGTACATGATTAGTTCTTTATAGTATTTCGAATCACGACCGGCCCCAATGACTGATGCACAGCTCCGACTTGTCAATCCATTAAGCTGTCAGGTATCGTGAGTCGAACGGATTGTCGGCGGAAAAATGTTTACATTGCTAGAATATTCCATTCCCTTGCTCCGGGTATCCGTTTCTGTCCGGTCCGTTGCTAAAATTGTTTATTATATTTATTGACTAAAAATTCAAATTAAAAATAACTTTATTCAAAAATGCTCCAAAAGCACCTTCGAATTGGTAAGTTACAAATTAAAATTTTAATTGTCATTAAATGAAGTTATGACTGATTCGGAATGTCGATTCTGCAGTGAAGAATCAGCAAGAAACTTTGCAATTATTCTTTAAAAAAAACAATGTTTAGTGTTCGTAAGCAATCGTTACTCATAGCAGAAAATGTGTTCGCCAAATCCCAGCGGAGCAGCGTGGTGCATTAAGCTCCGACCATTCTTCTACAAGGAGAATAGAGACCTGGAGCCCAGCAGTGGGATATTGCAGGCTGAAACGTGATCGTGATGCCTTCTTTTGTAATTTCAAGAGCTACATAAATACCAACAATGTTTTTATTTTCTTCTGCCGCAGAAGTTTTCTAATGGATTACGTAAGTTAGACGCCGTATCTATTATATTTAAAGTTTAATTGGATAGTTTGAAATTTTATTTTATTAATTAAATATTGAAAATTTTCCTGAGATAATTTATTTGTATACAATTAGGTCAGCAAGCAAGCGTACGGATCACGTGATGGTAAGCAATTACTGTAGCTTATAGACGCTTGCAACACCAGAAGCATCAAAAGCGCGTTGTTGGCCCTACCCCCAAACCGGTCGGACCCCAAGGAGCTCTGGCCACCTTACTCACCACAAGAATAAAACACTGATCGAGAGTAGTATTATTTAACTTTGACCTTCTGTAAGGTGGAGGTGCTTCCTCAGTCGGGCTGTTCCAGATTTCCTGCTGTGCCCTTTTTTTATTCTTTTTTTTTTTAACGTGGGGGAAATTCATCATGGATACCAGCGCAGGGGCGCCAGAAGGTTATGTGAGACTCCTACTGACTAAAAAACCACCACGTGTGAGCAGGCGTCCGCCTGGGTGGGGTGAGATGGGGTCGCGCTAGCATGCGCCATCTCTTCCTGCTGTGCCCTACCAGTTACAGAGTATGTGAATGATCACATCACGAGCTATGAAGTTCGTGATGATTTGTTTCTTTTCTACTGAACACCATGTAAGCTATGCATCTTACATAAATTTAACGTTCGGTTTTTTGTCTGACATTTTTCTTGAAGTCCCATATTACCATCTTGACCCATCGACTGGACTATCTTCACGGTTATAGTCGAAATGATGTCCTGAGTTTGTCAATAAATCAAGAGTATAGACTATTATGATTAATGTTTCAAATTAAAATGGGAGAATTACTTTTGCCAATCAATGATATTTTTAGCATCTTTAATGGCAAACTGTTTCTTGTTATATTACATTTGATGATCAACCAAAATATAGCCAGTCTTAAAGTTGATTGCTTTGACTTTGAATAATTATTCGACTTTTCCTAAAATTTATATTTATATCAATCGAATCACGTGGACGATGTCCTAAGACTGTGTTTTAATTTAAACTTTTTAATAAGTTTATTTCAAACTTCAAACTGATCGCTTCTTATATAATTCTTGTGAGTTTTATTTACCAGTGGTCATAGTTATCGATGCGTGCGAAGCAATTATCGTACTTGCCGTCTCGACTTGTGTGAAGTTTTAAATATCAAGTGTAGCTCGTCCCGGGATGGGCGGGGCCGTTCCGCGCATGCGTCAAACATCTCTATATGTGCCACAATTTTCCCAGAATTCCAGGGATAGTTTTACTTTTAAAAAAAATAGGTCTTTGTTAATAACACAATAAAATATGAATATTGATTTGATGATTATAATCGAGGTGAAGCTTATACCTGTCTTATTATCTGTTATTATTAATCTCGATGAGTCAATTTTATAAATACTTAATGAGTTATTAGTACATAACTGTTCATAAGATATTTTTGTTACAAAAAAAAAGAAACTACAGTAAAAAAGATATAGTTACGTAACAGCCTATATTCGAGGGAGCAGTGGGGGTGAGCGCGGCAACATAGCGTCCCCGCGTCAGTTGGCGGCCGACTGTCGTGCGGGTCGGACGTACGGAATGCCCGGACGTTCATGACAGACGCGCGAAATGACTGAGGCCCGCAAACTTAAGTTGCTCCAGTGTGATGGGTAGGTCGAAATAAGTGATAGTGTCGAAATTTAACCGCTAAATATACTATTTTACTGTGACAATGTTTAATGTTGAATTTATGGTTTTATAGTGATCATAGGTGAGTACTAAAGTTACCCCTTAACTTATGTGATGGTATAAATATGAATCTACATATATATACTATATTATTATTAAATTTTTATACTAATAATTTTTATTAATTTATTAATAGCAGACAACGTTAAAAATTACAATAGAAAATATAGTATTTTATCGTATAAATTATAATGGGGTAATAAAAATAGGTTAAACCTTTTATATTCAATGAAAAGTTTATTTAACTAGGTAAGTTAAAACCTTCTTGCTAAGTCACCAGTTTTAAAGTTCTAGGAGTTCGTGAAAATTTAACTTTTAAATAAAATGTAAAACTTAATGAAGTAGTTTAATAAAAATGCACTTCATTATGAAAGTTTTTATGTGTTTTTATACTGTTTTTATATGTTTTTCTTGTAATTATAATTGATTGGTAATTTAATTTTATTATGTGTATTAAAATATTACATTTTTTGTTAGAGTATATGAATTTCATAATAATAACGAAAGTCTACAGTTATTTCAAACATTTAATTTTTTTGTATTAAAATTCGTTTTAAAGCATACAGATATATCCAATAAAAATGAAAAAAAAAACAAAAGAAAAAAAAAAAAACTATATACGCTTAATATATTTTTAGGAACAGAATCATCTCGCAAAGCGAATGCGGTTAAACCTTTATCAAATAAGTACAAACGATTCAGCTTGTAACACCCCATTGCTGGCCTTTGGCTGGCCTCTTTCTTCATGTAGAAGAAGGATTGGAGCTAAATCCACCAGGCTCACTCTCGCAAGACTCATATTTGATAGTTGATGTTTATATTAATTATAATGAAAACTGATATTAAGATTGCTTTAAACTCTATTACGAGGAGAGCGAGAGCAGTTACAATTAACGCTGGGTCTTTAGCGGGAACGTAGAGTCTCTACGAGTTGCGTAGCAATTAGCGCTACGACGTAGCTAGTGTGTTACATAACGGTGAACGTTTAGAAAGAAGTATAGGATGAGAATAATTAAATTTTTCTTTTGACTTTTCATATAAAACATTATTTAAACGTATTATCGTATCGTATGTAATATCCATAATTTGCGCTTTTAATATAGTTATCGCAAAGAATGTCCTGTAAGGTTTTTGACCATTTTAAGATAGACCAGTATTTGTAATATTGATAACCAAACGCTAAGAAAATGTAAGTAGTAATACCAACTGCCAAACAACATTATTGTATTCATAAAAAGACTAAAGTGACAATATTGTATAGAAAAATGATATAAAAAAAATCTAATAGCCTAGGTAACATATTTTTCTACAAATCATAGAGTAAAAAAGGAAACTAAAAAGTGAAAAATAAATTTACTTAGTAGAAAGTAATTCGTATTTTGGTTTAGTTAATCAGAAATGATTAAATAAATATTTTATAATTTTGAAGTCGGTGCCAAGTAAAACAATAACTACTCTAGTATCTACTCGTAAGTTGTATTCAGTTTTCTTTCATAATTTGTTTCATTGACTATTAGGTTGAATACTTTTATTATTCTGTTATTGTTTTGACATATTTAATAATATTTTTTGTACTTGTTTATTGTGTGTGTGTTGTTTGTATTTGTTATTGTAGCCAGGTTGTTGTAGTATTTACTTGGCACCAACTTCAAAATTATAAAATATTTATTTAATCATTTCTGATTAACTAAACCAAAATACGAATTACTTTCTACTAAGTAAATTTATTTTTCACTTTTTAGTTTCCTTTTTGAAGTCGGTTTTTTTTTGTTAAAAATTATTTTATTTTACAATTTTTAGTGATGGGTAGACCTAACAAGGATGCTTTTTCTCTTATGTCGGGGGCTCGGAAACATACACAATACACAAGCACAAACACCCAGATCATGACAAACATCTATATGGCCAATACAAATGTCTGTCGTGCGCGGAGATTGAACCCCCTAACGCCAGGGCAACATCCAGTACTGTGACCGCTGCGCTAACGCGTCGACATACTATGAGTAAAGTTCGCTATCAGGTGTACATAATAACAACCGGGACTGTTCTCTGAGGCTAGGTTGGGAGAACCACAAGGATTAACAACTAGACCGAAAATAAATATTTGTATAAACATAAATATCCACTCCGAGCGGGAATAGAACCCGCGACCGTCGGTGTTTAGGCGCTGCCGACACGGCACATGCACCATTATATCAAAGCGGTCGTCAAACAGCAAAAGGTAACTGCTGTAAATTGTTGAGAAATTCCCTCGAGTGTTTATGGGCTCCATCATCAAACGTGGTCCTGCGACACAGATGATCACACAGCGGGTAATTGCTCTAAATCGTTGAAAAGTTCCCTCGACTATCTTTCGTCTCCATCATCAGACTTTAATGGCACTTGTAACTCATATAGGTGCAAATTTCTAATCAATAGAAACGAATTAAGTTCAAACAGCAGGTAATTGCTATAAGTCGTTGAAGAGTACCCTCGACTATCTTTCGTCTCCATCATCAGACTGAAATGACACTTATAACTCATATATATGCAAAGTTCTCATCAATAGAAACGAATTAACTTCAAACAGCAGGTAATTGCTATAAATCGTTAAAGAGTTCCCTCGACTAACTTTTGTCTCCATCATCAGACTGTAATGGCACTTATAACTCATACAGGTGCAAAGTTCTCATCAATAGAAACGAATTAAGTTCAAAAAGTAGGTAATTGCTATAAATTGTTGAAGAGTTCCCTCGACTATCTTTCTTCTCCATCATCAGATCGACTCCAGACCTTTATTAAATAGTAGTGCTTTATATTACTTAATGAAAACATGATTAAATTTACTAGTCACCCTTACGATTTTTAAAAGTTCCCCTCGATTTCTCTGAGATCCCATCATCAGATCCTGGTTTCCTTATCATGGTACCAAACTATGGATATCTCCTTTCCAACAAAAAAAGAATTATCAAAATCGGTTCATAAACGAAGAAGTTATCTCCGAACATACATAAAAAAAAAAAAAAAAAAATATATACGGTCGAATTGAGTAACCTCCTCCTTTTTTTGAAGTCGGTTAAAAAGAGAATGTTAAAATACACCTAATTAAGGTTTAAAGAATTTACTTTCTAAAAGATAGATTCACTTACATGAAAACAACATAATAAATGTAAAAAATGCAAATAGTTGCCCTTGAATATTACCAAGTTCTTGTATATATTTCAATCGCTGTAAAAATGATGGTAAAGTGGTATTCTCCGATAAATATTTTGAGAGTTGAGACTTAAATCTATTAACTGTTACTGTAATTTATTATTTATTAATTTTATATATTATTGTACGCCACAAATACATTAAAAACAAAGCGTAAATATAGTTATAGACTGTGAAGTACAATGGTCAGACTTATGGCTAATTAGACATTTCATTCGAACTTCAAATTGATGCTCTATAGAATTTAGTTCAAACTAATAATTTTACGGAAGCGTAATAAATACTAGTGTTCAAATTTAGCGTGACTAAATACAGTTAAGTCGGCTAAGTTATTAATAAATTCTTCGTAATGGCGTAGTTTCAAAACTTCCAGTGGTGTTATAGTGTCTGGTTTGGCAAGAATTTAGTTATTAAATATTCTAGTAACGTGATCAAGTACACGTGTTCTAAAGTATAACGCTATTAAAATTTAAATAAAAAAATTGTCAAAACACATGTATATTGTCAGTACAATTTTAGTTTATTTTTTTAAAGATTTAGGATAATAATGATTTATAAAAGCATGGCCTCGAAGACGCTAAAAAGTTTTTTTTTAGTTAAAAATTCGTTATAAAATGTGTATTATTCGTTCAATTTTTAACTCAAATTATTTAATAATGAATGAAATTCTAACAACGATATATGGAGGTACAGTCTAACCTAACTTGTTTGAGCGTACGAAATTTTTAACAATAAATTCTTAAGTAACCAAGGTAGGTAATATTAATGAAGCTTTGAAAATTCATTACCTATTTGATGAGTTCAATAAATTGTAAAATTTTCGTGGGAATATTTAATGATATAATTTATACGGCATGTTACTGATTAAGTATAATATGCTGTATTTTATTAATGTGATCAAAAATGAATAATCTTTTGTTTTAAGTGATAAAACCTAAAAGAAAAAAAAAATATATAAATCCAGTCGAGGCGTTACCTAACTATTGTCTAGAACTGATCAAATCTGACTAACCGACTTCAAAAAAGAAGGAGATTACTCAATTCGACTGTATATATTTTAATTTTTTAAATTTTTTATGTATGTTCGGGGATAAAACTTCATCGTTTATGAACCGATTTTGATAATTCTTTTTTGTTGGAAAAGAGATGTTTCTAGTATGGTACCATGATAAGAACCGGGATCTGATGATGGGATCCCAGAGAAATAGAGGGAAACTCGAAAATCCGCATAACTTTTTACTGGGTGTACCGATTTTGATAATTTTTAATTTAATCGAAAGCCGATGTTTATCATGTGGTCATTTCAATTTCATCGAGATCTGATTACAACTTTTGGAGTAATCTTTGATAATGTGTATTCACTTGATTAATTTATCGTCTACCTATGTTGTATTACTTGTCGATATAATTGAAGTCGGTTTTTTTTTCGTTTGCCTGCAAACACAATTATTTATGTCTTTTAGTTGATACCTAATAGAGATATGAGAAAACTTGGACTATACCGAAAACATTTATACACCATACACATTTGCTTGCGAAACAAAACTTAAGAATCCTTTAATTAATGTAATTCGTTTCTTTAAGAATACGTACCATGATTGTTCCAAAAAACGTTCGAGTGTATCATGCTTGTAATATTAACGCTCTACAATTTGATACTGAAGAAAAACTATACTACAAAAACATGTGAAAATAAATTGCTTAAAATTTTGTATACATGTATTATATATATTAAATCAAAAATATCATTCCAAATAAATTTAAGCTAAATTACATTAAATGAAAAACATCCCACGTAAAATATATTATATAAAAATGGTTTCATTAAATATGTTTTTCGTTATTTTAATTACAGTGTGTTAAGTGGTCGCATGTACGTACACTGTTTACTGAATAACGTTTTAAATTGAATTTGTGTTTTAATTTCATTTGAGCGGTTTGTATACTCAATAACAAGCATGCGGCTGCGATATTGATAGTCGTTGAATTATTTCATGGTTTTATATATAAGACAATCTCTTTTTAAAGTAATTTTAGACCGAAGAATATAAAAAATATTTACGTTTTTTATAATTTTCCATTTATGATTCCAAAGTAGTTAATAATATTTTTCTGAATTTTATTTTGTATTGCGTTAGGAATATTGAAGATTATATTTAGAAATGTGTTTGACAGTTCTAGAAATAAACGTATTTCTCTCTTCTGGAGACCCCTTATAGACATATAGTTTATAACAGCGTTTGAGTGACCGCTGGACTAACGTGTTGTCAGTAAAATTCTGGATTGCAAAAACGATAAATGTTTCGACTAAAGCGCAGGCCTGGATCGTTTGAGTCTTTTCTTTGATTGATTGGCTTAGCCTTTAGTATCTCATTTCTGGGCATAGGCCTTTCTTTCCATGTAGGAGAAGGATCAGAACTTTATCCGACGATATTAATTCTTCTTGGGTATTTAATTTATGTATAATTGGGCTTTTTTTGTCTCTTGGAAATATTTTTAATTTGAAATGCGAGTTCACCTTACAGGAGGCAAATTCTTGGACACTATACGTATATTTAGAAACACTATTACGGCTACTAGTTATAAACTCTATCAGTAAAATAGTATCATGAGATAGTTTAGTCCGAAATACTCAAAGCGTCTGCTTCAAAAACTGACTCACGACTCAATATTTTATATATATATATATATATATATATATATTTAATTTGCAAGTCTTGATCAGGTAATGTCTTTTTTTCAGATTTTTGCTGTTTTGTTCCATAATATTATATCCAGAACCGAACAAATAATTGTATTCTTCTTTGAATAGCAGATTTAATATGAAATTGCCAATGTTTCATAAAATTTCAATGTCAAAATTAGTTAGACATCATCCTATTTTGACAACGACAACCTACAACTGCCTACTAATTGATACACATTTAATAAACACTGCAAAAAATTCTAGGCGCAGATTTCGTATATATAAAAATACTTCCTATAAAATATAGTTTATTCGTTAATTATAAAAAAGTAAATGCTTAGTCTATACACGCTTAGAAATTTAGACGCGATTAATATACGTGCTTGTTTTTAATAAGCAGACGCAAACAAATTTTTAGGTTACGGTACGTAGCTGCTACCGTAGCGCTACACCGTAGAGCTGTAGCACCATAGCATAGCGCTACGGATATTAGTTTGGCTCTTGGTTTGCACACGGTTATGTGTTTCATACTTCATAGTTTTATGGTCTTTTAGTTATAAGGTTTGAAACTAATTAGAATAATGTAGTTTAATATTTTTTTAAAGAATATATTTTGTAAAAAAGTTAGGCATTAAAATTAGTAATTACTTTAAACACTATCAAGGTAACGATTAACGATTCAGCCTGTAACATCCCACTGCTGGGCATAGGCCTCTGACTCAATGTAGGAGAATGATTGAAGCCTAATCTACCACGCTGCTCTATTGTTGGGTAGCGGTTGTATTCCCATTATGAGTAACGATCGCTATCAGGTATCAATTTATCAAAATCAAAAAATGTCTTCATTCAAACAGGTTACAAAAAAACCTTCGAATCATCATTTTAGAAATTAAAATTTTAATTGTTTTCAAAAGTGAAGCTGTCATCGTTTCGGAATGTAGATTCTGTAGAAAAGAACCGACAATAAGCTCCGAAGTTGCTCTTTAAAAAATTTATAAATTGTATTTTTTTTTTCAAATTTAGTAATCAAATTTGATTACCAAATTTGTATAAAAATACATTTTATAAATAATAAATATAAAACGCTATCGAGCTAAACGAGAACTACTACTTATACTCGTTAACGTTATTTTTGTATACAGTAGGTAAATAAGCAATGAATTTTGTGACAATTGTTTTACCATTATTTTGTAGATAAATACCTCCTATCCACACATAAGTTATATAAAACCTTATATAAAAATATCTTCAAATATTTTATTTCAGTTTGGATGTCTGTTCTTGTGGGTCTACCGAGCCGTGCCTCGGAATACGTTGAGCCATCGGTCCCGGTTGTTATAATAAATATCTGATAGCGATCGTTACTCATAGTAGGGAACATATTCATCAACACGCAGTGGAGCCGCGGATCCCTTGAAGCAGTGAGATGTTACAGGCTGAATGCAATACATGAGTAGGATTAAAACATGTACTACTACACTAGTTGTCGTAAAATATGTACTAATTTAATAATTGTTATTTAAATATAAATTAATTTCGATTCACGTTTGTTTTACATTTTCCATAAGGTACACTTTATAAAATTTCAAACTCTATAGAGACTATATTCGATCGATCACAGTATCATACAGTCGATAACCCAAGGGAACAGGTATACGTAATAATATTACGATATCGTAAAAGTTTACTACCGTTAATATTCCACTCGTAAATCTTGAACGGATAGTGGCGGTTAAGTTGTATTTTTTCCGTTATTTTGACTGTATATTTTTTATTATAGTCACATCTCAAGCCAAAACGAAAATGAGAAATAAAGCAAAAAAGTAAAAGAAAATAATACATTTATGTTTACTATTTAGATACTAGCTGACCCCGAAAACGTTGTTCTGCCATATATGTTATTAACCCTCTTAACCCCCCCTTATAATTTAGGGGTATGAAAAATAGATGTTGTTCAATTCTGAGACCTACCCAATATGCACGCAAAATTTCAGGAGAATCGGTCAAGCCATTTCGGAGAAGCTTAACTACAAACACCGCGACACGAGAATTTTATATTCTAGATATTAAAGGTTTTATAACTCAGAAAGATGCATTTCTTCTAGTATTATCAAAAATATTCCAAACCAGCACCTACAGATTTATGCACAAACCCAACACTAGTACACCGTCGTCTTCATGCACACACCTACACGAATACACATTCACCTTTGCATGTCATGCACACATCTCTAACTACAATAGATAAGATTGAACATAACCGTTTACTTTTTTTTACATAGTGTCTAATTATGTATTTCGTAATAATTAATTTTTTCATATCACTGTGATCCTATTTTGGCCGTATTCATACTTTATATTGTAACATAACGCTGTTGGATTGCCTGATAAAATAAATAAATAAATAACACGAAAATTTTTTTTTGTGATAACTTCAGTAATTTAACATAACCCTTTTTATATATAGATACTATGTTGTTAAAATATTGATAATAAGAAAAA
Organism: Melitaea cinxia; assembly: GCF_905220565.1. Classification (NCBI taxonomy): domain Eukaryota; kingdom Metazoa; phylum Arthropoda; class Insecta; order Lepidoptera; family Nymphalidae; genus Melitaea; species Melitaea cinxia. Next base: position 17,674,504 of record NC_059398.1, on the reverse strand, counting down.
GTGGGTGGTGTGGTGTGATTAGGATTAAATCTATACTTATATTATAAGCCTGAAAATGTTGTTTGTTTATTTGTTAACATTTCGGTAACTACTGGTTCGAGTTGAAAGCTATTTGTGTGTTAGATATTGTATAATACACGTTTACAAGTATCTTAAAAAAATGTTAGAGAAGGATTTAAAACGTAATCTGCTACGGTAATATTATGAAGCGAAATGCCTGTCAAGTTCAGGTTTTCTCGCTGTGATTTTCTTTAACCGGATAAGTTTTTAATAAAAATTAAGTCCAGATACTCTAAATTACAGTGCGATGCTGTGTGTCGTAAGCATTTACAGGTACAGTAATGTGTGCGTAAATAAAAATAAATCTAAAGCGTAATCAATACTATAATAATATTATAAAGGTGAAGAGTTTGTTTGTTTTAACACGCTAATCTTATGAACCACTGCCACCGCTTCGAATTGAAAAATTCTTTTGTTTTGGATAGGCCATTTTTCCAGGAAGGTTATAGGCTCTATAACAATGCAATTGAAACTGGAGTTCACAGCTATTATTATACTATACTTCTGCGTTAAAATATACGTTTTATTCAGGATAGTTTAAAAATGAAATCAGTGATATGCTCATGTAATTTTTTTATACAACTATCTCGGCAAACAAGTTTACGGTTCACCTGACGGCAAGCGATTACCGTAGCTTATAGACGCCAGCAATACCAGATACTTCTCACGCGCCTTGCTGACCCTACTACCAATCCAATCAATATGAGGTAGGACACAGCAGGAATTTCTTGCTCAAAATATGGAGCAGCCCGACTGGGGTAGTACCTCGACCTTACAGAAGATCACAGCTAAATAATACTGTTTTAAAGCAGTATTGTGTTCCTGTTGGTGAGTAAGGTGACCAGAGCTCCTGGGGGGATTGGGGATTTGGTCGTCAACGCGCTTGCCATGCTTCTGATGTTGCAGGCGTCTATAAGCTACGGTAATCTCTTACCATCAGGTGAGCCGTACGCTTGTTTGCCGACCTAGTGATATAAAAAAAACCCCCCCGGGAGCTCTGATCATCTTATTCACCACAGGAACACAACACTGCTTGAAAGTAGTATTATTAAGCTGTGATCTTCTGTAAGGTCGATGTTAGGATGTTCCAAAATGGACACGCCATTTTGAATTAAGGCTATGTAATATATATAAAATATTACTACGTCGTTTTTTCAAATTAATGCGAGTGAAATTATTGGGCACATCTACTTTATAATATAAAGACAATGTCCAACTAAGTAGTGTATCTTGTGCTACTTATTAAAAATAAATTTTACTGAACCTAATTGAAGAGGATATATTATTAACAAAATTTACTCACTAGAAAATGACAAGTCCTCATCCAGCCTTCACCGACATTCTTACGTAGATCATTGAAAATGACAAAACTGAACAAAAAAATTCTGAACACTTAAAAAAACTTTTCTCGGCACGACAGCGGAAATATAAAACTTAAGAGGCACCTCAATGTCGAGAGAGCCTCAGAAGATTCTGTTAAAACTAACATCAATTGTCTGGGCCCTCTGCGATATTCCTTTGACCCATTTGATGGAGGGCGTTGCTAATGCAACCCCCGACGTAATTGCCTCCAATGTAGAGCCTTTGTGGTGATTGTTACATGTGTCACGACTACCTTTGAGTTGTGTGTTCTTTTGTTATATTCGGGCTAGCTTATGACTGCGGATTCGTGTATTTATTTGGAGCTATTAACGACTTTACATTTTTGATGAGGAAGAGAGAGAAAGGGAAAGAGAGAGAGATAATATATGTGATTATCAGTTTAATTGTTTATCGTTGTTCTTTAATAATAACTATAAGTAAATTAATATCTACACACACAGGCTGTTCCTAGTGTTATCAATTTAATGCAGCAATAAAAAAATAATGCAAATAACAGTTTAAATATTCTTTTTCAATAAATACAAGAATTTAATTTGTAAGATTTTATTTTTGTGCTACCCACATATTAGGGAATTCTAAACATTTTTCAATATCATATCAAAAAATCATCCTGTCCAAGATTTTCATTGTAATATGAAACTTTGAATAGTTACGAGTTTCTGTAAAGAACCCAGTATAGACGGCTCCACGGTCGCTTAGAACCGAATATAAAATCATCATATCAAAAATTTCGATCTAGCGGGTACAACGTTTCATAGCTTAATTGGCTAGAGCGCCGACACGATCAGTTGGAGATACAGGTTCGATCCCCGCTGGAACGGTCGATTTTTGATATGATATTAAAAAATGTTTGCAAGAATTTAACCCACGGCCCCCAAAGCAGAATGGAGACACTATAAATTGTGCCAATGGGCTAGACTAGAATATGCAATAAAAATTCATTAGGAATGCCTTCTAAGAAAAGCAAATAAACATGTGCTCTCCAAGGTACGGGGAAGAGATAAACATAGAACTCTGACCTGAAAAGAAAATTTAAATAATAATATACGAAATAAAATTTATTGATTTACCCACCTTTTGCAATATCTAGCTATCGACATCATAAAGTGTTTTAGTAATTAAATAGACGTCAGTATAAATTTTGCCTCCGCTACAACTACGAGGCCATTCTAATTTTATTATTTATTTTTATTACAAAATCACTTGAAAAATCGTTGAGTTAAAAAATGTAATATTTAAAATTGTAATTGTGTTTCGTGCTTATAATTGTACTTTATTGACTACTAGATGTGCCCCACTGTTTCACCTACGTTAATTAAAAAAAAGAGGTACTAAAATAATATATAGTATTTAGCCTTCCACGATGAATGGGCTATTTAACACTGAAAGAATTTTTCGAATTGGACCAGTAGTTCTCGAGATTAGCGCGTTCAAGTAAACAAACAAACAAACAAACTCTTCGGCTTTTATTAATTTATTTATTGATACTTTATTGTCACACTTCAGCCTAATAGAGTCCACTGCTGGACACAGGCCTCCACAAGTTCGCGCCAAAAATGGCGAGAACTCGCGTGTTTTGCCCATAGTCACCACGCTGGGTGCGCGGTTTGGTGACCGCAGGGTTGGCTTTGTCGCACTGAAGACGCTGCTGCCCGTCTTCGGCATGTGTATTTTAAAGCCAGTAGTTGGATGGTTATCCCGCCATCGGTCGGCTTTTTAAGTTCCAAGGTGGTAGTGGAACTGTGTTATCCCTTAGTCGCCTCTTACGACACCCACGGGAAGAGAGGGGGTGACTATATTCTAACTACCGTAACCACACAGCAACTTTATTGTACGATATATTTAAGAGCTGTACAAAATGCGGGCTTAATGCTAAAAAGTATTCTCTACCAACCAACCTACAAGAGCGGATGTTCGTAGGTGTGCAGAATTGGGTATACTCGTAACTAAAATTCACATTAAGAGAAAAAAAGGGAAAAAATGAGGTAAAGTTTGTGACAAATAGGCTTTATTATATTAACATAGATAAAATCTGAATTAGTTGGTTCAGCCTATTGCAGTCCACTGCTGCACATAGGCCTCCGCAAGTTAGCGCCAGACATCCCGGTTTTCCGCAATCCTCATCCAGCGCACAATAAATATAATCACTGAATAAATTCTTAAAAAGCATTAAACTTTTAGATGAAAATAAAAATAAAAATTACATAGATTTAAGTCTACACGCAGAGTTAGATCCATTTTTATTGTAATAAATACTAAATTAAAACTTAAGAAAACTTAACTTCTTAATTTTATATATTTTTTTTAAACTTTTTTTTTATCCTTCTTATTCTTTGAAAATAACGCAAAATAAAATAAAAGTTGTAATACCTTGCTATGATTCCCAGCTTCCATTTCTTATCTTTATCTTACGGTTCGAATCGAAAAGTTTTCTTAAGAAAGTTATAGCATATTCTTTTTCTCCTTCGCTCGCAATTATATCATGTATCTTCCTCACATCATGATCCTATATTATTCTAGGATAATATTAATTTTTAAAAGGTAGGCGTACCTTAATCTTCTATCCAGAGTTTCATTATTCTATGCATCTCTGAATTTGCTTACTAGAGATTGAATTTTGACGTAAGTTCCATACCTTACCTTCCTGATCAAAATATGGAGCAGCCCGACTGGGAAAGTACCTCGACTTAACAGAAGATCACAGCTAAATAATATTGCTTTCAACCAGTGTTGTGTTCTTCTTAGTGAGTAAGGTGACCAGAGCACCTGGGGGGAAATGGGGATAGGGCCGACATCGCGCATGTGATGCTTCTGGTGTTACATGCGTCTATAAGCTACGTTAATCGGTTACCATCTGGTGAGCCATACGCTTGTTTGCCAACCTTGTTATATATTTAAAAAAAATACAAATTGTGTCAAAAATCTATCGCTAGCTGGTAAAATCAGAGATAGACAGATAATTGAAAACGGACGCAAGTTTGATTGACTCTAAGAAATATAAATTTACTCAGTCAAGCTCAATTCACCGTAGTGTTTGTTGTACTACTTCAATTCGAAGCTTACATTTAATTAGAAAACTAGTGTTTTAACCAAACGTCTAAATTACTTCTGATTCAAATAATTATTAAATTCATCAGAATTATTCCATTGTATTTTGGGTTTTTCACGTCGAAATAATATAATCTCCAAAATATCAGAATTAAATTATCTTTATTAAACAACGGATTCAATTTTGATTTTTTTTTTATGTCACTAGGTCGGCAAACAAGCGTACGGCTCACCTGATGGTAAGCGATTACCGTAGCTTATAGACACCTGCAACACCAGAAGCATCGCAAGCGCGTTGCCGACCCAATCCCCAATCCCCCGGGAGCTCTGGTCACCTTACTCACCACCAGGAACACAATACTGTTTGAAAACATTATTATTTTGCTGTGATCTTCTGTAAGGTCGAGATACTACCCCAGTCGGGCTGCTCCATATTTTGAGCAGGAATTTCCTGCTGTGCCCTACCTCAGTTAAATTGTTAATTGATTTAAAATGGCCGTTCAAAAGTGCTTTTGAATTCTACTAGAATAATTTAGTAGTTAAGCGTAGATAATTCTAACATTAAGCCCTTAAAAGGGTGACATATACATGTAACGAACTAGGTGACCCGGTGAACTTCGTATCAACTACATTTATTTGTGAAAATATGGACAAAAGACGTTCTGAACGCACCGATAAGTATTTGACAGCCAAGTGACATTTTTTTTGACAAAAGATATACACAGTTTCACAGTTTTTAGTATTTTTCTGTTACTTATTATTTATGTTTCTCACCATTTAAACCTTTACTGAACTTTCACAAATATTTTATAGTTATAATAATAATAATTTTGGTTGTTACCATGCATTGCATTTTATGGCACAATCGTTTATTGTACGCTGCCTGTCTGTGAAAGTGAATACAACTGTACGTACACATTCAGTTGACGTTAAATGTATATATAGTATTGAATATAGTATGAGGTACGTCGTGACTTACGCTACCTGTTGATCTCTGTCGATTAATAAATAATGAGCAGACACATTTGATACTATTGCGACGCTGAACTGTAAATACAATGTCGACTTGAAGAGTTTGTATGCAAGGCGTATGCTAGTCGACAGCGCCTGGCGTTTTATAGCTTACATTAAGTTGGCTTTTAAAGCATTTTTGTATATTGTACCGTTGTACATTGGTACATGTGTTACAGTTAAAGTAGACCTATCTATACTAATATTGTAAAGTTGAATAGTTTGTTTGTTTGTTCGTTTAAGCGCGCTAATCTCAGGAACTACTCGTTACAATTAAAAAATTCTTTTTCTTTTGGATAACGCATTTACCAAGAAGGCTAAAGGCTTTTTTTTCTCAAATTAATACGGTTGATACAGGGGGGCACGGCTAGTCATTATATAATTTGAAAGTCGATTAACTAGAACTATGTTAAAAGGGAAAAAAACACGTTTTGTTTAGTCTTCGGTTTCTTTGATCACTGTACAGGATTGTAATTATTTTTTCTTTCTTTTTTAAAGGACGGATAAAGGTTAACTACCTAGTCCCTTTAAGCGGTTACTAATTCTTTTCTACCTATGAATATCTAAGTTGTGGATATATGGATACTGTGTTGAATCCCCCCTCCCTTTGTATCTCATCTATATTTTTATGAATTGTCCATTTATAGGAGATTACGTAATGGGGATTACTGAGCCATTATATACACTAATATAAGTTATACATATTGCCAATCGTAATCCCTGGGATCAATTTTGAAATTAATATTACAAAAAAAAAAAAAACTATTGTTTCAGTTGAAATTTAACATTTCATATTGTTGGTTAACTTTTATTTTAATTTAACGTCAAAATTGAATTTGTATCGTATATATTAACTTTTTTTATGCTATTTAAAATATCCAATTTTAATCAAATTTTATTCTAAGGCATTATTTAAAATATATCGGAGAGGCGACTTCGACGGCGTGTCGTGTTAGTTTGTTAAATGCGAAGGTAAAAGCCGTACGTTGGTTTAATTTAATACGTTCGTATGCTTTTACGTATAAATTTTATTTTCGACAACTCATTCGTAAAACTTTGTCAGTACGAGATTTTAGATTTCAAAGGATTTAATTTGATTTGTGAAACTTCACGGACCGTTCGAGGGAACTTTATATGTTTTGGGATAATTTATGTGTATATAGATTTGTCTGATTCGATAGAGTCCAGTGGATAAATGAATTTTTGTTGAGAATCAACTTTTAACGTTATATCTGGGATTCAAATGAATATCGTCACGATCGATTCTGTTCTGACAAATATTTGTACATACAGATATTTGCCGTTGACTGGTTATTTGTGCTCGCGTGAGATTCCTCGAAGCGGTTTATTTTGGGTGACATGTTTACTTTGTAGTCAGTAGTTGGTATCGTAAGGTACCTTGGTATATTACCCCACGATACCATACCATAGCGTATTACTTGTTTTATAATCCCTTATTTTTCAAAATGTTCATTGGATTATATATATTTACTAGCTGACCCGGCAAATGTTGTTTTGCCGCTATACGCTATTAAAAATAGGGGTTGGTGGTTGGAGAGTGAAAATTTAGGGTTGTATGTGTTTTTTAATAGCAAATTATAATAAATAAAAATAAAAAAAATTGTAAAATATATGTTGGCCGATTCTCAGACCTACCCGATATGCACACTAAAAATTTCATAAAGGTCGGTCTTACCGTTTCGGAGAAGTTTGGTAACAAACACTGCGACACGAGAATTTAATATATAGATGTTAAATGCTCTTTGTATATATTTTCTTTTGTGTAATATTCATAAAGTAATAGAAGTGTTTCTACGTACATACAAATGTACAGTGCATGCTAGCAACGTAACAAAATTTTCAATATTTTTCGTAACTGGAACAGAGAAGTTATACGAAACAACACGTAGCAAAAATTAAAAGTAAAAAATTAAACTAAAATGAAGAAAAGATCTCTAAGTTAATTAATTATTTTGTAATTATACTTATGACCGTTTTTATTATTCTTTTTTTAAAAGCGCTAACTGCTAACTCTCACTCTTTTCCGGTTCCTTTTAATTTCCCAGAAGCAATGATTTCATATAATTAAAATTCTACTGGTAGATTTAAAGTGATAATAAATAGACAAACAAACAATAGGTACTTCGTTATAATTTTACTGTTGTTACAATCATTTGTATTTGGAAAAAAATTTGAATTATTAAAATCAATTACGTTTATAGTTCGTTTTAACATTTTGTTTAATATGGGATGACTAAATAAAATTTAAGAATGTTAACGGTCACTCTAATTTTAATTTAACGATATAAATCAAACATTTTAATAAAATTATTTCTTAAATAAATCATAAAATTATCAAAAGAAAAAACTATTTATTTATTTATTTTATGCATCTACGTGACGCCGCGTTGGCGCAACGGTTACAGCCATGGATTGTACCTGCTGCGCTGGCGGTTGCGGGTTCGATCGCCGCACTTGACAAAGATTTGTATTGGCCATACATGTGTTTGCCGTGGTCTGGGTGTTTGTGCAGTCCTTGTGGGTCTCCCCACCGTGCCTCGGAGAGCACGTTAAGCCGTCGGTCCCGGTTGTTATCATGTACACCTGATAGCGATGGTTACTCATAGTAGGGAATATATCCGCCAACCCGCATTGGAGCAGCGTGGTGGATTAAGCTCTGATCCTTCTCCTATATGGGAAAAAAGGCCTATGCACAGTAGTGGGATATTACAGGCTGAAGCGTATGCATCTACGTCATACGTACGTGGGAAAAAGAAATTATATTCACATAAAATCCTGATAAAAAAAGTTAAAAGTTAAGTTAAAAATGTTGTTTAACTGTAAAGTTCTATTAAAGTTTTGATTACATACGATACAAACATTAATTTAAAAATAGGAGACAGGTGTCTGTTGGGTATTTTATTTGCCCATTTAAAAACCTGTCATCAGTGAATGTGTAAAAAAATGTGTTAAAAATACATATCGTTACATATCCACACACACACATGGAGTTATTTCAAATATAATACTCAATTTATTAGGTAATTTACATAAAAATCAATACGGAAAAACCGACACAACTTGTAAATATATATTCATATCTTTCGTGATCAGTGAAAGGGAAGCCCCTGTTCTATGTCATTTTCCCCCACAGAGATCAATTTTGTTACGCAACGAAATAAAAATCTAACATCATAAAAACATTCTCCGTTTCCATAATAAATGATAACGGAAATACGCAATATGTCACACTGTTGCCCTTACACTTAATTTTATCTTGAATACTGCCGTGACTATTGCAAGATGGCCCCCCCTATGTCTTCCCCATCTCACTCTAACAGCAGTACCTTCTATGTGACCAGAACAGTTAAACGTTCAAGATATTTTAGTCGGATAGTGTGACACTTGGAGTCATTCCAAAGTGTCCGAAATAAGAGTACTTACCGTGACATAACGATTCTCCTAATGTCGTACATTTGAAATATACTTCATTTCTTGTTATGGAGTTTTGGAAAGTTTTTAATAATAATAATAATATTCTTTATTGTACACTACAAAGAAACGTTACAAAAAGGGATACATAAGAAGAAAGATGTACAAAGGTGGTCTTATCGCTAAAAGCGATTTCTTCCAGACAACCTTAGGGTATAAGGACAGGGCATATAAGATAAGAAGCGGTAGGGAAGTGTACAAATAGTTGATAAAGAATTGGCATGGAGTTTACAAGTAATAAGATCGCGCCTGGGAATGTATACTATACATACTTGTTTTGTTAGGCTAGATGTTTAGAAACACTATTAATTTTAGAATTTGTTTTTGTATTATAAAGCCAGATTGTTTTATTTCCATTAGGGGATAACAACATAAGAAACAGGGCCTATGGTAAATCAAAATGAAAATTCAAAATTTATTTGTGGACATTTCAAAAGGAATTTTTTAAAAAATGTTAATTTATCACAATTATGGAATGTAAATACAGCTGAGAAGAATTAGCAGGAAAGCCTTTACAGTGTACTGCTGGGCGTAAGCCTCCTATGGTACGTTACAAGACGCGATCACCCGCTTTAGCCATCTAGTTACTATCAGCTACCCCCTCAAGTCATCGGTTCACTTGGCCGGAAGGCATCCAACACTACGTTTGCCGAGCCATGGCCTCCATTCGAGAACCTTCTTGCTCCACCAACCATTGGTTCTACGACATATGTGGCCAGCCCACTGCTATTTTCGTTTGCTACACTTCTGAACATCGTCAGCGATATTCGCCTTCTGCCGGATAGTTTCATTTCGGACCTTGTTCCTTAGTGAGATTGCGAGCAGAGACGTCTCCATAGCTGTCTGAGTGACATGCAGTCGATGAACTATCTTCACCATTAATTCAGATAACAGTTATTAAAGATAAAATAACCTAAGTGTAAAATCATGATTTTTGAGTAGATCTCGTTAATGACGTTCCACTATAGAGTTTCATTATATGTAAATATACAGTTTGTTAAATGAAAATGACAAAATTACTTCCTTGGCAGTTGCAAATAGTACTGGCTGAAAAGTAATTTTCTTTCAGTGAGTTTAAGCGTAGATTTGTGAAAAATAAAACCTACAAGTTGAATTTTCTAAAACGTAGTTTTAATAAAGCATTTAGCATTTTATATGAAAGTATTAAATCTGTTTTTCTTATGTATTTTGTGTCTCAAAGCAATAAAATATTTACTTATATATTAATCGACTTGCAATATAGAAGAGGTTTTTAATTCAACTGTATTTTTGATTTTATTTTATTTTTTATTTTATTATTTATAGAGAAAAAATAATAACAATTTTAAGCCAGGAAAGTTTCCAATTATATCTAAAACGTTTTTTTTTGTATGTTATATCATAAGTTTTTACTGGGTGTATCGATATTAATTATTCCTTTTGCATTCGAAAGCTGGTTCTTGTCGTAGTCGCATTTAAATTTGAATAGGAAAAAACGAGAATTTTTTGAGTTTTCTCGAATAATACGTATTTACTTGACTATGTGTTCGTCGTTCGTTGTATTACTGGGTATTACTGAAGTCGGTTTTCCTCGACTGTCGAGTAAACAAAATTATTTCATTCGTAATCTGGTTCTTGTTATGTGGTCTCATTTCAATTAAAATAACATTTGATAGTAGTATTTAAATTATCTTTCATTATATGTATTGTACTATATTCGTTATACATAAATAGATATATTTATGCTGTCACTAGGTGCTCGGACAGACTTCGTTCTGTCAAATCAAAAATTGATAGTAAGCATTTTTTTCAAATTTTTTTTGTATTAAAATCTTCCGTGGGCCTTGTGAAACACCCAAAAATAAATTTACCGAATTCTCGAGTTATGCGCTTAGCAACAGTCATTTTTATTTATTTAAATAAATTATAGTATGTAACTGCCATTTCTATTCAAATTGAACCAAGACTTGCATACAAGTCCGTTACTACATTGTATCCGCTCGCAACGTTTTCTATTTGCACTTTATTGACCTGATACTTGATACTAGTAACAGATACAAGTCAAATTTAGCTCACAAGTCTATTGTTATTTTATACGAACGCCCTGTATATTTCACTATTCAACATCCATTGCAGCGTGAATTCTTTGAATATTTTAATCTAGACGAGACTTAGGCATTTAAAATATAGATCGTTCCGATTTTCTCGGATGAAAGGGAGACGAATATTATTTCTTATACTGGGATAGAGAAGGGGGGTGGGGGGGTCTATTGTGGGTAAAAACTGTTTAGTTTACTGACTGCACCTGATGGGGTCCAGACGCAATCAAAACATAGAAGATAGATACAAGTTTGAAACGTGAGCGATTTTTGTAAATATAATTTAACAATTTTAGATTTACGTTCTTTGTTTACTGTCTTATTGTAGAAGATGGTGTGGTTATTTTTTTAACACTTACGTATTAATTTTTTTTATTTTGAAAACATTTATTTTATTTTTCATAATTATTAGGTACTTTATTATTGTAATTGATTGTAAACATTTTTTAAATATTATATTAGAAATTGGCCTAACCAGCTGGGATCGAACCTGCATCTCCGACTGACCGTGTCGGTGCTTTAGACAACTAATCTATGGAACGATGTACTCGTTAGGTCGAAATTTTTGATGTAATTATTTTATATTCGCTCCTAAGTAATATGATATTAAAAATGTTTAAAATTCCCTAATGTGTGGGTAACACAAAAATAAATAATGTAATTTATTGTATTTTATGACTTGAACAAATCTAATTAAATATTTACTTGAATATTATAAATAGATTATTTAACAATGAAATAAGCAGATCGACATAGAAATTACATTAATTTTGTGTCTGGCAATCTTGACAACTTACAACAACTTAGTGTGTATATAAAATAGCTTTAAAAGACAAAAGGATTAAAAATGTTTTTAAACATGCAACATTGTGCAGATCGGTTGCAAATGCAATTTTATCTGTATCTGTTTATAAAAAGAATATTTTTTAATAAAAAAAGAAAAAAATAATAATACCGCAAAATGACAGATTACTTTAAAGAAGTGTCACATTATGTTCTTATCGCAGACAAAGGAATATTTATTTTTGTTGAAATTTAGATTAATATGTATAGAAGAATATCGTGGTAGAATATTTCTGTTGCGTTCTTAAGACCAGTTGCTAGCGACATTGATTTGACGTCACGTTGTGCACATAGACAGCTACACTCACATACGTGTTATCTGTCAATGTTTTGTTCGTAATTTTTGCTAAGGCATTGGTATCATATAATGTTTATTAGACAGTCTTAAGTCTGATAACTTAAAAATGTGATTTTAAAAACTTTAAACTTTCAATTTAATAAAATCAGTGATTTCGTTTTCGCACGTCTTACTGATAGTAACTTGCATATATCTTTTAATTTACTGATATGTGATCTTAATCTGTTGTACGATTCCACAGCGTGTTACTCATTTATTATATTCTCGTATATTTAAAAAAATGAAAACAGTAATTAAAAAAAAAAAAAAAAACAGTAAACGGGAATCCATTGCTAATTAAAGCGTGCAGTTTACTTTTTTTTAATATACGCTTATCACTCACACCATAAACAAACACAGACGACAGTTGATTGCGTTTGTACTGAATTTTAAGAACACGGGCTTGTTGTTCCGCGTTTTGCATTTACAACAGCGGAGAATTCATTAGAGATGCTTTGAGTGACACGTCAGACGAATGAAGTTCTTCCATCGATAGGAATAAAGGCGGGAATGACGTGAAAACGTATACATGTCAACGTGATACACGAGCCGAGCTTTAGTTTTACGAGTCTGGTGTGATAGCGTGACATTTGATTTGGTATGGCGTGTCATTGTCTATAATTATACACTGTGTTTCCTTTGTACTCATCTCTGTAACTATGTTAGTTGTGTATTTTTTTAGGTCACGTCATAGGGGATAAAAGAGTGATGGTTCTGATAGAGTTATGAGATAAATAGGTTGGATTTCAAGTAATCTTCCATCTTAAACGTTTCCCACGTTTACTCTCATTAAATAACAAAATTTAAAAGCTTTATGAGAATTTTATGGCGGTTGCGGGTTCGATCCCCACACATGATGTGTTTGCCGTGGTCTGGGTGTTTGTGCAGTCCTTGTGGGTCTCCCCATCGTGCCTTGGAGTGCACGTTAAGCCGTCGGCCTCGGTTGTTATCGTGTACACCTAGTGATCATTACTTATAGTAGGGAATATATCCCCCAACCTGCATTGGAGCAGCGTGGTGGATTAAGCTCTGATCCTTCTCTTACAAGGGGAAAGAGGCCTATGTCCAGCAGTGGGATATTACAGGCTGAAGCGACCGAGAATTTTATTTTCCCCATAAAAGTTTACTAATACATGTGATTTTATGATTAAAGTTTAAATATTCTACTAGAACTTTTATATTCAATCGGGTCATTTTTTTGTTAAATATATCATCATTACAGCAGATTACAGCCTATACAGTCCACTGCTGGACGCAGGCCTCCACAAGTTTACGCCAAAAATAACGTGAACTCATGTGTTAAATATGTATATTTATTGAAATAGATAAAAGCCTTATTTGGACATACTACTACTTGTGTCAGAGGAAAGACAAAAGTTACCATTAGCGTCAATGCTTATGACTCAGTTTGAATGGCCTAGTTAATTGTGAATTATTTTTGATTGACTTTATGAATTTATTTTTTATGAGATTCAAACGTAAATTTATTATTTTATTACAGTATATATAACCTTTGTATGTATAACCTTTTTTAAAGATAACAGCTTTAGTGATGAACATGGCGTTTATACTCAAGTATCGAAGCAGTAAGTTAAAATAATTATTTCAGAAAATCTGGATTGTATGTAAGTACGAACGAAAAGATTCACTAATCGAGTTTATTTTCGCGAGTGACGCTCTCTCCGTGAAGCTTCAGATTAAGCTCCATAACCTCTTCTAAATAATGAGCTTTTGGTAATTTATTAACCAACTTGTAAAAGAATACGCGTTTATCTAAAGTTGATTTATCTTGTAAAATAATTCCACTATTTATCAATTAATTTAACAAATATTCGATTCATAAAAATTAATTGCTTAGTATCTAAATTCAATACGAGTTAAACGGTGTAAAGCTAAATGTCCCACTGCTGGGCAATCATTTCTCCATAACGAAGTTAGCATGGTAGATATCCTGCTGATAATCTGCAGTAGTCCGATTGGGAAAGTACCTCGACTTTACATAAAATCACATATAAATAATACTGCTTTCAAGCAGTATTGCTTTCCTGTTCTGAGCAAGGTGACTAGAGCTTCTACGGAGAGTCGGAGGAAGGTTTGGCAATGCACTTGCGACGCTCCTATTGTGGCAGATGTCTATAAGCTAAGGTAATCGCTTATCACCAGGTGAGCCGTACGCTTGTGTCCTGTCATCTATACGAATAAATAAAATTGGAATGTCTGTCTGTAGTATTAAAATAACCGCTTTTTACTAAATGCATATGAATGTGTATCGGTACATATACCAAAATAACATTTTTTATAATTTTTGTCTGTCTGTCCGTCTGTCTGTCTGTCTGTTTGTCTGTCTGTCTGTTTGTCTGTCTGTTCCGGTTAATCTCTGAAATGCCTGGACTGAATTTGACTTTGGTTGATGACAATCACTAGCAGATAACTGATGTGATAAGGACTAACTTAGGCTACTATTATATTAGAAATTTATTTGTTTTGTAACTCTGCGAATTGAACAATAAATTATTGTTAAATTCCACGTGGACAAAGTCGCGGGCTGAGCTAATATAAAAAAAGCAGAAGAATAGACGTGTTGCGATGTTATTATCGTTGTCAATTTTTCATTGGTTTTCAATGTCAGTTTTAGAAATAATTGAAGTACCAATAATAAAGATTGTTGTCTCTTCGTGACAACAGAATACAAATAGGAAATTACTCCATTCAAGGCTTTAAAAGCACTGAATCGCGATTCTACAAATTAAAACGGTATTTGTTTGAACAAATTATTTTTAGTTAAAGCGAAAAAGCGTTGTTCTATGCTGTTTGTAATAATTTCATAATGATTTGTTTGATAACTCAATTAAAAAGTGTATAACAAGCGCCGTATATAGAGCATTAAAAACACTTTACCGATAGCATATTTTTATACCGGAAAACCTATTAAAACAAGTTGTTCTACCCTCATATTTTTTGCAACAGTAGACTTAAAAAAAATCGCTGTTTCAAAATTTTTTTCCGTGAATTGAGTCTATAAACATTTTAAAATGTACGCTTTTTGGGAAGTATAACGAATAACCTATGAATTTCGAACGTTGTACGATATGTGAACTATTGTTGATTTGTACTTGATGTGGTAAAGTTAGAGAATTGGTTTTGGTTTTTTTTTTCTATTTTTTTCTAAATTAAAAAAGCTGTTTTAGGGTTAAAGTTGT
Organism: Melitaea cinxia; assembly: GCF_905220565.1. NCBI lineage: Eukaryota > Metazoa > Arthropoda > Insecta > Lepidoptera > Nymphalidae > Melitaea > Melitaea cinxia. Next base: position 17,659,052 of record NC_059398.1, on the reverse strand, counting down.
AATAAAAGGCGACACTAATAATTGTGTTTGCTAGCAAACGAAAAAAACCGACTTCAGATACATCGACAAGTAATGGAACATAGGTAGATGAAAAAATAGTCAAGGAAATACGCATTATCAAAGATTACTCCAAAAGTTGTAATCAGATCTCAATAAAATTTAATGTGGCCACATGATACACATCAGCTTTCGATTAACTTAAAAATCATCACAATCGGTACACCCAATAAAGTTATGCGGATTTTTGAGAGTTTCCCTCGATTTCTCTGGGATCCCATCATCAGATCCTGGTTTCCTTATTATGGTACCACTCCAGGGATATCTTCCTTCCAAAAATATATTTGTCGGAACTTGCGCTGTCTTACGCAATTAGCATGGAATTTATAAACAACAGATGCACTAACCACACCACCTAGCACGATACTCACCTACCCTCACTCGAGTTACGAGTATTCTGACCTGTATAAAACGATTGGTGCAACCGTGGCTTTTATATCCCACGTTCCGTGCTGCGTTACCCTTCTGTTAAGTGATTCCTATGTCATAATAAATTGGATATATCATAAATTATGTTTACTTGTGCCAACATTGACTACTGAAGCCCACAGTACACCGAGTACTCAGAGACGATGAGCGAGAGAAATCTACCTCATTCCGACATATATTTACGGACGAATTGAGTAACCTCCTTTTTTGAAGTCGGTTAAGAAACGTTCCACTTAGTGATAAACATACATAAAAAATACAATCGAATTAAGAACTTCCTCATTTTTTTAAGTCTTTTAAAAATTCATTAACAAGGTAGTATGTATACCTTTGTTGTCATCTGGGACTATAAGTTACTTAAATTAGGTTGGTATTTCTTTTAAAGATTATCCTTTGTCGTTATAATAATCACAATAAATTATCACAAAGAGGTTTGTATTGTATAGTTACGTCAGTTTCAAGGAAGATATATAGTGACGCACCCTCACGGGAAGAGGTGTAGTTTCCTCTGAATGTATGTAATATATATAATGAAATAGTAAAAAAACATCGTTAAAATATTTGTATCGTAACAGTAATACGTTCGCTCTGGTGTAGTGCTGTAAGAAATCGCATAAATACCGACGGTTTGCGGGTTCGATTCTTGTTCGGGATGATTTTTGTAGAAATATTTCTTCCTAGTTCAAATGTCTGTTCTTGTGGGTTTCTCCAGCGTGCCTCGGAAGGCACGTTAAGCTATCGGTCCTGGTTGTTATCATAAATACCTGATAGCAATCTTTACTCATAGTAGGGAATATATCTGCTAATCCACAGTAGAGAAGCGTGGTGGATTAAGCTTTTGCCTACATAGGGAAAATGACCTATGTCCAGCAGTGGAATGTTACAGGCTGAATATAAAAAGTAATAGCAAATAATTGTCTAAGAAAAATTTGTAGCATTAGGTAGGTATTTGATATGAATGTAAATTAATATTATGTAGTATGAAAAAATACGTAGAGCGAAGTCATGAATTACGCTTAGCAGTCACGCGGTATACCGTACAATGTTTTAATAATTAAATGAAACTCGAAAGTCCTTAGCGGATAGCAAACTTGAAGAATTGTTACGTAAACTTCATCGTATTTCGTATAAATGTTGTTATTGAGACCAGTAACCCGTTGTTTGTGAATTATTTTGTTTCTGTCGTGTTTTTTAATATTAGATGATTTATAATTATGTGGAGTAGTACTTTACTAAGTCTACTTTGCGTTACTAATTTTATAATATACTAGCTGACTCGGCAAACGTTGTCTTGCCGCTAAACGCTATTTAAAAATAGGGGTTGATCGTAGAGGGTTGAAAATTTAGGGTTGTATGTATTTTTTAATGTTGTATCATAAAAAAAACCAATTACCCCAACCCCTTAACATTTAGGGGAATGAAAAATAGATGTTGATCGATTCTCAGACCTACCCGATATGCACACAAAATTTCATGAGAATCGGTTAAGCCGTTTCGGAAGAGTCGAGAGACGTTTGCAACACTAGAAGCATCGCAAGCGCGTTGCTGACCCTATCCCCAATTCCCCCAGGATATCTGGTCACCTTACTCACCAACGGGAACACAACACTGCTTGAAATCAGTATTATTTATATAAGATAGTTTAATCGATAATATTTTTGCGACTTCATTTATTTTATGTAACATGTGTGATGTTCCTGAGTGGCGTAGTCCTTGTGGACTAAAACTCCATAAATGAAAAAAAATAACTTACAGTAGATACGTATATTCCTATAATATATTCTCGTAAACATATAACACTTAGAATAGTGACAAGAAGGGTACCCGCAATCCTGGAGCGCTATTAGGAGTCGGTGCCAACTGCCCCAACAGAGGAACAGGCTTGTCAAAGAGATAAGAAAATGATTTTATAAATATGCTGTGCAGTTTCCAGTCAACTGATTTGAAATTACGTTTCCGGATAAAATTATGACTAAACAGAGAAGCAGTAGACATAATATTTATTAGGTGGTCGCTTCAAGTGATTCATTAGTTACCTTTGAGTTCAAAAACGTGGTATATCTGGGATAACATGATATATATGATATATCTTAACTATCAATTGCTTACTTTAGAAACAGTCTCGTTCGTATGTCAAAACGTATTAAATACACCATCATTACATAGTATAAAACAAAGTCGCTTCCCGCTGTCTGTATGCTTAGATCTTTAAAACTACGCCATGGATTTTGATACGGTTTTCTATAGTAAATAGAGGGATTCCAGAGGAAGGTTTATATGTATAATACATGCATAATATAGTATAGGAACACTGATAGTTTTTGCAAACGTGCGAAGCCGGGGTGGATTGCTAGTTTATACATAAAATTCTTAACCGCTGCTCTTATTTCATTTAAACAAAATTTGTATGCAAAATAGATATTATATTTCGCGAAACGTATCACTCGGGTCCGGAAGTAATACCCGGTTTATTTCCGCTACAAATGTCCGTATGAATACATAATTTAGCATCGATATTGCAAATGTAATAAAAAAATTAAAATAACATGAAAAAAGAACCTTTTTTTGTCTTAAATCACGGATATAATTGAAAATGTGTCCTCCAGATTCCAAGTGACCCGGGTAAAAAGACCCTTTTCAAATATAATGACTCAGTCAATACAGATATGATGGGCTTATTTTCAACGTCGAAATTTTCTTTAGGTATGACCTAATGAACTTATTATTAAGTGTTTGATTTTCCATACAAATGAGCAATGTTCATTTTTGTATCAATATTTAATTTTAGTTACGTTTCTACAGACTTGCAAGTGTGTAATTAAATGTGAATGGTTCAATTTTAGAATATATATTTATTTTTAACTATACAGAATTATGACATCTCAAAAATGGTGGATTTAGATATGTAAGAAGAAAAGGGTTATAAATTAATTATTATATGTCTATGAGATAAATTTTTGGGTATTCCGTGGATTCAACGTGCGGGTGCCGGGTCCATCGTGTCGAGGGAAACTCGGAGCAGTTCCCAGGACTTGCGACCTAGGTGTAGGTTTAAGGAGGTCCCTTTTGAGATGGGCATCAATGCTCACCTTCATTGCTCGAATTGCTCGCCCTGCCTAGCCAAATTTCGTAGAAACCTGGTAGTGCAGCCTTAGACAGTCGCTCTAAAATAGAACTTACTGCAGTTCTCGACAGGCCAAGGTCTTTCAGAAGATTATAGAGAGATTTTGCTGGTATGCCTTTCGCTCCTACTACTACCGCGTATAAATCAACCACATAACCATTTTTGTTAAGTTCGGTTGTTAGATCGTAATATCTATTTAATTTTATTGTGTGGTGGTTATAGTGAGCTCTACTAGTATTATATGTTTAATGTGTCTAGAAAAGAGGAATATGTCAGGTCTGGATGACGAAACATCAATATCCTCTGGGATTTTATAGTGCTTGACATACGTATCCATTAAAATATTCCAATCTGGTGCAGTACCTATGATCGCCAAAGGCTTGCTTTTAGTGTTGACAGTTCATCATCATCACTGAGTAATCTGATGTTTTTAATATTATTGCATCTATAAAGTTGGAATTTAGTATAAATATTAGAAAGTAGGAGATGTCATCTAAAAAAGTATTTTAGGGAACTCGCTTCTTAAAAGGTCAGAATAGGAGAAACTTAAGGATTCTATCAAAGTTTCTGGACTTATATGTATAAAATTTTGTACTCAAATGGGTGATAACAATCAAAACTTATCCATATCAACATTTCTCATTTCTGGAATGATTTTACTTCAAAAGGATGCAATTTGATGTGATGGCGCTGTGATATCGAAATCGATACCCCCAGTTTACAGTTATGGGTCAAACATATAAAAAAGAAAATATAATCGAACTGAGAACCTCCTTCTTTCTCCTCCTTTTCTTGGAGTTGAGTAAAAACAAGAGCACTGTCCACTGTGTCGATGGACCAAAAAAACAAGGTAGCTAATTGAAGTAAGTTATCAAAATCATGTATAAGCACTAATAATAATATCTATGATTCGTACAATTGATGCCGTTATCAATACAATGACGTTATCCGTCCTGAAGGGACCCTCGTCAGCTAAAGGTTAACCGGGGCCTTGAGATACGTCAGTTAATGATCAATTCTTCCTCGCCTTGATTGATTATTTGAGTAATTGAATCATCTCAGTAAGGGAATTGAGATCGTATAATTAATTTTTAAATTTAATTGTTTAAAATGTTAAATTGTTTAAATACTGTTTTGGTTAAAGTTCAATAATAGTGTTGTATTTATTATTTGATTCATGATTTCATTGAGTAATATTTTTAAGGTAATTTTATTTATTGATAGTTCCGAGTTCTCCACATTTCGACATTATTACGAATACACTCCAAAGTTACATACATTGGTTAAATTTGCATTATGATATTTTTATTACAATTAACTATGACTTAAAAATAGCGTCAATTTTTTTTAAATTTATTATTTCTAATTTTATCGAAACCATTAAAACAGCACATAGCGACAGAAAAAAACATTTAAATGTAAAATGTGTTTTGTCATAATATTTGATTTGACGGCAATATCAAACTTAATCTAAAAAAGTGAAGCCATAGTGATGATCCATTCTTATATTTTTTTGTTGATAATTACTTTTGCAATTTAGATTCGCAGCCGATTTGGCTGAAAGAGTATAGTAATAGTTATTATGCACATAGAAAAATATAGGTTATGAAATTTCGTACTTTGGCACTTATAAGCGAAATAATAATTATAAACAAATAATAAGGTAAAACGACGTGCATCAATTTACATCTAGCGTATAATATCTACACGTACTTGGTTGATTTAAGCTTGAAAAATTATAATTTTCGCGCTAAGATAAATATTAACGGATCATCTTACCGTAAAATAAAACGATTCTTGTAAACAGTTTTTGACTTCAAATTTTAAACTAAATTTCCTACGGATATATTTCAAAGAGCTCTTAGTTGAAGTCGGCAAACAAACTTAACCTACTTCTGCGTCAGTATTATTGTAACAAAGTTCGCCGAGCTGCAATCATAACAATCAAACAATGGAGCGAAACAGTTACTCGAATTTTATGTTCAAAAATATTGAATAATAAACAGTTTAAAAATAAGCATTTGAATTACTCAAATTATTTTAATATTTTATATCTGTGGTGATATGCCAATTTTGTTATCTGTATTCACGATATTAAATTTATGTTATCTGTGACAGCAAAAAATGTATTTCATTATCTGTGGATTTATGTTCCCGATGCGATGTGATGATTTCCCGCGTTTGAATTTATAAAATGACATAATAGTTATTGTAATTATGCATACATACTAGACAATGGTTAGGTTTCTTTTATGTAATACGTTGTCCATGGTTACGAAGGATTTCATTTATTTGGCCTGACTTGACTTTTTTCGTTTTTTTTCTCATGCATTGGATGGTATTAAAACAGCTATATATGTGATTATCTAGAATACAAAGCAGGCATCATTTGTTTTTTTTTTTATTTAATTTAATTGAAATAATTATAGCTTTGGTTACATCTAAATTTCACCTCCCATGACAGAATAGTTTAAAGGAGGATTTATTCTTACAATAAAGAATACGTTATTATCATTATTAGTGGTCATCTTATGGTTGAAATTTGACCATAATTATTTTTCTATTATAAATTTGAACATATATACAAGTAAATAAAATTGGAATGTCTGTTTGTAATATTAAAATAATCGCTTTTTACGAAATGCATATGGATATACACGGTACATATACAAAAATAACATTTTTTACAATTATTAACTGTCTGTCTGTTTGTTCCGGTTAATCTCTGAAACGGCTAATGATGATGTAGTAAGGAGTAACTAAGGCTACTTTTATTTTAGAAATTTATTTATTTTATAACTCTGGGAACTGAACAATACTTTACTACTTTTTTGTTAAAATTCACGCGGACGAATTCGGGGGCACAATTAGTATACTTATATATATTATTTATTAGCTATTATTAAGTTTGACATTCTGCAAAGACGGTATTAATCTATAGTCTATAATCTATTCTCAATTTGATTGACGTGCGTGTGTCAAATAAATGGTACATACTGTGTGTAATTTTTTTTATTTATTTAATGATTTTTTATGGATAATTAAAAAAAAAATAGTTTCTGTACTCCTTCTCTATATAAACCATAAGTGTGCGAAATTTCACACTCCGCAGTCCGCGCAATTATCATAAAAATGTCTAGAAAGATATTGCTTCACGTATCTACACATTGATATGTTTTTATTCCTTATTTCCTATATACACACACAAATTGTTCACTTCTCCCCATAACCCAATGTGCAATCTCTGTAAACACAGTTTGTTAGGGCAGATATCGTAGCAATTCGATCATACGTTTTGTTTACTCAGCCTGATCCTTAGGTAAAGGCTGTTGATTACGTGTCAATCAATAGCTCCAGGTCAAACTAACATAAGTTAGTTAACTGAGTATATGATCAGCGCCATCTAGTGACATTTTGAATTAATGCTTAAAGAAAAATTGTGTGTTGTTTGCTTTGTTTAGTAATACTAAGGATAGTAATCGGGTCTTATACTTTAATTAAGTATGTGTAAGTTATAAGCATCTTAAAGTGTGAGACATCGATTTTTATTAATAAACGTTAAGCATATGAGTTCAATATTATCGGCTACACTGCCATCAGTTGAAGTATTTGCGAGGAAATTTTTTTTAATGATTTTTACGATATTAATTGTTTGATGTTCTATTGGATTGATGAATCTTAAAGATATTGTCAGGAACAAATCTTAGAACCTTTGAACAGTTGGCTATCTCTAACTGTCGCTACCAATAAGGGATAAGGCTATATCTCTGTGAATGACGTTGTTTTGTAACCAGTATCGTACGAGATAGAGTCTTAATTACTTGAATGGAAATTAATTTTCTTCAATCAATTTGGATTTATTAAGTAGGTACCTATATTATATAAATTTAATTTGACAAATAATAAAGAACAAGTGCAACTATTCCAGTAACTTGTTATAACTTAAAAAAATATTCATCAGATCTTGATCAAATTTAAAGTAAAAAAAAATCAAATTAGGATCAATTCAATTCAAGTTTAAATCGGCCCAGTTAGTAAAAATTACCAAAAAAAATTCGAATTTCGATATCAAAAAAAAAAGAAAAAAAGTCAGTAAAAAGTTAGAAGGTTAACACACATAAAAAAAAAAAACAATCGAATTCAGAACCTCCCCCTTGTTTCGAAGACAGATGAAAAAAAAGTTTTCTCTATCTAATCAATTTTAATTAAAATATATCACCATCAAATTTAGTCGAAACACTGTTTCACATTTTCAACTAGAATAAAGGGGTTATAAATGAACACATATTTGTATTGTGTTCAATAGACCGCGCAAGAATGTTATGCGTTGAATGTTAATGAAGACGCTACGGAACGATTTATCGCGAGTTATTTAGATCATTGCTATTTTAAGGTGTAATTACGTTATGAAATTACTTGATCTCGCATTTATTACTTCAAAATGATAATTTATCTGACTTGATGATATACGTACATCATCATCATCATTATCATCATTCCAGCCTATTGCATTCCACTGCTGGACATAGGCCTCCACAAGTTCGCGCCAAAAATGCGTAAACTCATGTGTGTTGCCCATAGTCACCACGCTGGGCAGGCGAGTTGGTGACCGCAGGGCTGGCTTTGTCGCACTGAAGACGCTGCTGCCTGGCTTCGGCCTGTGTGTTTCAAAGCCAGCGGTTAGATGGTTATCCCGCCATCGGTTGGCTTCTTAAGTCCCAAGGTAGTAGTGGAACTGTGTTATCCCTTAGTTGCCTCTTACGACACCCACGGGAAGAGAGGGGGTGGCTATAATCTATATATTCTATAAATAAACAACTTAATTCTTGTGTACAAGGTAACAGCCGACTGGTATAGCTACATTTTTTTTCGATACATAAATATATAAATAATACATATAAATATATATATAATTATATATTACACCCGGACTCGGGGTGGGAATCGGACCCATAACCCTCAGAGCAGAAGGCAGTGTCACTTCAAACTGCGCCAACGGGCTTTTAGATAATTATATTGTTATTTAAGCGTACATCCTTTGTAAGTTTTAGGAATTCGGACGATGTTCATTCCAGCAGATTAGATAAATGGCGTGTGTCACAGATTTTATACCATACTTTTTAAGAAAAACCTTTTATGTTATAAGTTTTTTCTTTCTTTTTTTTTTTTTTGGTTTCACGAATTAATATTTTTGAAGGGAAACTTCTTTAGAATAATTGTTGTTGGAATCTCGATGAAACGAAAATGCGTCACGATAAAGAAAACACATTTTCGCTTCAGCCTGTAATATCCCACTACTGGGCATAGGCCTCTTTCCCCATGTAGGGGAAGGATCAGAGCTTAATCCACCACGCTGCTCCAATGCGGGCGGTGAAAATCACATAATTATATACAATAGTATGAGATATAATACATTACTACTCAAAATGAGTAAGCGTGACGTTTGGCGTGGCGCTTACGACCTCTTTACAAGACCGTGATCATCGCCGATAGCACAATCGCAACAGCCTAACTTGCTATGATTATAAAGTTGCATAAGATATTACAGCTACCTTTATGCCTGATATGCACTACTCCAATAAAGTATTATATGATATTTTATGTATTAAATAACTTTATCTTGTACATAACGTATTCAGTTATGTAGTTTAGACTGACTCGAACGACCTCACAACCTAATTCATTCCATGACCACGGTATGTGTTATGCAAGTAATTCAGTCTCAGGTAAAGCACCTCATACCTCATTTGGTTATATACGGTATTTCAGAAGGTTATACTAAACGATATCGATCCAGACTGTACCATCCCACTGCTGGGCATAGGATTCTTTTTCATAGAAGCTTATTCCACCACGCTGGTCCGCTATGGATTGGTGGATATGTTCCCTAATATGAGTACCAGTTGCTACCAGGTATTTATGATAACAACTATCTGACAGCTTAGCGTGCTCTCCGAGGCACGATGGGGAAACACACAAGGAGGGACATCCAAACCAGAAATAAATCTATATAAATAAAAATGGATATTGCTACGCGCATAACTCAAGTATTGCTCGACCAATTCGGTTTTTTTTTTGTATGTTCCTAAAGCCCCACGGAAGATTTTAGTTCGGTGTTTAGGCATCTTTACGCAACACACTACACCAAAGCGGCTGTTGATATACATGAATACTATACATACTTTATTATTTTAATCATTATTTAAATTGTTACAATCACCAGCTTCCAGTAGGATGACCAAATCCTGTGTTATGGGTTCAAATTGCTCGTAATCAAAACCCGCGATCGTTATTGGTTTAATCGCTTGCTCTTAACACTTGCCTACATTACTAGCTCATGGCGCAGTTTGTAGTGGCCCTGCTTTCTGCTCCGCGGGTTGTGGGCTCGATTCCCACTGAGTCTAAGTGTAATATTTGTATTTATTTATTATATTTATTTATCATAAAAAAGCTATAACAGTCGGATGTAACCAATAACACAAGCATTTAGTTGCTTACCATAGAACCAGACGATCGTGTGTGATGAAAAATTAAAAAAAAAGCTTATTTTAAACTCCTTAAATGATGTTTTTTATGTCAATAGAAGCACAAAATCCACAATAAACTTAGTTTCTAATGTGTGAGTTTATAAAGCCATAGAAAATCTTTCATGCATTTATTTTCGCTCTTGGAAATTATAACCTCGGTTACAAGAGAACTTGTGGGAACGAGGTACTGAACGTTGGTTTTCTTCAATTTATTTTATTTTAGAAAGTTAAAACAAGAATAATAATAGTTTGTATATTCAAAGGTGATATAAGTGTATAAAAGGTGCTTAAAATAAAATATAGTCGTGTTTGTTCTCGAAAAAAAAAAACGACTTCAAATACAGATTACTGAGAATTGAAAAGAACGAATTGAAAACTAAGATCAGTCAGATTTCATCATTACAGCCTATACAGTCCACTGCTGGACATAAGCCTCCACAAGTTTACGCCAAAAATAACGTGAACTCATGTGTTTTGCCCAAAGTCACCACGCTGGGCAGGCGGGTTGGTGACCGCAGTACTGGCTTTGTCGCACCGAAGACGCTGCTGCCCGTCTTCGGCCTGTTTATTTCAAAGCCAGCCATCAGTCAGATTTAGCTGAATTTTAAATGGGAACACACGATAAGCATGAGCTTTCGAATAACAAAGGAATCTTCAAAATCGGTACACAGTAAAGTTATGTGGTAACACGCATAAAAAGTATAATTGAATCTAGAACCTTCTCTTCAAAAAAAAAATAACTTACCAATTGCCATCTCACAAATTAAAAATTTTTTTTTTTTTTTTTTTAAATAAAGTTATGTCCACAGGCTTAAAGTGCCCATGCTTTTGTTATTCCGATTTTTAGTTTTATTACTGATCGTTTACTTGTTACACTACTGCAGCTTACACTAAGAGACCTAATTATTCTATCTTAGTATCCCTAATGCAGACGTGAGTCCACCGACCAAAATTATGCTAGACTTAATTGATATCTTACATGCAAAAAGACATGGAATTATATTACGCCTTACTTTAATTATTGTTGTCACTATTATAATAATTATTATTATCTATGTTTATATATACACTTACTTGCTATCTATAATATATGTACACTTATTGTCTAGCTAACGTATATGTACACTTATGGCCTACTTGGCCTACTTACAATATACACTTAACCTATGTTATTATTAGTATTTTTTTTTTTTTTTTTTTTTTTTTTCCTTATACAATTTATTCCTACAAGTAAGGTGTGCTACAATTTTAACATTTCGAGCACACCCTCAATGACGGCGGCATCCCTGTGGTGAATCGCCATCCTGAGGCTGTGCTCGAGGATGTCTTTTTCAGAAGTTTCCGCTGCCTTCGTCACAAAGCGACCAATTGCGTCGTCACGGTCGTCGGTGTAATAGACACAGGTGTTGGTATGCCTAGTCACCGCGACTACAGCGTGCGAGACGCTGTCGTGAATCTTGAGCCTCCTTGTCTTCGTCTGGAGGACAACGACGTCCTCATAGGTCTGGCCCTGCGCCTCATGGATGGTTAAGACGCGCGATCCCTCACCAGACCCGTATCCCTGGTCAGTCAGCAATCTCTTCTCCTCTTGCGTAAAGACCAGGTACAAGGTCCGGTCCCTTCCTACAGGAATGCGCGCGCCCGTGAGGCTCTCCACTCGCAAAGATCGGATCTTTGTGCTTGAGCTGTACACGGTCTTGTAAACCTCACTGATGGCAAAGGCGACGTCTTTGGGGTTACGATGCGTGCATGACAACTCACATGAGATGGTTGTTAACAGGTTTGGTCTGCGGTACCGCATTTCGAACAGGTTGTCCCTGTCGATGTACGGCAGCTGATTTATATCTCCAATGAGGACTACCTTCTCTGCTCCCGATAGTCGGGCGGCCATTACTATGGCTCCGAAATGGTTCATGAGGGCTTCGTCCGCCGTTAGGCGTTTGATTTTTGAGTCCTCACGGAAACCATTTACCAGCACGGATGCCATAGTGCGCACCTTTTGCTTGGCCTTGTTGCCATAGCGGTGCGCCAGTTTTTCCTTTAGGTCTTTGGCCGCCTCGACTGTGGTCGTAATCACGACCTCCGTGTCCTCATCGAAGTCCCTGACTATGCGAGTTGTCTTACCGCATCCCGGTACACCGTTTATCCACTCCAGCGATGGTAGCCCCCAGGTCACGGACGGTAAACCGGCTTCCCGGTCGCCCGAGATGGTTTTCGCCATCCGCAGCATCCGGTCGCCCAGCATTACTTTCGTGCATCTGGCCACTACCACCACCGGGTCCCCTTCAGGTGTGTCGAAGGTTTGAGACTCCTCGTCACTCCCCTCAGACTCGACCGCGCTCACAAAACCTGCTGTGGTGTTATATGCAGCCATATACCTACCCGACATCTTGCCCTTGAGTATTTGTCGGGTTTTGCTGTTGTATATGGCTGCTTCGGCTTCCTCGAGTTCCACCTCCAGTAGCCTTTGGTGATCGTACTGGTAGGCCTGCATGATCTTCTTGCAGGTGGCCAGGCTTACCTCGCGGTTTGCCTTTATTATGGCCAGGAACTCGATTAGGGCGTTCTCTGCATGTTGAAACGGTGTGGACGCAGGTCGAAGTCTTGGTGGTTCTACTTGTCCCATATCGGCCCTAGTTCGAGCGGCGAGTGACGCCTCCGGGTGCCTCGGACTGTCGTCTTTGGTGAACCCGCTCAGCGTCCCCGATAGTCGCTCTCCCTGTCCAGCCTTTTTGGGAGAGGGGTGATGCGGGAGCTTACCTTGTTTCGGGGAGATGGTTGCCTGGATAAAGGTCGCCAATGACATCGAGCTCGGCTTAGACTCAGGTGCGGCCCTTGCTTTGCGTTGTTCAACCTTCTGGTTCTCGATCTTTTGTTGTAGGCGCTCCGAGCCACTAGGTGCGGGTTCGCTGACAGTCGGCAATGCAGGGGATGAAGGTGTTTTGGATTTCGGTCTTAAGTAACCAAGATCCTCCCCCCTGTCTTCGTAAACAATGACCTCACTGTTCTTAGAAGCCATTAGGCAACCGTACCTATCCGATACGTTGCCTCTATCATAACCGACTCTCATCGAATCGACACTGATTCTTCCGGGGATTCCCCCGGGGATCTCGCCCAAGCGCTGTAGCCACAAGCTGGACTGCGCGAAGGCGGACGTCTCTCCCCATTCGAAAAGTGCGATCTCTTTGTTTTTCAACCGCAATAAACGATAGGTCGGGTCGCCCTCCTGCTCTTGCGCTAGCGCTGTGATTTTTGTGCGCTTTATGCTTGTCTTTTGGGTGCTACCGTTTATCAGTAAGGCGAGCCCCGGCGAAATCGCCAGCTGATTGCGTTCTTCAGAGCGACAGAAGCTTATATTAAGAAGCTTATATAATTAAAAATTTTATGATCGTTACAAGTTAAGCTACAGCCGATTCGGAGTGTGAATTCTGGAGAGATTCATACTCTTTTTGAAGTTAAAGCCAGTACCAACTAAATTGAATTTTTAGTCGACTTCAAAAAAGAGGAGGTTCTCAATTTAATTGTATTTTTTAAATGTATGTTACTAAATAACTTTAGACTGGGTGGGACAGGACATGATTTCGATAAAAAAAATTTATCGAAAGGTGGTGCGCATGTCATGTGATCCTATTTAAATTTAATCGAGATCTGTCAAGTACTTTTTGAGCTCTATATAATAAATGCGTATTTATTTGAGTGTTTTTTTCGTCACCCTACATTGTATTATACCTCATAACTTTTTACTGGGTGCACCGATAGTGATGTTTTTTTTTTATAAATCAAAAGCTAACACTTGTCATGTGGTCCCATTTACATGTGATTGGGATATTGGATACTCACTATTAGTACTTTTTGAGTAATCTTTGATCACGCGTGAGCATGCCTATGCACATGTTAATTACTTGTCGCGACGCCATCTATCGGAATCTAGTAAAACTTCTTCGGTGACTATGTTACATGACCACATCTAATATAACGCAAGTGAGCTTATCCACAGGACAGTAGCATTTTATTATTTATAAATATATTTAAGCGTTTAATTTTTATTGCTAATAAGACCTAATGGTTATTTACTTGAAATTTTTTTGTCGATCTGCGTTGTATTGTTTATGTTTTCAACTGAGGTAGGGCATAGCAGGAATTTCCTGCTCAAAATATGGAGCAGCCCGACTGGGGTAGTACCTCGACCTTACAGAAGATCACAGCAAAATAATACTGTTTCCAAGCAGTATTATGTTCCTGTTGGTGAGTAAGGTGACCAGAGCTCCTGGGGGGATTGGGGATTGGGTCGGCAACGCGCTTGCGATGCTTCTGGTGTTGCAGGCGTCTATAAGCTACGGTAATCGCTTACCATCAGGTGAGCCGTACGCTTGTTTGCCGACCTAGTGACATAAAAAAAAAAAAAAATTACTAGTCGATTTTTTATTCTTTTGCGAGAAAACACAACTATAATTTAATTATTCACGAAGTACATATGTATAATAAATTATAGTTCGAAAAAACTAAAAAACCACGCTTTTATAGCTAATCAAACTAAAAAGTAGAAAATAATTTTTAATTACAAAGACTACATATATTTACAGTTTTATATATATTACAGTAGTAGAAGATCGAACAATCAATCATTAATTATTTCAAAATAGTATTATAATAAAATTTAAGTTACTAAGAGAATAATTCAATTCAGAGTAAAAAGCGTGGGTCCTTGATACGAGTCCAAAGTTTCAAATTAATCAAACTTCTGGAAATTGATGAAAATTATGCTCAAATATTTCATTATATACATACAACCCAAGCTAATAAAAGCGTGGTAAAAACAGTACATAATCTGTGGTGCTAGAACCCTGTTAGCTCTACCCGCTATCAATAAATGTCTGCCCCTGAATTAATTATACTCAGGTGTTCCAACAAAAGGAATTCTAAATAAATAAGTCTACCATCAATCCCCGGTTCCGCAGACTACTTCGGTTACGCTTTTATTGTTTATTGTTGTTTGCAAACTATTGTTTTAATGTTCTGAACTTAATTTGAAATATGAATTTTGTTTTCATTGTTTATATTTTGAGGTGCAGTTTCTTAAATTGTATTAATTAATTGATTATGAAATAGAAAACCTTATTCGAAATCGGTGTTCGTTTTTTGAAATAAGATCTTGATAAATAGTTCGGTCAAATCGGACATAATTCCGATAAAGCTGAATTATTCTTTAAAATATAATACATTTAGTAATTTATATATCCTAATATATATGCGTTGTTTAACTAGAAGAAAATCTATGTCATATGGTGTTTGCTTTTATGAATAAGTCGATCGATTTATATTAGTTTACCACGTACTAATTATGTTTGACAAATCATAAAAAGAACACAGATTATATAAGTCGTCGTAGCTCAAACTATTATTTATCTTGCTCCATTTTCTTAAAAAAATTTTTATTTATTTTTTCTATCATTCCTCAATCACTCCCAAATCCCAATCCAAGTCGGAAGATTTGGCGAAAGCCGTACTCAGTGGTCCAGGGCAACCCAGGGGCTTGTGGCCGTAGCTTTCCGCCTCCGACTCCGCATGTTCTTTTTTAAAACCTATAAATTTAGGATCACCATAACAACAAGTACAGTACAGTTACTAAATCAAGTTATTGAATTGTAAAATTTTGACTAGCCCGTTGGTACAGTATTCTGTGACAATATATGAATATATTTATGTAATTATTACTTAATGGAAAAGAAAAATGTACCTATATCAGCCGGCTGTTACCTATTTGCATGAACATTAAGTTGCATATCTCAGAAACAGATGACTTGGTTGTAAAAAAAATGTTTTAACATATGGTTATTTTTGACAAAACTTCGAGCAGAAATCAATATAAAATGCACCAACGGACTATTTAAAATATATTAAATTGGTGTTGACCGTTGCTTCGCCTGCGTTAATTTCAGTAAAAAACGTACTAAAACATTATATAAGCCATAACTATAGGCTATTTTCCTCCTCGGTAAATGGGTTTTCCAAAACATTCTTTCTGAGTTCAACACAATTTTTCAATTCGACCCAGTACTTACCGAAATAAAATAAACAAACAAACTTATCAGCTTTATAATATTAGTATAGATTTAAAAAATTAAGTTGAATAATAATAATAATAATAATCTTAAGAAAGTAATATCATAATAGAATGTAACAACAGCTGCCGATGGAGTTTCATAATACACTCGTAAATTTGTCGTTATCCCTAAACGCAAATTAACAAAGATAATTGCATTATTCTCATTAAAGAGATGGGGCTTAGAGTGAGAAAGCTACCTCTCGGCTCGGATTCCTTCACATAATAATCTGTGTTGATATAACAGAGACGAGATTATTTTATTTTTACTTATATAGAGGACCCCTCTATATAAGTAAAAATAGGAGGGGTATTCTTGCTCAAAATCTGGTATCCCGACTAGAGTACTACCTCAACTTTACAGATGGTCACAGCTAAATAATACTCCTGTATAGTAGTGTTTCGTTCTGTGTTGAGTCAGGTACCCAAAGCTTACGCTGCTACTGCTGTACGCCTGATGGATGATGATTATGAATGCCGATCTCTGTTAAGTTTATAATTATAATAATATCTTACTGCACCACTACTAAGGTTCTAAAGATCATTTTACAAATTAAAATTTTAAAGTAATTATTTTTTTTAAGGTAAAGCTACCACCGATTCAGAATATAGATTCAACAGAGAAGAATCTGCAAGAAACTCCACAATCAATTTTTTGAAAATAATATATAAACTGTGTTTTAGTACAAAATTAGTAACATTCTGTATGAAATACAGCGTCTCTTAGTCAACACATCTTTTCCAACTACGTAATCCTGCACAGAATAAATGATCGCACATTCATAAAAATCAATAATGTTTCTAATCTTTTGAAGTATCAACTTGTATTGTAAAAACTTTCACAATAAAGTTCTCAAGCAAGATTTGTTGATGTATCGCTGGAAAGGCTTGCAAATCCAAAGACATATTTTATTCAAGTAGGCTTTTACAAGCACTTCTGAATTGTCACTTTGAGAATCAATCTTGTCTGTTCTACGTTTATAGAAGGTTTTGTCTGTGAATCTTATCGGAAAATGGAAAACTTCGATGCAGTCAAAATGTTGCGGAATTGTTGTTGAAATAGTATTGAACAATATTGTGTTTTATATAAACTACTTTAGCCGGGCGCTGTGCTGTGTGCTGTGTGGCTACGGCACTAAAGAATTTAGCCACCCCCTCTCTTCCCGTGTGTGTCGTAAGAGGCGACTAAGGAATAACAAGGTTCCACAACCATCTTGGAACTTAAGAAGCCGACCGATGGCGGGATAACCATCCAACTGCTGGCTTTGAAATACACAGGCCGAAGACGGGCAGCAGCGTCTTCGGTGCGACAAAGCCAATACTGCGGTCACCAACCCGCCTGCCCAGCGTGGTGACTATGGGCAAAACACATGAGTTCACGTTATTTTTGGCGTAAACTTGTGGAGGCCTATGTCCAGCAGTGGACTGTATAGGCTGTAATGATTAGCCGGGCGGTTTCACATACGTTACTTTGAAAAAAAAAGGTAAAGCTTTAGATTAGGTAAAACCGAATTTCGGGACCGTGGGGGTTGGGGGGGGAGAGGGTGGGGAATGCTACCCCTGGTACCACTGTCACACCTCGGAACCCCATGGTTATGGAGATATCCATGGTTAAAGTTTTGAGGTTAGAAAAAGAATTTCGAAAGTTAGAGGAACGCTTGGCTCCGGCGCTACGGGAAGTGCAGCCCTTCCGCCCTTGCGTGCGAAAGCACGCTCACTCATGCTCCGTTCCGCAGCGGAGGCCTCAGCCGCTTCTCTACGCATTCGTTCGCGCGCTTTCGCACGGCGGGCGAGGGCTGCCCTCCCTTCGCGCCTCCGCGGCACAAAAAAAACACTCTAGGGGTAGGACAGACCAAGACCACGTGGACAGTGGGGTGCTCCGATTCGGTTTTGGGTATTTTTCGAATTTCTAAACCTATATTCTAGCACGCAATGTTACTAATTTTATTAGAATATTATGTCTGACGCGTTATTTTGTTTAAAAGTGTCGATTTGTCACACAATGCAAACAGTACGAGCTCAAAGGTATTATAATAGCTTTAAATTCTTCTTCTAACCTCAAAACTTTAACCATGGATATCTCCATAACCATGGGGTTTTGAGGTATGACAGTGTTACCTTGTATAGATTCCCCTACACCCTCCACCCTCCACACCCAAAAACCCCATAATTCGGTTTTTTTTTTGTACGGAGCATGAGTGAGCGTGCTTTCGCACGCAAGGGCTGCACTTCCCGTAGCGCCGGAGCCAAGCGTTCCTCTAACTTTCGAAATTCTTCTTCTAACCTCAAAACTTTAACCATGGATATCTCCATAACCATGGGGTTCCGAGGTGTGACAATGGTACCAGGGGTAGCGTTTCCCACCCTCTCCCCCCCCATCCCCCCACGGTCCCGAAATTCGGTTTTACCTAATCTAGATTTTAGCCAAAAAAAATAGCATTCTTCGATAAACACCAGTATTTCCTGAAATTAGCGCGTCTAAACAAAAAAAAAAAATACATTATCAGCTTTATAATACAATATATTAAGTATAGATAGTGTTCGTTTTAAATGTTATAAGAGGAACTTAAGTAAAATAAAATAAAAATGTTGTGTAAGATAATAAGAACAGATTTCAGATATAATAAGAACATTTTCAATTTTAGATAATTTTTGTATGAAAAAAGAAGTGTGTCACGTACTCGTCGTTTTCCGCGGTTTTGCCTGCATGGATTTTCATAATAAAGTCCATTAAATAACTATTCAATATTTCGGATCTGTAACTAAGCTAATAAGGTAATATTTGTCGCAAAGTTTTTGTACTACCTTCTTCAACGACGATAACTATTCGTTCAAAATATTTTAGAAAACTATAAAATTAGGGTACCCTCAAATTTACTTAGAAAAAATTAACCTCTTATGACATGTGACATTGTCATGAACAGAACCCGGACTTATATATAACGTTTAAGTAATTGCAAATAGAAACGCTTTTAGGTAGAGTAAATATTTGTATAACAATGGTCACGATAGCCAACATAATATTCTGACAATATCTCGACTCCTATCGTTACATATATGTAGAGAATCGCCTACTAAAACGTATAAGCGGGTTTAACGAAAATTAAACAATTTGCGATAATCGCGCAGTCATTGCGCTCGCGAGCTCTATGTCAATTATAAACATATTGCACAAGATAACGGTAGTTGATTGTACTCCAATTTCTAATATATTGTGTAGTCTAGTGATTGTTGGAATTTATATTTTTATTCACGTATCGTTTTCGAGAAGCGATATATCGTTTAGTTATTGCTATTAAATTGCTAGGGAGCAGTGATACAAATTCTTATTATTAGCTTATGTTTTAGTCAGACACGAGTAATGTAATGTGTGAAAATTAGAGTTGGTTTAGTTAGATTAAAAAAAAAATTCGTTACTTAACATCTCTGCCAATCTTTTTGGAGCCATTGTTTTCCCTCTAATAAAATTATAATTTTAAATAAATCTCACTTGCAAATTTTGCTTTTTAAGACCGTATCTGAAACTACGATATTTCGAGAATTACAATCTTTCGTCTATCTAGTTCTCTCGGCTCAGTTGTTCCATCTCAAAAAATCAAACTTAGCTTATTAGATAAATTGACTATCACAATTAAAAAATATTCCTATACATTTATTAAATATTCCAAAATTGGTGAAATACATTTAAATATACGATATCGTTAACAAAAGTAACATAATTAGACGGTAAAATGTGACGTCTTAAAATCCTCGCAATTAGCGAGTCAGCGTTTTCCCTTTGATGTGATTATTAAAATTTAATCCCTAACGTTCTGCTCCTCCGGATACAGCGTTTAATGATCGCTGACAAACATCGTGTTATAATTATAATCAGATTAATAGGATCTTGAACTTCGTTTTTTATTTATATAACTTAATTTCGCCTTTTAATGTTTTGATAATTGACAGTTGTTTCTTAATTGGAAGTCTGTTTTTCAGTGCTATTTGCTATATCGTATTTTATTACGTGATTATTATTTCCTTTTTTTACAACTAGGTCGGCAAACAAGCGTACGGTTCACCTGATGGTAAGCAATTAGCGTAGCTTATAAACACCTTCAAGCTGTAACCCCAATCCCCCCGGGAGCTCTGGTCACCTTATTCACCACAGGAACACAACACTGCTTAAAAGCAGTATTATTTAGCTGTGATCTTCTGTAAGTTAGAGGCATTTCCCTAGCCAGGCTGCTTCAGATTTGAGCAGGACATTCCCTGCTTTGTCCAACCGCAGTTCTTTATGGGACACCTTCTTCTTCCTTGTTTATTGGTTATTATTCTCGGCAAAAGCTATTTTGACTTTGATTTATTGTATAATAATTAGATTTTTATTTCTTATCCTTTTTGTAATTAAACATATTTTATCGTCAAAAAGTAAGGTAGGATTTATATAAGCTATATATTTTCTCACTCACACACTCACTTCAGCCTATCGCAGTCCACTGTTGGACATAGGCCTCCCCAAGTTCGCGCCAGACATCCCGGTCTTCCGCAATCCTCATCCAGCCTAAACCGGCAATCTTACGTAGATCGTCGGTCCAACGGGCCGGTGGACTTCCCACACTGCGTTTGTCAAGACGCGGTCTCCACTCTAGGACTCGTCTACTCCAACGGCCATCGGTTCTGCGACACAGATGACCAGCGCACTGCCACTTCAACTTGCTAATTCTATGGGCTATGTCGGTTACTTTCGTTCTCTCGCGGATAGTCTCATTTCTAATCCTATCTTTGAGAGAAACCCCAAGCATAGCCCGTTCCATTGCACGTTGAGCGACCCTAAACTATATATTTTCTGGGTTAAGATAATAGTAGCGAAACAATACTGAAAAATGTAAACGCATCTAAAACAGATATTAAGTTTTATTCTCCAATGAAATTGAAACAGAGTTATATTTATTAAAATGAAAGAAAGAAAATAAAAATAAGAAAACTAAAAAGGAACAACCCTGAATAATAATAAAATAATAATTAAAAAAAAAACAAAAAACCCGCCTGCGTGAAGAACAACTAATAGAAAATCAACTGAAAAAGCTGAAACAAGATAAAAATTCAATATGCACACAAAGTCAGCGAAATAAATAGAAACAATATCAAACATTTTGTGCTGTACATTTAAAATATATTAATACGGTAGTCCTTCGAAACTTTATGCAACGTCGTACATAACATGCAGTCGGAGACATGCACAAAGAGAGAATGATTTGACTTATCCTTCAATTTCATGCCCATACAAGATACGCGCGAAAAACATAACCCTTCCTTGGCAGTCGGGTAAAAACACTCGTATTATTTCAATTTCAGTAGTACAGAAGTGATACAATATTCAACAATTCGTCGGCATCTAAAACCAGACACGATGTACATACACTCTTTGTAACACGTAGCTTGCACTTTGTAAGCAATCCGTCATCTTTGTGCGTGATTTGCATAATTTGTTTGTGGAGCTTTAAGCCTTAAACAACTTAACAGGGTTACATTCTTGAATCAACGTTAATTGTACGCGACAAGGTTAGAATATAGCCATCGAAAGGATCGGGTTTGTATATTCTTCGTTATTACTTATTTAAGATTATAGAAAATCGTTGGGTTTAGGGTCTTTTCTGTAAAGTTGTAACAGTTATCTTTACTTTAGAGATTTTTTGTGAAAATTTATTGAAGCTATATTTTTGGTGCGTTAGGAAAAAATATGAGAGTAAATTTTTACGATGCGCGTGTCAGGTTATTTTATATTTTTATGTAACGAAACAGGTAGTTTATAATGTAATATTTGATAATATAACAAGTAAGTAGGAGTTATAGTTGTTGGTCGTCGTCTATAAAACGAGTATTTCGACTCGATTGGCTCATTCTTGTTTGAGACATCGACCGGTGCGGAGGTCTCGAGAAAAGAAAAGATAAGTATTATAGTTATGGTATATTTAATAAAATGTTATGAGATATTTAATTAATTATACGCATCTTAAAAATAAAAGTATTCGATTTCACTGATCTGATAATACCTATTCTTAGATTAATAAAGTATGAATATTAAATAAATTGTTTTCTTTTTTTTTTACATTTTTCTTTCTTTTTCTTAACACGCGCGCACATCGTCACGAGATAAACCGACACCCAGAAGTTAGCTAGTCAACAAAGAAGAAGTTAGCAACGTGAAGTTAGCTAGCCAATGAAGTATAACTTCTTACGTGCGTACATAAGTACACATAGTTTTTTTATATCACAGTACATATTATATTATATGAGTAGTGAAGTTTTGAATTGAATAAAAGAAGTTAAACATTAATTTATTTTATATACAAAATTCTTATTAATTTTGTAAAATAAACACGCCTTGGTTATTCTTGGGTATAATTACGTCACCCTCAAAATAAATTTATGCGGAAAATTTTCCAGAAACACGTGATGTTTCTGAATTTGACAGTAAACAACATTAATTTCGGATTTTACTCTTAAAATTTTCGACAGTCGACTTAAAGCCAAGACGCGTTTTTCACGATACGCGTTTCATATATTTTAAATACGAATTCAAAATAAATAATAATAATTTTCAATATAAATCTAACAATAAAAAATACAATATCCTCTCGGTCTAAACTTGGAATAGATCTGAAATAATTCAGTAAATATGAGTATTTTAAGAATTTGTTTTAATGTGATGGATTTATAAATAAGTAATAAATAAATATCAACACAATACACACACGGTCGTCTGTTCCTAAAGTAAGCAACTTAATGCTTGTGTTATAGGTAACAGCCGACTGGTACATTTTTTTTTAATAAACATACTTATAAATAATACATAATTATATATTTACATTACATGCAGACTCTCTCTGAATCCAGATTCTTTGTAAATACCAACATATTTTTAGATAATTGTCTGAAACTTTTGTAAGTGTAGGTTGTAGTGTAAGGTTTAATAAGGTTTTATTTTAATTTACTCTAATTCAGATAAGAATTATTTGTACACCTCTTAACCGCCTTTTCTCTGCCTTGTCTATACCCAAAGGTTGTGTGGAAGAAATCGATCCTTTTAAAGATAAGACCATCTCTGTACATCTTCCTCTAATGTTTCTTTTTTTTTTAATTAATTTTCTTTTATGTATATTTTAATGGTCTAATATAAAAGATACATAAAAAAAGCAATAAAGTGTAGCAAAGCCCTAATATATTGCGTGTGTATGTTAAATTATACATTTTTATTGCAACGAAGTTCCTTACGGCAGGCTTGACATTTGGTTGGGCGGGCGACTGAAAAAAATGTGATACTAAAACCGTAAGAAAAATATATAACGGAAGTGACGTAATATCAGTCACACGACTGTATAATATGACGTTTGTAAAACTAAAATATTACTAGTAAACTTTTTTTAAATTATTTATGTAATTTTATACTGTCGACAAAAATAAATAAAGACATATTTTTTTATTTCCCTTAATGGTTTGAATTATTATTATTATTGTTTTGTTTGATTTATTTTATTTTACGGTATTTGTTATTTTCTAAAATACTAAATTTCCTAAATACTTTTATGTACTTAATTAAAAACCAATCAACAAAATAAAAAAAAAAACAAGAACTAGAAAATATATATAAAATCAAACATTTTTTTTTCAAATTGTGTTGCTTCTATACTATCCGAAGGAACTTCGTTCCTACCTGGTGTCCAATGACACCACATAATTTTCATTTATACTAGTGGTCGACCAGTGGTCGAAATAAGACTATAATTAAAAAAAAAATAATTAATTAAAAAATGATATTTTTTATTGATTTCATATATTTTTATGGATAATTAAAAAAAAAATATTTTGCAATCCTTTTCTATATAAACTATAAGTGTGCGAAATTTCATACTCCTCCGTCAGCGCAATTTTCGTAAAAAGGGGTGCAAAGTTTTTGCTTCACGTATTATGTAATAGATATTGTTTAAATATCAATATACTTAAATAATACATCATAGCGACGTAATAAAATATTATGAAGTTTCTAGTACACTCTCAGTTTTTTACCAATAATTTAGGAGCATAATTAGTTCCGTATATTCAAAATCTAAAAGAACAGTAGTGTAAAAGGCTTTTTCTTTCTAGCTTGCTTCAATTTAACTTCATACTTTGGGCGGACACAAATTATTTTTAGGACTTGAGTAGGTTTCTCTCTCCCATTCATATAAATGATACTAGTATGGTGTAATTTGTTTAAATATTTGTATTTAGTCTTGATGTTTGTTCATCTGACGTGCATCTGTGAGCACGTAAATCCCTTGGTCTCGGTTGGTATTATGAAAATCTATATTGTGTATAATTCTTACTTTAGATAAAAAATATTACGTGAAAACCTGCAGTCGATCAGTGTGACGAATGTAGTTCTAACTCTTATTCTAAGCCCCTAACTCTCAGCATCGTAAGCCTCATAGACCGCCAGAGCAATTCGGTTTTATTTTTTCTCATTTTTACTGTGCACTGAAATTTTTTTTATGTACTTAAATAAGCTAACAAATAAACAAATTAGAGAGCATAGCTTATTACAGCAAAACTACTAACAACTACTAACAAATAATAAAAAATCTTAAAAAGTATGGAATACTTGTATGAAATACATTGGAACGGCATCCTTCATATTGTGTACAGCTGACTCCTAATTGGTCGATTTTTTATATGTTTTCATGTACATAAAGATCACGTGAAATCAAAGGTAGCTAACAGCGCTTGCTGAGTTGTCAAAGCCCTGTCTGGGGACCATTAGTGGATTGGCGTATTTGTTAGATATGCAGCCCTGATCAAAGCGAGCCGTTGCAATTGTGCTTCGTATCGATCGAAAGCATTAACCTTCATTTTTTTATGATTCACTAGTTTTGATCACTTATTTAGTTTTTTCTAAGCATTTATATTTATTCTTTTTGTATTTCAATTATTACTTATAGTTGTGCCATAAGTGGAAATACTTCGATAATGTGACGTTGAATTGATAAAGAATTTGGCGAAATTAAAATTATAATAAATAACAAAAACTTCACTCAATACCTCCCAGTAGGAAAATATTTTATATCAGGTACGGGGGGGGGGGGGCATAGACAACGGGTTCAGAAAATACTTATAAGTTTGTGTAGGCTATAATAACTCGTAACGTACTCATGGCATATTCAAAATACTCAACAGTATTTACGGTCAGTTCTGTCGAATTAATTTATTATAGTTCTTTCATTAATTTTTTAATGGATATTATAGATATTTAAAATTCACATCTTAATTAATTAATTAAACTAATTCAGTTCAGATGTGACACGTTCTGATTTTACACGTAAAACAAAGCGTGTGAATTTTACCTTAATAATTTAGGAGGACAACGTTAGACTAAAACAGATCTTGACGGCAAAAGTAAGGTTTTTTTTTAAGAAAGATAAAAATGGCTTAAATATTTTTAACCTACAAAACAAAGTTATGTAATCAAAAAATATCCAGACTTAACGAGTGAAAACAAAGAGATCGTGTAATTTAACGATATGATCGAAAATACTCGTAACTAGAGATTGATGTATATTTGCGATCTGCATTTGCTTTGAACAGATTATTAATTACGAACCGTTTGCTCTGCTCGTTTAATTGATTACAGGTCTATTGTCTTATCTCAGAAAACCGATCAGGCATACAAGCCATGTAATTATACTATGTAAATACATTTTAATCAATATATTCATCAAAACTTTTTAAGTTTGTACAAAAATAATAAATATTTCGAGTTTATATAACGTTAAGGTTCAACAATCCAGCAGGAAACTTAAAGGAAAGGATCTGAAGTTGGTAAATGTGTAACCAGCGCGTTACGAAATGTGTGATCGGATGAGGGTAATACAAGTTGAGAGGGAGATATAAGTTGTATGGAGCTAAAGAAGATTTACTTCAGTCGCGTTGTCTAAAGCACACTCGTTTTTTTTTCCACTTATTACACACACCCCAGATGGTAAACTGTTATCTTAATCAAAGGACGCTTGCAGAACCAAGAGCATCACAAGTGCTTTGCCGACCTTTTTTTTTCGCGGGGAAATTGCTTTTACGCACCCCGCCGATGAGGCCGGCGGGAATGTGGAACTCCTGGCCAACCCAGACTACCCACTAAAACCCAGCGGTGGATCGCTTTCGCATGCTACCGCGACGCCCCGACGGTTGGCCTGCCATGCGCAGGCCGCCTTCGTCTATAGAGTGCCCACGGCCACTGTGAGCGCTCTATCTGTCTTTATCTATATCTGTCTTTGCCGACCCTACATCCAACTAAAGGGCATATTCAGGAACTCTAATTACCTTGATTTAGATGTCCAATACCCAAGGTAGGCCAAGGTAGCCAAGGTAGGCGTTCGTCGTAAATTAGGAACTGTAATAGAAATACACGGGAAACTTATATCCATATATTTATAATATTACGAAATATATCTTTTCAAAAATCACGACCACAATGTGAATTTTACAAATTTAATTAATTAAAATACAGATATTCAACTCACAATCTGTATAACACTCTCCCGGTACTTATTACTTAGCTGGTTTTTTTGAGTTCTCAGTGGTTAAACCTAACTCCGTTTCGATGGAAAATAATAAAATCGGTTTAGCGGCTTAGCTATGAAAACGAAAAGCTGTTTTCGCCTTTGTAATAAAAGTATGAATTTGCATGTCTGCGAAATCCTGAATTAATGAACACGAATTTACGGACCATCTGTTGTAACACAAAAACTTGGTTAAATTATTTTTAATACTGTATGAAAATTCGTTTCGTTTTGACGGCGGGTTGGTGCAGTGGCCACAGTCAATGTGTACTGCGCCAGTTGTTTTTTGACGTTTATTCGCTTTTCAGCTTATGAGTGAATGAAGAAACATAAATGTACTTGAATTTAACTCCATTTTTTTTAAATTAATGTCATCTAATTTTCAAATGCATAAAAAAATTCTCAATTATTTGAAGCATTTGAATAACAAAGTTGATAATGAAATCGGCATGTCCAGAATGATGTTTAACAAAATGCAAGCATAATGTTCAATGATAACACACTTACTGTCTTTTGTAGTTGCATGAAAACTTCTCTGTCCACATCCGTAGCCGTTTGTCTCAATTATAGACTGTGTTCTGTTTCTAAAACTAACGGCTTTTAAATAACGAACGAGAGCAGACCGCAAATTAGAAGCACCGGTATCGGAACGTTGCACAAAGCTGCATTGGGTCACTTTACTGCCGATTCGAATAGATTGATGCGGGATCGATTCTGGACGATCTGCGATTGTGACTGTGATTGTGGAGATCTTCTATGCTAAAACATGTGACAAATTATTTAATCTTGTAGTAAGGTGAATTCTACAAAATTTCAGTGCAGTGGGCATTGTTCTCTTCTTTCTGCACTAAGGTCTACATTAGCCCAATTTTATTTGAATTGATATTTATTTTAAAAAAATGTTCATTAGATGGGCTGTTACTTAGAACAAATACATGAAGCCAAAGTTAGAGATTTCTTGAAAATAGACGACTGTACATATTTATACATATATAACAATTCTACTTTCGCTTTTTAGTAACCATTTAATACCAAATATAGTATATATAGTTATAGCATAAAATATAGAAGTATTGATAAATTTAACTTATTGCAATTTTGTAATATCAACATTTGAACGTTCATAATTAAAATTGTTCGATATATCGCAAAGGATTACGTTCAACCTTTCGATTACATTGCAACAAAAGGATGAACTTTGCCAATAATCCTGATTATCCGTTCATTTTTATCGTTTCTCGGGACTTCGAGTGTTTGTAGGGATAATAATAGAAGTTTCAAGGCATGCTGCGTACAACTAGAGGTGAGGGGTGGTATTTTGGGAGATAAAATTAATATATTTGGTTGCAAATGAAAAAAAAAAACGACTTCAATTAAATAGACGAGTAAAACAACGTAAGGCAGATGAAAAAATAGAAAACTACAACTCAACTGAGGTACGGCACAGCAGGAATTTCCTGCTCAAAATATGGAGCAGCCCGACTGGGGTAGTACCTCGACCTTACAGAAGATCACAGCAAAATAATACTGTTTTCATACAGTATTGTGTTCCTGTTGGTTGATTGGGTCGGCAATGCGCTTTCGATGCTTCTGGTGTTGCAGGCGTCTATAAGCTACGGCAATCGCTTACCATCAGGTGAACCGTACGCTTGTTTGCCGACCTAGTGACATAAAAAAAAAACTACATACGCCTTATCAAAGATAACTCAGAAACTCAGAAAGTATTTGTCAGATCTTGATCATCTTGATTATAGAAGCGTTAATCATTTATTATACGAGTGTATCAGACTTATTAGAATATTGGATATGTATTTGACACTGAAATTAAAAAAAAAAATAGAAACTTAAGACATTTTTGAAACTCTTTGAATACAATAAAGGCTTAACCTCATTTCAATTAACTTCATGAATTCTATAGCAAAAAAATAGCAAAAATAAAAATAAAAGTGTTGTCTCTAATTCGCCCTCTCAGCTAAGAATTATCATTTAAAATGTTTTTATGTGAGAATTGACGTTTAAAGATAAAGCGAGTAATCAATAGTGAGATCTGCTAACTTCAAACGAAAGACAAGTTTAAAAAAAACATTTTTATTAGATATTTCATCTGGATTGTGTCTATACTTTTTTTAACAATATCTTATTCGGTATATGGTGCACGACTTAGGAACAACTTACTAGGACGCATCCAACTTAGTCCACTAATAAATAATAATAAAAAAAAGTAGTTAATACCCTCTCACTCCAGAAATTTCAAACCTAGGTTTGACAATAAATACATATCAATTTCTTTTAATATTTAGAAATTGATATATATTGTATCTATCATTAAGTTTTTTTATTACATATTGTTTATTCAATAACTACTAAAACAGCACTATTGTACTCTTTAGCCTGCTTTATGACGTTATATTGCACTATCGAATGTTGGCTAAGAGATTGCTTTTAGAGATAAGTCCACCTTTGCGCAGAAAAATTGTATCATACTGTATTTTATAATAATAATAATAATAAATACTCTTTATTGTACACTACAAAGAAATGTTACAAAAAGGGATACATACGAAGAAAGATGTACAAAGGCGGTCTTATCGCTAAGAGCGATTTCTTCCAGACAACCTTAGGGTATAGGACAGGGCATATAAAATGAGAAGCGGTAGGGAAGTGTACAAATAGTTGATAAAGAATTGGCAAGGAGTTTACAAGCTATATGATATAAAAATAAGTAAATATACTACATATAATACATATATATACACATATAATACACATATATATATATATATATATACACATAATTATACATTTACATAAACACTACATATACATAACTTCATACATACACCATATATACTACATACACAAATACTACATAATATATTGCGAAGATGATATTTAACAATTATTTAGGGACAAAAAATGAGCCTTTAGATATTTTTTAAAACAGAATAGAGATTGAGCTTGCCTAATAGAAAGAGGAAGATTGTTCCAAAGCTGTACAGCTTTAACAGAGAAAGAGTTTGAATAAAAGGAAGTAGTATGGGAAGGAGTTTTGAGTATTAAGGTTGAAGATGACCTGAGTGAACGCTCATGAGTGTCACAGAGAAACTCGAAGCGATTTTTTAGGTAAAGAGGAGTATCTGGATGGAAAAGCACACAATAAAGCAAAGAGAGGATGTGAGTATTCCTGCGAGAGCGGATAGGCAGCCACTTGAGTTGATTACGAAAATCGGATACATGGTCATATTTGCGAAGACCAAATATAAACCGTATGCAGAGATTCTGGAGGCGCTCAAGCTTATTTAGCTGCTCCTCCTTAAGATCTAGGTAACAAATATCAGCATAGTCGAGAATTGGTAGTAGGAGTGACTGTGCTAACGCAATTTTGGTAGACAAAGGAAGGAAGTATTGAAGCCGGCGGAGGGATCCGATAGCTACGAATAACTTGCGACTTAACTCACTTAGTTGATGTGTCCACGAGAGGTGACTGTCAAATATTACACCAAGGTTTTTTACTTTTTCGCTGTAATTAATCACAGTGTTATTAAAAATGACGGGTGGTATAAGTGACCAGTCAATTCGAGCTACTAGTTTTGAACTACCGATGATAATAACTTGACACTTAGAAGGATTAACGTTTAGACCATAAGATTTACTCCAACTATAAATGCTTTCTAAGTCGCTATTTAACTTATTTATGGAGGTCGGTAAGTCAACTAATTTTCCATGGGAATAAATTTGGAGATCGTCTGCATACAGGTGGTAGGGAGAAGATATATGAGGACCGAGAGAGTTTATGAAGATAGAAAATAGAAGTGGCGACAACACGCCACCTTGTGGAACGCCGGCAACTACGTTTAGCCATTCTGAATATGAATCTTCGACACGCAAACGCTGCCGCCGTCCGCACAAGTAACTATGAAACCAGCCAATTGCCGATGGAGATATGCCAAGAGAACACAAGATAGCCAGCAGTATATCAAAATCCACAGTATTAAATGCATTACTGAAATCCAGCAGGGTCAACACCGTGAGATTTTGTTTGTCCATGGCTAATCTAATGTCGTCGGTTATTTTGACCAGAGCCGTTGCCGCACTATGACCTTTACGGAAACCGGACTGATAAGGATTAAGGAGGTTATTTGAGTGCAGGAACAATGTTAGCTGCTGATGGACAAGACGCTCTAAGACTTTAGACAAAAAAGGAAGGATTGATATTGGGCGAAGATCAGAAAACGTGATGGAATTAGGTTTCTTGGGTAAAGGAATAATTTGAGCGTCTTTCCAGCAGGTAGGAAAGGTATTGGAAAACAAGGATTCGTTGAAGATGTGAGTTATAACAGGTAGAAGGGAATCTAAGATAGGTATGATCATTTTACGGCTAATAGAATCTGATCCTACGGCATCTGAATTAACGGCTAATATGCTCTTCTTGACATCACATACAGACAATTGAGAGAAGGTAAAAGTGGATGACAGCAAAGGAGTCCTAGTAGCAGAAAGTTGATTAAGAGTGTTAGATTTAGTCATAGAGTCTATAGTGACAGAAGATGTGAAGTGTTTGTTAATTTGGTTAAGGTTAAATGAATTTGAAGATATGTTTTGTTTGATCTTGCCAACTCCTAGAGATTTGAGAAATTTCCAGATTTTCGCAGAGTCTGCTTCCTCTAATACGGAATTGTGAATATGGCGTCGTTGTGCATCCCTACACGCCTTGTTGCAGCGATTCCGAGATGTTCTATACTTCTCCTTATTCAACGGGCTCGGGTCAGACCTATATCTAGCTTTGGCTTTGCTCTTTAGAAGCTGCAAAGCCTTAATTTCATTTGTAAGCCAGGGAGCAGGCAGATGTCTGACACGCACAGGTCGAACAGGAGCATGGACATCGTACAATTGAGTTAGACGGGTGTTAAAAATATCAGTTTTTTCATCCACCACAGTAGTGTTGAATAGCTCTGACCAGTCAATCTTAGCAGCATCCTCACGTAGGCGGTCCAACTCCATACTACCAAAACTGCGCTGCAGAAGAATTCTTGACTTTGCTTTAGGTGGTCTGATTTTATATGAAAGGAAAATGAGATCGTGGTATGAGAATGCATCAGCTGGGCATTGTCCATGCTTAACAACAAAGTCTGGAGAGGAGACAAGTATCAAATCAAGGAGGGATGGAGTACATGTAGGTAGGATATGGGTGGCGTTCGAGGGAAGAATGTGCATGTTTGCAGAGTTTACAAGAGAGCGAAGGCGTGTGGCTCTGCAGTCTTGCTTAAGGAGGCAGGTGTTAAAATCACCCATCACTACCGTGTGACCATACTGTGGTGTAAGTACTTCTAAGAGATTTTCAAGAGACGCAAAATAGTCAACAGCGGGCGATGGGCTATAATAAACACCCAAAAGGAGTTTTGTGTTACACAGACGGATTTCCAAGAAGAGGTGATCTGGGCCATGCCCATCACGGGAAGTGGATTGGCTGATGATGTCGAAGGAAATTTGTGAGCGGAGGTAGATGGCAACGCCACCTCCAGGTCGCCCAACACGGTCGTTACGGACTAGGTTGTAACCTGGGAGGGAGTAGGAAACCGATGATAAGCAGGGCTTAAGCCAAGATTCACTCACCAAGATCGCATGAATATTTTTATTTTGGAAAGAGGATAACATATCAGGATAATGAGCAGGAATACTCTGTGCATTAATATGGATGATATTTAAGTTTTTTGGAACATCAAGAAATTGGAAGTCAAGAGTTTCGCTTAAAGAAGGAATACTAAGGAAGCTTAGGTCTTCGCTGCAGGAGGAGAGGGAAAAAGAATGAAACGTTTCGTCATTGTTATTAGACATAAACTGTAGTATGTATATAAAAATAATAATAATAATAAATAAAATAAAATATTAAAACTGAAATAATTAAATTAAATAAATAACTAAAAAATAAATAATACAAATAAAAATAATAATTAGAAGGTAAAAAACAATAACAATATAATATATATAAATATATATATTCTCCCTAAAAAATAACGTCCATACACCCGCCAGCTGTAAAAGAGTATACAAAAATCATTAACATGACATAAATAAAAAAAAGGAAAACAAACAACAGAAGTAAAACACCAATGACATGATTTACACTTGAACAGACAGAGACACTACCAGAGTATAAAGTTACATCTTGGAGAAAAAAAAAAAAAAATAGAGATAAAAAAAAATTACAATTAAAAAATATTAGGTGAAAATTGATAAAACAACTAAGAAAAAAAAATACATAATAATAACTACATGACATTTGCATCAAGTTACTTTTGATTTAAGTATTACATTTCTAAACGTGTGACATGACAACGAAAAAAACCATTTCTCTATGGAACTGTCACATCAATGTCAAATACACATTATAACATATTGTCAGAATCTGTCACAAATATTTACATGAATATATCTAAATGAATGTAAAATGACTGGAATCATAACTATCTTTAATATTTTAGTAAATAAATTGATTAAATTAAACTCTAATGCCAATCAGTTGATTGGAATCGTAAATATCTTTAATATTTTTGTAAATAAATTGATTAAATTAAACCCTAATGCCAAACAGTTCAGGTATATTTTAAATGCAGGTAAGTACAAAATGAAATAGTGGAATTTACCTTACATATAAATGTATATAAAAATAATAATAAAAAAAAAAATAGAGGTTATCATAAGAATATACTATCAGGGTAAATACACACGAATGAATATAATAAATTAAGATCACACAAAGAAAAACGAATATAAAAACTACTTATGTTTAGCGGTTCTCTTTGTGCGCGAAAGCGCCAGTTGCTTATGTTCAGCAGGCTTGGGGGCTTCACTTTTCTCAGGTATTGGGGATTTCTGAGTATTTGAGATACTCCTAAGGTCTGACAATGTCTCCACCTTATGGCGTTCACCATCCGTTGTCACAATGTGGATACAGCCTTCACGCGTCCAGCAGTTACTGATGCCAAAACGTTGCCTCGCCTCCATAAATACCTGATGGCGAGTCCTTGTTAAAAACTCGGATTGCGTATATCCTGTACCCTTAAGTTTAGTTTTTGCGAACCAAACCTTATCGCGGACAGCAGTATCGGTGAATTTAACCACTATTGGTCTAGGCTTTTGGTCTAAAGAGCGGCCTAGGCGGTAAGAAGCCTTGATACTACTGCTTGAAAAATTAGCGAGATTAAGATGATCCGCAGCAAGGGCTGTAACTATCGCAGAGGTGTTTTCAGCTTTTTCCTCAGGCACTCCATGCAGAAGCAACATCTTACGCCTTTTCCTGGTCTCTAGGCGGTCAATCTCACCGCCCAGTAATTCGACCTGGCGTTGTAATGCATTTAAGGCAGAAAAAATAAATGACTTAAACGACATGAACTCTGCAGCCAATGACGCTGTTGTTAGTGGGGAGTTAGAACTGACTTTATCTAAGTCTCGCTGGAAATCATTCAATTTGGTATTCACCGAATCTGAGAGAGCAGCAATTGATTCCTTCACTGTTTCCATGTCTGGTACGGAGTCGATTTTAGGGTAAAACTGGATGAAATTGACGCACCAATTACGTGAATTGACACTACAATATATGTATAGGTGTTCCAATAGGAATTCAACAGCTGGCAGGTGGTATGCAAGATACTTAAAAGCTACACATAAATAAAAACTTAGAAACTTTTGAATATAGCTTTAAAAACTTTAAATAAATTTAGAGCACTTATAGATTTATGTGTTGACACTTTTCGCACCTACCCGCGAAAAAAAAAAAAAAAAAAAAAAAAAAAAAAAAAAAAAAAAAAAAAAAAAAAAAAAAAAAAAAATTAATTGTTTTAAAATGCAATATAGAATATAGAATAACAAGTTTCATTCAGTTTCCTTCAAAAGATTGCTTGGAAGAAATTGCTTTATGCGATAAGGCCGCCTTTTGTACTTTTTATTGTTTTTATAATTTATTTTCTAAAATAAAGAATACAATAAATAATAAATTAAAAAAAGTAGAGTTGACCTTCATTTCTCTTCTCGGCAACCTGAAGCAGAAGAATCGTCGTAGCAAAAAATGACAAGGATGACTATATAATGTGCAGTAGAGCAATACAGTCTCTTATCTGCAATAATGTTTTGGCCAAAAGACTATAACATTTTAGCCTAATAAATGTACAAAGACAAATCTAAGTAATTCTGAACCCAAAAAATGATAAAAAAATTTACAGTAAATTGTAAAAGTACGTAGTCTGAATTCTATCGTTTCGCTCTTTTAATCAAGCAATTGGTACAAAAATCGCTCTGTTACATTGGTACTGAATGGGGAATAACAAATGGCTAGGTGGATTTGCTATCAGTAACTTCGGGGCACAAAGCAAGATCGCCGTCACTTTACGTAGAGTTTTATCGAGCGATCGTCCGCTTTTCAAGCTTCCATCCTATTCGGTGTGGTTTTTTTTTTACTTCTTTTTTCCATTTTCATTAAATTCGTGTAAATGGATATTAAATATTTCAAGTAAAGTTTTGATCTTCTAAAATAGTGTATATGATTATTACAATTTTTTTTCTGTTATTTTTTTCCTTTTTTTTAATATTTCTTACTGACGCTGTCGTGTATAATAATTGATAAATTCATTTAATTCGTTGGAATCTTTAACTTTGTTTATATACAATTTATGTATTAACTAAGTAAACAATGTGTGCCGTGCTAAACTTAAAATGTCGTTTTGTAAATGTAGACTAAAAAAACTTTAAAAAAGAACTCCTGGGGAGTGTTGGGGGTAGAGTGGTCAACGTGTAACGCTTCTGATGTTGCATGCGTTTATAAGCTACGGTAATCACCAACCACCAGGTGAGTATGCTTGCTTACCTACCTACTCGTATAAAAGAAAATATTTTTATATATTTCTGGTCTTCCAACTTACTTTCAATTTAATTTTTCAAGTTTGTTGATTCTCATTCAACGTAACAACATAATATCCATCAGTGAACCACAGAGTTTAAATTCACGAAAACAATCTTAAGTTGCTTAAATGAAATTCAAAGTACATTCAGCGATGAATTTGCAATTATGTTAGTTTGGAAGTAAACCGGCGCCTCACCTGACTTCTGTTTATGTTGCAAGCTCTGAAAGCTTTACCAACATACAGAAATTTGCACTTAGTAACATTTGTATTCAAGATGCTCAAATTATACTATCGTAAATTTAAATATGTAACGATGTTGATGAAGATGATGTATATGAAGTTGCTATGTTATGGACTGGATTTGAATGTTTTATTATTATGAGTAATCAGTTTTTTATGACTATGAGGCGTTTTTTTTGGAGATTATTGATAAAAGAAAGATATGAGGAGTAAAATCTACTGAACGAATGACCTCGTTACGTTTTTCTTAATGCCATTACGTTACGACATATCCTAAGAATGCCATGTATCGGAACCCAATAGGGTTCCAATAAATGGCGTCATTTGATTTGCTTATTTACCATTTGATATAGTATTAATATTTTTCTTAGATTAGTAAGCCTTTTTTGTGTCTATTGAGACAGTTCTTCTGAAGAAGTAAACTCCGGTCGTGCGCCGGAGCTGACACACACACTTTTTTATTTCAGAAAATAAAATAATTAAAAACAAATATAAGCTGTCAAAAGCTCAGTTTAGCTCAGATTTGTACTTACCACCTTCCACTTGGTGTAAATATAATGAATTACAACTATTTTTTTCCCTCTTAAAGACTTAAGCTTTTGTACTATTTTCTCATACTTTTAACCGAGTTCCAAAAAAGAAGGAGGTTCTCAATCCAGCTTTTTTATGTAACCTCAGTACTTTTGACTAGGTGGCCCGATTTGGTCGATTTTTAATTGGCAAGTGGTGCGTCATGTGGTGCCATTTCAATTTGAGGTTATACGTATTTATTTGACTATTTTTTCATCGAACTACGTTAAATTACTTGTCGATGTAATTAGAGTCGGTTTTTCTTTTCGTTTACGAGCAAACACATTATCATTTATTGTTTATTTATTTACGATTTAATATTAACACGTAATCATTCATTTATTCAAAAATTTAAAACTCTATCTAGTCTGAGAACGTTTGTAATGAAAACTATCTTTCATTCCATCAACTTGTAAAAAACAAAAAAGAAAAGTCTCACAGAGTATTTCTTTCAAAATAAATTTTTAATTTTATATTGACAATAACAGAGATAAGAACAAGTATAATATTACGAACTTATTAAATTACGAAAGACTCAAAGTGAAGGGTCGTTATTAGAAGTGAAATTACGAAATTCTTTCATTCATTTTAAAATAAAATGCTCCGCGTAGTCGGTAACCATGGACACATTTCATCGTGGACAATACTTTTCCGTTTGGGATCCGATGGATATTGTGATTAGGCGTACCTTTGCAGCTTTTTTTCTCAGATAAAAATCGTATTTGTATCTGTTTTGCTTAACTGACTTCAAAAAGGGGGAGTTGCTTATTTCAATTGTACTTTTTTTGTACTTAAAAACTTTCTGGGTGTACCGATTTTGCTGATTCTTTTTTTTTTCTTAATAGAAAATTTTCCTCTTTTCTGAAATTATTATATTCAAAAAGGTTTCGAAAATATATTTGAATCATCATTAAAAAAATGTTTATTTTTATTTTTTTATAACATAATTATAGTTGAAAGTAAAGATGCCACCCATTTGAGATGTAGGTTCTGCAGAAAAGTATCGGTAAGAAACTCTTTTTAAAAACGACTGGGTCTTAGACCACGTGACTGAAGTAAAACTTCTTGAGAATAGGCTTACACTGTGTCTTAGATATACGAAATGTAACTGGCTATGAGAGAAAGAGGGAAAGAAAATGTGTACTCGCACCTCGCTCTCTTGATCCGTTCGCCTCATCCGATCATACTTTTTGTAACTGTGTTCATGTATCACGTGTTCGTAACATTCACCAGCTTACTCCGCAAGTCAAGCGTGGGTAAAGAAATTTTACTTGAAAAAAGCAGTCTAAAATTATTCTGTCGAGTTCCGATGGGTATCGCGATTAGACTTACTTCAGCAGCTATTTTTCTTTTTCTAAGATAAAAATCAAATACTATTTATTATGTTACGGAAATAGGATCAGATAATAATGTGAATATAAATTTTATAAACATCGTTTCGAGACACGCCTATGTTTGCTTGAATCGTATTGGAGGTGAATTGTTTTTCAAGCGGTCTCACTTTGGGCGCCAATTTTTTTGTATATAATTTTTTTTTAATTTATTGACATTATTCTTTGAGTATATTTTTTCTAAGATATGTAAAATTAGTAAATATTATTAATTTCAGAAAAAAAAATAGTTTTATGTACATAGGCTTCATAAGTCCCATGAGCACTTTCGAATAGTTATCTTAAAAATATTTTTTTTATAATGGTTAAAAGTGAAACTATATGTAGATTCAGCACAGAAAAACCGACAAGAAATTCCGCAGTTACTCTTTATAAAAAAATAAATAAAAAAATAAACCGTGTTTTAATACAAAATTACAGCATCCCAGTGGACATAGGCCTCTTTCTCGAATACGAGAAGGATTGGAGCTTAATCCACGCTGCTCCACTGTGGGTTGGCGGCTATATTCCCTACTATACGATCGTTATCAGGTATTTATGATAACAACCGGGACCGACGGCTTAATGTGCTCTCCGAGGCACGGTGGGGAGACCCACAAGGACAGACATCCAATCCGAAAAGAAATATTTCTACAAATACAACCCATCTCGAGCTGGAATCAAACACGCAAACCGTCGGTGTCTTAAATTCGCACCACTACACCAGAGCGGTTGTTGTTGTTGTGTTGTTGTTTTTTTATAGTATTTCTAAGTTAAATCCTTGTTAAGTATCATTACACTTAAACTTTATGGTCTGCAGGTCTAAGGGTTAAAGAGTAAACTCCAGTCGCGTGTCCTAGCTGACACACAAATGTTTTTTGTTGTAGGTGAAGGCGAGGCCGGGGGCGAGCGGCGGCGGTGCGCGGGCGCGGGCGGTGTGTCGCGCGGCATGCGGCGCCGCCCGCTGCTGCTGTTGCTGCTGCTGGCGTTGCTGCGCGCGCACGGCCTGCTCGCCGCGTCCGGAGGTACGTTCACTACAATATTTCAACCAAAACAGTCAAACCAACAAAACCAGTTCAGTCAAACCAACTGAGTACTTTTTTCGATTTTGTATAAAATTGACTATTTTATGTAGAAAAGCGTACGACATCTCCATCCTCCTCCCTGGGGCTTTAAATGGGAAAATAATAATGAAATTTTACCCGGTCGATAAACTGAGACGATGATTTATCAAAACGAGAAATTGACTTTAAATTTATTAATATATATTTATAAGTACCTAAGACCTGAAGACGATATGTAAATTACCTCGTCATTATAACGACCGTTTCAGTGAGATTGAACAGAGAGTGTCTCGCATGCTGACTTTATTCACCATCAAATTGTGTTTGGCTTAATTATTTGGCTAATAATAGTTCTTTGCACATTAGTAACGAAAGAAATACATTTGATTTTCAATATAGCATAACTAATATATAACATTTACAAGCAATGAATTAAACACATATTTAATATGAGGTTTTTGCTATCAACGCGTTCTACACTTGAATATATTTTGGTCGGTATTTATCTTGAACTGTGATAAAATATGTTGTTTATACGAGATCAAAATAAAGTCTTGTGACTATTCGTAATACTGTAAAAATATTTAATAATAAATTTTTCAATGACAAAGATCAAAAAAAGAAAAAAAAATAATGACTACCCCCACTAATCTACTATGATACCATACATAATATGATACCATACATATACAACAATCATATATAAAGTAAAAAGTACTGATAAAATTTCGATTTTGTTATAAATATAACCTACAAATTGACAACGTACAATGTTATCGAGCGCTTATCCATTACGATATCACATGTAGCAACGTCATGGAGATCAGTGAGAATCGGGAACCACTAGTCACGTATTTAATAGATCCAGTCGATGAAGATGACGGCCAGCCTTTGTGTCTTGACAAAAGATGAATCATACTACTCTTATATTTTTAGGAGTAATGAATAATTCTGAGGAAGATTTATTACGGTGGTAATTAGTTTGAAGGACTTTCGTAATATATTTATAGATGGTGGATATAATGCTATTTTAGTTATATTTGAAGTTATTTAGGCGCGGTAGGGAAAAAGGTTGAGAGTTTTTACGATGCGCGCGCACCCCGTCACGAAAATAACCGACACCCTGAAATTAGCTAGTCAACGAAGAAGAAGTTGCAACGTTAAGTCAGCTAGCCAGTGGAGTATGACTTCTTACGTGCGTACATAAGTACACGCACACTTTTTTTTATAACCTAGCAGTTCGAGCGACCTTTGTACTGGTTATTTTTCGTGAAGTTATCAGTTGTTTTTTTTTTTATTAACCATTTCACAATAATAAAAATTAGGATTAATTTGATCTGTCGTTCTGCAGTTTTGTGCGTACATATATTTCTGAGATTCACTTATTTATATAAAAACTAGCTGACCCCGCAAACGTTCTTTTGCCATTTATGTTAATAACCCCCTTAACCCCCCCCCATAACTTAGAGGTATGAAAAATAGATGTTGGCCGATTCTCAGACCTCCCCAATGTGCACGCAAAGTAACACACAGGAGGAGTGTTGTAACTAGCATTGTGACACAAGAATTTTATTTATAAAAATAAAAAAGCCATGAGTGACGTAAAGTGACGTTTAACAATCACCTTGATATATAACATATTGGTTGTTTGAAATGGGATGCCATGTCTATTAAATTTCCCTTCAGAATTCCAAAAGCTCGACATATGTCACTGTGTTATTTTGATCAACGTCTTATTATGATCCATCTGTTTTGACAAGTGAAAGATTTGGAGTGTTCATAATTTTCAGAGGCATGGATTTGTGTTAGTTCATTTTGAGACTTTTTAAATGATATAACATAAATATTAGTTTTCTTTAAGCTCACAGTTTGGAGTTGGAAGGAATAG
Organism: Melitaea cinxia; assembly: GCF_905220565.1. Taxonomy (NCBI): domain Eukaryota; kingdom Metazoa; phylum Arthropoda; class Insecta; order Lepidoptera; family Nymphalidae; genus Melitaea; species Melitaea cinxia. The sequence goes on along the minus strand of NC_059398.1, from coordinate 17,618,209 downwards.
AAGATCAGAAACCAATAATATTCACGATAACACAGCAGTAAATGATAAACATTGGCCTAGGACTGTGAGATAGTTACTTAACCAATTAAAAACAGTTTTAAATGTATTCTAACGACTGCGTTTGTATTTAACTTACTGTTTGATAGTATTTTTTTAATATTTTTGAAAAAACAAACTATTATCCTATCATAAAAGTCTTCATCAGGTTCATTGTTAAAAATGCCGCCTTTCAAGATGATCAATGCTAAAAAGACAATGATTCGATGAGGTTACGAGGGGGGTAAATGAAAATCCTTTGTTAAATCTTGTAACCGCTTCCTGGATAAGATTAATGAGACGACCAAGGAAATGCACGGAAGAAGTATTAATTACATAACGTCCAATTACATTCACTTCGAAATTCAGGATAAGAGACGTATCTCAGTTAAGCTTAATATTGAAATAGTAAATTAAATGGATGAAGTGATTATCTAGACCTTAATAGTTCACGCGTTGATACTTCAGCAAGCATTTCGCTTAGTATGTTATTATTTTAAGTCGATTTCCAAATAATAGTGATGATATTTGTGTGTTTAGTAACAAATCACAGTCTAAGTTAACTGGTCTGATTTTTAAGATAATATTTTTGGAGCAATGGAACATAGTTATTGTTACTATACCGAGAGATTTTCAGTGTGACCCAGATAAAAAAAATATATTGGACTGTTTACCTGGAGCAGTAAGACGGCTATTTTTAAAAAGGAGGTATTATTCAGCTTACATCAGGACTTTTACTGACATTTATTAGCTACAGAGTATTCAGTTCAATATTATATTAATGATTAAGATGTGCAGATTTCTTGATTCTGTATGTCATGCAAGACATTACTAATTTTATAATAAAACACAGTTTTTAAAATAGTAAGTGCGGAGTCATTTGCCGATTCTTCGCTGAAGTATCTACATTTGGAATCAGTGTTAGCTTTACTTTTAACGATTATCAATTTATAAAAATTGATAAAATTTCTAAAATGACAATTCAAAAGTGCTTTAGTACTTGCCTAATTGAATAAAGTACTAAAATAAAAAAAAAACGCCTCACTCTCAACGGCCCCCACTAGGATTATCTCCTGTGTCGAGAGAACCGGAAACACACACAATACACAAGCACAAACGACCAGACCACGACAAATATCTGTATGGACAATACAAATGTTTGCCATGTGCGTGAATCAAACCCGCAACCGCCAGTGTAGCCTGTGAGCGTTGAGTTTTTGATGTTGGTTAATTTTTTATATTCGTTTTATTTTATAATCAGTAATGTTAGATTGTTACTATACTCTTGCGTAACAACTCAATCTCTACAAACAAGTTATTTATCAGTCAATTTACAGATATTTGATAGCCAACCAAAAACGTTTAGTACGAAGTTAATTGAGCGTTTTCCCATATAAAGTATTCAGCGGGATTCGCTTAAAAGTAAAACCTATGACGCATTTAGCTGTTTCAATCAAACAAATGGGTGGTGTAGCGTAGTGTGCTAAATTGCAGCGCTTCGGCGCTTACCCGGTATAAATGTTCTGTGGACAGGCATGTCCCTGACAAATGAATGGGGCAAGCCGTCCTAAGGTCGGGACGAAATACGGAGACTGTATTTTCCAGACACTCAAATTAAAACGGTCGGTCGTCAAAATACGTTGTTCCATTAATATCTTTCAAGATATCATTAAATTAATTTAACCCTATTATCATTCTTTGTAAATTTTCAACCCATCATTGTATATTGTATCCAAATATTTGTTTGCTAAGAGTATGATCATCTTTATGAGTACAAGGTAAGACTGTCTATATTTTTATGTTTAATGTACACTAATGTATTTTTTTCAAAATCAAACATTTTTTTCTAATGCACTTTTAAGTTGTCATTTTATAAGTATAATAATCTCTGAAATATATAAATACAAAATGTGTGAAAAATTTAGTGATTGAATTTTTGGAATTGGCAGAACCGGTTTTTGCAGGAGTTTTAAAAATGAGAGAAACAAGAAATGCCATTAGTTTCTTTAACAGTTTTATCGTACATATAATTTCAAATCTAGTATATTTTTGGAGTTGGAATAAAAGTTAACGTCGGACGGACGTAATTGTATGTAAATTGAGGATACCGAAATCTATGTAACTGTCGATTCTAAGTTGCTTCCACTGTTCTTCAAAGGTAATTCCTCGGGGACTGTATTTTGGCTTTCCTATACCATTTCGTCTTTAGCCGTTTCTGGCCTATAATTTAGGCAAATTTAATCCTGGGTTTTTTTTTGGTATCTTCTAACAGCTTACTATATACTATATACGGTTCTGTTTCTCGTATACCAACTATATTCGGTATTATTACTATTAACTATTAATAATATTGAAAGAGCTTTTGAAGCCTAGTGGCATAAATTTATTGTGTACATATTATATATAAGATTTTAAATCAACATGGTTATACTAAAATTATTTTAAACGGGAGAGCTTCGCAAAATAAATACAAAAACATGGCAAATATCCCATTTTAAATGATTTTAGTTATTATATCTTTCAGGGCCTTCCATTTTTGCCCGCCAGAGTTATTTATGTTATTATAGCCTGCATAAGCTTAATATTAACATAAAAAAAATCTAAGTGATTTAGTAGATACAAATAAATAGATATATAGTTTAATATATATTTATATACTGTGTGACTACGGCATTAAACAATATAGCCACCCCCTCTCTTCCCGTGTTCCACCGAAGACAGGCAGCGGCGTCTTCGGTGCGACGAAGCCAGCCCTGGTCACCAACCCGCCTGCCCAGCGTGGTGACTACGGGCAACGCATATGAGTTCACGCCATTTTTGGCACAAACTTGTGGAGGCCTATGTCCAGCAGTGGACTGCAATAGGCTGAAGAGAATGAATGAATGATATATTCTACAATAATTATTTTTTTTACAAATTTTTATGTAAAAATATTTTTCACAATTTCTAAAAATTCAACTACATGAATGTCATTAAATTAAAACTAAGCTACGGGTTATGGAATTTGGCAAAGAATAACAAAAATGAAAAAGAAAAAGATGACAATAATAACATTTAAAAAAAATGCTTTAGTTATACAAATATAATAAAACATAACAATTAATACGTTTTCACTTAAAATAATAAATGAATAAGTGTAATAATTAAACATAAAATGAATCCTTAACAATGAAACTTCCAGTTGCGCATATTTCTGTTAACTTGTGTATGTATAATATTTTAATACTACCCTACATATTGTTAATTCTTGTCTCGACTATGAATTGTTTATATATTGTAATGCGATGTACCCAACATATAAATTTTTGTTTAATTTTAGTATTTGTAATTTCTCATGTAAGCGAATTGCTACAGCCATGCTATAGCCAAGACTAAGAAACCCTATTTTGTAAAGTAAATAAACATAAATTTTACTTCCATATATTTTTAAACCTTTGAGATTTAGAGCTACGGAATCTATATTGGATTATATAAAATTTACGAATGAAGGTACACAGGAGAAAACAAATGTCAACTATGATATATCTATTTTTCGGTCTTCTTCAAATTCTATAATTATATTTGGTAGATATGTATTAAATGTGCTGTGTGGCTACGGCACTAAAGAATTTAGCCACCCCTCTCTTCCCGTGGGTGTCGTAAGAGGCGACTAAGGGATAACAAGGTTCCACAACCATCTTGGAACTTAAGAAGCCGACCGATGGCGGGATAACCATCCAACTGCTGGCTTTGAAATACACAGGCCGAAGACGGGCAGCAGCGTCTTTGGTGCGACAAAGCCAGTACTGCGGTCACCAACCCGCCTGCCCAGCGTGGTGACTATGGGCAAAACACATGAGTTCACGTTATTTTTGACGTAAACTTGTGGAGGCCTATGTCCAGCAGTGGACTGTATAGGCTGTAATAATGATGATGTATTAAATTCTTTTGTAAGCATAAATCGATAGTGAAGCGTTTATTTGTTATTGTTTGTTTGGGTTCTTGGGAGAGAGCATTAAAGTTGAAAATTTGTAGTAAGAGGCGAAACATTAAAGTGTGTCTCAATTGAATCCATTTCATCGTGTCGGTTAATCTAATTGTTTTAAGATCTATCGATTGTAAGTTTATAATTTAATGACATCTTGACTATTAGTATTGAAACCAAAATAACTTGAAATCCAAAGTATTAAGAAAATTTTACGGCTCAACTAAAACTGGCATAATACACTTAATAGCTTAATGAGAAAGATAGCTATAGATAGACCTAGAGTAAAATATAGTAATGTGTATTTAAAGTAACTAATTTGTATAAGACGCATTGGAATAGTGTAGTGGATGTGAGCTTACTTTTATCTTTCTCCTACTTGGGGAAAGAGGCCTCTGCCCAGCAGTGGGATATTACAGGCTGGAGCGATAATAATTATTGATTTCAAATACCTCACGGATTCTCGTTCACCCTTAACTTTGTGAGCTAAATTTACGAAGCATGCCAAAAACTTTTCCATACCGAAAAGTTACTTTCGAAACACATAAGGCATACTTTCAGAAAATTTGAGTGTACCAAAAAGCATTAAATTGAGTAGTTAGTTCATAAACGTAAAGTTGCTGAGCGCAGGCATCGCGCACGAATATTATCGAAATAAATTGTATACGAACATTAGTTATTTTATATTAAATCATGCTTGAGAAAAACAAATTGAATTGTGATAACTGAATTTTCAAGACACATTCTTAAAATAATTGATTAAAATATAAAAACCGATTGCAAGTATAAAAAGATATGTCACTATCAAATCTGAATGCCTTTGAAAAAATATGAAATATCTTCTTATACCTACAAACAAAAGCAATCTTTTCAGGAAAATCGGTAAAATCCCTATTTTATATAAAAAAGAAGATTGTTTTTAGAATTTTTGTTTATATTTATGTATATTTAATACTTAGCCTCCGATTCACGAGTCTGGGAAGGAGATGCTATATTCCCTGACGATCGCAACGCCAGGAGTATTGAAAGCGCGTTGCAAATCCAAACCCCTTACTACTTCTGTAAAATTGAGATTTTTCCGTAATCGTATATGTTGTTAGTTAGTAAAATCAAGCTTAATCCATTAGAAAAGTTATTTATCTAGGTAGGAGGATAATTTTAAGGCAATCAGATACTACGTACCAAGTTTATGGCTTTATTGGAAAATATTTTCAAGGAATTAGTTCCACCTCGTGAGCTTCACACTTTGGTTTTGGACATAACCTTAGCTGGACATCTGCCAGTGCGGGCTTACAATAGCGAAATCTTGTATCCGCATTTCAACCTTAGTGCACGGGGTTTGACTCTAAAATCGCTTAACATGTTTTTATTCTCTTTTTGTGAGACTTTACGCGTGTTTACGTAAAAATCAATGTTTTGACGATCTTGTTTCTGAAATTTGAATACTAGCGATTCTTTGTATTTTCATAAATATTTTTTTTATTAGCGCATTTTCTGGCAAACGAGATAGCCCAATAGGTACGTAAATAAAAAAAGTAATTTTTATGTACTCAATATATCTTTTAAGTAATTCTTGTATTTGGCAATGTCGTTAGAAGACTTGCATAATATGTCGGTACTTCTACCGTCCTTTAAGAGATGCGTAGATGCATCAGTATGGTGTGGAGAAATTTTACAAGGTCCTTTTCTGCTTCATAGAAGATAACTAGCAGTGTATATTTTGGCTTTTGAAGTACTTTTTTATATATAATATAAATATATAATACAAACACCTGAGACATTTTTAATTACTTTTATTATTTAGTAAATAACTAAATTTAGTACTAAAAACTATGGAAAAAAATTATCTCGCTTGGTAAGATTTCATATGATTTCAGCCTTTCGACATTTGAACTCATCGCAAAGCTTTTAGTGTAACTAAAAGAGTCTAGGTTCTGATCTAGATTTATCGTAGGAACTTTTCAAAGAACCGTTTCATCAGTCTAATGCAGCTCTTCAAATTTTATACTACCTTGACGAATATCGCTATTTATGTAAATAATATTAAATTGAAACTGAAATATCTTTTGTACACAATAATGGCTCAAACAAACAGAAAAATAATCTGGATGCAAAAGTTTTTTTTTTTTTTAATTTTATTAAGGAAAATATTAGGTTTTTAGGGTATATTACATAAGTTTTCTTAAATATAAATGCTATTACAAAAATCACAATATACAAATTAAAACAAAAAACTTAGACTGATTTCGTTAATTTCGAGTAATATTCTTGCAAAATATGAAGAAATAGATAATTCCTGATTTCTATTGGTTATGAAAATTAATGGATACCCATCTATAATTCAATACATTGCCGATGATAGGTCCGATGACGAGGGTAATTATTTTAAGATATCCATTGAAATGAAATGCTTATAAATTAAACATTGATGACTCTTGATATAAATGGTATTATAAATTTACGTAATTAAGCTGTCAAATATGCTGAAGGAGAAATGGAGACAATAGAAATGTAAAGTAAGTCACACCAAGAAGACAAAAAGACGAAAATAAGAGGACACAAATAGAAAAATCTTTGATCCAAGTCCCGATAAGCAAGTTTTAAGTGTTTTCGCGATGAATAAGAGTGAATAAAAAAAATGAATATATAGAAAAAGATTATTTATATAGCAAAAACATAGCAATATATCAATGACATAAATGTAAACCTAGTTAGACAATCGACCTTAATACACATATACCAAAAGACCTAACCAAGGGATTCAGTTCTTAGCTTGTGGATATGATGTTTTGGTTTGTATATTTTAATTTATATAACTTGCATATTGAAGAATACTTGTTCAATATTCGATTTAGTAGCTGATTCAGGGTCAAGTTTATTGGAACGGAGCTTGCAATGAGCTCATCAAAACTTATTAACTTCGAGATACTTGTTTATTTTGGATTTTGTTGATATTATCACATATTCATTTTATCATTTTAAATTGCCCCAGCAATGCTCAGTTCGTTAAAAATAAAAACTTAATATGCAATTGCAGTCGAATACAAAATACAAAATTTTGCAACTATAATTTCATTAAATTTATAGTGCGCACTTATTACTCGGCTATACGCGAAATATGTGAAGTATATAAGCGTGAAATTTCCAGATTATATTTTTTATATTCCTGTTATATATTTTGGGTTTCTGCGATTAAATGATAAATTGCCACCAAAATGTGTCAGTAGTTTGTGCTCATGTAATGATATGGCTGAGTCAGCCAGGGTACTACAGATTCTTAAAGAAATTACACAACATTTTTAAAGAAAAGTCATAGCATATTATGCTTCTAATCCCACTCCTAATTAATGGCTTCCATTAGAGACGAATAAAACCGATGAAATAACATACAATGCATGGAAAAATATAGTTTATATATATTTTTTAAAAACAGTAACTGCGTAGTTTCTTGCCGATTTTCCTCTGCAGAATTTGCATTCTGAATAGGTGGTAGCATGAGTTTTAAAAATAATTAAAATTTTAATTTGTAAAATGAAGATTTGAAGCTTCTTTTGAATCCTATTTGAACACCGATATTATTGATTTTGATTTTAATTTTGAAGTTTTTACCTATCATTCCAGCCTATACAGTCCACTGCTGGACATAGGCCTCCACAAGTTTACGCCAAAAAAAACGTGAACTTATGTGTTTTGCCCATAGTCACCACGCTGGGCAGGCGGGTTGGTGATCGCAGTACTGCCTTTGTCGCACCGAAGACGCTGCTGCCCATCTTCGGCCTGTGTATTTCAAAGCCAGCAGTTGGATGGTTATCCCGCCACCGGTCGGCTTTTTAAGTTCCAAGGTGGTAGCGGAACTGAGTTATCCCTTAGTCGCCTCTTACGACACCCACGGGAAGAGAGGGGGTGGCTATATTCTTTAGTACCGTAGCCACACAGTACCTATGCCACTATCTTATTATATTTTGGTGCAGTGAATAACTAAGCCGAGACGTAAAATATATATGCCAGATAAATTGTCGATAAGAATTGGTCGTTCTTATTTCTTGCCATTTACATTATCTTTTATGGGAGCCATTGATCACTTAAAATCAGGTCAACCGTCTGTTCGTAAGCGATCACTAAAAATAACTGGTCACAAGGGATAGGAGTAGGGGAGTAGTAAACTTCGTGTATCCATAGCTGTTGCGTTCGTTTACATGCCTTTTGATGTGCCTTTCCCACTCGCCTCTGATGTTATCTGTGACATGCGAAATCTAATTTTGTACAAGTCACTTGACGTACACAGTACCTTCATTCAAGCTGACATAGTATGATTAAATACGTACTAGCAGACCGGAAGACTTCCTTACCAACATATTTTTATACATAGAATATATGTAGGCGGAGGCTGGATGTAGATTGAGCAAAATCAAGAAGTTTGGCGTAAACTTCGGAGGGTTATCTCCAGCAGTTAACTGTGAAAGACTGAAGTGATATATATGTACATTCGCTTCAGCCTGTAATATCCCACTACTAGGCATAGGCCTCTTTCCCCATGTAGGAGAAGGATCAAAGCTTAATCCACCACGCTGCTCCAATGCGGGTTGGTGGATATATATTCCCTACTATGAGTAATGATCGCTATCAGGTGTACATGATAATAATCGGGACCAACGGCTTAACGTGCTCTCCGAGATTCGGTGGGGAGACCCACTAGGACTGCACAAACACCCAGACCACGGCAAACACCTGTATGGCCGATACAAATGTTTGTCATGTGCGGGGATCGAACCCGCAACCGCCAGCGCAACAGGTACAATCCATGGCTATGACCGCTGCGCCAACGCGGCGTCACAACCATGGATATGTACTCGTATATACAGCCTTTTGTACTTTTCTTTCTTTTTTGTTTTTATGATTATTATTTTTTTCTTGTTTGTTTATTCTTCTTTTATGTTACATGTATTGTTTCTGGTTGTACAATAAAGTATATTTGTATTGTATATATAAAGATAATTCAACACAATAACGTCATCAAAATTATTTTGCTTTTAACCGTGTCAGTATTATCGATTTCGGTGTTCAAATCACCGTTACTAATACGAACGATATTTCACTCATCGCGATTCTATTCAAACCGCACCGATCCTCGGGAATAATTACCTAAATACAGCGATTTATTCCTCTCGTCGGTAAACAGAGCGTGTATAAATTATACTCGGTTATTTTATGTTAGCACGAAATTTTATGAAGTTTTTGATAAACTCAACATGTGTTTGGAAGTTTTTAGTTTGAGTCAAATAATATCAATTGTATAATACGTTTAAATTAAATATTTTTGCTTTAGTGCTGGATAATGAAGCTAAAATAAAAAATAAATAAATAGATATTCTATTATACAGCACAAAATAATAATGAATATAATTCGAAGCGTTTATATCACACCGATGCATGACGTGATACTTTTGAAGCAATTATCCCATTCTGCAACCGTCATTGTCGCTAAAATCATTACCCATGCGAAGCTGAACTAGGCCACTAGTATAATATTATAAGTCAGTCTAAAATACGTTGATGTTGTGCGATATAATGATTTTAATAAAGGCGTAATAGATATCATTAACTTAGAAGGGATAGAACATTATAATTATATCTAAGAGTTTAGAAACTTAGCAAAACCAAAATTACATTAAAACGAAATAATGCCAGCTCTATAGTCTTACACAAAGATGGCGAGACCAATTCGGGGCATCTCATTAAAACAATTCAAATGAGATGCTACGTAATCCTTGAAGCCATAGATATCTGGGTACTGTTATTACAGTATAATTAAGAAGATTAAATTAAGTCTGCGATGTAGGCAGTTTACCGAACTAAAATAGGTGCTATATACAATAGGGTATAATGCTTATTATATCTATCTAGTAAAGTATCTAACTAGTAAATAATTTGATATTTCTTAATTTTTGTTGTAGTGGGGATAAAATTTCCGTCAATTTGGACTTTTTTTTGGGTGTGTATTCTTGAGTCCTAAATGTTCTTTGGGGAGTTCTTAGTATTGATCTTAGTTGTTTTTAAAAACCTGACAAATAATGCTACTTATGACAGTAAAATTATCTGTCCAAACATGTTGTGGATTGGACTCCAGTTCATGATTTTGCATTAGAAGTACCCCATCCCCAGCCGTGGGACTATCACACTTAAATGTTGTGATCGTTAAAAAATAATACTCTGGTATTATATTTCCAATAAATGATACGAAATTGAAAATAGGAGATCAAATACAAATTTATCCGAATACATTCTAAGTGAAAATCGAACTCGATTTTCCGAAAGTACAGAAAAAACGTCTCACCACGACAAATCCTCCAATAACTGGAAATAAAAGATTTCGCCGTGGCATATATTACCTGTAAACCTCATTTTTAAGCCGTACCCACACTTACTGTACGACCATTATCCCTGCCCTCCTCTCGTTCCGCAGCGATTTGCATAATTTTTCCTTCCGAATTTTCAGTTATTTCACGTTTAACTCGCAGCAGAGCGTTCGTGTTTCGTCCCTTCGTAAAATGTCTGTAATGGGTTTATTAATGCAGTCGGGCCGGGTGGAAACGTTAGTGCGATTTGAACGTTTTTTAAAATTAAATATGTAAATATGTTAATATTGTAGTATGGAAATATTAGTCACGAGGTTTATGGAACTTTTCTCTCTTTTCTTCCATTTGTTTTTACTGATTGCACAAATCAACCGCTTTGGTATTAAATGCAATAATATTGTTTTATTTAAATAGACAAAATTTTCCTAAGCCAGTCAAACCTTTAATTTCATGGAAGTACAAAGATAATATGTAAACAACGCATTACCAGTACGGTACAAATATTATACGTATTAAAATTTCGACGTTATGGAATGGAAAATATTAATTAGTAATTTGTTCATCAAATAAAAAATGTGAAAACTTGGAAAAAAATTTTTGCTCAAATCATTTTGCCTCTAATTATGTATAATTTACTTTTGTAAATATAAAGATAAATATAATAATAGTCAAAACGTAATAATTTCGAACTTCGTAATAAGCTATTTGGAAATTCAATAAACGTAATTAAAATCAGTAACTTTCGGAAATTTGTTAGCCGATTTTTTTTCCTTTTACCATCATATAAATTCACTTAGGAAATAAATTACTTAATATATTTAGAAGATTACATTACAAAATTATGAATTAATTAAGGTGTAATATTATTCGTATAACAAATATCAAAACCTTTATTGATAACTCAATGAAATTGGTTGTATGAAAATTGGTTTCCTTGTTGTAATTACTTTATTTTAGACTATTCTTTTTAATTTTATATCTATTTTTAAGGATTTTTCTTTCTTCATGTAGGAGAAGGATTGTAGCTTAATCCACCACGCTACTCCACTGTTGATTGGTAGATATATTACCAATCGACCCAACCAATATTAAGTAGCTATAGCTATCTGCTTTTTGTGATAAAAACCGCGGTAGACACTTAAACGTGCTCTGAGAGGCACAGTGGGAGCGTCCACAAGGACAAATGTCACAACCGTAAAGAAATATTTCTATGAGTACAAATATCCACCCTGAACGGGAATCAAACACGCAAACCGTCGGCGTTTTAGGCGCTTACACACACCACTACACCGGAATGGTTGGGCAAAACAAATATATATATGTGTAAATATTATTAGTTTGTTGTATATCTATTGAATACCGTCATATTGTAAATTGGCAAAAAGGTTGCGTCTGTGTATGTTATAACGTATAAATGGTAAGTAAAATTTAAACGTTTCAATTTTTTTACTAATTAAAGAAAGTTTAATATTTTACCATATGAAACGATTCATTAATTTTTAACTGAAGATAAATATTGTTAACTATAAATTTATTATTTTTCAAAAAGGAGTTCTCAATTCGACTGTGTGTGTCTTTATGTGTGTTACCTTATATCTTTTTACTGTGTGGATCGATTTTAATGATTCTTTATTGAATCAAAATGAGAATGCTTGTCACATGGTTTAGTTTAAATTTGATTAAGATCGGACGAGTACTTTTTAAGTTATCTCTTATAATGCGTATTTACTTGAGCATTTTTTCGTCTACCCACGTTATACTACTCGTCTGCCCACGTTATTCTACTCGTCTGCCCACGTTATATTACTCGTCTACCCACGTTATATTACTCATCTGCCCACGTTATACTACTCGTCTGCCCACGATATACTACTCTTCTGCCCACGTTATACTACTCGTCTGCCCACGTTATACTACTCGTCTGCCCACGTTATACTACTCGTCTGCCCACGTTATAATACTAGTCGATGTAATTGAAGTCGCGTTTTTTTCATTGGCGAGCAAACAGAATTATTATTAATAAATCTCAAATCTAAAGGATTAGAAAAATATATCAATTTTACATTTTATTGACACAAACACGTATAAAAAGCCTAACAAGTATTTATAATTAAAAAGTAATTAAGTCTTTCTTAGAAGATGTTTCTATTCGAGGTATTGTTGTTGAAATTCAATTAAGGTGCACTTGTTTGTAGCTGCGAGATTACGGGTTGAAGGTAAAATGGATATAGAGACTCGGTAGCAAGTGCTGCCATCTAGTGGTTGGGACTTTGAGTATCTTTAGTATTAAGTGTTTTTGTTGAACTTGTGGCGGACTTTTTTTTTACGTGGCGAAAATCCTTAATGGATACCCTCCAGCGCGGGGGCGCCAGAGGGTTATGTCAGACTCCTACTGACTAAAAAACCACCACGTGTGAGTAGTCGTCCGCTTGGGTGGGGCCAGATGGGGTGCGATAGGCTGAAGTGATGATGAGTGATGAAAATTTCTTTAGCATGATCTACAGATGCATAACAATATAATTATTATAATTGTTACATTTACACAATGAAAATAAATTAACTTTAAAGTTTTCACCATTTACTCAAAAGACGTTAAAAACTAGTCATTAAAAGAACGCTAAGTTCCTTTACAACTCCGAGTCTTGACAATGTTGCAGTTGGTCCGTCAGAAACAAAAGGATTAAATTTAAAACGTTAAATTTTAATTCGTTAAACAAAAGATTTGATTATTGGGGGACAGTAAAATATTCATCATTCTATTCACGACTCGAGTTAGCTTCTAACGAGAGTAATTAGCTTAAGACAATTTCGGTCTCTTAATAAGATCGTTGTCAGAGACCTTCTGAGTTTTCATAAAATTCAACGCTTTGAAACTTACTCAGAGGTTCATCTTTATATAAATAACTAGCTGATCTCGCAAACGTTTCTTTGCCATATATGTTATTAACCTGCTTAATCCCCCCCCCCTTATAACTTAGGGGTATGAAAAATAGATGTTGGCCGATTCTCAGACCTAACCGATATGCCCACAAAATTTTATTAAAATCGGTCGAGCCGTTTCGGAGTAGTTCAATGTTTAATACAATGACCCGAGAATTTTATATATTAGATTGTTTCTGGTCTGGTACGTTCTTGTCTTTCTAATGTGTCGGGAAAGCACGTATAGTTGGTAGTCCCATTTTTTGCTGTATAAACCTGATAGCAAGTAATTCATCAATCCGCCATAAATCAGCGATATAGAGCAATAATATTTACAAAGTTTATGAAATGCGTTATGTAGTCAAAACTAGTGACCTTTGTCCGCCTATATTTTTTACAAGATAAGTAATCACCAACATATCAGATACTAAACCTTCTCCAAAACACGCTGTATCTTATGGTATAAGTATTGTTCCGATCGGTTCAGTAGTTTTCGCGGTATAACCGAACAAAAAAACCGGCTCTCCGTTTATAAGTATAGAAGATCAGAACGCTAAATATTCTTTAAATTTAATAAATGAAATTATCTGCAAACACGTCGAGGAGCCGTAGCACGAATTACTTCAACTCTTCTTCATTGTGAGAGGAAGCCTCCGCCTAGTAGTGAGGCTTATGTGGGGTTCAGTTTGGCTTGATTCGAAGCTCACTGTTAGTGTACTTCAAATGCATTTGGTAATAGTTTATAATATCTTTTATACTTTAGTATTACTTCAGAAACACGGTGCACTGTTTAACTATCAATTGTTTTGCTGCATTGTTTATGACATAAATTGTATTTTTTTCTGTAAATTATTAATAAATTTGTATAAAAAATGTTAAGAGAAAACGCAGAACATCTTTCATGTATCAATCAGTCGCATCCAAGGTCTAATTGTAAGATATCTTGTTATATCTTCGAAAAAAAAAAATCACTTTTAAAGAAAACGTCAAAACCTTTTCAGTAGGAAATTGGCTTAGCAACGATTTTCTTTCTAAACCTTTTCTTGTCGGAAACCGTCCTCGGGTATTTCGTTGAAAACAGTATTTCGGGACTTTTGACCCCGAGCCTTAATTGCCATTAGGATCGATACAGGAAGTTCACACTACAGTTTAAATATTAAACGGTGTTGTAACGGTGTCAGGATTATATAAATGGAAAAGTTTAATTAATTTGAACATTTTGCAGTACACATATGTATAATAACGTAAATAAGCGTAAAAGTAATGTAATTGAAACAGTATATTAATGTTGATTTATTTTAATAATAAGTTACGTCTTAGAAACGCTAAAAATAGAAGCTCTTAAAATCAAAATTAAATGGCGAGTGTGCTTTAGACCACACGACTGAAGTAAAACTGCTGCACAATAGTCCTACACTGTGTCTTAGATATACGAAACGTAACTGGTTATGAGAGAAAGAGAGAAAGAAAATGTGTGCTCGCACCTCTCTGTCTTGCTCCGTTCGCTTCACCCAATCACACTTTTCGTAACTGTGTTCATGTATCACGTGTTCGAACCATTCACCAGCTTACTCCCCATATCAACTGTGTGTATAGAAGTTTGACTTCAAAATAATAAAATAACTTTATTCAACTAGGCTTTGAAGTACCATAAAAATCTAAATCTAACAATATTCTGATAGCATTTTTAGGAATATAATTGTGTTTGTTAGCAAACGAAATAAAACGACTTCAATTACATCGACAAGTAATACAACGTAAGTAGACGAAAAAAATTAACAAATGCACTAGTCTTCACTGCGATTTTCGAGGGTTCCCTTCGATTTCTCTGGGATTCCATCATCAGGTCCTAGTTTTCTTATCATGTTATCACTCTTGAGATATCTCCTTTCTAATAAACAAAAAAAAAAATTATCAAAATCGGTCCGTAAACGATGATTTTTTTCTCGAACATACATAAAAAAATATAAATAAAAAATGTATATACACGTATAACTAAATTTGTTTAACATAATACATGAAATTAATAAAATTGTTGTCTAGATTAAAACTAAGCTTTGACACAATTGTTAAATAGGTACAAAACCCCCATCTATTAGTACTACACAAAGGAGCAACATAGTCGTTGATGGAATTAGGAAACTTCTTTGTTAGTGAGGCATCCTCGAAACTCTCATCTTCTCAACATTTATAACTTGGCTGTATTATTTGCTAGTTCTGTCATATTAATTTTATATTCACCTCATCAAGGGGATATCGACCTAACTGCCTCATCATAAAGGTCTAAGTTAGTAAAACAAGGAACAGAGGAAGGTAGTCAAAGAAAACATTTTAGTACGTCATAAATAGGGGTCTGAAAAATGGACAAAGCATTACGCTTGTAAGTGTAGGGCTTATAGTTCTGGAATGATACATTTTGTGTCTGTTTTGGTGCCCATTATATTTATAGCATTATACGCTTTTAACTCAAAAAAGTAAATAAGTTTCAAGATATAAAATCGAATTAGGCTAATTTATTGTATACAAAATAATTGGCCATCGAAACAATAAAGTGATGCTAAGGGATATCGTAAATTATGTCTCTTATAGTCTGTTAAGTCGTTATCACATTAATGCGAATCCATTCAAGGGATCAACATGAATGTAAGCATTCGGTAAATCCTTACCAATTAACAATCAATGTTACAATGTTTGTCTTTATCGATTCATTATCCCTGGGTTATCCTTTGCTGGGTTTTATCGTGGCAACCCTACTTCGCAACCGTTCAAGTCGCTCGTTAGCCAGAAACGTATATTATCCTTTATGGCCGACTGCCTACGCTTCAGTAATAATGTTTCGAGAATACACCGTCGAAGCAACTAGTGTTGTTATCACCGGTTTTTTTGTGTTATCACCGGTTTTTTTTAGTACAAATGATAGTGTCGTTAGTCAAATCGCACTTTCGTTTTTTATCGTCCCGTTTTACGGTTATTATTGTTGAGGGTAGATTTTTATAGAAACTGTATTCGTGAATGGAATGGAATAACGGTTTTTTGAATATTTTTCGTTGAACTAGTGAAGTGAGAATTTTTTGCGTATATTTTACAGTTTGATGTTGATATTTTTTTTATTTCTCGAAGTTTAAAATGTACTTCTTCTATAGAACACGCTTGATGACAGTTTTTACTCTGTTGAGATAATAATTTGCCGAGCCTCAGTAGACCTGTGTGGAGGAATAAACTATATCCTTGAATGGTAGACTCAGCTCCGCGGCATTCGCAGTTAGAAAAGTACGATAACTGACCGACGTTGCAACTGCACGCTTAATATACTTTAGCTATTTTCATAGTGTTATGTCTTACGGCCTGTTAATGTGGGGTAATGCTGCAGATATTGAGACTATATTTATCTTGCAAAAAAGGGCTATTCGCGGCATTTACGATCTTGGAGCTCGAGTCTCCCTACGGGATGTTTTCCAAAAGGTGGACATATTAACGATCGCGTCGCAGTATATTTATAACAATATTATGTATATCCACCAAAATATTCATTGTTTTGAAATAAATAGTAATAATCGCATTGTAAACACGAGACGGAATAACAAAATTGTAACTCCAAATTTTCGACTGCGCAAAGTAAACGTTTCCTTTCTGGGTCATGGTATTCGCATGTATAATAAAATACCACAAACGATTTTGGAATTGTCTCAACATAAATTTAAAGTTTTTATCAAAAAAATAATAATAATAGATAAAGCTTATTACTCGGTGCAGGATTACATAGTTGATAAAGATGTGTGGACTTAGTGACGCTGTATTTCATGCAACATGTTTCTAATTTTGTACTAAAACACAGTTTATATATTATTTTCAAAAGAGTAACTGCGGAGTTTCTTGCCGATTCTTTTCTGCAGAATCTACATTCCGAATTGGTGGTAGCTTCACTTTTACAAAAATAATAATTAATTTCTAAAGTTTTAATTTGTAAAATGACGATTCGAAAGTGCTCTTGGAGCCTATTTGAATAAAGCTATTTCTAACCGACTTCCAAAAAAGGAGGAGGTTCTCAATTCGACTGTATTGTTTTTAATGTATGTTACATCAGAACTTTTGACCGTGTGGACCGATTTCGACATTTTTTTTTTAATCGAAAGGTAGTATGTGTCAATTGGTCCCATTTAAATTTATTTGAGATCTAACAACTACTTTTCGAGTTATATCTAATAATGCGTTTTTACTTGACGCTTTTTTCGTCGACCTACGTTGTATTATACCGCATAACTTTCTACTGGATGTACCAATTTTGATAATTCTTTTTTTGGTGGAAAGGAGATATCCCAAGTTTAGTACCATGATAAGGAAACTAGGATCTGATGATGGGATCCTAGAGAAATCGAGGGAACTTCTTGAAAATCCGCAATAACTTTTTACTGGGTGTACCGATTTTAATAATTTTTAATTTAATCGAAAGCTGATGTTTGTCGCGTGGTCATATATAAATTTTATTGAGATCTGATAACTACTTTTTGAGTAATCTTTGATGACGCGTAGTTACTTGACTATTTTTTCGTCGATCTACGTTGTATTTACTCGACGATGTAATTGAAGTCGGTTTTTTTTCGTTTGCGAGCAAACATAATTATTTATTTTGATTTTGATTTTGATAGATAAAGTGGCCTTTGCTAAGGCAAGAGTTTAAATCTAAAAGGTCTTGTTTAGATATTTTTTAGTTAGTGATTAAAAACAATAATAGTCGTATTTTAGAAATTAAGAAAATACTTCCTTAGTAAATTGTTTAAAACATATATCGTTTTACTGTTTTTAGAAAATGAAACTTGTTTTTTTTTCTACGACACATCATAAAACACTATGTATACAATTAGTTTGCTCATTGTCTAGAGTAATTACCTCCGCGTCAATCTGACGATACAGCAGACAAAGAGGTGCCTTTAGATTCACGAGAAAAACAAAACTAAACGCTGAGAATATCCTCTCAAAACGGACAATGGGAGCTCTAGTTTAATAGATGTATAACCAGAGCACTGGATCCCTGTTTCTTTGATCTCGAAGAACAAAAGCTTAGGCCTCAAATCTCAACTTATGTTGGAAGAACGTCACATCGTAGACAATGGTTACAAACATTAATATCTATCTTTGTTTCTCTCACCCCGAGCTCAAGATGGTAGAGACGATGGATTAATATAAATTTAAAACATTTTTCATTTCATTTTTTTGACCCCTTTTAAATTTCGAACCACGAATGGAGTGTTTCATTCGTGTCTTCAAGCCTATTTGAACAAGTGGCATTAGAAATTCTATAACATAACCAATATTAAATAATATTTCTCACTATTTATTGATTAGGTTTTATACTTTTAAAGTTTTTTAATGAACGCTCCATCGAAGTAACATTTTTCTCATGATTTTGGTCTCTTAAGCCAAGTGAAGAAAACACGCCAAGCTTACTACTTTAAAATTGCTGCAAAAAAATAATGAATTATATAATGTAAATTGATTTGAATGATTTGGCTCTCTTAAGGATTCCGTATTCAAAGGGTGTCGAAGTAAACCTATTATGAATTTACTGTCCATTTGTTTATTATCTGTTACATAGTTAGAATTGTCAATTGAGTAGTCAGAGGTATTTCGTTTGAAACTGTAACAGGCAGGACTAGAAACTTTTATAGATATATTTTACTAGCCCTTAAAATTATTAAGAAAAACAAACCAAGATATAAACTAGAATAGATGATAAAAGTGATCGTTTGTACTTATTTAAGTTGAAAGAAAACCTACATGGGCGTATCTTAAGGAGATTACTGAAAAGGGAAATGCATGGGAAAGACATGGAACTATCAACGAAATTAATCAAGCGAAATGAAAATTGCTTCCTGGTTAATCTATAAAATATATATTGGCCCTTTGTTTTTAGCTGAAGATTTCTAACTGAATTTAGTATTACTGGTGTTATCTGAAGAATAATTTACATTTTATAGTTAAAAATTGATTAATGTTGTTCTACATTATTCACTATAAATAGTAATAATGGAAAGGAAAACATATTGCCTTTTATTTTTGTTTTCTTAAGTTTATTATCAATTTTTTTTAGATAAAAATATATTTAAAGTAATGTAACTAATTACAAAACTTCACAAACTGAAACACCAATAATGTCAAATCTTATGATCCTCCCAAAAGTAAGGCCTTAACGCTAAGCAATAAGCCGAAATATTACATGAGTTGTTTCTTTAAGCATATTCTAACTTTTATAAATTGGTTTATAATTTATCCCGCTTCACTCGACCGAGGAATCAAACCTAAATCCAGCGGAAGCGTCGAGCAAACGAAGCAACTCAATTTGCATTATAACCTCAAACAAACTTGGCCCTTACGCAGAAGTTTCCAACACCCAAAAATGTTGTTTCTCGTCTTCGTAAGAATGGTAAACATGAAATACTGCCAGGGCGATGTAATTCTGTTTCCTTATAATCCCCAGACAAGGCCTATTCTTAGGGCGAGCTCTTAATTAAAACATAAATGACTTTCAGATAGGAAAATGTTTTTACCCAAAAGAGAGAATTAGAAAAGTGAATTGCTATTTTTTTTCTGTATGCTTTGAGATCCTCTGATAAACTCAATAAAGTTAAAGCGTCCGTTATCACTGGTGATTCTTTTTTGAAATCTGATTACTTGTCCTTTTAGACTTGTTCATTGGCAGCTGTTGAAGTGAAGTAGTTAGGACAACAATTTTTCGTGATAAAGGCGAGCGAGAGTCTTTGTGATCTCATCGTAATCTAGATAATAGTCGACGGTCTTAGTTTTTTTTTTAAATTCTATATTGTTTCTTTAGACTTTATGTAAACAGTTGAGATAGTTTGTTCGACGTATTTCATTGACTTTGGTTTTTTATTTTTTTATTTAATAAAGAATTTTTTATTTTTGTGTTGATAATTTTGTATAAAATATTTTAAATAGCTTTGTTTTTTATTAAATTTTTTATCCATGCTAGTATCATTTTCCAATTATGTTTTCATTCCAGGTTATACTTCTGAGAGCCGTTGGCTTAAGAGTCGGATGTGCTGGAAATACAGTTTTTTATATTATCGTTGGATTCCATTTTTACTGTAGAAATTTTATCTCAAGTGTTGCTTTTAACATTAAATTGGAGATTTTAATGGAATTATAAAATGTTATTTAAATTGATTGTCTTAGCTTTTTGTTCTAATACTCTACACGGTAAATAGAATAAATGAGTAAAAACTCTGTTAATGGTTAAATATAATTAATTATATTCACTTTGTATGAAAAATAAATCTCGTCAAGAAAAGCATAATTGAAATTAACAAGTGTTCAGAAAAAATCC
Source organism: Melitaea cinxia (assembly GCF_905220565.1). Taxonomy (NCBI): domain Eukaryota; kingdom Metazoa; phylum Arthropoda; class Insecta; order Lepidoptera; family Nymphalidae; genus Melitaea; species Melitaea cinxia. The sequence continues at coordinate 17,597,592 of NC_059398.1, read as the reverse complement.
GCCAATCCGCAGTGTAGCAGCGTGGCTGATTAAGTTCCGTCCCTTCTTTTACACGGAGAAATGTTTTTTCCAGCGGTGAGATGTTACAGGCTGATTCGTGTCAGAAAAAAATAAATCATATAAATTTCTGTCTGCAGTAGAGCAGTACTGTGCATCATTTTTAAAGAACATGTTTCTAGCAGAAGAATAAAGATGTGCTTAACAAGGCAACATAATTATACAAGCTATTTTATTTTGCTTTCAAACATTTCAATCAACAAAATGTACACACTCATTAAATGTCTCATACGAATACGCGTACGCAATGAACTCATAAACTTTAATTCATAGCTTTCTGATAAATAAAACAATCAAATGTAACGTTGTAATTAAAACGGTTCTATAATCTAGCGTTTCGTTATTGTTATGCACTGCATCAAATATTACCGATTATACTGTGTCCCCAGTTGGGTAATAGATGCATAATCTACGAAATCACAGCGCTGCTGCGTTGTCATTACCCCCTGTAATGTTGTTGCCCACTCATAATTGCACGTTGCATAATATGCTGAAAAGGCATTAGAGTATTTATTAAAACCGCACACGTTTTGGGGTTTTTGGGAATGTAATAAGCATTCGGTTACGGCAGTATTATTTTGATACGTGAATGTAAAATACAGGTTCATGTTTATTGTGCTCGAATGTATTAATATTAAGTAGATAATATTTTGTATGCGCGATGAACTAAAATGTTAACGGAATTGTGAATATTTTTTTTTATGTTTAGGTGACTTGAATCGGTAATACTGTAGTGTTTCAATATAGTATTTAAGTTTGAAGAAAGATTAATCAGACAAATAATTGCTGATCTTCTTAAGTTTGAAAATACACTAGCTCGTTGGCGCAGTTAGTAGTGGCCCTGCTTTCTGCTCCGTTGGTTGCGGGTTCGATTCCCGCCTGAGTCTGGGTGTAATATTTGTACTTATATATCTATATATGTAATGTTTCTATGTATATTTATATTTAATTTTTTTTTTAGTTATATCAGCTGGCTATTACCTATAACACAAGCATTAAGTTGTTTACCGTAGGAACAGACGATCGTGAGTGTATGTTATAAGATATTTATTTATTTATATGACACATTTTCATACTAATGCGACTTGTAATGGTTATGCTGTGTATTCTGAAATAATTTATATGTCTCATGTTAACGAAATTTCCTATTAATCAGACAAACATGTTCTGGTATACTACAAATTGTTACACGTGACACGCGATTCAGAATATATTACACATAATGTAATAAAATATCACAATATCGTCAATATCATCAAATGTAGCTTAAACAATCCCTTGTCTGCTAAAATGAAACGACAAAAGTGTTGGAATATATTTTCAGTAAGGAAGAAGTGGAACTTATCTCTCACGCACGGCGCGGACCAAGTTTTATTCCTCGATGAGTAATTTCGTTTAGTGTCCATTTTCCTAACACATATAACTCGAGCTAAATTAATAAGGACCTCTATATATGACGCATTTTCATTGGCTTTCATTTCTATGTCGGATTATTTCGTTATATCTTTGAGAACACACTTTCCAAGATTAAAAAGTACTGAATTGTGCGTGTCTATTAATTTTAGTAAGTGATTACCTTAGCTTATAGACGCTTGCAATACCAGAAGCATCGCAAGCGCGTTGCCGACTCTACCCCCAACTATCCCAGGTGCTCTGGTCATTATATTCAGCACAGGAACGCAACAGTGCTTGAAAGCAGTGTTATTTAGATGTGATCTTCTGTGAGCTGTGAGTGTAATTACTACAAAAAAAAAGGAAATTGAAGTAAACATTTATTCATTATACATTTTTATTTTATTGAAAACACGAATTTTTATATATAAATGATACCAATTACGTTTTTAAAATGTGTTTAAATAATATTCAAAGGCCTTAAATAAAACGAAAAGTCTGTCTGATGACGTTGTATTAGGGTTCAAACATAATAATATTATGTTATGTGCAAGTGTAAAAACTGAGTGACATATACAAACATTTTGGCTTCATGGCTCAACAATTTTATTCAAATCAGGAGTCTTAAAGAAAAAACCTCTTCTTTAACTTTTAAAGCAAAGCAAAATAGATCTCTTTCTCATCCTTCATTCTTCTATTACTAGAGTATACAAGAACTAGTGAACCACCCTGGCTTCGCACAGGTGCAATGCTGATACTAAATATAAAATATAAAATAAACATTTGCAATGTAAACGCAAAAATTGTGGCTAATTACAACATCGCATTAGAAATCTCTAAAACTAGTGTTCCGCTACAATATTATGCATGTATTATACATATAAACCTTCCTCTGGAATCACTTTATTTATCAAAGAAATCAGTTGTGTAGTTTTAAAGATCTAAGCATACAGACAGCGGGAAGCGACTTTGTTTTACACTATGTAATGTTACATAAATAAATAAAGAGTATAAATAATAGGCAAAACATCATATTTATCAATAGATAACGGAATCAATGGACTATATCTTTCTTATTCTATGTCGGCTTACCAGCTGTATTTCTTTTCAGACCTTATAATTCCTATAATTTAAGTGGTACGGACAATAAATTGTCATTAAATCGTCCATGAAAAACCATATACTAAAGATTCGAGAACCCTCATACAAGACCGATGTAGTATACTTAATGAAAGGGTTATCTTTCCAAGGGCTGGCGATGTCGATGGCACTGCTGAGTGGCTCTTGTGATTCCTCAGGTAAATGTGCCTTTGTGAATTTCCCTTTATATATGTGGGAATAATTTTTTTTATTTTATTAAAAGGTCTTCCATCTTTACCGGTGTTCTTTTTTGGTTATCGATTTGAAGTGTTATTGGAATAGGTTTATCGGGTTTGAGATGTTATCAAATGCAGTTTATGATTAAATAGACACACTAAAATATATATAAAAAAGTTTTTAAGTAAAATAACATAAATAAATAAAACAAATGTCACCATATCGTGTGTATTATTATTCAATTTAAATGATTCAATGACGTAAAAAATGTAAAATGTTATAAATTTGAATATTATGGAGTTAATTGAAATTCTAAATGCGTGTTCTACAAGGATCAATTTTAAGTTCGATGTTATTTTTTATGTATAATAATGATATATGTAATAATTATGTAAATTGTTTTTTGATATTATATTGTCTATCAAAGATATTTACTATATATATATATATATATATCAGAAGATAAGAATGTACAAACTATAAGAAGATGTAAAGAACAGTAAGTAAGCAAACAATGCAATCTCTCTATTACGTACCAGGTTTATGTTGAATTATCTACATACTTTTAATTATGAAGAAGATGAAATGTATAAATTCATTCCACCAAGTGTAAATAAACAAAGTTTTAATCTAATTTTAAATTACAAAGTACTTAAAGTTATTACGGTACAGTATCTTTAGTGTTACTCTTGATTTCAAACTCCAGTGAAATCCTTATTTGTCAGATTGTGCAAGTTTCAGCATTACGGCTAACGCAGTTAGAAAGTTCGGGCAGCTAGCTGACACAGATACGGCTTGATTTGTATATCTTAATTTTTTTTTTGTTTTGTGACCTCTTGCTACATCTTGCTTTACAAATACGTCATAATAAAGTGATTTTCACAAATATCGTAAACAGGAAGCTGTGTTGACCATTCCATTATCTTGGACTAAATTTAGAGAGTGTTCTTAAAAATTCTGTATTACCATATCTGTTTGGATACAGTTGTGTGTAATACAATCATAGATGTAGTGTATTACATAAATGGTCGTCGCTTTTCCAAAAATAATGATAGGCATATCTTAAATAAGAAAAAAAAATACAAAACTTCTGCTCCACTACTTAGATGTCATAAAGTTTACAGATATAATTGTGTTTGCTCGCAAACGAAAAAAAAACCGACTTCAATTATATAACGTAAGTTGACGAAAAAAATTAACAAACGCACTTGTCGTCAGTACGATTTTCGAGATTTCTCTAGGATTCCATCGCCAGACCCTGGTTTCCTTATCATAATACCACCCTTGAGATATCTCCTTTGCAATAAAAAGAGAATTATCAAAATCGGTTCATAAACGACGAAGTTATGCCCGAACATACATTAAAACATAATATATATACGGTCGAATTGAGTAACATCCTCCTTTTTTGAAGTCAATTAAAAATACAAAAGTCTACCCCACTACTTAACTGTCATAAAGTTTATAGATAAAATTCTTAACAAAAGGTTTTTATTAAGATGTAATACTAGAGACAGTTTTAATACTATAGACTTGCTTACGTAACGTATTACAATTACTAGTGAATAAATATTGTTCCACTGTCAAATATAATTTTACCGTATAACCGGAATGACGGACCACCATTCGTCGTTTATGTAAAGAAATTTTAATACAAAAACGATTTAAAGCAGTAACTAACAAGTATCTAGCTTAATTATTTCAGCATTTTTAACCCTTAATTAGGCGCATTAAGAAAATCACGCAATTGGTCGCATGGGGTCTCGAGTGACCCCAAAAAAATTCTGAAAGAAGTTTAAGAAATAAATAAAACAAAGTTTTGATTATAAAAAATATTCAAGTGCTTTATTGTCCTTAACTTTCATAAATACAGTTAGAGAGAGCGCAGGCACGCTCAAAATTTTAAAAGATATATTTTTTCAATTTGAAATGGCCGTGACCCCATGCGCTAATTAAGGGTTAAGTAATGGTATTCAAGTAAATGAGACAAAGTATTTTTTTTAATTGTGAAACAAACAGCACACAATAATATATTTATTTCACAAAATAATAACAATGTTTAAGCCAGCAAAGTTTCTACTTATATCTAAAACGTCAAATTATTACTTGAAACATTGATAAAGATATTAGGTACATATGAAATATACACAGTAGAATACAACACAATACACTGAATATAACAAATATATATTAAATAATATATATTATATAAATCGAACATATATCAATAATTTTTAACATTAACTCAAAGTTTGTATATTTTTTTCCCCTTTCAATAAGTATTTGTACTTATTGAACCCACTGCTGAATAAGTCGATGTCATTATTTTCATCTCACGAATGGCCTCTTTATTGCGCGAGGCGAGATCTATGACGTTGATTAAGTGCCGGAAGTTGTATCTTATTAGTGGGTGGATTTGTACTGAGACACTTGGTATCGTCGGTCGTGCATTGTGACGCAAATATATTAATTTACATTTGGTTTAATATTCATTTTGTACTAATATAATATATGGCTGTAATATAAGCCAGGGTTATGCAAATGTTTTTGCTTCAATGTCACATTTCATTCTGTTTTTACGTTATGGATTAGGTTTATTTTCCATGTACTTGTGGTAGATTAAGGGTAGAATTGGCAGGGCAACGAACACGCTTGTTTTTAAGCGACTTCAAAAAATAATGAGGTTCTCAATTCAAGTGTTAGTTTTTATGTGTATTACCTGATACCTTTCTACTTACTGGATCGATATCGATGATTTATTTTAATCGAAAGGTAGTGCTTGTCATGGGGTCCCATTTAAATTTGATCGAGATCTGACGAGAACTTTATGAGTCATTATTATGTGATGTGTATGAGTCATTATTGTGTCTTAGTCTTTTACTTGACTATTTTTTCGTCTACCTGCGTTGTACTAATTGTGGATATAATTGTAGTGGTTATCTTTTCGTTTCCAAGCAAACACAAATAATATGGTTCGTCAATCAAACATTTGAAATTGTCATTGACTAGACTGTTCATCAATATGTCTGTCACTGTCTGTCTGTGTGTGTTTTGAACAGCAATAGGTAGTTAAACATTTTAAATTTAATAAAAACTACCTGCAATTGTTTTCGTACGTACACTTGGATTTAAAAAATGGACAAAACTTCATTCAAATATTTTTGACGTTGCATTGCCGCAGCGATCACGGCACCGTGTTACCGTTTACCTGTGTTGCAGTCGATGGTTCGATCGCTCATGATAAACGTTTTTATAGGTCATATAAATGTTTGTCGTGGTCTGAACGTAAATGCTTGTCTATTGCGCGTTTTTCCAGATCCTCGACACATGAGAAAATGCTGATGATGCTTTTGTTATTAACGCAGTGACGAATTGTTTATTTATGCAACTATTGTGAATTTTCAAATACCCACCACCACAACCCCACATATCGTAATCATGGAATATCTTCGCAGCGGTACACAATTATCTACTGAACTGATTTTAAACTAAATTAACCGCAATCATTCAAGCGGATGCTTTGTTCAACGTTTCTATCGTTGTTTTTGATGAAATTTGAATCAAATCGGTTGTAATTATTTTTTTGTTCATTGAGTAATTTAATCGAAGTACAATTTTTATCAAATTTATATGGAGCTTATGTGAAAATTTTATCTAAGATGACTATTATTATATTTTTATTAAAATTACCGTTACAAATTACGTTCACACCAGCAAATCTCATTTTTGTCAACCCTTCACATCGATTCGTATTCGTAAACCCCTCCATTCTTGTTTCCGTACAACTTCGTCCCATTGTGTGTCTAGGATAAGCTGGTCGTGTCGGTAGGACCACATTCAATGCCTGAGATGGCTCAATGCGACGATAGAAATACAGGAGATTTTGATCGTAAATCCTCTAAAGTGATGGCTAAGTTACTAATAATTATGTTACTTTGAACGGTTCAATAGTTATATGAAACTTATTACGTTAAATTAAATTTTTGTAAGAGTTCTGGTTTTGTAATGAAATTTTAATTAAATTCAATTTCATTTATATAAATACGTACTTACTTCAAGACTTAGTAGAGTACTTTAAAGTCTTCTCATCTCGATGTACTATTAAGTTCTAGGTTCAGATCGTTCTTGTAATCACGATGTCCGTATAAGCTCTCTCTCAGGAGAGAAGTTGAATATGCAGAGAAGCTGTTTCTCTGCAAATAAAGCTTCAAATCTTGCCCTATTTAAAAATATGTTTGTTTTAAGTCTTGTTTTTTATCAACTAGTTTTTAACCGACTTCAAAAATGGAGAAGGTTTCTCAATTCGACCGTGTATATTTTTTATGTGTGTTCGCGGATAACTTCGGCGTTTATGAACCGATTTTGCTGATTCTTTTTTTGTTAGAAAGAGGATATCGCAAGGGTGGTACCATGAAGAAAACTAGGATCTGATGAAAACATGGAGCAGCCCGACTGGGGTAGTAACTCGATCTTACGGAAGATCACAGCTAAATAACACTGTTTTCAAGTAGTGTTGTGTTCTTGATGGTGAGTAAGGTGACCAGAGCTCTTGGGGGGGAACTGGGGATGGGGTCGGCAACGCGCTTGCGATGCTTCTGGTGTTGCAGACGTCTGTAAGCTACGGTAATCGATTACCACCTACGCTTACTGGTACGCTTGTTTGCCAACCTAGTAATATAAAAAAAAAAATTCTCTCTTCAGCCTATCGCAGTCCCCTGTAGGCCAGATAAGTTCTAAGTTCGCGCCAAACATCCTGGTTTTTCGCAATCTTAGTAAGTTCCTAGTAAGTTGATTAAATGTTGGTAAAATATAATATGTAATCTTATATATAAAATTCTCATGTCACAATGTTAGTTACAATACTCCTCCGAAACGGCTGGACCGATTTTTATGAAATTTTGTAAGCATATCGGATAGGTCTGAGAATCAGCCAACATATATTTTTATCCCTAAGTTTTAAGGGGGGAATTAAGAGGGTTAATAACATATATGGCAAAACACCGTTTGCGGGATCAGCTAGTGTTGTATAAATATCATGCTCTACGCATTTTAAACAGGATAAAGTTTTAAAATTCAATAGTAAATCTCTCAGTCTTGATTTTCCACATCGCTAAACTCGTTCCGTTTCCACGTGACGCGAACCTTATGAAAATGAAATTTTTCCCTCTATGGAATATGAGTGTGAAAATATTACGTTACGGACGTCCTTTTGTAGCGATATTGAGAATTCTATATTTTAAATTTTTCTATCTTTAGTTTCATAAATTTTAAACATAGTTAGGTTGTACATATCCACACGGTCGTCTGTTCCTATTGGCAGGCAATTTAATAGCTGTATTTTAAGTACCAATTCTATTTACAAAAACTTAAAGTTTCAAAAGATATTACAGGGGTTTATTAACCATAAATGGGGGTAAAACTATTGTCATGTATATTGTTACATCAAATTATAGTTATAAGTCAACAAAAATTATAGTTTCAGAAAAAAGCACGCACTTAAAATTTAAGCTCTAAGTGTTTTTAAGGTTTACTTATACATATTTTAGTTATATTTTTTTATGAGCGGATTTTTTTTTATGTCACTAGGTCGGCAAACAAGCGCACGGCTCACCTCATGGTAAGCGATTACCGTAGCTTATAGACACCTGCAACACCAGAAGCATCGCAAGCGCGTTGCCGACCCAATCCTCAATCCCCCCAGGAGCTCTGGTCACCTTACTCACCAACAGGAACACAATACTGCTTGAAAACAGTATTATTTTGCTGTGATCTTCTGTAAGGCCGAGGTACTACCCCAGTCGGGCTGCTCCATATTTTGAGCAGGAAATTCCTGCTGTGCCCTACCTCGGGAATACAAAATTTATAATGTTATATCAATTCATTATTTTTTTTACGAGAATAAGTTTAAATAACTTGAATTATTTTTCTTTTTATCAATTGTATGATATTATCATGAAGGCGAAAACTCGTGGAGTGTTTTTATTCGAGTCCGTCATGAAAAGTGATGTCAGTGATTTGTGTAAAATTGAAAAGTACCACTCGATATGTATTGCCAACATTAATTTTTTTATTGTTTTTAATATTTTTGTAAACCTCATTTCTAATGTGTATGTTTATGGGACTACTCCTCTCTGAGTTATTACTCTAATTAATTTCTATTCAAATCAGTCTGAATAATTCCACTCATATTTTAAAGTATTTCCAAGGAATGTACGATAGTAATTTGACAGACAGAGAGTATTTTGTTTATGAATCTTGAGAATTTACAAAATAATTTTCATAACAAATTATATTATCTAATAAACCGATAAATAAAATGAGTAATTAGAACATAACTCAAGCGCTCTAATATTAATCCTAGAACAAAAAGCTATGGAATATTCGTGTAAATTTAATTGCTAAAGACATTGTAGGTACCGTCTCGAGCTCCTCGGGATGGGAATTTAAATTGAGAGCGTCATTTATCTCCACGAGATGAGAACTAGGTTCATATATAAATGATAGCGACATGTCTTAATTCCTAAGATAGTGTGTTCTACGTTAGATTTAACTTAAGGCATTAATAAAACCGATAATTTAAGTCTTTCAAAAGAGCTGTATACTCGTATATAACAATGTGCAGTTTAACTATAAAATTGTATGAATGATACAAAACAGTTCATATTTCATTTTAAATTTTCACTTTTTTCAATAGTATGTATATAATTTAGGCACAAGTGGTGAGGCCTTCAAGCGGCATTGTGTTCCTGTTGGTAAGTAAAATGACCGAAGCTCCTAGGGGTGATTGGGGATAGAGTCGGCGACGCGCTTGCGATGTTTCTGGTGTTGCAGACGTCTATAATCTACGTACTAGTTACAGTAAATGGCCTTTACTCAAACGGGTGCTCTGGTCACTTTATTCACCACCAGTAGGTAACTGCACTTGAAAGCAATATTATTTAATATGATCTTCTGTAAGATCGAGGTACTTCCTCAGTTGAGCTGCTCCAGTAGTCAGGCAGGATATTTCCTGCTGTACCTTACCCCAGAGGAAACAGTCAACTTAAAAAAAAACTCGGTGTAACTGATTTTATTCAGCGCTGACTTATTTATGACGATGAAAATTTTCTTGATTTTTTTCAGAATTTCATATCCGAATCGGTTTTTGGCCAAGGAAAGCAAACCGAATTTATTGTGACCATAATCCCTGGAAGGCGCCATAATTATATATTTCATATTATTTTCTCCTCTCGGAAAACAATTTTCTCGAACATAATCCCTGTCAATAATCCGCTGGTTCCGTTCCCGTCGGAAATGATTAGATTTCAAACGAATTAACGCCGTGATGTCGAATCTGAAGGACCGTTGCCACTCTGTGGCATTGAGTAATCTTTGGTATTATTCAGTGATCCGTCACGAATGTGTCGTCAATATCCCATCAATTTTTTATATAATGATACCAATGTGTTGTTTTTTTCTGGACGTTCTTCAAGTATTTTGGGCTTCTATGACGCCAAATTGACGTAACGGTCACAGGTTCGATCCCCACACCTGACAAACATTTGTATGGCCATACAGGTGTTTGCCGTGGTCTGGGTGTTTGTGCAGTACTTGGAGGTCTCCCCACCGTACCTCGAAGAGCACGTTAAGCCGTCGGTCCCGGTTGTTATCATGTAAACCTGATAGCAATCGTTACTCATAATAGGGATTATATCCGCCAACCTGCATTGGAGCAGCGTGGTGGACTAATCTCTGATCATTCTTTTAGATGAGGAAAGAGGCCTAGTGGGATAAGTAGTGAGATATTACAGGCTAAAGCGATGACGCCAATTGTCTGTTTATTCGTATCTCAGCGACATCATTTAAACCTATTCCAATATATATATATATATATATATATATATAGCCTTTAATGTTCTTCTGTGTAGTATTAGGGTCCTATATAATATACATACACTTATAATAAAACTGAAGGTGACTAAAGAAATTATTTTAAGTTATGTTGATTTCTTGAAGTGCTCTGTAATCAAAACTGGATTCAAACATGTTATTTTTTTATTCTTATTTCTGTCTGCCTGTACCTTGGACGTTTCCGTAGTAGCCTAACCAAAACTACTAATTTAATTAAAAAATACTAATACTTTTAAAGCAAAAATAAAGAACAGTTCACTGACGGAGAGGAGATGCAAGTCAAATATATCATCATATCTTTCGCAGTCAACTGGATGCACATAGGTCTCCTCAAGTTCCCGTCAAATATGTACTCAGTTGTAATTCCTAACGTGTAAAAAACTTCAACGTTTTCATACACACGAACAAAGTCTACAGCTTCATTGTAATTTAAGATTTATTACTTAATGTAAAAACTCTATTTTTCAGGTACGTAGCAGTTTTATTATGGATCGTTAAGGAAAATTGTCGTTTTTCCTTATAGGTAAGTGCTAACACTAAGGATTCCGATTATACTAAGAGTATTTCAGTAAGCTGATTTTGATTTCGACTTTATTTTTTCCAAAAATATAAAGAATAGCATCAAAATATCTTTTATCCTTTATTTATAGATCAAACAGTAAATCTTGAGGATATTTTGATCAAGATCTCAGAGCTGAGTTAAATTCTAGTTCGTCCTTTGAGTAGTACATAAGTGTAGTATTTGCTTCGTATTTTAATCAAAAATATAAACTATATGAAAAAGGAATTGAGGTCACTACTAAATATTTATGACAATTTTATTTATTCGTTATGATTACATCAAGATATGCATCGTGGTACATCTTTTTGTCAGACTATTTTGCGTACATAAAAAATTCGACAGAGACGTATACCACATGCCACATATTCAAATATCAAACTAAAATTTTATGCATTTTATACAGGAATAAATAAATTTCGTAAAAAGAAAAATAAGTATGACATTAATACATCTAGCTCCGTGTTTGTAAAATTGCATTTGTGTAATGGTAATTAAAGTAATAAAAACCGCATGATAATTACATACAGCGATGTTTGTTGCTCTGAGATATGATCATACTCCAGCAATCTAGTTGGGTCACATATCAAACCTTTGAAAACGTGTATATTTTTTTTTAAATTGAGTTTATTTCATAATTTTTTTATAAAGCTTGTCGTGATATATGACGAAACTAGCTGTGTTCCGAATTCATACGCAGTAATTTGAGTAAAATATATCTTCCATCGGGAAATGGACTATCCAGTACAATGATTTTTTTTTCGACCCGAACCAATACTTGCTAAGATTAGCGCGTTTAAAAAAATTAAAATAGGTAAAAAAACTTTTTAAGTTAAACGGTTTTATGTTAAACATACATTGCAATGTTTAAGATAAATGTACTAAAAACCAAAAAATAATAAAATAGATACAGTCGTGGGAATTATAAACATATGCATAGACTAGACTAAAATAAAACCGTGGGGCACGTCAATTACTAAATTTGACGTCAATTTGACAAGAATAAAAAATAAAACAAACGGGGTGAGCTAAATAAAACCGTTTAACAAACTTTTCAGCTTTATAACATTAATATAGAAGTATCATTTAAGATAAGTCAAACAACAGTTATAGAATTATTTATTTAAACACCTTTTTGAGCGACAACTTAAAGTTAAATAGTTGGAACAAAAGACAGACTTAATACCTATTGGCATTCTTTCCCAGTCAACCTTATGGCGTTTTCTTACACCTTATATGCGTTTTTTAAGTAATATTCATACTTACACTTAAAACATTTATATAAAAAGTTTTAGAAAATTTCCTAATATTGCAACAGCAATATTCTTCACCAAATGGCAGGAAGAAGGACGTTAAAGAGATTTTGATGTATTTACTATAACATAATGCATAGAAATTGAAGAGGGATACGAAATTCAAAATAAATCGTTTTTTTAACGAAGGATTTGGGAATATTCTATAAATGCTTTTCACCCTCAGGACTTAAGGGTGACTTAGTGTTACCGGGATTTAGAATGGGGATAAAATGGGGAACAGTGTATGACATTGTTGACGTGATTAGGTAGAGTATCTTTTTAATGGAATTAAACGATTTTTTTGATTGATATCGATTGAACAATTTTTTTTGACTTAGGTAGGGCACAGCAGGAAATTTCCTGGGGCTAGGGTTCAAATTATAGCTTCCTATTTATTTTTAAATTTATCATATAATCTGAAGTGTAAGAAATTAGAAAACAAACAAAAACTTTAAACTGAGGTAGGGCACAACAACGAAATATCCTGCTAAAATATGGAACAGCCCGACTGGGGTAGTACCTCGACCTTACAGAAGATCACAGCTAAATAATACTGTTTTCAAGCAGTATTGGGTTCCTGTTGGTGAGTAAGGTGACAAGAGCTCCTGGGGAGAATTGGGGGTAGAGTCGGCAACGCGCTTGCTTCTGGTGTTGCAGACGTCTATAAGCTACGGTAATGGCTTACCATCAGGTGAGCCGTACGCTTTTTTGCCGATCTAGTTATATAAAAAAACAAAATATTTTGTTACACAGTTTTAAGTGGTTGTTAAATTAAGGAACGTTTTTGGTATATATTTTGAAATTTTTCGGTTACTCTACTTTATGGATCGATTTAGAATTTATTGGAAAAATGTTGCCAGTGCATCGACAGCGGGGAAAACAGGCTTTTATCTAAGATGCACGATTTATCTCACATCTTTCGGATTTACGAGACATAAAATTTCAACACTCAGTACAAATTTGTGACAAAAAGCGTTTTTACTTTAAAAATAATATGAAAATATTTAGTAGAGTCATTTTGTTTGTCGTAACAATGGAAATTATCAAATGTATAGGGATTATTTTATTTAGAATTCATTTTTATTTTTATTAGTGCTTGACATTATTTATCAATATAGCAAAAGTGCTAAGTTTTAATTGCAGGTGCTTTTCTGATGTCTCTATCACGAGGATAGACATTATCATATCAGTATGACAGGTGTATAGATTTTATATCTTAAGTAATAGCTTATAAGTCTCTGGCACTATATGTAATTCGGTACCGACTCTACTAAAATCATCGATGCTAAAATTAAAAAAATTAAATAAAAAAATATTTTTCAAATTGAATAAACTATCGTCACGTTCCGTACGAACAATAGGATAAAATATTCACCTTTTATATATTTTCAAATGCAATTATTTCGCTCACAAACTGAATTTCAGTTTAGATTGTTATGTTAAACAAAAAGTGTACGAATGGACGGATAGAATTAGATTCTTAATTGAATTCTATGTACACATACCCATGTTACGTTAGTGTACGTTGTAAAAAGTAAAAATTTCTGAAAAAAAAATAGAAATCGTTCTGAAAGTCTACCGTTGTGATATCGGCTACGGCCGTTGTTCTGATAGAACGGAAAATTTATGGAAATTGTTATGGCTTCCCGTAGAAAAACTTTTCAGGTAAATACACAATATTCCTATCGACCTAAGGGAAGGAAAGTTAATTGTGTCATAAATACGTGGACCAAATTACCGGAGGAAAGATCTAGTTCGGCAGTCGATTGTGTTTCGAAAATACGGTAGAGTTAGTAAAACGTGATAGACTTATGACACATAATAATTACAAAATATATTTGTCATGTAAATCAATTTATATTAATTGCACATTAAATTGCTGTTATAATTATTTAAAAACAATAATATTTAATTTATGTCTCACTATAGCTATTCAATTTTAAGAATTTAACGAAAAGTGAAATGGAGTTCTTAGTCCACCCGTGACTATAATTGCTGTAAAGTATCAGAAGCGTCGGGAATGAAAAAATCTAATAAACCGCGATAAAATCCGAAAAATTGGTTTCATTATAATAAGTGAAATGAAATCAAATGAAATGAAAAATGTATTTATTTCGTCATAAGGTGATAGTGGAGTATTACACATAAAACGAACTTAAAAATAGAGCAACAAAAAAAAGCTAAGGTAGAATAAGTACTAATCAATTTTTCATCGTCTGAAGATATCCATATACACAATACACAAACACGTAATTCGCTCTCCCACATGTATGTGTTTGGTAGAGACAACATAGCTTACGCGTTATACGAATCTGTACAGATCCTGCTTGGTTTTCTATACGTAAAACAAATCCAACATACATCATATTTCCACAGCTCATAATTCTATGGATTTGGTTTTACAACTTTTGCATGACAAATACATTCAGCTTCAAATATTGATGACGGAAAGGGATGTCATGTCGCCTATAAATATATACGTATGTTCCGCTGTCGCTATTGGATTCGGTTGTCCGTTTTCCCCTGTCTATGTTACTTTTGGTCTTTTGTTGTGTATTTTACGAGTATGTTTAGATTGCTGCTGTTTGTACACTGTTGAGATAATAAAAGAAAATGAAGCTGTGACGTTAGAAATAAATATTTTATCCTCCTTTTCGAGAATTTTTTTTATACAACACCAACTAGCGCCCCTCTTTACCATCTTGTTTCATGAAGATCAGAGCTGGTGTTAATATTGACATAAAAAGGATTCAATCTCTTGTATCCTTCTAATATTATGATCTTATGTAGGAAAGAAATATGAGACAGGAAACACGGAATCAAGGAAGTGTGTTTGGCAACTTAAGTTCCCCAGGATTATGCAAACGAAATACTTTATGTGTGTGTTAGCTAATGAGTCGTCATATTTAACCGATGTAGGGCACAGCAGGAGATGGATACCCTGCTTAAAATCTAAAGCAGCCCAACTGTGGAAGTAACCTTGATCTTACAAAAGATCATAGCTACATAATAATGATTTCAAGCAATGTTAGTCCCTGTGGTAACTTAGGTGACTTAGATAAGGGTTTGAGGATAGGGTTGGCAACGCGCTTGCAATGCTTCTGGTGATACAGTTTCGTGCTTGTTTGCCGGCTTAGTTTTATAAAAAAAAATTTTTTTTAAACGAATATGTATTACTTGAAATATAATTCTACATAATAATATACATAAGATACGCTTTATAACACAAATAATAATGAAAATATATATTTGTTACGTTTATATTAGATCGTTTATAAGGAATTTGATAAAATTATTTTCAAGTCAATTTCTTTTGAGAGTTTCTAAATTCTGTAAACAATAACAACAATGCTTGACCTCATTAGTTCCCCTCGTGGATTCACGCTGGTTTGAATTTACATCTTATAAAAGCGTGAAAATAAAACTAAGTATTTTGAAGAATGAAAAAAGTTATGACGATAGTGATTTTAATTTTGAATGTTTGTAGACCTATATGTGTGTTTCTTCATATTTATTTTTTTATTTTTCTTCTTAATAAATACTTCTTGCACTATTTGCCTCACTATATGAAACACTTACTCATGACCATGGGTTGACTGGAAGAAATATCTTTCAGAGATAAGTCCACCTTTATACCATAAACCTTACTATTATTTTATGTTTCTATATGTATTTTTGAGTGCAATAAAGTATACTAATATGTATAAAATTATTTATTATTTTTCATATAATTAATTAATATATTTTTAATTATACTAAACTTAAAAGAAATTAAGATAAATAAAAAAAAAGAAGCCAGAACACTTGCAAAATTGTTCGAAGTTCTGACAAGATTTTACCAGACAAATATTGACTTCTCGTTGAATTGCGGAAAACTGGGATGTTTGGCGCGAACTTAGAGAGGCATGTGTCCATCAGTGAACTGCGATAGGCGGAAGTGATGACTATAAATAATACCGTATTATTATTACCGTCAGTGACTTGTTATATTTTAAAGCTCCCAAATTTTAAACTGGTTCTATATTATTAGCGCAAGCCTTCTGTTAGTGAGATGGGATACTGTCATGTCACTTACAAATGGTCAGATTGTCACTTACAAATGGTCAGATTGTCACTTACAAATGACAAAATATATAAAGCAAGATTTTTTTATAAGTGTGTTTGCTCGCAAAGAAAAAAAAACCGACTTCAATTTAAATCAATGAGTAATACAACGTAAATAAATAGTCAAATATGCATTACTAGGGACAGCTCAAAGTACACTTGTCACATATCGATCAAATTTAAATGAGTGTCCCCATGGCAAGAACCAGCTTTATGAATAGATAAAGAATAACCAAAAAGATAATATGATGAAAATAGGTACGAAACGTAAGATAATCGGGTAAAAATAGGTACGAAACGCATATAATTTTTTTTAGTATAAGAAAATCCGTCAATGAAAAGGCAAAGCGCTGAAGGTCGCTAAAACATCACAACAAGTCGACATTTTTCTCTCGTCATTAACTGGCGCGAAACACTTTACCGGATCGACGTAAAGTCTTCTGATTGACAGCCCTGTAATAGTCCGTCATTCCGACGAAAGAATTGGAGGAAAATCATTTTCTTATTCATTAACCGACTTCGGAAAATGTTTTCTATTCAGATGGTTTTTCAAATTCATGTTGTTTTGTTCTTCGTCTGTTGAATTTTATCAGTTATCAGTTCAGCCTATTGCAGTCCACTGTTGGACACAGGCTTCCCCAAGTTTGTAAATTTACTCCAATTAAATTAGATAGATAGATTTAAAGATAATTTAAAAAGAAATTCCAGTCTGCTTTAGACCACACGACTGAAGTAAATCTTCTTTAGCAATAGGCCTGCACTGTGTCTTAGATATACGAGACGTAACTGGCTATGAGAGAAAGAGGAAAAGAAAATGTGTGCTCGCACCTCTCTGTCTTGCTCCGTTCGCCTCGCTTTATCACATTTTTCGTAACACTCTCGTCACTAATTTATCAAGTTACTCCACAAGTCAAGCGTGCGTAAAGAAGAAGTTTATTTCAAAAAAAAGGAACATATACTCAAAAGGCATTTCAATATCTTGCATCTGCAATAAGCTAAGCATTTACCGTAATTAATGTAATCAAATTTTGGCAATATCAAAACTGTACAAATAAATAAATAAATAAATAAGCGCTTCACACTCAACGGCCCCCAGTAAGATTTTCTTCTGTGTCGGGGGTTCGGAAACACACACAATACACATGCACAAACGCCCAGACCACGACAAACATCTATATGGTCAATACAAATATCTGTCGTGAGCGGGGATCGAACCCGGGACCGCCAGAGCAACAGTCAGTACTGTGACCGCTGCGCCAACGCGCCGTCAATACAATAAAATCAAATACTCTACAAACTAACCACAAGGGATAACTAGCTGATTATATAAAACATCAATAAAATATTTATTGAAAATTGAAAATAAATTGAAAATACCTTGTGAACATTCATAAAAAAAACAGAGACTCATTTCCTTTAAGGGCTTACTCGACAATATACAGTAATGTACAGTGGAGCAATCGGGGTTTTGTGAAAAACGATCATTTCTGAGGGGATCGAAGTAAAACGATGACTTGAT